>NC_080454.1:3680000-5108552 GCF_028018845.1 Melospiza georgiana | reverse complement strand
GAGTGCCACCAGGCCTGTGAACAGCACCTGGGGACAGTGGGGACATCACTGGGGACATCCCTGAGTGCCACCAGGCCTGTGAACAGCACCTGGGGACAGTGGGGACATCAATGAGTGCCACCAGGCCTGGAACAGCACCTGGGGACATCACTGAGTGCCACCAGGCCTGGGGACATCATTGGGGACATCCCTGAGTGCCACCAGGCCTCAGGACAGCACCTGGGGACAGTGGAGACAACCCTGAGTGCCACCAGGCCTCGAGACAGCACCTGGGGACATCATTGGGGACATCATTGGGGGGGTGGGGACATCTAGGGGACACTGGGACAGGTTGGGGACACATTCAAGACACACTGGGGACATCCCTGAGAGTATTAGGGACACTGTGGGGACATCCCTGAGGAGTTGGGGACACTGGGACAGGTTTGGGACAGGTTGGGGACACAGCAGGGACATTCCTGCGGGACTCGGGGACACTTTGGGAACATGCCCAGGTGCCACCATCCCCAGGAACAGCAACTGGGGACACTGGGACACATTTGGGACAGCTTGGGGACATCCTGAGGGACTCTGAGACCCCTTGGGGACACTGTGGGGACATGCCCAGGTGCCACCAGCCCCAGAACAGCAGCTGGGAGGGGGATGGGGGGCACTGGTCTGTACTGGGAGCACTGGGGGGGTCCTGGTTTGTACTGGTCCATACTGGGAGGTCACTGGGGTGTCCCTGGGGGGTCACTGGTCTATACTGGTCACTGCAGTTCCACACTGCTCTGTACTGGTCTGTATTGACCCTTACTGGTCCATACTGGTCCATACTGGTTTATACTGGGTGGGGTCACTGGTCCGTACTGGGGTCACATAGGAGTCACTGGGGGTACTGGTCTGTACTGGTCTGTACTGGTCTGTACTGGTCTGTACCAGTCTGCACTGGTGTGTACCGGTCTGTACTGGTCCATACTGGTCTGTACTGGTCCATATTGACCCTTACTGGTCTATACTGGTCCATAGTGCTCTATACTGCTCCATACTGGTCTATACTGGGAGCACTGGGTGGAGTCACTGGTCCGTACTGGGGTCACTTAGGAGTCACTGGGGGTACTGGTCTGTACTGGTCTGTACCAGTCTGTACTGGTGTGTACCGGCCTGTACTGGTCCCTACTGGTCCGTACTGGTTTGTACTGGTTCCTACTGGTCCCTACTGGTCCTTACCCGGATCTGGGCGGAGCCTGGTGCTGCCCGTGGGCGGAGCCTGCGCTTGGCACACTCTGTTGGCTCCTCCTCCTCTGGGGGCGGGGCTGTGACTGAGCCCCGCCCATTTCCTTTTATGGGCACTGAGGGTGTGGCCTCTTCAAGCACTGCCGCTGATTGGTCCTGCCCCCTCTGGGGGGCGTGGCTTGGAGCCTTGATCGTGCTCATTCTGGGTGGGGGCGGGGCCATGTGAGGCTCCGCCCCCTCCACTCACGGCCAATCGCCGACTGCGCCGCACCTGGGGGGAGGGGCTGTGGTGGGGACCCCAAAATCCAATGGGAACCCCCCAAATTCACCCCAAATTCCACTGGGAATCCCCAAAACCCTCCCAGGACCCTCCAAAATCCACCTGCCACCCTCAAAATCCCCAAATTCACCCCAAATTCCACCTGGGACCCCCCCAAAATTCACCCAGGACCCCCAAAAATTCACCTGAGACCCCCCCCAAACCACCCTGGGTCTCCCAAAATCCACTGGGAACCCCAAAATCCCACCTGGGACCCCCCAAATTCCAAATTCACGGGGAACCCCAAAAAATCCACCTGGAGCCCTCCCTGAATCCCCGGGGGGCTCCCAAATGGAGCAGAGACCCCCAGAACCCCCCGGGACCCCCAAATTCACCTGCGGGGTGGGCGGAGCTTCTGCTTCCTCCTGGGCGGGGCTTGGGGGACCCTCCACATCTGGATTTGGGGCCGCCTCCTCCACATCTGGAACCTGGGGCTCGTCTGGGGCCCTTTTGGGGCTTTCCAGGGGTTCCACATCTGGGGCAGGGGGCAGGAACAGCTGGGTGGCCACATCTGGATTCAGGCCAGGGCTCCCCGGCCCTTCCACATCTGGACTTGGGGTGTCCACCTCCACATCTGGAATGTCAGGGACTTCCGGGGCTGTTTGGGGCCTTTTTGAGGCTGCCACATCTGGATTTGGGCCCGCCTCCTCCACATCTGGATCAACATCCCCCAGCAATGTCCTGTGGCCCCTCAGTGACCCCTCCATATCTGGATTTGGGCTCTCCATGTCCACATCTGGAATTTCAGGCAGGTTTAGGGGACTTTTGGGTGGGTTTGGGGACCCAATACCTGGTTCTGAGGGTCCTTTCCCCTCCACATCTGGATCAGGGGGCAGGAACAGCTGGGTGGCCACATCCAAGTCCTCCTCCCCCTCCACATCTGGATCTGGGGTCTCCGCCCTCACAATGGGAATTTTGGGGTCATTTGAGGCCATTTTGGATTGTTTTGGACCCAGAACATCTGGATTTAGACCGTCCTCCACACCTGGATGTGGGGGCAGGAACAGCTGTGTGGCCACATCTGGATCCAGAGAAGGCAGCCCCTCTACATCTGGAATTTTGGGGTCCTTTGGGGTAGTTTTGGGTCCTTCTGGGCTCCCAGCATCTGGAGAAGTCAGGAACAGCTGGGTGGCCACATCTGGATCTGACTCCTGTTCTTCCTCCTCATCTGGATCTGGGGTTTCCTCCTCCACATCTGGAATTTTGGGAGGGTTCTGGGTCATTTTGGGTTGTTTTGGGCTCCCAACATCAGGAGAGGGCAGGAACAGCTGGGTGGCCACACTTGGATCTGACTCCTCTTCCTCCTCCACATCTGGAATTTCCGGTGGCTTCTGGGTCATTTTGAGTCGTTCTGGGCTCCCAACATCTGGGTCCACCTCGGCCTCCCCCACATCTGGATTTGGGGTCAGGAACAGCTGGGTGGCCACATCTGGATCCCACTCTTCCTCCTCTCCCTCTGCATCTGGCGTCTCGGCCACAGTTTGGGTCCCTTGGAGCCTCCCAACATCTGGATTTGGGGGTTTCAGCCTAACATCTGGAGTTCCAGGCACATTTTGGGTAATCTTCTGTCTTTCTGAGGGCTGAACATCTGGATCAGCTTCGTCCTCCCCCACATCTGGGTCACTCTCCCCCACCAAGGCTCCACAGCTGGATTCAGAGCCTCCAACAGCTGGACTTGAGGCCAGTGTGGGCACATCTGGACTTTCCGGCACATTTTGGGTCATTTTCAGTCTTTTTGAGGGCCAAACATCTGGACCTGTCTCATCCTCCTCCACATCTGTCTTGCTGTCCACCAGCAGCGTCCCACACCCAATTTTTGTGCCTGAAACATCTGGATTTGGCATTTCCAGCCTTACATCTGGAGTTTCAGGCACATTTGGGGCTGGTTTCAATCTTTTTAAGGATCCAACATCTGGATTTGCCTCCTCTTCCACATCTGTGTCGCTGTCATCCAGCAGCGCCCCGTGACCCCTCTGTGACCTCTTCACAGCTGGATTTGGGGGCTGTGGGGGCACATCTGGAGTTTGGGGCACATTTTGAGGCATTTTCCATCTTTTAGAATTACAAACATCTGGATTCACCTCCTCCTCCTCCACATCTGTGTCACTGTCCACCAGCAGTGCCTGACACCCATTTTGGGTCATTCCAACATCTGGGCTTGGGGTCTGTGCCACCACATCTGGACTTTCAGGCACATTTTGGGTCATTCCAAGCTTTTTTAGGGTCTCAACATCTGGACTCACCTCCTCCTCCTCCACATCTGTGTCACTGTCCACCAGGAATGCCTGGCACCTGATTTCAGGGCCTGAAACATCTGGATTTGGGGGCTTCGCAGCCACATCTGGAGTTTCGGGGACGTTTTGGGTCGCTCTGAGCTGTTTCAGGGGCTGCACATCTGGATCCTCCTCCACATCTGTGTCGCTGTCCACCAGCAGCATCTGACTCCTGATTGTGGGGCCTGAAACATCTGGATTTTGTGTCCCCCATCGCACAACTGGAGCTTTGGGCAAATGCTGAGTCCTTCTGAGCCTTTTTGGGGGCTGCACATCTGGATCATCCTCCACATCTGTGTCGCTGTCCTCCACCAGTGTCTGATGGCCAATTTTGGGGCTTTCCACAGCTGGATGTGGGGTCGCCACCTCCACATCTGGAATTCTGTGCACGTTTTGGGTCCCTTTGAGCCTTTTAGGGGGCTGCACATCTGGATTCACTTCGTCTTCCACATCTGTATCACTGTCCACCAGCAGCATCCGAGAACAGAGTTTTGGGCCCGAAACATCTGGATTCAGGAGTTTTGCTGCCACATCTGGAGTTTCGGACACATTTTGGGGCATTCTGAGTTGTTTTTGGGGCTGCACATCTGGATTCTCCTCCTCCCCCTCCAGATCTGTGTCGCTGTCCATCAGGATTCTCCAGTGTCCAATTTTGGGCGCCCTCACAGCTGGACTTGGGGTTTCCACCTCCACATCTGGAATTCCAGGCATGTTTTGGGTCACTTTAAGCCTTTTCTGGGGCTGCACATCTGGATCCTCGTCCACATCTGTGTCACTGTCCACCAGCTCCATCCTGTGTCGTATTTTTGGGCCTGAAACATCTGGATTTGGGGTCTTTCCTGCAACATCTGGAGTTTCTGGGACGTTCTGGGTAATTTTCAGCCGTTCTGAGGGCTCCACTTCTGGATCAGCCTCCTCCTGCTCCACATCTGTGTCGCTCTCCACCAGCAGGGTGCCATGCCCACTTTTAAGCCATGGAACATCTGGATTTTGGGTTTTTAGCCTCACATCGGGAGTTTCAGGCACATTTTGGGTCATTTTAAGCCATTTTTGTGGCCCAACATCTGGGTTTGGCCCCTCCTCCTCCACATCTGTGTCACTGTCCACCTGCAGTGTCCGGTGCCCATTTCTGGCCCATAGCACATCTGGATTTGGGGTTTCTGCTGCCACATCTGGAGCCTCTGAGGTGTTTTTGGCCACTTTGGGCATTTTCAGGTCCCCAACATCTGAATCTGGCCCCTCACCGATCACATCTGGGGCATTTCGGGAGCAGGGAAGGTATTTTTGGGGGCCCTCAACATCTGGGGGCACAGCTGGATCCTCCAGGGCACTGCAAAGGGGGATTGGGGGGGGCTCAGGAGTTTGGAACCTCCAAAATCCCCCAAGGATCCCAAAAATAACCCAAAAAGCCCCAAAGCCCCTTTCAGAACTACACAAACTGCCCCAAAACCCTCCAAAAATGCCCCAAATACCCCAAAAAACCCCACAGGCACCCCCAAATTGCCCCAAGGACCCCCAACCCCACCCCCCCCGAACCCCCAAAATGCCCCCAAAACCCCAAACTGTTCCAGGGACCCCCCCCCTCCGAACTCCCACTCCCCCCCAAAATCCCCCTAAACTGCCCCAAGACCATTCCAAACACCCCCAGATTCTCCAAGGAACCCCCCAAAATCACCCAGTAACCCCCAAGCTGCCCCCAAAGGACCCAAACCACCCCAGAAGCCCCCAAACCCCTGCCCAGGACCTCCCAAACTGCCCCCAAAAGACTCGAAACAAACCCAGGGACCCCCAAAATGTCCCAGGGACCCCCCAAGCTGCACCCAAATGACCCAAAATCCCCCCAGGGACCTCCAAGCCTAGATTCCATTACAGAATCCACAACACACCTCAGGGAGCCCAAATTCCCTCATCAAATGCCCAGCTCCTCTCATGGAATCCCCAATGCGCCTCAGGAACCCCAAATTCTCTCACAGAACCACCAACCCCTACCACGGACCCAGATTTCCCTCAGGAAACCCAAACGTCTCTCGGGAACCCCAAATTCCCTCACAGAAACCCCAACTCACATCAGCGGCGCCTCAAACTCCGCTCAGGACCCTTCAACCCCCTCAGAGAGCCCAAAGTTCCCTCAGGAACCCTGAATTCCCTCACGGAAGCTCCAACTCCCGTCATGGACCCCAAACCTCCCTCAGACACATCCAACCTCCCTCAGGGATCGCCAAATTCCATCATCAAGTCTCAACTCCCGTCATAAACCCCAAAAATTCTCTCCGGAACCCCAAATTGCCAAACCAAGCCGACAAACTTCCCTCGGAGACCCCAAACTTTCCTCAGAAACCTGAAATCCCCGTCAGAGACCCCCCCCAATCTCCCTCAGGGACTCCCCAAAACTGCCCCCGAGGCCCTCAGTCCTCACCAAGGACCGCTCCAATCCCCTCTACCACCTCCAAATCCCTCCAGGTTATTCCAGAACCCCTCCGGACCCCAAATCACCTCCAAACTCCCCCAAAATTCCCTCCGGGACCCCAAAAGCGGCCCCGGCTTCCCTTCCCCCCCCGCTCACCCCTCCCGCGCCTTCACCGCCGGGCCCCGCCCCCCGCGCTCCCATTGGCCGCTCTCTCCGCGCGCCAACGCCCATCCGCAGTTTCCATTGGCTGTCGTGCGTGTCGATCATCAATAGATCAGAGGGACGGGGCGGGGTGGTCCTCCGAGAGCGCCAGAGCGCCCGTGGGAGGAGCTTAAGAGAAGTTTAGGCCAATTGAAACGCAGAAAGCTGGATTGACAACGCAATTAACCAATAGATGGATGGAAAGCGGGCAGTGCCGACCAATGGGCGCCCCGACTTTGTCCTATATGAGCGCGCGCGGGGCCGCAGCTGCCGCCATTTTCACCGCCGTCGCGCTCAGGCCTTCACTCCGCGCTTAAAGGGGCCGCGCCGCCTCTTTACGTTTTTTTATTCAGTTTTCCGAGCGCCTCCGCGCCGTCCGGGTGGGCCCGAGCCCCCCCGCCAGACTCCACCGCCGCCATGAGGGAGATCGTCCACATCCAGGCGGGCCAATGCGGCAACCAGATCGGCGCCAAGGTGAGCGCGGCGGGCCCCGCCTTCATCCCCCGCCGCGGCGGCGTTGCCCCTTTAAGAACCCCCCCATCCCCCGCGCGCCAAGACAAAGGGTGACCCAAACCAGGGCGATTTTAGCCCAAAATCGGCGTTTTACCCCCACAGAAGCGGCTGGGAGGGAAGGGGGATTTGCTGAATGGGGCGGGTGTGGGGTTAAAATCGGGAGGTTCTGTCACTAAATGAGGATTTTCGGTAGCTGAACGCCCCCCCCTCCCACCCCCCCCCGGCACGCGGCCGCAAAATGGCGGCTGAGGACGGCGGCCCCGAACCGCGGCGAATTCGCCTCCAAAATCGCCTTTTTGGGGGGTGTTTAAAGAAAAATATTAGTATTTTATCTTAGATTAAGTTCCTGTTTCAAAGATTTGGCCGCGAATGGCGCTTTTTGCCCGTAATCTGGGCAGGGGCGTCTGGCTGAGGATGGGCGGGGAAGGCGCCAAAATGGCGGCGAGGAGCCCCGAAATTAAAGGATTTAACCTCAAAATGAGTTTTTTTACAATAATATATTTATAATTAAATTTAAAACGTGATTTGTTTCGTTTTTATATTACCATACATTAAATGCTGCTTTTTCAGTCTGAAATCGGTTGTTTTCACCCCATAACTAGGTATTTTCGCCCCTAAAATAATTTATTTTCACTGCAAAACCGTCTAATTTAAAATCAAGAATATGGATTTTGTGCCACAAAATTAAGATTTTTTTACCCCCAAACGGGGCGTGACGCCCGGAGGGGTCAGACCCGAAAATGGGAGGATTTCCCCCCCCCCAAAAAAAGGCGGCTTAATATCCACAATAAATATTTTATTCCCTAAATAAGAGGTGTGTTACTAATTTCTTTCCAAAATGAGAGTGTTCTATCTGTAAAATCAGGATTTTTAAGCTTTCAGACTGCAGGATTTTATGACAAAAGCAGGTTTTTTTTATTCCTTAAATGTAAATTTAAGGTCTTTAAATTGCAATATTAATCTCCAAAATTGATGGGTTTTTTAATTTGAATCAGCTTTTTAAATTGAAATGCCCTTCTTACGTTTAAATATGGATGACTTAATTTTAAAAAAAGTATATTTTATTTCTCAAAATGTTAATGTTTTGGATTTAAGGGGTCTCTTTCATTAATGAAAGGTTTTTTTGCTGGTAAAATGCAGCTTTTTGGCCCCAAAACATTTTTTTTCCCAGCCCCAAGATGGAGATTCGGAGCTCCAGCTCAGCATCTTTGTTTTGCAAAACAGCATTTCCGTCCAAAATCTTGGGTCTATCCCCAAAACGTGGAGTCTGGAGGAGAAAAAGGACTGGATTTATTTTCCAGAAGTAGAAATTAGGGTTAAAATCGGGATTTTCTGCAGCTCGGAGGGAGCTCCCAGCCCCAAAATGGAGGTTTCCAGCCCCAAAATGGAGGGTCGGGGGAAGAATCGCAGCTTTGTGTTTCCAAATCCGCTTTTTTCTAGCCTCAAAATCACCGTTTTTTCTCCAAAATTAACGGGGTTTATTTAAATTTTTCTCTTTTTTTTTTTTTTATTCCCACAAACTGGTGATTTTTGCCCAAAAAAGCGTTTTGGGCCTCGGAATTTGCAATTTTTCAGACACAAATGTCATTTTTACTGCTTCAAAAATCCCTTTTTCCCTCTGAATATCCACTTCACCCACAAAACGGCCTCCTTTAACCCAATAGTTCTTAGTTTTTTTCTTTTTTAAATGTTACTTTTTGTCGCAAAATCGCCCTTTTCAGCCCCAACCCCCTCTCTTTGTGTCTCCAGACCGCATTTCCTGCCCCCGAAATGAACATTTCCATTTCCTGCCCCACACTGAAATCTTTGTTCTCCAAAACGTTTCAAATTGGAGTTTTTAACACTAAAAAGCGATTTTTAAATTTTTTTTTTTAGCTTAGGGAGAGAGGTTTTGAACCCAAATTGCGATTTTGAGGCCCAAAATAGGTTTTTACTGTACAGAAAATACTGGTATTTACCAGGTCAAATTACTTTCAAAAATTGTGTTTTAGCCCCAAATCCACTTTTTTTACCCCAAAATTCACATTTTTTGCCTTTAGATATCCTTTTCTCCCCATAATCCATGTTCCTGTCACTAAACACTTAATGCTGCACATAACTCACATTTTCTCTCAAAAAACATAAGTTTTAATCCACTGTTTCCCAGGGCCCCAAAATGCAGGGTTTATTACTCTGAAATGCTGTTTATTCGAATTTGAACTTTTTAAACTCATTTTCTTTGTCATTTGCCCAAAATCTCCATTTTTATCCAAAATGAACTTTTTTTGCAGGTATTTCTTTCCTACATTCCCCTAAACTGCCCTTTTTTAACCTATTTGTCCCATCAGCCCCAAAATCCCTATTTTTTAACCCATTTTTGCTCACAACTCCCTAAAAACGCCAGATTTTATCCACTTCCTTTCTTCATCTCCAAAATTAACATTTTTAAGCCTGTTTTTTTTTACCTCACATTGCTGGGTTTTAATCCCCGTTTCACTCTCACCTCCAAAATTATTTTTAAGCCCTTTTTTCTTCTATTACCCAAAATTTTGGGGTTTTAAATACATTTTTCCCTCATGATCACCAAACCACCATTTTTATCTCAAATAACCATTTTGTACCTATTTTTTTGAATTAACAATCTCAAAATTAAAGGCTTTTACCCCAAATAAATATTGTAACGCCATTCTGTTCTCCAAAGCCCCAAAATACCCATTTTTTTCTTCATTTCTCATTTTTAACCCCCAAATCATATTTTTCACTTCATTTTCCCCTCACGCTGCATCGCCCCCCGGCCCATTTTAACCCCAAACCCCCACTCTGGTGGAATCTCGACTTCAAATACAAAACTTGGAGCCCCCAGAGCCGAATTTGGGTGTAAAAATCCTGATTTTGGGTGATATAAAAGCCGATGTGGGGTGCAGGGAGCCGATTTTGGAGGGGTTGGTTTGAATTTGAACAATTGCCGCCATTTTCCCGTTCCCGCCCTTTTGGGGAGCGGGACCGCGCTGCCCTGGCCACGCCCCTCCCTCACAGAGCCCCGCCCGCTCCCCTTCCCCGTGCCTCCAAACCCCAAAGAAATCCTAAAAATCGCCTTTTTCCCCTCCAAAACGGTCGTGGAGTGGCTGTGTGTTGTAGCCATACCCTTTTAGGACCTGAGCACACCCTAAATTTCTTTTAAAAGCCCCCAAAATCCCCATTTTTCACCCCAGAAAAAGGTCCTGGCTGTGGAGGAGGTCTTGTGGATCCTGCCTGTCAATTGGCTACACCCCAAATTCCTTTAAATTCCTAAATCCTTCATTTTTTTGCCCAAAAACACTGCCGTGGGGCAGTGGGTGATGCTGGATTTACATCCCATTCTTTCTATAAGATCCCAACATCCCCTTTATTGCACCCAAAATAAATCCTGAGTGTAGCAAAGTGGGCCCCCTCTCTTCCATAAGCTCTGCTCCTCTATCCCAGACTATGCCACCAATTTTCCTTTAAATCCCAATTTTTTTTCCTTAAAATCCATATTTTTTGATACATCTCAACTGCTATTTCGTATCTTAGAATCCAGATTTCCTTTTTTAAAATTCCTGAATTTTTTTACTTCCAAATCCCCATTTTCTCCCCCAAAATGGGGTCCCCGGTGTAGCAAAGTGAGTGTGGCTCAGCTGCCTTCAGCCCTCCTTAAGCTCAACCACTTTTAGCCCCCAACTCCCATTTCTCACCTTAAAATTCTGAATTTTTTTTTTAATTTTTTTTTTTATTCTAATTTTTTCCCCAGAATTGAGTCTGGGTGGGCCGGGCCCACCTGACCATAACCCTCTTTATCTCCTGCCCCTTTTAACACTGACCACACTCCCAAACCCCCATTTCCTACCCTAATATCCCCATTTCTCCCCCTAAAATCACAATTTTTTTCTTCTCCAAATCCTTATTTTTCTCCTAACTTGGGTTCCATTTGTCACAAAGTGGGCGTGGCCCAGCTGATCTCATTCGTCCACCAGCCCCACCCCTTTGTACCCCCTGACCACGTCCCCAAGCCCCCCTTTTCCTCTCTAAAATCCCCATTTTTCCTCCCATAATCCCTGAGGTTTTTTCCCCAAAATTCACTTTTTTTGCCCCACACCTGCTCCTGGGCTGTCCCTGAGCCGTCCCCAAGCTGTCCCCTTGTCCCCACAGTTCTGGGAGGTGATCAGTGACGAGCACGGCATCGACCCCACGGGCACCTACCATGGGGACAGCGACCTGCAGCTGGACCGCATCAGCGTCTACTACAACGAGGCCACAGGTGGGGACACCTGGGACAGCTGGTGGCACTTGGGGACAGCCGCCACACCCCCCCCCCGGGGCTCCTCTGCCCTTCCCCCCCTCATTGTGGCACTTGGTGGCATTTGTCTTCTCCCCAGTGTCACTTGTCCCCCTGTCACGTTCCTTTGTTTGTCACTTTCCTCTGCTGTCACTTTGCCGCTTCCAGTGTCACTTCCTCGCCCCCACATTGCCACTCCTTGCTTTGTCACCCTCCTGTGTCACTGTGTCCCCACTGTCACCCCCCAATGTCACTTCCCTGTGTGTTAGCACTTTGTCATCCCTATGTCACTGTGTCCCCATGCTTTTCCCTTAGTGTCACCTTTGTCCTGCTGTCACCTCCCAGTGTCACTTGGTCCTTTTCCATGCCCTGTGTCATTTCATTTCTTGTGTCCCTGAGTGCCATCCCCTTCTTTGTCACACCAGTGGGGTCACCTTGTCCTGTCACCTCCCAGTATCACCCCCAGTCCCATCACTGCTCAGTGTCACTTGTCCATTGTCACCTTGCAGTGTTTTTTGTCCCCTGTCACCTTCAATTCTGGGGATCCCCTGGTGTCCATTGCCACCTCCTGTGTCACCCTGTGACTCCCCTGGTGTCAGTGAATCCTGTCCCTTCCCAGTGTCACCCTGTCCTCTGTCACCCACCGTCACCGTTCTTTGTGACCTGCATCTTGTGCCCAACATACCTCCAGTGTCACCTGTCCATTGTCACCCCCCCACCATGTCACCTTGTACCTGATACCCCTCCAGTGTTACCTGTCCTTTGTCACCCGTGTGCCACCCTGTCCCCTTTGTCATCCCCCCACCCCCCCCCGTGGCTGTGTCACCTGTCCGTTGTCATTTGTCTCCTCCCTGTCCCCATGTCCCATCCTGGGTTGCTCTGGGGGAGGTTTTGGGGTGGCTTTGGGGAATTTGGGGTGAATTTGACACTGCTGAGGTTATTTTGGTGTTGGTTTGGGATGATTTTGGGGTAATTTTGAGAGGGTTTGGAATTAATTTGTTGGTTTTGGGGTTGAATTTGGGAGATTTTGGAGGTGGTTTTGAGGTGATTTTGGGAGGTTCAGGTTATTTGGGCTGTTTTTAGGGTGAATTTGGGAGTTTTGGAAGTCCTTTAGGGTTGAGTTTTAGGGAGGTCTGGGTTGTTTTTAGGTCATTTTGGGGTGTTCTGGGGCACTCTTGGATACTTCTAGGTGATTTTGAATATTTTAGCTTTGGTCCAGAGTGGGTTTGAGGTGATTTTAGATGGTTTGGTAATGATTTTAAACAATTTGGAGTAATTTGGGGGGTTTGGTGGTTCATTTTGGGTGGATTTAGAGCCATTTTTGGGGTTATTTTTCCTGGCTTTGGGGTGAATTTGGGTGGTTTGGAGTTGATTCCAGGAGATTTTGGGCAATTTGGGGATTGTTTGGGTGTGGTTATGGGTGTTTGGTGGTGAACTTAGATGAATTTGGGGTGGTTATGAGGTTATTCCAGTTACTTATGGAGAAATTCTGGGTGGTTTGGGAGTGATTTTGGCTCTTTGGGATGAGTTTTGGTGTCATGTAAGGTGGTTTGGGGTGATTTGGAACATTTGGGGGTGATTTTGGGTGTTTTGCTTTCACATGGGGTGGTTTGGGACATTTTAGCAGTGATTTTGGTATTTTCTGGAGCGATTTTTTTGTATTTCTGGGCTAACTGAGCGTTTTGGGGACAATTCTGGGTGGGTTTGTGGTGATTTTGGTGGTTTTGAGATAATTCTGGGTGGGTTTGGGTTGGTTTTGGGGTATTTCCTGGTGGTTTGGGGGGCTTTGGGGTGGTTTTGAGTAGTACTGGATTGTTTTGGGCTATTTCCAGGTGTTTTGGTGTAATTCCAGGTGTTCATGGGGTGATTTGGGTGTATATAGGGTGATTCTGGTGGTTTCGGGTTAATTCTGGGTGGTTTCATGTTCAGTTCTCTAGGATTTGCTCACTCCCCAGGGAGTAAATCCTTGCCTACAGTCATGCAGGTGGTTTTGGGGTGAATTCTCTGGGGTTTGGTTACTTCTCAGGGGGTAAATCCTTTGCCTATGGCCATGCTGGTGGTTTTGGGGTGAATTTTTTGGGCTTTGGTGACGTTTTTGTTGTCCCCAGGGGGTAAATATGTGCCCAGGGCCATCCTGGTGGATCTGGAGCCTGGCACGATGGACTCCGTGCGCTCCGGCCCCTTCGGGCAGATCTTCCGGCCTGACAACTTTGTCTTTGGTGAGTGACACACTTGGGACATCTGGATACATCTGGGGACACATCTGGGACACCTTGGGCATGCCGGGGGACATTGGGACATGCTTGGGGACACCTGGGACACACCTGGGGACACATCTGGGGGACATTGGGGTACACCTGGTGGCATACTTGGGGACACCTGGGCCACCTGGGGATATCGTGGGATACACCTGGGACACCTGGAGGTTCCTGGAGACATCGAGGACACCTGTGGGACATCAGGAAACACCTGCAGGCACACTCGGGGACATCTGGGATACACCTGGGACACCTTGGGCATGCTTGGGGACGTCTGGGACACACCTGGGGACATTGGGGGGCTCCTGGGGACATTGGAACACACTTGGGACACACCTGGGAGCTCCTGAGGGACACCTGGGGATGCTCAAGACATCTGGGGTGTCTTGGCACATGGCAAGGACAGCTGCAGACACCTGGAACACACCTGGGGACATTTTTGGACATGCCTGGGAGTCTTGGGCACATCTGCAGACGCCTGCAGGCTCCTGAGGGCATCTTGGGCACACCTGGGGGTTGCTGAGGGACATTAGGGATATCTCTGGGTATTTGGGGGACACTTGGGGACTCTCAAGGAACATCAGGTTCACTTCAGGACACACTTGGGGACACGCAGCAATATTTGGGGCCGCTGGGGACATGTGGGAACACATCTGGGATGTATCTGGGACAGCAGGGGGTGGCCTCAAGGGATGGCAGGGCCCTAAAGGGGAGATCAAGGTCTTCAGGTGTCCCAAGGGTGACATGAAGGTCCCTAAGTATCCCACCAAGGTGGGTTGAGAGGTCCTCAGGTGTCCCCAGGGGTGACATGAAGGTCCCCAAAGTGAGGTTAAGGTTCCCACAGGTAGGATCAAGGTCCCTGAGGGTCCCCAAGTTGGGGCTGAATGTCCCCAAAGGGTGGGGTTGAAGGTCCCTGAGGTCCCCACAGGTGGGATCGAGGTCCCTTAAAGAGTGATGTGAAGGTCCTCAAAGAGGGGGCAGAAGTGTTTGAGGGCCCCAAGAGTGGAAGGAAGGTCCCCAAGGCGGTGAAGAGTTTCCAGAGGTTCTCAAAAATGCTTTAAAGGCCCCCAAAAATGGTTTGAGGGTCCCCAAAGTTTTCAGCATTAATCTGAAGGTTTCCGAAAGCGATTAAAGATTCTTCAGTGTTCCCCAAGGTGTTTTGAGGGTCCCTGAAGTCAGCTTGAAGACCACAACCCAACTTGTCCTTGTCTGCCTCTGGCCAAGGGTCACCACAGGGAGGGGCTGAGCTGGGGGGGATCAGGGGTCCTCAGTGGTGTCTCAAAGGTCCCCAGAGATGGTTTGAAGGTCCCCAAGGTTACTTGAACATTGTCAAGATGGAAATGGAGGTGCTTGTCATCCCCAAAGATTATTCAAGGGTCGTCAAGGTCAGCAAGGTGGAGTTGAGAATCCCTAAAGATTGTTTGAAGCTACCTAAGGTCCCCAAAGGTACTCAGAGGGTCTCCAGGTTTGAGGGTCCTAAAGATCCTCAAAGCCGGTTCAAAGTTCCTCAAAGGAGATTTTGAGGCTTCCCAAGGTGGTTTTGAGGTTCTTGAAGTCCCTAAAGATGGTTTAAAGGTCTCCAAACGTGGTGTAAAGGTTCTCAAAAGTGGTTTGAAGGTTCTCCAAGGTGATTTGAAGACCTCAACCAACCCTTCCTCCCCTTTTCCAGGCCAAAGCGGTGCTGGCAACAACTGGGCCAAGGGTCACTACACGGAGGGCGCCGAGCTGGTGGACTCGGTTCTGGACGTGGTGCGCAAGGAGGCCGAGAGCTGCGACTGCCTGCAGGGCTTCCAGCTGACCCACTCGCTGGGCGGGGGCACCGGCTCGGGCATGGGCACGCTGCTCATCTCCAAGATCCGCGAGGAGTACCCCGACCGCATCATGAACACCTTCAGCGTGGTGCCGTCGCCCAAGGTGTCGGACACGGTGGTGGAGCCCTACAACGCCACGCTGTCCGTGCACCAGCTGGTGGAGAACACGGACGAGACCTACTGCATCGACAACGAGGCGCTCTACGACATCTGCTTCCGCACCCTCAAGCTGACCACGCCCACCTACGGCGACCTCAACCACCTGGTGTCGGCCACCATGAGCGGCGTCACCACCTGCCTGCGCTTCCCCGGCCAGCTCAACGCCGACCTGCGCAAGCTGGCCGTCAACATGGTGCCCTTCCCGCGGCTGCACTTCTTCATGCCCGGCTTCGCGCCGCTGACCTCGCGGGGCAGCCAGCAGTACCGCGCCCTCACCGTGCCCGAGCTCACCCAGCAGGTCTTCGACGCCAAGAACATGATGGCCGCCTGCGACCCGCGGCACGGCCGCTACCTCACCGTGGCCGCCGTCTTCCGCGGGCGCATGTCCATGAAGGAGGTGGACGAGCAGATGCTGAACGTGCAGAACAAGAACAGCTCCTACTTCGTGGAGTGGATCCCCAACAACGTGAAGACGGCCGTGTGCGACATCCCGCCGCGCGGCCTCAAGATGGCCGTCACCTTCATCGGCAACAGCACGGCCATCCAGGAGCTCTTCAAGCGCATCTCGGAGCAGTTCACGGCCATGTTCCGGCGCAAGGCCTTCCTGCACTGGTACACGGGCGAGGGCATGGACGAGATGGAGTTCACCGAGGCCGAGAGCAACATGAACGACCTCGTGTCCGAGTACCAGCAGTACCAGGACGCCACGGCCGAGGAGGAGGAGGATTTCGGCGAGGAGGCCGAAGAAGAGGCCTGAGGGGTTTCCCCAGAGGTCCCAGTCCTTGGCAGTGTTGCTCCTCCCTTTCCCAGTGTGTTGTCCCAGAGAGGCGTCAACCGGTGGGCGGCGCCTTCGGTGTCATCGTCATTGTCCTTCATCATCGTCAGTGTTGGCCTTGGCCATCGGCGGCGGCAGCAGCGGAGTCCCCACCCGACCTTCAGCGTTGTCCTCATGGTCTTCAACCTTCATCATCGTCATCCTGGAAGAGTCCCCAGCCTTCAGCATTGTCCTTCAGCATTGTCCCCAGGCTTCACCATCTTTGAAGAGCTCCTAATCTTCATCATTGTTATCATGAAGAGTCCCCAACTTTCATCATCATCAATGAGTTCTTGGTCTTTGTAATCCTTGAAGAGGCTCCAGTCTTGATCATGGTCAGAGCTCCCAACTTCTGTTATCTTCATCCTTGAAAAGTTCCCAATTTTCATCAGCATTGAAGAGTTCCCAACCTTCATCATCATCATCTTTGAAGAGTCCCCAGCCTTCAGCATTGTCCTCACAGTCCCCAACCTTCATCATGGTCATTCTTGAAGAGTCTCCAATCCTGATCATGGTCAGAGCTTCCAAATTCCCTCATCATTGAAGGATTCTCAAGGTTCATCATTGTCAAGGAGCCTCCAGCCTTCATCATCCCTGAAGAGTCCCCAACCTTCATCCTTGAAGAATCCCAAGAGTTCATAGTCATCCTCCTCACAGAGCCTTGAGGAGCTCGTGGTCCTTGCAGAGTCTTACATCTTTAACATCCTCAGCACTTGGTCTTCATCAGGGCTGGTCAGTTGGCCTTGACCTTCATTATAATCTCCATCATGGAAGAGCCTCCAAGAGCTCTTGACCTTCAGCCTCATCCTGGAAGAGTTGCTGACCTTCAATCATCATCACCATCACCTCCGCCCCTCCCCCGCTGCCACCACGGCCTCCTGTCCCCTCCCCCGCCCCACTCTGGCTCTCTTTTCCCAAATTTTCTCAAATTTTTTTATAATTTTTCCTAAGTTTTGAATGTTTTTTCCATTTTTTTTGTCATTTTCCCCCCTTTTTTAGTTCATTTCCCTCTCATTTAAGTCTCTCCTCATTCTTCATCATTTTCAAACAATTTTACTTGGTTTTGGTCAGTTTCCTCAATTTTTAGTCTTCTTTTCCAATTTTTGCTCTTTTTTCCCCTGTTTTTGCTCACTGTCTGCCCAATTCCATTCCTTTTTCCCAACTTTGGGGTCCTTTCTTCCAATTTTTTGTTGATTTTTTTTCCCTATTTTTGCTCAGTCAGTTTTTGACCCATTTTTCTTCATTTTGGGTTCATATTCCTCAATTTTTTGTTCATTTTCCCCCATTTTTTGTCAGTTTCTCCCCATTTTTTATTTGTTTTTCTCATTTTTATCAATTTTTCCCATTTCCCCTCAGTTTCTCCCTGATTCCGTCGCCGTTCCCGGTGTCCGGTCGCTCTCTCCCATTTTTGGATGTTTTTGTTTTTTTCCCGTTTCTTTTGTTTTTCATATTGAAAAGTCGCCCCCGGGTCCGGAATAAACTCGGGATGGAAAAGCCACCACGGGTGTCACCTCCTGTGTCACCTGCAGGGTCCTGGTGTCACTTTGAGGTCACCTGGGGGGTCTCTGTGTCCCCTCCTGGGGGTCCCTAGTGTCACCTGAGGGTCCTAGGGTCACATGGAGGGTCTCACTGTCCCTTTGGGAGTCTCCTGGGGTCACTGGGAGGGGTCTTGGTGTCACCTCTGGGTCACATGGGAGGTCCTGAGGTCACTTCAGGCTCACCTGGGGTTCCCTCTGTCCATCTTGGGGGTCCTTGTGTCACTTTGAGGGTGTCACTGTCACCTGGGGGTCCCCGTGTTCATCTTGGGGCTCCCTGTGTCACCTTGAGGATCTCACTGTCACCGGGGTGTCCCCATGTCCTCAGCTGAGGGTCCCTATTGTCACCTCTGTCACCCGGAGGTCCCAGTGTCACCTTGGGGTCATCAGGACAGTCCCAGAGTCACTTTAGGATTTCCTGGGGTCATTTTAGGGTCCCCATTGTCACCTTGGAGGTCCCATGTCCCCACCTGAATGTCCCAAATGTCACCTGCGTCCCTGTTCAGGATCCCCATTGTCAGCTGGAGTCACTGAGAGGTCCCTGTGTCACTTGAGGGTCCCTGATGTCACCTGTCCCCTCCTCTCCCCACAGTGCCCGGAAGGTGTCCATTTGTCAGTGGTGGCAGCATGAGAATGTCACTGGTTGGGGACATTCAGGTGGCACCAGGGGTGGTGGCACTTGGGAACACCTTGGGGACAAGGGACAAGGTGGGCACTTACAGAGAATGGGGACGTGGGGGGTGGCAGCACTTTGGGGACGTGGGGACATGATGGCGTTAAAGGGTGACACTAGGGATATGCAAGGGGTGGTGGCACTTTGGGGACAAGGTGACATTGGGAGGTGGTGGCACCTTGGGGACACATTTGGGACATGATGAAAGAGGATGGTGGTATGTGAGTGACGCTTTGGGGACACAGTGGCACTCTGGAGGCACTGCAGGGGTGGTGGCGCTTAAAGGACACAGGAACACTGCTGTGGTGGCACCTTGGGGACACTTTATTGACATAGTGACACTTGGGGGTACTGGCACTTTCTGGACACAGGGTGGTGGCACCGTAGGGACATTGATTGACCTAGCACTTCAGGGACAAGGTGGCACCTTGGGGACACTTGGGACAGGGTGACAGTGCAGTGGTGGCATTCTGGGTACTCAGAGGACATAGGGGTAGTGGTGGCACTCTGGGGACACTTAGAGAACGTGCTGACATTCGGGGGTGGCACTTGTGGGACACCACAGGGGGTGGTGGCACCTTGGGGACATTTGGGCATGGCACTTAAGGGACTAAGTGACATTGGAGGGTGGTGGCACTTCTGGGACAGCTAGGAGACACCGTGGCACGTTGGGACAGTGGCATCACAGGGACACGTGGGGGACATGATGACATTTGGGGACATGCTGACAGTGCAGCAGTGGCACTTTGGGGACATGCAAGGCATGGTGGCACTCTAGGGACAAAGGGACTTGGGGGTCGGTGGCATCTTGGTGGCCTCAGGAGCCACCGGTGGCACTTTGGGAAGCAGTGGCATCAGGGGCTGGTGGCACTTGGGTGGCACTTTGGGGACACAGCGGGGTCCCAGTGGCTCTGGGTGGGTGGTGGCACTTGGGGACATTGGTGTCACTGGGGGGTGACACTCAGGGACACTTTGGGGGAATTTTGAGAGGTTTCAGTGGCTCCGGTGCCACCCTCGGGCTCCGTCGGGGTCACCTGAGGGGACAAGGGGGGACAGGGGGCACCTGGGGGTGTCACGTCCTCCCAGGGGTCCCCAAAATTCCTCCAAATTCACCCCAAAAATCACCTGGGACCCCCAAACCTGTCCAGGACCCCGCAAAATCCCCCCAAATTCACCCCAAAATCCAAATGGGACCCCCAAACCTCCCCTGGGACCTCCAAAATTCCACCTGGGACCCCAAAATCCTCTCAGGGTTCCCCAGACTCACGGGGGACCTCCAAAATCCATCGGGGACCCCCCAGAATCCCCCTGGGCTCCCAGATCCCCCAAATTCACCCTAAAATCCACCTGGGAACCCCAAAATTTACCCCAAATCTCACCTGGGACTTCCCCAAACCCCATCTGGGACTCCTTACACCCATCCAGGATCCCCCAAAATTCCCCAATATCCATCTGGGACCCCCCAAAATCCACTCAGACCCCGGTTTCTTCCTAGGACCCCCTAAACCTCTCAAATTCACCCCAAATTCCATCTGGGACCCCCAGATTTCTTCCAGGATTCCCCAAATTCACCTGGGACCCCCAAACCCCATGCAGGACCACCCAAAATTCCCCAAATTCACCCTAAAATCCATCTGGGACCCCACTCAAATTTCTCCAGGACCCCCCAAAATCCCCCAAATTCCCCTCAAACCTCATCTGGGACACCTAAAATCCACCTGTGGCCCCAAAATCCTGCCAGGATTCCCCAGACTTACCTGGGAATTCCAAACCCCATCCGGGACCATCCAAAATCCCCCAAATTCACCCCAAAACCATCCCAAAATTCACCTGGGCTGCTCCAAACTCCACCCGGGACCCCCAAATTCACCCCCAAACCCCCTGAATCCTGTGAGCTCACCTGGGGGCCCCAAAATTCCCCCCTGGGACCCCAAATCCCCCTAAAGCTCACCTGGGACCCCAAATATCCAGCTGGGACCACCCAAATCCCCCCTGGTACCCCAAAAATCCCCGAATTCCCCTAAAGCTCACTGGGGAGCCCCAAAACCCCCCCAGGAACCCAAAACACCCAAATCCCCCTAAAGCTCACCTGGGACCCCCCCAAATCCCTCTTGGGACTCCCCAAAATCCCCCAAATATCCACCTGCTACCCCCAAATCCCCCGAATTCCCCTAAAGCTCACCTGGGAGCCCAAATTCCCCCCTGGCACCCCCCAAAATCTGCCAAATACCCACCTGAGACTCCCCAAATCCCCCCTGGCACCCGCCAAAATCCCCCAAATTCACCCTGGGACCCCCCCAAATCCTCTCTGGGACCCCAGAATTCCCCGAATTCCCCCATCTCACCTGGGAGCCCCTGGCCAGCGCCCCCACGGCCCCCGGCAGCCGCGTGACCAAGTCCAGGATTTCCGAGGGGATTTTGGCCACCCCGACGGCCCCGGAGCCGCCCACGAGCGTCACCCGGCGCGTCCCCAGCAGCGGCTGCGCCACCGCCTCGGCCACCTGCCCCAAACGGATCCCAAAATCAGCCCCAAAATCAGCTCCAAAATCAGCTCCAAACGGGATCCCAAAATCAGCCCCAGGTCAGGGATTCTCCAAATCAACCCCAATATCAGCCCCCAGCCAGGGATCCCCACATCAGCCCCAAACTGAGGATCCCCAAATCACCCCCAAAATTGTCCCCAAATTGGGCATCCCAAAATCAGCCACAAATTGGGGATCCTCAAATCAGCCCAACAGCAGGAATCCCAAAATCAGCCCCAAATCTGGGATTCCAAAATGAGGGATCCTCAAATCAGCCCCCAAATTGGCCCCAAATCAGGGATCCCAAATCAGCCTCGCATCAGGGATCCCAAAATTAACTCAAATCAAGGATCCCCAAGTCAGCCCCAGGTCAGGGATCCCCAAATGAGCAGCCAAATCAGCCCCAAACTGAGGATCCTGAAATCAGCCCTAAATTTGAGATCCTAAAATCAGCCCCAAAACCAGCCCCAAATCAGGGATCCCAAAATCAGGGATCTCCAGATCAGCCCCAAAATTTGCCCTCAAATCTGAGATCCTAAAATCAGCCCCAAATTGCACCCAAATCAGGAATCCTCAAATCAGAGATCCCCAAATCAGCCCTGAAATTTGTCCCACATTGGGGATCCCGAAATCGGGGATCCCAAAATCAGCCCCAAAACAGTCCCGGCCCAAATCAGGGTTCCTGATATCAGCCCCAAATCAGGGATCCTGAAATGAGGAATCCCAAAATCAGGGATCCAAAAATCAGCCCCCAAATCAGGGATGCCCAAATCAGCCCCAAACCTGGGAACCTAAAATCAGGGATCCCAAAATCAGCCCTGAAATAGGTCCCAAATCTGGGACTCTGAAGTCAGGGATCCCAAAATCAGGGATCCCAAATCAAGGATCCCAAAATCAGTCCCAAACCTGGGATCCTAAAATCAGCCCCAAAATCAACCCTAAATCAGGGATCCCAAAATCAGCCTCAAATCAGGGATCCCAAAATCCACCCCAAACCTAGGATACCAAAATCATCCCCAAAATCAGCCATCCCCAAATCAGGCCCAAACTGGGGATACTGAAGTCAGCCCCAAATCAGGGATCCTGAAATCAGCCCCAAAATGGGGATCCCCAAATCAGCCCTGAAATTGGCCCCAAATCTGGGATCCCAAAATCAGGGATCCCAAAACAGGGATCCCCAGAATCAGGGATCCCCAAAATCAGAACAATCCTGGGATCCCTAAATTCCTGTCCCCAGTTCAGGAATCCCCAAAATCAACCCTAAAATAGGGGAACCCCAAAATAAATCCCAAAATCAGGGATCCCCAGGTGTCTCCAAAACATTCCCAAAGTGTCCCCAGTGTCCCCAAAACACCCTCAAAGTGTCCCCAAGTGTTTGCAAAATGTCCCCAAGAGTCCTCAAAGTGTCCCCAAAACATCCTGAGAATGTCCCTCAAGTATCCCCAAAATGTCCCCACGAAAGGTCCCCAAGGGTCTTTAAAGTAACATCCCCAGAACATCCCCAAAACATCCCCAGCTGTCCCCAGCTGTCCCCAGTGTCCCCACCTGGGGCAGCCTCTGCAGCACCAGATCCACCACGGCCGCGTCCTGGAACTGCCCAAAGGCCTCGGCCTTGGCCGCAGCCGCCGCAGCCTCAGCGCGGGCACGAGAGGCCACGGCCGCGGCACGGGCAGCGCCTGTCACCTGCGGGGACACCAAAATGGCATTGGGGACACCAAAATGAGACTCGGGACACCAAAATGGGGACAGAACCCCCAAAAACGTGATCAGGAAGCTAACATGGGATTGGGAACCCAGGCATGGGCACGAGAGGCCACGGCTGCGGCACGGGCAGCGCCTGTCACCTGTGGGGACACCAAAATGGGATTGGGGACACCAAAATGGGGACAGAACCCCCAAAGACATGATCAGGAACCTAACATGGGATTGGGAACCCAGGCACAGGCACGAGGCCACGGCCGCGGCACGGGCAGCACCTGTCACCTGTGGGGACACCAATGGGGTTGGGGACATGGGAAATGGGACTGGGGACATTGGAAATGGGACTGGGAACCCAGGCATCAACATGAGAGGCCACAGCATGGGCAGAGCCTGTCACCTGCGGGGACACCAAAATGGCATTGGGGACACCAAAATGGGATTGGGGACAGACACCAAAATGAGACTCGGGACACCCAAATGGCATTGGGGATATGGGAAATGGGATTGGGGACATTGGAAATGGGAACCCAGGAATGGGCACAAGAGGCCGCGGCACGGGCAGCGTCTGTCACCTGCGGGGACACAACATGGGATTGGAGACACCAAAATAGAGACAGAACCCCCAAAACCATGATCAGGAGCCTGACATGGGATTGGGAACCCAGGCACAGGCACGAGAGGCCACAGCCACAGCACGGGCTGCACCTGTCACCTGCAGGGCCATGACAGGGGTTGGGGACACCAAAATGAGACTGGGGATGTGGGAAATGGGACTGGGAACCCAGGCACGGGCACGAGACGCCACGGCACAGGCAGCGCCCGTCACCTGCAGGGCCACGAAATGGGGTTGGGGACACTAAAATGGGATCTGAGGACATGGACACAGGTTGGGGACATCAGAAATGACACTGGGGACATGGGAAATGGGACTGGGAACCCAAAACAGCATTGGGACCTCAAGCATGGGCATGAGAGGGCATGGCCATGGCACGGGCAGTGCCCGTCAGCTGTGGGGACACAACATGGGACTGGGGACACCAAAATGGGACTGGGGATTTTGGAAATGGGATTAAGGACATTGACACGGGACTGGGGACACGAAATGGGGACAGAACCCCCCAAAATGGGATCAGAGACACAACACAGGATTAGAGACATCAAAATGGGTTTGGGGACATGGGAAATGGGATTAGGGACACCAAAATGGGACTGGGAGCCCAGGCATGGGCATGAGAGGCCACAGCTGCAGCACAAGCAGCACCTGTCACCTGTGGGGACATGGACATGGGATTGGGGACTGGGGACATGGGAAATGGGATTGGGAACTCAGGCATGGGTATGAGAGGTCATGGCTGCAGCCCGTCACCTGCAGGGACACTAGTAGGGGTTGGGGACACCAAAATGGGACTGGGGACATGGATACAGGGTTGAGGACATCAGAAATGGGACTGGGGACATGGACACAGGACTGGAAACTCAGAGGCATGAGAGGCCATGGCCACAGCACAGGCAGCACCCGTCACCTGCAGGGACACAATAGGGGACTGGGACACCAAAATGGGATTGGGGACATTGGAAATGGGATTGAGGACACCAACACGAGACTAGGGACACGAAATGGGGACAGAACCCCCAAAAATGGGATCAGGGACACGACACAGGATTAGGGACACCAAAATGGGATTGGGGACGTTGGAAATGGGATTGGGAAACCAGACACGAGCATGAGAGACAACAGCCGCGGCGCAGATATCGCCTGTCACCTGCAGGGACACCAGCATGGGATTGGGGACACCAAAATGGGACTGGGGATGTTGGAAATGGGATTGGGATCATGGGAAATGGGATTGGGAACATGGGAAATGGGATTGGGAACATGGGAATGGGCACGAGAGGCCACGCCATGGCACGCGCAGCACCTGACACATGCGGGGACGCCAAAATGGGATTGCAGACACCAAAATGGGACTGGGGACATGGACATGGGGTTGGGGACATGGGAAATGGGATTGGGAACCCAAAAAGGATTGGGAACCTTTTGGACATGAGAGGCCACAGCTGTGGCATGGGCAGCACCCATCACCTGCGGGGACACAATATGGGATTGGGGACACCAAAATGGGATTGGGGACATTGGAAATGGGATTTGGGACACTGACACAGGACTGGGGACATGAAATGGGGACAGAACCCCCAAAAATGGGATCAGGGACATGACACAGGATTAGGAACACCAAAATGGGACTGGGGACATTGGAAATGGGATTAGGGACATGGGAAATGGGATTGGGAACCCAGGCATGGACATGAGAGGCCACGGCCACAGCATGGGCAGCACCTGTCACCTGTGGGGACACGAATGGGACTGGGGACACCAAAATGGGATTGGGGACACTAAAATGGGACTGGGGACATTGGAAATGGCATTGAGGAGACCAACATGGGATTGGGGACATTGGAAATGGGATTGAGGACACCAACACCAAATTGGAATCACAAAATGGGGACAGAACCCCCAAAAACAGAATCAGGGACACAACATGGGATGGGGACACCAAAACGGGTTTGGGGACATGGGAAATGAGATTGGGGACATGGGAAATGGGATTGGAGACATGGACATGAGGATGGGGACATCAGAAATGGGATTAGGAACCCAAAACGGGATTGGGAACCCAGACATGGGCATGAGAGTCCACGGCACAGACAGCGTCTGTCACCTGTGGGGACATGAAACAGGGCTGGGGACACCAAAATGGGATTGGGGACACCAAAATGGGATTGGGGACATGGGAAGTGGGACTGGGAACCCAAAGTGGGATTGGGAACCCAGGCATGGATATGAGGGGCCATGGCGTGGGCAGCGCTTGTCACCTGCGGGGACATGAATGGGGTTGGGGACACCAAAATGGGACTGGGGACATAGACATGGGGTCAGAGAGCTCAGAAATGGGGCTGGGAACCCAAAATCAGGATCGGGGACCCGAAATGGCATTGGGGAAATCGGAAATGGGATTGGGGATATGAAACGGGACTGGGGACATTGGAAATGGGATCAGGGACCCAAAGGGGATCACGGTCATCGACACGGGATCGGGGACCCAGAATAGAGACAGAACTCCCAAAAATGGGATCAGGAACCCAAAAATGGGGGCAGAGCCCCAGGAACGGGATCGGGAACCCCAAAACAGGATTGGGACTCGAAACACGATCGGGGACATTGTAAATGGGATTGGGAACACAGGAATGGGATCAGTGACACAAAATGGGATTGGGGACCCAAAATGGGATGGGGGACCCTAAACAGGATTGGGGAGCCAAATGGGATTGGGGACACCAAGATGGGATCGAGCACCCAAAATAGGATAGGAGACCCAAAACAGTATCAGGGACAGGAAACGGGATTGGGGACCCTAAATGGGATCAGGAACCCAACACGAGATCAGAGACTCAAAATGAGCCAGGGACCCAGAAACAGGATCAGGAACCCAGGAATTGGATCAGGGCCCAAAAGGGGATTGGGGACACCAGCAGGGGATCAGGGACCCAAAACGGGACTGGAGACCTGAAACAGGATTGGGGACCCAGGAACGGGATTGGGGACAATGGAAATGGGATCAGGGATACCAACACCGGATCAGAGTCATGAAACAGGATTGGGGACCTGGGAAATGGGATTGAGAACCCCAAAACAAGATCAGGACCCCCTGAAATTCTGGGAGAGCCAAAATTTCCCAGAGAACCCAAAAATTCCCAGATTTGGGGCCACAAAATCCAACTGGGACCACCAAAATTCCCTCAGGACCCCCTAAATCTCACCTGTGACTCCCAAACCTCACCTGGGACCCCCCAAATTCTCCTGGGACCCCCAGACTCACCTTGAGGGTCTCGGCCTCAGCCTCTGCCTGCAGCAGCACCTGTGTCCTGTAGGGGGCGCAAAGTCAGGGGGCGGGACTGCTCTCAAAGGGGCAATGCTGCTCTTAAAGGGGCAATGGTGCAATATGAGTGGGCCCACCAGTGGGGTGTGGTTTGTTTGAAGGGGCATGGCTTATCTTAAAAAGGGCAATGGGACCTAAAAGGGCAGTGACAGCAACCAAGAGGGGGCAACATGTATCTTAAACGGGTTATGGCTACAGACTGATGGGGTCCACCAAGTTGTGATGGTGGCTGACTGGGATGAGGCGTGGCTTCTCTCTCAAGGGGGACGGCTCACTTAAAAGGGCCACGGCTTTTCAAAGGTGGTGGGACCCACCACTGTGAAAGTGTGGCTTCTCCTTGAAGGGGCAATCCTTGTCTTAAAAGGGTAATGGATGGGACACCTTAACTGCCACTGGGCCTACTCTGGGTGAGGGTATGGCTCCTCCTTAAAGGGGCAATGACTGGACCCAAACTGGTGGGACCCACCACAATGAGGGTGTTGCTTCTTAAAAGGGCAACACTTCTCTTAAAAGGGCAACAGGTGGAACCCCAAGAACACCACCACACCCGAGCAGAGGAGGGCAGGGCTCGTCCCCAGAGAGGCGTGGCCACCCTTAAAGGGGCGGTGTCTCACCGTTGTGCCTCGGCCAGCCGCTCCAGCCGGTAGCGCTCGGCCTCGGCCGGTTTGCGCACGGTGGCCTCGAGCTCCTGGCGGCGCCGCCCGACCTCCTGCTCCTGCAACTGCACCCGCTGCGCCCGCTCCACCAGCGCCACCTCCCCGCGCTGCGCCGCGATGGCCTGCTGGGAACGCGCTGCCTGTGGGGGACATGGGGACAGGACACAAATCCATCAGGGGAGGGACATGGGTGAGACAGAGTAGAAATTCTCCAGAGCAGAAATCCATTTTGATTTAGGTGAAATGTACATCTTTGAGTTGGTCTGCAGTTTGAAAACATTGCTGTTTAGCCTGACTGCAAAAGCCTAGGCTCAGAGAAACTGCTTCAGTGAAGGACAGAGATAAGGAGGGTAGACAGAGAGTGATAAAGAGAGACAGAGACTGCTGTGAGAGCAGGTCAACCTGACCTAGGAGTTCTTTCTGATAAAGAAAAACTAGCAGCAAATGTCACGTGAAATTCATAAAAATGAATATGTATGAACCTATTGTGAAATGGCATGCATATGTATCTGAGAGGAGGATAAAAAAGGACCTGGAGTTCCCAGAGGTACTCATGTCTTTTAAGGAGAGCAATCTCCGCATGCATTCGGCACTGTAGTAATAAACATACCAGCTTTACAACTTTCACGAAGTTGTGAAGTTTTGTTTATCTCTGCAAAACACGGGGACAGGGGGACAGGTGACACAAGGGACACAGGGACAGGTCACAAACCCATCCAGAGAGGGACACGGGAACCGATGATACAGGGACACAGGAACAGGATGCAAATCCATTAGGGAAGGGACACAAGGACAAGGGACACAGGGACAGCTCACAAACCCATCAAGGGAGGGACATGGGGAACGGGTGACACAGGGACCCAGGGATAGGGGCACAGCGGACACGGATATGGGGGACACAGGGGACAGGTCACAAATCCATCAGGGAAGGACAAGGGGGACAGGTATCTCTAGGGGGAGCTCAGGCAGCCTGGGGGTGTCCTCAGGTGGCCCAAGAGACCCAAATTTGGGAGGTAACCCCAGGATGTGGAGGTTCCAGGTGTTCTGGAGTGTTCCAGGTGCTCCAGGTGAGCTCCCAGCCCCCATTCCCCCCCCCACAAGGTGTTTGTTACCTATCTCCAGATGTGTGAGTTACCTGTAACTGAAACACCAGATAGGCCATGGCCCTGTGACACTCCCAAGTGTTAGCTGTCCCAGGTGCATTTATTACCTGTCCCAGCTGTGTTTGTTCCCTGCCCCAGCTGTGTCCCATGTCCAGGTGTGTCCTCACCTGCAGCTGGAAGGCCAGCTCAGCCGTGGCCCTGCGGGCGCTGACGGCTCCATCGCACTCAGCCTGGGCCACCTGGAAGTCGCGCTGGGCTCGCGCCGTGGCCTCCTCGCTCAGCAGCTGCGCCGACACCTGCTCCTGCCGCGCCCGCGCCTCCTGCGGGGACAGCGGCACTGGGAAGGACTGGGAGGGACTGGGTGGGACTCGAATGGGCTAGGATGGGAGTGGGATGGAACTGGGAGGGACTGGGATGGACTGGGAGTGAACTGGAATGGGCTAGGATGGGACTGGGATGGACTAGGAGAGACTGGGAGGGGCTGTGAGGGAATTGGAAGGGACTGGGAGTGAACTGGGAGGAACTAGGATGGACTGAAATGGGACCGGAAGGGAATTAGAAAAGACTGGGAGGGACTAGGATGGACTGGGAGGGAACTGGAAGGGACTGGGATGGACTGGGAGGAAACTGGAAGGGGCTGTGAGGGAACTGGGAGGGACTGAGATGGACTGGGTCGGACTGGGAGGGAACTGGGATGGACTGGAAGGGGATGGAAGGGGCTGGGAGTGCACAGGGATGGGACCGGGAAGGACTGGGGAATGGGATGGGGTACTGGGAACACTGGGTGCACAGGGGGTGTTAGGGCAGTTTGGAGAATGGGGGTACTGGAAAAGACTGGGAGGAACTGGAATGGGACTAGAAAGACTGGGAGCACTGGGAGAGACTGGAGTACTGAGGATACTGGGAAGAGCTGGACAAGAACTGGGAGGTGCTGGAGTGGGATTAGTGGGGTACTGGGAGAGTACTAGGAACACTGGGGGTACTGAGGCAGTTTGGGGAAGGGGGTACTGGGGGCACTGGGAGGGACTGGGACAGACTGGAATGGAACATGAAGGGCACTGGGAGGGCACTGGAAAGGCACTGGAGCATTGGGAGGACACTGGGGATTGGGGTACTTGGGCTATCAGGGGTACTGGGAGCACTGGGATGAACTGGGGACCACAGGGAGAGCACTGGGAGTACTGGGGATACTGGGGGGTGACTGACAGGAAGGTAACCCAGATGCCCCCAGGTGTGTCTCCAGGTGTGCCCCCAATGTCACCAGGTGTCCCTGGTGTCACTCACGCGGATCCCAGCATCGCGTTTGGCCTCAGCCTCTCCCACGCGGGCGTCGCGCTGCACCTGCGCCGTGCGGCCCTTCCCGAGGGAGCGCAGGTAATCCTGCACGGGGACACACCTATCACACCTGTGTCACCTCCCTGTCACACCTGTGTTGTCCCTGGACTTGCGCCGTGCAGCCCTTTCTGAAGGAGCACAGGTAATCCTGCACAGGGACACACCTATCACACCGGTCACACCTGTGTCACCTCCCTGTCAGCTGCGTCACACCTGTGTCACAACTGTGTCACCTCCTTGTCACCTATGTCACATCTGTGTCTCTTCTCTGTCACACCTGTGTCATCCCTGGACCTGCACTGTGCAGCCCTTCCCAAGGGAGCGTAGGTAATCCTGCATGGGGACACACCTGTCACACCTGTGGCTCCTCCCTGATACACCCATGTCACCTCTGTCACTTGTGTCAGACCTTTGTCACATCTGTGTCACCTCTCTGTTCCACCTGTGTAACCCCATCCCCCCAGACAAATCCCAGGTGTGTCTCAGGCATCCCCAGGTGTCCCAGCTGTGCCCAGGTGTGTCCCAGGTGTCCCTATCTTGTCTCTGGGCATCTCCAAGTGTGTCCCAAGTGTGTCCTGAGCGTCTCAGTTGTGTCCCAAGTGTGTCCTGAGTGTCTTGGTTGTGTCCCAAGTGTGTCCCAGGTGTGCCCAGGTATCTCCAGCTGCCCCCCAGGTCTGTCCCAGGTATGTGCCAGCTGTCCCCAGATGTCTCCAGGTGTATCCAAGGTGTATCTTGGCTGTCCCCAGCTGTGCCCAAGTGTGTCCCCAGGTGTCCCCAGCCATGCCCAGCTGTGCCCAGGTGTGTCCCCCGCTGTCCCCAGCCATGCCCAGGTGTGTCACCTGCTCGTCGTGCACGTCCTTGAGGGTGTAGCTGACCACAGAGATGCCCATGTTCACCAGGTCGGAGGAGGCCACGCGGAAAACCTGATCCGAGAACTTCTGCCGGTCCTTGTAGATCTCCTGGGCGGGGCAGGGGCGGGGCTTAGGGGGGCGGGGCTCAAATGGGGGTGGGGCTTGGCTGGGCAGGGCCTGAGAGTGGAGTTTAAGTTGGGCAGGGCTCAGTGGGGTGGGGCTAAAAGGGGCAAGGCTTAGTAGGGTGGGGCTCAAATTAGGCACAGCTCAGCAGAGTCGGGCTCAAAGGGGAGGGGCTTAGAGGGGTGGGGCTCAAGTAGGTGGGGCTTAGCAGGGTTGGGCTCAAACTGGGCAGGGCTTAGCAGGGGCTCAAACTGGGCAGTGTTTAGCAAGGTGGCGCACAAAGAGGGTAGGGTTTTGTAAAACAGGGGTGAGGCTTAGTGGGCCAGGGCTTAGCAGGGTGGGGCAGAAGGGGGTGGAGTTTAAATTGGGCCAGGCTTATTGGGGTGGGCCTTAGCAGAGAAAATGCACAGGGTTGGTGAGCGTAGTTTATCCAGGGGGTACGGCTTGAGACAATGGGTGGTGCCAGGCAGGCAATGTGCTATGCTGGGGGTGTGGCTTTGATCTCAGGGGCGTGGCTTGGTTCTGTGGGTGTGCCTTAAGCAGAAAGAGGTCAGGCTTAAGGTGAGGTGTGGTTTGAGCCAACTGGGCGTGGCTTTAGAAAGTGGGAGGAGCCAGATGAGTGTGGCTTTGTTTGGGAGCATGGCTTGTACAGAGATATGGAACCAGGGGGATGTGGCTTGATCAAGGGATGTGGCTTGATCAAAATGAGCATGGCTTGAACCAAGGGGTGTGGCTTGAACCAAGAGGTGGAGCCAAGTGGGCATGGCTTGGTTTTGGGGGTGTGACTTGAGGCTTAGGGGGCTTGGAATGAGTCACAAGGGGCGTGGCTTTAGCAAAGGGTGTGACCAGGTGGGTGTGGCTTGACCCAAGGGTGGAGTCAGGGGAGTGGCTTATCTTAGGGGCTGTGGCTTGACCCAAAATGGGCATGGCTTGAGCAAGGGCGTGGTGCTAGGTGGGTGTGGCTTAAGGGGTGGGGCGATGTGTAGGGTTTGTACTGGGGGGAGTGGGTGGGCATGCCCTAACATTGAGGGGTGGGGTCAGGATTAGGGCAGGGGTGTGGCTTGACCCAGGGGGCATGGCTTGAGTCATGGGAGGGGGTTGGTGGGTGTGGTTTTGAGCTGGGGTGGGGCTAATACTGGATGGGGTCAGGAAAGAGGCGGGGCTTATGACAGGGGCAGGGCACATTTAGCATAACTTTAAAGGGGGTGGGGCCAGGGAAAGAGGATCTCGTGCTGGTGGGCGGGGCTTTGGCAAAAGGGTGGAATGTTGTGGGTGTGGCTTCACCAGTGCTGTGGCCTCCTCCAGGAGTGGGGCTTTTCAATGGGTGGAGCTTATGGGTCAAATGGGGAAGGGGTCTCTTAAAAGGTCACATCCCCCTCCAAGGGGGGGGGTGTAACCAGCCCCTGAGGGGGTGTGTCCATCCAGGTGGGTCGGGACACCTCAGGGGCGTGATTTTTGGGCCAATGGATTTTCCAAATAGATCTGGGATTTCTTAAAGGGGCCACATCCCACTGGGGGGGGGAGGGGCTGGTTGGCTCCCAAGTGGGTGAGGCTCTCTTGGGAGGGGCATGGGTTCCCCAAAGAGGGTGTGGCTCCCCTCAGGCCCACCTCCACGGTCATGTGGGCCATGATGGCACGTTGGTGACCCTCCAGCGTCTCCAGGGCGATCTGGCCGATCTCACTCTCTGACTTGCCCAGGAACATCTGGCAGGCAGCTGCGAGCATCTCCTTGTTCTGCCCCTGGATCTTCACCTGTGGAGGGGCTGGCATCATCTGGGGACCCCCCCCAGCCATCCCTGGGACCTCCCAAAATTAGTGTGGCCTCTTTAAGGAGTAGGTGTGGCACTGTCCTTTTAAGAGGCTGCTTGCTTGATAGGGTGGGGACCACGAGGACAGTGCCCTTTTATGGAGTCTCATCCTCTTGGAAGGGGTTTGGGGGTCCCCACCACCCCCAACCCATTTCTGGGAGGTCTTACCCCTCTTAAAGGGGTCCCCACCAACAAAAACTTCTTTTAAGGGAGGTCAAGACCCTCCAGTGGGATTTCGGAGTCCCCACCACACCAAGCCCCTCAAGAATCTGACCTTGAATCCTTTTAGAAAGGTTTAGGGAGGCTGCCCCATCGCAAACCTTTTTTGTTTTTTAACGTTTTTATAGGGTCTTTAAAGGGAATTTAAACATTTTTTAAAGTTTTTAATGTTTTTTTTTTTTTAAGGGTTTCTAAAGGATTTTTAAAGGGGTTTTCCCCCTCTAAAGGAATTTTTGGGTCCCCACCACTCCAAGCCTCTTTTAAGGAGGATTCCCCCTCCCATTCCAGGGGTTTGGCGATCCCCGAAACTTCGAGCTCCTTTTAGGGGATTCCCTATCCCTAAATGCCTTTTCTAGGAGTGTTTTTAACCCCTACAAATGCTTCCCATGGGCTCCACCACTCCAAACCCCCTTTATAGGGCTCCTCCCCTCCCCCGCGTTGTTTTGCGCTTCCCGCTACCATCGCCGCTTTAAGAACGCGCTTAGGTAGGCCCCACCACAACCTCACTTAAAAGGGCAACGCCACCCAGGTTGGGTCGGGCAGGGGAGCACCAGAGGGGTTTTGGGGGGTCACGGGGGGAATTTGGGGGACCCGAAGCATTTCTGGGAGGTTCCAAGGAGATTTCGGGGGTTCAGAGTGCGGTTTTAGGGGCATCCGCGTGGGATATTTGGGGTTTGTTTGGGGGGTCCCGGGGGAATTTTGGGAGGTCCAGAGGGGAATTTTGTGGAATCCTAAAGAGATTTTGGGGGGTTCTGAATGGGGGTTTTGGGGTCCCAGTGGGGTGTTGGGGACCGAGGAGGTTTGGAGGTACCGAGGGGCATTCTGAAGATCCCGGGGAAGATTTGGGGGGTCCTGAGTGTATTTTTGGGGGTTCTGATGGAGGATTTTTGGGAATCAAGGAGGGGACTTATAGGGGATTTTTGGGGTTTTGATGGGAGATTTCTTAGGGGGTTTTGGGAGTCCAGGAGGGGATTTTTGGGGCTTCAGAGGGGGAATTTTCAGAGGCCAAGGAGGGGATTTTTAGGGTATTTTTGGCAGTCCAGGAGGGAAGTTTTGGGGGATTTTTAGGGAATTTTTGGCAGTTTGATGGGGGATTTTGGGATGTCCAGGAGAAGATTTTTGCAGCGATTTTTTTTTTGTGTGTGTGTTTTGGGGCTGTTTTGGGATATTTTTGGGGGTATTTTTGGGGTATTTTTGGGAGTATTTTCAGAGTGGTTTTGGGTGTTCTGGGGGTACCTGTGCGATGCCGGTGACGGAGATGGGCACCCCGTGGCGGGTGTAAACCTTCTCACTGCGCACGGGGAGCGTCAGCGTGTTCAGGGAGATCCTGGGGGTACGGGGGGGTCACCCCAAACCTCTGGGGATCCCCCCCACCCCCCGAACCCCAAAAAAACCCCCGGGCCCCTCCTCACCGCTGGATCTTCTGCAGGCACGGGATCACCAACACCCGGCCCCCGGCCACCATCACCGGGGGGCTGCGGCAGAAACCTGGGGGGCACCGAGAGCTGGGGGACCCCAAAACCCCGGGGGGGACACAGGGACACCCCCGGGAATCCCCGGGAGGGGTTGGGGGGGGGGTCCCAGGAGGAGTTTGGGGGTGGCTGGGTGGGTCAGGGGGGAACCCCAGAGGTTTTGAAGGGGGGAATTTGGGGGACAAAATTGGGGGATAATTTGGGAGGGGTTGCCAGGAGTCCTTGGGGGCGAAGTGGATGGGGGGGGACCCTCAGGGAGGGGTTTGGGGAGTCCCTGGAGGGGTTTGGGGGAGTTGGGAGGGGTCCAAGGAGTCCCAGGGTGGGTTTGGGGGTCTGGGACGGGTTCCCAGGAGTTTTGGGGATAACTCTGGAGGTACTTTGGAGAGTTTTGGGGGGATTTTGCAGGTTCCCAGGAGATTTTGAGGGGAGAGATTCTGGGGGTTCCCGGGAGGTTTTGGGGAATTCCGGGAGTTCCCAGGAGATTGAAGGGCGGGGGCGGGGGTCCTGGAAGGGTTTGGGGGGGAATTCGGGGGGTTCCCGGGAGTTTTGCACCAATTTTGGAGGTCCACGGAAATTTTGGGGGGATTCTGGGTTTTCTCGGCAGTTTTTGGGGAATTCTGAGGGTTCCCGGGAAATTCTGAGGGGATTTGGGGGTTCCCGGGAGTTCTGAGGGACCCCAGGAGCCCCCGGGCCCCCCGAACTCACCCGACACCACCATGGCCTCGTTGGGGCCGCAGGTGAAGAACATCGCGGCGGGGGAAGGCCAGGGATCGATGGGGATCAATCGGGATCGATCGGAGCCGACCGCGATCCGCGACCGCCGCCCCGATCCCGGCACCCCCCGCGCTCGCCACTTCCGCATTAGCGCGGTGACGTCACCCAACACGCAGCCTCCCATTGGCTGCCGCGCCAAGGGCGGGAAGGGGAAATCTGTTCTGCCTGGCAACCAGTGACGTCCCTGATTTCTCGGCGCTCCATTGGCTGCGCCGTGCTCAGATTTTAGTACTATCTATGGAAAATGAACAATTTCAGCTCGGGATGAACCTGGAGCTGAGGGCAGTGATGGGGTCTGGGGAGCTCCAGACCATGGCCGGGTCGTGGTCAGCTTATGGTCATCTCATGGTCATCCCAGGATCAACTCATGGCCATAATCGTATTACGGTCATCTCACAGCCATGGTCGTGTCATGGTCAGAATCATCTCAAGGTGACAGTTATATCATGGCGATGGTCATCTCCTGATCACCATCATCTCATGCTCATGGTCATCTCATGGTCAGGATCATGTTATGGTCATGGTCATGTCATTGTCATCTCTTGGTCACAGCTATCACATGCTCACAGTCATGTCATGGTCATCTCAGAGTCATGGTCATGGTCATCTCATTGTTACCTCATGGTCAGCTCATAGCCACAATCACATCATGGTCATCTTACATCTGTGATTGTGTCATGGTCATGGTTATCTCTTGGTCAACTCATGGTCAGAATCTTGTCATGATCTTGATCATTTCATGGTTGTGGTTGCATTAAGATCAGAGTCACGGCGATGTCATGGCCCTGATCACCACATGGCCATGGTTGCATTGTGGTCATGTCTTGGTCACAATCATCTCATGCTCTTGGGGATCTCATGGTCACAGTTGTATCTCACTGTAATGGTCACCTTATGATCATGGTTGTGTCATGGTCACAGTCATCTCATGTCCACCTCAGGGTGATGGTCATTTCCTGAGAACCATCATCTTAAGCTCATGGTTATCTCACTGTAATGGTCAGCTCAAAGTCACCTCATGATCACACATGGCCATTCTGTCTTGTGATCTTCTCTTGGTCACAATCATCACATGCTCATGGTCATCTCTTTGTAATGACCATCCCATGATCATGGTTGTGTTATGGTCACGTTCAAGGTCACTCCATTGTCATGGTCATTTTATGATCATCTCATGTTCAACTCATTTGCCACAATCTTGTCATGGTCATCTCTGGGCTATGGTTGGGTCATGGTTGTGGTTATCTCATGATCACAGTCATTTCATGGCCATCACATGGTCATGGTCATTTCCTGATCACCATCATCTTATGCTCAGGGTATCTCACTGTAATGGTTATCTCATGATCATGTCATTGTCACTTCATGGCCACGATTATATCAGGGTCACCTCAAGGCCACAGTTGTGCCATGGCCAACCCATGGTCATCTCTTGGTCCAAATCATCTCATGGTCAGGGTTGTGGTTGTGTCATGCTCATGGTCACAGTCATGGTCATCCTATGGTCATGGTCATCTCAGGGTTGTGTCACTCATGGTCATTCTCACGGCCATCTCATGCTCGTGTCATGGCCGTGGTCATGGCCAGGGAACCTCTCTGAGATCCTGAGCCCTGATTTTGGGACACTCAAGGACCTCTGGGGACAACAAGGCCTGGCCTGACCCCTCCCCCCATCTGACTGTCCCTCCAGGAGCCCAGCGTGGCCAAACCCTTCTGGGGACACCTCAGACATGGGACACGGAGCGGGAAATTAATCCCAGGAGATGGAGCCGGGTGTGGCTGGCAAGCCCCCATCCTGCTCCTGGTGTCCCAGTCCAGCTCCTGATCTCCCATCCTGCTCCTGGTGTCCCCATCCCTGCTCCAGTGACCCCATTCCCATTCCTGGCTCCCACAGATGAACTGCCAGACACTGGAGGAGAGAACCTGGATTTATTGCCCAAAGCAGGATAGTTTCACACCAGAAGCAAAGCATTGTGAATATTTGCGGTTTTTGCCTTTAAAACATTGGAAAATGGGAAATGGATCTGTTAGCAAGAGCTGTGGGGTGGGTGGGAGCAGCGGGATGAGCTCTGCTGGCAGCTCTCAGCTTTCCAGGGAAGAGGAAAGGGGCCAGATCCAACTCCATGGATTGCTCAGGCGGCGATTCCTGCCAGGATGAGAGAGGGTCATGGTGTCACCCTGTCCCTGTCCCCATTCCACAGGATGGACCTGGCTGGAGCCAATGGGAGAGCAGGAGCTGCTCCACAATCCCACCTGATCCCACCCCATTCCTGCTCCATCCATCTATCCCACCTGATCCTGCCCCAATCCTGTCCCAGTCCTGTGCCATCGATCCCACCTGATCCCACTCCATCCACTCTGCCACAACCCTGCTCCATCCATCCCACCCCATTCCATCCCATCCATCCTGCCCCAATCCTTCTCTGGAACCCCAACCTGATCCTGTTCCATTCCATCCCACCCGATTCTTGTCTGGAATCGAGCCCTGATTCCACTCCATCCCTCCCACACCAATCCTGCTCCATCCATCCCTCCTGATCCCACTCCAGAATCCAGCCCCAATCCCACTCTACAATTCCACCTGATCCCACTCTGGACCCTGCTCTGATCCAGAACCCCTCCCCGATCCCAGTCTGTCCATCCTGCCCCGATCCCCCTCTCGAATCCCACCCCAATCCTGCTCCATACCTGTGCTCACGCCATTGGTTCCCACATCTTTTCCTGCAGAAAGAGAAGATCCATGAGATTCCAGCACAGATCACACACTGGGATTAATCCCTGGATCCATCCTGGGATCTGCACAGAAGGGATCCAGAGCTGGATCCACCACTGGAACTCACCAGCTGCCGGGTTGTATCCATTCCTGTCCCTCCTCCCTGTGGAAACAAAGTGGGATCAGTGTCAGTGGCACAGGATTCCCAGAACGGTGCCGGGTGAATTCGTGTCCCTTCCCGACCCCCATCCCGTGTGTTACCGGATTGGAGCTTCCAGACGCCGAATCCGATGAGGACGATGAGGATGAGGATGGCAGCGATGATGGACACAGCGACCACCACAGTGAGATTCCCGCCAGATGTCGGCTCTGGGAAACGCGGGATAGTGAGGAGGGTGAGGGGAATCCCCATTTGGGAATTCCAAATTCCCAATCCCCACATTCCCAGCCTCACCCCAAGCGAAGATCCCGGGCTCTGGCATTCCGGGATGCTCCACCCTGCACCGGTACTGCTCCCGCTCCTCCGGCAGCGCCTCGATCCTGGCCCAGGTGTGGAAGGTGCCGTCGCTGTTGGGAACGATCCCGCCCCACTCCGTCTCCTGATCCAAGGTTTCACCCCCCTTCATCCAGCTGACTGCGATGGTGTTGGGGTAGAATCCGTACACGTGGCAGGACAGGATCAGCGTCCCATGTTCCTCTCTTCCGGACACGTGGACATCAGGGGGCTCTGAAATGGGATAATGGTGATAGACATCCATGGAATTCCCACTGGAATGGGTCTGGGGTGAGATCTGACCATGGAATTTCCACTGGAATGGGATGGAGGGGAGATCTGACCATGGAATTCCATGGGAATGGGAAGTGGGCAAGATCTGCCCATGAAATTCCATGGGAATGCAATGGGAGTGAAATCTGGCCATAGAATTCCATGGGAATGGGATGGAGATGAGATCTACCCATAGAATTCCCACAGGAATTACTGTGTTCCCAAGTCCTCCATTCCCATATCCCTCACAGGAATTCTGCTCCCACCTTTGCGCTCCAGCTCCTTCTGCCCATATCTGATGTATTTCTGGAGCCATTCTGGGCAGATGTGCTTCAGGTAATTCGTCCACCTCTCAGCCTCCTCTTCCTGTTCCCAGCGCCTCCTGGTGATCTCAGCAGCGCTGTCGGCCGCCACGAATCTCCCAGATTCCAGGTCAAAGGAGATGTAATCCCGCCCATCGTAGCCATCCTGGTAGGACCCATGGACGCTCCCATCGGACAGGAGCTCACAGCCATAAACTCGCAACAATGTCTGGACACCTGGGGGGATTGTATCCACAGAGACCCATGGAATTGTGTCCCAGCCCCACAGAGCCCCATTCCAGCCCCATGGAGCACCAGAGTCTGATGGAGACCCACAGAACCTCATCCCAGCCCCTTGGAGCCCCATGGATCCACATTCCAACCCCATGGATCCCAACCCAGCCCCACAGATCCCATCCCAGCCCCATGGATCACAAGATATCCCATACCAGCCTAATGGATCCCTATTTCAGCCCCTTGGAGTCCTGTGAGTCCACAACTGGAGACCTGCAGACCCCATCCTAGCCCTACAGTTCCTATTCCAGCCCCACAAATCCCATCCCAGCCTCATGGATTTGTATCCCAACCCCATGGATCTAAACCCAGCCCCACAAATCCCATCCCAGCCTCATGGATTCATATCCCAACCCATGGATCACGAGATATTCCATCCCAGCCAAATGAATTCTCATTTCACCTCCTTGGAACCCCGTGAGTCCACACCTGAGACTTACAGATGCCATCCCAGCTCCACGGACCCTCACCCCAGCCCTACAGATCCGATTCCAGCCCCATCGATCCCCATCCCAACCCTATGGATCCCAACCCAGCCTCAGAGATCCCATCCCAGCCCCATGGATCCAATCCCAGCCCCACAGATCCCATTCCAGCCCCACAGATTCCATCCCAACCCCATAGATCCCAACTCAGCCCCACGGATCTCATCCCAGCCCCATGGATCAATATCCCAACCTGTGGATCACAAAATATCCCACCCCAGCCTAATGGATCCCCATTTTCAGCCCCTTGGAGCCCTGTGAGTCCACATCTGAGACCTATGGATCCCATTTCAGCCCCATGGATCCCCATCCCAGCCCTACAGATCCCATCCCATCCCAGCCCTAGAGTTCCCATTTCAACCCCACAGATCCCATCCCAGCCCCACAGCTCCCCCCACTCACCCCTGCTCTGGTTGTACCGCTCCCGCGCTGTCTCCAGGTTCCTGGCAACCACGTGCTGGTTCCCTACAGCAATCTGGGTCTGCCCCTCCCAATATTCCGGCTCAGCTCCATCCTTCATCCACTGTGTCAGTGGCTCCACCCGGCCCCGCTCGCTGTTGTAGCGCGTGAAGGGGATCCCATCCACAAACCCAATGGACATGAACTGGGGGATCCCTGGGCTGGGCTCTGACACCCCCACAGCCAGGTAATGCAGTGAGTGGAGAACTGGGGGGACACGGAGATTTGGGGGGGCTTGAGGGGGTCACGGATCAATGAAAGGGGAACTGGGAGAGCTGGGAAGGGGTTTGGGGATCCTGGGGCCAAGGAAAGGGTGTGCAGGGTGGGAGAGGTGGGATGGACAAGAAAGGGCCTGCAGGGAGTCCTGGTGTCCAGGAATGGGGGCTCAAGGGGGTTCCAGTGTTATGGACGGGGAGAGGGGGAGGCAGGGACTGGAAAAGTGGGATGGGGGTTCCAGGGGATCCCTGTGCCCAGGAATGAGGAGTCAAAAGGTGGGAGCACCTGGGAATAGCAGTCTTGAGCGTCCTTTATGCAGAGGAAAAGGCAGTTGTGAGCTGAGAAAAGCTGAAATGGGGGTCCAAGAGGTATCAGGGTCAAGGAAAAGGGGTGTCTGGGGACTGGGGAAGGTGGGATGGATGAGAAAGAGGGTGCAGGGGGGAATTGGTACGGGATAACGGAGTGCAGTGGGGTCCCAGTGCCAAAAACTGAAAATTCAGGGGGGCCTCAGGGCCCAGAATTCCCCCTGGGACCCTCTTGGGCCCCCAAGAACCGCCCCACCCCCCAGCAGGACACACAGGGGGTGGAGAACTGGGGGGACACAGAGATTGGGGGGTCTGGGGGCGTCCACGGATCGGGAAGTGGAACTGGGAGAGTCGAGAAGGGTCCAAGGTTCAGGGAAGGGACTGGGAGAGGCGGGATGGGGGATCCACTGGGTCCCTGGGTCACGAGAAGGGGGGTCTGGGGCTGGGAGAGGCGGGCGGATCCCGGGGACGCAGCTTGGGAGACGGGAAAGAGAAAGAGACCGAGGGAATGCGGGGGGAGGGGACGGGGGAAAGGGAAAACACCAGGAAGTTCATCTGGATCCATCTGGATGCCCCCTGGGACCCCAGAAGACACTCTAGAATCCCATTTCGGGAAGGGATAGGAGTGGACACGAGGGAAACATGGAAAGTTGGGAGATCTGGGGGATCCAAAGGCCAAGGAAAAGGTTCAAAGTATCTGGGAAATACAGGATGCCTGAAAAGGGGAACAGGGAGGTCCCAGAGCACTGACGGGGATGCAGGGGGAGCCCAGTCCCGGATAATGGGGTGTGGAGGTTCCCAGTGCTGGATATGGAGGTTCAGGGGTGTCCTCGTGCCCAGGAATGGGGGTTCAGGGGGGTTCCCGTGCCGCAATTCAGGGTTCAAAGGGATCCTGAACCCTGGAATGGGAGATCCGGTGGGTTCCAGCGCCATATAAGGGGGTGCAGAGGGGTCCCGCTGCCAGGAAATGGACGTTCATGGAGGTCCCCGTGGCCAGGAATGGGGGCTCAGGTGCTTTCCCTGCCCAGGAATGGGGGCTCAGAGGATTCTCTTCCCAGAATTCGGGGTTCGAGTGGGTCTCGGTGTCGGGAAATGGCGATTCAGGGGGTCCCGGTGCTGGGGGAGGAGGATCAGGGGGTCCGTATGCCCAGAAATGGGCGCTCAAGGGGTCCCTGTGCTCAGGAATGGGGGCTCAGTGGATTCTGATGCCCGGAAATGGAGGTTCAGGGGGGTCCCGGTGCTGGGGGAGGGGATCAAGTGGGCGTCACAGGACCCAAAATGGGGCTACAGGGGGTTCCCGTGCCCGGTAATGGAAGTTCAGGAGGGTTCCGGTGCCCGGAAATGGAAGTTCAGGGGGTTCCCGGTTTCGGGGTTCCCACTCACCTTTGGTCGCGCCCCCCGGGTCCCCCAGGAGCTCCAAGAGCAGCCCCAGACCCAGCGCTGCAGCCATGGCGCCGCTCCGCTGAGGCCCCGCCCACAGACCTGACCCCGCCCACAGAGTCGCCTCCAGCCCCGCCATAGGCGCCGCTGTTTACTGCCCGCCAATGGTAGCCCGATCTGTCAGTGACGTCACCGGTCGTCAGGCGGATCTCGGTCTCCCATGTTGGGACGCGGAAGCGAAAGGGACCGAGGAGGGCGGGGCGGGGCGGGGCGGGGCGGGGGCGGGGGAATTGCAGAGAATCCCTCTGGATCCCTCTGGATCCCGCTGCGACCGCCCTGCAGCCCTCTGAGAACCACCTGGGAACCCCTGGGACCCCCCTTAAGGAAGCGCCGGGAGTGGAGAACCGGGGGGACCCGGAAATTTGGGAGATCTGGGGGTGCAAAGGTGAAGGAAAAGGGCGGGTCTGGCGTCTAAGAAGGGCGGGAGGGCCGGGCAGGGGTGCGGGGGGTCCCAGAACACGTGAAGGGGATCCAGGAGGGGGTCCCAGTACCGGATTAGGGGGTGCAGGGGGTCCCCATGCCCGGGAACAGAGGTTCAGGGGGTCCCAGGTCAGGGGAAGGGGGGTGAGGGCAGTGGGGGGTGCAGGGGGTCCCTGTGCCCAGGAAAGGGGGTGCACGGGCAGATCCCCGGGGTTGAGGAAGGTGATGGGTGGGGGCTGGGGAAGGCAGGAGTGGGGGTTCAGGGGGTGCCGGGGTGAAGGAAAAGCGGGGACTGGGGTGTCTGAGAGGGGGAGGGCCGGGAAAGGGGGTGCGGGGGGGGGCATTTGGGCTGGATAAGGGGGTGCAGGGGGATCCCCGTGATGGATAAGGGGGTGCAGGGAGGGCTCCTGTGCCTGAGAATGGAAGGTTTGGGAGGGTTTCCGTCCGGGATATGGGGGTGCACAGGGGTCTGGGTGCAGAGGAATGTGGGTTCAGGGGGTCCCAGTGCTGCATAAGGGGATGCACTGGCGTCTTGGTGCACAAGAAATGGGGTTCAGGGGGGTTTCCTTCCCGGGTTCCGGGGTTCAAGGGGTCCCGGTGACTGAAAAATTGTGGTTCAGGGGGGTTCCAGTGCCCAGGAAATTGAGATTCAGGGGGTCCCGGTGCCGGATAAGGGGATGCAGTGGGTCCCGGTGCCCAGAAATTGAGGGTGGTGGGGTTTCCGTGCCCGGGAATGGGGATTCAGGGGATTCCAGGCTCCAGATAAGGGGATGCAGGGTTTATCGCGGCTGGGGAAGGTGGTACGGGGAATCCCGATGCCCCGAAATGAACTTTCAAGGGGGTCTCTGTGCCCAGGAAGGGGGGTTTGCCCGGAAAGGGAAGTTCAAGGAAGGGACTGGGAGAGGCGGGATGGGGGATCCAGGGGGTCGCTGTGCCCACCAAAGGGTCCCTGGTGTTGAGGGCAGTGCGGTCTGGGAGCTGGGAAAGGCAGGAATGGGGGTTCAGGGGGTCACCGGGTCACAGGAAGGGGGGTCTGGGGCTGGGAGAGGCGGGCGGATCCCGGGGATGCAGCCTGGGAGAGGCGAAAGCGAGACGGGGAAAAAGGGGAATTCCAGGGAATTCATCTGGATCCCACTGGATCCTCGCTGAGACCCCTGAGACCCCCTGGGACCCTCTGGGACCCCTGGAACCCCTTCCAGGAAGCGCTGGGAATGGAGGACGGGGGGAACCCAGGAATTTGGGAGATCTAGGGGTGCAAAAGCTGAGGAAAAGGGGGGGGACTGGCGTCTGGGAAGGGCGGGATGGCCGGGAATGGGTGTGCAGGGGGTGCCGGAGCACTGATGGCAGTGCGGGGGCATCCCAGTCCCGGATTGGGGGGCAGGGGGGTCCCAATGCTAAAAAACGGGGGTCAGAGGGGTCCCAGTGCCCAAAAAATTGGGGTTCAGAGGATTTCCATGTCGCGGAATGCGGTTTCAGGGGGAATTTCCTTCCTGGAATTTGGGGTTCGAGGGGGTTTAGGTGCTCGAAATGGCGTTTCCAGGGGCGCTGGTGACCAGAAATGGGGGTTCAGGGGGGTCTCAGTTCCAGATGAGGGGTACAGGGGTGTCTCGATGATGGGGAAGGCGATTGAGGAGCGTCATAGGACACAAAGTAGGGGTTATGTGGGGTGCCCCTGTCCGGGAATGGAGGTTTAGGGGGTCCCGGTGCCCGAAAATTGCAGTTCCGGGAATGCCAGGGACCAGAAATGGGGGTTCAGCGAGGGTCCCTTCCCGGGTATCGGGGTTTAGGGAGGTCCCTGTGCCAGATAATGCCCTGGCTGGGATCTGGTGCTGTGGAAGGGCTGCAGGACGTCTCTGTTCACAGGAATGGGGGGGCTCGAGGGGTCCTGGTGTAGTGAAATGAGGGTTCAGGGGGCCCGGTGTCAGATAATGGTACCCAGGAAATGGGGTTCAGGGGGGTTCCCTTCCCGGGTTCTCGGTTCAAGGGGTCCTGATGCCTGAAAATTGAGGTTCAGAGGGGTCCCGGTGCCCAGAAATTGGGGTTCAGGGCGGTTTCTGAGCCCGGGAATGTGGGTTCAGGTTGTTACATGCTTCAGATAAGGGGATGCAGGGTTTATCGGGGCTGGGGAAGGGGGTACAGGGCAGGTCCAGGGGTCCCCGGTGTTGAGGGCAGGGGGGTCTGGGAGCTGGGAAAGGCAGGGATGGGGCTCCAGGGGGTCCCTGGGTCACGGAAAGGGGGGTCTGGGAGAGGCGGGCGGATCCCGGGGACGCAGCTTGGGAGACGCGAAAGAGACCGAGGGAACGCAGGGGAAGGGGACAGAGGGAAAGGGGGAATTCCAGGGAGTTCATCTGGATCCCTCTGGACCCGAGTGTGACCCCCCCGGGACCCCCAGGACGCTCTGGGACCCCGTTTCAGGAAGCGGTGGGAGTGGAAAACTGGGGGGACAGAGAAAGCTGGGAGATCTGGGGGATCTAAAGTTCTACGAAAAGGGCGGGTCTGGGCTCTGGGAAAACCAGGATGCCCGAGAAGGGAGGCACGCGGGTCCCAGAGCACTGACGGGGGTGCGGGATGTCCCAGTCCCGAACAAGGGGGCGCAGGGGGGGGGGTCCCGATGCCCGGAAATGGAGATTCAGGGGTGGCCCCGTGCCCAAAAATGGGGGTTCAGGGGGGTTCCAGTGCTGAGATTCGGGGATCTAAGTGATCCTGAACCCCAGGAATGGGAGATCCGGTGGGTCCCGGGGCCAGATATGGGGGTGCAGGGGAGCCGCACCGCCAGGAAATGGACGTTCATGGAGGTCCCCGTGCCCAGGAATGGGGGCTCAGGAGCTTTCCCTGCCCAGGAATGGGGATTCAGGTGATTCTCTATCCGGAATTGGGGTTTCAAGTGGGTCTTGGTGTCAGGAAATGGCGATTCAGGGGCCCCCGGTGCTGGGGAAGGGGGATCAGGGGGGTCCCTATGCCCAGAAATGGGCGCTCAAGGGGCCCCCGTGCTCAGGAATGGGGGCTCAGTGGATTCTGATGCCCGAGAATGGCGGGTCACGGGGGGTCCCGATGCTGGGGGAGGGGATCAAGTGGGCGTCACAACCACCCCACAGGCTATGGGGGGTTCCCATGCCCGGTAATGGAAGTTCAGGAGGGTCCCGGTGCCCGGAAATGGAAGTTCAGGGGTTTCCCGGTTTCGGGGTTCCCACTCACCTTTGGTCGCGCCCCCCGGGTCCCCCAGGAGCCCCAAGAGCAGCCCCAGACCCAGCGCTGCAGCCATGGCGCTGCTCCGCTGAGGCCCCGCCCACAGACTTGACCCCGCCCCAGACCTGACCCCGCCCCCAGAACCGCCCCAGCCCCGCCATAGGCGCCGGTATTTCCTGCCCGCCAATGGTAGCCCGATCTGTCCGTGACGTCACCGGTCGCCGGGCAGATCCCGGTCTCGCAGGTTGGGACACGGAAGCGAAAGGGACCGAGGAGGGCGGGGCGGGGAGGAGACGGGGGAATTGCAGAGAATCCCTCTGGATCCCTCTGGATCCCGCTGCGACCGCCCTGGAGCCCTCTGAGAACCACCTGGGAACCCCTGGGACCCCCTTAAGGAAGCGCCGGGAGCGGAGAACTGGGGGGACCCGGAAATTTGGGAGATCTGGGGGTGCAAAGGTGAAGGAAAAGGGCGGGTCTGGGATCTGGGAAGGGCGGGAGGGCCAGGGAGGGGTGCGGGGGGTCCCAGAGGGGTTTGAAGGGGATCCAGGAGGGGGTCCCAGTCCCGGATTAGGGGGTTCAGGGGGTCCCCATGCCCTGGAACGCAGGTTCAGGGGGTCCCAGGTCAGGGGATGGGGGGTGAGGGCAGTGGGGGGTGCAGGGGGTCCCTGTGCCCAGGAAAGGGGGTGCACGGGCAGATCCCCAGTGTTGAGGAAGGTGATGGGTGGGGGCTGGGGAAGGCAGGAGTGGGGGTCCAGGGGGTGCCGGGGTGAAGGAAAAGCGGGGACTGGGGTGTCTGAGAGGGGGAGGGCCGGGAAAGGGGGTGCGGGGGGGGGCATTGGGGCTGGATAAGGGGGTGCAGGGGGATCCCCGTGATGGATAAGGGGGTGCAGGGTGTGGTCCTGTGCCTGAGAATGGAGGGTTTGGGAGGGTTTCCGTCCTGGATATGGGGGTGCAGAGGAATGCGGGTTCAGGGGGTCACAGTGCTGCATAAGGGGATGCACTGGGGTCCTGATGCCCAGAAAATGGGGTTCAGGGGGGGGTTTCCTTCCCCCCGGGTTCCGGGATTTAGAGGGGTCCTGGTGACTGAAAAATTGAGGTTCAGGGTGGTTCCAGTGCCCAGGAAATTGAGATTCAGGGGGTCCCAGTGCCGGATAAGGGGATGCAGTGGGTCCCGGTGCCCAGAAATTGAGGTTCAGGGCGGTTTCCATGCCCGGGGATGGGGGTTCAGGGGGTTCTAGGCTCCAGATAAGGGGGTGCAGGGTTTATCGGAGCGAGGGAAAGGGCACAAGGGAGTCCCAGTGCTCCGAAATGAACGTTCAAGGGGGTGTCTGTGCCCAGGAACGGGGGTTCGCCCGCAAATGGAAGTTCGGGGGGTGCCCGTTCCCGGGAATTGCGGGTCAGGGGCTCTCGGTGCCAGGGCAGTCCCCGGTGCCCGGGCGGATCCCGGAGCCGCAGCTTGGGAGACACGAAAGTGACCGGGGCAGCGCGGGGAGGGGGAGGGGACAGAGGAAACCCTGGGAATTCCCCTGAAATCCCCGGAACCTGCCCGGACCCCCCGCAGGACGCGCAGGGGGTGGAGAACTGGGGGGACGCAGAGATTGGGGGGTCTGGGGGCGTCCAAAGGTCGGGAAGCGAAACCGGGAGAGCTGGGAAGGGTCCAAGGTTCAAGGAAGGGACTGGGAGAGGCGGGATGGGGGATCCAGGGGGTCCCTGTGCCCACCAAAGGGGGGTCCAAGGATCCCCGGTGTTGAGGGCAGTGGGGTCTGGGAGCTGGGAAAGGCAGGAATGGGGGTTCAGGGGGTCCCTGGGTCACAGGAAGGGGGGTCTGGGGCTGGGAGAGGCGGGCGGATCCCGGAGACGCAGCTCGGGAGACAGGAAAGCGAGACAGGGAAAAGGGGAATTCCAGGGAATTCATCTGGATCTCGCTGGATCCTCGGTGAGACCCCCGGGAACCCTCTGGGACTCCTGGAACCCCTTCCAGGAAGGGCCTGGGGGAATTAGGGGCGCCCAGGGGGGTCCCAGTGCCCAAAAATTAGGATTCAGGGAGTTCCTCTGCCGTAGAATGCAGGTTCAGGGGGAGTTTCCTTCCCGGAATCCTGGGCTCGAAGGTGTTTAGGTGCCCGAAAATGGCGTTTCCAGGCGCATCAGTGACCAGAAATGGGGGTTCAGGGGAGGCCTGGTGCTGCCCAAGAGGGCACAGGGGGGCGGGGTGGCTGGAAATGGGCGCTCAAGGGGGTCCACGTGCTCAGGAATGAAGGTCAGGGGGATCCAGTTGCCAGATGAGGGGGTACAGAGGGGTCTCGATGGTGGGGAATGGGATTCAGGAGGGGTCACAGGACCCAAAATAGGGGTTTAGGGGAGTTCCCCGGGAATGGAGGTTTAGGGGGTCGCGGTGCCCAAAAATTGCATTTCTGGGCGTTCCAGTGACCAGAAATGGGGTTCAGGGGGAGTCCCTTCCCAGGAATCAGGGTTCAGGGGTATCCTGGTGCCAGATAATGGCCTTGCCGAGCTATGGTGCTGTGGAAGGGGTGCAGGGGGTCTCTGGTCACAGGAATGGGGCGCTCGAGGGGTCCTGGTGCAGCGGAATGGGGGTTCAGGGATCCTGGTGCCAGGTAACAGGATGCACTGGGGACCCGGTGCCCAGGAAATGGGTTTCAGGGGGGTTCCCTTCATGGGTTCTCGAGTTCAAGCGGTCCTGATGCCGGAAAATTGAGGTTTAGGGGAGTCCCGGTGCCCAGAAATTGGGGTTCAGGGCGGTTTCTGAGCCCGGGAATGTGGGTTCAGGGTGTTACATGCTTCAGATGACGGGGTGCAGGGTTTATCGGGGCTGGGGAAGGGGGTACAGGGCAGGTCCAGGGGTCCCCGGTGTTGAGGGCAGGGGGGTCTGGGAGCTGGGAAAGGCAGGAATGGGGCTCCAGGGGGTCCCTGGGTCACAGAAAGGGGGGTCTGGGGCTGGGAGAGGCGGGCGGATCCCGGGGACGCAGCTTGGGAGACAGGAAAGAGAAAGAGACCGAGGGAACGCGGGGGAAGGGGACAGAAGCAAAGGCGGAATTCCAGGGAGTTCATCTGGATCCCTCTGGACCCGAGTGTGACCCCCCCGGGACCCCCAGGACGCTCTGGGACCCCGTTTCGGGAAGCGGTGGGATGGAAAACTGGGGGGACAGAGAAAGCTGGGAGATCTGGGGATCCAAAGCTCTAGGAAAAGGGCGGGTCTGGGCTCTGGGAAAACCAGGATGCCCGAAAAGGGGGGCACGCGGGTCTCGGAGCACTGACGGGGTGCGGGATGTCCCAGTCCCGAACAAGGGAGTGCAGGGGAGAGTCCCGGTGCCCGGAAATGGAGATTCAGGGGTGGCCCCGTGCCCAAAAACGGGGGTTCAGGGGGGTTCCCGTGCCGCGATTCGGGTTTTAAAGGGATCCTGAACCCCAGGAATGGGAGATCTGGTGGGTCCCGGGGCCAGATATGGGAGTGCAGGGGAGCCGCACTGCCAGGAAATGGACGTTCATGGAGGTCCCCGTGCCCAGGAATGGGGGCTCAGAGGATTCTCTTCCCAGAATTCGGGGTTCGAGTGGGTCTCGGTGTCGGGAAATGGCGATTCAGGGGCTCCCGGTGATGGGGAAGGGGGATCAGGGGGGTCCCTATGCCCAGAAATGGGCGCTCAAGGGGTCCCCGTGCTCAGGAATGGGGGCTCAGTGGATTCTGATGCCCGGGAATGGCGTTCAGGGGGGGTCCCGGTGCTGGGGGAGGGGATCAAGTGGGCGTCACAACCCCCCCCCACAGGCTATGGGGGGTTCCCATGCCCGGTAATGGAAGTTCAGGGAGTTCCCGGTTTCGGGGTTCCCACTCACCTTTGGTCGCGCCCCCCGGGTCCCCCAGGAGCCCCAAGAGCAGCCCCAGACCCAGCGCTGCAGCCATGGCGCTGCTCCGCTGCGGCCCCGCCCACAGACCTAACCCCGTCCCCAGAGCCGCCTCCGGCCCCGCCATAGGCGCCGCTATTTCCTGCCCGCCAATGGTAGCCCAATCTGTCCGTGACGTCACCGGTCGCCGGGCAGATCCCGGTCTCCCAGGTTGGGATGCGGAAGCGAAAGGGACCGAGGAGGGCGGGGCGGGGAGGGAACGGGGGAATTGCAGAGAATCCCTCTGGATCCCTCTGGATCCCGCTGCGGCCGCCCTGGAGCCCTCTGAGAACCACCTGGTAACCCCTGGGACCCCCTAAAGGAAGCGCCGGGAGTGGAGAACTGGGGGGACCCGGAAATTTGGGAGATCTGGGGGTGCAAAGGTGAAGGAAAAGGGCGGGTCTGGGAAGGGCGGGAGGGGCGGGGAGGGGTGCGAGGGGGGTCCCAGAAGACGTGAAGGGGATCCAGGAGGGGTCCCAGTCCCGGATAACGGGTCCAGGGGGGTCCCAGTGCCCAGAAATGGGGTTCAGGGGGATCCCTTCGCAGCAATCGGGAATCAGGGTGCTCCCGGTGCCAGATAATGGCCTGGCTGGAATCCGGTGCAGGAGCCGGGGTGCAGGGGGTCCCCCCCATTCACAAGAATAGGGGGCTTGGGGGGGTCCTAGTGCAGCGGAATGGGGGTGCAGGGGTCTGAGGGCTGTATAAGGGAGATGCAGTGGGGTCCCAGTACCCAGGAAATGGGGTTCAGGGGGGTTCCCTTCTTGGTTTCCGCGATTCAAGGGATCCTGGTGCGTGAAAATTGAGGCTCAGGGGGCTTCCAGTGCCTAGAAATGGGGTTCAGTTGGTTCTGGTGCCAGATAAGGGGATGCAGTGGGTCCTGATGCCGAGAAATGGGGGTTCAGGACAGTTTCTCTACACAGGATTTGGGGTTCAGAGAGTTCCAGGCTCCCGATAAGGGGGTGCAGGGGTTATCGGGGCTGGGGAAGGGGGTACAGGGGGGTCCCGGTACCCCGAAATGAGCGTTCAAGGGGGTCTCTGTGCCCTGGAAGGGGGATTCGCCCACAAATGGAAGTTCAAGGAAGGGACTGGGAGAGGCGGGATGGGGGATCCAGGGGGTCCCTGTGCCCACCAAAGGGGGTCCAGGGGTCCCCGGTGTTGAGGGCAGTGCGGTCTGGGAGCTGGGAAAGGCAGGAATGGGGGTTCAGGGGGTCCCTGGGTCACAGGAAGGGGGGTCTGGGGCTGGGAGAGGCGGGCGGATCCCGGGGACGCAGCTTGGGAGACGGAAAAGTCTCCCAAGGGGAGATTCCAGGGGAATTCCAGGGAATTCATCTGGATCCCGCTGGATCCTCGCTGAGACCCCCTGGGACCCCGGAGGACCCTCTGGGACCCCTGGAACCCCTTCCAGGAAGCGCCGGGAATGGAGAACTGGGGGGAGGCAGAGATTTGGGAGATCTGGGGATCCAAAAGCCGAGGACAAGGGGGAGACTGGGGTCTGGGAAGGGCGGGATGGACGGGAATGGGGGTGCAGGGGGTCCCAGAGCACTGAGGGGGGTGCCGAGGCGTCCCAGTCCTGGTTTGGGGAGTGCAGGGGGTTCCCCGTGATAAAAAATGAGGGTTACGAGGGGTTGTAGTGCCCAAAAATTGGGGTTCATGGGATTTCCATGCCATGGAATGCGGGTTCAGGGGGAATTTCCATCCCGGAATTCGGGGTTCGAGGGTGTTTAGGTGCTTGAAACTGGTGGTTCCAGGGGCGTCAGTGACCAGAAATGGGAGTTCAGGGGGGTCCCGGTGCTGCTGAGGAGGGGACAGGGGGGTCGGGGTGGCTGGAAATGGGCGCTCAAGGAGCTCTGCGTGCTCAGGAATGGGGGTACAGGGGGATCTCGCACCTAGATGAGGGGTACAGGGGGACTCTCGATGCTGGGGAAGGGGATTGAAGGATGTCACAGGACCCAAAAAGCGGCTATGTGGGGTTTCCCTGTCTGGGAATGAAAGTTTAGGGGGTCCCGATGCCCAAAAATTGCGGTTCCGGGAGTGCCCATGACCAGGAAATGGGGTTCAGAGGGAATCCCTTCCTGCGAATCAGGGTTCAGGGGCATCCCGGTGCCAGATGATGGCCTGGCCGAGCTATGGTGCTGTGGAAGGGGTGCAGGGGGTCTCTGGTCACAGAAATGGGGGGCTCGAGGGGTCCTGGTGCATCAGAATGGGGGTGTAGGGGGTCCTGGTGCCAGGTAACGGGATGCACTGGGGTCCCGGTGCCCAGAAAATGGGGTTCAGGAGGGTTCCCTTCCTGGGTTCTCGGGTTCAAGGGGTCCTGGTGCCTGAAAATTGAGGTTCAGGGGGGTCCCGGTGCCCAGAAATTGGGCCGGGAATGGGGGTTCAGGGTGTTACATGCTTCAGATAAGGGGGTGCAGGGTCTATCGGGGCTGGGGAAGGGGGTACGGGGAGTCCCGATGCCCCGAAAAAAGCGTTCACGGGGGTCTCTGTGCCCAGGATGGGGGGTTTTTCCGGAAACGGAAGTTCAAGGAAGGGACTGGGAGAGGCGGGATGGGGGATCCAGGGGGTCTCTGGGCCCACCAAAGGGGGGTCCAAGGGTCCCCGGTGTTGAGGGCAGTGGGGTCTGGGAGTTGGGAAAGGCAGGAATGGGGGTTCAGGGGGTCACCGGGTCACAGGAAGGGGGTCTGGGGCTGGGAGAGGCGGGCGGATCCCGGGGACGCAGCTTGGGAGACGGAAAAGTCTCCCAAGGGGAGATTCCAGGGGAATTCCAGGGAATTCATCTGGATCCCGCTGGATCCTCGCTGAGACCCCCTGGGACCCCGGAGGACCCTCTGGGACCCCTGGAACCCCTTCCAGGAAGCGCCGGTAATGGAGAACTGGGGGGGACGCAGAGATTTGGGAGATCTGGGGATCCAAAAGCCGAGGAAAAGGGGGGGAATGGGGTCTGGGAAGGGCGGGATGGCCGGGAATGGGGGTGCAGGGGGTCCCGGAGCACTGATGGGGGTGCGGGGGGATCCCAGTCCCGGATTAAGGGGGGCAGGGGGGTCCCAATGCTAAAATACGGGGGTCCGAGGGGTTCTAGTGCCCAAAAATTTGGGTTCAGGGGATTTCCATGTCACAGAATGAAGGTTCAGGGGGAGTTTCCTTCCCGGAATTCGGGGTTCGAGGGTGTTTAGGTGCCCGAAAATGGCGTTTCCAGGCGCATCAGTGACCAGAAATGGGGGTTCAGGGGAGTCCTGGTGCTGCCCAAGAGGGTACAGGGGGGTCAGGGTGGCTGGAAATGGGCGCTCAAGGGGGTCCACGTGCTCGGGAATGAAGGTCGGGGGGTCCAGTTGCCAGATGAGGGGGTACAGAGGGGTCTCCATGGTGGTGAATGGGATTCAGGGGGGTCACAGGACCCAAAATAGGGGTTTAGCGGAGTTCCCTGGGAATGGAGGTTTAGGGGGTCCCGGTGCCCGAAAATTGTGGTTCTGGGGGTTCCAGTGACCAGAAATGGGGTTCAGAGGGAGTCCCTTCCTGGGAATCAGGGTTCAGGGGCGTCCCGGTGCCAGATAATGGCCTGGCTGGGATCTGGTGCCAGGGAAGGGGTGCAGGGGGTCTCTGTTCACAGCAATGGGGGGCTCGAGGGGTCCTGGTGCAGCGGAATGGGGGTTCAGGGATCCTTGTGCCAGGTAACAGGATGCACTGGGGAGCCGGTCCCCAGGAAATGGATTTCAGGGGGTTCCCTTCCTGGGTTCTCGGGTTCAAGGGGTCCTGATGCCTGAAAATTGAGGTTCAGGGGAGTCCCGGTGCCCAGAAATAGGGGTTCAGGGCGGTTTCTGAGCCCGGGAATGTGGGTTCAGGGTGTTACATGCTTCAGATGAGGGGGTGCAGGGTTTATCGGGGCTAGGGAAGGGGGTACAGAGCAGGTTCAGGGGTCCCCAGTGTTGAGGGCAGTGGGGTCTGGGAGCTGGGAAAGGCAGGGATGGGGCTCCAGGGGGTCCCTGGGTCACTGAAAGGGGGATCTGGGGCTGGGAGAGGCGGGCGGATGCCGGGGACGCAGCTTGGGAGACGGGAAAGAGACCAGGAGAACGCCGGGGGAGGGGACGGAGGGAAACGGGGAATTCCAAGGAGTTCCTCTGGATCCATCCGGACCCGGGTGTGACCCCCCCCCCGGGACCCCCAGGAAGCTCTGGGACCCCGTTTCGGGAAGAGACGGGAGTGGAAAACTGGGGGCACAGAGAAAGCTGGGAGATCTGGGGGATCCAAAGCTCTAGGAAAAGGGCGGGTCTGGGCTCTGGGAAAACCAGGATGCCCGAAAAGGGGTACAGGGGGGTCCCAGAGCACTGACGGGGGTGCGGGATGTCCCAGTCCCGAACAAGGGGGTGCAGGAGGGGGGGTCCCGGTGCCCGGAAATGGAGATTCAGGGGTGGCCCCGTGCCCAGAAATGGGGGTTTAGGGGGGTTCCAGTGTCGAGATTCGGGTTTTAAAGGGATCCTGAACCCCAGGAATGGGAGATCCGGTGGGTCCCGGGGCCAGATATGGGGGTGCAGGGGAGCCGCACTGCCAGGAAATGAACGTTCATGGAGGTCCCCGTGCCCAGGAATGGGGGCTCAGGAACTTTCCCTGCCCAGGAATGGGGGTTCAGAGGATTCTCTTCCCGGAATTCGGGGTTCGAGTGGGTCTCGGTGTCGGGAAATGGCGATTCAGGGGGTCCCGGTGCTGGGGAAGGGGGATCAGGGGGTCCCTATGCCCAGAAATGGGCGCTCAAGGGGTCCCCGTGATCAGGAATGGGGGCTCAGTGGATTCTGATGCCCGGGAATGGCGGTTTAGGGGGGTCCCGGTGCTGGGGGAGGGGATCAAGTGGGCGTCACAACCCCCCCCACAGGCTACGGGGGGTTCCCATGCCCGGTAATGGAAGTTCAGGAGGGTCCCAGGGCCCGGAAATGGAAGTTCGGGGGGTTCCCGGTTTCGGGGTTCCCACTCACCTTTGGTCGCGCCCCCCGGGTCCCCCAGGAGCCCCAAGAGCAGCCCCAGACCCAGCGCTGCAGCCATTGCGCTGCTCCGCTGAGGCCCCGCCCACAGACCTGACCCCGCCCCCAAAGCCGCCTCCGGCCCCGCCATAGGCGCCGCTATTTCCTGCTCGCCAATGGCAGCCCGATCTGTCGTGACGTCACCGGTCGCCGGGCAGATCCCGGTCTCGCAGGTTGGGACGCGGAAGCGAAAGCGACCGAGGAGGGCGGGACGGGGAGGGGACGGGGGAATTGCAGAGAATCCCTCTGGATCCCTCTGGATCCCTCTGGGTCCCGCTGCGACCGCCCTGGAGCCCTCTGAGAACCACCTGGGAACCCCTGGGACCCCCTTAAGGAAGCGCCGGGAGCGGAGAACTGGGGGGACCCGGAAATTTGGGAGATCTGGGGGTGCAAAGGTGAAGGAAAAGGGCGGGTCTGGCGTCTGGGAAGGGCGGGAGGCCCTGGGAGGGGTGCGGAGGGTCCCAGGGGGGTGTGAGGGGGGTCCAGGAAGGGGTCCCAGTCCCGGATTAGGGGGTGCAGGGTGTCCCCATGCCCGGGAACGGAGGTTCAGGGGGTCCCAGGTCAGGGGAAGGGGGGTGAGGGCAGTGGGGGGTGCAGGGGGTCCCTGTGCCCAGGAAAGGGGGTGCACGGGCAGATCCCCAGTGTTGAGGAAGGTGATGGGTGGGGGCTGGGGAAGGCAGGAGTGGGGGTCCAGGGGGTGCCAGGGTCAAGGAAAAGCGGGGACTGGGGTGTCTGAGAGGGGGAGGGCCGGGAAAGGGGGTGCGGGGGGGGCATTGGGGCTGCATAAGGGGGTGCAGGGGGATCCCCGTGATGGAGAAGGGGGTGCAGGGTGGGGTCCTGTGCCTGAGAATGGAGGGTTTGGGAGGGTTTCCGTCCTGGATATGGGGGAGCATGGTGGTCTTGGTGCAGCGCAATGTGGGTTCAGGGGGTCCCAGTGCTGCATAAGGGGATGCACTGGGGTCTTGGTGCACAAGAAATGGGGTTCAGGGGGGTTTCCTTCCCGGGTTCCAGGGTTCAAGAGGTCCTGGTGAGTGAAAAATTGAGGTTCCGGGGGGTTCCAGTGCCCAGGAAATTGAGGTTCAGAGGGTCCCGGTGCCGGATAAGGGGATGCAGTGGGTCCTCGTGCCCAGAAATTGAGGTTCGGGGGGTTTCCGTGCCCGGGAATGGGGGTTCAGGGGATTCCAGGCTCCAGATAAGGGGGTGCAGGGTTATCGGGGCTGAGGAAGGGGGTACGGGGAGTCCTGAGGCCCCGAAATGAGCGTTCAAGGGGGTCTCTGTGCCCTGAAGGGGGATTTGCCAGGAAATGGACGTTTAACGAAGTAATTGGGAGAGGCGGGATGGGGGATTCAGGGGGTCTCTGGGCCCACCAAAGGGGATCCAGGGGTCCCCGGTGTTGAGGGCAGTGGAGTCTGGGAGCTGGGAAAGGCAGGAATGGGGGTTCAGGGGGTCCCTGGGTCACAGGAAGGGGGGTCTGGGGCTGGGAGAGGCGGGCGGATCCCGGGGACGCAGCTTGGGAGACAGGAAAGCAAGACGGGGAAAAGGGGAATTCCAGGGAATTCATCTGGATCCCACTGGATCCTCGCTGAGACCCCCTGAGACCCCAGGGGACCCGCTGGGAGCCCTGGAACCCCTTCCAGGAAGCGCCTCGGGGAATTAGCGGGGCCCAGAGGGGTCCCAGTGCCCAAAAACTGGGGTTCAGGGGGTTACTGTGCCGGGAAATGCGGGTTCGGGGGGAGTTTCCTTCCCGGAAATCGGGGTTCGAGGAGATCCCGGTGCCCGAAAATGGGGGTTCCGGGGCGCTGCTGACCAGAAATGGGGGTTCAGGGGGGGGGTCCTGGTGCCAGATGAGGGGGTACAGGGGGGTCCCAGTGCTGCCGAAGGGGGTACAGGGGGGCCGAGGTGACTGGAAATGGGCGCTCAAGGGGGTCCGTGTGCTCAGGAATGGGGGTACAGGGGGGTCTCGATACTGGGGAAGGAGACTGAGGGGGTTCAAAGGACCCAAAATGGGGCTATGTGGGGTTTCCCTGTACGGGAATGGAGGTTTACGGGGTCCCGGTGCCTGAAAATTGCGGTTCTGGGAGTGCCGATGACCAGGAAATGGGGTTCAGAGGGAATCCCTTCCTGCGAAATCGGGGTTCGGGGGGGTCCTGGTGCCAGATGATGGCCTGGCTGGGCGGGGGGTCTCTGTTCACAGGAATGGGGGGCTCGAGGGGGTCCTGGTGCAGTGAAATGGGGGTTCTGGGGGCCCGGTGCCAGATAACGGGATGCCCAGGAAATGGGGTTCAGGAGGGTTCCCTTCCCAGGTGCCCAGAAAATCGAGATTCAGGAGAGTTCCAGTGCCCAGAAATGGGGCTTCGGGGGCGAGCCGGTGCCCAGAAATTTGGGTTCAGGGCGGTTTCTGTGCCCGGCAATGGGGGTATAGGGGGTTCCAGGCTCCAGATAAGGAGGTGCAGGGGATATCGAAGCTGGGGAAGGGGGTGCAGGGGGGTCCCGGTAGCCTGAAATGAGCGTTCAGGGGGTCTCTGTGCCCTGGAACGGGGGTTCGCCCGCAAATGGAAGTTCGGGGGTCCCCGTTCCCGGGAATTGCGGGTCAGGGGCTCTCGGTGCCAGGGCAGTCCCCGGTGCCCGGGCGGATCCCGGAGCCGCAGCTTGGGAGACGCGAAAGTGACCGGGGCAGCGCGAGGAGTGGGAGGGGACAGAGGAAACCCTGGGAATTCCCCTGAACCCCCCCGGGACCTGCCCGGACCCCCCGCAGGACGCGCAGGGGGTGGAGAACTGGGGGGACGCAGAGACTGGGGGGTCTGGGGGCGTCCAAGGGTCGGGAAGGGACCCGGGAGAGCCGGGAAGGGTCCAAGGTTCAAGGAAGGGACTGGGAGGGGCGGGATGGGGGATCCAGGGGGTCTCTGTGCCCACCAAAGGGGGTCCAAGGATCCCTGGTGTTGAGGGCAGTGGGGTCTGGGAGCTGGGAAAGGCAGGAATGGGGGTTCAGGGGGTCCCTGGGTCACAGGAAGGGGGGTCTGGGGCTGGGAGAGGCGGGCGGATCCCGGGGACGCAGTTTGGGAGACGGAAAAGTCTCCCAAGGGGAGATTCCAGGGGAATTCCAGGGAATTCATCTAGATCCCCCTGGATCCTCGCTGAGACCCCCTGGGACCCCGGAGGACCCTCCGGGACCCCTGGAACCCCTTCCAGGAAGCGCCGGTAATGGAGAACTGGGGGGACACAGAAATTTGGGAGATCTGGGGGTGCAAAAGCCGAGGAAAAGGGGGGGACTGGGGTCTGGGAAGGGCGGGATGGACGGGAATGGGGGTGCAGGGGGTCCCGGAGCACTGATGGGGGTGCGGGGGGAGCCCAGTCCCAGATTAGGGGGGGCAGGGGGTTCCCAGTGCTCAAACATGAAAGTTTAGAGGGGTTCTAGTGCCCAAAAGTTGGGGTTCATGGGATTTCCATGCTGCAGAATGCAGGTTCAGGGGGAGTTTCCTTCACGGAATTCGGGGTTCGAGGGTATTTAGGTGCTTGAAACTGGCATTTCCAGGCGCGCCGGTGACCAGAAATGGGGTTCAGGTGCTGCCGAGGAGGGCACAGGGGGGTCGGGGTGGCCAGAAATGGGCGCTCAAGGGGGTCCACGTGCTCGGGAATGGGGGGTACTGGGGGATCTCAGAGCTAGATGAGGGGTACAGGGGGGGCCTCTATGCTGGGAAAGGAGACTGAGGGCGGTCACAGGACCCAAAAAGCGGCTATGTGGGGTGTCCCTGTCCGGGACTGGAGGTTTAGGGGGTCCCGGTGCCCGAAAATTGCGGTTCTGGGAGTGCCGGTGCTGGGGAAATGGGGTTCAGAGGGAGTCCCTTCCTGCCAATCGGGGTTTACGGGGTTCCCAGTGCCTGGCTGGGATCTGGTGCTGTGGAAGGGGTGCAGGGGGTCCCTGTTCACAGGAATGGGGGGTCTCGAGGGGGTCAAGATGTAGTGAAATGGGGATTCAGGGAGCCTGCTGCCAGATAATGGTATCCAGGAAATGGGGTTCAGGGGGGTTCCCTTCTCGGGTTCCGGGGTTCAAGGGGGCCTGGTGCCTGAAAATTGAGATTCAGGAGAGTTCCAGTGCCCAGAAATGGGGGTTTGGGAGGGTCACGGTGCCAGAACTTGAGGTTCAGGGCGGTTTCCGTGCCCGGGATAATGGATTCAGGGTGTTCCAGGCTCCAGATAAGGGGGTGCAGGGGTTATCGGGGCTGGGGAAGGGGGTTCAGGGGGTCCCGATACCCCGAAATGAACGTTCACGGGGGTCTCTGTGCCCTAGAACGGGGGTTCGCCCGCAAATGGAAGTTCGGGGGGTGCCCGTTCCCGGGAATTGCGGGTCAGGGGCTCTCGGTAACAGGGCAGTCCCCGGTCCCCGGGCGGATCCCGGAGCCGCAGCTTGGGAGATGCGAAAGTGACCGGGGCAGCGCGGGGAGGGGGAGGGGACAGAGGAAACCCTGGGAATTCCCCTGAACCCCCCGGGACCTGCCCGGACCCCCCGCAGGACGCGCAGGGGGTGGAGAACTGGGGGGCGCAGAGATTGGGGGGTCTGGGGGCGTCCAAGGGTCGGGAAGGGACCCGGGAGAGCCGGGAAGGGTCCAAGGTTAAAGGAAGGGACTGGGAGAGGCGGGATGGGGGATCCAGGGGGTCTCTGTGCCCACCAAAGGGGGTCCAGGGGTCCCCAGTGTTGAGGGCAGTGGAGTCTGGGAGCTGGGAAAGGCAGGAATGGGGCTCCAGGGGGTCCCTGGGTCACAGGAAGGGGGGTCTGGGGCTGGGAGGGGCGGGCGGATCCCGGGGACGCAGCTTGGGAGACGGGAAAGAGAAAGAGACCGAGGGAACGCGGGGGAAGGGACGGGGCAAACGGGGAATTCCAGGGAGTTCATCTGGATCCCTCTGGACCCGAGTGTGACCCGCCCTGGGACCCCCAGGACGCTCTGGGACCCCGTTTCGGGAAGCGACGGGAGTGGAAAACTGGGGGGACAGAGAAAGCTGGGAGATCTGGGGGATCCAAAGCTTTAGGAAAAGGACGGGTCTGGGGTCTGGGAAAAGAGGGATGCCCGAAAAGGGGTACAGGGGGGTCCCGGAGCACTGACGGGGGTGCGGGATGTCCCAGTCCCGAACAAGGGGGTGCAGGGGGTGGGTCCCGATGCCCGGAAATGGAGATTCAGGGGTGGCCCCGTGCCCGGGAATGGCGGTTCACCGGGGTTCCCGTGCCGCGATTCGGGTTTTAAAGGGATCCTGAACCCCAGGAATGGGAGATCCGGTGGGTCCCGGGGCCAGATATGGGGGTGCAGGGGAGCCGCACTGCCAGGAAATGGACGTTCATGGAGGTCCCCGTGCCCAGGAATGGGAGCTCAGGAGTTTTCCCTGCCCAGGAATGGGGGCTCAGGTGATTCTCTACCCGGAATTCGGGGTTCGAGTGGGTCTCGGTGTCAGGAAATGGCGATTCAGGGGGTCCCGGTGCTGGGGAAGGGGGATCAGGGGGGTCCCTATGCCCAGAAATGGGCGCTCAAGGGGTCCCCGTGATCAGGAATGGGGGCTCAGTGGATTCTGATGCCCGGGAATGGCGGTTCAGGGGAGGTCCCGGTGCTGGGGGAGGTGATCAAGTGGGCGTCACAACCCCCCCACAGGCTATGGGGGGTTCCCATGCCCGGTAATGGAAGTCCAGGAGGGTCCCAGGGCCCGGAAATGGAAGTTCGGGGGGTTCCCGGTGCCCGGTAATGGAAGTTCGGGGGGTCCCGGTGCCCGGAAATGGAAGTTCAGGGGTTGCCCGGTTTCGGGGTTTCCACTCACCTTTGGTCGCGCCCCCCGGGTCCCCCAGGAGCCCCAAGAGCAGCCCCAGACCCAGCGCTGCAGCCATGGCGCTGCTCTGCTATGGCCCCGCCCTCGCAGACCTGAGCCCGCCCCAGACCTAACCCCGCCCCCAGAGCCGCCTCCGGCCCCGCCATAGGCGCCGCTATTTCCTGCCCGCCAATGGTAGCCCGATATGTTCGTGACGTCACCGGTCGCCGGGCAGATCCCGGTCTCGCAGGTTGGGACGCGGAAGCGAAAGGGACCGAGGAGGGCGGGACGGGGAGGGGACGGGGGAATTGCAGAGAATCCCTCTGGATCCCTCTGGATCCCGCTGCGACCGCCCTGGAGCCCTCTGAGAACCACCTGGGAACCCCTGGGACCCCCTTAAGGAAGCGCCGGGAGTGGAGAACTGGGGGGATCCGGAAATTTTGGAGATTTGGGGGTGCAAAGGTGAAGGAAAAGGGCGGGTCTGGGATCAGGGAAGGGCGGAAGGGCCGGGGAGCGGTGCGGGGGGTCCCAGGGGGGTGTGAGGGGGGTCCAGGAGGGGGTCCCAGTACCGGATAAGGCGGTGCAGGGTGTCTCCATGCCCGGGAACAGAGGTTCAGGGGGTCCCAGGTCAGGCGATGGGGGGTGAGGGCAGTGGGGGGTGCAGGGGGTCCCTGTGCCCAGGAAAGGGGGTGCACGGGCAGATCCCCGGGGTTGAGGAAGGTGATGGGTGGGGGCTGGGGAAGGCAGGAGTGGGGGTTCAGGGGGTGCCGGGGTGAAGGAAAAGCGGGGGCTGGGGTGTCTGAGAGGGGGAGGGCCGGGAAAGGGGGTGCGGGGGGGGGCATTGGGGCTGCATAAGGGGGTGCAGGGGGATCCCCGTGATGGATAAGGGGGTGCAGGGTGGGGTCCTGTGCCTGAGAATCGAGGGTTTGGGAGGGTTTCCGTCCTGGATAAGGGGGTGCAGCGGAATGCGGGTTCAGGGGGTCACAGTGCTGCATAAGGGGATGCACTGGGGTCCTGAGGCCCAGGAAATGGGGTTCAGGGGGGGTTTCCTTCCCCCCGGGTTCCGGGATTTAGAGGGGTCCTGGTGACTGAAAAACTGACGTTCAGGGTGGTTCCAGTGCCCAGGAAATTGAGATTCAGGGGGTCCCAGTGCCGGATAAGGGGATGCAGTGGGTCCCGGTGCCCAGAAATTTGGGTTCAGGGCGGTTTCCATGCCCGGGGATGGGGGTTCAGGGGGTTCTAGGCTCCAGATAAGGGGGTGCAGGGTTTATCGGAGCGGGGGAAGGGGCACAAGGGAGTCCCAGTGCTCCGAAATGAACGTTTAAGGGCGTCTCTGTGCCCTAGAACGGGGGTTCGCCCGCAAATGGAAGTTCGGGGGGTCCCCTTTCCCGGGAATTGCGGGTCAGGGGCTCTCGGTGCCAGGGCAGTCCCCGGTGCCCGGGCGGATCCCGGAGCCGCAGCTTGGGAGACGCGAAAGTGACCGGGGCAGCGCGAGGAGTGGGAGGGGACAGAGGAAACCCTGGGAATTCCCCTGAACCCCCGGGACCTGCCCGGACCCCCCGCAGGACGCGCAGGGGGTGGAGAACTGGGGGGACGCAGAGACTGGGGAGTCTGGGGGCGTCCAAAGGTCGGGAAGCAGAACCGGGAGAGCTGGGAAGGGTCCAAGTTTCAAGGAAGGGACTGGGAGAGGCGGGATGGGGGATCCAGGGGGTCCCTGTGCCCACCAATGGGGGGTCCAAGGATCCCCGGTGTTGAGGGCAGTGGGGTCTGGGAGCTGGGAAAGGCAGGAATGAGGGTTCAGGGGGTCCCTGGGTCACAGGAAGGGGGGTCTGGGGCTGGGAGAGGCGGGCGGATCCCGGGGACGCAGTTTGGGAGACGGAAAAGTCTCCCAAGGGGAGATTCCAGGGGAATTCCAGGGAATTCATCTGGATCCCGCTGGATCCTCGCTGAGACCCCCTGGGACCCTGGAGGACCCTCTGGGACCCCTGGAACCCCATCCAGGAAGCGCCGGTAATGGAGAACTGGGGGGATGCAGAAATTTGGGAGATCTGGGGATCCAAAAGCCGAGGAAAAGGGGGGGACTGGGGTCTGGGAAGGGCAGGATGGACGGGAATGGGGGTGCAGGGGGTCCCGGAGCACTGACGGCAGTGCTGGGGGGTCCCAGTCCTGGATTAGTGGGGGCACGGGGTCCCAGTGCTAAAAAATGGGGGTTCAGAAGGGTTCTAGTGCCCAAAAATTGAGGTTCAGGGGATTTCCATGCTGCGGAATGCAGGTTCAGGGGGTATTTCCTTCCTGGAATTTGGGGTCCAAGGTGGTTAAGGTACTCGAAATGGCATTTCCAGGGGCGCCGGTGACCAGCAATGCGGGTTCAGGGGGGTCCCGGTGCTGCCGAAGGGGGTACAGGGGGGTCGGGGTGGCCAGAAATGGGCGCTCAAGGGGCTCTGCATGCTCAGGAATGGCGGTACAGGGGGCTCTCGGCGCCAGGTAAGGGGGTACAGGGGGGGTCTCGATGCTGGGGAAGGAGACTGAGGGGGGTCACAGGACCCAAAAAGGGGCTATGTGGGGGGTCCCTGTCCCGGAATGGAGGTTTAGGGGTTCCCGGTGCCCGAAAATTGCGGTTCCAGGGGTGCCGTTGCCGGGGAAATGGGGTTCAGGGGAATCCCTTCCTGCGAATTGGGGTTCGGGGGGTCCTGGTGCCAGATGATGGCCTGGCTGGGCGGGGGGTCTCTGTTCAATGGAATGGGGGGCTCGAGGGGGTCCTGGTGCAGTGAAATGGGGGTTCAGGGGGCCCGGTGCCAGATAACTGGATGCCCAGGAAATGGGGTTCAGGGGGGTTCCCTTCCCGGGTGCCCAGAAAATCGAGATTCAGGAGAGTTCCGGTGCCCAGAAATGGGGGTTTGGGGGCGACCCGTTGCCCAGAAATTTGGGTTCAGGGCGGTTTCCGTGCCTGGCAATGGGGGTATAGGGGGTTCCAGGCTCCAGATAAGGGGGTGCAGGGGTTATCGTGGCTGGGGAAGGGGGTGCAGGGGGGTCCCAGTGCCCCGAAATGAACGTTCAAGGGGGTCTCTGTGCCCTAGAACGGGGGTTCGCCCGCAAATGGAAGTTCAGTGGTCCCCGTTCCCGGGAATTGCGGGTCAGGGGCTCTCGGTGCCGGGGCAGTCCCCGGTCCCCGGGCGGATCCCGGAGCCGCAGCCTGGGAGACGCGAAAGTGACCGGGGCAGCGCGGGGAGGGGGAGGGGACAGAGGAAACCCTGGGAATTCCCCTGAAACCCCCGGGACCTGCCCGGACCCCCCGCAGGACGCGCAGGGGGTGGAGAACTGGGGTGACGCAGAGATTGGGGGGTCTGGGGGCGTCCAAGGGTCGGGAAGGAAACCGGGAGAGCCGGGAAGGGTCCAAGGTGCAAGGAAGGGACTGGGAGGGGCGGGATGGGGGATCCAGGGGGTCCCTGTGCCCACCAAAGGGGGTCCAGGGGTCCCCGGTGTTGAGGGCAGTGGAGTCTGGGAGCTGGGAAAGGCAGGAATGGGGCTCCAGGGGGTCCCTGGGTCACGGAAAGGGGGGTCTGGGGCTGGGAGAGGCGGGCGGATCCCGGGGACGCAGCTCGGGAGACGCGAAAGCGAGACGGGGAAAAGGGGAATTCCAGGGAATTCATCTGGATCCCACTGGATCCTCGCTGAGACCCCCTGGGACCCCAGGGGACCCTCTGGGACCCCTGGAACCCCTTCCAGGAAGCGCCTGGGGGAATTAGCGGGGCCCAGGGGGGTCCCAGTGCCCAAAAACTGGGGTTCAGGGGGTTCCTGTGCCGGGAAATGCGGGTTCAGGGGGAGTTTCCTTCCCGGAATTCGGGGTTCGAGGATGTCCCGGTACCCGAAAATGGGGGTTCCGGGGGCGCCGCTGACCAGAAATGGGGGTTCAGGGGTGCCAGATGAGGGGGTACAGGGGGTCGAGGTGGCCGGAAATGGACGCTCAAGGGGGTCCGCGTGCTCAGGAATGGGGGTTCAGGGGGGTCATGGGGGTTCAGGGGGGTCTCGGTGCCAGGCCAGGGCGTACAGCGGGGGGCCGGGTCAGGAGAAGGGTATTGAGGGGGGTCACAGGACCGAAAATGGGGGTTCAGGGGTGTCCTGGTACCCACGAATGGAGGATTAGGGGGTTCCTTATGCCCGCGAATTGCGGTTCAGGGGGCGTCCTGCTGACTAGAAATTGGGGTTCGGGGGGTCTCGGTGCCAGATGAGGGGGTACAGGGGGCTCCCGGTGCTGGGGAAGGTGATTGAGGGGGGTCACAGGACCCAAAATGGTGGTTCAGGGGAGTTCCCCTGCCCGGGAATGGAGGTTTAGGGAGGTTCAGATTCCCGGAAATGGAAGTTCAGGACGGCCCCGGTGCCCGGGATTTGCGGTTCAGGGGGGTCCCGGTTTCGGGGGGTCCCACTCACCTTTGGTCGCGCTCCCCGGATTCCCCAGGAGCCCCAGGAGCCCCCAGAGCACCCCCAGCCCCAGCGCTGGAGCCATCGCAGCCGTCCCCGATCGCGGCTGTGGCGCAGCTGGAGAGACGCGAAAGCGAAAGTGCCCGAGGAGCGCGGGGGGAGGGGAAAAGGGCGAATTCCAGGGAATTCACCTGGATCCCCTCCTGGCCCCCTCTGGATCCCTCGGGATCCGTCTGGGACCCTCCAGGGCCGCGCCCTGCGGGACCCCCGGGCCGGGCTGTGCTGAACTCCCGGCCCTGCGCTCAAACTCTGCCCGGACCCCGCTGGGCTCGGCCCAAAGCCGGGCAAGCACCGCGAGCAGCGGAGCCAATTTTTCCTGCGGGGGCGGGTCCCATCCCCGGCGGAGCATGGCTGGCCGCTGGGACCCGACCCCTGATTCGCAATCTCCTTCTCTCTCTCCCTCTGCTGTTCTCTCCCTTTCCTATGGGGGATCACAAATCCCAGAGCGGCCGCAGAGCCCCGTGCCCAGGCTGGGTTTCCCAGCAAAGGGAGGCTGGGGCTGAGGTGCCCCGGGCTGGCCGGGAATGGGGGCCCGGGGGTCCCCGGGATCACGGAAACGGGGGATCCAGGGGCCGGGAGAGGAGGACACCCGGGAAAGGGGGTACAGGGGGGTGTTGGTTCACGATAAGGGGGTGCAGGGGGGTCCCAGTGCCCGGGAATGGGGGGGGGGAGGTCAGAATCTGGGAAACGGCAGCAGCTGCTGGGGAGGGACTGGGATGGACTGGGGAAAGAACTCACTGGGAGCAGAGCTGGGGTACCAGGGATCATACTGGGTTATACTGGCACCGCACTGAGGGCTACTAGGCGTGACTGGGAACACACAGGGGACAATTGAGATATACTGGGAGAGACTGGGAGTGGTGTGGATCATCCTGGGATTGACTCGAGTCATACTGTGAGTGATCAGATCTGTAGTAGGGTTGAAGAGGAGAAACTGGAATAATGCAGGGAGCAACTGGGATGATACTGGGAGCAGCTGGCCCATGCTGGGGTCATACTGGGATTATACTGGGACTGATGGGGTGACACTTGGAATGACTAGCATGGTACTGGGAGTGTCTGGGAGTAACTGGGATCATACTGGAGGTGACTGGATTCATACTGGGAGCAACTGGGACCACAGCAGGGGTAAATGGCATCGTGTAAGGTGTGACTGTGCTCACACTGGAAGTGACTGGGGCCACACTGGGCTCTTACTGAGAGGAACTGAGAGTGAAAGGAACCATACAGGGCATGACTGGGAGCCACTGGGACCCTACTGTGAGTTGGAACATACTGGGAGTGATCGGGACCCCACAGGTGAGGTGGCGGCGGAGCTCGGAGGCGGCCGCAGCGCAGGTGGGAGCCGCGCTGGGTTGTGCGGGGGCTCGGGGCTGGCTGCGGGCCTCGGGGGCGGCAGGGGGCTCGGGCGGGTTCGTTGTGCCGTGTCCGGCCCGTGTTGCCGCTGGCGTGAGGGCGCTGCGGGAGCGGCTGCCCGCGGTCTCCTTGCGGCCGCTGCCTCGGCAGGAGCCGCTGCCGGAGCAGCGCTGGCTCGGCCCGGCTCCTGTGGCTGGGACAGAGGGGGCTGCCCCGCGCCCAGAGGCTGCGGTCCGCCGCCGCCTCACCAGGATCCGGTAATGGCGGCTCTGCCGAGCCAAGGCCGCCCTCAGGGCGGCACCAGGGGCCGTGCTTGGCCCCGCTCCCACCAATCACCGCGCGAGCTCGAGGAGCGACGGCAGAATCAGTCAATCGCAGCGTGGGGCCGGCTCTGCACACGGCACGGCCCCGCCTCCCTTTCCCCGAACTCCGGCATTTCCCGGCAGCCGCGGCTGAGGAGCGGCCCCGGCGCTGTGCCCGGCCCGGGCAGGAGGCCAAGGAGCCGCTGCTGCTGCCCCGAACCGCCGGGAGCTCGGCGTGACCGGGACCTGAGGGCGCTGGGAGCTGGGGTGAGTGCGGGACGGAGCCGGGACCCGCCTGCAGCCTCGGCAGGAGCCCAGGCCGGAGCACGGGATGCTGGAGGGAGGCCAAAACTTCTCTGTCACTTCCCTCCTCCACCTGGGCAGGGAACAGAGCGCGTAAGGAAAGGCTCGGGGGTCTGGGTAAGCGTGGGGACAGTTCAATCACTGGTGACGGGCACAACGCACTTGTCAGGAGAATTAATCCACAAACCTCAGAGGTTTATGTCTAACAAGGAGACAGAGGAGTCCTTTTCCTCTATTCGAATAAAGAGAGAGGCCATGGGGCATTCCCCTGGGGTCTCTCCAATTTTTGGAGGACACAGCCTCCCTTTTTATCCCAGTTTCCCGGCCGCATTTCCCTTCTCTCTTTCCCCATTGGCTGAGGTACTTGAGAGGTTCAGATTTCCCGCTACTCACGATACTTAAGATTTCCCTCTGATATATAACCCTTCCTTTTAATTTTTAATTCTTATGGAATTTAGGGTTTTCCCTTATTGTTTCTTTCATCTTTCAGTGTTCAGTTTCATTTATCAGCAAACCTAAAGTTTGTTTGTAAAAGCCACTATCTTTTCCCATTCATCAATCAATGGAATCTTTTCCATTGTTTCTTTTATCTCTCAGTGCTGGTTTGATCTACCAGCAGACCCACAGCCTGTTTGTTAGGAGAAAATCCATCATTCCTCTCACACTTGACTTGGGGAAATTAATTGAATCTATTATCAAACATAGCGGGGCAAGAGAATGAGAACTGAAATAATTCCTACGAAAATATCCTGCCCCCACTTCTCTCTCCTTCCCGGGCTTAACTCTGTCCTGCATTCCCTCCCTTCTCCCCAGCCAGAGGCGTAGGGGATGGGGGTCACAGCCCGGTCCTGTCACAGCCTCCCCTCAGGGACAGGAATCCTCGTCCTGCTCCGGCCTGGGGTCCCTCCCACGGGACACATCCCTCGGGAACGGGCTGCTCCAGCGGGGATCCCCCCGGGCTCACAGGTGCCGCCAGGAGCCGCTTCCATGGCTCTGCAGGGGCTTCCCAGGGGCTCGGGGCCTCTCTCGGGCATCCCCTGCCCGCGGTCTCCTTGCGGCCGCTGCCTCGGCAGGAGCCGCTGCCGGAGCAGCGCTGGCTCGGCCCGGTTGCTGTGGCTGGGACAGAGGGGGCTGCCCCGTGCCCGGGGCTGTGCGGGGAAATTGCCGTGGCCGGAGATTTCTGTACCCAGAGGAGACAGAGGAGTCCTGTAAAAGTGACTTTATTGTGAGCAGAGGGAGAGGCCGAGGGGCATTTGCCGTGCGCTCTGTGCCATTGTTGTAGTTCGCAGCCTCCTTTTTATCCTCATTTTCCCGGCCTCATCTCCCTCTCCCTTTGCCCACTGGCTGAGGTACTTGGAAGGTTCAGACCTCCCGATCCTCCAACTGCATGTCCTCGGTAATGTGCGCCCCCAGTTTTGTATAACAGCTGATATTCACTGCTCTGTTAAGTCTTTGTTCTTCTCGAAATTCAGAAATTCAGCGGGACTTTGAGGAACTTTCTGTGTCAATTTCCAACATTTTCTAAAGCTGATGGTTTCTCCCATTACTTCCTTATCTACAAGTCCCCAGCCCTATCTCCAGGCAGATTCACTCATTGACTCTGTTTTTTAATTCCTGGGTCTTCTTTGGTTTTGGGATTATTCTCAGTGCCCTCATTCCCTGACCTTCTGTGGCTGTTTCTGGATCAGGAGGCCTGGCTGCCACCTGCATCCCCTCGCTCAGCTGCTGAATGAGCTGCACTCTCAAGGTGTGGAGCATGGTAAAACAAATGCTGTTTCTCCTCTGTAGCACATCAGAGGAGAAACAGCATTTGTTTAACCCATGGTCTGCCAGGGAGCCACAAAACCGTGTCCCATTCTGTTATGGTTAGAGGCTGGCACAATGCTAGTGCTCCTATGAAGATAGTTTCTCTCTGGTGTCTGCTGTGAGATGTGACCAGGAATAAGCGAAACAGGCTTTTACTTAGAAATAAAGAAAAGAAAACTTTATTAACTAAACTACAACTCTAAATAACAAGAAATATGCAGGGAAAATGAAAACTTTGTAAAAACATTTCCTCCTCTCTCTACTAAATTCCAATACATCTATCTCTCAAATTTCAACTCTCGGTCTACCACTAGTCTTTAGATAATCAATTGTCAATTCATCAAGAGGAGAGGAGTCTTTCTTGTGCTATAGGCTTCTTCTGGAAACACCATTGAAACTTCGTGTGTTTCTGTGTCCCTCGTGGCACCGCCAGGAGTAAATCTGATGTCATGACCTCTTCCCTTTATGTCCAGTGCTCTCCCTGCTGAACATGGACTAGAGCTGCTCCTAGGGTTGTCTTTTTAAGGATGCTTTGTCCCGTTACCAAACAGAGCACAGTCCCATCTTTGGGACACTTGTCTTCTTCAGATTTCCCTTCTTGGGGCTGAGGGGTACTAACACTGAACTTTCTTGGGTCTGAGCCATTTCCTCCCTCTGGATGCAGTCTCTGTGTCACAAGGAACATGATTCTGTCCATGGCTATAACAAGAAGAGTCTAGGTAAGCTACTTTATCATCTCTTCTCACTTAAGATTCTTCACTTTGACACTTGCACACTTCTTTCTTCCATTTCATCTCTATCACTCTTCTAGGAAAGGTTAATGTTCTGCAAAGTTTTCATTGTCTGAGAAAGGGTTCAAAGCTCCCACAAGCGGCAGGACACCTTCTCGCTGCACCCCCCATCCTTCTCCACAGGCCGGGCTGCCTGCCAGCGCTTGATATCAAATTTCAAGGGGGCACAGGCTCTATCTCTGTCTCTGTCTCCTGGGTGGGGGGGCTGCCCGATGCCTCCTGGTGCTTCTCCCACCCTTCTGTGCTGGGCCTCTTCACTTCCCTCGCTGGAATTCCAGAGATCTTCCCCCGAGAGTTCTTTGCTCTTAACCCCTGCGTTCTCAGAGGCGTGTCTAATGTCTCTAGTGGCTACACTAGGTGCTAATATAAAAATCTGAACACTTATTGGTGACTACAGCATATCTCAGAAAACTTACTTCCTCTCAAACTATGACACATTCCCATCTTATCCGCGTTTGGATTGGTGCATGAGCTGCTTTCTTGTTTCCTTTGTTATCTGTTTCACCACTTTTCCTTTGTCATCTATTTGCCAACAGCAGTTTGAGTCATTGATTTTTGCAGAAACTCCTCCTCCTTCTGCTAACAGATGATCTAATTCCATCTCATGGAGAAATGTTGTGTTCCTCATTTCAGTGGATTGGTCAGCAGCAAGGTCAGGAGCCGGAGCTGTCTGGTTGGTTATTATTGCGAGGGCAGCTTGAAATCTAATGATGCCATTGAAATGAGAAATGGGTTCTGTGGCTCCTGATATGAATTGGTTCGGGTTCCCAGGGGCCGGTCCATGGTGTTGTAGGATTTGTTCTGCTGGCCGTTCAGCTTTTTCCCGGTTTTGGGCACTGCCTCAGGAGCCAAGACTGCATCAATTGACCACTTTTCTCTAATTAAATCATCAAATACTTTGATTCCAAACTGATTTCCCTGAACTTGTGATAGCTAGAACATCTTAGTGCTCTAATACATCCTCTATAACATACAGACAGTCACAGCACATGTTGGAGTGGGCAGAGGGATGATTCCCCCCCCCATTTATTTAAAGTGAAGTTTTCCCAACATTCTCCATGTGCTGTTTCCCTTTGCAGCTTCACCCATTTCTGTTGCAGGGTCAGATATCCTCCCCCTGGGCTCTGCCTTGAGCTGTGCAAATTCCATCATGCCAGCAGGCAGAGCTTGGGGTGAGGGGCAGAGGGAATCAGCCCAATTCCTGCCCCAGGCAAGAGACCCAGGTGCCTTGTCCACCCTTTGCCCAGCAGTGTTCATTTGCATTTCTAAAGCTCCTCTGCAGGCTGCCTGGAATGAAGCTTCTCTTCCAGGGTGTACTCACACATGCCCCCCTCCCTCCCCCCCCTCCCCCAAAGCCAGGGGTTTTTGGGGTATTTTTAATTTTAGGGGTTTTTTTTTGAAGAGTGTTCTATTAACTGTTTATGAGTTAAAGGGACACCTTTAAAGCTCTTCTAGTTCTGTAAAATGCAGCCTGAAGGTAAACACCAGAAAACTCAGACCAAAATTTTGCAATCCCCAACAGCCACACAAACACACAAGAAAAAGAATCCAAAGCAATAAAGATTTTTTTCTACTTCTTCTGCTAAGAATAAAAATTGATTCTCACACTCCTGGCCCAAATCTAACTGACAATATCAAAGTAACATTAATTTGAAACAACATTCTCATGGTGTAATCTTATTCCAGCCAGCCCAGTGTGTGAGTGCAACTGAGCTCCAGAGTGGAATTGTGCCATGGTATTCCCCAGCAGCTGTGGCAGTGCAGGCCCAGACAGACATGTGGTACAACAGAACTAGGCTCTGTATCAACTTTTATAAAATTAATTTGCGTTCCAAGTTTAGAAAACAAATCGCTTCCCAGTCAATCATGATAGCAATTAGGAGGAAATAAAAGTTCATGCATTTCAAACCCATTGCCCACATCTGCTAATAGTGGTTGAATAAAACCACTGCTCTTTCCCACTTATCTCCTTACTAATCAAACATATTTCTAGCATTTTTTCCCTCTTGGGTCTAAGATTCAAAGTGCATTGAGAGGCTCCTGTGTCCATCAAGGGAGGCCTCCTCTCAATGCAAACCCACCCTGAATGTTCTCAGTGTGGAGGGTCCCTGGTGTGATGGGAGCTGTGACAGCCCTGCCAATCCATGTCCATCAAGGGGTGGACTTGCTGGTCCTGAGGGTGCTGCTGTCTGTGCTTGCAGTGTCCTTGTGCCCTGCAGCTGGAGCCCTGGTTCCTTGCCAGGGGCTGTTTGGGTGGGCTCTGCCCTGCCGAGGAGGGCAATGCCTCTGCCAGGTGCTTGTGGCCGAGCCGTGCCCTGGGTGCTGGGGCCCCCTTGGGCCCTGGGGTTGATCCCTCAGGGGCTGTAGGAACTGTGCCCTGGCCTTTGCCTTCAGCTTGGCCTTTTGCTGCTCCCTTCTTGCACTCACCTGCTGTGCCTTTGTGCCCAAGTGCTGCAGGGCCTTCTTGTGCCCCTCCTGCAGCCCCCCTCAGTGCCTGTGGGTGCTCATCCTCTGACAGCTGCTGAGCTTTCTGCAAAATCATTTGTTTTCCAGCGACTCAAAGAATATCTTGATCCTTCCCTAATAATCCGCCTTTCCCAGGTGTTCCTTGCTCCTCCTCCCTGTGCTCAGGGTACCCTCCCCAGCCCGTATCCCAGAGCCGCTCCCTGTCCTGCCGCAGTGTCCAAAGGCGCCCCTGGCGGGCAGGGCCGGCAGCTCCACGGGGCCGGGCAGCGGCCGGGGCGTCCCGCAGCCTCCTGGGGGCCGGGGGCCGCTGCCGGCCCTGCCCGGGGCTGGTGGGGTCAGGCAGCGCCCGGCGCTGAGCCCCGGCTGCCCCACAGCCCCGGCCCGGCCCCGCAGCTCCCCACAGGCCCCCAGCCCGTGCTCCCGGTGCCGCAGCTCTGCGCCCGGTGCTGCCGCCCACAGAGAAACCCCCTGAAACCCTGACCTCCTTGATTTCCTCTCCTGGAAACCGGGGATACAAATGATCAGCTGACAAATATTGAGGATAAGACTCTGTTGAAAATCATCCCAATCCTCGGTATTTTTCTCTTCCTCCTCTTTTCTTTTTCTTACCACATAGATTCCTCCTGCTGCTTCTTGCCTTAACCATATTGCTGCACACTCCCCTTCATCCAGTCTCTTCCCAGCACACCAACACCATCCATCCATCCATCCATCCATCCATCCATCCATCCATCCATCCATCCATCCATCCATCCATCCATCCATCCATCCATCCCCTGTTTTCCAAATCCCTTTTCCACTTCCCTTATTGCCCCTCTGGGTATCCATGTCCATAATTACCTCTGGGGGAATGTGTACTCTTCCTCAACCTTCTCCAAAGGGACCCTTCAGAGATATTTTGGGATCATCATCTGTTGCATCCCTTTGGCCAGGACCCCTTCCCGGCTTTCCCTTTTCTACCCTCCATGGGTGCCCTGTCATGTTCACTCCCCAAAGATCCCAGCACACTCACAGATGAGATTTGCAGTGCTCTCTCCCTGCTGACTCTTCAGAGCCTCCCCTGATGTGTCACTTGTTTGTCTCCTGGTCACTCTCGGGTACCCAATCAATCCCTGGTGCCGCCGCCCCCCAAGGGAGTCACCCAAGATCACCCAAACTGGGTGAGGCACCTTCAGCTGCACTCGCTGCCCGCCACCCCGGATGTTGGAAGGAATTCTGGACGAGTCCCAAGGTGTGTGGAAAAATGGACACCACCAGAGGTTTCTGTTCAGGAAGAAGACAGAGGACTCCTGTAAAAATAATTTCATTCAAAAAAAAAAAAAAAAAAGTGAGAAGCCATGGGACATTTCCTATGGAGTCTCTCCACTTGTTGGAGGACACAGCCTCCTGTTCATCCTAAGTTTCCTGTCTACATCTCCCTTTCTCTTTCCCTATTGGCTTGAGAGCTACAGACATCCCAGTCTACCTACTGCTTCCCCTTCCTAATATGCTCCCCATTTTTGTATAGCAAACAATATTTATGGCTCTGTGAAGTCTTTGTTCTTCTTCTCGAAGTTCATTAATTTAGCAGGACCTTGGCTGAGCAGCAGTCTGTGTCATCAATTAATAACATTTTATGAAACTGATGGCTTCTCCTGTCGCTTCTTTATGTACAAGTCCCTGGCTCTATCTCTGAGCAGATTCACAGCATCTGTTTGTAAAGACACTTTCCTCTTCTTCCTTTCATGGGGGTCCCCCATTTGTGGGGCATCCCCCCTGGAGCAGGGTGTCCCCCCTTGCTGCAGCCCCACCCTCAGGCAGTGCTCAGCCAATCAGCGCACACGCTGATGATGACTCAGTAGTTGCCAGGCAGACCCGCGGCTCTCAGCGTTCCCCATCTGCGCTCCCGCTCGGCCCCAGCGCCCCCCTCGAGGGGAATTTGGGGAGGTGGGAGTGCGGCAGCGCCAAGGCCGGGCCCCCCCGCGCTGTCCCGGCGGGAGCGGCTGCAGTGGGGACCGAGTGCGGGCGGGAGCGGCCAAGAGCCCAGCGCTGCCCCAGCCCGAGCTGCCCCAGCTCCATCCCTGCCCCTGCCGTGGGATGCTGTGGGTTTGGGGGCAAGAGGGAGCCGGCAGTGGGTGCTGGGCCTGGGGCAGGAGGAGAAGGGAAGGAGAAGCAGGGTTGAGGAACAAACTGGTCAAACGATGCACGTGGGACGAGATGGTGGGATTGTGCAGGAGAATGAGGAATAGCAGGAGGAAGAGGAGTGTGAAGAAGAGCGGAGACACAGGAGGAGGAGCAGAAACAGGAAGCATCAGAAGGTTCCATCTCTCCCTGTATCTGCAGGCTCTACCCCAAGCCCCAGGATCATTGTCCCCTCATATGCAGCAGATATCCAGGGAGGAGGATCCATGAATTTCACTGGGGTGAATCTTGGTGTTTCTGAGCTTTCTTGGGCTAAATGTTGGTGCTTTGGTTTTTTGTAGAGGCTGAATCTTTATCTTTTGGAGGAGGTTTTTGCCAAATCATGATGTTTGGGGAGTTTTTGATCTGTGTCTTGGTGTTGGAAGAATTTTTGTGCTGAATCTTGGTGTTTTGGAAGTTCTTACAGACACAAGATGTCCTATTAGTTCCTGAGATGAAGTTGGGCAAGGAGGAACTCCCAGTGCAAGGCACCCTCTTATTCTTTTTCTTTTTTTTTTTTTTTTTTTAACCTAAACCAGGATTTTTTATTCCCAAGGCTTGGTCTAATGGAGGATGAGGAAAAACCCCGGAGATCCTGCACAAGGAGTGGCTACAAACCCAGCCCAGGGAGCTGCGAGGAGGAAAGAGCCCCCCTGAGCCAGGAAGATGGCCAGAGATCCAGCCCGAGCTCAGAGCTGGTGGAGAAGCCTCATGGCAGGAAGAAGCCCCACAAGTGCTTGGAATGTGGGAAGGTTTTCAGCCAGAGCTCCGACCTGATCCAGCACCAAAGGATCCACACTGGGGAGCGGCCCTACCAGTGTGGGGAGTGTGGGAAGAGCTTCAGACAGAGCTCTGGCCTAATTCAGCACCAGGTGATCCACACTGGGGTACGACCCTACAAATGTGGGGATTGTTGGAAGAGCTTCAGAGACAGCTCTGACCTGATCCGGCACCAGATGATCCACACTGGCGAAAAGCCCTATGAATGTGGGGAATGTGGGAAGAGCTTCAACCAGAGATCCCACCTGATCCAGCACCAGAGGATCCACACTGGGGAACGGCCCTACACCTGCTTGGAATGTGGGAAGAGCTATGGGTGGAGCTCAGACCTGAGAAAACACCAGCGCAGCCACACCGGGGAGAAGCCCTACGAGTGTCCTGAGTGTGGGAAGAGGTTCCAGATCAGCTCCACTCTCCTCAGACATGAGCGGATTCACACAGACGAGAGGCCGTTCCGCTGCCCCGACTGCGGGAAGGGCTTCAACCGCAAATTCGCCCTCGTCTCCCACCAGCGCATCCACTCCAGGGAGAGGCCCTAAGAGTGTGGGGAGTGTGGGAAGAGCTTCTCCCTGAGCTCATCCTTGACCAAACACCAACGGAGGCGTCACTGAGGGAAGCCCTGTGGGTGCCCTGAGTGCTGGAAGAGCTTTGTGCACTGCTCCAGCTCCATCCCCCATGGGAGGATCCACGTTTGATGATCCCCAGTGACCTCTGTTAGGCAGTGCCCTGGTGATCTGTGTTGGGATGACACCTGGCTGGGGATGCTCCACATCTTCCTGGCTCCCTCTGGGCACTTGGACGAATGCAGAGAGCAGAACATCCATCAGGAGGTAGACCAACAATGGGAATTCCATGGGGAGAGCAGATGTCTTGACTTTCAACGCCAGAACATCTTTTGTATTCACTCCTATCTTCTGGTGTCATCAAGGAGTTCTGGATGGTCTTGGAGGTCTTTTCTAACTTCAGGGATTCCATGATTTTAATTTCCTGTTGCCTAAGGGAGTCTTCTACAGGCAGATGATGAAAAAGTGAAGAAAAGACCAAAATTTTGGAGACAGTAGGGTAGAAACTCCACCAAAAAAGGTTCTTCTCTCCCACCCAAGCAGGTGGAACCTCAGCTGGCACTGTCATGATCTGTCCCAGCGGACAGGTAACGCGATGATTTTTAGGTGCAAAATTAACCAACAAGGCACAGGGGATTTGCAGTAACAAATCGACAAAATGCAGTTTTATTGAAATAAACACAACTGAAATGCGTTGGTAAGCGGAACTGGGGAAAAAAGGGAGAAGATAAGGGAAGAGGGAGGAAAAGAGGGAAGACAGGTATAGCTGCCGAGACATGATACCTCTTTTGTCCTTCAGGGTCCGGCCATCAAAGCTCACTGGGTCACGTCCGGGAGATCTCGAAAAGCATGGCTAACCAGGGCTCCAATTATACGATTTTTCATTGCGGGGAAGGGGAGCCGAAACAAAGGTCTCCCGGGAGGGGGAAAGAACAGAAAAGGGGGTGCACAGAGTCCTAGCCAAGCAACAGGCAAAAACCATTGTTTTCCTGGCCCAATGCTCGCAGGTGCGTTTACTCTGGGCAGCTTTTCCCCCCTTCGTGCACACCTCCCCCGAGTTGGGGGGGTTCAGTCTCAGTGTCTGGAAGAAGGTGCGAGGGGGATTTTCTTGCACGGGGATTTCCTGTCTTGGTTCTTTGATGAAGAGGCTTGCATTTCTGCTTGTCTGTCACAATGGCTGAGGGCGGATGAGAGGGGTCTTCTGTGGGAGACCACCCAGAGCTCAAGCGAGGCAGGCCAGGAGGTAGGGAGAGTCCATTGTTCAGAAGGGGCAGAATGCACCCTTCGTGTTCAGCTTGGGGTGTTATGCAAATAACACCTGTGGAAACAAACTGACAATCGCATGACTTCCCCTCCCCACTGGCTCAACAGTTTTAACTTTTTGGTGGTCTTTTCTTCATGACAGTTGTGAGGCATAAATGAAGGATATTTCGGACAGACTCTCACAGGCACGGACATGGAAATATTTTTATTTTAGGTTGATTTTCTTTTAATATCTCTTTATCCCTTTAAAATATCCAACACAAGCGTAAAAATAAAGACATCGAACTAAGACATGGGTGTGGTCACGGTGGACACAGACTTGGTGGGACACAGACATGGGGACTGACAAGGGGACACATGGACATGGAGGGGGATGGGGACATGGGGGCACAGGGGCACAGAGGCTGATGTTGGGGACAATGACAGGGATGGAAACACGGTGGGGAGACAGCCATGGGTGAGGACATGGTGGGACATGGCCGGTGACCTGTGGAGGCATGGCCATGGCTGGTGCCATGGGGATAACTTGCAGGGGATGTGGGGGATGCTGGGTTTGAGGGAGTTGAGGGTTCCTGGGAGGGACCTGGGTCTTGCTGAGGCCTTTGGAGACCCCAGGCTGAGCAGCTCCAGCTGTGCTGGGAGACCCTGGGGGAGGTTCTGGGGCAGCTGCTCAAGGACCCTCTGACCTGGAGTCCCAGCCAGGCATTGGGCTCCTGGAAGGGGATGAACGTCCTTGTCCCCAGGAGGGAAATCCCAGCACCCCAAGGGTGTTGGAGGCAGCTGAGGGGCCACAGCAGGAAGGGGAAAGCCAGAGAGAGCTGTCCCTCTCCAAAACTGCACCCCAAAAATCCCAAAACTCAGGGATTCCTCTCAGGAAAAAGCACCCAAGAGCTGCCAGATTTCAGGGAAAGGGGGAATGTGACCCCCCCCAAGACAGAGCCAAGAGGGGCTTGGATCCCCCAAAACCCAAGCACGAGGGTGAGGGATGGGGCTGGAGGGACAATGGCAAAGGGGCAGAAGAGCAGGGGAAAAGAGGATTCAAAGAGAGTGGGAGAGGCATGGGACCCCAAAACTGAGTTGCGAGGGATCTTTAGTTTGGGGGAATGATGGGAGAGGGGAGTAAAAGGTGGGGATGGAACAGAAAAAGGGCAGTTCCATGGGGATCCCTTTGTGTTCCCCAGTTGATCCCTGAAGTGTTTCCCTGGAACTCTGGGGAGGGATGGATCCCCACTGGGTGGGTCCTCAAGCCCATTGCCCATCCCTGGGGGTTCATGGGGGGTTCCCTCCACCCAAATGCTGGTGGTGCTGTGGCTGTGGGAGAGATGTGGTGGGGAAAGGGGGGTCTGGGGTGGGCAGGGAGGGGGAGCAAGAGGAAGAGGAGGGAGAGAGGGATGAGGGGGAGGAAAGGAGGAGGGAAAGGAAGAACAGGAACAGTACCAGGAAGAGGAAGAGCAGCAGGAGAACCACGCGGTTCCCTCACTCACTGAGTCCGCAGCTCTCGCTGCTTCTGGCAGCATCAATCCACCCTCCACATCCTGCAGGTGAGCAGGGAGGGGTAGCTCGTCCCACATCCCTCAGGGAGTGTCCAGGAGGGCTTTTTGCAAGGGAGGGGATGTTTGGATCTCACAGACCCCATCAGCTGAGCCGCAAATGCCCCTTGGAGGGGTCTTGGAGGACCCACATGGTGATTGCCTGCTACCAGAAGGGGCAGGGGGGTGACATCAGTTTTGGGGCTCACTGGGAGTGGGAGAGCAGGGAGGAGCAATCCCGGAGCTGGGGGATCCCACCAGCCTGGAGGGGTGGGGGAGGCTGGAGATGAGCAGGGTCTGGGCCCACCAACAGTGAATGGACTTCTGGAGCTGGACTTGATCAGAAGGACCAAGGTGCTCACCCCAAGCCAGGATTTGTCAATCCCAAACTTTGTCCAGATGGAAAAGGAGGCTGCAAGGAAAAGGAAGATGCAGGGACACGGAGGCAGGTGAGGAGGAAGTCACTGCTCCTTTCCCCTTTCCTCTGTTCCATTTCCCAGCCTAGCATCACCCCTGGCTGCAGAACAACCCTGATGATGAAGCTGTCCTGCCGGGGATGCATTGGGTGGGTCTCCTTCCCCTTCCCTCTGGCATGGAGGCAAATCTCGTCCTCTCCTTGTCCACCCTCGTTCCTCTCCTCATTCTGTCCTTCCTTCTTCATTCCTTCCTCTCCTTTTCTTTCCTTATTCCAGGCACTGAGCTGCAGACGGAGACCAGGGAGGACAAATCCCCATGGCAGAACCTCATGGAAGAGGCCGTTTTGAGTGGCTCCAGGGCAGAGCACGGGAATCTAACGGGTGCGGGATATCTTCTCCCTGCGAGGGAGCTCCTGGGCAGGTGCAGTCAGAGCAGACTCCTCAAGGTTCGAGGGAGCAGCTTCCCCAGCCCACCTTGCACTCAGGCCCTGATGGATAATCTTGTGCTCAACCAGTTGAAGAAGGAGGGCTCTAGACACTGCTGAGGGTCCAGCTGGTTTATTGTAGGAGAGTCGAAGGGTCCAGGTGAGGAGAGGAGCAGGGACACAACCACAGCCAAAGGAGAGCTAGTGGCAGAGCCCAGAACAAGGGTGGGGCCAGGATTTATAACAGGAAGAAGGTGGGTGGGGCCAGGATACAGACAACCAATAGGAAGAGGGATCAGAGGAGAAGTCAAAGTGGGGTGCACCAATGGGAGTGGTGGGAAAGGGTGGTCTTACAACACAATCCAATGGGGAAATGAGGAACAGAGAACCTTCTAGAAATTGGGGAGTGGACCACAGCTGATTGACAATTAGACAGAAGTGTCCTCCCAAGGCATCTCTGCCCCATTCTCCCTGTGGTCCCTTCCCACAAAAGTGGAGGAAAAGCCCTGGAGATCCCACAGAAGGAGAGGCTGCAAATCCAGCCCCAGGAGCTGTGAGGAGGAAAGACTCTCCATGTGCCGGGAAGGCGGCCAGAGGGAGATCCAGACAGAGCTCGCAGCTGGTGGAGAAGCCTCAGGATGGGGAGAACCTCCACAAGTGCTTGGAATGTGGGAAGGGCTTCAGAGGGAGTTTTGGAGCTTCAACTTGATCCACCACCAGGTGATCCACACAGAGAAAATGGCCCTAAGAGTGTGGGGAATGTGGGGAGGGCTTTGGGCAGAGCTCCAACCTCGTCAATCACCAAAAGATCCACAGCAGGGAGAAGCCCTATGAGTGTCCTGAGTGTGGGAAGAGGTTTCAGACTAACTTCCATCTCCTTTACATGAGCAGATTCACACACAGGAGAGGCCCTACCACAGCCCCACTTGCAGGAACGGTGTTAACTGCAACTCCACCTGTGCATCCACACCTGGGAGAGGCCCTATGAGTGTCCTGAGTGTGGGAAGAGCTTCTCCAGGAGCTCTGACTTGACCCAACACCAACGGAGGCATTGGTAAGGGAAGCCGTGTGAGTGCCCCAAGTGCTGGAAGAGCTTTGTGCGCTGCTCCAGCTCCATCTTTAGTGCAATACAGCCATCCCCCATGGGCAGATCCACACTGGATGATCTCCAGTGATCCCCGTTGGGCAGAGCCCTGGTTATGCCCATTCTGGGTGACTCTTGTTGGGTTGGGAGGAGGTGTTGGAGAGATTTATTTCCTCTCTCCTTGTCCTGATTTGATTTGGTTCATAATAAATTCCCTCCCTGTGCCCAGGCTGTGTCTGTGATGCTCATTTTGGTGTTTAGTGAGGGATCTCTTTTCATCTTATCCTGACCCAGGAACCCTTGGTTAAATTTTCTCTCCCCTGTGCACCTGCCGGGGGGCAGGGACAGAGTGGCTTTGGTGAGTGCCTGACATCAGGCCAGCATCACCCAGGCCATGGGTGTCTTTCTGTCCCTGGCCGTCCAGGGAATGAACCCCTTTGCAAAACATACAGAAGACCTTTCCCTGTTCCTTGTCCCTGACCTCAGTGCAGTCCTATCCCCAATGCAGTCCACCCATGCTGTAGAGCAGCTGTGCCCTATGGCTGCACCCTGGTTTAACTGCTACCTCAGGACAGCCCACTCTCACCCACGTTGCTGGGAGCCGTTTGGGCCAAAGAGATCTGGCACCACAGCACCCGTCCTTCACCCAGTGGGAGATGCAAGAGCATCTGAAGTGAGGATTTCAGTGACCTCTGAGGAGAATTTTTTACAGGGACCTTGCTTGCACTGACTGTTTCTGTCTGTGTGTGTGCCCCTGCACATATGTGTGACTGTGATTGAAAAGGGTCTTATCCAATTAAATATCTCCCAAGGCTGCAGCCATCTCAGTGGCCAGGACCTGAAGGGGCACGGAGTTCAAACGAATGAGAGCATCCAGACCGGATCTTTCAAATGCACTGTGTAAGGGGGTCTTGGGAAATAAACTGCCTCTGTTGCCACATGAAACTGGGGGTGAGTGGTCTCCATCTCTTGTGCCCTCTCCCCCCACACTTCACCTAACACGTGGTGACCTCCAAAGTGATCAGGACTCTGCCATAACCTGGCACAGAGCAAAGGAGACAGATGGCGAAAAGCCGCTATGGTGTTTAGAACCAGGAATATTACAGTGTAAAGCTGGGAATCGGTGTAGAACCGGGTTACAAGCAGTGTAAGAGCTGGGAATCAGTGTAGAACCAGGTTACAAGCAGTGTAAGAGCTGGGAATCTGTGTGAGAACTGGGTTACAAGCAGTGTAGGAGCTGGGAATTGGTGTGGGAACCGGAATAAATACAGCGTAAAACTGGGAATTGACGGGACAGCCAGCATGGTAATGTGACTGTGGTCACAAGGGTTCTTGGATGAGGGAAGAGACGAGAATGTTGACTCCATGTTCAGAAGGCTTGATTTATTATTTTATGATATATATATATTACATTATAACTCTACTAAAAAGAATAGAAGGAAAGTTTTCCTCAGAAGGCTAAGCTAAGAATAGAAAAGAAAGAATAACAAAGATCTGTGGCTCAGACAGAGTCCAAGCTATCTGGTCTGTGGTTGGCCATTAATTGTAAACATTCAAGATGGCCCAATCAAAAATCTACCTCATGCATTCCACAGCAGCAGATAACTATTGTTTATATTTTTTCTCTGAGGCCTCAGCTTCTCAGAAGGGAAAATCCTAAAGAAAAGGATTTTCACAAAAAGATGTCTGCAACATGGTGAAAAACCAGAACTTTGCTAAGTAGATATTGGGAAGGGCTGTGAGGTTTCTAGCCCTGTTTTTGTGGAGTGGAATCACCTAGGAGACCATGGGAGCTTGGATGTCAGCACCAGAAAACTCTGTAATGAAGGTACTGATTTTCTTCTTTAAAGGAGAGGGATTGATTATGATGAATGAGCCCTACAAGTTTTGTTCACATGGTGTGAAAGCCATCAGCTGGATGTATCAGAAGCGGCTGTTTTAGATTTGCCCTTTTGGCAGGGAGCTGGACAATATATATTTGCAGCAGCCTCTAATCCTGAGGACAAAGCCATGGGTGTTATAAAGCCTTGGTCAGCAATTATGGACCTGCTAAAACAGTTGGAATATGAGAAGCAAAGGGGGAAGAGCAGCAGCGCAGCCGCTCCTTTGTGTAATGCCGTGCGGGAGCTGGCGGGCCCCGGCCGCTGTGAAAACGTGTCCTGCTACATTGGGACTGCGGCTGAGAACTGCTGTGAAAAGCGCCAATCACTTGGGTTTTTAAAAAAAATTTAAAAGTTTAATAGTAATAAAATGGTTATAAAAATAGTAACACAATTAGAGTAATAATATTCTGGACAATTTGAATTAGGACAATATGACACAATAGAACCAAAGAGTTACAGATGTCTGGGTACCTTTTTCTGGGCAGTGTGTTTCTAGTATCCATTTTCTGTCTGAAAAAGGACACCCATTAACAAAGGATTAACCTTTAAAAACAACAGCCTGTTGCATATTCATACACTTCATGCATGATACATAAATTCCATTCAAAAATAGGATTCTGTCTGGTCATTGTTAGCTTCGTCCTCTGAATCTTTACAGCGCCTTCGAGGTGGTAGGATGTTAATTTCTTCTGATAAGAGGGCAATAAATTTTTTTTCTCTGAAAGATTTAGGTGTCCTGTGGCTGCTATTTCGCTGCAAGTCCTTTCCTTAAAAAAAGTATCCTACATAGCATTGTTTATACTTTAACATTGTTTATAACCTAAAGCTATATTTAACACACTACTTACGAGAATTAAAACAGCATTACTTTCTAACACAACACATATAATATTCATTTTAATATTTGCATAAAGCCAATCATAAAATACGCATTTTTCACAATCCTCACTCTTATTCTTTGTAAATCATTTGGTTTGAGCAATATTTCTTGTCTACTTGCATCTTCTGGACTATGCTGGCAAAATAAAACAGGGGATTACGCAAGGAAGAAATATCAAATCAGTTGTAACACATAAAATGAAAAATCTTAATTTCTTCTAATACATTACCCCACCAGCTAGGTTTTAACATTGTTTTCTGATTTTTGGACTGGTACCTGGGTTATTATCTGCATACATTTTTTCTTCTTCGATTTCTTTTGCTTTTTCTAGAATGACTTTTCTGTGGTCATCAATTTTCAACAATCTGATATATTCAACTTTCCACAAACACCCCCTTCTTTGGCCAATACATAGTCTAAAGCCAACCTATTCTGATACACTACAGTTTTTGTTTGGCTTAGCTGACTTGATATTAACTCTAATGCCTGGGCAGCTTTATTTGCTACTATTTCTGTAAATGCTTGGAGTCTTGTAATACGACTCAACAGATAATTTGGGGTCAATACAGAGTTAGATTGCTGTGCTGGTTTTACCTTTTTGTTTACTAGTTGTTTTTTTACCAAATCCTGAACTGTAAGTTCAAATGTAAAACAAATCCATCTCTCTCCTTTTGGACATTCAATTCCAAATCTATTACCATTTTTCCTAAGTTTCTTGCAATCCAATAATTTTCCCCATTTTGCCTGCAGGTACCTAATTTGCATGGGTTATATAATAGTGGCTGTTGACATGGGTGTGTGTAATGGAAGAGGAACTTTGGTTTCTTTCCATGTAATACTTTCTGTGGCATTTGTGATGATCTTGCTGGTATTCCAAAAGGGAAAAGACAACTGTCTTGGTTTGGAAAGACAAGTGCCTGCTAAGGAAGGCAGGAGCCTCCCCTGAAATGGAGAATGTAAACCCTCCCCACCCCTCCGAATTGCTATAAATTTTAAATTAAGAGGCTCTCAGGCAAAAAATATGAGATCAAGAAATAACAGATCTTTATTAGGGAATAAAAATAAAAGGATAAAATAAACAATGCAGTACACCAGAACAACACTGACAGAGTCAGAACTCAACCTGACACCCTGTTAGTCAGGGTGTTGTTAGCAGTCCCATTGGAAATGTGGCTGCAGTCCTCCTGGAGTGTTAGGGGTGGTTCTGTTGCAGCAGGGGGTCCTGCAGAAAAGGGTTTAATCTTCCTCCAAAGATCCAGTGGAAGAAGAGGCAGCTGCTGTTCCTCTGGGGAATCCAGTGGAGAAGCTGTGTTGGTGTTTCAGAACCTCTGGATTATATCTGGGTAGCAATGCTTGGCTCCTCCCTCTGGGCAGAGAATCTCACAATGGGATGTTATAGTTCTTATCAGTCATGCAGTGACATTCAATAGTCTGTTATCAGCAGATGTCCCCTCCCAAGGGAGGAGTGATTGTGGTCACTCAAAGAGAGAGAGATAAGGCAAACTGCCCACTTGACAAAAGACAACTGCCATCCAGATGGTAATAGAATACATCTTTCCTTGCAATCTGGAACAGATGGGCTCAGCGTCATCTTCCTCCTGTTCATTTACTTCAGTTTCTTGCTCTAATTCCTGTTCCTCCAATTCCTCCCCTCTATCTTGTTCTGCTTTTCATTCCTTCAATGCTTGATACAACAGTCTCCAGGTAGTAGCCAAATTGACATCCGTCTTATCTCCCTTAGATATCACTTCCCATAGTCTCTTCCCAAACATTTTCTATGCCCTGACACTGAAGGCAGTGTCGGCATCAGCTTTAAAGTCGTGTGATTTACACCATATTAGTAAGCTATGAAGAGCATAATCAGAAGCTTGAACATTTTTTCTTTTCAGTAAAGTTTTTCACGTAGACAAAAAAGTCTTTTCCTCGTTTGATAAATTATTTCCCATTATTTTCCAAATCACTCACCTTGAATCAGACATCTGAATTAGGTCCAGACCTCCATAGCGTCCGTGCTGCCTTCCCTGAATTTTAGGGTACTCTTCACCTTTTTTTCTCTCTTTTTTCACTTTCCTTTTTTACAGTCCAGTTGCAATCATGGTGGTTGGCACCAGATGTTGCTATAGAACGAGACACAGCGCAAAGCACCAGCTCCATCAGAAGGGTGTATAAGAGCGATTTAATATAACAACATGTTGGCTTTATAGTTTTTCAAGATATTTTAATTTACTTAGCAGACACATCCACTGCCCATTTGTCATAAGAAAGAAACAATGTTCTCAGTAGGTGAACAAGGAGCCACATCATTCTGTGAGCCAGCTAAAGTCCGTATCTTTTTACTTTCTCTTTTCCATCCTGTTGCCATGGGGATAGCCTTGGTGTCTTCCTTGAGAGAGATACGAGGAGGAAGGCTTTCCTTATCTTCAGGAAGCCTTTGCTGGTTCACAAGAACAGCACAAAATGCCTTTCGTACACTGCCATGCCTATTGTCTGGCACTGGTCAAGCACAAGGGGATTGAAGCCAATTTACCCATAAGGATCAGCATAATTGCCTGTGCCAAACAGCACATCAGTGCCAGTCACACGCCTGGGATCCTGCAGACCCAGCATAGCATTCTGCTCCACTGCCCTGGCTGCCAACTGAGTCCATTTAGACTCAAAAATGCCGAATTCTACAGTCAGAATAGAAGCCAAACTGTGGATGTCATAAGGTGTCAGCAAATCAGTAGCAAGCATCGAAGCAGCTGCATGACTTCAACAGACCCCAGACCATATTGTCCAACCTTATCATGGAGTTCCATCATAGCTATCCATGATAAAGGCTGATAGGTGTTATGAGTAACACCCCTAAGCACAGGGAAAGCCTGGCAACCCCCCAGTAAGGTGGCCGCACCTACCAAGTCTCATCCTTTGGGCCCCACAGGGACAGAGGCAGACGCCTGACTGGGAGTCAGCTCAACACCACGCAACACTGCGTCCCCTGCAGCATCAGCAGGGCCAGAGGAGCCATCTCGGCAATCCAGTAGATGCTGCGTGAAGGCACAATCAACCATTTCCTCGACCTTAGCTTTGACTTCTCACCAGAACCACCTGTGTTCCCTCAGACGTACAGTCACCTGACACGGGGAGAGTGTCCACAAGGCCATCAAGGAGGGTCTACGCCGGCCGCGTCACCATTTGCGCTTAAAGTGAACACCAGAGCATCTTCCTGCACCACAGCCCCAGTGTCTGTGGGAGGCAGGGGCGGCGGGGCCGAACCAGCCACTGCAGGGCCCACTCCAGCCCCAGCAGAGCCCGTGCCCGTTGGCAGCCCAGCAGTGCTGTCTGCTGCACTATGGGCAGAGGACATGGCGGTGGACGCAGGTCCTGGCAGTACTCGTAGATCTGGTGTGGGTCGGAGCGGGACCTGCTTGGGGCCCCCTTACGCAGCGTGGGAGAGGAATGGGGCGCAGAGAGAGACGCGACTCGTGGAACTGCAGGGCAGCACAGGAGTGTCCAGGACCACCCCTATGAGAGTTCTGCCCATGACATGAAACCCCACAGCAGACACCGCCCCCCCGAGTGGAGTGGGGTGGGCTGCCCACCCACCGTGGTGGGGCCCAAGATAGCATCGATCACACCCTGCCTCCAGCAGCTTCCACCGCCTGTGCATGCCCAGCAGGCTGCGCAGACTCAGAGGCGGTTGATACCGCCCCCCTGAGGACGAGACCAGTGCTGAAGTGGATGAACCTGCTCCCGCTGTGCCCAGGGGTTGTTTTGTGGAAACGCCACAATTTCGACAAAGTGTTGTCACCAAATCAGACTCAAGCAGAGGTGGAGGCTGAGCCGGGGCTCCCTGCAGCCCCTGAGTGCCAGGAAGGTAAAAAGAGAGGGCAATGCCCCCACACACCGCCGTCTCCACGGTCTGAGGCAGGGTGGGCTTGGCTTAGCTGACTCCACAGGGCCCCCAGAAGTCTGCGGGGTTCTGCCCACTTGCTGGCTGCTCAGAGCCAGCTGGCTGAGAGCCCAATCCACCTTTGGGGAACAAGCGTCACCCTCTGAGCCAGAACCGTCTCCCAGCTCACCATCCCGAGGGAGAGGGGAAGCTTCTGCTTCATGCAGAAATTCAAATTCCCCCTCCTCCATGTCCAAGATGGAAGAGTCCCCCTGGGAACTCTGAGAGCTACAAAACCCAAACCCTTGCCAAACCATGTCAAACTTTTTCCATTGCACCAGCAACAAACCCACGTCTATACTACAATCAGCAAAGAGAGCTTCCATGAGGCATTCTCCCACGAGAGACCACGCCTCCCTGGAGAACACCTCTGCGGGGTCTGAAAAAAACCCCTTGCTCTCTGGCCCACAGACATAATCTTTCAAAATTGTTCCAGGAAATGAAAGCCTGTTTCCACTCCATGAGACCTTTCCTGAGATCCAAAACCAAAGAGTCCTCCATAGAAACCACAGGGGTTGCCACTACGACAAGAGCTGCAGGCAAAGTGCCAAACGGCTCACAGTCACCATGCTAAAGCAGGGAGTGGGGGGTAAAACTATACGACCTCACTCATGGCTGTCCCACACATGGACACCAGATAATTCAATTGGACACGAAATAATAAAACGCGGACACTGGAATTCCATGGTAAGAAGAAAGGAAGTTTATTTTCTGATTCCACTATTTATAGACTTTCAAAAGTGACAGAGGATTGGAGGATGGAATTGCCACCTCCCCACTGACACTGGACAAGCCAACAATCCAACAGATTTCTCCTCCTCCAGAAAGGAATGTAAAAACAACAATTATTTACATAAAAGTGCGTGAGAAACTCCATTACAAGAATGTAAACATCAGAAGGCTTAGAAGAACTTAGAAGACCAGGGCAACAAGGAGCCAAGCATTCCTAACTGGATATAATCTGAGATTTGGAACAATGAAGACAGCCTTTTCCCACTGGAATCCTAGAGAAGCAGATTTTTTCTACACTAGATTCCCAGAGGAAGTCCAGGCCCATCTACACCGCCACTGGATCTTCAGAGGACAACTCCACCTTTCTACAGGATCACTGCTTCAACAGAACCACACCTGTCACTCCAGGAGCACTGCAGCCACCATTTAATAGGACTGCTCCCACCACTCTGACCCACTGGGTGTCAGGTCGTATTCTGACTGTCAGTTTCCTTTGTTTTGTACTATTGCATTTGTATTTTTTTTTCCCTTATAAAGAACTGTTATTCCTATTCCCACATCTCTGCCTGAGAGCCTTTGAATTTCAAAATTATAATAATTCAGAGGGAGGGGGTTTACATTTTCCATTTCACAGGAAGTTCCTGCCTTCCTTAGCAGACACATGTCTTTTCAAACCAAGACAGAATGTCATCCATATAATGTAGGATAATGGCATCTGGGAAGGTCCTTTGGATGGGAGATAGGACATGGGCCATGTACCACTGGCATAGAAGGTGAGTTGTCCATTCTTTTGGGGAGGACTCACCATTGGTAGTGCTTCAGAGATGCCTGTCTGTTCAGGGAGGGTATGGAAAAGGCGAATCTGGGAGCATCTCGAGGATAGAGAGGGATGTTAAAAAAGTGGCCTTTAATATCAATGACTCCATTCAGTCTCCAATCATGGGGAAGCATGAAGTGAGAGAGAAGGCCAGACTTCAAGGGACCCATGTCCTCCATTATTTTAGCGCATTTTCTTTGTTTGGCAGGTTCACTGCTGAATTTGTGATTTTGTTCTCTACCTAATCTGTGGTCTTGTAGTCCCCCTGTATTGTCCTCCCCCTGTCTTCACAGTGGCATAGGCTCCTCATTTTGTATTTTGTGTTTCTAAAATTAGACGTACTCCCTCATTGTTATTCAGTTCAGTTAGATGTCAATAATTTTCTTTGTCACCTATCCACTCCCTACCGAGGTTTAATCCCCAACCTTCCCAGTTGCCAATCCTTCCTATTCTTGCCCCTTTTCCCCAGAATCCTCCTTGCTCTCCCCTCCCACTGAATGTCAATCCTCCCCCAAACCTGCCCTTTCTTCTGGAGAATTCCCTGTCTATTCTGTATCTTTTAGAACCCTAATTGGTTTACCCAAGTTATGTCCCTCCCTATGGCTCCCTTACTGGTTCAAGTGTAAAATGTCCTGCTTGGACCCCTCCCCAACCATACTCCTATTGGTTTGCTACCCTAAACCCCTCCTCCTGAGTGATGTTATAAAAGCTCTTGTTCACCCCAAGTCTTTGTCTTGGCTGCTGGTCATGAAATAAAGCCACCCATGTTTCACCCCCAAGACCCGTGCTGCTGCCTTTTTGTTCCTGCACTGGACTGGGACTGGTAGCTGGGATTTGCAGAACTTGGGGGGATCTGTCACGCCCCTGTTGTCATTGTCACCTGGCCAGGGCACAGTCCATGCCGCGACACTCCATGACCTCATTAATTTTATGAAGGTCATGGAGGAGCTTCCACCTGTCCTTACCAGATTTTTTAAGAACAAAGACAGAGGAGTTCCAAGGGCTGTTGGTAGGTACAATGTGGCCCTTGGAAAGCTGCTGCTCCTCCATAAGGAGCTCGAGAATACATAATTTCTCTGTTGAGAAGGGCCACTGATCCACCCACAGTGGGGTGTCAGTCTTCCAGGTGAGTTGTGGGGTGTTGCACTCTGCAGTGGCCCCAACTAGAAATCCTGGGATGGAGGTGGAATATCAAGTCATGCTCCCCATTGGGACAATAGGTCCCTGGCCCACAGGGTGATGGGTGTCCTGAATATAAATGGCCTGATGGTGGCAGTTTGGCCCTCTGGTCCCTCTATTGTGATAGTATGCTTGCTCCTCATGGAGATGTAGGCTCCTCCAATCCCTGAGATTACTCCAGTGACAGGAGTCAGCTCTGTAGTAGATAGGGTCAGGCGTTCGGAAAATCTCGCGATGTCATGGAAAGCAGCAGGATTCCTCTCCCCCTAATGCCTAGTGATAAGGGATCACCCAAGAATGTAGTCCCCCCTAACATTAGTAACTTTCTACTCCTTATTAACCAATTACAGTAAGGTAAGACCTCCTGATGTAGAGAAAAAACTTTCCCGAGTATAAAACCCGATGGGATGGGACAATAAAGGTCTTTGAACCGTCCACCATACTGGTGCCTGCGTGTGTTCTTGGCCCGAGTGACCCTGGAGAGTTTGGGTCGCCGTGCCATTTCCTCAGAACCAGGTCGCCTTGCCTTGCATCAGAAGGCAACAACTGGTGCCGACACCCGGGATCGAACCCGTGCCCGGGGAACGGGGAGCCGCCTGGAGAGAGGACGGCGGCTGCACAGCTGGCCTTGTGCAGTGGAGGGGACGCCCTCGAATCATGGAAGCAATTGCAAAGGTAGTAAGTGAAATGCATGCACAATGGGGAATCGAATGTAAGCTTAAAGATATGACTCTCGCATTGCCGAGATTGGTTAAGCTGGAGGCTATAGAAAGCCCCGTGGATATTTTACACCCGGAGGTGTGGGATAATTGTATGAAAACCCTGGTCGAGGATACCATGTGTTCAGGCTTGGGGAAAGCCCTAAAATCGTCGGGCAGAGTCATCCGGGCTCTGCAAAAAGCTCGACAAGAGCAAGAAACCTGGAAAGCTGCCAGAAGCTGCTTAATAGCCATTCCGCAGCTAGGGGTGGGGGCAGCGACACAGACCACCCCAGAAAGTGATCAGATTGCAGACGGGGATGTGCGATTGCAGACGGGGATGTGCGATTGCAGACGGGGATGTGCGGGGGCTAGGCGCGTCCCACCTCCCCCTGAGCCCCAGCCCAAAGCCCCCGGGAGACCCCCCAACCCCCCCGCGGAGCCCGCCATATCCCAGCCTCCCCTTGGAGCCTCTCGACCAAACCACGGCTCCTCTACCCGTCTCCCCCCGCCGATTGCCGACCCGACGCAAGAGGCAGAGCAACAGGCGCAGTGTTTCTGCGGGGAGCTGGCAGAGGAGGCGCGGAAAGCGGCGGGATGGTCAGAAACCGCCCGGATCGATAAAATCTCTCCGCTGCCGTATGGGCTCGAAGATGGCAGCTGGCCGCGTGGTCAGGGCGGAAGAGAAGAGGGGACAAAGGGCGGAAATGGAGTCAGCCTGCTTAACATCGCATGCGCGGGCGAGCGGGGAGGGGGGGCGGTCCCCACAGTGAAGGGTGAGACCAATCAGAGCGCTCTATTCAAATTAAGCCCGTATAAGGCAAGAACCTCCCACAGCAGGAGGCAGGGAGACCCCAGGGGGAGGGAACGGTCTGCCCCCCACAGGAGGGGGCGGGGTCGGAGCCCGAGAAAAAGGCAGAGCAGCCCGGAAGTGCTCGATCATTCCACTTCCGACTCCGACTCAAACTGGAGCCGGGATGAGTCTGAGAGGGAGTCGGGGAGCTCCGGTTCGGATACTAGCCTTAACAGAGGGAGAGCAGCAGCATATAAGGTCTCTAGTCACAGCGCTCCCTCATGGGTGAAGGGGTCATCAGAGAAAGACCGAACCCCACTTACAGACTGGTGAAAAATAAAGATAGCCTGCGCCGAGTACGCCCCTTCAGCCAAGCTAGTGTTCCCAGTCCGTGTGGGGGGGGCAGGCGAAAACCAAAGAAAGACCTATTCTCCAGTGAATCCAAAAGAGGTACAGGCAATTATTAAAGCGATTGCAGACAAGGGAATTAATTCTGCCATGGTTACCACACTTATTGACAGCGTTTTTGGGGGGGATGACATGCTTCCCTTTGACATCAAACAGACATGCAGAATGATTTTTGATGGGGCAGGAATGATTGTTTTTAAACAAGAGTGGGAGGATCAATGCACAAAGGAGCTAGCCCAGATAATGGGACCTGACCATCCACTGCACGGCTCCAGTATACAGAGATTGATGGGTAGAGACCCCACTATGATCACCCCCCAGGCCCAGGCTGAGGGATTAAGGGCCCATGAAGTTATGACAACCACCTGGGCTGCCCGAGAGGCCATTCGTTCTGTTTCCAAAGTAGTGGCTAACCCTGCCCCGTGGTCCACCATAAGACAGAGCGAAAGTGAGAGCTTCGCTCAGTTTGTGGACAGGCTTCAGGCCACATTAGATTCCTCTTCATTACCCTCAGAGGCTAAGGGTCCTGTGCTGGCAGACTGCCTATGCCAGCAATGCAACTCAGCCACCAAGGACATTTTAAGATCACTGCCACCTGGGGCTAACATAGATGACATGATCAGACACGTTGCAAAGGAGGAACACCTTGCTCCCATCCAAGCAGCAGTTCACACTGCAATAACCAGTGTGATGGCATGCCTTAAGTGTGGCCAGGCAGGCCACTTGGCAGTAAACTGCCCCCAGCCAAGGAGCCGATCAGCAGCTGCTCCACCACGCCAAGGGGGATTTAGGGGACCGTGCTGGGCATGTGGGAAAAAGGGACAGTTTTGCAGCCAGATCACCCTAGCTGGGCCATAGGCAGAACGTGGACAGTAGTCCTTCAAGGGTCAAAAGACAGAGTGAATGCGCGAATTATTAAGCTCCAACCGTCGGCACCCCGAGCGGTCGGACCCAACAAAGTGATTAAAAGCGTGCCGAAAGGGAGAAACGCGACCCACCCCAAAGCCTTGCCCACAAGGGTCGCTGATATCCCGACCGGCCATGTGGAAGCCTTTCAGATAGACCGTTTAGCCAAGTCAGATTTAGACCCAATCCTTCGTATGTTAGAAGCTACCTTCCTATCCCTGAACGAATCTAACCCTAACCTAACCGAATCCTGCTGGCTTTGTTACGATGTCGAACCTCCCTTTTACGAAGGAGTCGCTTTAAACACTCCCTTCAGTTACTCCACAGCCAATGCCCCTCACCAGTGCAGATGGGATACCCCCCGCAAAGGAATCACCCTGAGTCAAGTCACAGGCCGAGGCAGATGCTTTGGCAATGCAACCCTAGCTAGGCAAAAAGGCAACGTCTGCACCGATGTTGTCAAACCCAACAGGAAAAACAATAAGTGGGTAGTCCCATCCACATCTGGGATGTGGGTTTGCCAGCGATCTGGAGTGAGTCCTTGTGTGTTCCTTGCCAAATTTGATGACTCTAACAACTTTTGTGTCCAAGTTCTGATTGTTCCTAGGGTCCTGTACCACGCAGACGAAGAAGTGTATCACCTTTTCGAGGAACCCAGCCGGCTCCACAAAAGAGAAATAGTAACAGGTATAACTATCGCAATGCTGCTGGGCCTAGGAGCAGCAGGAACGGCCACAGGAGTCTCAGCCTTGGTGACCCAGCACCAAGGACTGTCACAGCTGCAGGCAACAATTGACAAGGACCTGCAGAGGATCGAGAAATCCATCTCCTTTCTAGAGAAGTCAGTCTCCTCACTCTCAGAAGTAGTCTTGCAGAACAGGTGAGGACTGGACCTCCTGTTCATGCAGCAAGGGGGCCTGTGTGCCACCTTGAAGGAGGAGTGCTGCTTCTACGCAGACCACATGGGAGTCGTGAGAGACTCCATGACAGAACTCCGAAGCAGACTGGCTCAGAGACAGAAAGACAGGGAAGCCCAACAGGGTTGGTTCGAGTCCTGGTTCAGTCGATCACCATGGCTAACCACCCTAATTTCTACCCTAATAGATCCATTGGCAATGCTACTTTTAGCTGTCACCTTCGGACCATGCCTGCTGAACAAGGTAGTTTCATTCATTCAGACCCGCCTAGAACGGGCCAACATCCTGTTCATAGGCCGGCAGCAAATGCTGTGAATTCGACCAGGGAACACTGCCAGTCACAAGATTTTCTACCCAGGTTTACCAAACCCCTTTCTTTGTCAACAACCTCATGCCTCATCTCAGTACCTATGTATATGACTACTTCGTTCATTTGTGAAAAAGCGGGGGGAGATGTAGTAGATAGGGTCAGGCATTCAGAAAATCTCGCGATGTCATGGAAAGCAGCAGGATTCCTCTCCCCCTAACGCCTAGTGATAAGGGATCACCCAAGAATGTAGTCCCCCCTAACTAGTAACTAATTAGTAACTTTCTACTCCTTATTAACCAATTACAGTAAGGTAAGACCCCCTGACGTAGAGAAAAAACTTTCCCGAGTATAAAACCTGATGAGACGGGACAATAAAGGTCTTTGAACCGTCCACCATACTGGTGCCTGCGTGTGTTCTTGGCCCGAGTGCCCCTGGAGAGTTTGGGTCGCCGTGCCGTTTCCTCAGAACCAGGTCGCCTTGCCTTGCATCAGAAGGCAACACAGCTCCCAGTTCGGGGGCCATTTAGGTTGTGTAATCATAATAATATCAGCACCTGTGTCCACCATCCCGTGTAGGTAGATGTTATTACCTTTATTCAACTGACTGCAGTCTATAAGAGGTTTGTCTTGGCCCATGATTTCAACCCAGAATGCCACTGGGTGCTCTGGGATATTGTCTATGCTTAAGGCAATAGAAAGGCTTGGGTGATCACAGTCTCTCTGTGCAGGAAGTGTGGTGGTTTTGCGCAGCGGACAGTGACTGTGATTTCATCAATTGGCCCAACAGTTTGTACTGCTGCTGTAATATGTATTTCATTTGGTCCATGAATACAATTATCTTTTACCAGCACATCTCTAGGGGTCCATATTTTCTTATGGGAATACAGTAGAAAGCAGAGTCATCAAATAGTACGGACAGAGCACTCACCAATTGGCGTCAGGTCCTGACCTGAACTTGCTGGAAAGCCTTGGTGACTCTGGTCTGCTGTTCGGAGTATGAAGAGCTCAGTGGGAATTTCACATCTTGGACCTCTGGAATAGTGGGGAGGGTACGGTGAAACAGTTTCCATTTGCTGTCTTCATGCGGGGCCACCCTGCAGTCTGTTGGAAGTTTTTTGGCTGATAATGGTGGTGGTGAGGCTGCTGGTGATTACGAAACTGAGAACGGTTGTTAGAATGTCTGTTGCAATCCATACAATGTGGTGAATGGCACCCCTTTTGTGGCTGCTGGTCTTTAGGCATTTTGTATTCTTGACAGTCCTTCATAAAATGGCCCAGTTCCCCACAATTAAAACATTTTGCAGCGTCTTTGACATGTTAAAAAGGTCTCTGCTACTCTCTTAGAAATTGCCTTTGCCACGGTGTGTTCAGCAGAAGTCAATTTGGCACAGGCCTCATCCATCTGGTCAATTGTAGGTTCTGGGTCGAAGGGGAGAGCTCTTAATATTGTTTTGCAGTCAGCGTTCACCTTTGCCAACGCCATTTTCTTTGGAACTTCCTTCCTGGCCTCTGGGCTTTCTATTTGTCTCTCAAGTGCAACTTTAGGTCCGTCTACAAATTTGATGAAAATTTCACTTGCCCTCGTTTGATGTTAGTGAAACTCTGTGTATGTAGGGTGCCATTGGGAGTGAGGAGCTGGGATGTCTTTGCAGTAGTGGCGATGTCATTGAGTGCAGCTTCTTGTAAATCCTTTGCTTGGTCTTGTGGCTTCTGGAAGTCACCTTCTCCTGCCATTTTTTCAAGGGTTAAATTTGGTTTGTTGGCATCTTTTGAATATGTGTCTGCCAGTGATGTGAGATGCCTTTTTTACTGCCTCTCCCACAGCATGCACTCGGCCAGGGAGAGTAGGCAGTTCATGATATTTTTAATATCATGAGGGATCAAGATACAGGCAGACATAGTAGCTTTCAGCAAGTTTTTTAAGAAATGCATCCCTTGACCATATTCCTTAGCCACTTTGCAGAGCTCCTTCAATTCCCCATAGGGGATTGGCTCCCAGGAATTGATTGCAGTCACCCTTCTGCTGTGTTTACATATAATTGACAAGCTCAAGATTTTTTGGCAAGCTCTGACCCCTCCCAGGTAGCTTCCCTCTGCATCTTGTCCCAGCAATCCTCAGACTCAGGACCGGAATCCAGGTCTGCGGAATCCCTACTTTCATCCCCCGAGGAGGATGGAGGGTGCTTGATGACTGCACGGGACCTCTTGGGGCAGCCAGAATCTGCCTGTTTGTGGGCAGCTGTGGAAGCCAATATGGCCTCCTTTTGGTCACTGTCATCACCACTTCTGGCTTCAGTGTTGTGGGAATGGGAAGGGGAGGACAATCAGGGGAGGAGTCAAGAGAGGAGGGGATTCCCAATAGACAGGGGAAGTCCCAACGGGGACACACTTCCTGACAGAGAAGGGAGGGGCAGGGCGCGATTACAGGAACAGAGAAAGTGGGGGGAGGGTAAGAGAGGCCATTTTTGGTAGGACAGGGAGGTGACAAAATGGCGGTCACCTTTGTGAGGTCAGCATCATTTTTTGGAAAAAGGGCAGGAAAACTTGGAGAGGGAGAAGACAAGATGGCAGGGCGAGCAACATTGCTGGCACCATTTGGGAGAACAACTAGGGGTGGTAGAACTGGACATTGGTAAGAGGGTTAGGGGAGAGCCCAAGGCAGCATGGCCAGTGCTGCCCTTGAGAGGGAACAGAGAACACTGGGAGATGTCAGGGTGACGGTAGCAACCCTGCGCCTGCTGGCAGGATCCATCTCCTGATCCTCCCTGAGGCAGAGAAGAGGGTTTAGGGATGCAAGGGGAGGAACGGGGAGAAGGGGTGTTAAACTGGGATCCTGAATGTTTCCCAACATTTTCTACAGATGTAACAATAAGGCCAAAGGATAAAATTTCCCCACTGAAAGATCCCCTTTAACTCGAAGAACGTAGAATCTTTTCTCTATATGGTCCCAAAACTCATTGGAATGGATTCCCTCATAATATCAGGAAAATACTTGAACAAACAATGAAGAAAAGATTTTAAATCTCCCTTTGAAAAATGAAAATTTTCCCCAACAAGGATTCCGTTAACTTGGGTATAAACTTCCCTCTGTGGGTGGGTCAGTTTGGCTCCCATCCCCACACTTCCTCCCAACATCCAAGCGGAAAAGAAGGCAAAGGAAAGACAAAAAAGGGTGACCCCCAAATATATTACTCACCAGGAAGGAATCAGCAAAAGCTCTCCAGGTGCTCTGTCAGCTCCAACCGATCTTCTCACCTCAAGAAAGTTGCCGGTCACCTGTGTGATTCCCCCAGTAAAACTTAGGAGTATCCTCTGGGAACTGGCTGCTCCGAACATGGCTTAATTTGAGTAGCAAAAAAGCTACTAAAGATGCCTCCAGGAACGCTCTGAAGAGGTTCCTGTTCAGGCTGCCAACTGTCCCAAGCTGCAAGCCCACTGGTGGTGGAGTGAGAGGAAGTGGAGCTGTGACCTTCCAGAAACATCTCCAGTAATGAAGCTGCTCAGTGGCACAGGTGCGCACACACAGAATCACTGCAGCACACACTTCTCTTGTAGAATCACCAACGACAAAGAAACAGGAAGGGCCTGTCTATGGAGGTCTGAGGCGGAGGTTTATTCCAGCCACGCACAAACGGGTCCAGGGACAAAGACAAAAAGAACAATGGAGGGTCCAGGTTTAAATACAGGGGACAAGGGAGGGCAGAGCACAGCATCTGCCAATGGCCCAATGGGCTGAGGCCTCAGGGCAGTACAGAGGGGAGACATGGGGTGGCAGCCAATAGGTTAAAGGGGGTGGGACACTGAGCAATATGGGGCCAATGGATAAGCAGGGAAGGGATAACATTCTAGGACATATAAATATAACAAAAAATGGAGGGAGATGCCAACAGTTCAACCAAGAAGGTAGAACTGGGTACATTTGCATATACAACAAAGCATCCTGGAAGAGGCTCTGCTCAGTTGCCCTGAACAGGGGAGATTTCTCCAGCTTGGGGTCTGTCTGTCTGTCCAAAGGACTATAATGACCTTTGTTCTGTAGGCTCTCTGGCCTCCACAGATGCTCAGTGGAAAAAGGGGTTAGAAGCCTTGCTTGTGAAATTTGTGGGACATGCAAACCAGAATATCACTGTCCTCATGATTGACCACCTGGCTGGAGAGGGAACCCACTCAGACCCTGTTGGGCAAACCAGCATTCCTGGAGAGGCCCTTGAGGGTATTACTGAAGCTGTGGATAGAACATATTTAAAGGTTCCCGATGCTGTGACCCCCAAAAAGTATTTACTTATGTAAAGCAAGGACCGGCGGAGCCTTATATGCAATTCAAGGGCTGCTTGAAACAAGCTCTTAAAAGACAAATTGAGAATGACATTGCCAGAGAGATGTTGCTTTCAAAATTAGCTGTTGAAAACACTAATGAGAAGTGTAAAAATCTTCTGAAGTCCTTGTCTAAGGAGGAACCCACCCTGCTGTAAATGATAGAGGCATGTAACCTGTGTACCTTCAGCATAGGGCAACTGTTACTTATGAAGCTGTGGGGCTGGTATAGCAAGTGCCTTTGTGTGGAAGGGGCTAACAATAGGCCTGTTAGCTAAAGGAGTGAGAAGAAAGGTAAGAAGCAAGAAGTTGATCAGGAGCTCTCTCCAGGGCTGTAACTAAGAAGACCATGAGAAGTGAGGAATTCAAGAAAGATAAGAAGAGAACTTTGCAGCTGGATGAAGTGTTTTTTAGAAAGTCAGTTGAAGTCACTGTAACTTTTCAGCAATGATGTTATGTTGATTTATTGTGGCCAATAGTTAGGGTAGAAGAAGTATAAATAATTAGAAAGTGTATAAAAGGTCAGCCATGTTCGATAATAAAGTTGCCATCTGAGACTGCTTGTAGTCTCTGCTTTATGTCATGACTGCCTTGACAGTGTCCTCTGGTGACCCCGACGTGATTCAACACCCTTAAGAACATACTTGGTCTGGACCCATACGGGGTCCTAGCGACTGGCAACCGTGACCCACTGGGACCTAGTGGGGGAAGTGGCCTTGGTGCAGCTGAGAATGGCGGGTGGAAGCCACAAGGAAGTCCAGACCTGACTTTCTCCTATCAGGACACCTGGAAGTAGGAAAGCCACCAAGTAGTAATAATGGGAAATAATTTATCTAATGAAGAAGAGACTGTTTTTGCTACATGGAAAGTTTTGTTAAGAAATAAGGGAATTAATAGTTTAGACTATGCCCTTCATAGTAAATTGCTGTGGGCTAAATCACAGGATTTTCGTAGTGATCCTGACACAGCATTTAGTGTTAAGACATGGAAAAAAGTCGGGGGCAGACTGTGGGAAGTCATCTGAGCAGGAGATTAAACTTTTTTTGATCTAGCTGTTACCTGGGGATCACTTTTTGAGGCATTAAAAAAATGGGAAAAAGACCAAGAACAAGCAGAGCAGAACGCGGACTAAGAATCGGGGTTGATAACAGAAACTGATGAGGGAGATGAGGCAGACGGGGCCTCTGATGGGGAACTTGGTGAATCTCTCCTTGAAGAAGATGCAGGTGCCATGCAAGTTACCAGGTAGGCTACCAAAGCTTCTGGGAAAGCTGCCAGAGTTTCTGGGCTGGATGCCAAAGCTTCTGAGAAAGCTGCCAAGGCTTCTGGGCAAACTGCACAGCAGCTCCCGATGGTGTCTGTATACACTACAATGCTGCACCAGGTAGCTGAAATGCTTTTAGCAGAGAGAGAAACCCAGCTGTCTGCCCCCCTGATTCCCTCTGCTCTAGTCCAGCCATCTACTCCCTCACTCGCCTTGAGCTGCATGAACAATCTGCAAGGTTGTATCCTCTGTTACCTGACAGTGACAGCAACAGTGAATCAAGTGAAGAGTTGCCCGCAGTAACCTGAGTTGGGGCAGGGAACTGTTGACAGTTCACCTTCTAATAGCTCTAGCCTTACTGCCCCATAGATTTTGCCCCCATGTCAAGTAACTGGGCTTCCTTGACAGCCTCAGGAGTTTTGGGAATTTGTTAGGAAGAAAACAGCTGAAGAAAAGAATTGGGACATGATAGAAAGATTCGTTGCTCCAAGAGTACCTCAGGAGAACAGTGCCAATGCAAATGTTGCCTGTGATAATCCTATGGCTTTTCCAGGTTTTAAAGCAGCTCCTGAAACACGGCAGGATGATAGTCTTCACATCTTCGCCTGGAAGGTTGTGCAAGATCTCCAATCGAAAGTGGCTCAGTATGGTATTAATTCCTCAGAGATAATGCAATTAATACATGTAATTAATGCAGTTATCCTTGCACCTTATGACATCATGCATCTTTCTACAATTTTATTTCAGCCAGTACAGTATGGTGTATTTCAAGAAACTTAGAGGCAAGTGGCTGAGTGCCCAGCTCTAACAAATATGCAGTTGCCTCAACACAACCCTCCTCATGCTGTGGGTGTTGATGCCTTACTGGGCACTAGGCCTTTTGCTAACCCAGATTTACAGGCAAGGTGGGATCCCTCAGTTTTGGCACAAGCTCAGAGAATTGGCATGAGTGCTTTAATTAAAACAATGGAAATGGCAGCTCCAAAACAGAGATGTATTACTATACAACAAGTGATGAGAGTACCATTTTTGCAATTTGTGGAAGAACTTGCTGCAGCTATTGAAAAACATGTAGATAATGAATCTTTGCAACACAAATTGTGTATACATTTGGCTAAAGAAAATGCAAACTCAGACTGCAGAAAGATTATTGACACTTTACTTGGGGAACCCACATTGCCTGAAATGATTACTGCTTGCTCAAAAGTTGGTTCAGTAGAGCATAAAATGGCAGCTCTTGCTGTGGTTCTAAGACCTTCATCAAAATGCTATAATTGTGGACAGCAAGGGCACGTAAGGGCACAGTGTAATACCCAGAAAATAACATCTAAGTCAAGTGCAAACAGCAATATTGTGCGCAATTGTTGTGCTGAATTTGGGCACTATGCTAAATAATGCAGGAATAAATATCATGCAATTGGTCAGCTGTTTCAGGGAAACAAGAGGAGGAACATGAAGGGGCATGTGGGAAAACAAATACCCCAACAACCACAGCAGCAAATATGGTCCTTTCCAGCACTGCAAAGCTACCCATTTGTGAACAATACTCAGGGGCAACAAGTGGGTCTGCAGGGATTGATATACCCACTGCCGACACAGTAACCATTCTGACAAAAGAAATGTGCAAAGTGCCCCTCAATGCCTATGGTCCTGTAGGACGGGGATTGAGTGTATTTTTGATAGGAAGATCAAGTACTACACTTAAAAGGTATTCATGTGCATGTAGGACCTATTGATGCTGATTATTTAGGGCAGATTCATGCTATGGTATCCATTGATGACCCTCCTGTCACTATTCAGAAAGGAACTTGCATTGCTCAACTTGTACCTATTGTGAGTTCTGTTCCGGATACAGTGGACCGAAGTTGCGGCACAGGAAGTTTTGGATCAACAGGGGTACCTCAAGTGTTCTGGACTGAGAAAGTAATGGAGAACTGTCCAGAAAAGACATGCATCCTCACCGCCAGTTGACAGTGGTCACAAGGGTTTGGAGGTGAAGAGAGGTGAGAATATTGATCTCATGATCAGAAGGCTTGATATATTATTTTATGATATATATTCTACATTATAACCATACTAAAAATAAATAGAAGGAAAAGTTCTCAGAAGGCTAGCTAAGCTAAGAATAGAAAAGAATGAATAACAAATGTCTGTGTCTCAGCAGAGAGCGAGACTCAGCTCTGCCGGGAGTGGTCAGTAAATCCAAACATCCCCAGGAGACCAATCACGGATCCACCTGTTACATTCCCCAGCAGCAGATAACCATTGTTTACACTTTGTTGCAGAGGCCACAGTATCTCAGAAGGAAGAAAAATCTCAAGAAAGGATTTTTCACAAAAGATGTCTGTGACATTTCACCCTTTTAATTTTATTAAATTAAAAAGAAAAACGTTTGTAATTTTCTCTGCTGTGCACATGCAGAGGAAAGAACAAACACTTGAGATGTTATCTGTTGCCAATCCAAATGTCTGTCAAGTGCTGGTGTGGAATGAACAGGGAATTTCTTCACCTGTAGAAAATTAAATGCTATCAAATCACTAAAACAATCTTACAATATAAGAAAATGCAAAAACAACACAAAAAAGTCCAAGTCCAAACAGCTGAGTTTCAGGAAAAAGTCCATGGACTGAAGATGTTCCTCTTTGACATCTCTGAAACTCCTTTTTGGTCCTGAAACAGGCTTGCTGCAGAAAAGTCCATCAATAGTTATCAAAAGTCCATTGACAGTCATACAGTCATAGAACAATTTCAAACAATTTGCCACACCACAGCCCTTTATTGAACAACTTTGGGCTGAAGTTAATTTTTGGCCCTTCAGTGCTTCAGAGCTGCTGCCAGGTATTTCAACTCTTCTGATTTAGTTAATTTTTTTTTTTTTTTTTTTTTTTTTTTTTTTTTTTTTTTTTTTTTTTTTTTTTTTTTTCCTCTCGAAAAAAGCAGCAGTAGCAGAGCAGCCCAAGAAAAGCCCTGGGAGGCCCTGGCCCATGGAGAGGGATCAGGAACCCCAGATCGGGCCCACAAAAAGGTGGGCCAGGACCAGAAGGGTGAAGCAAAACCCCCAAACCCATTAGGAGGCTGGAAGGTGGCCCTGGCCCAGGGACCCAAGCCCAACAGCCCAGGCCCAGCCCCCGAGGCAGGCTCTGCCTTGCCACAGGCCTGCACCCTGCTGCCAGCACAATGGCAGAACGGATGGTGAAACACTTCTTTTCCCCAAAATCACTGAGGCATGCCAGCAGCAGGGGAATAGAAGCCCTCCCAGAAATCCTCATCTCGGGTGTAAGATTGTTTGTTCCTCACAGCAAGCAAGCCATGATCGCTTCCTGCTGTGCCCTCGGCCTCTGCAATGCAAATGCAACAGGTGTGTCTCCCATCTGCCTCACGGCACCACCCCCTCTGGGCTGGGGACCAAAGGCAGAGCTTTCGGGACCCACCTGCCCCTCGCCGCTGGGGTGCACGAGGGGCGGGACGGATGGCAACCTCCAAGGGGCAATCCCCGAACAAACGCCCCCCAACCCACCAAGAATGGTGATTTTGAAAACAGGCAGCCGGGCTGCCCTCGCCCCCAGCTGTCAGGACATGCCTCCTCCATGGAAGGAGAGGCTGACGCCCTCTTCTCCTGTCCCAGCTCCCCCTGCAGGGGCAGCCTCGGGACAGCCCAAAAAACTCAGGGGGGGAAATCGTTTTGGGTGCAGGAGCCGCCGCGGGCTGCTCCGAGGGTCCTGAAGGTTCAGAGGCGTTTTCAGCATCATCCTGAACAGGGACTGTCTCGGCGGCAGGCGGCAGGGGTGCACAGGAACACACCGCTGCTGTGTCGCTTGGCTCCGGGAGCGGCAGCGCAGGCGACGAGGCCGGAGAGGGGGCTGGCGCCGGCAGATCGCTGTCACCTAGCAACATTGGTGCAGCCACAGGGAGTGGTGTTTCTGAGCTGTCAGACGCAGGCATGGAAGCCGGTGAAGGCGCGGACAGGGCCGCCCGAGGAGGCGGCCGCGGGGCGGCTCCGGGAGGCGGTCCCGCAGGCCCGGCAGAGGGGGCATTGGAGACTGGTGCCGCCCCCATCTCTGAGTGGGGTGGGGTCCAGGAGGCCGGCCGTGGGGGGCCTGCCAGGCTTCCAGGGGCCGTGCTTGCAGCGCTGGCCAGGACAGCACTGCCCACTCTTCATTCCCCGGAGAGAAGGGGGGGAGAAAGACGGCCCCATCTGAGCATGCTCTGAAGACACAGTAAAAAAACCCTTTTCGGCTCCAAGTGAAACTTCGCCCCCCCGCCATGCAGGGGGACTGGGAAGCAGCAGATTGTCCCCCTCCAAAGGATCTTCTCCTGCTGGAGTCAGGGGAAATGGGGCGAGCCTGTTGCAGTTAGCAATCCAGGGAAAAAACGCTGCTCTTCGTTCCAAGACCGGAAAGAGTGCCTTAAATGTTAGATAAATTCAGGGGTGCCCGAATCCACGGTCCAAAAGGACTGGGAAAATGGATTCCATGCACCCCCATACAAACACATCCAGGGCATACAGCACATTCATAAAAATCCCAAAAAGCTTTGCCCATTGGAAAAACTCATAGAAATGCCTTTCTGACAGGAAAATTCCACTAATTCCATCCTCTTCACCCCATTTTTGCCAGAGGGCAATAATATTCTCCTCCGAAGGGGAGAAAGGAACCTCGGCCCCGGTGGGAATGCCCCACCACCTTTGCAGCCATAATCTGCAAAGGCCAGGATCAGCAGGAAGGGAAAAGCCAACAGTACCTTTTGAAAGAGTCCAGCATGCTCTAGGCCATCTGCACGGTGCTGAGCTTTCCAGCCATTCTCCTGGAGGCTTTTCAGGAGGTTCTCTTTGTGGTTAGCCTTGCTGTGAACTCTGTCCAAATCAGGATCTTCAGTTCTTCAGCTCCTGGCTAGACTCCACTTCTGTGGTCACTTGTGAAGAAACCATCAATGCCACACATTTGGGGTTTACCTAGTGCAGCAAATGCTCCTCTGGGATCTCATCAAGTGATGATTTGCTCTTCAGACGAGGGGTCACCAATTGATGATTTTTTTCCTCCTCAGTCACTTGGGGTTCACCAGTTGTGACAGTGGTCACAAGGGTTTGGAGGTGAAGAGAGAGGCGAGAATGTTGACCTCATGTTCAGAAGGCTTGATTTATTATTTTATGATATATATATTCTACATTATAACTATACTAAGAAGGAATAGAAGGAAAAGTTCTCAGAAGGCTAGCTAAGCTAAGACTAACACTCAAGTTCTCAGCCTGTGAAGTTAGACATTGATGTTAAAACTGCTACTGATGTACAGAAATTTGTTGGTTTAATAGGTTGGATTAGATCATATTTAGGCATAACTAATCATCAGATGCAACCATGGTTTGATTTGCTCTCAGGTATCACTTCCTCTACTGAGGACAGGCAGTTGACCCCAGTGGCAAAAAAGACTCTAGAAGAAATTGAATTAGCCTTAGCACACAAATTTGTTAACAGAATAGATACCTCTGTTGGTGTTCAATTGTTTATTTTGAAGCACCATGAAATACCATGTGGAATACTGTGTCAATGGAGTGATAATTGGGAAGATTAACTGCATAATCTGGAGTGGATATATTGATCTTTCAGATCTCAGAAAACAGCTCCAGGACTTTATGAGCTTTTTGCAGATATCATCATCAAAGGCCGCAGACGTTGTCATGAGATTTTGGGACAGGACCCTGTGACCATTGTGATACTTGTAAAACAGTGGTATTTTGAATGGTGCTTTCAAAATAATAATGAGTTACAATCTGCCTCATCTTGTTTTACAGGCCAAATAAAATACCATTTGCCTTCTCATCCTGTTCTAAAACTGGCCAAAGAAATTCATTTTGAAGGGAAACAAATTTGTTCTCCTGTTCCAGTGGAAGGTATAACAGTTTTTACAGACGAAACCGGGAAAATGGGAAAAGCAGCTGTGGCTTGGAGAAAGAATGATCACTGCTAATATGAGACAATGATTCATCAAGGATCTCCTCAATTGGTTGAACTTTGTGTTGTTCTTTTGACTTTTACTTTATTTCCTGATTCTGTAAATATAGTTACAGATTCCATTTATGTTGCCAATTAGGTTCTGCACTTAGGTCAAGAAGTGTTGTATAATATTCAAGAGAAACCATTATTTATCATGTTAGTGAAGTTATGGACAGTTATTAGTGGTCAAAAATATCCTTACTTCATCATGCGTATTTGTAGCCATACGCCATTACCTGGATTTTTTTTGAAGGCAAGGCCTATGTAGATTCTCCAGTAACTGCTGCTGCAATCGAGACTGTACCTGATGTGTCGCAGCAAGCAATTTTATCTCATCAAGTTTTTTGTCAGAGTGCTCAAGCTTTACAGCAGCAATTTAAATTGTCTCCTGGTGAAGCAAAATCAATTCTTTCTTCTTGTCCTGACTTGTCACATGACTCATGTCACTCAATATTATAGTACCAGCCCTAGGGGCTTCTTGCTTTAGAGGAATGGCCAACTGATGTTACTAAAATGCCAGAATTTGGTCGCTTTAAGTATATTCATGTCGCAGTTGACACCTTTTCTCATGCAATGGTTGTTTCAGCATTCAAAGGAGAAAAAACTCATTATGCTATTCGTCATTTTCATCATGCCTTTTCTATTCTAGGTGTTCCATGTCACATAAAAACAGATAATGGCCCAGCATATGCTTCGCAGAAAATGCAAACATTCTTTTGTGCTTGGGGCATTGAGCATTCAACAGCCATTCCACGTCTCCACAGGCTAAGCAATCATTGAAAGGGCCCATGGTCTTCTTAAACGCCAGGTTCAAAAACAAAAAGGGGGAATGTATCAGGAGTCACCTCAAGTGAGATTAGATAAAGCTATTTATGTGTTAAACATTTTGCATCCCCTACCTGACTCACAGTTATCTCAATTTTCCCTCTTTGAATTCTAAGCAACCAGATTTCTGTAGAAATGTCAAGGTATGGGTCAAGGATTTAATTACTTGTATGTGGTCTTGTCCAGAGGAACTAATAACCTGGGGAGGGGTTATGCTTGTGTTTTGACAGACAGTGGTCCTCGATGGGCTCCTGCTCGCTGTGTTAAAACTTATCTGGAGCGTGCAGGACGGGACACGATGGATGGTTCTGCAGCTGAAGCAGAACGTGCGGATGACACTGGCTAAGGCCATATATCAGGACATGCATTTCATCAGTTTTAATGTGCATTCATAGCAATTAAAGGGTGTGGTTTTGGTTTGCACTGATCAGGAGAATGCAGGTTTTTGGAATCTTTGTTCTAGTATTCCTGCATCTCCTTTTGAGCACTTGGGGTGGTTATAGTTTAAGGTTTGAGTATTAGACATATAACTTAATAGGATAAAGTAGTTAAGAATTTTAAAAGCACTTATAGATGAAGGACAGGAACGATTGTATTAAGAATGAGAATGTTAATTTTGTTGATGGTTGTGATTGTTGCTTTGTGTTTCCCCTGTCTGCTTGGAATTTTGCAAAGGGCTCTGCAAAAATCCATAGCAGCTGTATTAACAGATAAAAAAAACAAAAAGGAGGAATTGTGGTAGGGGCTAACAGTGGGCCTGTTAGCTAAAGGAGTGAGAAGAAAGCTGAGAAGCAAGAAGAAGCTGATAAGGAGCTCTCTCCAAGGCTGTAACTAAGGAGACCAAGAGAAGTGAGGAACTGAAGAAAGAAGAGAACATTGCAGCTGGACAAAGTAATTTTAGATAATCAGTTGAAGTCACTGTAAGTTTTCACCAATGATGTTATGTTCATTTATTGTGGCCAACCGTTAGGGTAGAAGTAGTATAAACAATTAGAAAGTGTATAAAAGTTCAGCCATGTTCGATAATAAAGAGTTGCCATCTGAGACTGCTTGTTGTCTCTGCTTTGTGTTGTCACCGCGTCTACAGTGACACCTTTGCAGCTTTGAGGACTATGCCAGGGGACTCCTGAACATGCTCCAGGGTCAGGAAATCTGGGCATTTGAATAAAGAAGTGCTTTGGAAAAGGGGAGGCAGATCCAAAGCTCCCAGTATTTGCCGTCGGTGCTGTAATGGAAGGCATTATGCTAATCAACAATGTTCCAAGTTGTGGATTTTGAAGAGCATTTGATACCGAGAAACAGGAGCTGAGGCACAGGGTGGCACTGCACACAGACACAAATGCCCCAGCTGATGCCTCAGAGCAGACCATAGCAAGTCCCAGCCCAGGTGCCACAAGCAGCCTTTGCCTGACCATTGCCAATTTACAACCATCCACAGCAGGGAGCGCCGGACTGGACCTGGCCACCTCTATCACAGTAACGTTGCTTGAGTCATCAGTTCATTTGCTTCCCACAGGAGTTTTCAGACCACCCGGGCAGCGTATGCATGCATTGTTTATAGGTTGGTCCTCCACCTCTTTGATGGGACTTTTTGTTCTCCCTGGGGTTATAGACTCTGACCCTGATAATGAGATTATGATCATGGCCTGGACACTCCAAATGCCTTTCAGTGTTCCCCAAGGAAATTGAAAAGTTTAATTGATTTTATTTCCCCAAACCATGAGGATACCTTTCACAGACATGACGCGAAAAAGGGGATTTGGGTCTACTGCAACACCCCAAGTATGCTGGGTAAAACCTATATTAGAACAACGTCCCACATGCTGGTGTACTCTGACATCAAAAGGACAAAAGAGAACATTTGACAGCCTCATAGACCCAGGGGCTGAAGTTACAATTATCTCTCAAGCCAAATGGCCCTCACAGTGGTCCCTTGCTGAAGTGCTCCAGGCATTTGCAGGCATTGAAAGAAGCAGCTGAAGCTATCAAAGCCAACACTTGATTCAGATCAAAGGCCCCGAGGGACACTGTGCCTCAGTCATACTGTTTGTATTACCAATGTCAATGGTACTGTGGTGGGGGATGTTCTCTCCCAATGGGGCTTTGGAATTCAATCAGATTTTTAATGGGGGCCATTGAAGCGTGACACTTTAACCTGGAAAACAGGAAAACCCGTTTGGGTGGATGAAGGGCCCCTACCATTACAAAAACTTCATGTATTAACAGTGTTGCTCCAACAACACTTCCAGAAAAAGCATATTGTCCCTTCTACCCATCCTTTGAATTCTCCCATGTTTGTTATCAAAAAAACAAACTGGAAAATGGAATTTACTCCATGATTTTCGATAAATGTAGCTGTGGAGAACACGGAGGCCTTACAGCCTGGTATCCCATCTCCTACCATGATCCCTGAGTTTGGCACTAGACTGTTATTAATTTAAAAGATTGGTTTTTTGATACTCCTTTGCATCCTGATGATGCTCCTAAATTTTCCTTTTCAGTTCCAAGCACAAACATGCAGGTGCCCTTACAGCAATATCACTGGGTAGTTTTACCTCAGGGCTTGAAAAACAGCTGAAGTATTTGCCAGTGGTATATTGCTAGGTCCTCAGTTCTGTTCATCAACAAATGCCCAGTGTTCTTTTGTACCATTCTATGGATGATATTCTTGTAGCAGCTGAACAACAGGAAGTCACGGAGAAAGCCCAAGTTAGCCCTTGTCACAAAAGCTGTAAATCCGGCAGGGCTTTGCATAGCTCCCAAAAAGGTACAAAAACATCCTATGTGGAGGTATTTGGGGTAGTGCGTTGGAGTCTATTCAATTTCTCCCCTAGCTCTGCAAATTCAAATATTTGCACCTTACATGATGCACAAAAACTTTTGGAAACAATCAACTGGGTGCACTCCTTTTTAGGGATTTCAAATTCAAGGCTAAAAGTCCTTTGCTTGAATGGTTAAAAGGAGATTCAGATCTTTTATCACCTAGACAACTTACATTTCAAGTTCAGCAGGCACTGAAATGCCCGACTGATGCCATAGTAAGCCAACAAGCTGCACGCTGGGTACCTTGAGGAAAGTGAAGGGAGACAACCACATCCTGATTGATGAGCATCGATCTCCGATTTATTGATCCAGCTTACACACTTTTATAGTAGTGTTAATTAAGCTCATACATATTGCAAAACCTGAGCTCATCATTGGTTACAGATTACACACCAACCCCTCCTTTGTTGTCAATACCTGTGGTTTCATGTTGAGGCTAGTACTTGTTTTTCTCATCCTGCTGTTGACTTGTTATTGAGCACCCTTTCAAGGACTCCATGTTTTTCACCATGCCTTTTCTCATCACTTAGCCAAGGACTCGGTATTTACTGTTTAAGGAAAAAGCCTGAGAACTTGCTGCTTACAGCTGCCTTTTAGTTTTTAACCAGCTGTATGTGCTCATGGCCTTTCTATAAGCCATGTCTGAACAAAATTCTCCCACAGTACCTGAGCAGCCTTTTTTTAAAATAACCTTGCATCCAGCAAAACAGCCCCATACCTTGATGTTTCAATGGGACTCCAAGGCACCAGACTCTTTGTTTATCACTGAATGGATTTATTTACCGCACCAAATGACTAAAACCATTAGTACCCAACATGAAATGATGGTCCAACTGGTTGTTCAGACCTGAATGAGACTTATTTCTCATGCAGGAGGGGAATTTTCAACTATTTTCCTACCAGTAGGGTAGCCTTTGCTGAATTCAGTGGACAAATCTCAATACATTCTGCAAAACATAAGCTGTTTTGACATATTTTAAAAGCTTTTTTAAGCTTTTATATTTTTTTCAATTGACAGAGAAAACCAACTTCAAGGCTTAGCAGTATTCACAGATGGTTCTGGTCACTCTAAGAAATCCGTGGTAGTATGGAGAGACCCCTCTTCTAGTGCCTGGAGAGCAGATGTATCCACAGCTCAGGGGTCCCCTCAAATTGTTGAACTTGCTGCTGTTGTGAGAGCTTTTCACAAGTTTTCTGTTCATTTAATCTGGTTACAGATTCAGCTGAAGTTGTAGGAATTGTGATGAGAGCTGAAGCATCAGTTTTGAAGAAGGTTGAAAATTGACAACTTTTTTATTGGTTGCAGCTCCTTGTTTTTTCCTTGGAAAATAGAACATTTCCTTATTTTGTTAAGCATATTTGACTGCATACAGGACTTCCCAGAATTTTAGCTGAAGGGAACAGGCAAACTGACCTTTTAACAATGCCTGTACGAGAATCTGTTCTACCTAATAAGATAGAACAGGCTAAATTGAGCCATTCATTTTTTCACCAAAATGGTGTCACTTCGATTTGGCACTTTGGCATTAGTAAAGCCCAAGCTTCAAGAATTATTGCTGTTTGTCTTGATTACCAAAAGTATTCTTTTCTCTCTATTGTAGGAAGTATTAATCCCAGAGGGTTTCAGAGCCTTCAAGTCTGGCATCAGACATTACCCATTTTTCTGAATTTGGCCATTTAAAAGACATTAATTCCTCTTTTGATATCTTTTCTGGTGCTCTTTTTGCATCTGCCCATACAGGGAAAACAGCTTAAGATGTCTCTAGACACGTTGCTGCTTTTGCAATGCTTGGTATACGATCTGAAGTAAAGACAGGCAATGGCCCAGCTCATACTTCCTGTCAAGCTGCTATCTTTGTTGCCTTTTGGGGAATTCTTGTATTTGTGGGGTTCCCAGACCAAGGAAGGAATGATGAATCTGACTCCATGTTCTTAGAAGGCTAATTTATTATTTTATTATATTTTACTATATTAAAGAGTGGTATACTAAAACTATATTAAACTACACTAAAGAATACAGAAAGGAGACTTACAGAAGGCTAAAAGATACTAATGAAAAACTTATGACTCTTTTCAGAGTCCTGTCACAGCTTGACCGTGATTGGTCATTAAGTCAAAAGAATTCACACATGAAACCAATGTAACAATCACCTGTTGGATAAACAATCTCCAAATACATTCCAAACCAGCAAAACACAGAAGAAGCAATGAGATAATATTGTTTTCCTTTTTCTCTGAGGCTTCTCAGCTTCCCAGGAGAAGAATCCTGGGTCAAGGGATTTTTCCAGAAAATATGACTTCCACAGGGAATTATGCACAAAACTGGTATTGCTCATTCCCCAACAGGCCAATCTATCACTGAACGGGCTCATGGCTCCCTCGAACGTCTCTTGGTACAACAGAAAGGGGGGGCCAGAGATGGCACCCCTGCCAAGAGACTGCAGAAAGCCCTTTATGTTTTAAAATTTTTGAATTGTTCTTTGATGAACCCCAACCCACTGATTGTTCGACATTTTAATTGTAATTCACAATTGCAACTAAAGGGAAAAAAACCCTGCCTTAATGAAGGATCCAGAATCTGGTAAGATACTGGGGCCTGATCCTTAGTTCACATGGCGTCACCATTGAGTCAGGAACAGGAGTCAGGTGACACATGAAGTCTAACTCTCTTCAGGAGACTAATAATAATTTTATTAGAAACCCATTCCTTTTTATACACTGCTCTGACACAGGTGGACCTGACTGGTCCTTTAATCAACACACTTCACATGATTGGCTACTTAAGGAAACACACTTTAGTAAACATCTTATGAGAAAACAACTGTTCAAAACACCAGCTGCAAGATTGTTTTAATTCTTTCTCTTAGACTTCTCAAAACTCCCCAGAACAATTCCTGCGAAAGTTTATCTGGCTTTCTCTCTCTGACCAGGCTGCCAGTATCCACAACCTGGGGTAGAGGTTTTGCTTGTGTCTCCATAGAGAATGGTCCCAAGTGAATTCCAGCAAAGAATGTGACACCATTTTGAGAATCTTTGAGTGCATACCCTGAAGATTCACCTTGAACACCAATACTGGCAGAGAACCCTTGTGAACAGGACCTCAACACCACATCAGCACCTGTTTAACCTCTAACAGACTTATGCCCTTGGGAAAATGGCTAAGGTTACCCAGTGGTATCAGGCTTTACAGGGCTAGGTAAACTTCTGGGGGACTGGAAACTTGGTGGATGGATAAGAAATTTTGTTAAAATACCCTTATATGTATCAGGCATTGTATTATGCATTGTTATGCTTATTATATTATTTTACAGTGTGTGAAAAAATTAATAGACAAGTCACGTAAGAGTGTATTTTTGTTTGAACAGATAGGGGGAGGTATGGGGAATAAAACAGAGAGTACAGTGGAACTGATAAAGGGGCCTGTTATCTGAGGCCTGATCAAGCAGAAACCATGGGAAAGACAGACACAGATAAAGGTTCTCAGGGCAAGAAGTGACCAAGAAAAATATTGTGAGACTTAGTGATAAGATAATGTTACCAGGCGACATGATGTCCTGAAGAATGTGTAACCAGTGGGGGATTGTTACCGAAAATAGAGCCCTATATAAGTACCATACAAGTAAAAATCTCTATAAACCCCTGGTATACTCAATAAAATTGGCTTCTGATCTAAATTCGGATATCCCTGTGTCTCCATCATCATTAACCCCCCCTGATCAGGGGGAAGAGGCTGGAGAGATTCCTTTCCCTTCTCTTTATCCTGCTGTGATTTGGTTGGTAATAAATTCACTCCCTGTGCCCAGGCTGGGTCTATTTTGCCAATGCCGGTGCTCTGGGCGGGATCACTCCCATTCCTGCTCTCAACTCCCAGGCTCTCCACAGCCAATCGGAGAATGTGATGAACAAGAGTCAGCCAATCAGAGAGAGCAGGTCTGATGACTCACCACTTGCTGGGCAGACCCACAGCACCCAATGTTCCCCACCTGGCCCACACCCTCCCTGCCCAGTCACACCCCAATCCTCCCTGCCCAATCACAGGAGGTCTCAGCCAGGTGCATGGCCATGGGAAGGGGCTGTGGCCGCCACCAGCTCAGGAGCTCTGTGGGCAGAGAAAAGGGGGTGACACCGGGACTGGGGGCACTCACAGGGCTTCCCCGAATGGTGCCCCTATTTGTGTTGGCTCAAGTGAGAGCTTCTGGAGAATCTCTTCCCACACACAGGACACTCACTGGGGCTCTCCCCAGTCTCGATGTTCCTGTGGGTGACAAGGGTGGAGTTGTGCCTGAAGCCCTTCCCGCAGTCAGGGCAGTGGAAGGGCCTCTCCTCTGTGTGAATGGGCTGATGTACTGAAGCACGGAGAGACAACTCTTCAACTAATTAAAGTTGAAAAGAAGGGTATTTTATTGCAGTTCTGGACACATAAGGAATCATTTCCAAATGCAGGTGCAAGGAGTTGCAGACTCCTGCTCTCTATTTATTCAGAAAAGGCTTTACATATCCAAGCAGTTTCTAAGGAGGTGTAGTATATAATCATTACCTGCCCACTTTGTATTATAATCAGCTGAATACCTAATATGGCTGCGCACTTGCACTCCCTTAATTGGGTCAGTCGGATTTTGAAATGAGGGAGTGGGCATATGGGAAGAAGAAAGCTCTCTTTCTCATGGTAAACTCTTCACCCATGGCCAGTTGGCAGGACTTTTTGATCTGCTGATCACAATCCAAGCCTCTCCTTACTGTTTGATTATTCTTAAGGCAAGATATTTCTATGGTCTCTGCTCCTTCACAATTGCTACATCTATCCCTGTCACTCCTAGCTTTACTTTTCTAATATATTTGTTACTCTTTCACTAAGGTAGGTGACTGTGCTAGCTAATTTAGCCTTCTTAACAAATTTTAAAATCTTAACTAAAATACGTAACCTTCTACTATCTCAGTAATATTCCCAGCTGGCCCCTGGACTCATTCACAGTTTTCAATTATCATAAATACATTTCCAGCTTACCCCTTGACTCATTACGATGAGATTGGACCTGCTCAGAAACCACTTCCTACACTCGGGACACTCATAGGGCCTCTCCCCAGGGTGGATCTTGCAGTGATGGATGAGGTAGGAGCTCCACCCAAAGCCCTTCCCACACTCCCCACATTTGTAAGGCCGTTTCCCCATGTGGATCACCTGAAGCCAGATTACATCTGAGCTCCAGAGCTCTGGCTGAAGACCTTCCCACATTCCAAGCACTTGTGGGGTTTCTGCCAGCCATGAGTTGTCTCCACCACCTCTGAGTTCCAAATGGATCTCCAGCTGCCTTCTGGACACAGGAGGCATCTTTCCTCCTCACAGCTCCCAGGGCTGCGTTTGCAACTCCTCCTTATGGGATCTCGAGGGCTTATCCTCCCCATTGCATTCCCATGCTCAAAATGGCCTCTTCCATGAGGTTCTGCAGCAGGGATTTGCTGTCCCTGGTCTCTGTCTGCACCTCAGTGTCTGGGGTAGAGAAAAGGAAAGGAAGGAATGAGGAAGAAAGAAGGACAGAATGAGAAAGGGAAGGAGCTATGGACAAGGACAGGATGGGATTTGCCTCTGTGCCAGAGGGAAGGGGAAGGAGATCCCCCCAGTTCATCCCTGGCAGGACAGCATTGGTAGTGGGCATTGTCCTGCAGCCAGGGGAAATGTTGGTCTGAGACATGGAGCAGAGGAGAGGGGGAAAGGGGCAGCGACTTCCTTCCCACCTGCCTCATGTCCCATGCCATCTCCCTTTTCCTTGCAGCCTCCTCCATCTCCATCCAGACAAAGTTTGGGATTGACAAATCCTGGCTTGGGGGAAAACAACAGGTGAGACCCTCACTCCTGCTTCCCAAGCCCAGTTCGAGAAGAAACCGCCCTGTTCACGGTTGGATGGGCCCAGACCCTACTCATCTCCAGGTTTCCCCACCCCTTCAGGCTGCCGGGATCCCCCAGCTCCAGGACTGGCCTTTGCTGCTCTCCCCAGTGTGATGCCAATAAGAGCCCCAAAATCAAGGTCCCCCCTCAACTGGTACCACTTCCCCAGCCAGTACAGACAGTTTGCCACAGGAACCCTCCACAGTTCTCCACAGGGGCATCTGCATCTCACTTTTGGGGCATCTGCAAGATCCAAACATCCCCTCCCCTGCAACAAACCTTCCCAGAGATCCCTCGATGGATTTGGGGTGAGCTCCCCCTCTCTGCTCACCTGTGAGACCTGGGGGGTTGATGCTGCCAGGGCCAGGGGAGCTTCAGACTCAACGGGCAAGCGGGAAAACCGTGGGGTTCTGCTGCGGCTCCTCCTCTTCCTCTTCCTGCTCTTCCTTTTCCCATCCTCCGCCTCCTCTCTCCCTCCTCTTCCTATTGCTCCTCCTCCCTGCCCACTCCAAGTCTTCCTTTCACACCCTTCTCTCTCCCATGGCTGCAGGATTTGGGTGGAGGAAACCAGGGAACTTCCCATGAGCCCCCCAGGTATGGGCAGGGGACTTGGGAACCCACCCAGTGCAGATCCATTCCCCTCCAGAGCCCCAGGGAATCACTCCACGGATAAAGCAATGGGGACACCATAGGATCCCCACCGAACCACCCTTTGTCTATCCCATCCCCTCTCCCATCGCTCCCCCAACCCAAGAACCCCTCCAAGTTTAATTTGGGGATCCCATCCCTCTCACACTCTGAATCTTCTTTTCCCCTGCACTCCTACCCCTTTCCCATCGTGCCTTCAGCTCCACCTCTCGTCCCTGTGTTTGGTTTTGGGGGATACAGGCCCCTCCTGCTCAGTCTGGGGGGGTCAGATCCCCCCTTTCCCTCAATTCATGCAGCTCCTGGATGCTTTTTCCTGGGAGCAATCCCTGAGTTTTGGGACTTTTGGGGTGTCGTTTAAGAGTGTAACATCTCTGTCTGGCTTTCCCCTTCCTGATGTGGCCCCTCAGCTGCCCCTGACACCCTGGGGGTGCTGGGATTTCCCTCCTGGGGACAAGGACGTTCATCCCCTTCCAGGAGCCCAATGCCTGGCTGGGGCTTCAGGTCAGGGGGTCCTCGAGCAACTGCCCCAGAACCTCCCCCTGGGTCTCCCAGCAAAGCGAGAGCCATTTGGCCGGGGGCCCCCAAAGGCCTCAGCAAGCCCCAGGTCCCTCCCAGGAACCCTCAACTCCCTCAAACCCAGCATCCCCCCCATGCCCTATAAGTTTCCCCCATGGCACTGGCCATAGCCATGTCCCACCATGTCCTCACCCATGGCTGTCTCCCCACCATGTTTCCATCCCTGTCACTGTTCCCCACATCTCCATCCATGCCCGTGTCCACACATGTCCCCATGAATGGCTATGGCCCCCTCCATGTCCATGTGTCCCTATGTCAGTCTCCATGTCTGTGTCCCACCATATCTGTGTTCTACCATGACCACACCCATGTCTTAGTTCAATGTCTACTTTTACCTCAAGATTAGATATTTTAAAGGCATGAAGAGAAATTAAAAGAAAATCAAGACCATAACAAAAGGATTTCAGTGTCCATGCTGGCTGAGGATCCACGTGCTTAGGCAGAAGGCAAGAACCTTTTCTGGTGGAGTTTCTATCCCACTGTCTCCAAAATCTTGGTTTTTTCCCCAGTTTTTCACCATTTGGCTATGGAAGACACCCTTGGGCACTGGGAAATCAAAATCGTGGAATCCCTGAAGTTGGAAAAGACCTTGTCCTTTGGTTCAGGAGAAATTTGGGAGAGAACCCCCAAAGGGGTTCCTCTAGACAGCAGACTGAACTGGCCCCTCCCCCAACTGGTTCAGGAAAAATAAAATACCTCCTTGAAGGAAAGTGGAAAAACCTGTTTATTACACAATAAAACCTAAACAGTATTAAACAATAAAACCTCTTGCTGCTCTAAAAGAGAGACAAACTCACAAAGTCCCTCCATGGGCTGTAGCTTGGCTCACTCAGTCTCTTATCAGTCCCTCTGGTGCTGGAAATGCAACGGCCCAGGCCTGGCCTGGTAGGCCACAGGTGTGAGCTGCTGGTGCTCCCCTGGGTGTTCAGGCCAGAACAGGTTTAAACAGGTCCAAAGAAAAGGGAAAAACCCCACAGTCCAGGGAACTTCTTTGCCTCAGCTAGCTAAACTAACTAAAACAAAGGAGAGCTCTGTCTCGCCGTTTGTCCAACCGCAGACAACACAGCACAGGAGCAGGAATGTCGAGGAGTGAGTGCCGAGTATGAAAACAAACTCCGTGCTTCTTCTCTCCCCCTTTCAGGACAAGTCCTAAAGGTACAAAACTTATTATTCAGCATAAACAGAACAGACTGGGGAAACAAGAATCATTTAGTCCAGTCCACCCTGAACATACCTTCAACATCATTCAGTACTAGCTGATGTTACCAGAAGATAGGATTGAATGCAAGAGATTTTATGTGGTTGAAAGTCGAAATCTGCTGTCCCCAAGGAATTCCTATTGCTGGTCTGTGTCCCAATGGATGTTCCTGCTGCTGCATTTATCTAGTTGCCCACAGGGAACCAGGAAGATGTGAAGCCTCCAAGCCAGGTGTCTTCCCAACACAGATCAGCAGGACCATGGACCACCAGGGCTCTGCCCAACAATGGTCACTGGGGATCATCCAACGTGGATCCTCTCATGGCGGATGGAGCTGGAGAAGCACACAAAGCTCTTCCCACACTTGGGGCACTCGCAGGGCTTCCCTCAGTGGCGCCTCCGTTGGTGTTCTGTCAAGTGAGAGCTCTGTGAGAATCTCATCCCACACTCCCAACACTCGTAGGGTCTCTCCCCGGTGTGGATGCGCCGGTGGATGGTGAGTTTGCAGTTTTGCTTGAAGCCCTTCCCACAGTCGGGGCAGCGGAATGGCCTCTCCTCCGTGTGAATCCGCTCATGTTTGAGGAGATCGCAGCTCCTGTGAAACCTCTTCCCACACTCAGGACACTCGTAGGGCCTCTCCCCAGTGTGGGTGCGCTGGTGTTTTCTCAGGTCAGAGTTCCACCCATAGCTCTTCCCACATTCCAAGCAGCTGTAGGGCCGTTCCCCCGTGTGGATCACCTGGTGCCGAATCAGGGCCGAGCTTCCTCTGAAGCCCTTCCCACATTCCCCACACTCAAAGGGCTTCTCCCCAGTGTGGATCATGTGGTGCTGCACCAGGTAGCCCTTCTGCCTGAAGCTCATCCCACATTCCCCACACTCATAGGGCTTTTCCCCAGTGTGGATCACCTGGTGTCGTATCAGTTGGCCCCTCTGCCTGAAGCTCTTCCCACATTCCTCACACTCAAAGGGCTTCTCCCCAGTGTGGATCCTCTGGTGTTGGATCAGGACAGAGTTGTGGCTGAAACTCCTCCCACACTCCTCACACTCAAAGGGCCTCTCCCCAGTGTGGATCACCTGGTGCTGCCTCAGGGTGGAGCTCCAGCTGAAACACTTCCCACATTCCAAGCATCTGTGTGGCTTCTCCCTGACATGAGGCTTCTTCACTAGCTCTGAGCTCTGGCTGGATCTCAGGATGCATTCCTGGCTCACGGGGCCTCTTTCCTCCCCAGAGCTCCCTGGGCAGGGTTTGCTGCCCCTCTTCATGAGGTACATTTGGGGCTTTTCCTCCTCCTCCATCAGGCCACGCCCTGGGAATGAAAAATCCTGGTTTAGGGAAAAAATCAAGAGGAGAGCAGCTTGGACTGGAAAAACCTCCATGTCCAAGTTCATCTAGGAAAGTCATTAGGCATCTTGTGTCTGTAAGAACCTCCAAAACACCAAGATTCAGCACAGAAATCCTCTAAAGATCAAGATGCAAGTCTAAAATTTCCCAAACATCAATATTCAGCAAAAACTCCCGCCAAAATAAAGAGATTCAGCCCTCACAAAAAAACAAAAGCACCAACATTTGCCCAATAAAGCTCAGAAACATCAAGATTCAGCCCCCAGGGCTTGTGGTAGATAGGGGCAGGCGTTCGGAAAATCTCGCGATGTCACGGAAAGCAGCAGGATTCCTCTCCCCCTAACGCCTGGTGATAAGGGATCACCCAAGAATGTAGACCCCCCTAGCATTATGAACTTTCGACTCCTTATTAACCAATTACAGTAAGGTAAGACCCCCTGACGTAGAGAAAAACCTCCCCGATTATAAAAACCCACGGGACGGGACAATAAAGGCCTTTGAACCGTCCACCACATTGGTATTAGTGTGTGTTCTTGGCCCGAGCGACCCTGGAGAGTTTGGGTCACCATGCCGTTTCCTCAGAACCAGGTCACCTTGCCTTGCATCAGAAGGCAACAGGGGCTGAGGGGAGGCTGCAGATATAGGGAGGAGTAGAACCTTGTGGTGCCACCTCTTTCTGCTCCTCCTTCTCCTCTGTCCCTGCTCTTCCTCACACTCCTCTTCCTCCTACAATTCCTCCTTCTCCTGCACAATCCCACCTTTTCCTCCCACGTGCAGCATTTGACCAGTTCGTTCCTCAACCCTGCTTCTCCTTCTGCCCCAGGCCCAGCTCCCACTGGTGGCTCCCTCTTCCCCCCAGACCCACAGCATCCCACAGCAGGGGCAGGGATGGAGCTGGGGCAGGTCGGGCTGGGGCAGCGCTGGGCTCTCGGCAGCTCCCGCCCGCACTCGGTCCCCACTGCAGCCGCTCCCGCCAGGACAGTGCGGGGGGGCCCGGCCTTGGCGCTGCCGCACTCCCACCTCCCCAAATTCCCCTCGAGGGGGGAACAGATGGGGAACGCTGGGAGCTGCAGGTCTGCCCGGCAACTTCTGAGTCATCAGCGCCGCGTGCTATGATTGGCTGAGCACTGCCTGAGGGGTGGAGCTGCAGCAAGGCGGGGACACCCTGCTCCAGGGGGGATGTCCCACAAATGGGGGACCCCCATGAAAGGAAGAAGAGGAAAGTGTCTTTACAAACAGATGCTGTGAATCTGCTCAGAGATAGAGCCAGGAACCTGTACATAAGGAAGCGACAGGAGAAGCCATCAGTTTCAGAAAATGTTATTAATTGATGACACAGACTGCTGCCCAGCCAAGGTCCTGCTAAATTCATGAACTTCGAGAAGAACAAAGACTTCACAGAGCCATGATAACCGTTTGCTACATAAAAGCAGGCAGCACATCAAGGGGATATGTAGTAGGTGGATTGGGAAGTCTGTTCCTTTCAAGTACTCCACCCAATGGGGAAAGGAAGAGGGAGATGCAGCTGAGAAAATTAGGATGATCAGGAGGCTGTGTCCTCCAACAATTGGAGAGACTCCATAGGAAATGTCCCATGGCCTCTGCCTTTCTTTAGGAATTAAATTACTTCTACAGGACTGGTCTGTCTGCTTTGTGGACAGAAACCTCTGGTGATGTCCATTTTTCCACACACCTTGGGACGCGTCTGGAATTCCTTCCACCATATGTAGCGGCGGGCAGTGAGTGCAGCTGAAGTTGCCTCACCCAGTTTGGGTGATCGGCTTCCTTGGGGGGGGCAGCACCACGCGGGATTGATTGGGTACCCGACAGTGACCAGGAGACAGACGAGTGACACATCGGGGGGGCTGTGAAGAGTCAGCAGAGAGGGAGCACTGCAAATCTCATCAGTGAGTGCACTGGGATCTTTGGGGAGTGAACATGGCAGGGCACCCATGCAGGGTAGAAAATAGAAAGCCGGGAAAGGTCCTGTGCCAAAGGGATGATGATCCCAAACTATCTCTGAAGGGTTCCTTCTGAGAAGGTTGAGGAAGATTGCACATTTCCCCAGAGGACTTGGACATCCAGGGAGGCAATAAGGGAAGTGGAGAAGGGATTTAGATAACAGGGGATGGATGCTGTTAGTGTGCTGGTAAGAGACTGGGTGAAGAGGAGTGTGCAGCAATAAGGTTAAGGCAAGAAGCAGCAAGAGGAATCTATGTGGTAAGAAAAAGAAAAGAGGAGGAACAGAAAAATACTGAGAATTGGGATGTTTTTCAGCAGGATCTTATCCTCAACATTTGCCAGCTGGAGAGGAAAACAAGGAGGTCAGGGTTTCAGGGGGTTTCTCTGTGGGCGGCAGCACCGGGTGCAGAGCTGCGTCACCGGGAGCACGGGCTGGGGGCCTGTGGGGAGCTGCGGGGCCGGGCCGGGGCTGTGGGGCAGCCGGGGCTCAGCGCCGGGCGCTGCCTGACCCCACCAGCCCCGGGCAGGGCCGGCAGCGGCCCCCGGCCCCCAGGAGGCTGCGGGACGCCCCGGCCGCTGCCCGGCCCCGTGGAGCTGCCGGCCCTGCCCGCCGGGGGCGCCTTTGGACACTGCGGCAGGACAGGGAGCGGCTCTGGGATACGGGCTGGGGAGGGCACCCTGAGCACAGGGAGGAGGAGCAAGGAACATCTGGGAAAGGCGGATTATAAGGCAAGGATCAAGATATTCTTTGAGTCGCTGGAAAACAAATGATTCTGCAGAAAGCTCAGCAGCTGTCAGAGGATGAGCAGCCACAGGCACTGAGGGGGCTGCAGGAGGGGCACAAGAAGGCCCTGCAGCACTTGGGCACAAAGGCACAGCAGGTGAGTGCAAGAAGGGAGCAGCAAAAGGCCAAGCTGAAGGCAAAGGCCAGGGCACAGTTCCTACAGCCCCTGAGGAATCAACCCCAGGGCCCAAGGGGGCCCCAGCACCCAGGGCACGGCTCGGCCACAAGCACCTGGCAGAGGCATTGCCCTCCTCGGCAGGGGAGAGCCCACCCAAACAGCCCCTGGCAAGGAACCAGGGCTCCAGCTGCAGGGCACAAGGACACTGCAAGCACAGACAGCAGCACCCTCAGGACCAGCAAGTCCACCCCTTGATGGACATGGATTGGCAGGGCTGTCACAGCTCCCATCACACCAGGGACCCTCCACACTGGAGCCCTTGAGAACATTCAGGCAGGGTCTGCATTGAGAGGAGGCATTTCCTGATGGACACTGGGGCCTCTCAATCCACTCTGAATCTTAGACCTAATGGGCAAAACAGTAAAGGCATGGTTTAATTATTAAGGGAATAAGTGGGAAAGATGAGCAGGTATGATTTAATCAACCACTATTAGGAGATCTAGGGGATATGTTTGAAATAAATGAATTTCTTTTTCTTCCTACTGTGATTGCAATTTACTGGGAAGGAGTTGGTGGCTGGATTTTGATATTGTAAAAGGTCATACAGCGGCTTATGCTGTTGAACTTGTGTGTCAAATGTCTGGCAAGGCCTACACTGAAGAGACCCCAAAAATGTGGGAAGTCCCAGGTAAAGAACGGAAATTAGCTATGGAGCCTCATCGAATTACTTTGAAGCAACAAGGACAAGAGGTTGCTTCTATTTATTTAAAATCAATACCCTATTCCAAGAGAGGGAAGGAAGGAAGGGCTTTCAGCTTATTACTCACTACCTGTTAAAGGCAGGGTTTTGGAGCCAGGGATCTCTCCCTAGAATACTTCAGACAACAAACTGGATGGATGGACACAAGGAGGAATCACAGAATTTTCAAGTGTTAAAAAGCACATTAACTGAGGCTCCTGCCCTGGCCCTCCCAGACAGCGAGAAAGAATTTGAATTATAGGTGGATTTTAAACAGGGCCATGCCAAAGGAATTCTTGTGTTAAAATGTTTAACCCAGTGGCCAGAGATTGGCTTCATTTTCTGCAGAATTGTGCAGACACAGCTCACATGGGAACTGAGAGCTGAAAACAGATGACAACAGGAAGATCTCCTATAGTTCAAGTCTGGCACCAAGGTAAAGCTTTGACAACCAAAAGAGCCTCTAAATGGATGAGCAGGGCTCGGTTATTACAGTATGAAACTTGTTCAATGGCACAGGAGGATTTAGAACTGAGGACAGGGCAAGGGTTTAACCCAGCCTCCTGTCTGAACAGCCTGGAGAGGGGCTGGCAAGGAACCCAGGACTGCACTCAAGGGACAGAGCTCCAGACCCAGGCTGGGAGAGATTGATGATGGGACATTCCCTGGCCTGAGGGAGAAAATGTGTTTGTGGACGGCTCTGCAAGGGCAGCAGAAGGGAAAAGAGCTACAAGACAGGCTGTTATTAAGGAAGGGGAATCAGACACAGCGCAGGTCACCGCCCCATGCTCAGCTCAACCCGCGGAGCTGTGGGTGCCTGTGAGAGCCTGGCACTGAAATGCCCTGAGTAGGAAGGCTTCAACATCTTCTGCTGACACCATGGCACCTAACAGAGGGGCAAAGGCAATTCTCACTGCTTCGGCATTCACTGCATCACTTATCAGGAATTTCTAAAAGAACAATTCATAGAGAAGGGATTGTGGAAGCAATAGACTCAGAAAGAAGAAGTCATTTTACTGGAAAGATCCTTCAGGGGGTTATGGCAGCTTTAGGAATACAATGGGACCTCCATATCCCCTGGAACCCCCAGAGTTCAGGTCAGGTAGAAAGAATGAATGGGGAAAGAAAGAAAGAACGAAAGAAAGAAAGAATGCAAGAACGAAAGAAACACCTTTGGAAGCTGGTGATAAAAACCAAGATGCCATGGGTACGGCTTTTGCCATTGGCTATGGCAAGAAGAAGAGACAGACTCAGGGCAGATATTCAATTATCTCCCTTGGAAGGGATGTCTGGAATTCCTTATCCTGGTAATTCTCCACCTAGAGCAGGGTGGAGATGAGGGATGTACATTTAAGGCAGTCTGTGGCCACAATCCTGTCACTTGCGAAATCTCTCACAAAGGAAGCTGGGCTGGCACACAGCCTGCCCTGGCACTTCGCTGCTGCCAACACCCAGCCAGGACATCGGCTCCTGCCTAAGGAGTGCAAAGCAGCACCACTGGTGGCCAAGGGGCCCATGCCAAGTGTCCCTGAGGCCAGAAACAGCCGCCAGCACAGCTCAACACGGGGGGACCCCTCAGCCTGGCCTCAAGGGCTCTGAAGCCCCGGAGATTTGCACTTCCCGCCCACAGCAGGAGGATGGGAGGCCACCCCTGAGCCTGCCCTGAAGGCAACGCAGCAGCAGCCAGGGCTCCACAGCGGGCCAAGCCCCTGCGCCTGCCCACAGATCCTCGCCTGGAATCCTCTGCAATCCTGGCCACCCTCCTCTGCCATCTCCAGCCCCTGGGGCCAAGCCTTGCTGCCACTGCTGCAGCTTCAGCGCTGGCTGGGCCTGCACTGCCACAGCTGCTGGGGAACACCACGGCACAATTCCACTCTGGGGCTCACTGACACCCACACTCTGGGCTGCCTGCCATTGCACTGCTGCAAAATGTACCGAGTTTGGTTCTTTTAAACCTTATTTCTCTACTCAGGCTTGGTTTGTCTTTGCTTTGGGGAAAGGAATTTTAAAGGTTTTATTTAAGGGATGTTACACCATTCAATGGAGATGAGTTCAACCTCTCAACAGACTGGGAATAGCCCAAAAGACACCCACAGAGATAACGACCAGCAATAAAACATCAACATTGCCCAGCAGCAAACAGCAACCAACAGCTACCCCAGACACTGCCCCCCCCAGAGCTGGAGACACCTGGGCTGGAAAAAGGCTGAGAAGGAAATCCAGGAGTTTGGACCTAATTTACATCAGAGGGGAAGAAATCTGGGTCTAATAGGAAACCACACACTAAAAACTTACACAACTTGGAAGCAATGAACATTAAACCAGTGGATTTCTGTGGGTTTTGGATGGCATAAAGTTTAGGAAAAATCTAGTAAAACTCACGTGTCATTCAACAATTTTCTTTCCACACCCGGGCTGTGTGTGAGTGAAATGATTTCTGTTGCACATCCTGGCCAGAATCAAGTAATTCCTTGACTTTTTAACACTGGAAATGTTGGAGAGTTTTGGCTCTTCCCACCATTTTGGTGATAAGATTACAACATTAGAATGTTTTTTTCTTAATAATCCTTCTTTTGGTCAATAAGGTTTAGGTCAGGGGTGTCAGAATCAATTTCTATTCTTATGAGAAGTAGAGGCTTTTTGGGTATGTGTGTGCGTGTCTCTTAGCGATGGCACAATTTTGGTCTGTGTTTCTCCATGCTCACCTAAATTTAGGAAAAACTAGAAGAGGTTGAAATGCGACGCTTTAACTCATAAACAGTTAACAGAATACTATTTTAAAAAAGGAAAAAAAAAAGACATCAAAAAAAAGGCAAAGGAAGGTGGGTGGGAAAGGAAAAGGGGAGTCACCAGGTTACTGCCCTGGAAGAGAAGCTTTGGTTCTAGTCAGCCTGAGAGGAGCTTTAGAAATGCAAATGAACACTGCTGGGCAAAGTATGGACAATGTACCTGGGTCTCTTGCCTGGGGCAGGAATTGGGCTGATTCCCTCTGCCCCTCACCCCAAGCTCTGCCTGCTTGCACTGATGGAATTTGCACAGCTCAAGGCAGAGCCCAGGGGGAGGATATCTGACCCTGCAACAGAAACGGGTGAAGCTGCAAAGGGAAACAGCAAATGGAGAATGTTGGGAAAACTTCACTTTAAAAAGTGGGGGGGAATCATCCCTCTGCCAACTCCAACATGTGCTGTCACTGTCTGTGTTATATAGGGTGGATTACAGCATGGGGGGTGTTGCTACCACAAGTTCAGGAAAGCAGTTGGGAACCCAAGTATTTGATGTTTAAATTACAGAAAATTGGCCAACTGATGCAGCCCTGGCTCCTGAGGCAGTGCAAATAATGGGAAAAACATCAACGTCCACCAGAACAAATCCTACAACACCATGAACCAGCCACTGAGTACCCGAACCAATTCATATCAGGAGCCACAGAACCCATTTCTCATTTCCATGGCATCATTAGATTACAAGCTGTCCTCGGAATAACCAAGCAGACAGCTCCAGCTCCTGACCTTCCTGCTGACCAATCCACTGAAATGAGGAACACAACACTTCACCATGGGATGGAGTCAGATCATCTGGTAGCAGAAGGAGGAGGAGTTAATGAAAAATTAAATTACTCAAACTGCTGTTGGCAAATAGATGACAAAGGAAAAGTGGTGAAACAGATAACAAAGGAAACAAAAAAGCAGCTCATGTTCCAGCTAAAACGTGAAAAGAATGGCAATGGGACACGGTTTTGTGGCTCCATGACAGACCATGGGTTAAACAAATGCTTTTTCTCCTCTGATCTGCTACAGCAACTCTCATCTTTGTACCATGCTCCACACCTTGAGAGTGCAGCTGCAGCTCATTCAGCAGGTGAGCAAGGGGATGCAGGTGGCAGCCAGGCCTCCTGATCCAGAAACGGCTACAAAAGGACAGGGAATGAGGGCACTGAGAATAATCCCAAAACCAAAGACACAGTAAGGAAAAAAAGAAAAAAAAAAAAAAATCACTGAGTTAATCTGCCTGGCGACAGGGCCAGGGACGTGTAGATAAGGAAGGGCGAAACCATCAGTTTCAAAAACTGTTACTAATTAACATGGACTGCTGCTCAGACAAACTCCCGCTGAATTCCTGAACTTCGGGAAGAACAAAGACTTAACAGAGCCGTGAATATCAGCTGTTATACAAAAGTGGGGGTGCACATTAACGAGGACATGCAGTTGGTGGATCGGCAGGTCTGAACCTTCCAAGTACCTCAGCTAAGGGGCAAATGGAGAGGGAGATGAGGCCGGGAAATGAGGATGAAAAGGAGGCTGCGAACTACAACAATGGCAGAGACCGCACAGCAAATGCCCCACGGCCTCTCCCTCTGCTCAGCAATAAAGTCACTTTTACAGGACTCCTCTGTCTCCTCTGGGCACAAAAACCTCCAGCCACGGGAATTTCCCCGCACAGCCCCGGGCACGGGGCAGCCCCCTCTGTCCCAGCCACAGCAACCGGGCCGAGCCAGCGCTGCTCCGGCAGCGGCTCCTGCCGAGGTAGCGGCCGCAAGGAGACCGCGGGCAGCCGCTCCCGCAGCGCCCTCACGCCAGCGGCAACACGGGCCGGACACGGCACAACGAACCCGCCCAAGCCCCCTGCCGCCCCCGAGGCCCGCAGCCAGCCCCGAGCCCCCGCACAACCCAGCGCGGCTCCCACCTGCGCTGCGGCCGCCTCCGAGTTCCGCCACCGCCTCACCGCGCTCCGGCCACTGCCGCCGCTCACGGGCCCGCTCCGACAATGGCGCCGCTGCCCAGCCACGGCCACCCTCAGCCCGCCACCGGGGCCCTGCTCCGCCCGGCTCCCACCAATCAGCGCGCCACAACCACGACTGACGGCACCATCGCCCAATCCCAGCCAGGGGCGGGCTCTGCACACGGCACAGCCCCGCCCCGCGCTCTCAGCGCCCCCCGGGCTGCGTGAGGGCAGAGCCGGAGCTGAGGAACAGCCCTGGAACGGGCCCGGGCCCGAGGGGGATTGAGCTGAAAACACAAACAAACTTCTCTGCACCTCCCGCCACGGCTTTCCTGGCACTGCGGCTCCGGTGGCTCCGGCTCAGCGGGACGCCCTGGAGCCTCATTTCTCCTACCCCTAATTAGGAGCATCAGTGCATCGCTTTGATTTCCCCCAAAAACGGGAAAACCGCCCCAAAGCCCTGTGGATGAGTGGGGGAGTGGAGAGATTTGTGACAGAAAACTCCAAAAACTCAGAGCAGCATAATGAGAAGTAAGTGGAGACCCTTAAATCCAGCTTTCCCCCACGCCTCCCTCCTTCCAGCTGCACCTCCTACCCTGGCCGTGCCGGAGACAGGGAATGGGGCCGGGCTCAGTTCATGCCCCGGGGCTTCTCCCTCTGCTCAGGGACAGGAGTCATTCCCCTGCTGCACCCTGGGCTCTCTCTCACCGGAGACTTCTCCAGGAACTTCTCCGAGCTGAGTCCATCCCATGGGGCACAGCCCTCTCCAAGTGCTGCAGCGTGGGTCACTGTGCCCCGGGGTCAGTCCTGCCAGGACAGGCTGCTCCAGCGGGGCCCTCTGGCCGCGGGGTCACAGCCTCCTCTCAGGCATCACCGTGCTCAGCGTGGCTGCTCCGGGGGCTGCAGGGGGATCTCTGCATCCAAATGGATCTGCAGGGGGATGTCTGCAGCCTCATGGATCTGCAGGGGGATCTCTGCATCTCCACGGATCTCTACATCCGACACCACCGTCTTTGGAGTCACCACGAATAGGTTGAGCTCTACCTGAAGCTCTTCTCACATTCCCCACACCCTTCCCAGCACAGGGAGGCTTTTACCTCCTCACAGTTCCCTGGGCTGACAAGGAGAAGAAGAGACATGGAGAAGGGAAAAGGAAAAGGCAGAAGGAGAGGAAGGAACGAGAAGGAACAAGGGAGGAAGGAGATGAGAAAGAAACGTGGATGGATGTAGGACAGAATGAGGAGAAGAAGGAGGGCAGACAAGGAGAAGATGGGATTTGCCTCCATGGCAGAGGGAAGGGGAAGGAGATCCCCCCAGTCCATCCCTGGCAGGATGGCGTTGGCAGTGAGGCTGTCCTGCAGCGATGCTGGGCTGGGAGATGGAGCAGCAGAGAGGGGAAAGGGGCAGTGATTCCTCCTGCCCTGCCTGGCTGTCCCAGTCTGGAGTGTCCTGGCGCTGCCGAGGCCCTTGGAGCGTCCGGCACTCCGGAGCCCGAAGCTCATGGCTGCTTTATAAAGCTGACAAAGTCGGCAGGATGGGTCTGGGTATGATCTGCAGCAAACTGGGTTTATTGGTACAGGAACAGGGGCAGAGCTGAGCAGGGCCCAGGAACAGAGACAGGGTGCAAGCTGAGGGCACAGGGGGTTTTTATCTGGGGTAGTGAGGGTGGAGCTGAGGGCCAGGGTCCAATGGATATGGGGGAAAATGGTGCAAAGGAGGGGTTAAGGGTCGGGTCAGTTAATAGGGAAACAGGGGCAGAGGAATGCAGTAAACTAGGGCTAATGGAGGGACAGAGAGAGGAGAATATTCTAGGGACTAACCAGAGATGGGTAACAGGGGTTGAACTAGGGTAATTAGGCCAACAGGCCAATGGAGTAACATAACTTTACATAAATCAGCATGTGCCTGCAAAGATCTGTGGGAGAAGCAAGCTTCTCCCATAACCTTGAAATCTATTCCTCTTATTGGGGACCAGTCCTCCACGAGTGGGAGATTAAACTCTAATGGTAGGCCCACGGGCCTCTACACCAATGCATTTTCCTTTTCTTTGCAGTCTTTTTCTTCTCCATCCAGACAAATCTTAGGATTGACAGATCCTGCCTTGGGAGAACAACAAGGGGTGAGGACCTTGGGTGTTGTGAGAAAGGAGCCTCACGCTTTAGAATTTTTAGAATTTTAATAAGGGATAACTAGAGACACATGAATAACAGCACTGGTACTTGGCGATGGCCTGAGGCACACCTGTTAACCACTGCAACTCTTATCTCCTTTTCCCCCTACATTGGTCAAATACATATTCATAATCATTATAGTAATTCAAACATTTCTTTTAACTTGTTTACATGTTCCAGGAATTCTTTAGGTTGGTTTGACCCCAACTCGCCTTTTTAGAGCACTTGCAGGAATCGTGGATTGCTGTTTTGAGGGTTGTGTGTCACTCCCTCACAAGGGCCCCTGTTCTGTGGTTTCAGCAGGTGACAGTTATTGACAGTGGAAGGGTCAGTGGCAGGGCTCCTCATCACATCCCTTCCTGAAATGGTATCTGACCACGCAGACGCTTTTTGCTATTTCCACAAGTACTTTAAATGAACATTAGCTATTTCACAAATATCTCTGAATTATTATTGTCAGTTAGTTACAAAAATAAAAGCATTAGTTATTATTTCACAACTACAGCTACTTCTGCAAAAGTTAACATTATAACGGACAACATCTGGCATCCACTTTAATATTTTGCAAAAGCCAAAATTATAATGTATGTTTTTCACACTGTTCCCAAACTAAAATATCATCCATAAATGATGTTCTGAGGATATGAGCTACACAGGGGCCAGGGCATTGGCCACAAAAACCTGACAAATTATACTACAGCAAAAGCAGTTAAAAGTGATTACAAACTGTACTGCATCAAAATCGTTGTGATTAAGAATAATTTGCAGATGTCAATACATAATAGCAAAAGCCAACACTACCCAGTTATTTATAACAAACCCAGGGCAGGTTTTTCCCTTGCATGGAGCACTTGGGCCTTCCCCGGGCCCCTTCTGCCCTCGTGCAGAGCCGGTGGCATTTTCCAGCACACCCAGTTTGTAACCAAGAGCCGGGTGCAGCCGAGAAGGCTCCAAGCGCCTTCTTCCAGGCTGACTCTGCAGGGGCCGAGGCTGCTCTGGGCTCTGCCAGGGCTCTGCTGGGGCTCAGCTCTGGGCCAGGCTGGGCCCGCTCTCCCCTCACATTGCTCCGGGCAGCTGAGGCACAGCGGGAGAAGGAAGGGACACGGCAAGGCAGTGGAGGGTTAAGAGAGTTTTTATTCAAACAACTGCCATAACAAACAGGCTGTCCTAACTACCATCACAAACAGGCAATCCTAACTACCCTAACCAACTAGCAGTGCTAACTACCATAACCAACTAACAGTGCTAACTACCATAACTACCTAGTTGACCTAACTACTGTAACAAGAAGCTGCCCTCAAGTGCTTCATCTCCTCCGCTGCTCCCTCAGTTGCTTTGCTGCAGTGATCAGAGGTGTCAGGCTGGAGAGAGGCTTGGCTGATGATAAAAATGGGTGCTGCCAAAAGGATAAAGAGGAAAGAAATGAACTGTTACTTTCCAGAGTCAAGTTCCTCACAGGCTCTGTTGCAACAGGACAAAGGGAAATTGTTTGAAACTCAGGAGAGGGAAGCAGGCTCAGATTAGATCTAAGGAAGAGCTTTTTAACCAGCAGAGTGGGGAAACACTGACAGAAGGTGCCCAGAGATGTGGGAGGTGCCTCCTCCCTGGAAACATCCAAGCTCAGGTCAGGCAGGGCTCTGGGCCCCCTGAGCTGCTTGAAGATGTCCCTGCTTGCTGTGGGGCACCAGGCCCAGATGAGCTTCAAAGGAGCCTGCCAAGCCACAGCAGGCGAGGATTCTGCTTGCTCTGCATGTGGAACGCAGCCAGACTGGAGACTGTCGGAGGGGGCCCCACAAGAAAACCCCTCCCTGGCGCTGCTGCATTCCCTGCAGCCCCCGGCCCTCACCTGCAGCAGCTCCTGGGCAGCCCAGCGCCGCTCCTCGTCCGTCTCCAGGCTGCACTCGAGGAAGTCCCGCAGCAGAGCCGACAGGCGCCGGGGCTCCTGCAGCTGCGGGGTCCCGTTCTGCCGGATCAGAGCGCGAGCCTGCAGGGAAAGCAAACTCAGCGCTCTGCCAGCTCCCTTCACACCCACACGGGCTCACATCCACCCCGGGCCTCAGCCCCAGCTCCAGGGGCACTTTCCTCCCTGCCACAGATGCTGCTCAGAGCTCATTTTGCTATGCCAGCCAAAAAAACCAAACCCTGGGGCTCCCACAGCCACTGCAACATCCAAATGATCTCGCCTTGAGAGCCAGTTTCACTGGCTGACTTTGTTTGTTGGAACCTCCATCAGAAATATTGTGTTATTTCAGAGGATTCTTACATCAAGTGCATCTCTGCAGTGCCACTGACACTCAAGTAGATGCATTCCTGATGCTCCGTCCCAAAAACTGCCAGGCAAGAAAGAGGAGATTTGTGTTGCTGAAAGTTCAGGATTGGTGACAAAGAGAAAGTAGCTTGGACTAGGAAAGAAATATGTTAGACTCTAAAGGGGATGTTAAGCAATCATCTTCAGGTTTTAGACAAGTTTCCCAGTGAGACGAATCAGGGGGGTGATCATCTTGCAAAACCTCTTTTAGAAACTCCTTCAGAAAACTTGTTGGGATTTGTGGGTGGCATTTGGGGATGGTTTGGGGTTTTCTTGCAACATTAGAGCTACTGCATTCCTTCACATTTTCAGGTCATCCTCACAGCCAGAAGAGCTGCAACAACATAAATCCCAAAGCAGATTTTTGCTGGAGACTGCAGAATAATCATCTGTGTTAATGATGGAGTCCACTGGGAATTCCCTTCCCCATGTGTAGAAACCTCCAGCTGCTGCTCCCAGTGCAGGGTCCCCCTGTGCTCACAGGCCTCTGCAGCCACTGCAGAATTTGCCTCTTACCATGGCCGCCGATTCCTTGAAGTAAGGAGGTTCTCCTTCCACCATCTCGATGGTCACAATGCCAAAGGCCCAGATGTCCACCTTGGGGCCATAAGGAGATCTGGTCACAACTTCTGGGGCCATCCAGTGAGCAGTGCCCACCATGGAGCTGCACTGGTCCTGCTCAGGGCTGAGCTGAGCGCAGAGGCCAAAATCAGCTGAGGACAGAAACAAACCCTGTCAAAGGCAGCTGGAATGAGGAAACCAAGCACAAAGAAGGGCCATAGGCAGAGCAAAGGCACTGCTGGCACCCTGCTCCTCTCCTGAGCTCTCTGCAGGGACAGCCGCTCTCAGCTGGCAGCAGAGGCCGGGCAGTGCCCCCAGCAGCCCTTGTGGGGCTCTGGCCCTCCCTGGGAAGCAGCCCCACACCCGCAGCCCGGGAGCGCCGTGCCTGGCCAGGAACACCCACCCAGCCTGACAGAGCCGTCCATGCTCAGGAGGATGTTGGAGCTCTTCAGATCCCTGTGGATCACCCGGTTGGAATGGAGGAAATCCAGGCCCTGCAGACACTGAGAGAGAACAAGAAACATGAGGGCAAAAACCAATGGCCAGAATATATCACACAAGAAAGGACGGTTCAGAATTGTGCCAGCAGCAGCTTTGCTGTGACAGGCCAGGAGTGCAGTGCACACAAGCTCCAGGCAAACGGTTCAAGGCACAGCTGAGAACAGCAAATCAAATCCAAAACAGACAGAGAGTACCAGAACAGCAGGAGACAGAACAAGAACAGAGTAGAAGTGCAGTGATGCTGGCAGGCCGTTCACTGCAGAGGCTCTTTCTTCTCCAGCTCACAAAAACAACACAGAAACAAAGCTCTGAGCATGGAGCCACTCCTGTTCTCACGCCCTGTTTGGAAGGACCATCGTGTCCCAGCCATGGGAGTGACAAGCAGGATCCCTCACCTCCCGACTGACAGCTGCCATCTCTCCTTCAGCCATGCGTATCTGTCTGACAACATCCTGCAAAGTTCCTCCATCCATGTATTGCATCACCAGCCAGACATCTCCATCAACAAGGAAGCTGGAAGAGGAAAGCAATGGCATGGAAATGAAAGTGCAGAGCTCAATTCCCTCATGGAAAAGCCTGGAGTGGAGTTTTGTTTCCAGGTCACTTGTCAGTGAGGACAGAATCAGATGGAGAGACATTCCTGCCAGGCTGCACAGCCCTTGGAATCTGCACAGTCTAAAGGAGAAGGAGACACCTGTGAGAAAGGAGAGGCCTGAGATGGCAAGCAGGTGAAAAATGCAGTTTAGCAACAGCCCAGATCAATGTGGAACCACAACCCTTGGCCCCAGCTGGTTCAGCTCCTGAACTCATCAGTTCTACCACTCCCTGCAGAACAAGGCAACACAACTGCCAGGGTTATCCAGGGGAGGAGGCTGTGCAGCACTTGGGACAAAAGCAGTCAGAAAACCTTTCAGAAAGTCCCTTCAGAAACAGGCAAGGCCAGTGAAAAATGGGTAAATGAGGCATTTTTGGAAAGAAGAACCTGGTCTTCCTGGCATCTGTAGCAATGGAAAAGGGCTGGGAAGAAGAAGCCAAGGGAAATAATTTCTGCTGTGGTTCATCAGCACTTGTTAGAAGACACAGCAAACGGGGAGGAACTTGAAGGAAAAACCAAAGCAAAGCAACCAAAGCACATGGAGGGAGTAAACTGCCAGGCTGTTGTTTTGGGAAGATGTGGCTGAGTCAGGCATTTTCAAAACAGACTACAGACTCCAGATGCCAGGAAAGGTTAATGCAGGGCCTGGGCATGGGATAAGAGCTGAAGCACTCACCTGTCCAGAAATTTGACAATGTTGGGGTTCTTCTTGTCCTTCAGGAGCAGGATCTCATTCACAGCTCGTTCCCTGTTCTGCCCTCTGAGACTCATTTTCTTGATGGCCACCTGAAGGGACATTGCAGTCTTTAACTGCAGGAGTCTGTGCCAGGAGGCCACAGCAAACACGGAGCGAGACTTTGTAGAGCAACGGAGCTGGGCTGGGCCCAACTGCCTTGGGATGGGACACCAGAGCTCAGCAAGGGCCATTCCCACAGCCCATTGCTCTGCCAGCTGGGGGCTGCTTACAGAACACATGGCCAGAGACATTTGGCCTTGCAAGCTCTGCAGAAATGGTCCCTCAGCTGTCAGCCTCAAAGCTCTAACAACATTCTCTGCACCTACAGTCCCCTCAAATGGCCTCAACACTCTCATTATTATTATTATTATTCAAACACATGTTGCAAGCAGGAGGTAATTCTGGTTCTGTGAAAACAGAGCAAAACAGCCAGAAACCCTTTAGCAATTCTATGGGATTTGGTCATGATTTCAGATCCAACGGCTCTGTTTGGGATTGCACAACAAAGCAAACACACACATCCATTGCTCAGGTGATGCCTGTCACAGGCTATCACTGACACCAGACCCAAACACAACTGCAGGATTTAGGAGAGAGCTTTGCTTTGACATCCATCTTCTCATTTCTGTCCCTCTCCTTCTGTGAACAGCTGAAGTAGGACTAAAACTGAGCCCAAGCAGGATCTCTCCCTAATTAGGCCTTGAGGTTCCCTTTGAAGATAAAAGGCAGGATGGAAAAACTGCTAAATAATGTTCCTGTCTGAGGCTGGGATGAAGATAAACTGGACCTCAGTCTCCAGCAGCTGATGCATTCACACTTTTAGATATCAAGACCAAGCCAGGGCGTCCTTCACTGACAGACATCGCTGCCCTCCTTCCATTCCGTTGGCACTTGAGGAGGACCAAGTCTGTCCCAGCTGTGCTCTGCAGGCTGACACTGCTCTGCCTTCAGAGGAGCAATCTGGGCAGGAAAGCTCTTCTGGCCCCCAGAGCTGCAGCCACAGCTCCCAGCAGAGGGGAAAGCCCTGCAGAGCTGCCAGCCGTGCTGGGCGTGTTGGCACTGACCTCTCCTCCAGTGGCCCTGTCGAGTCCTTTGTAAACGGTTCCGAAAGCCCTGGAGACAAAAGAGCAGAGAAGAAAGAAGCAGCGCTTTAGGCCCTGGCAGTGAAAGCCAGCCCAGACAGGAGATCTCTGCTACCTGCAGCGTTCACAAACACCTGGGTGCATCGACCCTTCCAACAGCAGCACAGCAGCCACCAGCCCTCTGCCATGCAAGGTGTGCAAGAGGAAACTGAGACCCAACACGAAGGAACTGGGCTGGAGCAAATTCCAAATGTCCACCCTGAATTGCTTTAGCTCAAAACCTGAGGTGAGAAATGGGTGTCTAAAGAAGTGGAAAAGAATGCATTTCATCCTTTTCCATTTCCTGCCTAAGACCTGCAGGATCCACAAGGGCCCTGCCATCAGGCAGGCAATGCATTTTACCCCAGAGTGCATCAGCTCTGTGTCTGTTACTGAATGTATGGGGTCTGCTACCTGTGCTAGATTAGAGCACTTATTAGTTCATCTCTGGTTTCTGTTTCTAAACCATTAGGTTGATAATCCTGACCAGTGGATATTTTTTGAAGCAAAATATTTGAAAGAAATATTCTTGAGAACTGTTTTCTGACAGTCACCAGATGGTGAGTTGCTCTTTTAGGCAATCCAGTTCCAGGGACAGAAGATCTTCCAGGTCCTGCTCCTTGCTGCAGGCAGGACACTGCCAGCCTCAGGGGCCTTTGACGGCGCCTTCTGACCACAGTTATCAATTCTGATCAGGACTGAGAGACAGCAGGATGGTAGCCCAGTGTCTGAAGGTGCTTTGGGCTCTCCTGACCTCTCACTTGATCCTGCACCAGCACAACACCCAGCCCTGCCTGTGCAGAAGCAGCTGCCGTGCACTTACCCTTGGCCAATCTGCTCCACCTCCAGGTATTTCTGGCCAGGCTCCGCCTCACTCACGGTGTTCCCTGAAAGAAAAAACGTGGAAGACGCTCCCTCCCAGAGTGAGAGCCCGCCTTGCAGCTGAGCCAGAACTAGCCCCACTCCCTGGGGCCGTGAGCCCCTTGGTGTCAGCTGGGGAAGGACAATTAATGGCTCTGTGACATTCAGCTGCAGAGCAACCCTGGGTACAGCTGATGCCCAGACACACACACAGCACCTGCTCGGGGACCCAGGAACAGAGCAGACGTACTCAGCTGCATCAGGCACCACTCCCCTCTCCCCTCTGGCTGCAGGGCTGTGCTGCTGTCAGAATGTTCAGCCCAGGATCCCGCAGCGGAGGGAGCTTCATTGTCCTCTTCCCAAGCAGAGGGAGGTTCTCCAGCCTCTTCCCAAAATGCTGCAGCTTCTCCATCCTCTTCCCAAAATGCTGCAGGTTCGCCATCATCTTTCCAAGCCAGGGGATGGTCACTGTCCACTTCCCATGCTGGGAGATGTTCACTCTCCTCTTCCCAAGACACAGGATGTCCTCCATCCTGTGGGAGGAGGATGGGCGATGGGAGATGTCCTCCATCCTCATCCCACACTGCGCGTTGTCTGTTGTCCTTGTTCCACTCCAGGAGATGTCCTCCATCCTCATCCCACACTGGGAGATGTCCTCCATCCTCATCCCACACTGGGAGATGTTCTCCATCCTCATCCCACTCCGGAAGATGTCCTCCATCCTCATTCCACACTGGGAGATGTCCTCCATCCTCATCCCACTCCGGGAGACGTCCTCCATCCTCATCCCACTCCGGGAGATGTCCGTTGTCCTCGTCCCACATTGGGAGATGTCCTCCATCCTCATTCCACACCGGGACATGTCCTCCATCCTCATCCCACTCCTGGAGATGTCGTCCATCCTCATCCCACACTGCGAGTTGTCCGTTGTCCTCGTCCCACTCCGTGGGAGCTTGGCCATTCTGGTCCCACTCCAGGGCACATCCACCGTCCTCGTCCCACACCGGGAGATGTCCCCTGTCCTTGTCCCACCCCGCGGGAGCCTCGCCGTTGCATTCCCACACCGCGGGATGTTCGCCCTCGTTTCCCAGAGCAGAGGGAAATTCACTGTCATCTCCCGGCACTGAGGGAAGTTCACCATTGGCCCCCAGAGCAGCGGGAAGCTCACTGCTGTCTTCCTCCTCTTTGGCCTCCTCTTTGGAAGCAGAGGGAGCCCCAGGAGGTGCTGGTGCTGCTTTTGTGCCCTGTGGACAGACGGCAGCGTGAGGGACGTGTCTCAGTTATCACCTTATTTATCCTCAGCTGGACATCCAGCTGCACTAAGCAGAAATTGGGTTCAGAGCTGTTCCAACTAACAATTGGCTAAAGTCAACATTGCCACTTATTGTTGGGAATTCAATATTCCACCATGGCTAAAGCCAGCAAGCAATCCTCTGCCTGCAAAACCAGACCTGCAGCCCTTCAAAAGCTCTTCAGCAGAAAAGGAGAAAACTGATGGGAATTCCTTTGCTGCTGCTGCTGCAAAGACACTGACAGGAACTTTGCTTCAGCCTCCCAGGCTGGCACTCAGCTGCCACATGCTGAGCTCACAACTTGCTGCACAATTCCAAACACCAAAGGTTCCTTTCCCACTCACCGAAGGAGGAGCTGCTCGGAATGTAGACATGAGGTGCCCTGCAATGGGAGAGGGAACATGAACCAGATGCTGTTAGGAGAAAAACTGCCTGTGGTGGGAAATGCCACGGAGCAAGGCAACCCCGAGAGAGCATTTTGCTTTCACAGCATCCCTCCAGGAGCCACATTCCCTTCCCGCAGCAAGCAAGAGAACAGCACAAAATACTGGGCTGGGTCAGTTCTTGGCTGGAGCAGCAAAGGGAGGGAGTTCCAGGCTCTGCTGGCACAGACTCCCTGCTTGAGGGAACAGAACCCCCCAGGGCTCTTTGCAGATGCTGTGCACGCCCTGCTGGCTGCAGACACCCCCTTTTCCAGCTGCAGCTGTTGGCAGGAGCTCTCCCAAAGCAATGGTGTCTTCATGGCAATTTGGTTCCAAAGTCAACACAGCTCCAGAGGAAGAACAGAAAGCACACAGCAAGCCCAAAGCCACTGATGCTGCAAGAAAGGAAAACCTCGACTTACGTGCCAAGTGGGTTAAAAAATACCCTGAATAAGCCACAGAGTACAGAGTGCAAACTGCAGCAGCCACGTGCTGCATCATTTTGGCTGCGCTGCACACGTCTGCAGCCTGTAGCCCTGGAAGCACAGAAGGACACCCGTCAGGGCTGGCCTGGCTGCTGAGAATGCCTCGGGCAGGAGGATCCTCCAGCAACGAGCCCAGAGCCACTCTGGGCACTGAGGCCTCCGTGTCCCACAGCAATGGGAACACCATGGGGACGTGGCGCTGTTCCTGTGACATCCCAGCAGCAGCTCACGCAGAAACCGCCTGGAAGGTTCTCCTGTGTCACAAAGGAGCACAAAGAACCCTCCCAGGGCACAGCCTATGGCCCAAAGGGTGCAAGAGGAACTCGGAAAATGCAGCAAACAAGGACACCCCATAGCCCAGCCTGCACACTGACGAGGAACAAGAACGGTACCAAACCAAAGGAAACGTTACCTTTAGTCACTGATACTTCTGACTAAAAGCATCAAACCTTGTTCCATCTGGGATCTTTGTTCTGGTTCTAAATGCAAGCAAGGTTCTCCACTCTAAATACACAGAAGGCAGGAACTGGGGAGGAGGTGGGGTTAGGAAGGAGGAGGAGGAGGAGGGAGAGAGGAAAAGGAGGAGCAGGAAAAGGAAGAGGAGGAGCAGGAGCAGGAAGAACATGAGGTTCCAGTGCCCCCTGTGGCCGCGGCTGCGGGACCATCGCCCCCAGCACGTCCTGAAGGTGAGCGGGGAGGGGGAGCCCGTCTCAAATCTATTGGGGGTCCCTGTGAAGGTTTTATATTGGGGTGTGTTTGGAGCTCACAGATTGTGGAATTGACCCCAACTATTATCTGGTGTCCCTGGGAGGTTTTTTCTCTGTGTGTGTAGGTTTGGATCTTGCAGGAGCCCAAAGCTGAGCCCCTTGGGGGATCTTTGGGGGCCCACGTGGCCATTGCCCAGTATGGGGAGGGCAGGACATTGGTCCTGGGGACCCCCGGGAGAGCAGAGGAGGGGAACCCCTGGGATCCCCAGATTGGGGAGAGCAGAGAGGGGAGATCCCAGAGCTGGGGGACCCCAGCAGACTGGAAAGGGAGGGCCTGGAGAGGAGGGATCCCTGGGATCCCTGGAATCTCAAAGTAGAGCATCAGGGCAGAAGGGCCCCATGGACCCCCAAAGGCCCCTGGAACATCCCTAAGCCAGACGCTGGAAAAGGGGGAACCCCTGAAACCGTTGGGCTGAATCTTGATATCGTGGAGATTTTCATGGGCACAAGACTCCTGCTGAGTTCCAGAGATAGACCTGGCCAGGAGGAGCCTCTACTCCAAGGCACTCCCACCTTGGTTTCCCCCAAACCAGGGTTTGTCATTCTCAAGCTGTGGCTAAATGGAAGAGGTGGAAAAGCCCCAGAGATCCTGCATGTGGAGGGGCTGCAAACCCAGCCCAGGGAGCTGTGGGGAGGAAAGAGCCCTCCTGAGTCAGGAAGATGGCCGGAGATCCAGCGAGAGCTCAGAGCTGGTGGAGAAGCCTCATGGCAGGGAGGAAAGCTTATGTTTCCTTCTTGCTGGTTGGTGGAGACATTGCTGTGATCTTGTTGATGACATCAGTGGGAATCTGACGCCATCCATCTTGCACTTTACTCCAGGAACTGGATTTTTTTGGGCAGGTCCCTTGACTTTGCTCTTCTTGATGGTGAAGCTGGCTTCCAGCAGAATCTGGATGATCCTCTCTCCTTTCTCAAACACTTCCATTGCTGTGTTCCCCCACACAATGATGTCATCGATGTATGACAAGTGCCCTGGAGCCTCACCCCTTTCTAGTGCAGTCTGGATCAGTCCATGGCAGATGGTGGGGCTGTGCTTCCACCCCTGGGGCAATCGGTTCCAGGTGTACTGCATGCCCCTCCAGGTGCAAGCAAACTGAGGCCTGCATTCTGCTGCCAGAGGAATGGAGAAAAATGCATTGGCAATGCCAATGGTGGCATACCATTTCACTGCCTTGGACTCCAGCTCGTACTGGAGTTCCAGCATGTCCGGCACAGCAGTGCTCAGTGGTGGAGTCACTTCATTCAAGCCACGATAGTCCACAGTCAATCTCCATTCTCTGTGAGACTTGCGCACAGGCCAGATGGGGCTGTTGAAGGGTCAGTGGGTTTTGCTGAGCACCCCTTGGCTCTCCAGCTCATGGATAATTTTGTGGATGGGGATCACGGCATCCCAATTTGTCCAGTACTGCCGGCGGTGCACCGTCAAGGTGTCAATTGGCACTTGTTGCTCTTCCACCCTCAGAAGTCCTACTGCAGATGGATTTGTGATAGTCCAGGCAAAGTGTTCAATTGCTTAATGTTCTCTGTCTCTACAGCAGCTATGCCAAAAGCTCACTTGAGTGTTTCTGGGTCCTTGTAAAGCCATTCGGGAGGAAGTCTATGCCCAGAATACACGGGGCCTCTGGGCCGGTCACAATAGGATGTTTCTGCCACTCCTTCCCAGTCAGGCTCATCTCAGCTCCCAACGGGGTCAATTGCTGGGATCCCCCTGTCACCCTGGCAATGGAAACAGGTTCTGCCCCCACATATCCCGATGGTATCAGGGTACACTGCACACCAGTATCAACTAAGGCATCATATTTTTGTGGATTTGATGTGCCAGGCCATCAGATCCACACTGTCTAAAAGATCCAGTTTGCCCGTGCCTCTTCCTGGCTAGAGGCAGGGCCCCTCTAGTCCATGTTATTTCTTTCCTGGGCATACATGGTAGAGGTTCCTTCAAGGGGATCTGACAGATCATACTCAGCAGCTCGGTCATGGGAGGTTGAGGCTACCTTCACTTTACTGGAGTTCCCTCGATTAGTGTTTCCCTCCTTGAATTGACGCACCCGTGCTGCTAGGACAGAAGTGGGTTTTCCATCCCACCTTCCCATGTCTTCCCCATGGTCATGCAGGGAGAACCACAGGTCAGCCCCTGGGGGGTACCCTCTCTGTCTAGCTGGGGAACATTGGGCTCTGACTTTGGGGCCTGTGACTTGCACTGGTGCCATATGGGAACTGTTGCTCCTCACTGTGACGGTGTTCACAGGGGTCCCAGAATGAGGGAAGAGATGAGAATGTTGACTCCATGTTTCAGAAGGTTTGATTTATTATTTTATGAGATATATTATGTTAAAACTATACTAAAAGAATAGAAGAAAGGATTTCATCAGAAGGCTAGCTAAGAATAGAAAAAGAATGAGTAACAAAGGCTTGTGACTGACCAAGACAGTCCAGACAGCTGGACTGTGATTGGCCATTAATTAGAAACAACAACATGAGACCAATCACAGATCCACCTGGTAATTCCACAGCAGCAGATAACTATCGTTTACATTTTGTTCCTAAGGTCTCTCAGCTTCTCAGGAGGAAAAAATCCTAAGGAAAGGATTTTTCATAAAATATGTCTGTGACACCTTGCCTCCTCCCTCATCTCCTCTTTGAGATTTTTAATCACAGCAGAGACATGAGCCAGCATTGGGCCATTGATCATACTGTCATAATTTCTAAGCTTGTTGGCAACAGAGCCCACTGTCTCTCGGTTGGTGTCGGCATTAATAGTTGAAATAAAGGTGGTGTATTGAGATAGCCCCAGATTTACCAGACTCCACAACATTTGCGTTGTGCACCTGACGTTGTTGGGGTCATTATCATGCTGTCCATCCCTCCCAAAGAGTACCTCCAATACTGACACATCTCTCAGCTGTTGGATGCCTTCCTCAAGGGTCTTCCAGCATATTCTGTGGTGGTGCTCCTGCATGCTCTCCCTGTGGACAAACCTCTCTCTGGCACTCATTAAAAGGCGCTTCTAGAGGGAAAGGGACCCTGGCTCCCTTACAAAAATCTGATTCATACCTGAGTGCTGGGTCAAGGGTCCCAAATTCCTTGCCTCACCACCATCTAGTACAGGACACCTGTACTTATAAGGTCCCAAACCCTAAGTAGCCAGGTTGTATAAGTCTCACATCCCCATCATACAATGTCTTTGTGCAGATTTTGGAGATTTTCGTACGTCAGGGACTCGGTGACAATCTCAACCTCTGGATCTGCTGAGGGTTGTGAGGGCTTTTCCTTATCGGGGTGCTCTGCTTTCATCTTAGATCTCCTTGTTTCTACAGGGGCAACTGCTGCTGGCTGTGACTGCCTTTGCAGTTCAGCAGGAACCCGGACAGTTGTAACAACTGTGGGTTCCATTGCTGCACTATTAAACTCTCCCTCTTTGAGGCACTGGGAGGGCTTCTCATGAGCTTGAGAAATGTGCTTTATCTCACGTATCTCTCCCTCACCAGAACACCCATCCAATCTGGGTAGTTTATAGCTGAGATGGGCTGTGGGAGAGGGTCAGGCTCTGGGGCAGCATCTGTTGTCTTTGGGGTAGGTGTCAGGGTGGTGTGGGATCCCTGAAAAAGGGGGGCAGGGGCCTCCCAGAAATCTGACTGGGCTGTAGGGGAGTCCCAGTCCCAGATAATGGGGTTTAGGGGAATCCCAGTCCTGGAAATGGAGATTCAGGGGTGTCCCAGTGCCCAGGAATGGGGGTTCAGGGGGGTTCCCGTGCCGAGATTCAGGATTCAATGGGATCCTGAGCCCCAGGAATGGGAGATCGTGTGGGTCCCGGTGCCAGATAAGGGGGTGCAGGGGGTCCCGCTGCCATGAAAGGTTCACAGGGTCCCTGTGCCCAGGAACAGGGACTCAGGGGGGTCCTAGTGCTAGGGAAGGTGATAGAGGGGGATCACAGGACCCAAATTGGGGGTGCAGGGGAATTCCCCTGCCCAACCAACAATGGAGGTTAGGGGGTTCCCATTGCCCGGAAATGGACATTCGGAGGGGTCCCTGTTGGGATTTTAGCTGACTAGAGATTGGAAAAGTACAAGGCCGTGGCTAATTCCAAGTCCTGCACCTGCAAGATAGCGTGTCCTTGGGCCTAGCTGTAGTATGATAACAAATAGTGAAAGAGACATGAGAACAAGAGAGATGTAACCCCTAAGGAATGGGGAAGAGCTGATATTGTGGTGTGGCCAATGGACGGTGTAAATTACAGAATATTCATGAGTTTATTACTTGCTGTATAAGTGTCTGATGCTCTCTTCAATAAAACAGAACTTGCGGATGACTCATATTGAGTCCGAGTTTTCCGCTCACCCGACAAATGGCTCATCCCTGACAAACGGCTCATTCTGCAACAGGTCCCGGTGCCCGGGAATTGCGGTTCAGGGGGGTCCCGGTTTCGGGGGGGTCCCACTCACCTTTGGTCGCGCTCCCCGGGTTCCCCAGAAGCCCCAGGAGCCCCAAGAGCACCCCCAGCCCCAGCGCTGGAGCCATCGCAGCCGTCCCCGATCGCGGCTGTGGCGCGGCTGGAGAGACGCGAAAGCGAAAGTGCCCGAGGAGCGCGGGGGGAGGGGAAAAGGGCGAATTCCAGGGAATTCACCTGGATCCCCTCCTGGCCCCCCTCTGGATCCCTCGGGATCCGTCTGGGACCCTCCAGGGCCGCGCCCTGCCGGACCCCCGGGCCGGGCTGTGCTGAACTCCCGGCCCTGCGCTCAAACTCTGCCCGGACCCCGCTGGGCTCGGCCCAAAGCCGGGCAAGCACCGTGAGCAGCGGAGCCAATTTTTCCTGCGGGTGCGGGTCCCACGCCCGGCGAAGCAGGGCTGGGCGCTGGGACCCGACCCCTGATTCACAATCTCCTTCTCCCTCTCTGTGCTGTTCTCTACCTTTCTTTTGGGGGATCACAAATCCCAGAGCGGCCGCAGAGCCCCGTGCCCAGGCTGGGTTTCCCAGCAAAGGGAGGCTGGGGCTGAGGTGCCCCAGGCTGGCCGGGAATGGGGGCCCGGGGGTCCCCGGGATCACGGAAACGGGGGATCCAGGGGCCGGGAGAGGAGGATAGTCGGGAAAGGGGGTGCAGGGGATGTTGGTGCAGGATAAGGGGGTGCAGGGGGGTGTTGGTGCAGGATAAAGGGGTGCAGGGGGATCCCAGTGCACCTGGGGGGTGGGGCAGGATCTGTGAAATGGCAGCAGCTGCTGGGGAGGGACTGAGATGGACTGGGACAGATTGGAAAAAGAACCCACTGGAAGCAGAACTGAGGCACCAGGGATCATACTGGGATATACTGGGACCATACTGAGGGCAACTGGGAGCAACTCAGAGCATGCAGGTGCAATTGAGATATACTGGGAGGGACTGGGAATGGTTTGGATAATCCTGGGACTGACTGCAATCATACTGGGAGTGATCAGATCTGTAGTAGGGGTGAAGAGGAGAGACTGGAATAATGCAGGGACCAACTGGGATCATACTGGGAACAGCTGGCCCATGCTGGGGTCATACTGGGATCATACTGGGACTGATGGGGTAATACTTGGAGTGACTGGCACAGTACTGGGAGTAACTGGGATCATACTGGAGGTGACTGGGGCCACAGAGGGCTCTTACTGAGAGTGAAAGGAACCATACAGGCCATGACTGGGAGCCACTGGGACCATGCTGGGGGCAACTGGGATCCTATCGGGAGTAATTTGGAACATACTGGGAGTGACCGGGATCATCCAGGGGGTAACCGGGACCCCACAGGTGAGGCGGCGGCGGAGCTCGGAGGCGGCCGCAGCGCAGGTGGGAGCCGCGCTGGCTTGTGCGGGAGCTCAGGGCTTGCTGCGGGCCTCGGGGGCTGCAGGGGGCTCAGGCGGGTTCGTTGTGCCGTGTCCGGCCCGTGTTGCCGCTGGCGTGAGGGCGCTGCGGGAGCGGCTGCCCGCGGTCACCTTGCAGCCGCTGCCTCGGCAGGAGCCGCTGCCGGAGCAGCGCTGGCTCGGCCCGGTTGCTGTGGCTGGGACAGTGGAGCCTGCCCCGTGCCCGGAGGCTGCGCTGGGGCCGCCTCCGAGCTCCGCCGCCGCCTCACCGGGCACCGGCCGCTGCGACCGCTCCCGGGCCCGCACGGACGCCCCGGTAATGGCGGCCCTGCCGAGCCAAGGCCGCCCTCAGGGCGGCACCAGGGGCCGTGCTTGGCCCCGCTCCCACCAATCACCGCACGAGCTTGAGGAGTGACGGCAGAATCAGCCAATCACAGCGAGGGGCGGGCTCTGCACAAGGCGCGGGCTCTGCACACGGCACGGCGCCGCCCCGCCTCCCTTTATCCGCACTCCGGCATTTCCCGGCAGCCGCGGCTGAGGAGCGGCCCCGGCGCTGTGCCCGGCTCGGGCAGGAGGCCAAGGAGCCGCTGCTGCTGCCCCGAACCGCCGGGAGCTCGGCGTGACCGGGACCTGAGGGCGCTGGGAGCTGGGGTGAGTGCGGGACGGAGCCGGGACCGGCCTGCAGCCTCGGCAGGAGCCCAGGCCGGAGCAGGGGTTGCTGGAGGGAGGCCAAAACCTCTCTGTCACTTCCCTCCTCCACCTGGGCAGAGAACAGAGCGCGTAAGGAAAAGCTCGAAGGTCTGGGTAACGGTGAGACAGTTCAATCACTGGTGACGGGCACAACGCACTTGTCAGGAGAATTAATCTACAAACCTCAGAGCTGTATGTCCAAAAAGGAGACAGAGGAGTCCTTTTACTTTATTCGAATAAAGGGGAGAGGCCATGGGGCATTGCCCTGGGGTCTCTCCAATTTTTGGAGGACACAGCCGCCGTTTTTATCCCAGTTTCCCGGCCGCATTTTCCTTCTCTCTTTCCGATTGGCTGAGGTACTTGACAGGTTCAAATTTCCCGCTACTCCCGATACTTAAGATTTCCCTCTGATGTACAACCTCCCTTTTAATTTTTAATTCTTATGGAATTTAGGGTTTTCCCTCATTGTTTCTTTCATCTTTCAGTGTTCAGTTTCATTTATCAGCAAACCTAAAGTTTGTTTGTAAAAGCAAATATCATTTCCCATTCATCAATCAGTGGAATCTTTTCCATTGTTTCATTTATCTCTCAGTGCTGGTTTGATCTACCAGCAGACCCACAGCCTGTTTGTAAGGGCAAAATCCATCATTCCTCTGACACTTGACTTGGGGAAATTAATTGAATTTATTATCAAACATGGCTGGACAAGAGAATGAGAACTGAAATAATTCCTACGAAAATATCCTCCCCCCACTCCTCTCTCCTTCCCGGGCTTAAATCTGTCCCGAATTCCTTCCCTTCTCCCCAGCCAGAGGCGTAGGGGATGGGGGTCACAGCCCGGTCCTGTCACAGCCTCCCCTCAGGGACAGGAATCCTCGTCCTGCTCCGGCCTGGGGTCCCTCCCACGGGACACATCCCTCGGGAACGGGCTGCTCCAGCGGGGATCCCCCCGGGCTCACAGGTGCCGCCAGGAGCCGCTTCCATGGCTCTGCAGGGGCTTCCCAGGGGCTCGGAGCCTCTCTCGGGCATCCCCTGCCCGCGGTCTCCTTGCGGCCGCTGCCTCGGCAGGAGCCGCTGCCGGAGCAGCGCTGGCTCGGCCCGGTTGCTGTGGCTGGGAGAGAGGGGGCTGCCCCGTGCCCGGGGCTGTGCGGGGAAATTCCCGTGGCCGGAGGTTTCTGTGCCCAGAGGAGACAGAGGAGTCCTGTAAAAGTGACTTTATTGCTGAGCAGAGGGAGAGGCCGTGGGGCATTTGCCGTGCGCTCTGTGCCATTGTTGTAGTTCACAGCCTCCTTTTTATCCCCATTTTCCCGTTTTCATCTCCCTCTCCCTTTGCCCGCTGGCTGAGGTACTTGGAAGGTTCAGACCTCCCGATCCTCCAACTGCATGTCCTTGTTAATGTGCGCCCCCACTTTTGTATAACAGCTGATATTCATGGCTCTGTTAAGTCTTTGTTCTTCTGGAAGTTCAGGAATTCAGCAGGACTTTGAAGAGCTTTCCGTGTCAACTTCTAACATTTTCTAAAGCTGATGGTTTCTGCCATTACTTCCTTATCTACAAGTTCCCGACCCTATCTCCAGGCAGATTCACTCATTGAGTCTGTTTTTTCTTCCTGGGTCCTCTTTGGTTTTGGGATTATTCTCAGTGCCCTCATTCCCTGCCCTTCTGTAGCTGTTTCTGGATCAGGAAGCCTGGCTGCCACCTGCATCACCTCGCTCACCTGCTGAATGAGCTGTACCCTCAAGGTGTGGAGCATGGTACAAAGATGAGAGTTGCTGTAGCACATCAGAGGAGAAGCAGCATTTGTTTAACCCATGATCTGCCAGGGAGCCACGAAACTGTGTCCCATTCCCATCCTTTCCATGTTTGGGTCAGAACATGAGCTGCTTTCTTGTTTCCTTTGTTATCTGTTTCAGCACTTTTCCTTTGTCACCTATTTGCCAACAGCGGTTTGAGTCATTGAATTTTCCAGAAACTCCTTTTTCTGCTAACAGATGATCTGATCCCATCCTATGGTTTAGTGTTGTGTTCCTCATTTCAGTGGATTGGTCAGCAGGAAGGTCAGGAGCTGGAGCTGTCTGCTTGGTTATTAATATGAGGACAGCTTGTAATCTAATGATGCCTTGGAAATGAGAAATGGGTTCTGTGGCTCCTGATATGAATTGGTTTGGGTTCCCAGGTGCTGGTCCATGGTGTTGTGGGATTTCTTCTGGTGGCCTATCAGCTTTTCAGAATTTCTTTTGCCCCCCTGTTAGGTGCCATGGTGTCAGCAGAAGATATTGAAGCCTTCCTGGTCAGGGCATTTCGGTGCCAGGCTCTCACAGGCACCCATAGCTGCACGGGTTGAGCTGAGCATGTGGCGGTGACCTGGGCTGTGTCTGATTCCCCTTCCTTCCCTCCCCTGGAACACGGTGTTGCTTTTAGACACCACTTGTCCTGGTTGCTTCAGAGTGCTTTGGACAGACTCCACATCTAATTTACCCTCTTTCCCTGGGGCTGCCCACACTTCTGGGTTCACTTCAGCATAGGCCTGGCCAGACATATGACCCAGAGGTACAGCTGAACTGGCCTCTGTATCACCTTTTATAATATTAATTTGTGTTCTGTGTTTAGTGATCAAATCCCTTCGCAATAAGTCATGATAACAATTAGGAGCAAATAAAAATTCACGCATTTCACACCCATCTCCCACATCTGCTAACAATGACTGAATAAAACCACGCATCTTTCCCACTTTCCCTGAATAATCCAAGACGTTGGCATTTTCTGTCCCTTGGGTCTGAGATTCAGAGTGGATTGAGAGGCCCCTGTGTCCATCAGGAAATGCCTCCTCTCAATGCAGACCCACCTTGAATGTTCTCAAGGGCTGCAGTGTGGAGGGTCCCTGGTGTGATGGAAGCTGTGACAGCCCTGCCAAACCATGTCCATCAAGGGGTGAACTTGCTTGTCCTGAGGGTGCTGCTGTCTGTGCTTGCAGTGTCCTTGTGCCCTGCAGCTGGAGCCCTGGTTCCTTGCCAGGGGCTGTTTGGGTGGGCTCTCCCCTGCCGAGGAGGGCAATGCCTCTGCCAGGTGCTTGTGGCCGAGCCGTGCCCTGGGTGCTGGGGCCCCCTTGGGCCCTGGGGTTGATCCCTCAGGGGCTGTAGGAACTGTGCCCTGGCCTTTGCTTTCAGCTTGGCCTTTTGCTGCTCCCTTCTTGCACTCACCTGCTGTGCCTTTGTGCCCAAGTGCTGCAGGGCCTTCTTGTGCCCCTCCTGCCGCCCCCCTCAGTGCCTGTAGGTGCTCATCCTCTGACAGCTGCTGAGCTTTCTGCAGAATCATTTGTTTTCCAGCGACCCAAACGATATCTCGATCCTTCCCTAATAATCCACTTTTCCCAGGCGTTCCTTGCTCCTCCTCCCTGTGCTCAGGGTGCCCTCCCCAGCCCGTATCCCAGAGCCGCTCCCTGTCCTGCCGCAGTGTCCGAAGGCGCCCCTGGCGGGCAGGGCCAGCAGCTCCACGGAGCCAGGCAGCGGCCGGGGCGTCCCGCAGCCTCCTGGGGGCCGGGGGCCACTGCCGGCCCTGCCCGGGGCTGGTGGGGTCAGGCAGCGCCCGGCGCTGAGCCCCGGCTGCCCCACAGCCCCGGCCCGGTCCCGCAGCTCCCCACAGGCCCCCAGCCCGTGCTCCCGGTGCCGCAGCTCTGCGCCCGGTGCTGCCGCTGTCCCTCACAGAGAAACCCCCTGAAACCCTGACCTCCTTTTTTTCCTCTCCTGGAAACTGGGGATACAAATGATCAGCTGACAAATGTTGAGGATAAGACCCTGCTGAAAAATATCCCAATCCTCAGTATTTTTCTCTTCCTCCCCTTTTCTTTTTCTTCCCACATAGATTCCTCCAGCTGCTTCTTGCCTTAACCATATTCCTGCACACTCCCCTTCACCCAGTCCCTTTGCAGCACACCAATTCCATCCATGCCCTGTTGTCCAAATGTGAGGGGAATTTGGGGAGGTGGGAGTGGGGCAGTGCCAAGGCCAGGCCCCCCCGCGCTGTCCTGGCGGGAGCGGCTGCAGTGGGGATCGAGTGCGGGCGGGAGCGGCCGAGAGCCCAGCGCTGCCCCAGCCCGACCTGCCCCAGCTCCATCCCTGCCCTTGCCGTGGGATGCTTTGGGTTTGAGGGAAAGAGGGAGCCAGCAGTGGGTGCTGGGCCTGGGGCAGGAGGAGAAGGGAAGGAGAAGCAGGGTTGAGGAACAAAATGGTCAAATGATGCATGTGGGAGGAGAAGGTGGAATTGTGCAGGAGAAGGAGGAGTTGTAGGAGGAAGAACAGTGTGAAGAAGTGTGGAGACACAGGAGGAAGAGCAGAAACAGCAAGCATCACAAGGTTCCACTTCTCTCTGTATCTGCAGCCTCTAACCCCAGCTCCCGGAGTGTTGCCCCCTCACATGCAGCGGATATCCGGGGAGGAGGATCCATGATTTTCATGGGGGCTAAATCTTGGTGTTTCTGAGCTTTATTGGGCTAATAGGTTGGTGTTACGACTTTTTTGTGAGTTCTGAATCTTTGTATTTTGGAGGTGGTTTTGTCTGAATCTTGATGTTGGCAGAGTTTTTATCTATGTCTTGAAGATTGCAGGATTTTCGTGCTGAATCATGGTGTTTTGGAGGTTCTTACAGACATAAGGTTCCCAATTACTCGGGCTTAGGGCAACCACCAGCCCAAGGCACTCTCATCTTGTTTTTTTTCCCCCAAACCAGGATTTTTCATTCCCAGGGCGTGTGTGGATGGAGGATGAGGAAAAGCCCTGGAGATTTCGCACAAGGAGGGGCTGCAAACCCAGCACAGGGAGCTGCGGGGAGGAAAGAGCCCCCCTGAGCCAGGAAGGCGGCCAAAGATCCAGCCAGAGCTCAGAGCTGGTGGAGAAGCCTCATGGCAGAGAGAAGCCTCATGGCAGGGAGAAGCCCCACAAGTGCTTGGAATGTGGGAAGGGCTTCAGGTGGAACTCCAACCTGATCCAGCACCAGAAGACCCACACTGGGGAAAAGCCCTACGAGTGTGGGGAATGTGGGAAGTATTTCAGCCGGAGCTCAACCCTGATCCGGCACCAGGAGAGCCACACTGGGGAACGGCCCTTTGAGTGTGGGGAGTGTGGGAAGAGCTTCAGAGACTGCTCTGACCTGATCCGGCACCAGAGGATCCACACTGGGGAACGGCCCTACGAGTGTGGGGAGTGTGGGAAGAGTTTCAGCCAGAGCTCCCAACTGATTCGGCACCAGATGATCCACACTGGTGAAAAGCCCTATGAGTGTGGGAAATGTGGGAAGAGTTTCAGGCAGTGCTCTGGCCTGATGAGACACCAGGTGATCCACACTGGGGAACAGCCCTACACCTGCTTGGAATGTGGGAAGAGCTTTGGGTGGAGCTCCACCCTGAGAACACACCAGCGCATCCACACCGGGGAGAGGCCCTATCAGTGTCCTGAGTGTGGGAAGAAGTTTCATGTCAGCTCCGATCTCGTCAAACATGAGCAGATTCACACCGAGGAGAGGCCCTTCCGCTGCCCCGACTGCGGGAAGGGCTTCAAGCGCAATTCCACTCTCACCACCCACCGGCGCATCCACACCGGGGAGAGGCCCTACGGGTGTCCTGAATGTGGGAAGAGCTTCTCCAGGAGCTCAGCCTTGACCCAACACCAACAGAGGCACCACTGAGGGAAGCCCTGTGAGTGTCCTGAGTTCAGGAAGAGCTTTGTGGGCTGCTCCAGCTCCATCCCCCATTGGTGGATCCATGTTGGATGATCCCCAGTGACCGTTGTTGGGCAGATCCGTGGTGACCCCTTATGGGGCATAAAACAGAGAGTACAGAGGAACTGATAAAGGGGCCCGTTATCTTAGGTCTGAGCGAGCAGAAAGTGTGGGAAAAACAGACACAGATAAAGCCTCCCTGGGCAGCAAGTGACCAAGCAACATGTGAGATTTTGGTAAGATAATGTTACCAGGTGACATGATGTCATGAAGAATGTGTAACCAATGGGAAAATGTTACCAAAAATAGAGCCCCATATAACTACCATGCAAGTGAAACCCTATATAAACCTCTGGTATACTCTATAAAATTGGCTTCTGATCTAAACTCGGATATCCCCATCTCTCCATTGTCGATAGCCCCTGTTCTGGGTGATCCCCGTTGGGTGGGGGGAAGGTGTTGGAGAGATTTTTTCCCTTCTCCTTGTGCTGCTGTGATTTGGTTGGTAATAAATTCCGTCCTTGTGCCCAGGCTGGCTCTGTTGTCCCCGTGCTGGTGCTGTGGGCAGGATCTCTCCCTTTCCTTCTCTCTTCTGTGCCACTCCTCAGCCAATCAGAGAATGCGATGAACAGGAATCAGCCCATCAGAGAGAGCAGGGCTGATGACTCACTTGCCGAGCAGATCCGCAGCACCCAGTGTTCCCCACCTGGCCCCCACCGTCCCTACCCAGTCACAGCCCCCCTTGCGGGGTCCCCCCAAGTCCCTCGCCAGTGCCCCCCATAAACTGGACTGTGTTTAACTGGGAAGATTTACTGGGAACACTGGGAGCAGCCAGGTGGGGGGAGAGCGACAGCGGGGCTTGGGGGACACACGACCCACCCCCAAAATCAGCATGGGTATGGAGCAGGAGGTCCTGGCCGGGCCCGAGGCCACGGGGATCTGTTTTCCCTTCTCTAAATTTTCAGTGTGAGGTGCCCTGATAAACCAAACACCATTTGTTTTTTCTGATTTCTCCTCCAGGATTTTACAGGTCCATATTGTCTACTGTAATTAATCTAATCTACTGCAACCTCACTCCATGTCCAAACTTTACGGCTACTGGCAGGTGAATTAGATTGAGAAGCTGGGGCCTGTGAGGGGATGGAGTATGGAGTGAAACCAGAGTCAGTAGATCCAGTTTGGTTGGTGAGGTTACCAAGGAATCTACCTAGTCTCTCTATGGGACCCAAGGCCATGATGGTTTTCTGTAAAGTAATTGCTGTACATTTAGGTGTTCTGGAAGCCCTCGAATTAAAGAAGTAATAATTTCAGGCTTTACAGGTAATTGCATTGGTGACTGAAAACCAGGAATCAACTTTTATTCCATGAATCATTTGCAGGCAGGTGGCTTTGTGGATGCTTTTCAAAACTGGGTCGAGGGTACTGACTATAGCTAAAGGGTCTCCCCTTTCCAAAGTATTAATTCCCCTGGCCCAGAAAGCTGCACATTGTGTCAGGGACCATGTGTCACGCTTATCTCCTGTTGTTAAGAAAACTCCATGTCCCCAGTACCCACTAGCCTCCTGTTCAGTTAATTTAATTTGATCTCCACCACTGAGGGACACTCAGAAGACATATTCTTCTCCGATTCTTGTGGAAGGCGGCCATATTTTTTCTTCAGCTTAGCTAATTCGGTAGCACTGAATGGTATTTGTTCAGTTGTGATATGTGGTTCAAAATCTTCATCATTAATATAACTATATTCTGTTTTAACCAGGAGTCTCAAATGAGGGCAGCAGTTTTCTCCACAGTGTTTTACTGCTTCTAGTTCCTTATGGGGATAAATCTGTTTAATGTGAGGAGTTTCTTTTCCTCTGCCTGTGTTGAGGAATCAGCATTCAGTGAATTCTTAACATGTTCCTCTCTAAGGGCAGCTCGTAACAGATGGATCTCATTCCTTTATTAATTTAATTGTTTTTGCAAAATTTCAACTAGGTTTTGAAGGGAGTCCATTATAGCTTTTTCCTCACTTCTTCACTTTAAGAGAGTTTCTATAGCTGCTGTAAGACAAGCTCCCAAAACTGAGCAGACAATAGTTTCAGTTTTGCCCAGTTTAAATTTTTTTTCATGTTGTAAAGAACATACTCTATCAATAACATTTTCCAAATTAAATCAGTTACTTTGTGCCCATTCTACTCCTCCTGGAGAAGGTTTGGCATTGTGTTTGGCTAGTAGAGCATAAAATTCAGCTTTAACTTTTGCACTGAGGTTTTCAGTCATTTTATGAAGGGACCAAAACCATGATAGGGAGGTATAGACTTAAGTTACACAATCTTACAGCCTTTGCTGTGTTTCCCTTCACTTCCCTGAGTGGGTGAAGAGACTAAATCTGCCTGGGAGGTTCTACTCAGTTACTTCAAGTTGTCCCTTCACTGTCCAGACAGTCCAGATTTGCACATACACAAAAAACAGTTTCCCCTTTTTGCACTAAGAGATCTTTCATGAAATTCTGAAGACAGAACCCTCAATTGAGTATGGGGGTGCTTTTCACCTAGGCTTGTGCAGTTTGTTGCAAATTCGAGTCACCCCCCTTGCTTTCTAGACAACTGCTCACCCCTTTTGGGTTGTTGGGCTCAGTGCAGCTGGAGTGAAATGTCCTTCCCCTGTTACAGACTACACACAACCCTGCAAACCCCTCTGTCTGTCAGAATCCGATCCATGATGCCAATTTAATGTCATGATCTGCTCGTACAAGTGGGGTTGTGATGGTCCAGTTTACCGATCTCAGAGTGCAAAAACAACACAGAGGGGATTTCAGTCTTAATCAAAACAAATGCACCTTTTATTGAGTGCCCATAGCAAATGCGAGAGAAGGAATAGAAAGGAGATAAAGGATAGAGGGAGAAAGAAAAAGAAGGGGTGGGAATAGCTACCAAGGCAGAGACAAAATTCTCCTGGTCCAGCCAATAGATCTGTCTTGTCATGTTGGGGAGAATCTCAAAATCTTTGGATAACTCAGGGGTCTTTTATAGTCATCCACTGAGGGGGGAGCGGATAAAAGACAATGTAGAATAAGTCTATTGAAAATGAGTACAGACAGTCCATGTTCCAAAACAGGACAAGTCAATCTTAGCAGTGAGTGGGATCCATTGTTTTCAGGATTGGTGTCCATGAGAAACCATTCTTGGTCTAGCAAACACACCTGCAGACAGTACTTGGCAAACATATTGCATCAGTCAGGCCAGCGCCCCTGTATTAGAATTTTAAGGGTCTCAGTCTCAGTCCTTGGGAGGGGTCCTTACAGTCCTTTCCCTTACAGCGGTCATGAAGCAGATGAGGGATTTTCTGTAGAGGATCACCAAAGTTACCCCAGAAAGTTCATTTGGCCAAGAGGTGGGGAAATTCATGGACCATTGTGATGAGCAGGGATCGTGAAGCAGGTGTAAGTGTACAGAGCAAGCCACTCGCTGTCAGCCCCTGCTCAAAGCAGTTGTACTGTTGTGACACAGCAAGCACAGCTGCAAACAATCACTTGGCGAGCATCCACCTCAACCAGGCCAGAACTCCAGCCAGGGTCTTCAGGATCTTGGTCTCTGTCCTTGCCACGGTCAGGAGGCAAATGAGGGAAACTTTGGACCATCTCTTACAGCAGTTTACTTTATGGCTTCCTCAACAATCCCCCCTCTGGGAGATATCTTCTGTTAATGGGCCATTGAGTGTCACTGCATGACTGATAAAAATTTCATCATCCCCTTGTGAGGTGCTCCGGCCAGAGGGAGGAGCCAGGCATTCCTACCTGGATATAATTTGACATTTGGAAGAGGAGAGACAGCCTTTTCCCACTGGATTCCCAGAGGAAGTCCAGGCCCATCTATGCCACCACTGGACCTTCAGAGGATAACTCCACCCTTCTACAAGATCTCTGCTTCAACAGAACAATACCTGTCACTGCAGGTGCACTGCAGCCACCATTTAATAGGACTGGTACCACCACTGTGACCCACTGGGTGTCAGGTCATATTCTGACTCTGTCAGTGGGGTTTTTTGTTTGTACTATTGCATTTGTATTTTTTATTTTCGTAGTAAAGAACTGTTACTCCCATATCTTTGCTTGAGAGATTTTAATTTCAAAATTATAGTATTTCAGAGGGAGGGGATTTACATTTTCCATTTCACAGGAAGCTCCTGCCTTCCTTAGCAGATACCTGTCTTTTCAAACCAAAATAGAATGTCATCCATATAATGAAGGATGATGGCATCTGGGAAAGTCCTTTGGATGGGAGACAGGACATGGGCCATGTACCACTGGCATATAGAGGGTGAGTTTTTCATTTTCTGGGGGAGGACTCACCAGTGGTAGTGCTTCAGATGTGCCTGTTCAGGGAGGGAATGGAAAAAGCGAATCTGGGAGCATCTCGGAGATAGAGAAGTATGTTAAAAAAGTGGCCTTTGATATCTATGACCACCAGTCTCCAGTCATGGGGAAGCATGAAGGGAGAGAGAAGGCCAGACTACAATGACCTTGTTAATTTTACAAAGGTCATGGAGGAGCCTCCACCTGTCCTTGCCAGGTTTTTAAGAACAAAGACAGGGGAGTTCCAAGGGCTGTTGGTAGGTACGATGTGTCCCTTGGAGAGCTGGTCCTCCAGGAGGAGCTCTAGAGTACGTAATTTCTCTGTTGAGAGGGACCACAGATCCACCCACGGTGGGGTGTCAGTCTTCCAGGTGAGTGGTGGGATGATGCACTCTGCAGTGGCCCCAACTAGAAATCCTGGGATAGAGGTGGAATATCAAGTCAAGCTGCCCACTGGGACAACAGGTCCCTGTCCCACAGGATGATGAGTGCCCTGACTACAAATGGCCTGATGGTGGCAGCTTGGCCCTCTGGTCCTTCTATTGTGATAGTATGCTTGCTCCTCATGGAGACAATGGGGGAGATGACTCCAGTGACAGGAGTCAGCTCCTGGTTCAGGGGCCATTTCGTTTGTGTAATGATAGTAATGTTGGCCCCTGTGTCCATCATACCTTGTAGGTAGATGTTATTACCCTTTTTCGACAGGCCACCCTCTATAAGGGATCTGTCTTGGCCCATTATTTCAACTCAGAATGCCACTGGGTGCTCTGGGATATTGCTATGTCTAATGGCAACAAAAAGGCTTGGGTGATCACAGTCTCTCTATGCAGGAAGTGTGGTGGTTTTGAGCAGCAGACAGTGACTTTGATTTCGACAATTGGCCCAACAGTTTGTACTGCTGCTATAACATGCATTTCATTTGGTCCATGAATACAATTACCTATTACCAGCACATCCCTCAGGTCCTCCAGGGGTCCATATTTTCTGATGGGAATATGATAGAAAGCATAGTCATCAAATTGTACAGAGCACTCACCCGCTGGCGTCAGGTCCTGACCTGAACTTGCTGGAAAGCTTTGGTGACTCTGGTCTGCTGTTCGGAGTATGAAGAGCTCCACGGGAATTTCCCACATCTTGGACTTCTGGAATAGTGGGGAGGGTACAGTGAAACAGCTTTCCATTTGCTGTCTTCAGGCAGGGCCACCCTGCAGTCTGTTGGAAGTTTTTTGGCTGAAAATGGTTCTGGTGGTGGTGAGGCTGCTGGTGATAATGAAACTGAGAACTGCTGTTAGAATGTCTGTTGCAATCCATACAATGTCATGAATGGCACCTCTTTGGTGGCTGCTGGTCTTAAAGCATTTTGTATTCTGGACAGTCTGTGGTAGATAGGGACAGGCGATCGAAAGATCACGCGATGTGACGGAAAGCGGTAGGACTCCTTTTCCCCTAATCCGTTAAGATAAGAGATCACCCTACAAATGTAACTAGGAATGTAGCCCCCCTAACGATAGTAATGCTGGTAACTTTCCACTCCTTACTAACCATAGATGGTACTGCAGACCCCCTCTGACATAGAGAAGCCCCTTAGACTATTAAACCCTACGAGATGAGATAATAAAGGCCTTTGACCTTCTACCACATTGGTGTCTGCGAGCTCTTTGGCCCGAGCGACCCTGGAGAGTTTGGGTCACCGTGCTGCTCCTCGAAACCAGGTCGCCTTGCCTTATATCAGAAGGCAACAACTGGTGCCAAAACCCGGGAAGAAGCTCGGGCAACGGGAATTCGCCTGGACAGAGGACAGCGGCTGCAGCGACGGGACCGTCTGCAGCGGGGGGGACGCCCCCAGACCAGCGTTGAATATGGAGGCCATAGGGAAGGTCGTAAGTCAGATGCATGCACAATGGGGTATTGAGTGTAAGCTTAAAGATCTATGTCTTGCATTACCGAGTCTGATTAAGCTTGGGGCTATAGAAAGCCCAGTGGATATCCTCCATCCGGGCATGTGGGATAATTGTACAAAAGCTCTGGCCGAGGAAGCTATGTCCTCAAGCTCAGGGAAAGCCCTAAAATCGTGTGGCAGAGTTATGCAGGCTCTGCAAAAAGCTTGACAAGAGCAAGAAACCTGGAAAGCCACGCAAACTTGTTTATTAGCCATGCCGCAGCTGGGGGTGGGCGCGGCGATGCAAACCACGGAGGATCTTGAACCGGGCGAGCGTGTGGAGGTGCGAACGCCGGAACCCCCTCAGCGAGCCGACTCACCATCAGAGGGGGGGGACACGCGCGGGCGTTCTGGCAGGGGCTAGCAGAGGAGGCGTGGAACGCGGCCGGATTGTCAGACCCCATAGGGATTGATAAAAACTCCCCCCCACCCTATGCATTTGAAAATTGCGCCGAACCACGTGTTCAGGGTGGAAAGGAAGACGCGGAGGGTGGAAATGCTGTTAGCCTGCTTAACAACGCATGCGCAGGCGAGCAGGGAGAAGGGGCGGCCCTCGCGGAGGAGCGTAAGACCAATCAGAGTGCTCAGTTCACATTAGGTCCCTTTAGGGCAAGGACCTCCCCCAGCAGGAGTCGGGGGGACCCCAGGGGAAGGGAACGGCCCGACCCCCGCAGGAAGGGGCGGGTTGGGAGCCCGAGAAAACGGCAGAGCAGCCCGGAAATGTCCGGCCAGTCGACTTCCGGCTCGGACTCTGATTCGAGCTCTGAGTTCGAGAGGGGATTGGAGGATTCCGACTTGGATTCTAGTTTTAACAGAGAGAGAGCAGCAGCATGTAAGGTCACTAGCCACAGCGCTCCCGCGTGGGTGAAGGGGTTATCAGAGAAAGACCGAACCCCGCTTATAGACTGGCGGAAAATAAAAATAACGTGCGCAGAGTGGGCTCCGTCTGCGACACTGGTGTTCCCGGTCCGTGTGGGGGGGGCAGGCAGAAATCAAAGGACCTATTCCCCAGTAAATCCGAAAGACGTGCAGGCAATTATTAAAGCGATTGCGGACAAGGGAATTAATTCTGCCATGGTTTCCACACTCATTGACAGCGTTTTTGGAGGGGATGACATGCTACCTTTTGATATTAAGCAGAGTTGCAGGATGATTTTTGATGGGGCAGAGATGATCGTTTTTAAACAGGAGTGGGAGGACAACTGTATAAAGCAGCTGGCTTTGGTAACCGGAGCTGACCATCCACTGCACGGCTCCAGCATACAGAGGTTAATGGGAACAGACCCCACTATGATCACCCCCCAGGCGCAGGCTGAGGGCCTGCGGGCCCATGAGGTCATGACAACAACCCATGCTGCCCGATAAGCCCTCTGTGTTGCTTCCAAAGTAATAGCCAAACCCTCCCCATGGTCCTCTATAAAACAGAGTGAGAGTGAGAGCTTCACTCAGTTTGTGGACCGTCTTCAGGCAGCATTAGATTCCTCTGCATTACCCTCAGAGGCGAAGGGTCCTGTTCTGGCAGAATGCCTACGCCAGCAATGCAACTCAGCCACCAAGGACATTTTAAGATCACTGCCGCAGGGGTCTAATATAGCTGCCATGATCAGACACATTGCAAAGGAAGAACATCTAGCTCCCATCCAAGCAGCAGTCCAATCTGCAATAACCAGTGTGATGGCATGCCTTAAGTGTGGCCAGGCAGGCCACTTGGCAGTAAACTGCCCCCAGCCAAGACGCCAATCAGCAGCTGCTCCACCACGCCAGGGGGGACTTAGGGGACTGTGCTGGGCATGTGGAAGGAAGGGGCATTTAGATAAGGAATGCAGATCCAGGCCTCATGGAAACGGGAGAGGGAGGGGGCAGCCAGGCCGTATCCAGCCTCCTCCCACCTGGAACATGCAGTGGCCCAGCTACAGCAACCCCCAGTGGGGCAGGGGACCCTCATACCACATGCCCCCACAGGGAGCAGTCAGTTTCGCACCCCCGCCAGTAGCACAATGGCAGAGTTGTGCAGCACTGCCAGCAGTACTTTCGCATTCTCCACCACCACAAGCTGCGCTGGTGCCACAGGGCCAGCAGGGGATGCCCCAGAGCGGGATCCCTGGGTGGCCCTGGCCATGAAAATAGGGAAGGAACCCCTGATGGTGTGGGGGACATGCCGCCTTTACGGCAGCCAAGATCCCCACGTCATAGGGTTTCAGTTCTGGGCGGACACAAGATCAGACTGCACGATTTTCCCCCAAGCGCATTGGCCCAGACATTGGCAATTCAAAGAAGTCCCTCCAGTGAACGGAGTGGGAGGGCAGTCCCGGGCATGGAAAAGCACCCAGCTGGTGGCTATAACACTTCACATGAAAAAGGGACCAGAACAGACAGTAGCAGTCTACCCCTACATTTTGCAAAATTCTCCACCCCTGATAAGAAGGGATGTCCTTGCTATGCTAGGAGTCAGGATTACAAATTTATCATAAGGGCCACTGCCGTACACCCTCCGCTGCCAATCAAATTGACTTGGAAATCATCAGACCCCATATGGGTCAAGCAGTGGCCCCTGACAGAGCCTTGAGTGGCAGCCTTGCTGGAACTGGTCAACCACGAACTGCAAAAGGGTCACACAGAACCCTCCACCAGCCCATGGAACACCCCTGTATTTGTGATCCCCAAAAGGTCTGGAGAAGGTTATCGTCTCATCCACGACCTGAGAGAAGTGAACAAGATGATCCGACCCATGGGCCCAGTCCAGACACTGCTACCCACGAACTCAGCCATCCCCGCAGGGCAGCCATGCACAGTGCTGGACATCAAAGACTGTTTCTTTTTGATACCCCTGCACCCTGAGGACAGAGAACGATTCGCCTTTTCCGTTGTGTTTCCAAACGGTGAGCGGCCCAACCTCCACTTCCAATGGCGAGTATTACCACAGGGCTTAGTAGACAGCCCGACCATATGCCAAATCACGGTGGACAAAGCACTAACGCCAGTCTGACACTCCTATCCCACTGCGACCATCATCCAGTACATGGACGACATCCTAGTCACTGCACCATCGGCAAGCCAAGTAGATCACCTGGTGTCCACAATCACGGAAACCCTTCAGGCCAACGGCTTCGAGATCGTGAGCGCAAAGATCAAGAGAGGACCCTGCGTGACCTTCCTGGGAGTGGGGATCACAAGCTCCTACGTAACCCCCCCCAAGGTGAAGGTCCATCGAGACATCAAGACGCTCGAGGACGTGCAACGCCTGGTGGCATCGCTGCAGTGGCTTCGCAGCATCGTCCTAATTCCTCCCGAGGTCATGGACCCTCTATATGACCTCCTGAAAGGAAAGCACCCCTGGGAACCCAAGGAGCTGGCGCCACAAGCAACGAGCTCCCTCAACTTCATCGAAAGCCAGATGTCCACTGGCACACTTGCCAGGTGGCATCCAGCCGTGTCCCTGGACCTATACGTCCACTTTACACCGAAGGGGGGAGTGGGAGCACTGGCCCAAGGACCTTCCGAAAAGTCCCGACCAATCCAATGGGTGGTCCTTGGAAGACCTGCTCGTGCATTTTCCCCAGGAATCAAATGCATCGCTAACCTCATCATGAAAGGCAGGAAACACCTTGAAACACCTAGGAACCAAGCCGACAAGCATCCACCTTCCTTTCCACAAGCAGCTGACCATGGAGTCAGCCACAATATCGGAGCACCTAGCCCTTGCTCTCACTGGCTTCAGAGGAGAAATCTCCTACTCCTCCAGACCACCCTGGACTCAGCTGCTGACCATTGTCGACATGGACATGCCACCAAAGGTCATGGACCGACCGCAGCCAGGACCAATGGTCTTCACAGACGCTTCCTCCATTACTTCAACCCCAACAGCAGTGTGGCAGGCAGGAGAATAATGGCATTGCCTGTTGGAGAATTTTGCTCAGAAATGGCTTATAGAGTTTTGTTCAGACATGCCATAATAATATACAGCTGATGGAAAAGTAGAAGGCAGCTGTAAGCAGCAGTTCCCAAGCCTGTTTCCATAAATAACAAAAGTTCTCAGGCACGTTTATGTAAACAGCAGAAGTTCTCAGGTTGTTTTTAATAACAAGTAAATATCTTATCCTTGGATAAGTTTTGGGAAAGCAAAAGTGACAAACATGGAAGCCTTGAGAACCGTTCACATCAGGGTGAGAAAACAAATCTTGGTTTCAATAACAAACCACAGGTATTGAAAACAAAAGGAGGGATTAATGTTCAATCTGTAACCAATGATGAGCTTGGGTTTTGCAATATGGATGAGCTTAATTAACACTGTTATAAAATGTGCCTGGTGGATCAACAAATCGGAGTTCGATGCTGATCAAAGGATGGGTCATCTCCCTTCACTTTCTACAAATGGTGACACCTGATCGTGATACGGCAACACACCACGAAGGAGCGAAGAAACGGGTCAGGCCCAAGCAGCCGGGGCGGCAGTAAACGCGACAAAAGGGATAAAAAAGAAGCTGAGACGAGTTGTGCCTTGGGTGATCGTAAAGGCGAGCCCAACTGATATGTGCTGCACCGACCTTGAAGAGGCTGCAATCAGCGCTGACGATTTTAGGTATGGAAAGGCAAGCAGCATATGAATTATTGACTGCCTTTTTACAAAAAAGGCAGGTTAAGGGGGTAGATTTGCAAAAGGAATTACCAGGACTTTTGGCTGACAGTTATGCTAGAGGGGTTTTCCTTAACCCCCATACGGTTCACGAGTTAACGGAATGGCATAAATTTGGTGATTTATTATGGGAGGCTACTTTAGATGATGATAAAACTGCCAAGAAGTTAGGTAAATTATGGAGGGTCATTCGCAATGAATTACTGCAGTTTCAGGCCGAAAAAGAGGCTGCCCAGCAGGCTAACGCCGCTCATGGGTGTAATAAAGGATACGATCAGGACAGGGGATTACCATTGGCCCCTGCAATGAGGACGGTTTTATTATCTGCTTCGCCGCCCTCTTCAGCAAGCCAGGCTACACAGAGCGCTTCTGAGGCTCCCGCACCCCCTGAACAACAGCAGCCATGGCAGAGACCCCCTGATCAGCTCCCGAAAATCAATCAGCCGATCCCTGGGGCGAAAAATGACCTAGCGGGGGCTATTGTAAGGGAACGGAGGGCTGCGCTTGCCAGAGATGCTATGAAAGGGGGGGATCGGGAGCTTATCAGCGTTGGTGCCAAACTGGCTTGTCCTGTTGTATCCACAGCACAGGAGGGAGGGGTCATGCAGGCTACTATTACAGATTTTGATTCGAAATTGCTGTCTCAACTGAGATCTACTGTTAGTCACTTTGAAGTGAAAAATGAGCCAGCCAAACAGATGTTAGATTATATTTTTGATGCCTACCTTCTCCTTCTGGAGAATGAGTGTCATGAGATAACTAAATTGATCTTATCTCAGCCCCAGCAATTGTTATTTAATGCTCATTGACAAGGGCTTGTAAATGAACGCGTAGCACAATTGGGGCTAGGGACCTCTCAGAATCAGGTGTTAGCTGCTCTTGCACCTCTTCAAGTGTCAGTCGCATTGGCACCAGCAAATAGAAGAGGCCGCATGAAATGTTACCGATGCGGAGGCATGGGTCACAAGCCCCGGGAATGCCAGGCTGCAGGACTCTGGTGCTGGAGATGCTGATCGGACACTCATAATACGAGCGCTTGCAGACGGAAATCGGGAAACTTCCCCAGGAGTACAAACTGCAGTGACCAACAGAAGTCGTCGCTGCAGCATCAGCACCCTCTCCTGTCTCCAACCTGACACCACAGGGAGCCGCCACGGGGGGAGCGGAGCCGCTGCGGGGGGAGTGACCCGTGCCGCCATGGCTGTAGCGCGGACGGAGCGCGCGCCGCACCCAGCGCGGGGGGGTAGGTCGCCCGTTCTGACACAAGCAGCACGGGACTGGAGCGCTTTTCCAGCGCCAGCGTTTCTTCCTCCGACCCACAGCCGGTAAAAGCTTCAGTTTTAGACCTAACAGCCATAATAAATATGACTCTTGGCAATAAAAGAAGGGCTCCCTACTGCAATTAAGAAACCAGTGATAATAAATAAGCGACACCAAGGAGCATTATTATCCAGACGTTCCTTGCCTGTTATGCTGTCGTAAAATCACCTGTATTAACACAAACTTTAGATATCAGAAGTCCAAATAACTCAGTCGGTGAAACATCAGACTCTAAAATTATATTTTGAAAAATTTAAAAATGTTAAAAATGTGTTAGTGATTGTAGAAATAAGATGTAATGAGTGTGTTTTTTATATTTTTTAAGCTTTGTTTAGATGTGATAGATGTAAAAGTGAGCACTGAATTCAAAAGAATTTTTCCACAGGTATACCTTAAACAAACTTTTTATGTTTAAGTGCATTCAAGTATAAAAATGCTGCAGCAAACACGTGAAAAAAGTTGTTTTAGCTTAGTATTTTAGAATTAGGCCTGTAAGTAAGTTATAGTAAATGCTATATTATTTTTTTATAGCAAGTTTTATTTGTTGCTAAGTAGTTTAAGTTAAAATTATCTCTTAAGTCTTAGTAAGTTTAAGTGAAGTAGATTCTGTTAAAATTAAATTATATTAGGTTTAAGTTACGTAGAATTTAAAGTCAGTGAAGTTCTGTTAAAGTTAAGTGGTTTTATATGTAAGTTTTCTTGATTTGAAAATCTATTAAGTTTAAGTTCTGTTAAGGTTTAGTTCTGTTGAGTTAAAGTTTTGTTGAGTTTAGTTTTTGTTAAGTTTAAGTAAAGATAGATCTAAGTAATGTTAAGTTCTGTTAAGTTTAAGTATTTTAAGTATTTTAAGTCTAAGTGGTATTAAGTTTTAGTGATGTTAGATAGATTTATGCTAGATGTTTATTTTATGATCTGCATTTGTTGGGACTATTTGTTTTGCTTGGCATCATTGATGTGGACCATATGGTCATGGCATATACCCCTTTTTCCCCACTTCAAATCAACAAAGGGACAGAGAATTCCTCAGCTGGTGACATTTGAGCCAAATGACTAAGGAATTACAGACTGTAAAAGGACAAGAGAGGGGAAAAATGGTTTTGAATCCACCGGAGGACTTACCTTACTGACTTTGAACTTTTCTGAGAAAGCCAAGAAAACGGGTGGACGTGGAATTTTCAAGCTTGTTGGACACTGGGGTCGATTCCAGCATTATTAGCCCTAGCTGTTCGCCTCCTCTCTGGGTTTGCATGAATGAAAACAGCTAACAGCCTTCTTTTCTTAGTCAAATTACCACCTACTGTGCAACGCCTGATAAGGCAGGACATTATGGCTCAGCTGGGGGTGGTTTTAACCCTTTGGGGTAAAAGCCATTGCTCGGACCGTGGCTGGGGAACCTTATGGAGATGCTGGGTGTGCTTGTGACGCTTTTGCTTGCTTTGCCTTGTATTTTTTGATTGTGTTCAGGATATGGTCAGCAGAATTAGGTGGAGGGGCCCTGGCAGACTGGCCTCCATGTGCATAAAAGAAAAAAAATGGGGAATTTGTTGGAGAATTTTGCTCAGAAATGGCTTATAGAGTTTTGTTCAGACATGCCATAATAATATACAGCTGATGGAAAAATAGAAGGCAGCTGTAAGCAGCAGTTCCCAAGCCTGTTTCCATAAATAACAAAAGTTCTCAGGCACGTTTATGTAAACAGCAGAAGTTCTCAGGTTGTTTTTAATAACAAGTAAATATCTTATCCTTGGATAAGTTTTGGGAAAGCAAAAGTGACAAACATGGAAGCCTTGAGAACCGTTCACATCAGGGTGAGAAAACAAATCTTGGTTTCAATAACAAACCACAGGTATTGAAAACAAAAGGAGGGATTAATGTTCAATCTGTAACCAATGATGAGCTTGGGTTTTGCAATATGGATGAGCTTAATTAACACTGTTATAAAATGTGCCTGGTGGATCAACAAATCGGAGTTCGATGCTGATCAAAGGATGGGTCATCTCCCTTCACTTTCTACAATTGCGTCAAAGCCTGTGAGCCCACACTGTCAGTGCAACAACTGGAGGCAGCAGCAGTGGTCTTGGCGTGCGGACTCTTCCAAGATGAACACCTCAACATTGTAACGGACTCTATATTCGTGGCAAGGCTCTGCCTAGCCATGGCAGGACCAGGTGTGTCAACATCTGCAGCAGCCCTAATGCTGGAAGAAGCACTCTCCTCGCGACAGGGCACCGTGTCAGTCATTCACATTAACAGCCACGACCCAGCCAAAGGTTACTTCCAGATTGGCAATGACAAAGTGGACGCCGCAGCAAAAGGCGTATGGACGTTGCAGGAAGCTCGTCAACTGCACGAGTCGCTCCACATCGGAGCCAAAGCACTGGCGAAGAGATGCGAAATCTCGACAGCAGACACAAAACATGTGGTAGCCACCTGCCCTCATTGCCAGAAGACACCCCTATGTGGGGTCAACCTGAGAGGTCTCAAGCCTTCAGAGATCTGGCAGTCGGACTTCACCTTGTGTCAACTGCTGAAGCCCTGAGCATGGCTTGCAGTGACAGTGGACACTTATAGCAGAACAATCATAGCCACACAGCACCACAAAACTAACTCCAAGGCCACAATTCAGCACTGGCTGACAGCCATGGCTTGGCTTGGTATCCCCAAGCAGATCAAAACTGACAACGGTTCCAATTTCACCTCCAAACCAGTGCAAGAATTCGCCTCAAAATGGAGCATCACATTAGTGCAAGGTATCCCATATAACAGTACCCGGCAGGCCATAGTTGAGAGAGCAAATCAGACCCTGAAAACCAGGTTAGAAGTGTTGGCGAAAGCAGAGGGCTTTGCCAATTCCATTCCCTCAGGAGATCAGGCACGTATGTTGGCAACCGCTTTGCTAGCACTGAATCAATTCCCTAGGGGAGATGAAACAAACAGTCCTGTTCAAAATCACTGGGCCAACCAAACGCTAGAGGAGGGCCCACAGGTTGTAATTAGAAATGAGCTAGACGAATGGGAATGGGGCTGGAGGCTGATGCTCACGGGGTGAGGGTACGCAGCTGTCAAAAAGGACGGCAAAATCAGGTGGTGTCCACTTAAGTCAATCTAGCCCGACCTTCACAATGAGCAGAATGAGACTGACGAGAGTTGCGAGTTTCTGTTTACAGGACATGCTTGTGGGGCGTCCTCGTGATGCGTACATCCCCATTCCAGAAGAAAGTGACAGACCACCAAGCCGCCAGGCAGTGCCCGAGAGACCCGCATGGGTGAGACCCAAGCATCAACCGTGTCTCTGTGTGATTTTGCTGTTGGGGCTTGTTGCCAGAGGGCAAGCCAGCCCAGACCACTACCCCCATCGGCCATTCAGGTGGGTCATGCAACACCTTAGTAGCGACAAGGTGCTCAAAGAAATCACCACACCGAACGCCCCATCCTTCGTGCTCCGCATTACCGACCTGTTTCCAGGAAAACCAAAGGTAGACCTCAATTCCCCACATGCCACACACATGTACCTCTCCTACTGGTGCCCAGTTTCAAACCCAGGAAAAAGCTACTGCAATCACCCAGGGTGGGGATATTGTGGGCACTGGGGCTGCGAAACCATTGTTACAGATGCAAGACCGTCCGGGCCTGGGTGGGAGCCACAAGAGCCCAACAAATTCCTACAGTTCACCTGGGCACCCACCGGCTGCAAAACACCTCTTTTCCTCCAGGAAAGTTTCCATCGAAACCGCCATAAAATCCCTAGATTTCGGAAATGCACTGGCTATAACATGACGGTTTTCCAGCCAGATCACCCTAGTTGGGCCATAGGCAGAACGTGGACAGTAGTCCTTTAAGGGTCGAAAGACAGGGTGAATGTGTGAATTATCAGGCTCCAACCGTCGGTACCCCGAGTGGTTGGACCCAACAAAGTGATTAAAAGTGCGCAGAAAGGGAGAAACACGACCTACTCCAAAGCCTTGCCCACAAAGGTCACCAATATCCCGACCGGCCATGCGGAAGCCTTTTAGATAAGCCGCTCAGCCGGGTTGGACTCAGACCCAATCCTTCGTATGTTAGAAGCTACCTTTCTATCCCTGAACAAATCCAACCCTAACCTAACTGACTCCAGCTGGCTTTGTTATGATGTTAAACCCCCCTTTTATGAAGGAGCTGCTTTAAACACTCCCTTCAGTAACTCCACAGCCGAGGCCCCTCACCAGTGTAGATGGGATACCCCCTGCAAAGGAATCACCCTGAGTCAAGTCACAGGTCAGGGCAGATGCTTTGGCAATGCAACCCTAGCTAGGCGGAAAGGCAATGTCTGCACCAAAGTTATCAAGCCCGACAGGAAAGACAATAAGTGGGTAGTCCCATCTGCATCTGGGATGTGGGTTTGCCAGCGATCTGGAGTGAGTCCCTGTGTGTTCCTTGCCAAATTCAATGACTCTAACGACTTTTGTGTCCAAGTTCTGATTGTTCCTAGGGTCCTGTACCACTCAGACGAAGAACTGTTCCACCTTTTCGAGGAACCTAGCCGGCTCCACAAAAGAGAAGTAATAACAGGTATAACTATCGCAATGCTGCTCGGCCTAGGAGCAGCCAGAACGGCCACGGGTGTCTCAGCCCTAGCGACTCAACACCAAGGACTGTCCCAGCTGTAAATGACCATCGATGAGGACCTGCAAAGGATCGAGAAATCCATTTCCTTTCTAGAGAAGTCAGTCTCCTCACTCTCAGAAGTGGTCTTGCAGAACAGGCGAGGACTGGACCTCCTGTTCATGCAGCAAGGAGGCCTGTGTGCTGCCTTGAAAGAGGAGTGCTGCTTCTATGCGGACCACATGGGAGTCGTTAGAGACTCCATGGCGGAACTCTGGAACCGACTGGCTCAGAGACAGAAAGACAGGGAAGCCCAACAGAGCTGGTTCGAATCCTAGTTCAATCAATCACCATGGCTAACCACCCTAATTTCTACCCTAATAGGTCCATTGGCAATGCTACTTTTAGCTGTTACCTTCGGACCATGCCTGCTGAACAAGCTGGTCTCATTCATTCAGACCCGCCTAGAATGGGCCAACATCCTGTTCATAGGCTGGCAACAAATGCTGGGAATTCGACCAGGGAGCACTGCCAGTCACAAGATTTTCTAAACTTGCCTGGCAAAAACTTACTCAGGTTTACCAAACCCCTTTTCCTTTGTCGAACTACAACCCTATACCTCATTTTAGTGCCTATGTATATGACTACCTCATTCATTTGTGAAAAAGGTGGGGGGAGATGTGGTAGATAGGGACAGGCGATCGGAAGATCACGTGATGTAACGGAAAGCGGTAGGACTCCTTTTCCCCTAATCCGTTAAGATAAGAGATCACCCTAGGAATGTAACTAGGAATGTAGCCCCCCTAACGATAGTAATGCTAGTAACTTTCCACTCCTTACTAACCATAGATGGTACTGCAGACCCCCTCTGACGTAGAGAATCCCCTTAGACTATTAAACCCCACGAGATGAGATAATAAAGGCCTTTGACCATCTACCACATTGGTGTCTGCGAGCTCTTTGGCCCGAGCAACCCTGGAGAGTTTGGGTCACCGTGCTGCTCCTCGAAACCAGGTCGCCTTGCCTTATATCAGAAGGCAACAACAGTCCTTCAAAAAATGGCCCAGTTTCCCACAACTAAAACATTTTGCAGCATTTTGGGATGTTTAAAATGACCCTCTCCCTTGGAGATTGCATTTGCCACAGTGTGTTCATTGGAAGAAAATTGGCGCAGGCCTCACCCATCTGGTAGATTGTAGGTTCTGGGTCGAAGGTGAGAGCTCTTAATATTGTTTTGCACTCATTTGCCTTTGCCAAGGCCATTTTATTTAGCACTTCCTTCTTGGCCTCTGGGCTTTCTATTTGTCTCTCAAGTGCAACTTTAAGTCTGTCTACAAATTTGATGAAAATTTCACTTACCCTTGTTTGATGTTAGTGAAACTCTGTGTAGGTAGGGTGTCATCAAGAGTGCGGAGCTGGGATGTCTTTGCATCAGTGGCAATGTCAATGAGTGCAGCTTCTTGTAAATCCTTTGCTTGGTCTTGTGGCATCTGGAAGTCACCTTCTCCTGCCATTTGTTCAAAGGTTAAATTTGATTTGTTGGCATCTTTTGAATATGTGTCTGCCAGTGATTTGAGATGCCTTTTTTACTGCCTCTCCCACAGCACGTACTCGATCGGGCTGTGAGACTCTATCCAAAATTTCTCTCATCTGCCTCATAATCGTCATTGGGGAGCACTGAAGAAAAGACCCTTGTCTGAAGTTTCTGGCCCTGTTGGAGAAAATTACATGCCAACGGCTCTGAGACCTGAGCACAGTGCTAAGCTATTGTTCACAGGTGTTGTTTGCTGTATGGTACACTGAGCCCAATGAAAGAAGAAAGGGGCATCTTCCTTTTTCCAGCAATAGCCTTAAAATCTGTCCTAGCTCTCAGCCTGGCTGGACTTCTCCTGAGTCTTGGGTGGTCCCTCACCTGTTTTACAACCACTGTGACAGACAGACTGAGATGTAAGAAGCCTCTCCATCAAAGACCGAGACATGAAACCCCCATGTGAAAAGGCCCCACTTCTCCTTCCAAGGACTGGGAATGAAACCCCCAACTCGGGAGAGATGTGTGTGGGAGGCAAGCTGACCAAAGCGAGATGTTTGCCTGCAGGTTGTGACCACTGGACCAAGAAGACAATGGCTCTCACTGCTCAGAACATGGACTACCTGTTACATCTGTTATTTATTGTATCTGTTTCCCCCCCGCCCATCCTTGCAATTTTCAATAGAGTTATCATAATAAAAACCTCTGAGTTAGCTAGAGATTTCAAGATCTCCCTAGACCTGACCTGGTGAACTCCATCAGCTGGACATCAAAGGACTTCACTGTTCTATGTTTGGTAGCTATATACCTTCCTTACTCTTTCTCCCTCTTTTAATTCTTTTTCCCTTTTTTCCCCAATTCCTCCCCAATGCATTTGGCTGTGGTTATTCAATAAAGGTGCATTTGTTTTGATTATCACTGCAAACCCCCCTGTGCCATGTCGGTTTTTTGCACCCTGAGATCAAATCCACAAACAATCACAAAACCCATTCATAAGGACGGATTGTGACACGGGAAGAGTAGGCAGTTCATGATATTTCTATTTTCATGCACGACCAAGACACGGGAAGAGAAGGTGGCTTCCAGAAAGTTTTTAAGAAATGCAACCCCCGACCGTATTCCTTAGCCACTTTGCAGAGCACTTTCAATTCCGCATAGGGAATCGGCTCCCAGGAATTGATAGCAGTCACCCTTCTGCTGTGTTTACATATAATGGACAGGCCCACAATCTTTTTGGCGAGCTCTGAGCCCTCCCAGGTAGCTTCCTTCTGCAGCTTGGCCCAGCGATCCTCAGACTCAGGACCAGAATCCAGGTCTGTGGAATCCCTACTCTCATCATCTGAGGAGGATGGAGGGTGCTTGATGACTGCATGGAACCTCTTGGGGCAGCCAGAATCTGCCTGTTTGTGGGCAGCTGTGGAAGCCAATATGGCCTCCTTTTGGTCATTGTCATCACCACTTCTAGCTCCAGTGTTGTGGGAATGGGAAGGGGAGGGACTATCAGGAGAGGAGCCAAGAGAGGAGGGGGTAGGGATGGTGTGCATTATGGGGAGGGGATTCCTGATAGAGAAGGGAAGTCCTGACATGGACACACTTCCCAACACAGAAGGGGAGGGGCAAGGCGCAATGACAGGAATAGAGAAAGTGGGAGGAGGGTCGGAGGGGTCATTTTTGGCAGGACAGGGAGGTGACAAAATCGCCATTGCCTTTGTGGGGTCAGCACCATTTTGTGGAGAAAGGGCAGGAAAACTTGGAGAGGGAGAAGACAAGATGGCAGGGCTGGCCACATTCCTGGCACCATCTGGGAGAACAACAGGGGGTGGTAGAACTGGCTATGTGGACATTGGTAAGAGGGTTAGGGGAGAGCCCAAGGCAGCATAGCCAGTGCTGCCCTGGAGAGGGGACAGAGGAGATTGGGAGATATCAGGGAGACGGTAGCAACCCTGCGCCTGCTGGCAGGATTCCTGAGGCAGGGAAGAGGGTTTTGGGATCTGAGGGGAGGAATGCGGAGAAGGGGTGTTAAACTGGGGTCCTGAATGTTTCCCAACATTTTCTACAGATGTAACAATAAGGCCAAAGGATAAAATTTCCCCACTGAAAAATTCCCTTTAACTCGAAGAACGTAGAACCTTTTCCCTATATGGTCCCAAAACTCATTAGAATGGATTCCTTCATAACATCAGGGAAATACTTGAACAAACAATGAAGAAAAGATTTTAAATTTCCCTTTGAAAAATGAAAATTTTCCCCAACAAGGATTCTGTTAACATGTATAAACTTGGGTTTAAACTTTCCTCTGTGGGTGGGTCAGTTTGGCTCCCATCCCCACACTTCCTCCCAACATCCAAGAGGAAAAGAAGGCAAAGGAAAGACAAAAAAGGGTGACCCCCAAATATATTACTCACAAGACAATAGGTCAACAAAAGCTCTCCAGGTGCTCCGTCAGCTCCAACTGATCTTATCACCTCAAGAAGGTTGCCAGTCGCCTGTGGGATTCCCCCAATAAAACATAGGAGTATCCTCTGGGAACTGGCTGCTCTGAACATGGCTTAATTTCAGTAGTAAAAAAGCTACTGAAGACGCCTCCAGGAATGCTCTGAAGAGGTCCCTGTTCAGGCTGCCAGCTGTCACAAGCTGCTAGCCCATTGGTGGTGGAGCTAGAGGCAGCAGAGCTGTGACCTTCCAGAAACATCTCCAGTAATGAAGCTGCTCAGTGGCACAGGTGCGCACACACAGAATCACTGCAGCACACACTTCTCTTGTAGAATCACCAACAACAAAGAAGAGGGAAGGGCCTGTCTATGGAGGTCAAAGGAGGAGGTTTATTCCAGCCACACACAAAGGAGTCCAGGGACAAAGTCAAAAAGAACAGTGGGAGGTCCGGGTTTAAATACAAGGGACAAGGGGGAGTGGATTAGAGCATCAGAGCCAATGGGCTGAGGGCTCAGAGAGGTACAGAGGGGAGACAAGGGGTGGCAGCCAATAGGGTAAAGGGGGTGGGACACTGAGGCAATATAGGGCCAATGGATATGCAGGGAAGGGAGAACATTCTAGGACATATAAATATAAGGAAAAAGGGAGGGAGAGGCCAACACTCCAACTGGGAAGGTAGAACTTGGTACATTTGCATGTACAACAAAGCATCTTGAAAGAGGGTCTGCTCAGTTGCCCTGAACAGGGGAGATTTCTCCAACTTGGGAATTCTGGGCAAACTGCACAGCAGTTCCCGATGGTGCCTGTATACACTACACTGCTGCACCAGGTAGCTGAAATGTCTTTAGCAGAGAGAGGAACCCAGCCATCTGCCCCCCTGCTTCCCTCTGCTCTAGTTCAGCCATACCTACCCCCTCACTCGCCTCTGACCTGCATGAACAATCTGCAAGGTTGTATCCTCTGTTACCTGACAGTGACAGCAACAGCAAATCAAGTGAAGAGTTGCCCGCAGTAACCTGAGTTGGGGCAAGGAACTGTTGACAGTTCACCTTCTAATAACTCTACCCTTACTGCCCCATGGATTTTGCCCCCATGTGAAGTAACTGGGCTTCCTTGACAGCCTCAGGAGTTTTGGGAATTTGTTAGGAAGAAAGCAGCTGAAGAAAAGAATTGGGATATGATAGAAAGATTCGTTGCTCCAAGAGTACCTCAGGAGAACGGTGCCAATGCAAATGTTGCCTGTGATAATCCTATGGTTTTTCCAGGTTTTAAAGCAGCTCCTGGAACACGACAGGATGATAGTCATCACATCTTTGCCTGGAAGGTTGTGCAAGATCTCCAATCGAAAGTGGCTCAGTATGGTATTAATTCCTCAGAGATAATGCAATTAATACATGTAATTAATGCAGTTATCCTTGCACCTTATGACATCATGCCTTTTTCTACAATTTTTTTCTAGCCAGTACAATATGGTGTATTTCAAGAAACTTGGAGGCAAGTGGCTGAGTGCCCAGCTCTAACAAATATGCAGTTGCCTCAACACCACCCTCCTCATGCTGTGGGTGTTGATGCCTTATTGGGCACTGGGCCTTTTACAGGCAAGGTGGGATCCCTCAATTTTGGCGCAAACTCAGAGAATTGGCATGAGTGCTTTAATTAAAACAATGGAAATGCTCCTCTGTGATCTCATCAAGTGATGATTTGCTCTTCAGACGAGGGGTCACCAATTGATGATTTTTTCCTCCTCAGTCACTTGGGGTTCACCAATTGTGGCAGTGGTCACAAGGGTTTGGAGGTAAAGAGAGAGGCGAGAATGTTGACCTCATGTTCAGAAGGCTTGATTTATTATTTTTTGATATATATATTCTACATTATAACTACACTAAAAAGAAGGAAAAGTTCTCAGAAGGCTAGCTAAGCTCAGAATAGAAAAGAATGAATAACAAAGGTCTGTTTCTCAGCAGAGAGCGAGACCCAGCTCTGCCGGGAGTGGTCAGTAAATCCAAACATCCCCAGGAGACCAATCACGGATCCACCTGTTACATTCCACAGCAGCAGATAACCATTGTTTACACTTTGTTGCTGAGGCCACAGTTTCTCAGAAAAGAGAAAAATCCCAAGAAAGGATTTTTCACAAAAGATGTCTGTGACAGCCAGTGAATGTCATCCAGGAACCATACCAGTAACAGTTTTGATTGATACTGGAGCAGATGTCAGAATACTCTCGTGACTTTGCTGGCCTCAATCGTGGCCTCTCGCTTATGCAAGTTTTGGACTTCTGGGGTTGGGTGGTGCCACAACAGGTGGTTTGTTAGCCATTGTAATTAACGTGAGACATCCTGATGGCCAGCAAGCTAACATCAGACTCTATGTTGCCAATGCCCCTCAAAGTTTGTGGGGACTAGATTGTTTATGTCAATGGGGTGTCAAAATTACTACGAATTTTTAATAGGGCCACTGTGATGCAGGGCAATGAATGTCCAGTTGTGGCCCTGACATGGTTGACAGATAAACCTGTCTGTGTTGGCCGGTGGCACCTTACTACCGAAAAGCTTACTGCCCTGCAGGAATTAGTCACAGAACAATTGCAAGCGGGACATAAGAAGAATTGAAGAATTATTCAGCTCCTGGAATACCCCTGTTTTTGTAATAAAAAGAAATGGTGAAAATGGAGACTTTTACATGATTTACGGTAGATAAATGCCGTAATGGCAACAATGGGAGCTTTACAAGCAGGCCTTCCTACACCTACAACGATTCCACAGGAATGGCAAATAGGTCATTGGTTTGAAAGATGGTTTCTACACATTGGCTGAGCAAGACAAAGAAAAATTTGCTTTTACTGTGCCTTCCATAAATCATGCTGCACCCAATAAAAGATACCAATGGAGGTTACTCCCCCAAGACATGAAAAATTCGCATGGATCAGGAAATCTGGGCATTTGAAAAAAGAAGTGCTTTGGAAAAGGGGAGGCAGATCCAAAGCTCCCAGTATTTGCCGTTGGTGCCGTAATGGAAAGCATTATGCTAATCAACAATGTTCCAAATCGTGGATTTTGAAGAGCATTTGATATCGGGAAACAGGAGCTGAGGCACAGGGTGGCACCACACACAGACACAAATGCCCCAGCTGATGCCTCAGAGCAGACCACAGCAAGTCCCAGCCCAGGTGCCACAAGCAGCCTTTGCCTGACCATTGCCAATTTACAACCATCCACAGCAGGGAGCGCCGGACTGGACCTGGCCACCTCTATCACAGTAACGTTACTTGAGTCATCAGTTCATTTGCTTCCCACAGGAGTTTTCAGACCACCCGGGCAGCGTATGCATGCATTGTTTAAAGACTGGTCATCCACCTCTTTGATGGGACTTTTTGTTCTCCCTGGGGTTATAGACTCTGACCCTGATAATGAGATTATGATCACAGCCTGTACAATTCCATCGGCCTTTCACTGTTCCCCAAGGAACTTGAATAGTTCAATTGATATTATTTCCCCAAACCATGAGCATACTTTTCACAGACATGACATGAAAAAGGGGATTTGGGTCTACTGCAACACCCCAAGTATGCTGGGTAAAACCTATATTAGAACAATGCCCCACATGCTGGTGTACTCTGACACCAGAAGGACTAAAGGTAACACTTGACAGCCTCATAGACACAGGGGTTGAAGTTACAGTTATCTCTCCAGACAAACGGCTCTCACAGTGGTCCCTTGCTGAAGTGCTCCAGGCATCTGCAGGCATTGGAGGAAGCAGCTGCAGCTGTCAAACCACCACTTGATACAGATCAAAGGCCCCGAGGGACACTGTGCCTCAGTCATACTGTTTGTATCACCAATGCCAACAGTACTATGGTGGGGGATGTCCTCTCCCAATAGGGCTTTGGAATTCTATCAGATTTTTAATGGGGGCCATTGAAGCGCGACACTTTAAAACTAACCTGTAAAACAGAGAAACCAGTTTGGATGGATCAATGGCCCCTACCATTACAAAAATATTGTGCAATAAAGGAGTTGGTCCAACAACACCTCCAGAAAGAGCATATTGTCCCTTCCACTTGTCCTTTGAATTCTCCCATGTTTGTTACCAAAAAACAAACTGGCAAATGGCATTTACTCCACGACCTTTGAAAAATGTACCTATGAAGGTCCTAGAGGCCATACAGCCTGGTCTCCCATCTCCTACCATAATTCCCTAAACTTGGCACTTGACTGTTATAGATTTAAAAGATTGGTTTTTTAACATTCCTTTTCGTCCTGATGATGCTTCTAAATTTTCCTTTTCAGTTCCAAGCACAAACATGCAGGTGGCCTTACAGCGATATCACTGGATAGTTTTACCTCAGGGAATGAAAAACAGCTGTACTATTTGCCAGTGGTATATTGCTAGGTCCTCAGTTCTGTTCATCAACAAATGCCCAGTGTTCTTTTGTACCATTCTATGGATGATATTCTTGTAGCAGCTGAACAACAGGAAGTCACGGAGAAAGCCCAAGTTAGCCCTTGTCACAAAAGCTGTAAATCAGGCAGGGCTTTGCATAGCTCTCTAAAAGGTACAAAAACATCCCGCGTGGAGGTATTTGGGGTGGTGTGTTGGAGTCTATTCAATTTCTCCCCAAGCTCTGCAAATTCAGACAAATATTTGCACCTTACATGATGTGCAAAAACTTTTGGAAACAATCAACTGGGTGCACTCCTTGTTAGAGATTTCAAATACAAAGCTAAAAGTCCTTTGTTTCAATGTTTAAAAGGAGATTGAGATCTTTTATCACTTAGACAACTTAGATATCATATTCAGCAGGCGCTGCAATGCCCAACTGATGTCATAGTAAGCCAGCAAGATGCACACTGGGCACCTGAGCTGCCTTTTTTAAAATAACCTTGCATCCAGCAAAGCAGCCCTGATCAATAAAATTGAGCCTGTGATGATCATATTGATGTCCTGGTTCCCTTCCATCGACAAATGGTGGAGAATGCGGGCAAAACCAAATCTCTGCCCTTTTTTCTCGGATTAAAAGAAAAAGGGGATTACGCCACGGTCGAGGAAGTTGGGTTTGGGTCCTTGCAGCCGGGACGGTGCCGGAATTTGAAGCACCCTTGAGGTTCACAACGGTGACTCAAGCCAATACGTGTCTGCCGGAGCCTGGAGAGCTGCAGCAGCGCGCGCTGATTAATAGGTATGGACAGGCAAGCGGCATATGATTTATTCGCCGCATATTTAGAGCGGCGAGGGATAAAAGGGATAGATTTAAAAAAGGAGTTACCAGGGTTATTAGCCTATGGCCATGCTAAGGGTATCTTTTCTAACCCTCATACAGTTCATGAGCTAGCAGAGTGGAAGAAGTTTGGGGAAATACTGTGGGATACAGTGCTAGACGATGATAAGTCAGCAAAGACATTAGGAAAGTTATGGCGGGTGGTGTATAACACGTTACTTCAGCAGGTCTCTGAGAGAAAGGCAGCCGAAAGGGCAACAGAAGCTCATAAGAGGAATATAGGGCATGGTCGTGAGGATGATCCCCTGGCACCTTCTGTAACTAAGGTACTTATGCCTAAGAGTCCCCAGCAAAGTGGTGTGGAGGATTTTCCTATAGGCGCAGTGGAACTGTCTGCACCTTTTCTGTCAGAGGGGGAGGGCGAGTCGGATGGTGGGGGTAAGAGCAAACCAGCTTTGCCTCCGCCACCAACTTCAGGCGGGTCGGATGGTGGGGGTGGGAGCAAGCCAGCTTCGCCTCCGCCGCCAGCTTTGCCTCCGCCGCTTCCCCCGAGCGAGCCGGCTCTGGTTACAGCTGCAGCGGTGGGGCCACTTCCCCCGCGCGAGCCGGCTCCAGCGGGGGGGCTGATTCCTCTGCGCGAGCCAGCCTCTGCTTCACTGCCTCCCCCGTGCAAAAGCTCGGTGTCTGCACCGAAGCGCCAGCAGCATAGCACCCTTAAAGAGTCAGATCCCCTCCCAGGGGCACACCGTGATCCATGGGCGGAGATGGCTAAACAGAGGAGGGAAGCTTGGGCTGCTTTGGCGAAAGAAGTAATGCAAATGGGGGATGGTGAAGCGGTGGAAGTAGCTTCTAGTCTTGCATGTCCAGTCACATACACACCACAGTATGATGCACAGGGGAACCTTACGCATAATATAGCAGAATATACTCCCTTAGATTGGAAGCTGTTAACTCAGCTACATTCTACAGTTAGTCAGTTTGGAGTAAAAAGTGAACCTGTTAGGCAAATGTTAGATTATCTTTTTAATACTCAGGTTTTATGTCCTAATGATTTAAGAGGAATAGTTCGGTTGATATTCACTCAGCATCAGCAGTTATTGTTTAATGCACATGACCCATTACATGGAGTAATAGTAGAGGAGCTGATGGGCTTAGGGGCATGTTTATGTACAGAGGCACAGATGATGTCGGGAGCAGATAAACTTAGAGAGTCTATGGGGTTAGTGCGTGCTGCAATAGATATGGTTAAAGAGCCAGGAGGGTTACCGGCTTATATGGGTATTAAACAAGGTAGAGAAGAATCATTTGGAAATTTTATCGATAGAACAGCTACTGCTATAGATTGGGCTGGTGTTGCAGGGCGCTATTGAAGCAGTGTGCCTTGCAAAATAGCAATCCAGCAACCCAAAGAGTGTTAGCTACTTTAGGGGCAAATTGGACTATTGAGGAAGCATTAGAGTGAATGGCATTAATGCCAACAGCTTCACAGGCATTTATAGCAGAAGCCTTAAAGGAGTTAGGATTAGGATTGCAAAAGCAAGCAGAGTCTACTCAGAGTCAGGTGTTAGCTGCTCTTGCTCCTCTCCGAAGTGGCTCACTGGCATTCACGCAAGGAGGTTCAAAACCATTCATCAAGTGTTACCAATGCGGCAATGAGGGACAGACACAAGTTGCCGCCGTGACATCGGAGACACCAGCTGCTGCCGTAACATCGTTGCTACCTCCTGTCTGCAACCCGCAACATCAGTGAGCCTTGGTTTGGACTTATCAGCAGCAGTAGACGTCACACTAATGACGAACCAGCCTGAGAGGATACCCACTGGAGTAAAGGGCCCTCTTATATTAAATGGACAAACATGTGGAGCATTACTATTGGGATGTTCTTCTACAACTATGTTGGGATTATTTGTTTTGCCTGGTGTTATCGATGCGGACTTTACAGGGGAAATACAAATCATGGTTTACACACTTTATCCTCCGATTAAAATTACAAAAGGACAACGCATTGCACAATTGATACCACTGTTACAAATGACATCGGGAATACAACCATTTACTGGGCAAACACGGAATGAAAAAGGTTTTGGCTCTACTGGTGTTACACTTCTGACTGTGGATTTACAAAATAGACCAAAGCAAAAGTTTGAAATTACTTATGGGCATCAAAGCATAACCCTTTATGGATTATTGAATACAGGTGCAGATACCAGCATCATTTCTCCAGAAGCATGGCCACAACATTGGCCCCTATTTCCATCATCAAACATGCTCACAGGAGTAGGAGGATTTACATTGGCAAGCAGATCGCCGTCTTTGTCTGTGTGCATTGAGAATCAACAAATATCTGCTGTGTTTTCAATTGTTCAACTGCCTCCTACAGTTTCCTGCTTAATTGGAAGGGACATTTTAACACAATTGGGAGTGGTGTTAACTAATCAGCACCCTTTGGGGTAATTGCCATTGCTTGGACTTTCCCCATTCCACTCACCTGGAAAACGGATACACGGGTGGTGGTTAAGCAATGACCATTAAAAGGGGAGAGTCTTATGCACGCCCATGAATTGGTAAAGGAACAATACACACAGGGATAGCTTACAAACCCTGGAATTGTTAGCAGAAAAATGGGCAGTGTCCAACTTACAGGAACCTTTAAATGTGGTCACAGACTCTATGTATGTTGCAGGAGTAGTCAGACGAATAAAGGAAGCAGCAACTAAGGAAGTGAATAATAAATGATTGTATGAGTTACTGATACAGTTAAGGAAAGCTTTATGGGTAAGAGCAAACGGTACCCTTAAGCAGTATATTGAAAAACATCAAGATTTGAGAGATCCACAAGCATGTTTGGCTAAGGTTTTGTATGTGATTAATCATTTATGCATTTTTGGGGAAGATGATACCCCTCCTTCAATGAAGCATCATCCGAGGTCAGGACAGGAAAATACTAAGGAAACAGAGGTCTGGATTAAGTATAAGAACCCGAGTACAGGATTATGGGAAAAACCTGCAAAAGTATTATATTGGGGTCGGGGCTATCTTTGTGTTTCCTCACCTACAGGGCCTTTGTGGGTGCCTGCTAAGTGGACTAAACCTGTTTTTGATGCAGCCTCTGGTGGATCGCCTTACGGAGGAGGACAGGGAGCGACTGGGGAAGAAACTGCTTCTAGTCCTACAACCACTACTGTTACAATTGAAGGGGTACTCGGAAGCAGTGGACAGAGCACTGACACGTCACTATCGGACAGCCCAGGAGTTGATTGGTTTCATTGACTCATTATCAACTTTTCGCTTAACAAATCCAGCGAAACTACATTGCCTTGACTGTCACAATCCACATTGTGCTGCCTGGATAGCTCTGCGTTGTGGGGGTTGTGAAAGAACTTTTTGGATAGAACAATCATTATTGTGGGATTTGTGGTGTCACACTTGTGAACATGAGCACACGTGGGGAAAAAGCTGGCAAGATGAATTAAGGAGAAAAACAGGGCAAAACGCATATATAGCTTTAAATCTTTATGAGTCTCCTGAACAGAAGGTTCTTGCTTATTATCGATGGGAAGTACAATGTATTGTAAATAGAATTAAGGTTCAAAGTAAATCACGTATAGTTTCTATAAGGTGTAGGAAATTAGTGCCTTTAACACAGCATTCAATTGTAGGACCCTTCAAAGGGGATCCTGATAGAGCATTAGATTGCTGCATTGACAAGTTGCAAAAATTGAGTTTGCAAGTGGCAGGACCAGTAAAATCAGGAGCAGCAAGATTGAAGACAGATAAGAAAAGGAAGGCAAAAAGGGAACGGTCTCATTTGAATAAGGATATCAGTGATTGCTAATTAATTTTCTATGATTAGAACAATTTTACAGTTGTGGGACCCTCAGGAGGATATAGTTGTTGAGGAGGATAACGAACAAGAACTACGATTACGGAATAAGATACGCCTTGTGTTAAAGAAAGACCTTGAGCTATTAGCCTCATATAGTAAAAAGGCTGAAGAGGCTTTGCGATCACCACCATTGAATTGGTTGCTTTGGATTGAAGAAACAGACTTTTATACTGGTCCTTACTTATATTCACTTCCTTGTTACGTTTGCAAAAGGGATAATGATAAGTGCTATGCATGGATAGCTTTGCATTGTGCAGATTGTAATCAGGTTTATTGGTATTCACAGCGGTCAGTAGATTATTTATGGTGTGCACCTTGTTCTGGAAGGTGGATTCGAAATTTTTTCTGGGTTAGAGCTCTTGAACAAAGTACTGGCCTGCCAGGACGGACAGGATTACAGCTCTTTGAGAGTGCAGAACAAGTGGTTATAGCATATCTTAGGTGGAAGTTGCAGGAAAACCTTAGAATATTTGAAATTAATAAAGCCTCACGCATCATAGCAGCTCACTGTAAAGCTGATTTGCCTTCAAACTTATCTCATGCTATACTTGTGAGCAAGGATGCTGATTTAGAATTAGATCAGTATTTCAAAACTTGACTCAGCCTTACAATAGACAATCTAGCAAACCAGGGAAAAGACAGCGAAGAAAGAAAAAACAAAGCAAGCAGAAGGAAGCAAAGGAGAAGCAAAGCAAGCAGAAAGAAAAATGAGGTTTGTTCTTGTTATACTGCTCAATGCTGTAGCAAGTGAAGCAGTAGGAATAACACACTTTAGTCAACCAAGGCAAAATTTATGGGTAACACTTGCTAATCAAACTAACCAATCATCACTCAGTCTTGGAGGAGTCACTAACCCATTTCGAACATGCCTGGTGGGACTTCCGGTGTGGTCTCCTGGAGAATTTTGCAGTTTGATAAACAATCAAACCTTATGTATGTCTAACATGTCAAACATCACATTGCCAGCGCAACAAGGGTATACTGCAGGTCAGAGTGATGGCTATCGTCAATGCTTACTAATCCAATCACTTAACACCTCTTTGCATTCTCCTCCTGAAGAATTGGATCTTTTTGGAAGTACAAATGCCAGTATATCTAACACTACAGCTGGCGGATGGTTTAGCTTTAAACTTTCGGGTGCTCAGAATTTAAACCAACCTAAAGAAACATGGGCCACCCTAGATTCATCCCTGAATGTAAGTGAATTCTCTCCACAGCATTACAGTCAATGTAATGGCACGAATATCACAGCACCAATGAAATTACCCACAGGAATATTCTTGATTTGTGGAGACGGCATGGAATGGTATACCAGCTAAACCACAGGGTGGACCCTGTTTTTTGGGAAAATTGTCACTGTTTCACCCTAATGTGTCCTTGCTAATGCAGCTGAGTCAAAATTCAAACAGGAAAAAACGTAGCATACATGACTTAGACTGCAGCCAGATAGGAGATCCACGGTTTTGTGGCACCTTCAAACAGGTGGTGGTTTCAACTATCTTGCCAGGAGGATCTGCCAATAAAGCCATGAATTTAGCAAAACAATTAGGATGCTGGGCAAGGGATGAGCTGAACAAGACATCACAAATTCTAGACATGTTAACTGCAGATGTGCAGAGTGTTAACCATGCTGTTTTGCAAAATAGAGCTGCTGTAGATTTTTTGCTCTTGGCACAAGGGCATGGATGTGAAGAGTTCGAGGGAATGTGTTGCATGAATCTGTCTGATCATTCGGTGTCCATTCACACTAAGATAAAAGAATTGCAACAGGGACTTCACAAACTTAAGGAAGAAGATGGTTTAGGAATTGACGAATGGCTTAAAGGCTTAGGACTTGGACCGTGGCTGAGGAACCTTGTGATCTATGCTATAGGCCTGCTGGGTGTAATTTTACTGTTTTTGCTTATTTTGCCTTGTATCTTTAACTGTATTCAAAACATAGTCAGCTGTACAATAGCAAAAACATGGCAAACCAATCTCCTTGCTCAAGAAGAAAACGGGGGAAATGTGGAGAGATTTATTCATAATTGGTTAGCTGAGAAAGGCCATACTGACATAATGCCGCTGGTTAAGCTGAAGGAAGAAAGTCAGCAGTCAGCAAGCTGAAAGGAAAGGTCAGCAGTGACCTTGCTGCAACATGAGGATAGGGAGTAGAGATTAGTCCTGAATATATCCTGAGAATATGTAGAAAGTATCAAAAGTAGAACCATAGGAATGCAGAAGTAGGCGTAGGTGCTGATATGTAACTGACCAATCCTGAGCTCAACTTTTGCAATATGTATGAAGTTCATTATTAACTGTATTTAACCCGCCGTACTGATCAATAAAATTGAGCCTGTGATGATCAAATTGATGTCCTGGTTCCCTTCCGTCGACACAGCCCCATACCTTGATGTTTCAATGGGACCCCAAGGCACCAGACTCTTGGTTTATCGCTGAATGGATTTATTTACCACACCAAATAACTAAAATCATTAGTACCCAACATGAAATGATGGCCCAACTGGTTGTTAAGGTGTGACAAAGACTCATTTCTCTTGCAGGAGTGGAATTTCCCACTACTTTCCTACCTTTAACCACCTTTTATTTGAATTGGGTACTTCAGGAATCAGAGGCTCTTCAGATATCCTTTGCTGAATTCAGTGGACAAATCTCAATACATCCTGCAAAACATGAGCTGTTTTGACATCTTTTAAAAGCTTTTTTAAACTTTTATATTTTTTTCAATTGACAGAGAAACCCAAGAGGAGTGAGGTTCCACTTCAAGGCTTAGCAGTATTTACAGATGGTTCTGGTCATTCTCAGAAATCAGTGGTAGTATGGAGAGACCCCTCTTCTAGTGCCTGGAGAGCAGATATATCCACAGCTCAGGGGTCCCCACAAATTGTTGAACTTGCTGCTGTTGTCAGAACTTTTCAAAAGTTTTCTGTTCCTTTAATCTGGTTACAGATTCAGCTGCAGTTGTAGGAATTGTGATGAGAGCTGAAGCATCAGTTTTGAAGAAGGTTGAAAATTGACAACTTTTTTATTGGTTGCAGCCCCTTGTTTTTTCCTTGGAAAATAGAACATTTCTTACTTTGTTATGCATATTTGATTGCATACAGAACTTCCCAGATTTTTAGCTGAAGGGAACAGGCAAGCTGACCTTTTAGCAATGCCTGTACGAGAATGTGTTCTACCTAATAAGATAGAACAGGCTAAATTGAGCCATTTGTTTTTTCACCAAAATGGTGTCACTTCGATTTGGCACTTTGGCATTAGTAAAGCCCAAACTTCAAGAATTATTGCTGTTTGTCTTGATTACCAAAAGTATTCTTTTCTCTCTATTGTAGGAAGTATTAATCCCAGAGGGTTTCAGAGCCTTCAAGTCTGGCATCAGACATTACCCACTTTTCTGCATTTCGGCATTTAAAATACATTAATTCCTCTCTTGATACCTTTTCTGGTGCTCTTTTTGCATCTGCCCATTCAGGGAAAACAGCTTAAGATGTCTCTAGACACGTTGCTTCTTTGGCAATGCATGGTAAACCATCTGAAGTAAAGACAGGCGATGGCCCAGCTCATACTTCCTGTCAAGCTGCTACCTTTATTGCCTTATGGGGAATTCTTATATTTGTGGGGTTCCCATACCAAGGAAGGAATTATGAATTGGCCTCCATGTTCTTAAAAGGCTATTCTATTCCATTATATTATATTATATTATATTATATTATATTATATTATATTATATTATATTATATTATATTATATTATATTATATTATATTATATTATATTATATTATATTATATTATATTATATTATATTATATTATATTATATTATATTATATTATATTATATTATGCTATACTAAAACTATATTAAACTACACTAAAGAATACAGAAAGTAGACTTACAGAAGACTAAAAGATACTAATGAAAAACTCGTGCCTCCTTCCAGAGTCCTGACACAGCTTGACCATGATTGGTCCTCAAGTCAAAACAATTCACATGAAACCAATGTAACAATCACCTGTTGGATAAACAATCTCCAAATACATTCCAAACCAGCAAAACACAGAAGAAGCAATGAGATAATATTGTTTTCCTTTTTCTCTGAGGCTTCTCAGCTTCCCAGGAGAAGAATCCTGGGTCAAGGGATTTTTCCAGAAAATATGACTTCCACAGGGAATTATGCACAAAACTGGTATTGCTCATTCCCCAACAGGCCAATCTGTCACTGAACGGGCTCATGGCTCCCTCGAACGTCTCTTGGTACAACAGAAAGGGGGGGCCAGATATGGCACCCCTGCCAAGAGACTGCAGAAAGCCCTTTATGTTTTAAAATTTTTGAATTGTTCTTTGATGAACCCCAACCCACTGATTGTTCGACATTTTAATTGTAATTCACAATTGCAACTAAAGGGAAAAAAACCCTGCCTTAATGAAGGATCCAGAATCTGGTAAGATATTGGGGCCTGATCCTTAGTTCACATGGCGTCACCATTGAGTCAGGAACAGGAGTCAGGTGACACATGAAGTCTAACTCTCTTCAGGAGACTAATAATAATTTTATTAGAAATCCGTTCCTTTTTATACACTGCTCTGACACAGGTGGACCTGACTGGTCCATTAATCAACACACTTCACATGATTGGCTACTTAAGGAAACACACTTTAGTAAACATCTTATGAGAAAACAACTGTTCAAAACACCAGCTGCAAGATTGTTTTAATTCTTTCTCTTAGACTTCTCAAAACTCCCCAGAACAATTCCTGCGAAAGTTTATCTGGCTTTCTCTCTCTGACCAGGCTGTCAGTATCCACAACCTGGGGTAGAGGTTTTGCTTGTGTCTCCACAGAGAATGGTCCCAAGTGGATTCCAGCAAAGGATGTGAAGCTTTTTTGAGAATCTTTGAGTGCATGCCCTGACAATTCACCTTGAACACCAACACTAGCGGAGAACCCTTGTGAACAGGACCCCAACAACACATCAGCACCTGTTTCACCTCCAAAACAGACTTATGCCCTTGGGAAAATGGTTAAGGTTACCCAGTGGTATCAGGGTTTACAGGGCTAGGAAAACTTCTGAGGGACTGGAAACTTGGTGGATGGATAAGAAATTTTGTTAAAATAGCCTTATATGTATTAGGCATTGTATTATGTATTGTTATGCTTATCATTTGTATTTTACAGTGTGTGAAAAAATTAATAGATAAGTCACGTAAGAGTGTATTTTTGTTTGAACAGATAGGGGGAGGTATGGGGAATAAAACAGAGAGTACAGTGGAACTGATAAAGGGGCCTGTTATCTGAGGCCTGATCAAGCAGAAACCATGGGAAAGACAGACACAGATAAAGGTTCTCAGGGCAAGAAGTGACCAAGAAAAATATTGTGAGACTTAGTGATAAGATAAAGTTACCAGGTGACCTGTTGTCCTGAAGAATGTGTAACCAATGGGAAATTGTTACCAAAAATAGAGCCCTATATAAGCGCCATACAAGTCAAACCTTATATAACACCTGGTATACTCAATAAAATTGGCTTCTGATCTAAACTCAGATTTCCCCGTCTCTTCATCGTCAATAAGCCCTGTTGTGGGTGATCCCCGTTGGGTGTGGGGCAGGTGTTGGAGAGATTTTTTTCTATTCTCCTTGTGCTGCTGTGATTTGGTTGGTCATAAATTCACTCCCTGTGCCCAGGCTGGGTCTGGTGTCCCTGTGCCAGTCCTCAGGGTGGGATCTCTCCCATTCCTTTTCTCAATGCCCAGGCCTCTCCACAGCCAATCAGAGAATTTGATGAACAAGAGTCAGCCAATCAGAGAGAGCAGGTCTGATGACTCACCACTTGCTGGGCAGACCCACAGCACCCAATGTTCCCCACCTGGCCCACACCCTCCCTGCCCAGTCACACCCCAATCCTCCCTGCCCAGTCACAGGAGGTCTCAACCAGGTGCAAGGCCACGGGAAGGGGCTGTGGCTGCCACCAGCTCAGGAGCTCTGTGGGCAGAGAAAAGGGGGTGACACTGGGACTGGGGGCACTCACAGGGCTTCCCCGAATGGTGCCCCTATTTGTGTTGGTTCAAGTGAGAGCTTCTGGAGAATCTCTTCCCACACAAAGGACACTCATTGGGGCCCTCCCCAGTGTGAATGCGCCTGAGGGTGATGAGGGTGGAGTTGCGCCTGAAGCCCTTCCCGCAGTCAGGGCAGCGGAAGGGCCTCTCCTCTGTGTGAATCTGCTGATGCACTGAAGCACGGACAGACAACTCTTCAACTAATTAAAGTTGAAAAGAAGGGCATTTTATTGCAGCACTGGACACATGGGGAATCATTTCCAAATGCAGGTGCAAGGAGTTGCAGACTCCTGCTCTCTATATATACAGGAAAGGTTTTACATATCCAAGCAGTTTCTAAGGAGGTATAGTACATAATCATTACCTGCCCACTTTGTATTATAATCAGCTGAATACCTAATATGGCTGCGCACTTGCACTCCCTTAATTGGGTCAGTCGGATTTTGAAATGAGGGAGTGGGCATATGGGAAGAAGAAAGCTCTCTTTCTCATGGTAAACTCTTCACCCATGGCCAGTTGGCAGGACTTTTTGATCTGCTGATCACAATCCAAGCCTCTCTTAACTGTTTGATTATTCTTAAGGCAAGATATTTCTATGGTCTCTGCTCCTTCATAATTACTACATCTATCCCTGTCACTCCTAGCTTTACTTTTCTAATATATTTGTTACTCTTTAACTAAAGTATGTGATTTTCGCTAGTTAACTTAGCTTCTTAACTAATTTTAAAATCTTAGCTAAAATATGTAATCTTCTACTATCTCACTTATACTCCCAGCTGGCCCCTTGACTCATTCACAGTTTTCAATTATTGTAAATACATTTCCAGCTTACCCCTTGACTCATTATGATGAGATTGCAGCTGCTCAGAAACCACTTCCTACACTCGGGACACTCATAGGGCCTCTCCCCAGTGTGGATCTTGCAGTGATGGATGAGGTAGGAGCTCCACCCAAAGCCCTTCCCACACTCCCCACATTTGTAGGGCCATTTCCCCATGTAGATCACCTGAAGCCAGATTACATCTGAGCTCCAGAGCTCTGGCTGAAGACCTTCCCACATTCCAAGCACTTGTGGGGTTTCTGCCAGCCATGAGTTGTCTCCACCACCTCTGAGTTCCAAATGGATCTCCAGCTGCCTTCTGGACACAGGAGGCATCTTTCCTCCTCACAGCTCCCAGGGCTGCGTTTGCAACTCCTCCTTATATGGGATCTCCAGGGCTTATCCTCCCCATTGGATTCCCATGCCATAGAGCTGCTCAAAATGGCCTCTTCCATGAGGTTCTGCAGCAGGGATTTGCTGTCCCTGGTCTCTGTCAGCAGCTCAGTGCCTGGGGTAAGAAAAGGAAAGAAAGGGAGAGGAAGGAATGAAGTAGGAGGAAGGACAGAATGAGAAAGGGAAGGAGCTGTGGACAAGGACAGGATGGGATGTGCCTCTGTGCCAGAGGGAAGGGGAAGGAGATCCCCCCAGTTCATCCCTGGCAGGACGGCATTGGTAGTGGGGTTGTCCTGCAGCCAGGGGAAATGTTGGTCTGAGACATGGAGCAGAGGAGAGGGGGAAAGGGGCAGCAACTTCCTTCTCACCTGCCTCACGTCCCATGCCATCTTCCTTTTCCTTGCAGCCTCCTCCATCTCCATCCAGACAAAGTTTGGGATTGACAAATCCTGGCTTGGGGGAAAAACAACAGGTGAGACCCTTGCTCCTGCTTCCCAAGCCCAGCTCGAGCAGTAACCGCCCTGTTCACAGTCGGATGGGCCCAGACCCTGCTCATTTCCAGGTTTCCCCACCCCTCCAGGCTGCCGGGATCCCCCAGCTCCAGGATTGACCTTTGCTGCTCTCCTCACTCTGATGCAAATCAGATCCCCAAAATCAATGTCCCCCCTCAACTGGTACCACTGCCCCAGCCACTACAGCCAGTTTGCCACAGGAACCCTCCACAATTTTCCACAGGAGCATCAGCATCTCACTTCTGGGGCCCTGCAAGACCCAAACATCCCCTCCCCTGCAAACAAACCCTCCCAGAGATCCCCCGATGGATTTGGGGCGAGCTCCCCCTCCCCGCTCACCTGTGAGATCTGGGGGGTTGATGCTGCCAGGGCCAGGGGAGCTTCAGACTCAGCGGGCAAGCGGGAAAACCGTGGGGTTCTGCTGTGGCTCCTCCTCTTCCTCTTCCTGCTCTTCCTTTTCCCATCCTCCGCCTCCTCTCTTCCTCCTCTTCCTATTGCTCCTCCTCCCTGCCCACTCCAGATCTTCTTTTCACACCCTTCTCTCTTCCATGGCTGCAGCATTTGGGTGGAGGAAACCAGGGAACTTCCCATGAGCCCCCCAGGGATGGGCAGGGGGCTTGGGAACCCACCCAGTGCAGATCCATTCCCCTCCAGAGCCCCAGAGAATCACTCCAGGGATCAAGTGATGGGGACACAATGGGATCCCCACCGAACCACCCTTTTTCTATCCCATCCCCAACTTTTCCTCTTCTCTCCGATCATTCCCACAGCCCAATAACCCCTCCCAAGTCAATCTGGGGATCCCATCTATCTCCCACTTGGAATCCTCTTTTCCCCTGCACTCCTACCCCTTTCCCATCATGCCTTCAGTTCCACGTCTCATCCCTGTGTTTGGTTTTGGGGAATACAGGCCCCTCCTGCTCAGTCTCAAGGGATCACATCCCCTCATTCCCTCAATTATGGCAGCTCCTGGATGCTTTTTCCTGGGAGGAATCCCTGAGTTTTGGGACTTGTGGGATGTAGCTTAGAAGTGTGACAGCCCTCTCTGGCTTTCCCCTCCCTTCTGTGGTCTCTCAGCTGCCCCTGACACCCTGGGAGTGCTGGGATTTCCCTCCTGGGGACAAGGACATTCATCCCCTTCCAGGAGCCCAATGCCTGGCTGGGGCTTCAGGTCAGGGGGTCCTCGAGCAGCTGCCCCAGAACCTCCCCCTGGGTCTCCCAGCAAAGTGAGAGCCATTTGGCCGGGGGCCCCCAAAGGCCTCAGCAAGCCCCAGGTCCCTCCCAGGAACCCTCAACTCCCTCAAACCCAGCATCCCCCCCATGCCCTATAAGTTTCCCCGATGGCACCGGCCATGGCCATGGCCCACCATGTCCTCACCCATGGCTGTCTCCCCACCATGTTTCCATCCCTGTCACTGTTCCCCACATCTCCATCCATGCCCGCGTCCACACATGTCCCCATGAATGGCTATGGCCCCCTCCATGTCCATGTGTCCCTATGTCAGTCTCCATGTCTGTGTCCCACCATATCTGTGTTCTACCATGACCACACCCATGTCTTAGTTCAATGTCTACTTTTACCTCAAGATTAGATATTTTAAAGGGATGAAGAGAAATTAAAAGAAAATCAAGGCCATAATAATAGGATTTCAGTGTCCATGCTGGCTGAGGATCCACATGCTTAGGTAGAAGGCAAGAACCTTTTCTGGTGGAGTTCCTATCCTGCTGTCTCCAAAATCTTTTCCCCAGTTTTGCACCATTTGGCTATGGAAGACCCTCAGGCAACAGGAAATCAAAATCGTAGAATCCCTGAGGTTGGAAAAGACCTTGTCCTTTGGTTCAGGGCAAATTTGGGAGAGAACCCACAAAGGGGTTCCTCGAGACAGCAGATTCAATTGGCCCCTCCCCCAACTGATTCAGGAAAAATAAAATACCTTCTTGAAGAAAAGTGGCAAAAACTCTTTATTACACAATAAAACCTAAACAATATTAAACAATTAAACCTCTTGCTGCTATAAAAGAGAGACAAACTCACAAAGTTCCTCCATGGGCTGTAGCTTGGCTCACTCAGTCTCTTATCAGTCCCTCTGGTGCTGGAAATGCAACGGCCCAGGCCCGGCCTGGTGGGCCACAGGTGTGAGCTGCCAGTGCTCCCCTGGGTGTTCAGGCCAGAGCAGGTTTAAACAGGTTCAAAGAAAAGGGAAAAACCCCACAGTCCAGGGAACTTCTTTGCCTCAGCTAGCTAACAAGCATCATATAGTTCACCCTGAACATAACTTCAACACCATTCAGTACTCCCTGATGTCAGCAGAAGATAGGATTGAACGCAAAAGATTTTATGGGGTTGAGAGTCGACAAATCTGCTCTCCCCAAGGAATTCCCATTGTTGGTCTGTGTCCCAATGGATGTTCCTGCTGCTGCATTTATCTAGCTGCCCACAGGGAACCAGGAAGATGTGAAGCCTCCAAGCCAGGTGCCTTCCCAACACAGATCAGCAGGACCATGGATCACCAGGGCTCTGCCCAACACCATTGTTGGGGATCAACCAACGTGGATCCTCTCATGGCGGATGGAGCTGGAGAAGCACACAAAGCTTCTCCCACACTTGGGGCACTCGCAGGGCTTCCCTCAGTGGCGCCTCCATTGGTGTTCTGTCAAGTGAGAGCTCTGTGAGAATCTCATCCCACACTCCCAACACTCGTAGGGTCTCTCCCCGGTGTGGATGTGCCGGTGGATGGTGAGTTTGCAGTTTTGCTTGAAGCCCTTCCCACAGTCGGGGCAGCGGAAGGGCCTCTCCTCTGTGTGAATCCGCTCATGTTTGAGGAGATCGCAGCTCCTGTGAAACCTCTTCCCACACTCAGGACACTCGTAGGGCCTCTCCCCAGTGTGGGTGCGCTGGTGTTTTCTCAGGTCAGAGTTCCACCCATAGCTCTTCCCACATTCCAAGCAGCTGTAGGGCTGTTCCCCCGTGTGGATCACCTGGTGCCAAATCAGGGCCGAGCTTCCTCTGAAGCTCTTCCCACATTCCCCACACTCAAAGGGCCTCTCCCCAGTGTGGATCACCTGGTGTGGTATCAGTTGGCCCCTCTGCCTGAAGCTCTTCCCACATTCCTCACACTCAAAGGGCTTCTCCCCAGTGGAGATCCTCTGGTGCTGGATCAGGACGGAGTTGTGGCTGAAACTCCTCCCACACTCCTCACACTCAAAGGGCTTCTCCCCAGTGTGGATCACCTGGTGCTGCCACAGGGTGGGGCTCCAGCTGAAACACTTCCCACATTCCAAGCATCTGTGTGGCTTCTTCCTGACATGAGGCTTCTCCAGCTCTGAGCTCTGGTTGGGTCGCAGGATGCATTCCTTGCTCACAGGGGCTCTTTCCTCCCCAGAGCTCCCTGGGCAGGGTTTGCTGCCCCTCTTCATGAGGTACATTTGGGGCTTTTCCTCCTCCTCCATCAGGCCACGCCCTGGGAATGAAAAATCCTGGTTTAGGGAAAAAGTCAAGAGGAGAGCAGCTTGGACTGGGAATACCTCCATGCCCAAGTTCATGTGGGAAAGTCACTGGGCATCTTGTGTCTGAAACAACCTCCAAAACACCATGATTCAGCACAAAAATCCTCTAAACATCAAGGTGCAGATTAAAAAATTCCCAAATGTCAATATTCAGCAAAAACCTCCTCCAAAATACGGATATTCAGCCCTCACAAAAACAAAAGTACCAACATTTGCCCAATAAAGCTCAGAAACATCAAGATTAAACCCTGGTTAAAATCATGGATTCCCCTTCCCCCGGTCACCTGTGCTATATGGGGGCACAAAGCTGGGGGGGCTGGGGTGGGGCTGCAGACACAGAGAGGAATAGAACCGTGTGGTGCCACCTCTTTCTGCTCCTCCTCCTCCTCTTCTTCCTCCTACAACTCCTCCTTCTCCTGCACAATCCCACTTTATTTCCACACACCTTGGGACTCATCCAGAATTCCTTCCACCATCCAGGGCGGCGGAGTGCAGCTGAAGGTGCCTCACCCACTTTGGGGGATCGGCTCCCTTGGGGGGTGGCAGCACCGGGGATTGATTGGGTACCCGAGAGTGACCAGGAGACAAACGAGTGACACATCAGTGGGGGCTCTGAAGAGTCAGCAGGGAAAGAGCACTGAAAATCTCATCAGTGAGTGCACTGGGATCTCTGGGGAGTGAACATGGCAGGGCACCCATGCAGGATAGAAAAGAGAAAGCCGGGAAGGGGTCCTGTGCCAAAGGGACGATGATCCCAAAATATCTCAGAAGGGTCCCTTCGGAGAAGGTTGAGGGAGTTTGCACACTCCCCGAGAGGTAATTAAGAACTTGGACACCCAAGGGGGCAATAAGGAAAGCGGAGAAGGGATTTGGAGAACACGGGATGCATGGTGTTGGTGTGCTGGGAAGAGACTGGGTGAAGGGGAGTGTGCAGCAATACAGTTAAGGCAAGGAGCAGCAGGAGGATTCTATGTGGTAAGAAAAAGAGAAGAGGAGAAGGAAGAGAAAAATACTGAGGATTGGGATGTTTTTCAACAGGGTCTTAACCTCAACATTAGTCAGCTGATCATTTGTATCCCCGGTTTCCAGGAGAGGAAATCAAGGAGGTCAGGGTTTCAGGGGGTTTCTCAGTGGGAAGCAGCGGCAGCACCGGGCGCAGAGCTGCGGCACCGGGAGCACGGGCTGGGGGCCTGTGGGGAGCTGCAGGGCCGGGCCGGGGCTGTGGGGCAGCCGGGGCTCAGCGCCGGGCGCTGCCTGACCCCACCAGCCCCGGGCAGGGCCGGCAGCGGCCCCCGGCCCCCAGGAGGCTGCGGGACGCCCCGGCCGCTGCCCGGCCCCGTGGAGCTGCCGGCCCTGCCCGCCAGGGGCGCCTTTGGACACTGCGGCAGGACAGGGAGCGGCTCTGGGATACGGGCTGGGGAGGGCACCCTGAGCACAGGGAGGAGGAGCAAGGAACACCTGGGAAAGGCGGATTATAAGGCAAGGATCAAGATATTCTTTGAGTCGCTGGAAAACAAATGATTCTGCAGAAGCTTAGCAGCTGTCAGAGGATGAGCACCCACAGGCACTGAGGGGGGCTGCAGGAGGGGCACAAGAAGGCCCTGCAGCACTTGGGCACAAAGGCACAGCAGGTGAGTGCAAGAAGGGAGCAGCAAAAGGCCAAGCTGAAGGCAAAGGCCAGGGCACAGTTCCTACAGCCCCCGAGGGATCAACCCCAGGGCCCAAAGGGGACTCAGCACCCAGGGCACGGCTCGGCCACAAGCACCTGGCAGAGGCATTGCCCTCCTCGGCAGGGGAGAGCCCACCCAAACAGCCCCTGGCAAGGAACCAGGGCTCCAGCTGCAGGGCACAAGGACACTGCAAGCACAGACAGCAGCACCCTCAGCACCAGCAAGTCCACCCCTTGATGGACGTGGATTGGCAGGGCTGTCACAGCTCCCATCACACCAGGGACCCTCCACACTGCAGCCCTTGAAAACATTCAGGCAGGGTCTGCATTGAGAGGAGGCCTCTCCTGATGGACACAGGGGTCTCTCAATCCACTCTGAATCTCAGACCCAAGGGGCAAAACAGTCAAGGCATGGCTAAATTATTAAGGGAATAAGTGGGAAAGATGAGCAGGTATGACTTAATCAACCACTATTAGGAGATCTAGGGGATATGTTTGAAATAAATGAATTTCTTTTTCTTCCTACTGTGATTGCAATTTACTGGGAAGGAGTTGGTGGCTGGATTTTGATATTGTAAGAGGTCATACAGCGGCTTATGCTGCTGAACTTTTGTGTCAAATGTCTGGCAAGGCCTACGCTGAAGTGAAGCCACAAATGTGGGAAGTCCCAGGGAAAGAAGGGAAATTAGCTATGGAGCCTCATCAAATTACTTTGAAGCAATAAGGAAAAGAGGTTGCTTGTATTTAGTTAAAATCAATACCCTATTCCAAGAGAGGGAAGGAAGGGCTTACAGCTTATTACACACTACCTGTTAAAGGCAGGGTTTTGGAGCCAGGCATCACTCCCTACAACACTCCAGTCAACAAACTGGATGGATGAACACAAGGAGGAATCACAGAATTTTCAAGTGTTAAAAAGCAGATTAACTGAGGCTCCTGCCCTGGCCCTCCCAGACAGCGAGAAAGAATTTGAATTATAGGTGGATTTTAAACAGGGCCATGCCAAAGGAATTCTTGTGTTAAAATGTTTAACCCAGTGGCCAGAGATTGGCTTCATTGTCTGCAGAATTGTGCAGACACAGCTCACATGGGAACTGAGAGCTGAAAACTGATGACAACAGGAGGATCTCCTATAGTTCAAGTCTGGCATCAAGGTAAAGCTTTGACAACCAAAAGAGCCTCTAAATGGATGAGCAGGGCTTGGTCATTGCAGTATGAAACTTGTTCAATGGCACAGGAGGATTTAGAACTGAGGACAGGGCAAGGGTTTAACCCAGCCTCCTGTTTGAACACCCTGGAGAGGGGCTGGCAAGGAACCCACGACTGCACTCAAGGGACAGAGCTCCAGACCCAGGCTGGGAGAGATTGATGATGGGACATTCCCTGGCCTGAGGGAGAAAATGTGTTTGTGGATGGCTCTGCAAGGGCAGCAGAAGGGAAAAGAGCTACAAGACAGGCTGTTATTAAGGAAGGGCAATCAGACACAGCGCAGGTCACCGCCCCATGCTCAGTTCAACCCGTGGAGCTGTGGGTGCTTGTGAGAGCCTGGCACTGAAATGCCCTGAGCAGGAAGGCTTCAATATCTTCTTGCTACAGCAATATCTTCTTCTTCATCAGCTACCCCAGACACTGCCCCTGGCAGAGCTGGAGACACCTGGTCTGGAAAAGGTTGAGAAGGCAATCCAGGATTGTGGATCTAATTTACATCAGAGGGAAAAAAATGCAGGTCCAATAAGAAACCAAATACTAAAAACTACACAACTTGAAAGCAATGAACATTAAACCAGTGGATTTCTGTGGGTTTTGGATGGTATAAAGTTTAGGGAAAATCCAGTAAAACTCACGTGTCATTCAACAATTTTCTCTGCACACCTGGGCTATGTGTGGGTGAAATGATTTCTGTTGCACATCCTGGCCAGAATCAAGTAATTCCTTGACTTTTTAACACTGGAAATGTTGGAGAGTTTTGGCTCTTCCCACCATTTTGGTGATAAGATTACAACATTAGAATGGTTTTTTTCTTAATAATCCTTCTTTTGGTCAGTAGGGTTTGGGTCAGGGGTGTCAGAATCAATTTCTATTCTGCGGAGAAGTAGAGGCTTTTTGGGTATGTGTGTGCGTGTCTCTTAGTGATGGCACAATTTTGGTCTGTGTTTCTCCATGCTCACCTTTAGGATGCATTTGGAAAAACTGGAAGAGGTTGAAATGCGACGCTTTAACTCATAAACAGTTAACAGAATAGTGTTTAAAAAAAGGAAAAACAACAGGCATCAAAAAAAGGCAAAGGAAAATGGGTGGGAAAGGAAGAGGGGAGTCACCAGGTTACTGCCCTGGAAGAGAAGCTTTGGCTCTAGTCAGCGTGGAGAGGAGCTTTAGAAATGCAAATGAACACTGCTGGGCAAAGTGTGGACAATGCACCTGGGTCTCTTGCCTGGGGCAGGAATTGGGCTGATTCCCTCTGCCCCTCACCCCAAGCAGTGCCTGCTGGCACTGATGGAATTTGCACAGCTCAAGGCAGAGCCCAGGGGGAGGATATCTGACCCTGCAACAGAAACGGGTGAAGCTTCAAAGGGAAACAGCAAATGGAGAATGTTGTGAAAACTTGACTCTAAAAAGTGGGGAGGAATCATCCCTCTGCAAAATCCAACATGTGCTGTCACTGTCTATGTTATATAGGGTGGATTACAGCATGGGGGGTGCTGCTACCAAAAGTTCAGGAAAGCAGTTGGGAACCCAAGTATTTGATGTTTAAATTACAGAAAATTGGCCAATTGATGCAGCCCTGGCTCCTGAGGAAGTGCAAACAATGGGAAAAACATCAACGCCAACCAGAACAAATCCCACAACACCATGGACCAGCTCCTGGGAACTCGAACCAATTCATATCAGGAGCCACAGAACACATTTCTCATTTCCATGGCATCATTAGATTTCAAGCTGTCCTCAAAATAATAACTAACCAGACAGCTCCAGCTCCTGACCTTCTTGCTGACCAATCCACTGAAATGAGGAACACAACACTTCACCATGGGATGGGATCAGATCATCTGTTAGCAGAAAAAGGAGTTTCTGGAAAATTCAATGACTCAAACTGCTGTCGGCAAATAGATGACAAAGGAAATGTGCTGAAACAGATAACAAAGGAAACAAAAAAGCAGCTCATGTTCCGGCCCAAACGTGAAAAGGTTGGCAATGGGACACAGTTTTGTGGCTCCCTGGCAGACCATGGGTTAAACAAATGCTTTTTCTCCTCGGATGTGCTACAGCAACTCTCATCTTTGTACCATGCTCCACACCTTGAGAGTGCAGCTCATTCAGCAGGTGAGCGAGGGGATGCAGACGGCAGCCAGGCCTCCTGATCCAGAAACGGGTACAGAAGGACAGGGAATGAGGGCACTGAGAATAATCCCAAAACCTAAGAAGACTTAGTAAGGGAAAAAAAAAAAAAATCACTGAGTGAATCTGTCTGGAGATTGGGTCAGGGACTTGTAGACAAGGAAGGGAGAAACCACCAGTTTCAAAAAATTTTACTAATTAACATGGACTGCTCAGACTAAGTCCTGTTAGATTCCTGAACTTCCAGGAGAACAAAGACTTAACAGAGCAGTGAATATCGGCTGTTCTGCATAAGTGGGGGTGCACATTAACGAGGACATGCTGTTGGCGGATCGAAAGTCTGAACCTTCTAAGTACCTCAGCCAGTGGGCAAAGGGAGAGGGAGATGAGGCCGGGAAAATGAGGATAAAAAGGAGGCTGCGAACTACAACAGTGGCAGAGAGTGAACGGCAAATGCCCCACGGCCTCTCCCTCTGCTCAGCAATAAAGTCACTTTTACAGGACTCCTCTGTCTCCTCTGGGCACAGAAACCTCCGGCCACGGGAATTTCCCCGCACAGCCCCGGGCACGGGGCAGCCCCCTCTGTCCCAGCCACAGCAACGGGGCCGAGCCAGCGCTGCTCCGGCAGCGGCTTCTGCCGAGGCAGCGGCCGCAAGGAGACCGCGGGCAGCCGCTCCCGCAGCGCCCTCACGCCAGCGGCAACACGGGCAGGACACGGCACAACGAACGCGCCCGAGACCCCTGCCGCCCCCGAGGCCCGCAGCCAGCCCCGAGCCCCCGCACAACCCAACGCGGCTCCCACCTGCGCTGCGGCCGCCTCCGAGCTCCGCGGCCGCCTCACCGCGCTCCGGCCGCTGCCGCCGCTCACGGGCCCGCACACACGCTCCCACAATGGCGCCGCTGCCCAGCCACGGCCACCCTCAGCCCGCCACTGGGACCCTGCTCCGCCCCGCTCCCACCAATCAGCGTGCCACAACCACGACTGACGGCACCATCGGCCAATCCTAGCCAGGGGCGGGCTCTGCACATGGCACAGCCCCGCCCCGCGCTCTCAGGGCCCCCGGGGCTGCGTGAGGGCAGAGCCGGAGCTGAGGAACAGCCCTGGAACGGGCCCGGGCCCGAGGGGATTGAGCTGAAAACACAAACAAACTTCTCCGCACCTCCCGCCACGACTTTCCCGGCACTGCGGCTTCGGTGGCTCCGGCTCAGCCCTGGAGCCTCACTTCTCGTACCCCTAATTAGGAGCATCAGTGCATACCTTTGATTTCCCTCAAAAAGGAAAAACGGCTCAAAACCTCTGTGGATGAGTGGGGGAGGGGAGAGATTTCTGCCAGAGAACTCCAAAAACTCAGAGCAGGATAATGAGAAGTAAGTGGAGACCCTTAAATGCAGCTTTTCCCCACGCCTCCCTCCTTCCAGCTGCACCTCCTACCCCGGCAGTGTCGCAGACAGAGAATGGGGCCGGGCTCAGTTCATGCCCCGGGGCTTCTCCCTCTGCTCAGCGACAGGAGTCGTTCCCCTGCTGCACCCTGGGCTCTCTCCCACCGGAGACTTCTCCAGGAACTTCTCCAAGCTGAGTCCGTTCCACGGGGCACAGCCCCCTCCAAGTGCTGCAGCGTGGGTCACTGTGCCCCGGGGTCAGTCCTGCCAGGACAGGCTGCTCCAGCGGGGCCCTCTGGCCGCGGGGTCACAGCCTCCTCTCCGGCATCACTGTGCTCAGCGTGGCTGCTCCGCGGGCTGCAGGGGGATCTCTGCATCCCCATGGATCTGCAGGGAGATCTCTGCATCCACACGGATATCTGCATCTGACACTGCCATCTTTAGAGGCACCACGAATAGGCTGAGCTCTACCTGAAGCTCTCCTCACATTCCCCACACCCTTCCCAGCACAGGGAGGGTTTTACCTCCTCACAGCTCCCCAGACTGACAAGGAGAGGAAGAGACAGGGAGAAAGGAAAAGAAAAAGGCAGAAGGAGAGGAAGGAACAAGAGGGAACAAGGGAAGAAGGAGATGAGAAAGGAACGTGGATGGATGTGTGACAGAATGAGAAGAAGGAGGGGAGACAAGGAGAAGATGGGATTTGCCTCGATGCCAGAGGGAAGGGGAAGGAGATCCCCGCAGTCCATCCCTGGCAGGATGGCGTTGGCAGTGAGGCTGTCCTGCAGCGATGCTGGGCTGGGAGATGGAGCAGCAGAGAGGAGAAAGGGGCAGTGATTCCTCCTGCCCTGCCTGGCTGTCCCAGCCTGGAGCGTCCTGGCGCTGCCGAGGCCCTTGGAGCGTCCGGCACTCCGGAGCCCGAAGCTCATGGCTGCTTTATAAAGCTGACAAAGTCAGCAGCATGGGTCTGGGTATGATCTCAGCAAACTGGGTTTATTGGTACAGGAACAGGGCACACAGCTAAACAGGGCCCAGCGACAAAGGTTGAAAGCTGAGGGCACAGGGGGTTTTTATAAGGGGTAGTGAGGGTGGAGCTGAGGGCCAGGGTCCAATGGATATGGGGGGAAATGGTGCAAAGGAGGGGTTAAGGGTTGGGTCAGCTGATAGGGAAACAGGGGCAGAGGAATGCAGTAAATTAGGGCCAATGGAGGGACAGAGAGGAGAATATTCTAGGGGCTAACCAAACACCTGTAATAGGGGGTGAACTAGGGTAATTAGGCCAACGGGCCAATGGGGTAACATAATATAAATGAGCATTTGCCTGCAAAGATCTGTGGGAGAAGCAAGCTTCTCCCATAACCTTGAAATCTATTCCTCTTATTGGGGACCAGTCTTCCGTGAGTGGGAGATTAAACTCTAATGGTAGGCCCATGGGCCTCCACACCAATGTATTTTCCTTTTCTTTGCAGTCTTTTTCTTCTCCATCCAGACAAATCTTAGGATTGACAGATCCTGCCTTGGGAGAACAACAAGGGGTGAGGACCTTGGGTGTTTTGAGAAAGGAGCCTCACGCTTCAGAACTTTTAGAATTTTAATAAGGGATAACTAGAGAGACATGAATAACAGCACTGGTGCTTGGCGATGGCCTGAGGCACATCTGTTAACCACTGCAACTCTTCTTATCTCCTTTTCCCCCTACATTGGTCAAATACATATTCCTAATGGTTATAGTAATTCAAACATTTCTTTTAACTTGTTTACATGTTCCAGGAATTCTTTAGGTTGGTTTGACCCCCAACTTGCCTTTTTAGAGCACTTGCAGGAATCGTGGATTGCTGTTTTGAGGGTTGTATGTCACTCCCTCACAAGGGCCCCCTGTTCTGTGGTTTCAGCAGGTGACAGTTATTGACAGTGGAAGGGTCAGTGGCAGGGCTCCTCATCACATCCCTTCCTGAAATGTTATCTGACCATGCAGACGCTTTTTGCTATTTCCACAAGTACTTTAAATGAACATTAGCTATTTCACAAATATCTCTGAGTTATTATTGTCAGTTAGTTAGAAAAATAAAAGCATTAGTTATTATTTCACAACTACAGCTACTTCTGCAAAAGTTAACAGTATAATGGACAACATCTGGCATCCACTTTAATATTTTGCAAAAGCCAAAACTGTAATGTATGTTTTTCACACCGTTCACAAACTGAAATATCATCCATAAATGATGTTCTGAGGATATGAGCTACACAGGGGCCAGGGCATTGGCCACAAAAAGCTGAAAAATTATACTGCAGCAAAAGCAGTTAAAAGTGATTACAAACTGTACTGCATCAAAATCGTTGTAATTAAGAATAATTTGCAGAAGTCAATGCATAATAGCAAAAGCCAACACTACCCAGTTATTTATAACAAACCCAGGGCAGGTTTTTCCCTTGCATGGAGCACTTGGGCCTTCCCCGGGCCCCTTCTGCCCTCGTGCAGAGCCGGTGGCATTTTCCAGCACACCCAGTTTGTAACCAAGAGCCGGATGCAGCCGAGAAGGCTCCAAGCGCCTCCTTCCAGGCTGACTCTGCAGGTGCCAAGGCTGCTCTGGGCTCTGCCAGGGCTCTGCTGGGGCTCAGCTCTGGGCCAGGCTGGGCCCGCTCTCCCCTCACATTGCTCCGGGCAGCTGAGGCACAGCGGGAGAAGGAAGGGACACGGCAAGGCAGTTGAGGTTTAAAAGAGTTTTTATTTAAAAAACTGCCATAACAAACAGGCTGTCATAAGAACCATAACAAACAGGCTGTCCTAACTACCCTAACCAACTAGCAGTGCTAACTACCATAACCAACTAACAGTGCTAACTACCATAACTACCTAGTTGACCTAACTACTGTAACAAGAAGCTGCCCTCAAGTGCTTCATCTCCTCCGCTGCTCCCTCAGTTGCTTTGCTGCAGTGATCAGAGGTGTCAGGCTGGAGAGAGGCTTGGCTGATGATAAAAATGGGTGCTGCCAAAAGGATAAAAAGGAAAGAAATTAACTGTTACTTTCCAGAGTCAAGATCCTCACAGGCTCTGTTGCAACAGGACAAAGGGAAATGGTTTGAAACTCAGGAGAGGGAAGCAGGCTCAGATTAGATCTAAGGAAGAATTTTTTAACCAGCATAATGGGGAAACACTGACAGAAGGTGCCCAGAGATGTGGGAGGTGCCTCCTCCCTGGAAACATCCAAGCTCAGGTCAGGCAGGGCTCTGGGCCCCCTGAGCTGCTTGAAGATGTCCCTGCTCGCTGTGGGGCACCAGGTCCAGATGAGCTCCAAAGGAGCCTGCCAAGCCACAGCAGGCGAGGATTCTGCTTGCTCTGTGTGTGGAACGCAGCCAGACTGGAGACTGTCGGAGGGGACCCCACAAGAAAACCCTCCCTGGCGCTGCTGCTTCCCCTGCAGCCCTTGGCCCTCACCTGCAGCAGCTCCTGGGCAGCCCAGCGCCGCTCCTCGTCCGGCTCCAGGCTGCACTCGAGGAAGTCCCGCAGCAGAGCCGACAGGCGCCGGGGCTCCTGCAGCTGCGGGGTCCCGTTCTGCCGGATCAGAGCGCGAGCCTGCAGGGAAAGCAAACTCAGCGCTCTGCCAGCTCCCTTCACACCCACACGGGCTCACATCCACCCCGGGGCCTCAGCCCCAGCTCCAGGGGCACTTTCCTCCCTGCCACAGATGCTGCTCAGAGCTCATTTTGCTATGCCAGCCAAAAAAACCAAACCCTGGGGCTCCCACAGCCACTGCAATGTCCAAATGATCTCGCCTTGAGAGCCAGTTTCACTGGCTGACTTTGTTCGTTGGAACCTCCATCAGAAATAGCACATTTTGCTTCTCCAAATGTGGACATCAGCCTTACAGGCCATTTTCCAGTCAGTGTGGTCTGCCTGTGTTATTTCAGAGGATTCTTACATCAAGTGCATCTCTGCAATGCCACTGACACTCAAGTAGATGCATTCCTGATGCTCTGTCCCAAAAACTGCCAGGCAAGACACAGGAGGTTTGTGTTGCTGAAAGCTCAGGATTGGTGACAAAGAGAAAGTAGCTTGGACTAGAAAATAAATATGTTAGACTCTAAAGGGGATGTTAAGCAATCATCTTCAGGTTTTAGACAACTTTCCCAGTGAGAAGAATCAGGGGGGTGATCATCTTGCAAAACCTCTTTTAGAAACTCCTTCAGAAAACTTGTTGGGATTTGTGGGTGGGATTTGGGGATGGTTTGGGGTTTTCTTGCAACATTAGAGATACTGCATTCTTTCACATTTTCAGGTCATCCTCACAGCCAGAAGAGTTGCAACAACATAAATCCCAAAGCAAAGTTTTGGTGGAGACTGCAGAATAATCATCTGTGTTCAGGATGGAGTCCTCTGGGAATTCCCTTCCCATGTGCAGAAACCTCCAGCTGCTGCTCCCAGTGCAGGGTCCCCCTGTGCTCACAGGCCTCTGCAGCCACTGCAGAATTTGCCTCTTACCATGGCCGCCGTTTCCCTGAAGTAAGGAGGTTCTCCTTCCACCATCTCGATGGTCACAATTCCAAAGCCCCAGATGTCCACCTTGGGGCCATAAGGAGATCTGGTCACAACTTCTGGGGCCATCCAGTGAGCAGTGCCCACCATGGAGCTGCACTGGTCCTGCTCAGGGCTGAGCTGAGCGCAGAGGCCAAAATCAGCTGAGGACAGAAACAAACCCTGTCAAAGGCAGCTGGAATGAGGAAACCAAGCACAAAGAAGGGCCATAGGCAGAGCAAAGGCACTGCTGGCACCCTGCTCCTCTCCTGAGCTCTCTGCAGGGACAGCCGCTCTCAGCTGGCAGCAGAGGCCGGGCAGTGCCCCCAGCAGCCCTTGTGGGGCTCTGGCCCTCCCTGGGAAGCAGCCCCACACCCGCAGCCCGGGAGCGCCGTGCCTGGCCAGGAACACCCACCCAGCCTGACAGAGCCGTCCATGCCCAGGAGGATGTTGGAGCTCTTCAGATCCCTGTGGATCACCCGGTTGGAATGGAGGAAATCCAGGCCCTGCAGACACTGAGAGAGAACAAGAAACATGAGGGCAAAAACCAATGGCCAGAATATATCACACAAGAAAGGATGGTTCAGAATTGTGCCAGAAGCAGCTTTGCTGTGACAGGCCAGGAGTGCAGTGCACACAAGCTCCAGGCAAACGGTTCAAGACAAAGCTGATAACAGCAAATCAAATCCAAACCCGACAGAGAGTACCACAACAGCAGGAGAGAGAACAAGAACAGAGCAGAAGTGCAGTGATGCTGGCAGGCCGTTCACTGCAGAGGCTCTTTCTTCTCCAGCTCACAAAAACAACACAGAAACAAAGCTCTGAGCACGGAGCCACTCCTGTTCTCACACCCTGTTTGGAAGGACCATCGTGTCCCAGCCATGGGAGTGACAAGCAGGATCCCTCACCTCCCGACTGACAGCTGCCATCTCTCCTTCAGCCATGCGTATCTGTCTGACAACGTCCTGCAAAGTTCCTCCATCCATGTATTGCATCACCAGCCAGACATCTCCATCAACAAGGAAGCTGGAAGAGGAAAGCAATGGCATGGAAATGAAAGTGCAGAGCTCAATTCCCCCATGGAAAAGCCAGGAGTGGAGTTTTGTTTCCAGGTCAATTATCAATGAGGACGGAATCAGATGGAGAGACATTCCTGCCAGGCTGCACAGCCCTTGGAATCTGCACAGTCTAAAGGAGAAGGAGACACCTGTGAGAAAGGAGAGGCCTGAGATTGCAAGCAGGTGAAAAATGCAGTTTAGCAACAGCCCAGATCAATGTGGAACCACAACCCTTGGCCCCAGCTGGTTCAGCACCTGAACTCATCAGTTCCACCATTCCCTGCAGAACAAGGCAACACAACTGCCAGGGTTATCCAGGGGAGGAGGCTGTGCAGCACTTGGGACAAAAGCAGTCAGAAAACCTTTCAGAAAGTCCCTTCAGAAACAGGCAAGGCCAGTGAAAAATGGGCAAATGAGGCATTTTTGGAAAGAAGAACCTGATCTTCCTGGCATCTATAGCAATGGAAAAGGGCTGGGAAGAAGAAGCCAAGGGAAATAATTTCTGCTGTGGTTCATCAGCACTTGTTAGAAGACACAGCAAACGGGGAGGAACTTGAAGGAAAAACCAAAGCAAAGCAACAAAAGCACATGGAGGGAGTGAACTGCTGGGCTGTTGTTTTGGGAAGATGTGGCTGAGTCAGGCATTTTCAAAACAGACTACAGACTCCAGATGCCAGGAAAGGTTAACACAGGGCCCGGACACCGGATAAGAGCTGAAGCACTCACCTGTCCAGAAATTTGACAATGTTGGGGTTCTTCTTGTCCTTCAGGAGCAGGATCTCATTCACAGCTCGTTCCCTGTTCTGCCCTCTGAGACTCATTTTCTTGATGGCCACCTGAAGGGACATTGCAGCCTTTAACTCCACAGCAAACATGGAGCGAGACTTTTTGGAGCAACGGAGCCAGGCTGGGCCCAACTGCCTTGGGATGGGACACCAGAGCTCAGCAAGGACCATTCCCACAGCCCATTGCTCTGCCAGCTGGGGGCTGCTTACAGAACACATGGCCAGAGACATTTGGCCTTGCAAGCTCTGCAGAAATGGTCCCTCAGCTGTCAGCCTCAAAGCTCTAACAACATTCTCTGCACCTACAGTCTTCTCAAATGGCCTCAACACTCTCATTATTGTTATTATTATTCAAACACATGTTGCAAGCAGGAGGTAATTCTGGTTCTGTGAAAACAGAGCAAAACAGCCAGAAACCCTTTAGCAATTCTATGGGATTTGGTCATGATTTCAGATCCAACGGCTCTGTTTGGGATTGCACAACAAAGCAAACACGCACATCCATGGCTCAGGTAATCCCTGTCACAGGCTGTCACTGACACCAGACCCAAACACAACTGCAGGATTTAGGAGAGAGCTTTGCTTTGACATCCATCTTCTCATTTCTCTCCCTCTCCCTCTGTGAACAGCTGAAGTAGGACTAATAGCCCAAACTGAGCCCAAGCAGGATCTCTCCCTAATTAGGCCTTGAGGTTCCCTTTGAAGATAAAAGGCAGGATGGAAAAACTGCTAAATAATGTTCCTGTCTGAGGCTGGGATGAAGATAAACTGGACCTCAGTCTCCAGCAACTGATGCATTCACACTTTTAGATATGAAGACCAAGCCAGGGCGTCCTTCACTGACAGACACTGCTGCCCTCCTTCCATTCCTTTGGCACTTGAGAAGGACCAAGTCTGTCCCAGCTGTGCTCTGCAGGCTGACACTGCTCTGCCTGCAGAGGAGCAGCCTGGGCAGGAAAGCTCTGCTGGCCCCCAGAGCTGCAGCCACAGCTCCCAGCAGAGGGGAAAGCCCTGCAGAGCTGCCAGCCGTGCTGGGCGTGTTGGCACTGACCTCTCCTCCAGTGGCCCTGTCGAGTCCTTTGTAAACGGTTCCGAAAGCCCTGGAGACAAAAGAGCAGAGAAGAAAGAAGCAGCGCTTTAGGCCCTGGCAGTGAAAGCCAGCCCAGACAGGAGATCTCTGCTACCTGCAGCGTTCACAAACACCTGGGTGCATCGACCCTTCCAACAGCAGCACAGCAGCCACCAGCCCTCTGCCATGCAAGGTGTGCAAGAGGAAACTGAGACCCAACACGAAGGAACTGGGCTGGAGCAAATTCCAAATGTCCACCCTGAATTGCTTTAGCTCAAAACCTGAGGTGAGAAATGGGTGTCTAAAGAAGTGGAAAAGAATGCATTTCATCCTTTTCCATTTCCTGCCTAAGACCTGCAGGATCCACAAGGGCCCTGCCATCAGGCAGGCAATGCATTTTACCCCAGAGTGCATCAGCTCTGTGTCTGTTACTGAATGTATGGGGTCTGCTACCTGTGCTAGATTAGAGCACTTATTAGTTCATCTCTGGTTTCTGTTTCTAAACCATTAGGTTGATAATCCTGACCAGTGGATATTTTTTGAAGCAAAATATTTGAAAGAAATATTCTTGAGAACTGTTTTCTGACAGTCACCAGATGGTGAGTTGCTCTTTTAGGCAATCCAGTTCCAGGGACAGAAGATCTTCCAGGTCCTGCTCCTTGCTGCAGGCAGGACACTGCCAGCCTCAGGGGCCTTTGACGGCGCCTTCTGACCACAGTTATCAATTCTGATCAGGACTGAGAGACAGCAGGATGGTAGCCCAGTGTCTGAAGGTGCTTTGGGCTCTCCTGACCTCTCACTTGATCCTGCACCAGCACAACACCCAGCCCTGCCTGTGCAGAAGCAGCTGCCGTGCACTTACCCTTGGCCAATCTGCTCCACCTCCAGGTATTTCTGGCCAGGCTCCGCCTCACTCACGGTGTTCCCTGAAAGAAAAAACGTGGAAGACGCTCCCTCCCAGAGTGAGAGCCCGCCTTGCAGCTGAGCCAGAACTAGCCCCACTCCCTGGGGCCGTGAGCCCCTTGGTGTCAGCTGGGGAAGGACAATTAATGGCTCTGTGACATTCAGCTGCAGAGCAACCCTGGGTGCAGCTGATGCCCAGACACACACACAGCACCTGCTTGGGCACCCAGGAACAGAGCAGACGTACTCAGCTGCATCAGGCACCACTCCCCTCTCCCCTCTGGCTGCAGGGCTGTGCTGCTGTCAGAATGTTCAGCCCAGGATCCCACAGCGGAGGGAGCTTCATTGTCCTCTTCCCAAGCAGAGGGAGGTTTTCCATCCTCTTCCCAAAATGCTGCAGCTTCTCCATCCTCTTCCCAAAATACTGCAGGTTCGCCATCATCTTTCCAAGCCAGGGGATGGTCACTGTCCACTTCCCATGCTGGGAGATGTTCACTCTCCTCTTCCCAAGACACAGGATGTCCTCCATCCTGTGGGAGGAGGATGGGCGATGGGAGATGTCCTCCATCCTCATCCCACTCCGGGTGATGTCCTCCATCCTCATCCCACACTGCGCGTTGTCTGTTGTCCTCGTTCCACTCCGGGAAATGTCCTCCATCCTCATTCCACACTGGGAGATGTCTTCCATCCTCATCCCTCTCCAGGAGATGTCCTCCATCCTCATCCCACTCCGGAAGATGTCCTTCATCCTCATCCCACACCGGAAGTTGTCCTTCATCCTCATTCCACACTGGGAGATGTCCTCCATCCTCATCCCACACTGTGAGTTGTCCGTTGTCCTCGTCCCACTCCGTGGGAGCTTGGCCATTCTGGTCCCACACCAGGGCACATCCACCGTCCTCGTCCCACGCCGGGAGATGTCCCCTGTCCTTGTCCCACCCCGCGGGAGCCTCGCCGTTGCATTCCCACACCGCGGGATGTTCGCCCTCGTCTCCCAGAGCAGCAGGAAGTTCACTGTCATCTCCCAGCACTGAGGGAAGTTCACCATCGTCCCCCAGGGCAGCGGGAAGCTCACTGCTGTCTTCCTCCTCTTTGGCCTCCTCTTTGGAAGCAGAGGGACCTCCAGGAGGTGCCGGTGCTGCTTTTGTGCCCTGTGGACAGATGGCAGCGTGAGAGACAGGAAGTTCTATCTCAGTTATCACCTTATTTATCCTCAGCTGGACATCCAGCTGCACTTAGAGGAAATTGGGTTCCGAGCTGTTCCAACTAACAATGGGCTAAAGTCGACATTGCCACTTATTGTTGGGAATTTAATATTCCACCATGGCTAAAGCCAGCAAGCAATCCTCTGCCTGCAAAACCAGACCTGCAGCTCTTCAAAAGCTCTTCAGCAGAAAAGGAGAAAACTGATGGGAATTCCTTTGCTGCTGCTGCTGCAAAGACACTGACAGGAACTTTCCTTCAGCCTCCCAGGCTGGCACTCGGCTGCCACAGGCTGAGCTCACAACTTGCTGCACAATTCCAAACACCAAAGGTTCCTTTCCCACTCACCGAAGGAGGAGCTGCTCGGAATGTAGACATGAGGTGCCCTGCAATGGGAGAGGGAACATGAACCAGATGCTGTTAGGAGAAAAACTGCCTGTGGTGGGAAATGCCACGGAGCAAGGCAACCCCGAGAGAGCATTTTGATTTCACAGCATCCCTCCAGGAGCCACAGTCCCTTCCCACAGCAAGCAAGAGAGCAGCACAAAATACTGGGCTGGGTCAGTTCTTGGCTGGAGCAGCAAAGGGAGGGAGTTCCATGCTCTGCTGGCACAGAGAGGGAACAGAATTATTTCCCTCTCCTGCTTGAGGGAACAGAACCCCCCAGGGCTCTTTGCAGATGCTGTGCACGCCCTGCTGGCTGCAGACACCCCCTTTTCCAGCTGCAGCTGTTGGCAGGAGCTCTCCCAAAGCAATGGTGTCTTCATGGCAATTTGGTTCCAAAGTCAACGCAGCTCCAGAGGAAGAACAGAAAGCACACAGCAAGCCCAAAGCCACAGATGCTGCACCGAGGGAAAACCTCTACTTACGTGCCAAGTGGGTTAAAAAATACCCCGAATAAGCCACAGAGTACAGAGTGCAAACTGCAGCAGCCACGTGCTGGAGCATTTTGGCTGCGCTGCACACGTCTGCAGCCTGTAGCCCTGCAAGCACAGAAGGACACCTGTCAGGGCTGGGCTGGCTGCTGAGAATGCCTCGGGCAGGAGGATCCTCCAGCAACGAGCCCAGAGCCACTCTGGGCACTGAGGCCTCCGTGTCCCACAGCAACGGGAACACCACGGGGACGTGGCGCTGTTCCTGTGACATCCCAGCAGCAGCTCACGCAGAAACTGCCTGGAAGGTTCTCCTGTGTCACAAAGGAGCACAAAGGACCCTCCCAGGGCACAGCCTATGGCCCAAAGGGTGCAAGAGGAACTCGGAAAATGCAGCAAACAAGGACATCGCACAGCCCAGGCTGAACACTGAGGAGGAACAAGGACGGCACCAAACCAAAGGAAACGTGACCTTTAGTCACTGATACTTCTGACTAAAAGCAGCAAGCCTTGTTCCATCTGGGATCTTTGTTCTAGTTCTAAAAACGAGCAAGGTTCTCCGCTCTAAATACACAGAAGTCAGGAACTGGGGAGGAGGTGGGGTTAGGAAGGAGGAGGAGGAGGGAGAGAGGAAAAGGAGGAGCAGGAAGAGGAGGAGCAGGAGGTTCCAGTGCCCCCTGTGGCCGCAGCCGCGGGACCCCGCCCCCAGCTCGTCCTGCAGGTGAGCGGGGAGGGGGGAGCTCATCCCAAATCCATTGGGGTGTCCCTGAGAGGGTTTTTTATTGGGGTGTGTTTGGAACTTGCAGATTGTGGAATTGACCCCAACTATCATCTGGTGTCCCTGGGAGGTTTTTCTCTCTGTGTTCATAAGTTTGGATCTTGCAGGATCCCAAAGCTGAGCCCCTTGGGGGATCTTTGGGGGCCCACGTTCCATTGCCCAGTATGGGCAGGGCAGGACATTGGTCCTGGGGACCCCCGGGAGAGCAGAGGAGGGGAACCCCTGGGACCCCCAGAGTAGGGAGAGCAGAGAGGGGCGATCCCAGAGCTGGGGGACCCCGGCAGACTGGAAAGAGGGGGAGCCTGGAGAGGAGGGACCCCTGGGATCCCTGGGATGTCAAAGTAGAGCATCAAGGGAGAAGGGACCCCATGGACCCCCAAAAGGCCCTGGATCATCCCTAAGCAGGACGCTGGAGAAGGGGGAACCCCTGGAGGCATTGGACCCCTATGATCCCAAGGAAAGGAAATTGCTGGAACCCCAAAAGTGGAGAGATCAGCAATAGGGAACTCCTAGGAGTGTTTTTTGGGCTGAATCTTGACATTGTGGAGATTTTCATGGACACAAGACTTTTGCTGAATTCCAGACATGGAACTGTGCAGAAGGAGCCTCTACTCTAAGGTGCTCCCATCTTGGTTTCCCCCAAATCAGGGTTTGTCATTCCCAAGCTGTGGCCAGATGGAGGATGAGGAAAAGCCCCAGAGATCCTGCACGTGGAGGGGCTGCAAACCCAGCCCAGGGAGGTGTGAGGAGGAAAGAGCCCCCCTGAGCCAGGAAGGCGGCCAGAGATCCAGCCAGAGCTCAGAGCTGGTGGAGAAGCCTCATGGCAGGGAGAAGCCCCACAAGTGCTTGGAATCTGGGAAGGGTTTCAGCTACAGCTCCACCCTGATGGAACACCTGAACATCCACACTGGGGAGAGGCCCTGGGAGTGTGAGGAATGTGGGAAGAGCTTCAGTGGGACCTCTGACCTCAGCAAGCACCACAAGATCCACACTGGGGAAAGGCCCTAGGAGTGCTTGGAATGTCAGAAGAGCTTCAGGTGGGATTCAGAGATCGTCACTCACCAGCACTTCCACAACAGGGAGAGGCCCTGCGAGTGTCCCGAGTGTGGGAAGAGCTTCGTGCGCTGCTCCAGCTCCATCCCCCATGGGAGGATCGTGGCTGGATGATCCCCAGGGACCCCCGTTGGGCAGAGCCCTGGTGACCGCTGTTCTGGCTGATCCGTGTTGGGCGGGGGGAAGGTGTTAGAGAGATTTCTTTCCCTTCTCCTTGTGCTGCTGTAATTTGGTAATAAATTCCCTCCGTGTGCCCCGGCCGGGTCTGTTGTGCCCGTGCAGGATTTGCTGAGGGATCTCTCCCAGTCCTTGTCCCCATGCAGGAACCCTCGGTTCCAATTTCTGTCCCTGTGCGGCTGCGGGGGCAGAGACAGAGCGGCTCTGGGGGTGCCTGGCATCGGGCCAGCGTCACCGCTCGCCACGGGCAGCCCTGAGATGACGCGCACCTGGGCACGCATTGCTGGGCTCACCTGAGCTCCCACCTGCCCAGCGCCCCAAGGTTCCCCCCCCCACCTCCCCAAAAACCCCCAGCCCGGGGCTGCAGCGTCCCGGGAACCCCTCAGCCAATCAAAACACAGCCAAAACGCGCCGCAGCCAATGAGAGCGGGTTGATGAATCATCAGTTGTGTGGCAGAGTCTCTGAGATCGGAACCCCAAAAGTGGCGGCAGCCAATGAGAGCGCGCGGCGCTGCCGAGCCCGCCCTGCTCCGGACTGGCGCTCCCAGCGCAGCGCGGCTTCTTTGGGGCTGCTGCTCCCTGCCCGGCCCCGGCCATGGGGCGAGGGGCGGCAGCTGGGGCCCTGCTGGTGGCACTGGTGGTGCTGGGAGCCCCCCCGGCTGCGGGCGCGGAGCTCTCGGGTAAGCGGGGGACGGGAGGCGCTGGGACAGGGAGGGAGAAGGGGGAAAAGGGGGCGAAGGGGGGAGCCCGGAATGGAGGGGGAGGAGGAGGGGACCCCCCAAAGGGAGAGCGGGAGGGGCTGAGGGCGGGGGGGAGGTGAGTTAGGGGTGGGAGACGGTTAGAAAGTGGGGAAAAGTGGAGGGTGGGACCCCAAAACCGAGCCCATGGGACCCCGCAGAGTTGCCGCCGGAGCTGCCCACAGCAAGATGCTGACAGGGTTTACGAACTCCGTGTTGTGCTTCGTCTTCCTGGCGCTGGGGCTCGGCTTCTACTTGTGCAAGAAGGTGAGGGGAGGTCCCGGGAGTCGTGTCCCCCCGTCCCCTGGGGTGTGTGCGCTTCCCCCGGGGCCCCCCAGCCCGGTGTCATCCCCTTTTCTTTGCCCACAGAGCTCCTGAGCCGCCGGCGGCCGCAGCCCCTCCCCGTGGGCTCCATCCCGGCCGGGACCCCCGCTCCGTCCCTGCTCTGCTGATTATGGGGGTGGGTTTGTGTCCCCCCCAACTCCACTTTGACTCACAAGAGAACTTGCTAACACTTTATATGAAGTTCAGAGTTATATACTAGCACAGTACAGAATATGGAAAATATGGAAGTTAAAACTTAAGGCATCATTCTTATGGTCTTGATCACCACATGGCCATGGTTGTATTGTGGTCATGTCTTGGTCGCAATCATCTCCTGCTCATGGTCATCTCATGGTCACAGTCCTGTCACGGTCACATTCATGGTCATCTGACTGTAATGGTCATCTTATGATCATGGCTGTGTCATGGGCATGGTCAGCTCATGGCCATCTCAGGGTGATGGTCATTTCTTGGGGACCACTTCCTGATGACCATCATCTTATTCTTGTGGATATCTCGCTATAATGGTCATCTCACAGTCATGTCATGATCATCATCACACATGGCCATGGTGTGTTGTGATAATCTCTTGGTCACAGTCATCACATGCTGATGGTCATCTCATTGTAATGGTCATCCCATGGTCATGATTGTGTCATGGTCATGGTCATCGCATTGTCATGGTCATTTTATGATCATCTCATGTTCAACTCATTTGCCACAATCTTATCATGGTCATCTCTGGGCTACGTTTGGGTCATGGTTATCTAATGATCACAGTCATGGCCATCACATGGTCACGGTCATTTGCTGACAGTCATCATGCATCCTCTCAGTCATCTCATTGTTATGCTCATCTCATGGTCACAATCACATCATGGTCAGCTCATGGCCATCTCATGGTCACAGAATTCACAGAATCACAAGGTTGGAAGAGACCTTAAAGATCATTGAGTCCAACCCATGCCCCAACACCTCAACTAAACCACGGCACTGAGTGCCATATCCAGTCTTTTCTTGAAAACATCCAGGAATGGTGACTCCACCACCTCCCCAGGCAGGCAATTCCAGAACTTTATCACCCTTTCTGTAAAAAACCTTTTCCTAATATCCAACCTATATTTCCCTTGACGCAGCTTGAGATTCTGTCCTCTGATTCTGTCAGTGCTGACTGGAGAAAGAGACCAACCCCACCTGACTACAATCACCTTATTCAGGGAGCTGTAGAGAGTGATAAGGTCACCCCTGAGTCTCCTTTTCTCCAGACTAAACAACCCCAGCTCCATCAGTTGTTCCTCACAGGGCTTGTGTTCCAAGCCTCTCACCAGCCTAGTTGCCTCCTCTGGACGCACTCAAGTGTCTCAATGTCCTTCCCAAACTGAGGGGTCCAGAACTGGACACAGCACTCAAGATGTTGCCTCACCAGTGCCGAGTACAGGGGAAGGATGGCCTCCCTCGTTCTGCTGGCCACACCATTCCTGATTCAGGCCAGGAGCCCTTGGCCTTCTTGGCCACCAGGGCACTCTGCTGGCTCATGTTCAGCCGGCTGTTGACCAGCACTCCCAGGTCCCTTTGTGCCTGGGCACTGTCCAGCCAAACCATCCCCAGCCTATAGCACTGCAGAGGGTTATTGTGGCCAAAATGCAGGACTGGGCACTTGGATTTATTAAACTTCATCCTGTTAGACTCTGCCCATCCATTCAACCATTCCAATTCTGTCTGCAGAGCCCTCCCACCTTCCAACAGATGGACACACGCTCCCAGCTTAGTGTCGTTTGCAAACTTACAAATGAAAGACTCAATCCCTTCATCCATGTCATCAATAACGATATTAAACAGAACTGGTCCCAGCACAGACCCCTGAGGTACACCACTGGTGACTGGCTGCCAGCTGGATGCAGCACTGTTCACCACCACTCTCTGGGCCCGGCCATCCAGCCAGTTCCTAACCCAGCACAGAGTGCTCCTGTCCCAGCCGTGGGCTGCAGCTTTTCCAGGAGTGTGCTGTGGGAGACAGTGTCAAAGGCCTTGCTGAAGTCCAGGTACACAACATCCACATCCACCAGGAGGGCCACCTGGTCATAAAAGGAGATCAGGTTGGTCAAACATGACCTACCCCTCCTAAACCCCTGCTGTCTGGGTCTGGTACCCTGGCCATCCTGTGAGTTCTGTGTGATGACAGTCAGTATGAACTGTTCCATAACCTTACCTGGTACTGAGGTCAGACTGACTGGCCTAAAATTACCAGGATCCTCCATCCCACCCTTTTTGTGAATGGCTCTCACATTGGCCAGATTCCAGTCATCTGGAACCTCACCAGTGAGCCAGGACTGCTGGTAAATGAGAGAGAACAGCTTCACAAGCTCATCTGCCAGCTCCCTCATCACCCTGGGATGGATCCCATCTGGTCCCATGGATTTATGAATATCCAAGTGGCTCAGCAGTTCTCTGACTGCCTCCTCTTGGATAATGGGGGATACACTCTGCTCCCTGACACCACTGAGCAGCCCAAGAGCACAGTTGTCCTTGAAGGCAAGTCTTCTCACGAAAAACTGAGACAAAGAACGCGTTAGGTACCTCTTCCTTCTCTTCATTTGCAGTTATTAAGTTCCATCCCTCATCCAGTAAAGAACAAAAGTTGGTCGGTTGGTCTTACTCTTCCTTTTACCATATATATATATATATATATATAAACATTTTTTGTTATCCTTTACGCAAGTTGCAGTTTTAATTTCAAACCGAGCTTTAGCCTCCCTATTTTTTTTTCCTGCATGCTCTAGCAGCCCCCTTAAAAACTTCCTGAGAGACCTGACTCTCCTTCCAAAGATAATACATCCTTTTTTTATTCCTGAGTTCTTCCAAAACCTCCTTGCCCATCCAGGCTAGATATTTGCCTCTTCGACTCATCTTTTGGCACACAGAGACAGTCTGTTCCTGTGCCCTCAAGACCGCCATTTTGAAGCATGCCTGCCCTTCCTGAACTCCTTTGTTTTTAAGGACTACTTCCCAAGGAACTCTCTCAATAAGTCTCCTGAGTAGGCCAAAGTCTGCCTCCCAAAAGTCCAGTGTAAAAGTCTTATTAATGCTCCTCTTGACTTCACCAAATATTGAGAATTTTATCATTCCATGATCACTATGCCCCAAGTGGCCTCCAACTACCACATCTCCCACCAACCCATCTCTATTTGCAAATAGATCACTATGATTTCACGAGCATGGTCATCTCATGGTCATCTCTTGGTCACAGTCATCACATGCGCACAGTAATCTCACATTCATGGTCATCTCATTAGAATGGTCATCTCATAACCATGGCCATGTCATAGTCATAGTCAAAAGTCATTGTATGGTCATGGTCATCTCATGATCGTCTCATGCTCAACTCATGGCCACAATCATATCATGGTCATCTCATGGCTGTGGTTGTGTCATGGTCATGATAACCTCAAGGTCACAGCCATTTCCTGATCACCATCATCTCATGGTCATGGTTATCTCATGGTCATCTCACACTCACCTCATGGTCACTATTGTCTCATAGCCAAGGTCATGTCATGGTGATGTCATGGCCATGGTTCTGTTTTGGTCATCTCATATTCATAGTCCTGCCATGGTTATCTCACAGTCATGGTCACCACATGGTCAGGGTCATCACACGATCACATCATGGTCACCTCACGGTCACGGTCATCTCACTGTCATCGCAGAATCACCTCATGGTCACAGTGGTCTCATGGCCATGGTTGTGTTGTGGTCATATCATTGTCATCTCTTGGTCACAATCATCTCATGGTCATGGTTGTCTCATTGTTATATGTTGTCTCATGGCCATGGTTATCTCTTGCTCATCTCGTGGTCTTTATGACCCCATGGCCATGGTCAAATCATGGTCATCTCATGACCTTGATCACTTCATAGCTGTGTCATGGTCATGAAATGCTCACGGTCATTAAATGATCATGGTCATCTCATGGTCGACTCATGGTCGTAGTCATGTCATGGTTGTGGTCATTTCCTGAGCACCATCATCTCATGTTCATGGTCATCCCCTGATCACCTCAAGGTCATGGTCTTCTCATGGTCACGATCTCATGCTCATGGCTATGTCATGGTCATCCAATGGTCACAGTCCTCTCACGGTCATGAGCATATCATGGATATGGTCACAGCCATGGTCCTCACATGGTCATGGTCATCTCAAGATCGTTTCATGGTCAACTCATGGCCACAATCATCATGGTCATCTCATAGTCATGGTTGTGTCATGATCACAGTCATGGTCATGGTGACCTCATGGTCACCTCATGCACAGCAATGAGGAACAAGGACACATGGACCTTCTTGCTTGTTCCAAAGAAGTTTGTTTATTGTAACCAGCTGATCTTTTTTATATTCAAAACTTGCCCCAAACTTAACAAAAATAAGCATGCATTGTTTGCCTGCCACTGCAGTGTTGCTATTGATTTGCTCAATCAGCTTTACCCAGTCAGCTCTCTCTGATCATGTGGTGTCCATGCATCTCCTCAGCCAATCCCTGCCTCACACATGAGGCAACCACCAACCACCAACTCTCTGGCCATCGACCCACAGCTGAACCTCCCCAGAATGCCTTTTGGTGAACAGAAGTAAACAGGATTGAACAAAGGTGGGAAAGGTCCTTATTCTGTAAGGCTTATTCCCCACAGTTATGGTCATCACCATCACCTTATGGTCATGATCATCTCATGGTCATCTCACAGTCACCTCATGGTCACAATTGTCTCACAGCCATGGCTGCATCATGATCATTTCATGGTCGTGATCACCACATGGCCATGGTGTGAGACGATTGTGGTCATCTCATGGTCACCTCTTGGTCAAGATCGTGTCATAGTCATAGTGATGGTCATCTCAAAGCCTTCATAATTTCATGGCCATGGTGGTGTCATGGTCATCTCATGGTCATCCCATTGTCATATTCATCTTATGGTCATGTCATGGTCATTGCCATCTCATAGTGATGGTCATGGTCATTTCCTGATCACCATCATCTTATGCTCAGGGTCACATCACTGTAATGGTCATCTCATGATCATGTCATTGTCACTTCATGGTCATCTCGTGGCCACGATCCTGTCAGGGTCACCTCAAGGCCATAGTTGTAGCATGGCCAAGCCACAGTCATCTCTTGGTCCAAATCATCTCATGGTCAGGGTTGTGGTTGTGTCATGCTCATGGTCACAGTCACGGTCATCCCATGGTCATGGTCGTCTCAGGGTTGTGTCACTCATGGTCATTCTCACGGCCATCTCATGCTCGTGTCATGGCTGTGGTCATGGCCAGGGAACCTCTCTGAGATCCTGAGCCCTGATTTTGGGACACTCAAGGACCTCTGGGGACAACAAGGCCTGGCCTGACCCCTCCCCCCATCTGACTGTCCCTCCAGGAGCCCAGCGTGGCCAAACCCTTCTGGGGAAACCTCAGACATGGGACACGGAGCGGGAAATTAATCCCAGGAGATGGAGCCGGGTGTGGCTGGCAAGCCCCCATCCTGCTCCTGGTGTCCCAGTCCAGCTCCTGATCTCCCCATCCTGCTCCTGGTGTCCCCATCCCTGCTCCAGTGACCCCATTCCCATTCCTGGCTCCTAGAGATGAACTGCCAGACACTGGAGGAAGGAACCCACATTTATTGCCCAAAGCAGGATAGTTTCACACCAGAAGCGAAGCATTGTGAATATTTGTGGTTCTTGCCTTTAAAGCATTAGAAAATGGGAAATGGATCTGTTAGCAAGAGCTGTGGGGTGGGTGGGAGCAGCAGGATGAGCTCTGCTGGCAGCTCTCAGCTTTCCTGGGAAGAGGGAAGGGGCCAGATCCAACTCCAAGGATTGCTCAGGCGGCGATTCCTGCCAGGATGAGAGAGAGTCATGGTGTCACCCTGTCCCTGTCCCCATTCCACAGGTTGGCCTGGCTGGAGCCCATGGAGAGCAGGAGATGCTCCAGTATCCCACATGATCCCACCCCAATCCTGCTGCAACCCTGCTCCATCCATCCCACCCGATCCCACTCCATCCACTCTGCTACAACCCTGCTCCATCCATCCCTCCTGATCCCACTCCAGAATCCAGCCCCAATCCCACTCTACAATTCCACCTGATCCCACTCTGGACCCTGCTCTGATCAGAAATCCCTCCCCGATCCCAGTCTGTCCATCCGGCCCCGATCCCCCTCTGGAATCTCTCCCTGATCCTGCTCCATACCTGTGCTCAAGCCATTGGTTCCCACATCTTTTCCTGCAGAAAGAGAAGATCCATGAGATTCCAGCATGGATCACACAGTGGGATTAGCCCCAGGATCCATCCTGGGATCCACACAGAGGGGATCCAGAGCTGGATCAACCACTGGAACTCACCGGCTGCTGGGTTGTATCCCTTCCAGTCTCTCCTCCCTGTGGAAACAAAGTGGGATCAGAGTCAGTGGCACAGGATTCCCAGAACGGTGCCGAGTGGATCCGTGTCCCTTCCCAACCCCCATCCCGTGTGTTACCGGATTGGAGCTTCCAGACGCCGAATCCGATGAGGACGATGAGGATGGCAGCGATGATGGACACAGCGACCATCACAGTGAGATTCCTGCCAGATGTCGGCTCTGGGAAACGCGGGATAGTGAGGAGGGTGAGGGGAATCCCCATTTAGGAATTCCAAATTCCCAATCCCCACATTCCCAGCCTCACCCCAAGCGAAGATCCCGGGCTCTGGCATTCCGGGATGCTCCACCCTGCACCGGTACTGCTCCCGCTCCTCCGGCAGCGCCTCGATCCTGGCCCAGGTGTGGAAGGTGCCGTCGCTGTTGGGAATGATCCCGCCCCACTCCGTCTCCTGATCCAAGGTTTCACCCCCCTTCATCCAGCTGACTGCGATGGTGTTGGGGTAGAATCCGTACACGTGGCAGGACAGGATCAGCGTCCCGTGTTCCTCTCTTCCGGACACGTGGACATCAGGGGGCTCTGAAATGGGATAATAGTGTAATCCACCATTGGGGTGAACTCTACTCGTGGAATTCCCACTGGAATGGGATAAGAGTGAGATCTGACCATGAAATTTGATGGGAATGTGATGGTGGCAAGATCTACCCATGGAATTCCCACAGTAATGACCATGTTCCCAAGTCCTCCATTCCGAAATTCCAAATCTCCTCAGGAATTCTGCTCCCACCTTTGCGCTCCAGCTCCTTCTGCCCGTATCTGACGTATTTCCGGAGCCATTCAGGGCAGACGTGCTTCAGGTAATTCAGGTGCCTCTCAGCCACGGTCCCGTCCTGTTCCCAGCGCCTCCTGGTGATCTCACCAACGTTGTCAGCTGCCACCAATCTCCCAGATCCCCAGTCAAAGGAAATGAAATCCCGCCCGTCGTAGCCCTCCTGGCGGGACCCACGGACGCTCCCATCGGACAGGAGTTCACAGCCAGAAAGCCACTGTACGGTGTGGAGACCTGGGGGGATTGTACCCACAGAGACCCATGGAATTGTGTCCCAGCCCCATAGAGCCCCATTCCAGCCCTATGGAGCCCCAGAGTCTGATGGAGACCCACAGAGCCTCATCCCAGCCCCTTGGAGCCCCATGGATCCCAACCCAGCCCCACAGATCCCATCCCAGCCTCATGGATCCTCATCCCAGCCCTACAGTTGCCATTCCAGCCCCATGGATCCCAACCCAAGCCCATAGATCCCATCTGTCCTGGGGTGACATTATGATGCTTGTATCCCCATTCATATGTTCTGTGCCTTTAAGACTGTCTCTGAAGAGTGAAAGTTTTATTTGGGTTTCTCTTATCAGGGACACAGAGACAGGCAGTACATAGGGCTGCTTTCACTTTTTGCTTTTGGCTTTCTGCTTTGCCCGCTCTCTCTGTGCTCTTGTTTCTGCTTGCTTTTGCTTCTGCTTATTAGCTAGTTCTAGCTAAACAGTCCAAATTCCTTCCTGGACTGTTTCTCCTCTCCTGTTTCTGTGACCATCTTGAACCTGCTCCGGACTGGGACCTGGGAACACCGAGGGTTTGCACCTTGTGGCTGCAGCAGCTGCCCCAAGAGCCAGAGGGACTGAGAACAGAGCGACAATCCCCAAAAGAGACTTTCTGATTTTGTCACCTTTTTCAGAGTGGTGTCATCCGGTATTGTTCATTTTGTGTGCTGGGGGCTGCTGTGCCTGTTAAATAAACAGGTTCCTTCCACTTCTCTCTGAGGAATCCTTCCCAAACTGGTTGGGGGGAGGGGCCATGTGGGTTTGCTTTCTGGAGGGGCCCTCCTTTGGAGATTCTCTACCAAATTTGCCCTAAACCAGGACACCATACCAGCCCCATGGATCCATATCCCAACCCATGGATCACAAGATATCCCATGCCAGTCCCATAGATCCCCATCCCAGCCCTACAGTTCCCCTTCCAGCCCCACAGATCCCATCCCAGCCTCATGGATCCCCATCTCAGCCCCACAGATCCCCCCCACTCACCCCCGCTCTGGTTATATCGCTCTTGCAGTGTCTCCAGGTTCCTGGCAGCCACATGCTGGTTCCTCTCATTCATCTGGGTCTGCTCCTCCCAATATTCTGGCTCAACTCCGTCCTTCATCCACTCTGTCAGTGGCTCAGCCCAGCCCCGCTCGCTGTCGTAGCGCGTGAAGGGGATCCCATCCAGGTACCCCATGGACATGAACTGGGGGATTCCCGGGCTGGGCTCTGACACCGCCATGTGCAGGTAACGTAGGGAGTGGAGAACTGGGGGGCATGGAGATTTGGGGGGGTTGAGGGGATCATGGAACAATGAAAGGGGAACTGGGAGAGCTGGGAAGGGGTCTGGGGATCCTGGGGCCAAGGAAAGGGTGTGCAGGGTGGGAGAGGTGGGATGGACAGCAAAGGGCCTGCAGGGGGTCCTGGTGTCCAGGAATGGGGGCTCGGGGGGTTCCAGGGTTATGGGGGGGGGGGGGGGGGCAGGGACTGGGAAAGTGGGATGGGGGTTCCAGGGGATCCCTGTGCCCAGGAAAGGGGGTCCAGGGGTCCCCAATGACAATGAAAGAGGTCACAAAATGGGAGGACATGGGAATAGGAGGCTCAGGGGTCCCTGATGCAGAGGTAAGGGGGGCCTGGGGGCTGAGAAAAGCAGGAATGGGGTCCAGGTGATCTCAGAGACAAGGAAAAGGGGGGGTTGGGGACTGGGGAAGAAAGGATGGATGGGAAAAAGGGTGCAGGGAGGTCCCAGTGCCCAGAACTGAAAATTCAGGGGGGTCCTGGGGCCCAGAATCCCCCCAGGGACCCCCCTGGGACCCCCCACCGGATGAGCAGAGGATGGAGAACTGGAAAGGTGCAGAGACTGGCGGGGGAGGAAGGATGGGGAATGAGGAGAGCCGGGAAGGGTCCAAGGTTCAAGGAAGGGACTGGGAGAGGTGGCATAGGGGGATCCAGGGGGTCCCTGTGCCCACCAAAGGGGGTCCAGGGGTCCCCGGTGTTGAGGGCAGTGGGGTCTGGGAGCTGGCAAAGGCAGGGATGGGGCTCCAGGGGGTTCCTGAGTCACAGAAAGGGGGGTCTGGGGCTGGGAGAGGCGGGCGGATCCCGGGGACGCAGCTTGGGAGACGCAAAAGAGACTGAGGGAACGCGGGGGAAGGGGACGGGGGAAAGGGGGAATTCCAGGGAGTTCATCTGGATCCCTCTGGTTCTCCCCTGCGACCCCCCTAAGACGCCTGGAACCCCGTTTCAGGAAGACGTGGGAGAGGAAAACGGGAGGGACACGAAAAGTTGGGAGACCCGAGGGGTCCAAAAGTCAAGGGAAAGGTTCAAAGGGTCTGGAGTCTGGGAAAAGTAAGATGCCCGAAAAGGGGGTGCAGGGGCGTCCCAAAGCACTGACGGGGGTGCAGGGGGAGCCCAATCCCAGACTGGGGGGTGCAGGGGCGTCCCGGTGCCCGGAAATGGAGATTCGGGGTGGCCCCGTGCCCGGGAATGGGGGTTCAGGGGGGCTCCAGTGCCGACATTCGGGTTTTAAAGGGATCCTGAACCCCAGGAATGGGAGATCCGGTGGGTCCCGGGGCCAGATATGGGGGTGCAGGGGAGCCGCACTGCCAGGAAATGAACGTTCATGGAGGTCCCCGTGCCCAGGAATGGGGGCTCAGGAGCTTTCCCTGCCCAGGAATGGGGGTTCAGGTGATTCTCTACCCGGAATTCGGGGTTCGAGTGGGTCTCGGTGTCGGGAAATGGCGATTCAGGGGCTCCCGGTGCTGGGGAAGGGGGATCAGGGGGGTCCCTATGCCCAGAAATGGGCGCTCAAGGGGTCCCCGTGCTCAGGAATGGGGGCTCAGTGGATTCTGATGCCCGGGAATGGCGTTCAGGGGGGTTTCCCTGCCCAGGAATGGGGGTTCAGGGGGGTCCCGGTGCCACATGAGGGGGTACAGAGGGGTCCCGGTGCTGGGGAAGGGGATGGAGGGGGGTCAGTAGACCCAAAATGGTGGTTCAGGGGAATTCCCCTGCCCAGGAATGGAGGTCTAGGGCGTTCCCGGTGCCCGGAAATGGAAGTTCGGGGGGTTCCCGGTGCCCGGTAATGGAAGTTCGGGGGGTCCCGGTGCCCGGAAATGGAAGTTCGGAGGGTTCCCGGTTTCGGGGTTCCCACTCACCTTTGGTCGCGCCCCCCGGGTCCCCCAGGAGCCCCAAGAGCAGCCCCAGACCCAGCGCTGCAGCCATGGCGCTGCTCCGCTGCGGCCCCGCCCACAGACCTGACCCCGCCCCAGACCTGACACCGCCCCCAGAGCAGCCTCCGGCCCCGCCACTGGCCTCGCTATTTCCTGCCCGCCAATGGCAGCCCGATATGTCAGTGACGTCACCGGTCGCCAGGCAGATCCCGGTCTCCCAGGTTCGGACGCGGAAGCGAAAGCGACCGAGGAGGGCGGGAAGGGGGGAGGGGACGGGGGAATTGCAGAGAATCCCTCTGGATCCCTCTGGATCCCTCTGGATCCCGCTGCGACCGCCCTGGAGCCCTCTGAGAACCACCTGGGAACCCCTGGGACCCCCTTAAGGAAGCGCCGGAAGTGGAGAACTGGGGGGATCCGGAAATTTGGGAGATCTGGGGGTGCGAAGGTGAAGGAAGAGGGCGGGTCTGGGATCTGGGAAGGGCGGGAGGCCCTGGGAGGGGTGCGGGGGGTCCCAGAGGGGTGTGAGGGGGGTCCAGGAAGGGGTCCCAGTCCCGGATAAGGCGGTGCAGGGGCGTCCCCATGCCCGGGAACAGAGGTTCAGTGGGTCCCAGGTCAGGGGAAGGGGGGTGAGGGCAGTGGGGGGTGCAGGGGGTCCCTGTGCCCAGGAAAGGGGGTGCACGGGACCCGGGGTTGAGGAAGGTGATGGGTGGGGGCTGGGGAAGGCAGGAGTGGGGGTTCAGGGGGTGCCGGGGTCAAGGAAAAGCGGGGGCTGGGGTCTGAGAGGGGGAGGGCCGGGAAAGGGGGTGCGGGGGGGGCATTGGGGCTGCATAAGGGCGTGCAGGGGGATCCCCGTGATGGATAAGGGGGTACAGGGCAATCCCCATGATGCATAAGGGAGTGTGGGAGGGTCCCGGTGTGTGAGAATGGAGGGTTTGGGAGGGTTCCAGTCCTGGATAAGGGAGTGCACGGGGGTCCTGGTGCAGGGGAATGGGGGTTCAGTGGTGTCCTGGTGCCAGACAATGGCATGGCAGGGATCCAGTGACTGGGAAGGGGGTGCAAGGGGTCCCCGTTCACATGAATGGGGGGCTCGAGGGAGTCCTGATGCAGTGGAATGGGGTTCAGGGGGTCCCAGGGCCAGATAACGGGATGCACTGGGGTCCCGGTGCCCAGGAAATGGGGTTCAGGGGGGTTCACTTCCCGGATTCCGGGGTTCAAGGGGTCTTGCTGCCTGAAAATTGAGGTTCAGGGGGGCCCGGTGCCGGGTAAGTGAATGCAGAGGGTCCCCGTGCCCAGAAATCGGGGTTCAGAGTGGTTTCCGTGCCCGGGATTCAGGGTTCAGGGGGTTCCAGGCTCCAGATAAGGGGGTGCAGAGGATATCGGGCCTCGGGAAGGGGTTACAGGGGGATTCTGGTGCCCCGAAACGTTCAAGGGGGTCTCTGTGCCCAGGAACGGGGGTTCGCCCGCAAATGGAAGTTCGGGGGGTGCCCGTTCCCGGGAATTGCGGGTCAGGGGCTCTCGGTGCCAGGGCAGTCCCCGGTGCCCGGGCGGATCCCGGAGCCGCAGCTTGGGAGACGCGAAAATGACCGGGGCAGCGCGGGGAGGGGGAGGGGACAGAGGAAACCCTGTCTAATTCAGGGAATTCCCCTGAAACCCCCGGGACCTGCCCGGACCCCCCGCAGGACGCGCAGGGGGTGGAGAACTGGGGGGATGCAGAGACTGGGGGGTCTGGGGGCGTCCAAGGGTCGGGAAGGAAACCGGGAGAGCCGGGAGGGGTCCAAGGTTCAAGGAAGGGACTGGGAGGGGCGGGATGGGGGATCCAGGGGGTCCCTGTGCCCACCAAAGGGGGTCCAATGATCCCCGGTGTTGAGGGCAATGGCAATGGGGTCTGGGAGCTGGGAAAGGCAGGAATGGGGGTTCAGGGGGTCCCTGGGTAATGGAAAGGGGGGTCTGGGGCTGGGAGAGGCGGGCAGATCCTGTGGACGCAGTTTGGGAGTGTCATGATCCGTCCTTACGAACGGGTTTCATGATGGTTCATGGATTGATCTCAGGGTGCAAAAGAACTGGCACAGTACAAGGGGGTTTGCAGCGATAATCAAAACAAATGCACCTTTATTGAAATAACCACAGCAAAAACGCACTGGGGAGGAATCAGGGAAAAAGGGAAAAGAGGGAGGAAAAAGAATGGGTATACAGCTACCAAACGTCGAACTGCGAAGTCCCTCCATGTTCAGCTGATGGAGTTCACCAGGCCATGTCTGGGGAGATCTCAGAGGCCCAGCTCATCTGGACCCCAATTATACTCTTTTTTGATGGGGGAAGGGGGGATGGATTATGGATTCTGTAATCGAATCAAAGTTAGTTTACTGTATCTTCGGGGGGAAAGAATGGTGTTTGGAAAGGGGCACGCACAGTCCATGTTTGGCAGTAGGTGAGAGCCATTGTTTTTGTGGTTGACTGTCTGCACTTGCAACATCCATCTTGCTTTGGGCAGCTTTCCTTCCAATCCCCCCATAGACCTCCCCTGATTTGGGGGTTTCAGTCCCAGTCTCTGGAAGAAGGTGAGAGGGGCCTTCTCACATAGGGATTTGGTGTCTCGGTCTCTTGATGAAGAAGCTTCTTACATCTCAGTTTGTCTGTCACAGTTGTTATAAACGAGTGAGAGGGGTCTTCTTTGGGGGGGACCACACTAAAGCCTAGGAGAAGTTCAGCCAGGCTGAGAGGTGGGGAGAATTCCAGAGCTATTGTGCAAAAGGGCAAAATGCCCTTTGAGCTCAGTGTAGCGTATAGCAAATGCACCTGTGAAAACAATAATTTAGCAATGCTCTCAGGTCTCAGGCATATGACTTTCCCCTACAGGCTCAGAAACTTCAGACAGGAAGGGTCTGTTTTTCAGTGACCCCCCCAATGACGATCATGAGGCAGATGAGGGATATTTCAGACAGACTCTCACACGACCCCGTGACTCACTATTGTCTTGAGGAATCTTCATCCGCAGGGCTCTGGAGTGTTGTTGATGAGTCTGCAGAACTCGCTGTACGTTGGTAGTATAACCCAGAAAAATAGGGACAGTATGACAGAGAGAGGAAAGAGAGAGAGAGAGAGAGAGAAAGGAGGAAAAGAAAGGATAGGAAAAAGAGGGGAAAAAGGGAGACAATAAACATAATTAGTATTGATTATAACAGTATTATTTTCATAACAATTTTCAAAATGGTTAATTAATTAAAGTAGGGCTATTTTTGTAACAATTTTCAAATGGTTGAAACAAATCACAAATAATCAAAAGCAAAAGCAATAAAGAAATCATAAGCATTAACTTTAAAATTATTTTCTAAAACAAAACGCTAAAAATTGAAGGTAATTCTCACAAAATCATAAACTGGAATCAAGGATTGCTCTAAAACACACATGCTTAATTCATAATTGCCTTGTGTCAACTGACTTGGGGATGTCCACAGTGTAGAGGACATCAGCCAAGTTGTGTGCATGAACTATAGACATCAATCTTGTCAGCCGTTTCATCATCCTCCAATTCATAACAAATAGGGCTGCTGACAAGATAAAGCAGAATTAGAATCAAAAGGATAACAATGGGGTGACACGCTGTTTGGACACCCGTGGCAGTAGGTGACCACCCAAAGAGGGTATCTCACCACCTGTGCTCGGCATCTTTCTTTACCCTCTCCATAACACGGTGTATCTGTCTCACATTGTGATGAACAGTTACCAGGGTTTTCTGTCTGTTTTTCTTAATCTTTTCAAGGATTTCTACCAAGTCTTGATGGAGCAGCAGTTGTCTTACCAAAGTGAGATTCATCCCAATAGGAGTAGGCATCAGTTTGTGAATCAGTGTGTAGTTAGATTGCAATAGGTGGTGAGAGGTAACTGGAGCTTCATAAGAGAAATCACATCCTGTAATCTTGGTAAAGTTACAAGCACAAAAATTTGAATCATTTTTAGTATCTACAACAACATTCTCTACAAATAGAAAATCACAAGCAGTTCTGAAGCATGCACACACCCATTGCCTATATATATATAAGGACTGTTTCAGATGCCTCATTGGGACAAATTTCAAAATGACAGATATTTTGCTCTGTGTCTAAACAAATGTCTTAAGCTATGATTGCATTGCTTTTACAGATGAACCCTTGTTGTTCTCGGACAATACAAGATTCTAAATTGACAGTTTGCCGTTTCTCACCAATTTGATGGGCCCATTCCCTATGCTCAGGATAGATAATAGCTCCATCATGATTCAAACCTAATGCAATCGTAGGAACTATGAAATGCACTGAGGCATTACATATGGTTAACACAAAAGCCGTGGTTGTGTTTGTAATGGGATTGTGAGTAAAATTCACTAAGTTCCACCAGGATTGGAATTCTCTTTCAAAATCAGTGGCTCTGTCCCAAATTATTTTCTGAATTTCAGTGGGAAAAGTGCCTTCTTCACCTTCTCTTACACTTGAGGCAGCAACTGACTGCATCCACAATTGTGCCTGGATACAGCTGAGAGCCAAAGAAACATTGTTTTGTGCAGCGCCGAGTGCATCAATTACCAATTTGTGGACATTTACGTTTTCCCAATTTGGCAAAATGTTTGATAGCAGCCACTGGTGTGTTCCTAAAACCAGTACGGACGACTGCAATGGTTGTTGCAATTTGGTCAAATCTCTAGTTGTAGCAGCCAATTTTATTCATTCACTTCTGAATCAATACTTTTTAGAATTTCCAATCCTGTTCCCACAACACTGGTTATGTCTCTTAGCATCCGTCTTTTAAAAGAGTTCTGCTTTTGCAAACAGGTCATCCAGCCCTCAAAGGAAGTTTGCAAGAAAGGTGAACAGGCCGGCTGAATTTCTGAGACATTATTTTGCATCAGCAGTTTGACTTGTTTAAGTAACCATGCGGGATTGAACAGTATTTTTTGTTGTCCTGTTTTCCTAATTATATATGGTCCATTTTCAAAAATTCTTGGGCTAAACATAACCAGTGGTTGGGCTGGAGCGGTGGTGGTGTAAATTGTAACAAGTTGGGCTATAACATTTAATATAAACTTAAAATGTGGGCCCTACAGGCCTACATTTTTTGGACCAAAGACAAACCACTTCTATGGTTTGTGCTAATGTAAAATTGTGCCAACAATCCTGTACACTTGGGTGCGTACAAACCTTTTCATGCTTATTTGTTTGATCTGTCAAAACACTGATTGAGGTTGCCTTACTATGGGTAGTACAATTAATCATTTGGATCCTATACCAATTTTTTTCCCCACTATCCCTTGAAGCTGCCAGGTTTTTTGGTTTTCCCATTCCTGCCTAGTGTATATCTGATTTTCATGCATATCAACAGTTGATAGTTTTAAATCCTTCACATTTCCTGTGGATTCGGAAAAATGAACAAAAGCCTGGGACCAAGGCCATTTAGTACCAAGTTCACTAAGGGCGCTCTCAGTCCTTTCTACCCATTGGGGTGTAACTACTGTACTCAGTGTGGGCTTTGTTATAGCGTTTGTCTTAAATTTGTAAACCGGCCCGTTTAAAATTAATGGATCTGTCAAGTTATTTTGCCAACGGCGTGTCACATAAGTTGGTTTGGCTAAAGTAAAATTATGCCAGCAATCAGTTGATTCATTTCTATAATCCTTTGTAATTGCATTGTTGGTTCTGGGGCCTAAAGTGTAGTTACCAACATACTCCTGCTGGCAGCACAGAGTGAGGGGAATTTGTTTGGTACACTCCCACTTTGTCGTAGGACACAGTTCTGTTGTAGGGATGTGCAAATAGTTTTTTCCATCTGGTTCTAAAAATTTTCTGGCAACTGTAATGGAGGTGGCTTTCTCATAGAGAGATCCTTCCACTTTTTTGCATGCGACCACAATTGGCTCACCAATTGTTCCAGTTAGGGTTCTAGTCCGGTCCTTCTGATCCCATCCCCACTCACCTGGACAATATACCTCGGAGTCATGCAGCACTATAGACTCTAGGTTCAGGTGGTGACACTTGGGATACGCTCCTAGAACATTAGTGTGATGGATGGTAGCTTCAGACCACGACCACTCAGCAAGATTCTGTCCATGAAATTGTGGTAGGATGCAGAAAAGTATCACCAGTGTTATCATGGTTCAGATGATCCTCATGTCCCTTGGGGTTCTTCTGTAAAAGTAAACACAACAGAATTCGACCATAAGGGGCAGAAAAAGTTAGAATCATGGAATTATCCAGTGTGTATTTATCTGATGATCTCTCCCTAGAGCATCAGAGGCTACCCATGCGTATTTATTCAGAGGGGGTTTTAGCATTAGTGGTACTTCCCCTACAGTAGAGAGGTCCACCAGAACAGGTTGTCCAGGGTAATGTACTGGAATCTTGAAATCATCTGGTCTCCCTAGAGAGGTAATTATGCTTGGAGTTATCGGGCAAAAAGCAGTGATTTTGGGACACCCATTTACCCCCCGTCTATCATTCACACTTTTCACAGCTTCCCATAACCAAACATTCTAATTTCCCTCCTCTGGTTCCAAAAGTCGTTTCAAAAGACCATTGATCCTTTCTATGATCCCGTTAGCTTGAGGGTAGTAAAGGGTGTGAAAAGTCCACTTAATCCTTCATTTTTTGACTAATCCTGTACAATTCTAGCAGTGAAGTGGGACCCATTATCAGAATGAATTTCTTATGGTTTTGGGAAAATTCCACACCATCCCTGCAATGCTTTAACAGTATTATCTTCTGTAGCTCTTTTAAAAGCATCGACCTGGACCAACCCAGATACAATTTCTAGTCCTACCAGCACAAAGTGTTTGCCTCCTGACTTCTTAAAGGGTCTGATATAATCTACCTGCCATGCATCCCATAAGCCTTTATCCTTTCTTAAATGCAGAGGGTTATCTTCCAAAGGATGTCTGTCCAGTCTCCAGTCTGTGATTGTTCACAGGCTGATACGCATGTTTTACACCTTTCCCTGGTGATAGCCAACCCTGGGCAAGTGCTTCCTTGCACAAATCTTTTGCATCTGTGTGCTGTCTTTTTACATGCAGCCATTCTAATAGTTGATCCCTCTCCAATTTGTTGCTTTTCAGAGGACTTAGTCTTGTTCCACCTTCCTGCTGGATTTCCATCTGTCTGGTGAAAGGCTGCCCACCCCGACAAAGTTCCCTTGGCTTGCGATGTTTGAAATTTCTTGCCACTTTTCCTTTTGCCATACTGGAATTCTGTTAACTTCTCAATAATTTTGCTGCCAAAAAGGAAGCCACTCAGTACATCCTTTATACACAGGATAGGAGTCAGTGTAGATGCAGACAGGAGAGGTATTCTGTACCTCACATTGGAGAGCACTCCAAACAACTATCAGCTCCCCAACCTGAGCGCTGCCTTCTCCCTCAGTAATAATTTGTTCACCAGAGGGAATGTGGAGGGCTCTGCCGCTGTATCTCCACACCTTCCCCTCTCATTTAGCAGAGGCATCAGGGAAACAAGAATTTGCTGATTGTTCAGGGGAGGAAGGTAGGGCTACTTTAATTACAGATGCAGGTTTATTTTGTCTGCAACCAAAGTTCTCGGTTTCTTGTATCGCTAAATGTTTTACAGCACCTTCTGTTATGGAGAAAGTGTTAGAGTCATGTTCAATCTGAGCATACCAGTTTGTAACTGAGGCCTTCTGGGCCACCCCGTCAGGTGGGGGGGTCCCAGTGGTGTCTTTATAACTTTGAAAAGGGCCTCTCAGACAATTAGTTGTTGTCGTGCAATTTTTTCCTCTTCTATGAGAGATAAGCTAACCACAAACAATCATTTTTCCCAGATAATGTATCTTTTCTCAACATCTTTGAAACCACAGGAATTGAAACCAACAGGCCTCATCAGACCCTCAGGACCCCACTGCCAAATGTGTACTGATAGCCCTGAGGAGGCAAATCCACATTCCACCTGAAAGGGATCTGTGAGATGGACAGGGTCCAGTGCTTGGTAAGCTGTTGCTTCAAAATCAGTAATTGCAATGCTTCGTCCTGAGAAGGAGTCCAATCCCATTTCCTCAGCAAGTCAAAAAGCAGCCTAGCAATTATTGAAAGATCTGGAATGTGTTTTCTCCAGAACACTAATAATCCTAGAGTTTACTGGAGATCTTTCCTGGATTCAGGCATTTTGATCTGATCTAAAGAGGTTAGGATATCAGGTGGAATACATGTCATACCTCCTTTCCAGCAAATTCCAAAAAACTTCACTTCCTGAGAAGGCTTTTGAATTTTCTCGGAGGGAATTTGCAAATCAAGACTTTCTAAATGGGAGATTATTTATTGTTGGGTATCTCCCACTACTTCTATTTAATCTCCTTCCACCAGGATATCATCATGTATTGATAAACAGCTACATTGTCAGGTTTGGGTATTTTTTCTAATTCCTGGGCTAAAGTAAGGTGGACCAAATTGGGGGAGTGTTTGTAGCCTTGAGGGAGCCTAGTGAAAATGTATTGCTGTCCTTTCCATGTGAAGGCAAAACGGTCCATATCTTCTGGCTGTATCATAAAAATTGTGTCTTTGACATCTATTATTGCCATGATTGAGTGAGCCTTTTTTTGAATTGATGTTATTAATTCAGCCAAATCTGGGACCACTGCTGTAAGAGGGTCTGTGTTGGCATTAAGCCTGTGAAAGTCAACTGTCAGCCTCCACTTCCCATTGGGTTTTCAAACTGGCCAGACTGGCAAGTTGAAAGGAGAATGAGTATTGACTATTACTCCTTGGTCTCACAAGTCCTTCATAACTGGTTGATGCCCTCTTTGGCACCAGAGGGTAAGAGGTATTGTTTTACATGAGCAGTTTTGCTAGACAGTAAGGAGGGTGCAGCTTGGAGCAGTCTAATGTTAAGATGTGGCACACCAAATGACCACAGGAATCCTTCAGAACCTTCCCACTGCCTCCCAGCAAGAATATCCATCCCTAATAAATTGTTTGGAATATCCCCAATTACCATTTTAAGAACTAATTCTCCTCTGTCATTATAGAGCACGACGCAGTACAATAATACACAATTCCATCAAACGGTGTAAGAGATAAAGTTATTAAACCAACGTAGCTTTTATAGCTCTTCCAGATCTTTACACCCATCTAACACACATTCAGTGCCCATTGGCCATAAAAGAGAAACAAAGTTCCCAGCAGGCAACCAGGGAGCCATGTCACTCTGCGAGCCAGCCAGAGTCCATATCTCCCAACTTTCTCTCCTTTCTCTGGTCTCCACGGTAACGACCTTGGTATTCCTTCAGGAGAGATAGAGGGCTTCTCCTTATCTTCAGGAGGCCTTGCTGGCTCACAAGGACAGCACAGAATGTCTTTCCCACACTCCTTTCCATGGAGCGTGAGCTTTACTAAGGTCACATTCATAGATTCTGTAGCTCCTAGGACGTTTAAAACACAACATTATTTCTTTGTTGGAGCAATTCTACACTTCTGGGCATCCTTTTTGTTAGTGCAGAGATTTGTACCCCAGTGTCAATCAGAAAGGTTACAAGTGTCCATTTGAGGCCTGTGATTGCTATGATCATATTACCTCCTGATTTATTTTTAGTGAGCATTCTCACATACATCCATGCTCTGATCCTTCGCTCACCTATAAGGGATGGAGAACCTAGTTTCTCTGGTTCTGTGTTTGCTTTGGCTCACATCCTAAATTCTGAGGGAGAGGCTGGGAGAGGGTTTCTTTTGGCTCACCGCCTCGATTCTGAGAAGGGAGGGGTGCACTGGGTTGAACTGATAAATTCAGTTTTTGATAGTGCCAATTAGTTATTATTTTCTGTAATTTATCAAGGGGCAAACCATCCATCACCTCTCTGGGGACCCACCTTTTAACTTCCAACAATCACCAACATTGCAAGTTAGAGATCTGTTTTCCCTTCTCTAAATTTTCACTGTGAGGATCCCTGATAAACCAAACACCTTTTTTTTTTTCTGATTTCTCCTCCAGGGTTTTTACATGTCCATATCATCTATTGTATTTAATCAAATCTACTGCAACCTCACTCCATGTCCAAACTTTATGGCTACTGGCAGGTGAATCAGATTGAGAAACCGAAGCTGTGAGGGGATGGAATATGGAGTGAAACCAGAATCAGTAGATCCAGTTTGGTCAGTGGGGTTACCAAGGAATCTATCTAGTCTCTCTATGGGACCCAAGGCCATTATGGTTTTCTGTAAAGTAATTGCTGTAGGTTTATCAAGCCCTCAAATTAAAGAAGTCATGATTTCAGGCCTTACAGGTAATTGCATTGGTGACTGAAAACCAGGAATCAGCTTTTATTCCATGAATCATTTGCAGGTAGGTGGCTTTGTGGGCGCTTTCCAAAAGCTGGTCTGGGGTACTGACTATAGCTAAAGGGTCTCCCCTTTCCAAAGTATTAATTCCCCTGGCCCAGAAAGCCGCACATTGTGTCAGGGACCATGTGTCACGCTTATCTCCTTTTGTTAAGAAAACTCCATGTCCCCAGTACCCACTGGCCTCCTGTTCAGTTAATTTAATTTGATCTCCACCACTGAGGGACACTCAGAAGACATATTCTTCTCCGATTCTTGTGGAAGGCGGCCATATTTTTTCTTCAGCTTAGCTAATTCGGTAGCACTGAATGGTATTTGTTCCGTTGTGATATGTGATTCAAAATCTTCATCATTAACATAATTATATTCTGTTTTAACCAGGAGTCTCAAATGAGGGCAGCAGTTTTCTCCACAGTGTTTTACTGCTTCTAGTTCCTTATGGGGATAAATCTGTTTAATGTGAGGAGTTTCTTTTCCTCTGCCTATGTTGAGGAATCAGCATTAAGTGAATTCTTAACATGTTCCTCTCTAAGGGCAGCTTGTAACAGATGGATCTCATTTCTTTCTTCATTTAATTGTTTTTGCCAAATTTCAACTAGGTTTTGAAGGGAGTCTATTATAGCTTTTTCTTCACTTCTTCACTTTAAGAGAGTTTCTATAGCTGCTGTGAGACAAGCTCCCAAAACTGAGCAGAAAATAGTTTTGTTTTTGCCCAGTTTAAATTTTGTTTCATGTTGTAAAGAACATACTCTAACAATAACATTTTCCAAATTAAATCAGTTACTTTGTGCCCATTCTTCTCCTGGAGAAGGTTTGGCATTGTGTTTGGCTAGTAGAGCATAAAATTGCTTTATGCTCTACTTTAACTTTTGTGCTGAGGTTTTCAGTCATTTTGTGAAGGGACCAAAACCACGACAGGGAGGTATGGACTTAAGTTACACAATCTCACAGCCTTTGCTGTGTTTCCGTTCCCTTCCCAATTCCCTGGGTGGGTGAAGAGACTAAATCTGCCTGGGAGGTTCTACTCAGTTACTTCAAGTAGTCCCTTCACTTCCCAGACAGTCCAGATTCACACATACACAAAAACAGTTTCCCTTGTTGCACTAAGAGATCTTTTGTGAAATTCTGAAGACAGAACCCTCAATTGAGTATGAGGGTGCTTTTCACCTAGGCATGTGCAGTTTGCAGAAAATTCGAGTCACCCCCCTTGCTTTCTAGACAACTGCTCACCCCTTTTGGGGTGTCAGGCTCGGTGTGCCTGGAGTGAAACGTCCTTCCCCTGTTACAGACTACACACAACCCTGCAAACCCGTCTGTCTGTTGGAATCCTGTCCGTGACGGCAATTTAATGTCACAATCCACTCGTACAAGTGGGGTTGTGATGGTTCATTAACTGATCTCAGAGTGCAAAAACAACACAGGGGATTTCGGTCTTAATCAAAACAAATGCACCTTTTATTGAGTGCCCATAGCAAATGCAGTAGAAGGAATAGAAAGGAGATAAAGGATAGAGGGAGAGAGAGAAAGACGGGGGTGGGAATAGCTACCAAGGCAGAGACAAAATCCTTGTGGTCCAGCCAACAAATGTGTCTTGTCATGTTGGAGAGAATCTCAAATTCTTTGGTTAACTCTGGGGTCTTTTATAGTCATCCTCCAAGGGGGCAACAGATAAAAGACAATGAAGAATAAGTCTATTGAAAATGTGTATAGACAGTCCATGTTCCAAAACAGGACAAATAAATCTCAGCAGTGAACAGACGCATTGTTTCAGGATTGGTTTCTATGGGAAACCAGTCCTGGCTCAGCGAACACACCTGCAGGCAACACTCGGCAAACCTCTTACTTCAGTCAGGCCAGCGCTCCTGTGTTACAATTTTAAGGGTCTCAGTCCTTGGGAGGGGGCTTCCCTTACAGCAGTTGTGAGGCTGATGCGGGATCTTCCATGGGGGGATCACTGAGTTACCTCAGAAAGTTCATTTGGCCAGGAGGTGGGGAAATTCATGGACCATTGTGATGAGCGGGGATCGTGAAGCAGGCGTAAGTGTACAGAGGAAGCCGCTCGCTGTCAGCCCCTGCTCGAAGCAGTTGTACTGTGGTGACACAGCAAGCACAACTGCAAACAATCACTTGGTGAGCATCCACCTCAACCAGGCCAGAACTCCAGCCAGGGTCTTCAGGGCCATGGTCTCTGTCCTTGTGACAGTTGTGAGGTAAATGGGGGAAACTTCAGACCGCCTCTCACAACAGTTTGCTTTATCTCTTCCTCAACAATCCCCACTCTGGGAGATATCTTCTGTTATTGGGCCATTGTCACTGCATGACTGATAAAAATTTCATCATCCCATTGTGAAATGCTCCAGCCAGAGGGAAGAGCCCAGCACTCCTACCTGGATATAATTTGACATTTGCAAGAAGAGAGACAGCCTTTTCCCACTGGATTCCCAGAGGAACAACTTTCTTTTCCACTGCATTCCCAGGGGAAGTCCAGGCCCATCTATGCCACCACTGGACCTTCAAAGGAAAACTCCACCCTTCTACAAGATCTCTGCTTCAACAGAACCACACCTGTCACTGCAGGAGCACTGATGCAGCCACCATTTAATAGGACTGCTACCACCACTGTGACCCACCGGGTGTCAGGTCATACTCTGACTCTGTCAGTGGGGTTTTTTGTTTGTACTATTGCATTTGTAATTTTAGTTTTCCTAGTGAAGAGCTGTTATTCTTATTCCCGTATTTTTGCTAGAGAGCTTTTTAATTTCGAAATAATAATATTTCAGAGGGAGGGAGTTTACATTTTCCATTTCACAGGAAGCTCCTGCCTTCCTTAGCAGATACCTGTCTTTTCAAACCAAGACAGAGTGTCATCCATATAATGTAGGATGATGGCATCTGGGAAGGTCCTTTGGATGGGAGACAAGACATGGGCCATGTACCACTGGCATATAGAGGGTGAGTTTTTCTCACTTTGGGGGAGGACTCACCAGTGGTAGCGCTTCAGATGTGCCTGTTCAGGGAGGGAATGGAAAAAGCGAATATGGGAGCATCTTGGGCATAGAGAGGGATGTTAAAAATGTGGCCTTTGATATCTATAACCACCAGTCTCCAGTCATGGGGAAGCATGAAGGGAGAGAGAAGGCCAGACTACAATGACCTCGTTAATTTTACAAAGGTTGTGGAGGAGCCTCCACCTGTCCTTGCCAGGTTTTTAAGAACAAAGACAGGGGAGTTCCAAGGGCTGTTGGTAGGTACGATGTGTCCCTTGGAGAGCTGCTGCTCCTCCACAAGGAGATCGAGAGTATGTAATTTCTCTGTTGAGAGGAGCCACAGATCCACCCACGGTGGGGTGTGAGTCTTCCAGGTGAGTTGTGGAGTGGTGCCCTCTGCAGTGGCCTGAACTAGAAATCCCGGGATGGAGGTGGAATATCAAGTCAAGCTGGCCACTGGGACAATAGGTCCCTGGCCCACAGGGTGATGGGTGCCCTGACTACAAATGGCCTGATGGTGGCAGTTTGGCCCTCCAGTCCCTCTTTTGTGATAGTATGCTTGCTCTTCATGGAGACAATGGCTCCTCTGATCACTGAGATGACTTCAATGAAAGGAGTCAGCTCCTGGTTCGGGGGCCATTTAGGTTGTGTAATGATAGTAACATTGGCCCCTGTGTCCATCATCCCATGTAGGTAGATGTTATTACCTTTAGTCGACAGGCCACCCTCTATAAGGGGTCTGTCTTGGCCCATGATTTCAACCCAGAATGCCGTTGGGTGCTCTGGGAAATTGTCTATGCTTAATGGCAATAAAAAGGCTTGGGCGATCACAGTCTCTCTGTGCAGGAAGTGTGGTGGTTTTGAGCAGCAGAAAGTGACTGTGATTTTGTTTGTTGGCCCAACAGTTTATACTTCTGCTATAACGTGTATTTCATTTGGTCCATGAATACAATTTCCTATTACCAACACATCCCTCAGGTCCTCTAGGGGTCCATATTTTCTGGTGGGAATACAGTAGAAAGCAGAGTCATCAAATAGTACGGACAGAGCACTCACCAGTTGGCGTCAGGTCCTGACCTGAACTTGCTGGAAATCCTTGGTGACTCTGGTCTATTGTTTGGAGTATGAAGAGCTCAGTGGGAATTTCCCACGTCTTGGACCTCTGGAATAGTGGGGAGGGTAGAGTGACACAGCTTTCCGTTTGCTGTCTTCAGGTGGGGCCACCCGGCAGTCTGTTGGAAGATTTTTGGCTGATAATGGTGCTGGTGATGGTGAGGCTGCTGGTGATAACGAAACTGAGAACGGCTGTTAGAATGTCTGTTGCAATCCATACAATGTGGTGAATGGCACCCCTTTTGTGGCTGCTGGTCTTTAGACATTTTGTATTCTGGACAGTCCTTCAAAAAATGGCCCAGTTCCCCATAATTAAAACATGCAGTGTCTTGGGATGTTTAAAAGGCCCTCCCCCTTAGAGATTGCCCTTGCTAGAGTCTGTTCAGTGGAAGATAATTTGGCACAGGCCTCATCCATCTGGTTGATTGTAGGTTCTTGCTTGAAGGAGCAAGCTCTTAATATTGTTTTGCACTCATTTGCCTTTGCCAAGGCCATTTTATTTAGCACTTCCTTCTTGGCTTCTGGGCTTTCTATTTGTCTCTCAAGTGCAACTTTAAGTCTGTCTACAAATTTGATGAAAATTTCACTTACCCTTGTTTGATGTTAGTGAAACTCTGTGTAGGTAGTGTGTCATCAAGAGTGAGGAGCAGGCATGTCTTTGCAGCAGTGGTGATGTCACTTGAGTGCAGCTTCTTGTAAATCCTTTGCTTGGTCTTGTGGCTTCTGGAAGTCACCTTCTCCTGCCATTTTTTCAAGGGTTAAATTTGGTTTGTTGGCATCTTTTGAATATGTGTCTGCCAGTGATGTGAGATGCCTTTTTCACTGCCTCTCCCACAGCATGTACTCAATCGGAGTGTGGGACTCTGTCCAAAGTTTCTCTCATCTGCCTCACGATCGTCATTGGGGAGCACTGAAGAAAAGATCCTTGTCTGAAGTTTCTGGCCCTGTTGGAGAAAATCACCTGCCAACAGCTCCGAGACCTGAGCACAGTGCTAAGCTATTGTTCACAGGTGTTGTTTGCTGTATGTTAACTGAGCTCAATGAAAGAAGAAAGGGGCATCTTGCCTTTTTGCAGCAATAGCCTTGGAAGCTGTCCTAACTCTCAGCCTGGCTGGACTTCTCCTGAGTCTTAGGTGGTCCCCCACAGAAGACCCTTACCTGTTTTACAACCACTGTGACAGACAGACTGAGATGTAAGAAGCTTCTCCATCAAAGACCGAGACATGAAACCCCCATGTAAAAAGGCCCCACTCTTCCTTCCAAGGAGTGGGACTGAAACCCCCAACCCAGGAGAGGTGTGTGTGGGAGGCAAGCTAACCAAAGCGAGATATTTGCCTGCGGGTTGTGACCACTGGACCAAGAAGACAATTGCTCTCGCTTACTGCTGAGAACATGGACTGTTGCATCTGTTCTTTATTGTATGTGTCGTCGTCCTCCCTGCCACCCCCAGCAATTTCCAATAGAGTTATCATAATAAAAACCTCTGAGTTAGTTAGAGATTTCAAGATCTCCCCAGACGTGACCTGGTGAACTGCATTGGACATCAAAAACTTCGCTGTTCTATGTTTGGTAGCTATATACCATCCTTACTCTCATTCCCTCTTTTCCTTCTTTTTCCTTTTTTTCCTCAATTCCTCCCCAGCGCATTTGGCTGTGGTTATTCAATAAAGGTGCATTTGTTTTGATTATCACTGCAAACCCCCCTCTGCCATGTCGGTTTTTTGCACCCTGAGATCAAATCCACAAATAATCATGAAACCCATTCATAAGGACGGATTGTGACACGGGAAGAGTAGGCAGTTCAAGATATTTCTATTTTCATGCACGACCAAGACACGGGAAGAGAAGGTGGCTTCCAGAAAGTTTTTAAGAAATACAATCCCCAATGATATTCCTTAGCCACTTTGCAGAGCACTTTCAATTCCGCATAGGGAATCGGCTCCCAGGAATTGATAGCAGTCACCCTTCTGCTGTGTTTACATATAATGGACAGGCCCACAATCTTTTTGGCGAGCTCTGAGCCCTCCCAGGTAGCTTCCTTCTGCAGCTTGGCCCAGCGATCCTCAGACTCAGGACCAGAATCCAGGTCTGTGGAATCCCTACTCTCATCATCCGAGGAGGATGGAGGGTGCTTGATGACTGCATGGAACCTCTTGGGGCAGCCAGAATCTGCCTGTTTGTGGGCAGCTGTGGAAGCCAATATGGCCTCCTTTTGGTCACTGTCATCACCACTTCTGGCTCCAGTGTTGTGGGAATGGGAAGGGGAGGGACTATCAGGAGAGGAGTCAAGAGAGGGGGGCGTAGGGATGGTGTGCAAAATGGGGAGGGGATTCCAATAGAGAGGGGAAGTCCCAACCCGGACTCACTTCCTGACAGAAAAGAGAGGGGCAGGGCACGATTACAGGAATAGAGAAAGTAGGAGGAGAGTCTGAGGCATCATTTTTAGCAGGACAGGGAGGTTACAAAATGGCCATTGCCTTTGTGGGGTCAGCACCATTTTGTGGAGAAAAGGCAGGAAAACTTGGAGAGGGAGAAGACAAGATGGCAGGGCTGGCCACATTCCTGGCACCATCTGAGAGAACAGCTAGAGGTGGTAGAACTGGGTATGTGAACATTGGTAAGAGGGTTAGGAGAGAGCCCAAGGCAGCATGGCCTGTGCTGCCCTTGAGAGGGAACAGAGAACACTGGGAGATGTCAGGGGGATGGTAGCAACCCTGCGCCTGCTGGCGGGATCCATCTCCTGATCCTCCCTGGGGCAGGGAAGAGGGTTTAGGGATGTGAGGGGAGGAACAGGGAGAAGGGGTGTTAAACTGGGGTCCCAAATGTTTCCCAACATTTTCTACAGATGTAACAATAAGGCCAAAGGATAAAATTTCCCCACTGAAAGATCCCCTTTAACTTGAAGAACGTGGAACATTTTCCCTATATGGTCCCAGAACTCATTAGAATGGATTCCCTCATAATATCAGGAAAATACTTGAACAATCAATGAAGAAAAGATTTTAAATCTCCCTTTGAAAAATGAAAATTTTCCCCAACAAGAATTCCTTTAACTTAGGTATAAACTTTCCTCTGTGGGTGGGTCAGTTTGGCTCCCATCCCCACACTTCCTCCCAACATCCAAGAGGAAAAGAAGGCAAAGGAAAGACAAAAAAGGGTGACCCCCAAATATATTATTCACAAGACAGTGGGTCAACAAAAGCTCTCCAGGTGCTCCGTTGGCGCCAACCGCTCTTCTCGCCTCAAGAAGGTTGCCGGTCACCTGTGGGATTGCCCCAATAAAACTTAACAGTCTCCTCTGGGAACTGGCTGCTCTGAACATGGCTTAATTTGAGTAGCAAAAAAGCTACTGAAGATGCCTCCAGGAATGCTCTGAAGAGGTCCCTGTTCAGGCTGTCAGCTGTGGCAAGCCGCAAGCCCATTGGTGATGGAGTGAGAGCTGTGACCTTCCAGAAGTGTCTCCAGTAATGAAGCTGCTCGGTGGCACAGGCACACACACAGAATCCCTGCAGCACACACTTTTCTTGTGGAATCCCCAACGACAAAGAAATGGGAAGGGTCTTTGTATGGAGGTCAGAGGAGGAGGTTTATTCCAGCCACACACAAAGGAGTCCAGGGACAAAGACAAAAAGAACAGTGGAAGGTTCGAGTTTAAATACAGGGGACAAGGGGGGCCGATTAGAGCATCAGGGCCAAACGGCTGAGGGCTCAGGACAGTACAGAGGGGAGACAAGGGGTGACAGCCAATGGGGTAAAGGGGGTGGGACACTGAGGCAATATGGGGCCAATGGATAAGCAGGGAAGGGAGAACATTCAAGGACATATAAATATAACGAAAAAGGGCAGGAGAGGCCAACAGTCCAACCAGGGAGGTAGAACTGGGTGCATTTGCATATACAACAAAGGCTCCTGGGAGAGGCTCTGCTCAGTTGCCCTGAACAGGGGAGATTTCTCCAATTTGGGGTCTGTCTGTCTATCTTTCCAAAAGACTATAATGGTCCTTGTTCTGTAGGCCCACCGGTCTCCACAGATGCTCAGCAGAAAAAGGGGTTAGAAGCTTTGGTTGTGAACTTTGTGGGACATGCAAACCAGAATATCGCAGCACTCATGATTGATCACTTGGCAGGTGAAGGAACCCACTCAGAACCTGTTGAGCAAGCCCACATTCCTAGTGAGGCCCTTGAGGGTATTACTGAAGCTGTGCATACCACATTTTTAAAGGTTCCCTATGCTGTGACCCCCAAAATGTATTTACTTATGTAGAGCAAAGATCGGCGGAGCCTTATATGCAATTCAAGGGCTGCTTGAAACAAGCTCTTAAAAGACAAATTGAGAATGACTTTGCCAGAGAAATGTTGCTTTCAAAATTAGCTGTAGAAAATGCTAATGAGAAGTGTAAAAAACTTCTGAAGTCCTTGTCTAAGGAGGAACCCACCCTGCTGTAAGTGATAGAGGCATGTAACCACCTGTGTACCTTCACCATAGGGCAACCGTTACTTGTGAAGCTGTGGGGCTGGTATAGCAAATGCCTTTGTGTAGAAGGGGCTAACAGTAAGCCTGTTAGCTAAAGGAATGAGAAGAAAGGTAAGAAGCAAGAAGTTGATAAGGAGCTCTCTCAAGGGCTGTAACTAAGGAGACCAAGAGAAGTGGGGAATATAAGAAAGATAAGAAGAGAGCTTTGCAGCTGGATGAAGTAATTTTAGAAAGTTAGTTGAAGTCACTGTAACTTTTCACCAATGATGTTATGTTGATTTATTGTGGCCAATAGTTAGGGTAGAAGAAGTATAAACAATTAGAAAGTGTATAAAAGGTCAGCCATGATTGATAATAAAGAGTTGCCATCTGAGACTTCTTGTTGTCTCTGCCTTGTGTCATGACCGCCTTGACAGTGTCCTCTGGTGACCCCGACGTGATTCCACACCCTTAAGAACATACTTGGTCTGGACCCATACGGGGTCGTAGCAACTGGCAAACGTGACTCACGGGGATGTAGTGGGGGAGGCAGCCTTGGTGCAGCTGAGAATGGAGGGTGGAAACCACAGCGAAGCCCAGACCTGATTTTCTCCTATCAAGACACCTGTAAGTAGGTGAGCCACCAAGTAGTAATAATGGGAAATAATTTATCTAATGAAGAAGAGACTGTTTTGGCTACATGGAAAGTTTTGTTAAGAAATAAGGGAATTAATAGTTCAGACTATGCCCTTTGTAGTATATTCCTGTGGACTAAATCACAGGATTTTGGCAGTGATCCTGACACAGCATTTAGTGTTAAAGCATGGAAAAACGTTGGGGACAGACTGTGGAAGTCATCTGATATGGGATATAAAACTGTTGTCAATCTAGCTGTTACTTGGGGATCGGTCTTTGAGGCATTAAAGGAATGGAAAACAGAGTCAGAACAAGCAGAGCGGGACGCAGATGAAGAATCGGGGTTGATAACAGAAACTGATTAGGGGGATGAGGCAGAGGGGGCCTCTAATGGGGAACTTGGTGAATCTATCCTTAAAGAAGGTGCAGGTGCCATGCAAGTTACCAGTCAGGCTACCAAAGCTTCTGGGAAAGCTGCCAGAGTTTCTGGGCTGGATGCCAAAGCTTCTAGGAAAGCTGCCAAAGCTTCTGGGAAAGCTACCAAAGCTTCTGGGAAAGCTGGCATTGTATCTCCTTATCAGACTCCTAAACTTCTTTATGTCACAGCTGCACAGCAGCTCACGATGGTGCCTGAATACACTACACTGCTGCACCAGGTAGCTGAAATGTCTTTAGCAGAGAGAGAAACCCAGCCGTCTGCCCCCCTGATTCCCTCCACTCTAGTCCAGCCATCTGCCCCCTCATTCCCCTCTGAGCTGCATGAACAATCTGCAAGGTCATATCCTCCGTTACCTGACAGTGACAGCAACAGCAAATCATGTGATGAGTCGCCTGCAGTAACACCTGAGTTGGGGCAGGGAACTGTTAACAGTTCACCTTCTAATAACTTTAGCCCTACTGCCCCATGGATTTTGCCCCCATGTCAAGTAACTGGGCTTCCTTGACAGCCTCAGGACTTTTGGGAATTTGTTAGGAAAAAAACAGCTGAAGAAAAGAATTGGGACATGATAGAAAGATCAGGTACTCCAAGAGTACCTCAGGAGAACAGTGCTAATGCAAATGTTGCCTGTGATAACCCTATGGCTTTTCCAGGTTTTAAAGCAGCTCCTGGAACACGGCAGGATGATAGTCATCGCATCTTTGCCTGGAAGGTTGTGCTAGATCTCCAATCGAAAGTGGCTCAGTATGGTATTAATTCCTCAGATGTAATGCAATTAATGCATGTAATTAATGCAGATATGCTTGCACCTTATGGCATCATGCATATTGCTACAATTTTTTTCCAGCCAGTACAATACGGTGTATTTCAAGACACTTGGAGGCGAATGGCTGAGCACACAACTCTAACAAATATGCAGTTGCCTCAACACAACCCTCCTCATGCTGTGGGTGTTGATGCCCTACTGGGCACTGGGCCTTTTGCTAACCCAGATTTACAGGCAAGGTGGGATCCCTCAATTTTGGCGCAAGCTCAGAGAACTGGCATGAGTGCTTTAATTAAAACAGTGGAAATGGCAGCTCTAAAGCAGAGATATGTTACGATACAACAAGGGATGAGAGAACCGTTTTTGCAATTTGTGGAAGAGCTTGCTGCAGCTATTGAAAAAACAGGTAGATGATGAATCTTTGCAACACAAATTGTGTGTACATTTGACTAAAGAAAATGCAAACTCAGACTGCAGAAAGATTATTTACACTTTACCTGAGGAACCCACATTGCCTGAAATTATTACTGCTTGATCAACAGTTGGTTCAGTAGAGCATAAAATGGCAGCTCTTGCTGCAGTTCTAAGACCTTCATCGAAATGCTATAATTGTGGACAGCAAAGGCACGTAAGGGCATGGTGTAATACCCAGAAAATAACATCTCAGTCAAGTGTAAACAGCAATGCTGTGTGCAATCGTTGTGCTAAATTTGGGCACTATGCTAAACAATGCAGGAGTAAATATCAGGCAAATGGTCAGCTGTTGCAGGGAAACAAGAAGAAGAGCACCAAGGGGCATGTGGGAAAACAAATACCCCAACAACCACAGCAGCAAATATGGGCTTTCCAGGACTGCAAAGCTATCCATTTGTGAACAATACTCAGGAGCAACAAGTGGCTCTACAGGGACTGATATACCCACCGACGACACAGTAACCATTCTGACAAAAAAAAAAATGTAAAGTGCCCCTCAATGCCTATGGTCCAGTGGGACATGGATTGAGTGCGTTTTTGATAGGAAGATCAAGTACTACACTTAAAAGGTATTCATATGCATGTAGGACCTATTGATGCTGATTACTTAGGATAGATTCATGCTATGGTATCCATTGATGACCCTCCTGTCAGTATTCAGAGAGGAACTTTCATTGCTCAACTTGTAAATATTGTGAGTTCTGGTCCAAATACAGTGGACCAAAGTCATAGCACAGCAAGTTTTGGATCAACAGGGGTACCTCAGGTGTTCTAGACTGAGAAAGTAACGGAGAACCGTCCAGAAAAGACATACGTCCTCACTGCCAGTGAATGTCATCCAGGAACCATATCAGTGATAGGCTTGATTGATACTGGAGCAGATGTCAGAATACTATTGTGACTTTGCTGGCCTCACTCATGGCCTCTCACTTGTTGGGATTTTAGCTGACTAGAGATTGGAAAAGTACTGGACTCAGCCTAATTTGAGCTATTGCACCTGCAAGATAGTGTGTCCTTGGGCCTAGCTGTAGTATGATAACAAATAGTGAAAGAGACATCAGAAAAGAGAGATGTAACCCCTAAGGAATGAGAAAGAGCTGATGTTGTGGTGTGGCCAATGGACGGCGTAAATTACAGAATATTCATGAGCTTATTACTTGCTGTATAAGTGTCTGATGTTCTCTTCAATAAACAAAACTTGCTGATGACTCATATTGAGCCCCGAGTTTTCCCTGCACCAGACAAATGGCTGGGAAACCGCAACAATTGGTGCCCGAACAGTGACCCTATGCACTCTACAGACCCTACGGACTTTACAGAAAACTTGGGCCTGTGAGCCACGGTCCGGTGCAGTATTTCCGTGTCAGTCCCAACGCAGCCTGGGAGGCACAAACAGCAGGCCCCACGTTTCAGGCGACCCTATATAGAAGAGCTGACGAAAGGCAAAAGGGCGGGCTTCGGTGCCCTGGCGACCACATAGGAGAGTCCAGCTGACTGAACGCCGCTGACATCCTGGAAAGGCTGCAGCGCACTGAATATCAGGTTAAAAGGTAATACAGAGACAAGCGGCGTATAGACTTTTAAGTGCTTTTTAGAAAAGCGGGGACTATAGACTGTCGACTTGGGAAGAGAATTCCCGAGATTGCTGCATATAGACTTGCAAAAATGTGTATTGTGGTGCTGGCACTGTAAGTACATGCACAATAAATCAGCGACCCTGCTGTGATGGCGGCAGCAGCCGTGGCTCGGGGCGCCTGTGAGGCTGTGCCACTCCGAACTTGGCATGGGCGCTGCGCCATGGGGAGCAGCCGCAGTAAGCGGCTCGCCTGAGGCAGCAGTGGCGGCTCCAAGCAGCGGCGGGCACGGGCGGATCGTCTGGGGTGGCAGTGGTGGGGGAAGCGGAGCCCCGCCACACGGGGAGCGACCTGCGCCGCCATGGATGCTGCGCTGGGTCTGGCCCACACAGTGAGTCAGCCTACAGTGCGTCTCGCAAAACAAGAAGCCCAGCATGGAGGGGGTCGCCCCGCTGCATTGCGGGCGGTGGTGCGGGACTGGAGCGTTTTTCCCATCATGAGCTCTTCTTCCCTCCGCTTGCAGCTGGCAGGGGCCTTAGTTTAGACCCGGCAATCTTTAATAGACTGAACCTTAACAGACTGCAAGTATAGGTCTGGAGCTCCCTCATCACCCTGGGATGGATCCCATCTGGTCCCATGGATTTATGAATATCCAAGTGGCTCAGCAGTTCTCTGACTGCCTCCTCTTGAATAATGGGGGATACACTCTGCTCCCTGACATCACTGAGTAGCCCAAGAGGACAGTTGTCCTTGAAGGCAAGTCTCACTAAAAACTGAGACAAAGAACGTGTTAGGCACCTCTTCCTTCTCTTCATTTGCAGTTATTAAGTTCTGTCCCTCATCCAGTAAAGAACAAAGGTTGGTCTTACTCTTCCTTTCACCATTAATATATATATATGTAAACATTTTTTGTTATCCTTTACAAAAGTCACTATTTTAATTTCAAACCACGCTTTAGCCTCCCTATTTTTTTTCCTGCATGCTCTAGCAGCCCACTTAAATATTTCCTGACTCTCCTTCCAAAGATAATACATCCTTTTTTTATTCCTGAGTTCTTCCAAAACCTCCTTGCCCATCCAGGCTGGACGTTGCCTCCTCTACTCATCTTTTGGCACACAGGGACAGTCTGTTCCTGTGCCCTCAAGATCTCCATTTTGAAGCATGCCTACACTTCCTGAAGGACTACTTCCCAAGGAACTCTCTCAATAAGTCTTCTGAGTAGGCCAAAGTCTGCCTCCCCAAAGTCCAGTGTAAAAGTCTTATTAATGATCCTCTTGACTTCACCAAATATTGAGAATTTTATCATTCCATGATCACTATGCCCCAAGTGGCCTCCAACTACCACATCTCCCACCAACCCATCTCTATTTGCAAATAGATCACTATGATCTCACAAGCATGGTCATCTCATGGTCATCTCTTGGTCACAGTCATCACATGCTCACAGTAATCTCACATGGTCATCTCATTATAATGGTCATCTCATGATCATGGCCATGCCATGGTCATAGTCAAAGTCATTGTAGGGTCATGGTCATCTCATGATAGTCTCGTGGTCAACTCATGGCCACAATCATATCATGGTCATCTCATGGCTGTGGTTGTGTCATGGTCATGATAATCTCAAAGTCACAGCCATTTCCTGATCACCATCACCTCATGGTCATGGTTTTCTCATGGTCATCTCACACTCACCTCATGGTCACTATTGTCTCATAGCCAAGGTCATGTCATGGTGATGTCATGGCCATGGTTCTGTTTTGATCATCTCATATTCATAGTCCTGTCACTATAATGGTCATCTCACAGTCAGCTCATGGTCATAATCACATGTGGCCATGGTGTGTTGTGATAATCTCTTGGTCACAATCATCTTATGCTCACGGTCACCTCACAGTCACGGTTATATCATTGTAATGGTCATCCCGTGGTCCTGGTCATCTCATGGTCACAGTCCTCTCATGGCCATTTCATGATCATGGTCATTTCTTGATCACCATCATCTCATGGTCATGGTCATCTTAAGATCATGGTTGTGTCATGGTCATTGCATGATCATTTTGTGGCTGTCTCATTGTCACCATCATGTGTTGGTCTTGATCCTGTCATGGTCATGGTTATCTCATGGTCATGGTCGTCACATGATCACATCATGGTCACGTCATGGTCATCTCACTGTCATCTCAGAATCACGTCATGGTCACAGTGGTCTCATGGCCATGGTTGTGTTGTGGTCATATCATAGTCATCGCTTGGTCACAATCATCTCATGGTCATGGTTGTCTCATTGTTATATGTTGTCTCATGGCCACGGTTATCTCTTGCTCATCTCGTGGTCTTTATGACCCCATGGCCATGGTCAAATCATGGTCATCTCATGACCTTGATCACTTCATAGCTGTGTCATGGTCATGAAATGCTCACGGTCATTAAATGATCATGGTCATCTCATGGTCGACTCATGGTCGTAGTCATGTCATGGTTGTGGTCATTTCCTGAGCACCATCATCTCATGTTCATGGTCATCCCCTGATCACCTCAAGGTCATGGTCTTCTCATGGTCATGATCTCATGCTCATGGCTATGTCATGGTCATCTGATGGTCACAGTCCTCTCACGGTCATGAGCATATCATGGACATGGTCACAGTCATGGTCCTCACATGGTCATGGTCATACGAAGATCATCTCATGGTCAACTCATGGCCACAATCATCATGGTCATCTCATGGTCATGGTTGTGTCATGATCACAATCATGGTCATGGTCATCTCATGGTCATGCACAGCAATGGGGAACAAGGACACATGGACCTCCTTGCTTGTTCCAAAGAAGTTCGTTTATTGTAACCAGCTGATCTTTTTTATACTCAAAACTTGCCCCAAACTTAACCAAACTAAGTATGCATTGTCTGCCTGCCACTGCAGTGTTGCTATTGATATGTCCCTTTACCCAGTCAGCTCACTGATCATGTGGTGTCCACGCATCTCCTCAGCCAATCCATGACTCACACATGAGGCAACCGCCAACCCACTCTCTGGCCATCAACCCACAGCTGAACCTCCCCAGAATGCCTTTTGGTGAACAGAAGTGAACAGGATTGAACAAAGGTGGGAAAGGTCCTTATTCTGTAAGGCTTATTCCCCACAGTTATGGTCATCACCATCACCTCATGGTCATGATCATCTCATGGTCATCTCACAGTCACCTCATGGTCACAATTGTCTCACAGCCATGGCTGCGTCATGATCATTTCATGGTCATGATCACCACAGAGCGGACTTTCACAGGTAGCCTCCCTACCCTGGTAGCAATGTCTTTCCACTCTTCAGCAGCTCAAATTGGTTTTCCTCTACGTTGCCAGTTGGCCTTTTTCCACCTCTCCAGCCATCCCCACAGAGCATTGGCTACAATCCATGAATCAGTGTAGAGGTAGAGCTTTGGCCACTTCTCTCTCTCAGCAATGTCTAGGGCCAGTTGAACAGCTTTGAGTTCAGCAAGTTGGCTTGGTCCACCTTCTCCTTCGTTAGCTTGTGCAACCTGTTGTGTGGGGCTCCATACGGCTGCTTTCCACTTCCAGTTCATCCCTACCTTGCGACAGGAACCGTCAGTGAAAAGAGCGTAGTGTGTTTCCTCTGGTGGTAGTTGGTTATAGGGAGGAGCCTCTTCAGTCTGTGTCACTGGTTCTTGTTCCTCTTCATCTGTGACACCAAAATTCTCACCTTCAGGCCAATTTGTAATTACCTCCAAAATCCCAGGGCGATTCAGTTTACCTATACGGGCATGCTGAGTGATGAGAGCAATCCACTTGCTCCGTGTAGCACTGGTGGCATGGTGAGTGGAAGGAACCTTGCCTTTGAACATCCACCCCAGCACCGGTAGTCGGGGTGCCAGGAGGAGTTGTGCTTCAGTGCCTATTACCTCTGAGGCAGCCTGGACTCCTTCATAGGCAGCCAAGATTTCCTTCTCTGTGGGGTTGTAGTTGGCTTCAGACCCTCTGTAGCTTTGACTTCAAAATGCCAGTGGTCGACCCCGATTCTCTTCAGGCACCTTCTGCCAAAGGCTCCAGGACAAGCCATGGTTCCCAGCTGCAGAGTAGAGCACATTTTTCACCTCTGGTCCTGTCATGACCAGGCCAAGGGCAACTGCATGAGCAATCTCCTGCTTAATCTGGACAAAGGCTTGTTGCTGCTCAGGGCTCCACTGGAAATTGTTCTTCTTGCGGGTGACCAGGTAAAGAGGGCTCACAATCTGACTGTACTCAGCAGTGTGCATCCTCCAAAAACCTATGGTGCCTAGGAAAGCTTGTGTCTCTTTCTTATTGGTGAGTGGAGACATTGCTGTGATCTTGTTGATGACATCTGTAGGAATCTGACACCGTCCATCTTGCCACTTCACTCCCAGGAACTGAATCTCATGAGCTGGTCTCTTTACTTTGCTCTTTTTAATGGCAAAACCAGCTCCCAGGAGAATCTGGATGATTTCCGTCCCTTTCTCAAACGCTTCCACAGCTGTGTTCCCCCACACAATGATGTCATCAATATACTGCAGATGTTCTGGAGCCTCACCCTTTTCCAGTGCAGCCTGGATCAGTCCATGGCAGATGGTGGAACTGTGCTTCCACCCCTGGAGCAGTCGGTTCCAGATGTACTGCACTCCCCTCCATGTGAAAGCAAACTGAGGCCTGCATTCTGCTGCCAGAAGAATGGAGAAAACTTCATTGGCAATGTCTAGAGTGGCATACCACTTTCCTTGGACTCCAGCTCGTACTGGAGCTCTAATATGTCAGGCACGGCAGCGCCCAGTGGTGGTGTCACTTCATTCAATGCATGATAGTCCGCAGTCAATCTCCATTCTCCCTCAGATTTTCACACAGGCCAAATGGGGCTGTTGAAGGGTGAGTGGGTCTTGCTGACTACCCCTTGGCTCTCCAGCTCTTGGATCATCTTATGGATGGGGATCACAGCATCTCGAGTGGTTCCATACTGTCATCGATGCACTATGGAAGTGGCAATTGGCACCTGTTGCTCTTCTCCCGTCAGGCATCCTACTGCAGATGGATTCTCAGACAACCCAGGCAAGGTGTTCAATTGCTGGATGCCCTCTGCCACTACAGCTGCTATCCCAAATGCCCACCTGAGTCCTTTTGGGTCTTTGAAATACCCGCTTCTAAGGTAGTCTATGCCCAAAATACATGGGGCCTCTGGGCCAGTCACAATAGGATGCTTCTTTCACTCATTTCCTGTTAGGCTCATCAGCTTCCACCAAAGTGAAATCCTGGGATCCCCCTGTCATACCCACAATAGAAACAGACTCTGTCCCCACATGTCTCGATGGAAATAATGTGCATTGCACACCCGTATCAACCAAAGCTTTATACTGTTGTGTTTCTGATGTGCCAGGCCAACAAATCCACACAGACCAGAAAACACGATTTTCCCTAGCCTCTACCTGGCTAGAGGCAGGGCCCCTCTAAGCCTGGTTATCCTTCTTTCCCTGGGCATATGTTTTGGATGTTCCTTCAAGGGGATCAGACATATCATCATCATACCTGGCCATTCGGCTACGGGCAACTGGAGCTGCTTTCCTTCTGGTGGCCTCCTTCAGTTCACGCACCCGTCGTGCCAGAACAGCAGTAGGTTTCCTATCCCACCTTCTCATGTTTTCCCCACAATCATGCAGGTAGAACCAAAGCTCAGCTCGTGGGGTGTATCTTCTCTCACCATCTGGGAAACGTCTGCCTTGGATACCAGAACCTCTGATCTGTACTGCTGAAATTTGGAGAAGGAGAAGGTCTTCTTTAATCTCCTCTCTAAGCTTCTTATGATTCTCCTCTATCTTATCCTCTAAGTTCTGCAGACGTGTTTCTACCGCTGCAATTCTGGCATGTGTCGGGCCATGCACAGCATCTGCATATGTTTGGAGCTTCCTTGCCATGTCAAGCACAGTCTCATCCCTCTCATCCTCTTCATTATAGCTAAGGCAGAAGCATATTCATGTGGCCCAAGTCGTACAAGTTTTGGCCACATCACAGACGTGCATGGTACTAAGTCTGGGTTCCTAGTTGTTACGTCATCTGAGAAGATAATCTCTGCCACTGCCATTTCTCTCAGGCATTGTATCCCTTGCTCTATGGTCTTCCACTGAGTTTGTTGCATATAAAGATCATCTGCACACAGGTATCTTCGTGCAACACTGTCCAAGACCCGAGCCCAGAGGCTGTGTGGATTAGCCCCCCTCATCATTTCTTGGTCGATGACAGGATCCTGTGACAGGGATCCCAAATGCCTCGCTTCAGTGCCGTCCAGAATTGTAGCCTCGCCTGCAGCATCCCAGAGACGCACCAGCCAACTAATTATGGATTCATCAGGTCATTGGGTGTAATCCTTCTGTAAGCCACAAAGGTCCTTCAGGGAAAAGGACTCAATATTTGCATCTGATCTTGCACCTGCTGCTTTGACTCCTGATTTTATGTCAGGAGGCACTGAGGTTCCTTCTCCTTCATCATCATCATCATCATCCACTGGTCGATTGGTCTTGTCCATGCATTTCTCACTTCTAGTGCTGGTAGCAACAGCCATTGGTTTAGCTGCTGGCTTAGGCTCACTCTTTGGTTTGGCTCCTGGCTTCGAGCCTGGGCTGTTGGCTGCAGCCTGAGTCACCGAGATAGTTGCTGATTTATCTCCCTGCCCCCCTGCCTCTGTCTGCTGCCCGACAGGATCTAGCAGTGAGCGATGAGCACAAGCCAGGGCCCAGCTCACTGCAATGATCTTCCTCTCCTTAGGCTCATCCTGGTACTTCTCTTTCAGATATTTCTCCACCTCAGCTGGGTTTTGAATTTGTTCATGGGGAAAATCCCAGACTATAGGGTCAGAGAATTCCTTCAGGATTTGGCCTATATCCTCCCACGTCCCACACCACTTAGGATTTTCCACACTGGGGTCTACTCCTGAGTCAGGGGTCTCATCAGCCCGTCTAGAAATCTCAGCCCTCATCCTAGAGAAGCAGCAGGCTGTATAGAGGAAGGTTACCAGACTGAATACCAGAAAGATGGTTTCTTTAACATTGAGGGGAAACTGAACATCCTTCACTAGTGATGCAACGGATTCATAGGAGAAGAAGGAAAGCAGAGGCTGAAAAACCTCATTTCCTGCTGCTCCCCCTCTAACAAACTGGATGCATAACCATAGCCATGAACCATTCATACCTGGAGCAGACCCCAGCATGTTTATAAACTTCTTGCAAATCATTGCCACCAAGCCCATCAGGATAGCTATTCTGGTCACTGCCCCTCTGATGTAAAAACTACGTATTAGGGACAATACTAAAGCTATTTCTGGATAAGAAAATAAACCTAGGGACCAGAGAGGTATTAAAATCTCAAAAAACCCTAGGGACCAGAAATGCATGCAAATCTTCACCCCAATAGACATTATGAATTCAAAAAGCATGGCTATTAGCTGATTTAAATGAACACAGAGGAATAGCAACCAAAATGCAGTCAAAACAGGGTTTTTCCACTCTCTCGAGCCCCCAGGATGGGTGCCAATATTATGGCCTGGTTTAGGGCAAATTTGGTAGAGAATCTCCAAAGGGGGCCCCTCCAGAAAGGAAAACCCACACAGCCCCTCCCCTCAACCGGTTCAGGAAGAATTCCTCGGAGAGAAGTGGAAGGAACCTGTTTATTTGACAGACACAGCACCCCCCAGCATACAAAATGAACAATACCCGATGACACCGCTGTGAAAAAGGTGACAAATTCAGAAAGTCTCTCTTGGGGATTTTTGCTCTGTTCTCAGTCCCTCCGACTCTTGGGGCAGCTGCTGCAGCCACAAGGTGCAAACTCTCGGTGTTCCCAGGTCCCAGTCCGGAGCAGGTTTGAGATGGTCACAGAAACAGGAGAGGAGAAACAGTCCAGGAAGGAATTTGGACTGTTTAGCTAGAACTAGCTAATAAGCAGAGGCCAAAGGAGAGCAGAAAAGAGAGCCAGCAAAGCAGCAAGCTGAAAGCAAGAAGTAAAAACAGCCCTATATACTGCCCGTCTCTGTGTCCCTGATAAGAGAAACCCAAACAAAACTTCCACTCTTCAGAGCCAGTCTTAAAGGCACAGAACATATGAATGGGGATACAAGCATCATAACGTCACCCCAGGACATTCCACCCCTTATCCCCATATCATCAACATACTACAACACATCATGCATTATTCATACAAAATTTCCATCCGTTCCCCCAAAATTTACAAGCAATACCCATCATGACTTCATCACATCCCCACACTGGACCACTGAATCCAGGTCCTATATTACAGAGCTGTAGGATTCCCCCTTTTCACTTTAGTCACTTAAAGCTCCATCTATCACTATCATCATAACATCACCCCAGAACACAGGTGCAGGACTTGGAATTAGCCACGGCCTTGTACTTTTCCAATCTCTAGTCAGCTAAAATCCCAACAGCCAGGTGTGGCTGACAAGCCCCCATCCTGCCCCTGGTGTTCCCATCCTGCTCCTGGTGTCCCCATCCCTGCTCCAGTGACCCCATTCCCATTCCTGGCTCACAGAGATGAACTGCCAGACACTGGAGGAGGGAACCCAGATTTATTGCCCAAAGCAGGATAGTTTCACACCAGAAGCGAAGCATTGTGAATATTTGTGGTTCTTGCCTTTAAAACATTGGAAAATGGGAAATGGATCTGTTAGCAAGAGCTGTGGGGTGGGTGGGAGCAGCGGGATGAGCTCTGCTGGCAGCTCTCAGCTTTCCAGGGAAGAGGGAAGGGGCCAGATGCAACTCCATGGATCACTCAGGCAGTGATTCCTGCCAGGATGAGAGAGGGTCATGGTGTCACCCTGTCCCTGTCCCCATTCCACACGATGGACCTGGCTGGAGCCCATGGAGAGCAGGACCTACTCCAGAATCCCAAGTGATCCCACCCCAAGCCTGCTGCAATCCTGCTCCATCCATCCCACCCCATTCCACCCCATCCATCCTGCCCCAATCCTCTTCTGGAACCCCAACCTGATCCTGTTCCATTCCATCCCACCTGATTCTTGTCTGGAATCTGGCCCTGATTCCACTCCATCCCTCCCACACCAATCCTGCTCCATCCATCCCTCCTGATCCCACTCCAGAATGCAGCCCCAATCCCACTCTACAATTCCACCTGATCCCACTCTAGACCTCTGCCCTGATCCAGAATCCCTTCCCGATGCCAGTCTGTCCATCTTGCCTCAATCTCCTTCTAGAATCCCACCCTGATCCCATGCTGTACCTGCAGTGGAGCCGTTCATTCCCATGTCTTTTCCTGCGGAAAGAGAAGATCCATGAGATTCCAGCACAGATCACATAGTGGGATTAACCCCAGGATCCATCCTGGGATCCACACAGAGGGGATCCAGAGCTGGATCCACCACTGGAACTCACCAGCTGCCGGGTTGTATCCATTCCTGTCTCTCCTCCCTGTGGAAACAAAGTGGGATCAGAGTCAGTGGCACAGGATTCCCAGAACGGTGCCGAGTGGATCTATGTCCCTTCCCGACCCCCATCCCGTGTGTTACCGGATTGGAGCTTCCAGACGCTGAATCCGATGAGGACGATGAGGATGAGGATGGCAGCGATGACAGACACAGCGACCACCACAGTGAGATTCCTGCCAGATGTCGGCTCTGGGAAACGCGGGATAGTGAGGAGGGTGAGGGGAATCCCCATTTAGGAATTCCAAATTCCCAATCCCCACATTCCCAGCCTCACCCCAAGCAAAGATCCCGGGCTCTGGCATTCCGGGATGCTCCACCCTGCACCGGTACTGCTCCCGCTCCTCCGGCAGCACCTCGATCCTGGCCCAGGTGTGGAAGGTGCCGTCGCTGTTGGGAACGATCCCACCCCACTCCGTCTCCTGATCCAAGGTTTCACCCCCCTTCATCCAGCTGACTGCGATGCTGTTGGGGTAGAATCCGTACGCGTGGCAGGACAGGATCAGCGTCCTGTGTTCCTCTCTTCCAGACACGTGGACATCAGGGGGCTCTGGAATGGGATAATGGTGATAGACATCCATGGAATTCCCACTGGAATGGGTCTGGGGTGAGATCTGACCATGGAATTCCCACTGGAATGGGATGGAGGGGAGATCTGACCATGGAATTCCCACTGGAAGCGATGGAGGGGAGATCTGACCATGGAATTCCATGGGAATGGGATGGAAGTCAAATCTGACCATAGAATTCCATGGGAATGGGATGGAGATGAGATCTACCAATGGAATTCCCATAGAAAATGACATGTTCTCAAGTCCTCCATTCCCAAATTCCAAATCCCCACAGGAATTCTGCTCCCACCTTTGCGCTCCAGCTCCTTCTGCCCATATCTGATGTATTTCTGGAGCCATTCTGGGCAGATGTGCTTCAGGTAATTCGTCCAATACTCAGCCACGGTCCCATCCTGTTCCCAGAATCTCCTGGTGATCTCAGCACCGCTGTCAGCCGCCACTAATCTCCCAGATTCCAGGTCAAAGGAGATGAAATCTCGCCCATCGTAGCCATCCAGGTGGGATCCACGGACGCTCCCATCGGACAGGAGCTCACAGCCAGAAACTCGCAATCTCGTGTGGAGACCTGAAGGAATTGTACCCACAGAGACCCATGGAATTGTGTCCCAGCCCCACAGAGACCCATTTCAGCCCCATGGAGCACCAGAGTCTCAGGGAGACCCACAGAGCCTCATCCCAGCCCCTTGGAGCCCCATGGATCCACATCCGAACCCCATGGACCCCAACTCAACCCCACAGATCTTATCCAAACACACAGATCACAAGATATCCCATACCAGCCTAATGAATTCCCATTTCACCTCCTTGGAGCCCTGTGAATCCACATCTGCTACCTATAGATCCTATCCCAGCCCCAGGGATCCCCATCCCAGTCCCATGGATCCCCATCCCAGGCCTACAGTTCCCATTCCAGCCCCACAGATCCCCCCACTCACCCCCGCTCTGGTTGTACCGCTCCCGCAGTGTCTCCAGGTCCTTGACAAATGTGTGCTGGTGTCCCACAAGCTTCTGGGTCTCCCTATCCCAATATTCTGGATCGACTCCATCCTTTATCCACTGCGTCAGTGGCTCCACCCGGCCCCGCTCGTTGTCATAGCGCACGAAGGGGATCCCATCCACAAACCCAATGGCCATGAACTGGGGGGCCCCCAGGCTGGGCTCTGACACCGCCACTTTCAGGTAATGCAGTGAGTGGAGAACTGGGGGGACACGGAGATTTGGGGGGGGTTGAGGGGATCATGGATCAATGAAAGGGGAACTGGGAGAGCTGGGAAGGGGTCTGGGGATCCTGGGGCCAAGGAAAGGGTGTGCAGGGTGGGAGAGGTGGGATGGACAGGAAAGGGCCTGCAGGGGGTCCTGGTGTCCAGAAATGGGGGCTCGGGGGGTTCCAGTGTTATGGAAGGGGAGGGGAGGGGGCAGGGACTGGGAAAGTGGGATGGGGGTTCCAGGGGATCCCTGTGCCCAGGAAAGGGGGTCCAGGGGTCCCCAGAGCTGAGGAAAGGGATCACAAGGTGCGGAGACCTGGGAATGGGAGGCTCAGGAGTCCTTGATGCAGAGGAAAAGAGGAGCTGGGGGCTAAAAAAAGCAGGAATGGGTGTCCAGGGTGATCTCAGAGACAAAGAAAAGAGGGGTCTGGGGAAGGTGGGATGGATAGGAAAGGGGGTGCAGGGGGATTGGATAAGGGGGGTGCAGGGGGGTCCCAGTGCCCAGAACTCAAAATTCTGGGGGTCCTGGGGCACAGAATCCCCCCAGGTACCCTCCCAGACATCCTGAGAACCCCCCGCAGGATGCGCAGGGGGTGGAGAACTGGGGGGACGCAGAGACTGGGGGGTCTGGGGGCGTCCAAAGGTCGGGAAGCAGAACCGGGAGAGCTGGGAAGGGTCCAAGTTTCAAGGAAGGGACTGGGAGAGGCGGGATGGGGGATCCAGGGGGCAACTGTGCCCACCAAAGGGGGGTCCAAGGATCCCCGGTGTTGAGGGCAGTGGGGTCTGGGAGCTGGGAAAGGCAGGAATGGGGGTTCAGGGGGTCCCTGGGTCACAGGAAGGGGGGTCTGGGGCTGGGAGAGGCGGGCGGATCCCGGGGACGCAGTTTGGGAGACGGAAAAGTCTCCCAAGGGGAGATTCCAGGGGAATTCCAGGGAATTCATCTAGATCCCCCTGGATCCTCGCTGAGACCCCCTGGGACCCCGGAGGACCCTCTGGGACCCCTGGAACCCCTTCCAGGAAGCGCCGGTAATGGAGAACTGGGGGGAAATTTGGGAGATCTGGGGATCCAAAAGCCGAGGACAAGGGGAGACTGGGGTCTGGGAAGGGCGGGATGGACGGGAATGGGGGTGCAGGCGGTCCCGGAGCACTGATGGGGTTGCGGGGGGATCCCAGTCCCGGATTAGGAGGAGCAGGAGGGTTCCAGGGACCAAAATGGGGGTTCAGGGAGGCTTCCCGTGCCGGAGAATGCGGGTTCAGGGGGAGTTTCCTTCCCGAAACTCGGGATTCAAGGGGCTCCCAGTGCCCGGAAATTGCGCTTACTGGGGCGCCGGTGACCAGAAATGGGGGTTCAGGGGGTCCTGGTGCTGGGGAAGGGGAGTGAGGGGGATCACAGGAACCAAAATGGGGGTTATGGTGGGTGTTCCTGCCCGGGAGTGGTGGTTCAGGGGGTTCCCGTGCCCGGAAATTGCGATTCCGAGGGTGCCGGTGACCAGATATGGGGGTAATGAAGGGTCCTGGGACCAAATAAGAGGGTACAGGGGTGTCCCAGTGCTGGGGAAGGGGATTGAGAAGGGGTCACAAAATAGGGGTTCAGAGGCGTTCCCCTGCCCGACAATGGAGGTTTAGACGGTTCCCGATGCCCGGAAATGGAAGTTCCGTAAATGAAAGGTCCCGGTGCCCGGGAATTGCGGTTCAGGGGGGTCCCGGTTTCGGGGGGTCCCACTCACCTTTGGTCGCGCTCCCCGGGTTCCCCAGAAGCCCCAGGAGCCCCCAGAGCACCCCCAGCCCCAGCGCTGGAGCCATCGCAGCCGTCCCCGATCGCGGCTGTGGCGCAGCTGGAGAGACGCGAAAGCGAAAGTGCCCGAGGAGCGCGGGGGGAGGGGAAAAGGGCGAGGGGAAAAGGGCGAATTCCAGGGAATTCACCTGGATCCCCTCCTGGCCCCCCTCTGGATCCCTCGGGATCCGTCTGGGACCCTCCAGGGCCGCGCCCTGCCGGACCCCCGGGCCGGGCTGTGCTGAACTCCCGGCCCTGCGCTCAAACTCTGCCCGGACCCCGCTGGGCTCGGCCCAAAGCCGGGCAAGCACCGCGAGCAGCGGAGCCAATTTTTCCTGCGGGTGCGGGTCCCACCCCCGGCGGAGCAGGGCTGGGCGCTGGGACCCCGACCCCTGATTCCCAATCTCCTTCTCTCTCTCCCTCTGCTGTTCTCTCCCTTTCCTTTGGGGGATCACAAATCCCAGAGCGGCCGCAGAGCCCCGTGCCCAGGCCGGGTTTCCCAGCAAAGGGAGGCTGGGGCTGAGGTGCCTCGGGCTGGCCGGGAATGGGGGCCCGGGGGTCCCCGGGGTCACGGAAACGGGGGATCCAGGGACCGGGAGAGGGGGATACCCGGGAAAGGGGGTGCAGGGGGTGTTGGTGCAGGATAAGGGGGTGCAGGGGGGTGTTGGTGCAGCATAAGGGGGTGCAGGGGGTGTTGGTGCAGGATAAGGGGGTGCAGGGGGGTCCCAGTGCCCGGGAATAGGGGGGGAGGGAGGAGGATGTGGGAAATGGCAGCAGCTGCTGGGGAGGGACTGGGATGGACTGGTACAGACTGGGAAAAGAACTCACTGGGAGCAGAATTGGGACACCAGGGATCATACTGGCTTATGCTGGCACCACACTGTGGGCAACTGGGAGCAACTGGGAACATGCAGGAGACAATTGAGATATACTGGGAGGGACTGGGACTGGTTTGGATCATCCTGGGACTGATTGGAATCATACTGGGAGTGATCAGATCTGTAGTAGGTGTGAAGAGGAGAAATTGGAATAATGCAGGGAGCAACTGGGATGATACTGGGAGCAGCTGGCCCATGCTGGGGTCATACTGGGATTATACTGGGACTGATGGGGTCACACTTGGAGTGACTGGCATAGTACTGGGAGTGTCTGGGAGTAACTGGGATCGTACTGGAGGTGACTGGACTTATACTAGGAGCAACTGGGACCACAGCAGGGGCAATGGTGTAAGGTGTGACCGGGTTCATACTGGAAGTGACTGGGGCCACACTGGGCTCTTACTGAGAGGGACTGAGAATGAAAGTAACCATACAGGGCATGACTGGGAGCCTCTGGGACCCTACTGCGAGTTGGAACATACTGGGAGTGATCGGGATCCCACAGGTGAGGTGGCGGCGGAGCTCGGAGGCGGCCGCAGCGCAGGTGGGAGCCGCGCTGGGTTGTGCGGGGGCTCGGGGCTGGCTGCGGGCCTCGGGGGCGGCAGGGGGCTCCGGCGGGTTCGTTGTGCTGTGTCCGGCCCGTGTTGCCGCTGGCGTGAGGGCGCTGCGGGAGCGGTTGCCCGCGGTCTCCTTGCGGCCGCTGCCTCGGCAGGAGCCGCTACCGGAGCAGCGCTGGCTCGGCCCGGTTGCTGTGGCTGGGACAGAGGTGGCTGCCCCGTGCCCAGAGGCTGCGCTGGGGCCGCCTCCGAGCTCCGCCGCCGCCTCACCGGGCACCGGCCGCTGCCGCCGCTCCCGGGCCGCCGGACGATCCGGTAATGGCGGCTCCGCCAATCCAGGGCCGTCCTCAGGGCGGCACCGGAGGCCGTGCTTGGCCCCGCTCTCACCAATCAACGCGTGAGCTCAGGGAGTGACTGATTGGCAGAATCAGCCAATCGTAGCGAGGGGCGGGCTCTGCACACGGCACGGCCCCGCCTCCCTTTATCCGCACTCCGGCATTTCCCGGCAGCCGCGGCTGAGGAGCGGCCCCGGCGCTGGGCCTGGCCCGGGCAGGAGGCCAAGGAGCCGCTGCTGCTGCCCCGAACCGCCGGGAGCTCGGCGTGACCGGGACCTGAGGGCGCTGGGAGCTGGGGTGAGTGCGGGACGGAGCCGGGGCCGGCCTGCAGCCTCGGCAGGAGCCCAGGCCGGAGCAGGGGATGCTGGAGGGAGGCCAAAACCTCTCTGTCACTTCCCTCCTGTCCCTGGGCAGGGAACAGAGCACGTAAGGAAAGGCTCGAGGGTCTGGGTAAGCGTGGGGACAGTTCAATCACTGGTGACGGGCACAACGCACTTGTCAGAAGAATTAATCCACAAACCTCAGAGGCTTATGTCCGAAAAGGAGACATAAGAGTCCTTTTACTTTATTCGAATAAAGGGGAGAGGCCATGGGGCATTGCCCTGGGGTCTCTCCAAGTTTTGGAGGACGCAGCCTCCCTTTTTATCCCAGTTTCCCGTCCGCATTTCCCTTCTCTGTTTCCCTATTGTCTGAGGTACTTGAGAGGTTCAGATTTCCCGATACTTAAGATTTCCCTCCCTTTTAATTATTAATTCTTATAGAAGTTAGGGCTTTCCCTCATTCCAGCAACTCCTCCTTTTTCTGCTTACAGCTAATCTGATCCCATCCCATCCCATGGTGAAATGTTGTGTTTCTCGTTTCAGTGGATTGGTCAGCAGGAAGGTCAGGAGCTGGAGCTGTCTGGTTGGTTATTCCGAGGACAGCTTGTAATCTAATGATGCCATGGAAATGAGAAATGGGTTCTGTGGCTCCTGATATGAATTGGTTCGGGTTCCCAGGGGCTGGTCCATGGTGTTGTAGGATTTGTTCTGCTGGCCGTTCATCTTTTCTCCATTTTTGGGCACTCCCTCCAGCCAAGACTGCATCAGTTGACCACTTTTCTCTAATTGAATCATCAAATACTTTGTTTCTGAACTGATTTCCCTGAACTTGTGCTAGCAAGAACATCTCAATGCTCTAATGTACCCTACATAACATAGACAGTGACAGCACATATTGGAGTGGGCAGAGGGATGATTCCCCTCCACTTCTTTTAATGAAGTTTTCGCAACGTTCTGCTTTCGCAGTTTCCCTTTGCAGTTTAATCCGTTTCTGTTGCAGGGTCAGATATCCTCCCCCTGGGCTCTGCCTTGAGCTGTGCAAATTCCATCAGTGCAAGCAGGCAGAGCTTGGGGTGAGGGGCAGAGGGAATCAACCCAATTCCTGCCCCAGGCAAGAGACCCAGGTACATTGTCCACACTTTGCCCAGCAGTGTTAATGTGCATTTCTAAAGATCCTCTGCAGTCTGCCTGGAATGAAGCTTCTCTTCCAGGGAAGCCATCTGGTGAGTCATATGTGCCCCCCCCCCCCCAACCCAGGTTTTGAGGTATTTTTAATTTTTGGGGGGGGGTTTGAAGAGTGTTCTATTAACTGTTTATGAGTTAAAGGGTCACCATTAAAGCTCTTCTAGTTTTGCAAAATGCAGCCTGAAGGTAAGCACCAGAAAACCCAGACCAAAATTTTGCAATCTCCAACAGCCACGCAAACACACGCACAAGAAGACTCCAAAAAGATTTTATCTACTTCTGCTAAGAATAAAAATTGATTCTCACATCCCTGGCCCAAACCTAACTGACAATATAAAAGTAGGATTATTTCGAAAAAAGATGCTCATGGTGTAATTTTTATTCCAGCCAGCCCAGTGTTTCGGTGAAAGTGAGCCCCAGAATGGAATTGTGCCGTGGTGTTCCCCAGCAGCTGTGGCAGTGCAGGCCCAGCCAGCGCTGAAGCTGCAGCAGTGGCAGCAAGGCTTGGCCCCAGTGGCTGGAGATGGCAGAGGAGGGTGGCCAGGATTGCAGAGGATTCCAGGCGAGGATCTGTGGGCAGGCGCAGGGGCTTGGCCCGCTGTGGAGCCCTGGCTGCTGCTGCGTTGCCTTCAGGGCAGGCTCAGGGGCGGCCTCCCATCCTCCTGCTGCGGGCGGGAAGTGCAAATCTCCGGGGCTTCAGAGCCCTTGAGGCCAGGCTGAGGGGTCCCCCCCCGTGTTGAGCTGTGCTGGCGGCTGTTTCTGGCCTCAGGGACACTTGGCACGGGCCCCTTGGCCACCAGTGGTGCTGCTTTGCACTCCTTAGGCAGGAGCCGATGTCCTGGCTGGGTGTTGGCAGCAGCAAAGTGCCAGGGCAGGCTCTGTGCCAGCCCAGCTTCCTGTGGGAGAGATTTCACAAGAGACAGGATTCTGGCCACAGACTGCTGTAAATGTACATCGCTTATCTCCGCCCTGCACTAGGTGGAGAATTACCAGGGTAAGGAATTCCAGACATTAATTGCAAGGTAGATAATTGAATATCTGGCCTGGGACTGGCTCTTATTCTTGCCAGAGCCAATGGCAAAAGCTGTACCCATGGCATCTTGGTTTTTATCACCAGCTTCCAAAGGTTCTTCTTTATTCCCCCATTCATTATTTCTATCCAACCCAAGCTCTGGGGCTGCCAGGAGTTATGGAGGTCCCATTGTATTCCTGAAGTTGCCATAATCCCCTGAAGGATCTTTCCTGTAAAATGAGTTCCCCATCTGAATCTATTGCTTCCACAACCCATTACCTTTGAATTATTTGTTGTAGAAATGAGTTAATAAGTGATCCAGTGGTTGCTGAAGCAGTGAGAATTGCTTTTGCCCCCCTGTTAGGTGCCATGGTGTCACCAGAAGATATTGAAGCCTTCCTGCTCAGGGCATTTCAGTGCCAGGCTCTCACAAGCACCCACAGCTGCACGGGTTGAACTGAGCATGGGGCAGTGACCTGCGCTGTGTCTGATTCCCCTTCCTTAATAACAGCCTGTCTTGTAGCTCTTTTCCCTTCTGCTGCCCTTGCAGAGCCAGCCACAAACACATTTTCTCCCTCAGGCCAGGGAATGTCCCATCATCAATCTCTCCCAGCCTGGGTCTGGAGCTCTGTCCCTTGAGTGGAGTCCTGGGTTCCTTGCCAGCCCCTCTCCAGGCTGTTCAAACAGGAGGCTGGGTTAAACCCTTGCCCTGTCCTCAGTTCTAAATCCTCCTGTGCCATTGAACAAGTTTCATACTGGAATAACCGAGCCCTGCTCATCCATTTAGAGGCTCTTTTGTTTGTCAAAGCTTTACCTTGATGCCAGACTTGAACAATAAGAGTTCCTGTTGTCATCAGTTTTCAGCTCTCAGTTCCTATGGAAGCTGTGGCTGCACAATTCTGCAGACAATGAGGCCACTCTGGCCACTGGGTTAAACATTTTAACACAAGAATTCCTTTGGCAATACTCTGTTTAACATCCACCTATAATGCAATTTCTTTTTCCCTGTCTGGAAGGCCCAGCTCAGCCGCCTCAGTTAATCTTCATTTTAACACTTGAAAATTCTGTGATTCCTCCTTGTGTCCATCCATCCAGTTTGTTGACTGGCAGGATAGGAGTGTTGTAGGGAGAGATCCCTGGCTCCAAAAGCCCTGCCTTTAACAGGGACTCAGTACCAGGATGTGAGCCCTTCCTTCCCTCTCTTGGAACAACGTATTGATTTTAGACACTTTTTGTCCTGGTTGTTTCAAAATCATTTGGGGAGGCTCCATATCAAGTTGTCTGTATTATTCTGGGGCTGCCCACACTTCTGGGTTCACTTCAGCATAGGCCTTGTCAGATTTTGGCACAAAGTTAGAACAGAACTAGCCTCTGTATCCCCTTTTACAGTATTAAAATCCAGCTCTCAAATTCCTTCCTAGTTAATTACAATCACAGGAGGAAGAAAAAGAAATTAATTTATTTCAAATCTATCCCCCACTTCTAATAATGATTTGTTCAACCACTTCTAATAGTGGTTGAACAAATCATACCTGCTCATATTTCCCACTCATTCCCTTAAAAATGAAAATATTCCTTTACTATTTTCCCCTTTAGGTCTAAGATTCAGAGTGGATTGAGAGGCCCTTGCGTCCGTCAGGAAATGCCTCCTCTCAATGCAGACCCACCCTGAATGCTCTCAAGGGCTCCAGTGTGGAGGGTCCCTGGTGTGATGGGAGCTGTGACAGCCCTGCCAATCCATGTCCATCAAGGGGTGGACTTGCTGGTGCTGAGGGTGCTGCTGTCTGTGCTTGCAGTGTCCTTGTGCCCTGCAGCTGGAGCCCTGGTTCCTTGCCAGGGGCTGTTTGGGTGGGCTCTCCCCTGCCGAGGAGGGCAATGCCTCTGCCAGGTGCTTGTGGCCGAGCCGTGCCCTGGGTGCTGGGGCCCCCTTGGGCCCTGGGGTTGATCCCTCAGGGGCTGTAGGAACTGTGCCCTGGCCTTTGCCTTCAGCTTGGCCTTTTGCTGCTCCCTTCTTGCATTCACCTGCTGTGCCTTTGTGCCCAAGTGCTGCAGGGCCTTCTTGTGCCCCTCCTGCAGCCCCCTGAGTGCCTGTGGGTGCTTGTCTTGCTTTACAAGAGAGGTGTCTGCTCGGGAAGGCAGAAAAAGCCTCTCTTGGAATGGAGAATATGAACCCCCTCCCTCTTAATTTTTAGAATAGTGAAATCAAGGGGCTCTCAGGCAAAGATATGGGAAGAAGAATACCAGTTCTTTGCTAGTGTGTATAATAAAGCAAACAAACACCAACAGCTGCGGCACTGACAGCAAACAGAGCCCGGACCCAGTCCCGGCCTTTGGGCTGCGGCGCTTTGCCCTTGGGTGCAGTTCCGGGCACGGCCGGCAGGGGCGCTGGTGGCTCCCGTGGGCCGGGGCAGCGCATCCCTCCCATGGGAACTTCTCTGAACGGAAATAGAGCAATCCCTTCATCTAACTCTTTCACTCTTTTACCTTCTGTGGCCTTTCTCCCGTGTTTTGAGAAAGAATTTGGAGAGGGCTGCCTTTTAACTGAGCTCCTAGTGTTTCGATAAGGTACTTCCTGTACAGAGAGAGAGTTTCCCTTAACGCCGGAGCTGTGGGTACCAAGGGTATGTAACTCAGAGCAGGACAGGGTCAGGGGAGGATATCCCGCCAAGGCTGGGTCGGAGTGTGGGCAGGGTCTGCTGCCGGAATTGGCAGAGGGGGATCTTCCTGTGGAGCCCGAGGCGGAGCGTGGGTAGCCCCCACATGGCTGATGGCGGCTGATCCGGCAGCTGCCGGCAGAGCAAAGGCAGGTGGGAGAGCCCGGCAGCAGCGGCGGTGCCCAGCGCAGGTGGCACGGGCAGGGCAGCCGGGGATGGGATGGCTGGGACCCCCCCTGGGTGCGGTGGGCGCGGTGACCTCGGAGCAGGCGGCAGGACAGAGCAACCCCCATCTTCCCCAGCATGGCCGGCAGAGCGGCCGCGGGCCAGGCAGTGGGAGCAGGGCACACAAATTGAGCGACAGCGCCGGGGCAGGTGGAGCTGCCCTGGGCAGTGAGGCCGCACCTGGGATGGAAACCGGGGCAGGCGGAGCTGAGGCGGGCAGCGAGCCGGGACCCGGGACAGGCGCCTGGGCCGCGAACGGAGGGGGCAAGACCTGCAGAGGATCCCACTCTCTTTCTGATTTTTCCTCTTGTTCTCCTCCCTTTCATTTCCCCTTTTTCTTTTCTTGTTTTTTCTTGGGTGTTTGTGATGCTTTAAAGATTTTTATTCTCCTAAAATCTCCTGTCTAACATATGGCATATTGTCTTTCTTCTAGATTACACGGGTGTTTTTTACAAATAAATCCAGAGCCGAACAAATCTAAACTTCTGCTTGGATACTTTGAAATGGTCGATGAGCTAAGTCACGACCTCCTAATGTTTTTCTCATCACCTTTTTATTTATCCTTTGGCAAATTAAGCATCTTTCAGTTATTTGATTTGCTACTCCAAAAATCCCAGTGCACCCATAGTTCCTTAAAAAATGATCACACAAAGCTTGAGTATCCCAGTGGGTTTTCTGATGTATGTCTTCTAATATTTTCCTAGTAAGCACATTTTATTAAGTAATTGTCTTCCATTAAGAAGTTTCCATTTCCCTGGTTTATCTTGTTCACTTCCAATTCTTTTTTCTCTGATTCCCTAAACTTTGGAATTTCCAGTTTTTTCTCGTTTGGAGTTAATATTAATATTAACATAACTCTTTCAGCTCCATTTTCTGCTGCATCCTTAGCTTCGTGATCTGCCAAATTATTTCCTCTTATTTCTGGAGTCTTTCCCTTTTGGGGTTCCTTAATATGTACTATAACTGTCTCTTTTAGGTAATTGTAATGCCTCTAAAACCTCTAAAGTAAGTTCCTCATCCTTTTCTTCTTGAATTAAGTAATCTTCTTTCTTTCCAAATTTTTTAAAGGTATGTACTACTCTAAAGGCATACCTTGAATCAGTATATATAGTTCCTTTTTTTGTGTTAAATATTCTAGTGTTCTTTTTAAAGTATATAATTCACAAGTTTGAGCTTACTAGTTTAAGATTAATTTCCCTTTTTCTATAGCTTGCATGTTTTTCCCATCAACTACTACATACCCTGTATTTTCTCCTTTTGCAAGGAGTTGTATCTCTGTTAGGTAACATAACTCCCAAAGGACTATTTTGGGGTATCTCTGCTAGTACACCTTTATTCCCTCTTTTTTTTTTCTTTTTTTTTTCCCTGTATCCAACTTACTGGTTTTCTGTCTAATTTTTCAACAAGATCTTATCTATTCATCTTCTGCCTCTGTTTTTCACTTTCACTAACAACCTAAGTACCACTTTTCTTTCAACTACACACACAAAAATAAAAAACCTTTTTCTCACACTACTTTCAATACAATACACCTCCCTCCAAGGAGATATAGTGAAGCTTAAAATACAGAATATACATTACCTATACTTTCATTCGTCTACATTCACTCACTTTTATTTCTCACTCACTTCCACACATTGTTTCCCACCCTCAGGACACAGAGTGGATCCCTGTTGACAGAGAATCGCGGGTCCCTGTGGCCCCCCCTCACCTTGGGGTGGCCTCCGGGTCTCAGTATCTCCGGGCCTTCTGGGAGGGCCCTGACTCTGCTGCCTCCGGTGCCGTTCACCTGTGAGGCTGATTTGTGTGTCACTCACACTTTTTAGCCACGGCCCCCTCACACGCCCTGGGGACAATGGCCCCTTTGCAGGTCACCTGTACCTTATGCCACAGCTCCCACACACCCAGGACAACAATGGCTTATTTGTGGGTCACACACTCCTCTTTCCACAGCCCCCCTTCCCACCCACCCGGGAAGCTGAGGCTGATTTTGTGTGTGACTCACTCTCACACACAACAAGACAACAATAAGGTACCTTTTACTTTCACATCACCTATTACAAGTTTAGGTGTTTCTGGCCAGTCCCTGTGCTCTTGGATATCCCTCAACCCAGCTGTGTTGTCCAACCCCAGATGCTCTTGAGCATATCCTCAATCCAGCTGAATTTTGCTTAACCCTGAATGCTCTTGGAATATTAATCCCTCAACCCAGCGGGTTTTAATTCTGGATGCTCTTGGGCACTCTTATCCCTCAACCCAGCAGGTTTTTAGGGGCCCCTTTTGTCCCGTTTCCTAGTGGATTGGGCTCAGAAACTCCTCTGCTCCCTTCCTCCGAGGGGTCCAGCCCCTCTCTGGGACCCAGTCCCAGCTACCCCAGGGGATTCTCTCACTCCTGTTAGCATTCACTTCGTCTCTTTCCTGGCCACTTACCGCGGGAAGTCGGAAACGCAGTGTGGGAGACTCCAGCACTCACTTGGCAGGTCTGGGACAACCAGCCCTCCTCTCATTCACACACATTCATCCCCCTGTACCTGCCCCCCCCGAGAAATACTTACCAATCCCTTTTTCTTCCCGGATTCTTAATGCACATTACTACTCTTAGGGGGCCAATTGCTGCGGCTGTAGGGAGCCTTTTCCCTTCTCTTTGTTTTATTGTCTCCTTTTGTCCACCATAACCTCTGTCTGTGGGTCACCCCAGGGGAGACAGAAGGAGGCTGCCAATGGGACAGGGCGCGCCTTCCTGGCAGACCTCATTGAGCGAGCTTTAAACTAAGCTCGAAGGGGGAATGGGAACCAGCTGAGCTAATTGGAAGCAGGCCCAAGAATTGTAAACGTAAGATAGGGGTGAACTCAGTTGCCCAGATGAAGTGCATGTATACAAATGCACGAAGTTTGGGCAACAAACAAGAAGAGCTGGAGGCCATGGTACAACTGCAAAGCTATGATGTAGTTGCCATCACGGAAACGTGGTGGGATGACTCATATAACTGGAGTACTACATTGGCTGGATACAGACTCTTCAGGAGAGATAGAAAAGGAAGAAGAGGAGGTGGCGTAGCTCTTTATGTTAAGCAAACCTTTGACGCCATTGAAATTGAAACAAAGGAAGAAGGAGTTGAATGTTTATGGATAAGAATCAACGGGAAGGCCAACTACGCCGACATCACATTGGGAGTCTGTTATCGTCGACCTGATCAAGAAGAAGAAGTCGACGATCTATTCTATAAGCAGTTGTGCAATGTTTCAAGAGCATCAACCCTTGTTCTTGTTGGTGACTTTAATCTACCAGATATCTGCTGGGAATTTAACACAGCAGTCAAGAGGCAATCAAGAAAATTCTTAGAAACTATGGAAGATAACTTTTTGTTACAGCTGGTAGATGAACCCACCAGGGAAGGGACTACATTAGATTTGTTATTTACAAACAGGGATGGGCTGGTGGGGGATGTGATGGTTGGAGGTCGTTTAGGGCAGAGTGATCATGAAATAATAGAGTTTTCAATACTTGGCGATATTAGGAGGAGCACGAGTAAAACTCGTACATTGGACTTCCGGAGGGCAGACTTTGGCCTGTTTAAGAGATTAATTCAGAGCATCCCTTGGGAAGCAGCCCTTAAAAATAAAGGAGTTCAGGAAGGGTGGGCTTACTTCAAGGCAGAGATCTTGAAGGCGCAGGAACAAACCATTCCTGTATCCCGAAAGATCAGTCAACGGGCCAAACGTCCAGCCTGGCTGGGTAAGGAGATCTTGGAAGAGCTTAGGAATAAAAAGAGGACGTATCAGAGTTGGAAAAAGGGTCAGGTCTCCAAGGATGTATTCAAGAGGGCTGCTAGAGTATGTAGGAAAAAAATTAGGGAGGCCAAAGCCCAGTTTGAACTCAGGATAGCGACCGCTGTTAAGGATAACAAAAAATGTTTTTATAAATATATTAATAGTAGGAAAAAAGGTAGGACCAGCCTTTGTTCCTTAATGGACACAGGTGGGAATTTAGTATTTACAGACGAGGAGAAGGCAGAAGTGTTCAATGCCTATTTCACCTCGGTTTTTAAAGAGAAGATGACTTGCCCTCAAGACTCCCATCCGTCTGGACTGGTAGATGGTTTTAGGGAACAGAATGGTCCCCACATTATCCAAGAAGAGGCAGTTATAGAACTATTGAAATGCTTGGACATTCACAAATCTATGGGACCAGACGGGATCCACCCCAGGGTGATGAGAGAGTTGGCAAATGAGATTGCAAAGCCACTCTCCATCATTTACCAACAGTCATGGATTACTGGTGAGGTTCCGGATGACTGGAAGCTGGCCAATGTGATACCCATTCACAAAAAGGGCGCAAAGGATGATCCTGGCAATTTTAGACCAGTCAGTCTAACATCTATACCTGGCAAAATAATGGAACAGTTCATATTACGTGCCATCATGCAAAATTTGCATGATGGCCAGGGTATCAGACCCAGCCAGCACGGATTTAGGAGGGGTAGATCATGTCTAACTAACCTGATCACTTTTTATGACCAGGTAACCCGGCTAGTGGATGCAGGGAAGGCTGTAGATGTTGTTTTTCTGGATTTCAGCAAGGCCTTCGACACTGTATCCCATAGCATACTCCTACACAAGCTAGCTGGCCGTGGTCTGGATAGGAATACCCTTTGCTGGGTTCAGAACTGGCTGGATGGCCGGGCCCAGAGAGTGCTGGTGAATGGTGTCACATCTAGCTGGCAACCAGTCACCAGTGGTGTCCCTCAGGGGTCTGTGTTGGGACCAGCTTTGTTCAATATTTTTATTGACGATATGGATGAGGGCTTAGAGTCTTTTATTAGTAGTTTTGCTGACGATACCAAATTGGGAATGAGTGTAGATCAATTAGAGGGGTGTAGGGTTCTTCAGAGAGACTTGGAAAGGCTGGACATATGGACAGAATCAAACGGGATGAGCTTCAATAAGTCCAAGTGCCGAGTATTGCACTTCGGCCATAATAATCCCCTGTACCGATACAAGCTGGGGATGGAGTGGCTGGATAGTGCCCAGGTGGAAAGGGACCTGGGGGTGCTGGTTGACAGTCGATTGAATATGAGCCAGCAGTGTGCCCAGGTAGCCAAGAGGGCCAATGCCATCCTGGCCAGTATCAGAAATGGAGTGGCCAGCAGGAACAGAGAGGTCATTCTTCCCCTGTACTCGGCACTGGTGAGGCCTCACTTAGAGTATTGCATCCAGTTCTGGGCCCCTCACTTTAGGAGGGACGTCGAGTTACTTGAGCGTGTCCAGAGGAGAGCAACGAAACTAATAAAGGGCTTGGAACACAAGCCATATGAAGAGCGACTGAGGGAGCTGGGGTTGTTCAGCCTGGAGAAAAGGAGACTAAGGGGTGACCTCATCACTCTCTACAACTTCCTGAAGGGTGGCTGTAGTGAGCTGGGGGTCGGCCTCTTTCTCCGGGCGACAATGGATAGAACAAGAGGACACAGTCTCAAGTTGCGTCAAGGTAGATGTAAGTTAGAAGTAAGAAGGAAATACTTCACAGAAAGAGTGGTCAGAAACTGGAATCATTTACCCAGTGAGGTGGTGGAGGCATCATCCCTTGAAGAATTTAAAAAAAGACTGGATGTGGCACTTGCTGCCATGATCTAGTTGGACAGTTAGAACATCGGCTGGACTAGATGATATTATAGGTCTCTTCCAGTCTTGAAAATTCTGTGATTCTGTGATTCTGTGATTCCCCACTCTGACTCTCCTAACGCACCGGCAGCGAGGTGTTAGTAACCATCCTCTGCTACCAAATTGTGAAAAACGCCAATCACTGGTTTTTAAAACTTTATAAGTTTAATAGTAATAAAATAGTTATAAAAACAGTAAACAATTAGACTAATAAAAATTTGGACAATTAGGATTTAGGACAATACAAGACAATGAGAACAAAGAGTTACGGACAGTCCAGGTACCTTTTTCTGGGCAAAATAAGCCCAAAAATGGACACACGTTAACAGAGGATTAACCCTGAAAAACCATAGCCCATTGCATATTCATACATCTCATACATGATACAAATTCCATTCAAACAAAGGATTCAGTCTGGTCAGTGTCAACTTCTTCCTCTTAGTCCTGATGGCATCTTCAGGGATGAGCAAGGCAGGAAAAAGTTAGTTTCTTCTGATAATGGAGCAATAAATTCTCTTTCTCTGAAAGATTTAGGTGTCCTGTGGCTGCTATCTGATGCAAGTACCTCCTTCCTTTCTTTAAAAAATATCCCACATACATAGTTTCTATTTTGACATTGCTATAACCTAAAACTACACTTAACACACTACTTTAAAAAATTAATACAGCATAACTTCCTAACATAACACATATAATACTCATTTTAATATTTGCAAAAAGCCAATCATACACATTTTTCACACGGGCTCGGTCAGCAGCAGTGGAAAGAGCAGCCTAAGGGCAGCAGCTCCAATTGTCCTCTTCCAAAAACCTGGGAGAGGGACAAAAAACTGAGAGAGGGCCAGCAACTGCGCCCAGCCCTACCCCCAACCCCCCTACCTCCTCCGGCATCTCCGCCCCCTTCCTCCTCCTCCCGGCCCCCCGCCCTGCCCCTGGGAAAACTCCCAAAAAAAACAGAGGTCCCGAGCACCCAGCAATCAGCTCTCATCAGCACCTCAACCCTAACTCTAACCTTCTGACAGCTGTGCTGTTTTCTGCAAATTCATTTCTCCAATGACCCAACCCAAATCCTTAGAAGAAAATCCTGATCCTTCCATGTGCAATCCGCCTTTCCCAGGCGTTCCTTGCTCCTCCTCCCTGTGCTCAGGGTGCCCTCCCCAGCCCGTAGCCCAGAGCCGCTCCCTGTCCTGCCGCAGTGTCCGAAGGCGCCCCCGGCGGGCAGGGCCGGCAGCTCCACGGGGCCGGGCAGCGGCCGGGGCGTCCCGCAGCCTCCTGGGGGCCGGGGCCGCTGCCGGCCCTGCCCGGGGCTGGTGGGGTCAGGCAGCGCCCGGCGCTGAGCCCCGGCTGCCCCACAGCCCCGGCCCGGCCCCGCAGCTCCCCACAGGCCCCCAGCCCGTGCTCCCGGTGCCGCAGCTCTGCGTCCGGTGCTGCCGCTGTCCCTCACAGAGAAACCCCCTGAAAACCTGACCTCCTTGTTTTCCTGGCCTGGAAACCGGGGATAGAAATGATCAGCTGACAAGTTTTGCGGCTAAGACCCTGCTGAAAAACATCCGAATCCTCAGTATTTTTCTCTTCCTTCTCTTTTCTTTTTCTTACCACATAGATTCCTCCTGCAGCTTCTTGCCTTAACCATATTCCTGCACACTCTCCTTCAGCGAATCCCTTTGCAGCACACCAACACCATCCATCCGCTGTTGTCCATATCACTTCTGACTTTCCCTTATTGCCCCCCTGAGTGTCCAAGTCCTTAATTACTTGTGGGAGAATGTGCAAACTCCCTCAACATTCTCCCAAGAGACCTTCCAGAGATATTTTGGTGGGAACCCCTTCCCGGCTTTCTCTTTTCTACCCTCCATGGGTGCCCTGCCATGTTCACTCCCCAAAGATCCCAGTGCACTCCCTGATGAGATTTTCAGTGCTCTCTCCCTGCTGACTCTTCAGAGCCTCCCCCGATGTGTCACTCGTTTGTCTCCTGGTCACTCTGGGGTACCCAATCAATCCCCGGTGCCGCCGCCCCCAAGGGAGTCACCCAAGATCACCCAAACTGGGTGAGGCACCTTCAGCTGCACTCGCTGCCCGCCGCCCCGGATGGTGGAAGGAATTCCGGACGAGTCCCAAGGTGTGTGGAAAAATGGACATCACCAGAGGTTTCTGTCCACAAAGCAGACAGAGGAGTCGTGTAGAAGTAATTTCATTCCTCAAAATAGGGAGAGCCATAAGACATTTCCCACGGAGTCTCTCCAGTTGTTGACTCAGCCTCCTTTTCATCCTAATTCCCCTGGGCACATCACCCTTTCCCTTCCCCTATTGGCTGAAGTACTTGAGAGGTACAGACTCTCCAATCCACCTACTATGTACCCCCCCTTTACATGCTCCCCAGTTTTGTATAGCAAATGATATCCATGGCTCTGTGAAGTCTTTGTTCTTCTCGAAGTTCATGAATTTAGCAGGACCTTGTCTGGGCAGCAGTCTGTGTCATCAATTAATAACATTTTCTGAAACTGATGGCTTCTCCTGTCGCTTCCTTATGTACAGGTTCCTGGCTCTATCTCTGAGCAGATTCACAGCATCTGTTTGTAAAGACACTTTCCTCTTCTTCCTTTCATGGGGGTCCCCCGTTTGTGGGGCATCCCCCCTGGAGCAGGGTGTCCCCCCTTGCTGCAGCTCCACCCCTCAGGCAGTGCTCAGCCAATCAGAGCACACGGCGCTGATGACTCAGTAGTTGCCAGGCAGACGCGCAGCTCCCAGTGTTCCCCACCTGTGCCCCCCCCCCCTCCGCCCCAGCGCCCCCCTCGAGGGGAAATTTGGGGAGGTGGGAGTGGGGCAGCGCCAAGGCCAGGTCCCCCCGCGCTGTCCTGGCGGGAGCGGCTGCAGTGGGGACCGAGTGCGGGCGGGAGCGGCCGAGAGCCCAGCGCTGCCCCAGCCCGAGCTGCCCCAGCTCCATCCCTGCCCCTGCCGTGGGATGCTGTGGGTTTGGGGGGAAGAGGGAGCCGGCAGTGGGTGCTGGGCCTGGGACAGGAGGAGAAGGGAAGGAGAAGCAGGGTTGAGGAACAAAATGATCAAACGCTGCATGTGGGAGGAGAAGGTTGGATTGTGCAGGAGAAGAAGGAATAGCAGGAGGAAGAGGAGTGTGAGCAAGAGCAAGGAGACTAGATGCATAGGAGGAGCAGAAACAGGAGGCACCAAGGTTCCACTTCTCCCTGTATCTGAAGTTTCCTGCTCAGCCCCGGTAGCATTCTCTCCTACCATGCAGCAGGTGACCAGGGAAGGGGAATCCATGATTTTCACGGTGCTGTATCTTGGTGTTTCTGAGCTTTATTGAGCTAAATGTTGTTGCCTTGGGTATTTGGGTGTGTGAATCTTTATATTTTGGAGGGGAGTTTTGGTGAATCATGATGTTTTGGGAGTTTTTGATCTGTGTCTTGGTGTTGGGAGAATTTTTGTGCTGAATCTTGGTGTTTTGGAGGTTCTTACAGACACAACATGCCCAATGACTTCCTGAAATAAACTTGGGCAAGGAGGAACTCGCAGTCCAAGATGCTCTCATTTTCTTTTTTACCCATACCAGGATTTTTCATTCCTAGGGCGTGTGTGGATGGAGCAGGAGGAAAAGCCCTGGAGATTCCGCACAAGGAGGGGCAGCAAACCCAGCCCAGGGAGCTGCGGGGAGGAAAGAGCCCCCCTGAGCCGGGAAGGCAGCCGGAGATTCAGCCAGAGCTCAGAGCTGGTGGAGAAGCCTCATGGCAGGGAGAAGCCCCACAAGTGCTTGGAATGTGGGAAGGGTTTTAGTCGGAGCTTAGACCTGACTGAGCACCAGGTGATCCACACTGGGGAGCAGCCCTACGAGTGTGAGGAGTGTGGGAAGCGTTTCAGCTGGAGCTCCAGCCTGAGGCAGCACCAGGTGATCCACACTGGGAAGAGACCCTATGAGTGTGAGGAGTGTGGAAAGAGCTTCAGCCAGAACTCTGTCCTGATCCAACACCAGAGGATCCACACTGGGGAAAAGCCCTTTGAGTGTGGGGAATGTGGGAAGAGCTTCAGGCAGAGGGGCCAACTGAAGCAACACCAGATGATCCACACTGGGGAAAAGCCCTATGAGTGTGGGGAATGTGGGATGAGCTTCAGCCAGAAGGGCCACCTGATGCAACACCAGAGGATCCACACAGGGGGAAAGCCCTATGAGTGTGGCGAATGTGGGAAGAGCTTCAGCCAGAGCTCTGGCCTGAAGAAACACAAGAGGATCCACACTGGGGAAAAGCCCTATGAGTGTGGGGAGTGTGGGAAGAGCTTCAGCATGAAATGCCAGCTGACGGAACACCAGAAGATCCACACTGGGGAAAAGCCCTACAAGTGTGGGGAATGTGGGAGGAGCTTCAGAGGAAGCTCGGCCCTGATTCGGCACCAGGTGATCCACACGGGGGAACGGCCCTACACCTGCTTGGAATGTGGGAAGAGCTATGGGTGGCACACTGACCTGAGAAAACACCAGCAGAGCATTCACTCTGGGGAGAAGCCCTACAAGTGTCCCCAGTGTGGGAAGAGGTTTCACAGGAGCTCCGATCTCCTCGTACATGAGCGAAGTCACACAGACGAGAGGCCCTTCCGCTGCCCTGACTGTGGGAAGGGCTTCAAGCAAAACTCCAAACTCACCATCCACCGGCGTATCCACACGGGGGAGAGGCCCTACAAATGTCCTGAGTGTGGGAAGAGCTTCTCCACGAGCTCAGTCTTGACCAAACACCAACGGAGGCGCCACTGAGGGAAGCCCTGTGAATACCCCAAGTTCAGGAAGAGCTTCATGCACTCCTCCAACTCCATCCCCCAAGGAAGGATCCACATTGGGTGGTCCCCAGTGACCCTCATTGGGCAGAGCCCTGATGATCCATGGTCCTGGTGATCTGTGTTGAGAAGACACCTGGCTGGGTGGCTCCACATCTTCCTGGCTTCCCGTGGGCACATGGATGTATACGGGGGCAGGAACATCCATTGGGACGCAGACCAACAATGGGAATTCCTTGGGGAGAGCGGATTTGTTGACTTTCACCCCCATAAAATCTTTTGCATTCAATCCTATCTTCTGGTGGCATCAAGGAATACTGAATGGTCTTGGAGGTCTTTCCCAGTTTCAGGGATGCCATGATTTTGATTTCCTATTGCCCAAAGGTGTCTTTGGCAGACAAATGGTGAAAAAGTGGAGAAAAGACCAAGATTTTTGAGACAGTGGGGTAGAAACTCCACCAAAAAAGGTTCTTCCCTCCCACCAAGCACACAGGTCCTCTGCCAGCATAGACACGGAAGTCCTTTTCTTTTGGCCTTGATTTTCTTTTCATTTCTCTTCATCCTTTTAAAATATCTGATATTGGAGTAAAAATAAAGACATTGAATTAAGATATGCATGTGATCATGGTAGGATACAGACATTGAGAGCAACATGGGGACATATGGTCATGGATGGGAATGGGGACATGGGCATGGATGGAGATGTGGGGGACAATGAGAGGGATGGAAACATGGTGAGGAGACAGCCATGGGTGAGGACATGGTGGAACATGGTCAGCGACATGTGGGGACATGGCCATTGCCGGTTCCATGGGGAGAACTTGCAGGGGATGCGGGGGATGCTGGGTTTGAGGGAGTTGAGGGTTCCTGGGAGGGACCTGGGGCTTGCTGAGGCCTTTGGGGACCCCAAGTGGCTCTGGCTGTGCTGGGAGACCCAGGGGGAGGTTCTGGGGCAGCTGCTCAAGGACCCCCTGACCTGGAGCCCCAGCCAGGCATTGGGCTCCTGGAAGGAGGTGAACGTCCTTGTCCCCAGGAAGAAAATCCCAGCGCCCCCAGGGTGTCAGGGGCAGCTGAGGGGCCACAACAGGGAGGGGAAAGCCAGAGAGAGCTGTCACACTTCTAAGCTACACACCAAAAGTCCCAAAACTCAGGGATTGTGCCCAGGAAAAAGCATCCATGAGCTGCCATAATTGAGGGAAAGGGGGAATGTGACCTCCCCAGACTGAGCAGGAGGGGCCTGCAACCCCCAAAACCAAGCACAGAGGCTAGGGTTGGGGCTGACGGGATGATGGGGGAAAGGTGGAAGAGCCTGGAAAAGGAGATTCAGAGAGAGCGGGAGAGGGATGGGACCCCCAAATTGAGTTGGGAGGGGTCTTTGGGTTGGGGGAATGATGTGAGATGGGAGGGAAAGGTGAGGATGGCACAGAAAAAGGGATGTTCCATGGGGATCCCTTTGTGTCTCCATCACTCAATCCCTGGAGTGATTCCCTGAGTCTCTGGAGGGGAATGGATCCGCACTGGGTGGGTCCCCAAGCCCCCTGCCCATCCCTGGGGGGCTCATGGGGGGTTCCCTCCACCCAAAAGCTGGTGGTGCTGTGGCTGTCAGAGAGAGGTGGAGGGAAAGGGGGGTCTGGGGTGGGCAGGGAGGGGGAGCAAGAGGAAGAGGAGGGAGAGAGGATGAGGGGGAGGAAAGGAGGAGGGAAAGGAAAAACAGGAACAGTACCAGAAATAGGAGGAGCAGCAGGAGAACCACGCGGTTCCCTCACTCACTGACTGAGTCCGCAGCTCTCCCTGGTTCCAGCAGCATCAACCCACCCTCCACATCCTGCAGGTGAGCAGGGAGGGGCAGCTCGTCCCACATCTCTCAGAGAATGTCCAGGAGGGCTCTTTGCAAGGGAGGGGATGTTTGGATCTCACAGAACCCATCAGCTGAGCTGCAAATGCCCCTTGGAGGGGTCTTGGAGGACCCACATGGTGATTACCTGCTACCAGAAGGGGCAGGGGGGTGACATCAGTTTTGGGGCTCACTGGGAGTGGGAGAGCTCCGGTGGGCCCGGAGCTGGGGGATCCCAGCAGCCTGGAGGGGTGGGGGAGGCTGGAGATGAGCAGGGTCTGGGCCCACCAACAGTGAATGAGGCGGTGACTTCTGGAGATGGACTTGATAAACAAGGGGCTAACACGTTTTTCCCCCAAGTCAAGATTTGTCAATCCCAAACTTTGTCCAGATCTGAGTTGGCTGTGCCGCCCCAGCCGGAGCTGCGGATCCCTCTCCAGCCAGCGCCGCGGCTGCTGCTGGTCCCCACAGCCCCTCCCGCAGTCACCCCTCCAGCAGAGCCCATGAGGGCTCCAACGGTGGCAGCTCCCCCTTCGCCTGCCACGCTGGTGGAGGAAGTTGAAGCTGAGAACAGCGACCAGCAATCAGCACTGCCCCCACTGGTCCCCAGCAGTTCTGCCACCTTCCACTGGCCCGGTCCCAGTTCAAGATGATGCTGAGGATGGTGCCGAGCCTGTGGAACCATCTTTGGAGCTGTCCATGGTCCCCCTGCCCCCAGTGGCAGATGCCGCGGCACCTGCAACCAGCGTGGCTTCCCCCCCCCGAGCCTTTTTGGGCTGTCCCGGGGCTGCCCCTGCAGAGGGAGCTGGGACAGGGGAAGGGGACGCCAGCCTGTCCCTCCATGGGGAAGGCGTGGCTCGGCAGCTGATTGCGGGTGCATCCCGGCTGCCTGCTTTCAAACTCAGCATTTTTTATGGGCCAGTTCGTGTTTGGCCAGGGATTTCCCGTTGGGGGTTGGAATGCCTGACTCCCTCCATGCGCCCCAGCGGCATGAGGGATGTGGCTCCCGGGAGTTCTGCCTCTGGTCCCTGGCCCAGAGGGGGTGGGCATGGTACCGGGAGGCAGAAAGAAGAAACACCTTTTGCTTATGCATTGCAGAGGCAAGGGAAACAGCGGAAAGCAACCATCGCTTGCTTGCTGTGGAGAAAAAACATCCCCGGACCCGAGATGAAGATACTCGGGACGGCTTCTGTTTCCCAACTGCTGGTGTGCACCAGTGTTGCTAAAGGAAGGAAGCGTTTGGTCACTGGTGCTGCCCAGGCATTGGCAGCAGAGTGCCGGGCTGTGAGAACACAGAGCCCACCTCGCAGGCTGGGCCTGGGCTGTTTGGCTCGGTTCCCTGGGCCAGGGCCTCCTCCCGGTCAGCTGATGGGTTTGGGAGCTTTGCTTCCCCCATCAGGACCTGGGCCATGGTCCCGTGGGCCAGGTCTGGGATCCCTGATCCTTCCACAAGGGCCAAGGCCCCTGCAGGGCCTCACAGGCTCCTCTGCTGCTGCTCTTTCTGAAAAAAAAAAAAAAAAAAAAAAAGAATAAAAAAGCAAAGAGTTGAAAGAGCTAGTAGCAGCTCAAAAGCAATGAAGAGCCAAAAATTAACCTTGACCCAAGTGGTTCAATAAAGGGCTGTGGCCAAGACATTCCAGAGACTTTTTCAAAATTGTTTTATAAATGTCAATGGATTTTAGATAATTATTGATGATTTTCTTTAGCAGTTCTTTGTTTCAGGATTCTGCAAGCCTGTTTCAGGATCAAGAGGAACTTTCAAAGATGTCAAAGAGGATCATCTTCAGTCCATGGACTTTATCCTGAAACTCAGATGTTTGGACTTGAAGCAATGAACTTTCTTTGCATTGTTTTCAGCATTTTCTTATATTGTAGGATTGTTTTAGTGATATGATAGAATTTTATGTTCTACAGGTGGAAGAATTTCCCTGATCATTCCACATCAGCACTTGATTGAGGTTTTGATTGGCAACAGATAACCTGTCAAGTGTCTGTTCTTTCCTCTGCATGGGCCCAGCAGAAGAAATTACAAACATGTTTCTTTTTAATTTAATTATAATAAAAAGAGTGAGATGTCACAGATACATTTTATGAAAAATCCTTTCCTTAGGATTTTTTCTCTTGAAAAGCTGAGAGGCCTCACGAACAAAACATAAACAATGGTTATCTGCTGCTGTGGATTGCAACAGGTGCATCTGTGATTGGTCTCATGTGGTTGTTTCTAATTAATGGCCAATCACAGTCAGCTGGCTTGGATTCTCTGTCCGAGACACAAGCTTTTGTTATCATTCTTTCTTTTCCTATTCTTAGCTAGCCTTCTTATTAAATCCTTTCTTCTATTCTTTTAGTATAGTCTTGATATAATATATATCATAAAATAATAAATCAAGCCTTCTGAAACATGGAGTCAGATCCTCATCTCTTCCCTCATCCTAAGACCTCTGTGCACACTGTCACAGGGATCAAGTGACTTTTTATTCCACTGAATAAGCAGGGGATAAAATTTAGCACTAGGACCGAGGATCACTAGGGAGAAAGGTTGGTCTGGACTATACCAGCGGGCTTATTTACCTCTTAAAGCATCGGCCACTTTATTTACTGCTTCCTTGGTCTCTGGTGTAAGTGATCACAGAGAGTCCAGGTTCTCACTGCCTTTTAGAAGCTGGAATAGCAGTGTGTGGTCTTTTGTTGTAATTCCCAGCAGAGAACAAACCCAGGTGATGTCCTTGCAAAGTTGATGGGAGTTCTTGCGGGGTTCTGGGATCATTCTTGATGTCAATTGGTTTGGGTACGATGGTCCTCACCATGATCCTGAGGCCAAGGTATTTCCATAGTGAGGTATACTTGTATCTTGTCTGGAGCTACCTCAAACCCCATGTCTTGAACTGCTTTGGAAACACTGGCTAAAGCAAGGTGGAAGTCTTTCCACAAATCAGAATGTCATCCATATAAGGAAGAATTATCACTTTTGGGAATTTTGTCTAATGGGAGATAGCATACAAGCCATGAACCCATTGGCCAATTGTTTGTCTGTTCCTCATGCCCTGGGGCAAAGCTGTCCAATGGTATCTCTGTAGAAGTGCTCTGTTTATTCAGAGGCAGGACAGAAAAGGCAAATCAGAGGGCATCTTCGAGGTGCAGGAGAATGTTGAAAAAAACAGTCCTTGAGGTCAATGATGACCATCTGCCAATCCCTCGGTAGCATGGAGGGAGAAGGTAGGGCAGGTTGCAAGGGACCCATATCTTCCAGGACCTGATTGATTTTACGGAGGTCCTGCAGGAGCAGCCACCTGTCTTTGCCTGGCTGCTTGATTACAAAAAGAGATGTGTTACAAGGGCTGGCAGGTGGTATAATGTGGCCCATCGACAGCTCCTGAAAGAGGGACTGCAGCGCCTTTAACTTTTTCACTGGAAAGGGCCACTGATCCACCCAGACAGGGTGACCAGTTTTCCATGAGAGCTGCAGGGTGGTGCACTGCTCAGTGGCCTTGACCAGAAATCCTGTGGTGGCTTAAGGATTTCTAGCAGAGTCCCCCACTGGCACAACAGGTCCCTACCCCAAAGCGTGACAGGTGCCCCTATCACTGAATGTTGCAGTGAGGCAGAGAAATTTTAAAGAAAAGCCTCATAAAATCAAGCCTGCTCTCCTAAAATCAGTGTCTGGCCTTGTCAAACTAGCACTTTACAAGTTCCCATGTGAAAGCAATCCTGGTGTGAGCAGTTTGTTAACATAACAATCTATTCCTGGGGGAAAAGCAATTAGCACCTGTGTAAACTTTTTTTACAACGTTAGATAGAAAAATGAAAACTATCGCTCACGAACAACTTTTCCGGCATGTACACACCAGGGGTTTGAGTGACCAATCAATACAGGGCAACAACTTGTTACTTACCAATAAAATAATTGGCAAGAAAGCTACTAACCAATTGGAGTCACACACAAGCTCTGTAAAACTGTATAAAAGCAAGTTACCTGAATAAAGAGGGGGCTTTTCCACCATGAAAAAAATTGAGTCCTGCATGGTTTATTTCCATAAAATAGGTTTCCTATCCCACCTTCCCATGTCTTCCCCACGGTTGCAAAAGAAGAACCACAGGTCAGCTTGTGACATTTACCCTCTCTCTTTAGCTGGGTGACATTTGGCTCTGACTTTGGGGCCTGTCACTTGCACCGGTGCCTTATGGCAACTGCTCCTCCTCACCTCCTGCCTCACCTCCTCCCTCATCTCTGCTTTGAGTTCCTTGACTATGGCAGAGACGTGAGCCTGCATTGGCCACTGATCATACTTTCATAATTTCTAAGCTTGTTGGCAACAGAGCCCACTGTCTCTCGGTTGGTGTCAGCATTAATCGTTGCAATGAAGGTGGTGTATTGAGATGGCCCCAGATTTACCAGACTCCACAACATTTGCCCTGTGCACTTGACCTTGTTGGGGTCATTATCATGCTGTCCATCCCTCCCAAAGAGTACCTCAAATACTGCCACATCTCTCAGCTGTTGGATGCCTTCCTCAAGGGTCTTCCAGCACATTCTATGGTGGTGCTCCTGCATGCTCTCCCTGTGGACAAACCTCTCTCTGGCACTCATTAAAAGCCGCTCCTAGAGGGAAAGGGACCCTGGCTCCCTTACAAAAATCTGATTCATACCTGAGTCCTGGGTCAAGGGTCCCAAATCTCTTGCCTCTCCACTATCCACTTGCTCATCTGTACCCATAAGGTCCCAGACCCAAAGTAATCAAGTTGTATAAGCTTCACATCTCCATCGTACAATGTCTTTGGGCAGATTAGGGAGACTTTCGTACGTCAGGGACTTGGTGATGATTGCAAACTCTGGCTCTTCTGTAGGCTGTGAGGACCCTCCTTTCTTATTTTTATCTGGGTGCTCTGGTTTCATCTTAGATCTCCTTTCTACAGGGGTTTCTACAGGGGCAACTGCTGCTGTCTGTGGCTGCCCTTGCAGTTAAGCTGGAACCTGGACAGTTGTAACATCTGTGGGTTCCACTGCTGCACTTTTAGACTCTCCCTCTTCAAGGCAGGGGGAGGGCTTCTCACCAGCTGGGGACATGTGCTCCTTTAGCATCTGGCCTATTTCCTTTACCAGAACCCCCACCCAATCCAGGTGATTTATTTCTGAGGTGGGCTGTGGGACAGTGTCAGGCTTTATGGCAGCCTCACTCATCTCTGGGACAAGGTCAGGCTGCGTGGTAGCATCCCTAGTTTCTGGGGGCATGTCAGGTTCTGGGGGAGCATCCTTGTTCTCTGGGGTAGATATCAGGGTGGTTATCCAGGTAAATCTTCTTTTTATCTGAATGCTAAATAGAACAGGCTTAACAGGCATATCAGCAACACCAGCCACTGTAGGATATCATTAGCATTTACAGAGGATTTGAATCCTTCAAAAACTGGTGGGGTAGACCCAAAGAGATGGTTGAAGGGTTGGGAGAAAATTTCCCCCAGTGTCATTTCCTCACAGTATGTAGCATTATTAAAGTAACTGCAAAAAACATACAGTTAGTGTGTGATAGCTCTGAATCTATGAGAATCCAACCTTAACTTTCAGAGGAAGTTAAAAATCCATTAATTCATCTTCTTAACCCATAAAACAAAGTGGATAACAGCCACAATAGCCTTAGTTATAAGACCTATGTTTAGATAAGGGCCTGCAAATAGGAAAAACGTAGCCATGATGACATGCCACCCAAATCAGGGTAAGCTAGACCACATGGTGACACCTAAAGAGGTTTCCATGTCAAGCACACAAAAATTTGGTTATTTAGGAACTGTTATTCCATTTTTCTCTCAATGCCCTTGAGTCTCATGTTGGGCACCAAAATCTGTCTTGGTTTGAAAAGACAGATGTCTGCTAAGGAAGGCAGGAGCCTCCCTTGAAACAGAGACCTTAAACCCCCTCCCTCTGAATTATTCAAATTTTGAAATTAAGGGCCTCTCAGGCAAAGATATGGGAGTAGAAATAACAGTTCTTTATAAGGGAAAAATGAAAATGAAATGAAATGAAATGAAATGAAATGAAATGAAATGAAATGAAATGAAATAAAATAAAATAAAATAAAATAAAATAAAATAAAATAAAATAAAATAAAATAAAATAAAATAAAATAAAATAAAATAAAATAAAATAAAATTGCAGTAATGCAAAACCCCACTGACAGAATCAGAATATGACCTGACACCCTGTGGGTCAGGGTGGTGGTACCAGTCTATTAAATGGTGGCTGCAGTGCTCCTGAAGGGACAGGTGTGGTTCTGTTGAAGCAGAGATCTTGTAGAAGGGTGGAGTTTTCCTCTGAAGGTCCAGTGGTGGTGTAGATGGGTCTGGTCTTCCTCTGGGAATCCAGTGGAAAAGAAAGTGGCTCCTTTGGGAATCCAATGGAAAAGGCTGTCTCTGGTGTTCCAAATTGCAGATTATATCCAGGTAGGAATGCTTGGCTCTTCCCTCTGTGCAGAGCATCTCACAATGGGATGATGAAATTTCATCAGTCATGCAGTGACACTCAGTGGCCCATTAACAGAAGATGTCTCCTGGAGGGAGGATTGGTTGTGGAAGAGATAAAGATAACTGCCCCACCTCTAACAGATGGCAATAGAATACATACCCCCAGCCATATCTTGCATTTTCAATCTAAGACAGAGCTACACCCCCCCAAAGAAAAATGGTTCTCGGGGACCACCCAAGATATTTGGGGTGACCTCCCCCTCTCCGCTCACATGGGTGAAGCGGGGGGACAATGCTCCCAGATACGCAGTGTACAGAGCAGGCGGTGACACCTGCACTTCCCCACCGCTCCTCCTTTTCTTGCTCCTCCTCTTCCTGCCTCCCTCCTTTTCCTCCTGTTCCTCCTCCCCTGGCTCCTCCTACATTGCACCTCCGACTCCCCCTCCTTCCTCATCCCACCTGTTTAGGGGAGTTCTGGCAACTTTTGAGGTTCACTTCATTCTGTGCTGCAGTTCAGGTGCTTCCCAGTTGCCATCCCAGAGTGGAGTGACATAGGAGGGGGACACAGGGGGGTTCTCCATTCCTGATCCATCCTGTGGTTGGTTTTCCCCCCACCAATCACAGTCCCACTGAGAGGCCCCCCAGAGTCCCTCCCCAGTGCCCCCCCGCAAAAATTGAGACCGGGGCAAGCTGAGAAATTTTATTGGGAACACTGAGAACAGCCAGAGGAGGACAGTGACAGTGGGGCTGGGGAATACACGACCCCATAAAAATCAGCATGGGGACAGGCTGGGGGGGTTTGGCCGGGCCTGAGGCCATGGAGAGGGCTCCGGCTGCTGCCAGGAAGGGACCAGTACAGAAAGTGACAGGCTGGGATGGACTGGGGCAGACTGGGACACCAGGATACACTGAGACCTGGACCAGGACGAGGCAGAACAAGATTTAGGGCACCAAGTATCATACTGGGACCACATTGAGGGGTACTGGGAGCATGCTGAGGGCAACTGGGTGTTTCTGGGATATACTGGGCATGATTGGGATGATACTGGGACTGACTGGAATTGTACTGGGAGTGTCTGGAACCATAGTAGTGGTGAAAAAGCACAATTGGAAAAATGCAGGAGGCAATTGGGATCACACTGGGAGCAACTGGCCCATGCTGGAGTAATAGCAGGACTGAGAGTGTCATACTGTCAGTGACTGAAATAATACTGGGACTATCTGTGTGTGACTGGGATCATACTGGGGTGACTGGACTCATACTGAGATCATGCTAGGAGCAACTGGGGCCATCATGTGGGCAAATGACATTCTAGGAGTGACTGGGTTTATACTGGAAGTGACTGGGGCCATACTGGACTCCTACTGGGAGGGACTGAGATTGGAAGGAACCATACAGGGCCTGACTGGGAGAAAATGGGACCATGTTAGGGGCAACCGGGGTCTTATTGGGAAGTAGAAAAAGAGAATAAACACGGCATTATAGAAGATGAAAAAGAAAAAGTTAAATATATATGATATTTAAAACAAAAAATAACAATGGAAAAAACATTGTGGAGCTACTTCTCCTGTGACTTTGGGTTTCTTGTCCAAATTCCATGCTGCGTCTGAGCCAGAAACCAGTGGTTGGTCGAGACATTGCTGCTGAAGGGCCTCTTATTGCCAAAACTAAAGTGTTGAATATCAAGTAACATCTTGACATTATGGAAGTCCCAGCGCCCACGTTGGATTCCCTCGTTTGAAGCTGAAAGCACGAAGCATGATTTCAAAATGTAAGATTTCAGCTGAGGATTAGAGGCAATTCATAGTGATCAGGATGTAAGATGATAGAGTCACGATTATTAGATGCTTAAGCTAGAGCTGATTGTTATATTGCTTCCTATTATGAGCTTATATGTAGAAGTGTGGAGAAATGGCTACATGACAGAGGTCACGTAGACATTTGCTTGTTAGCTGACCAGGGGCTGGGAAAGTACCGAACACAGCTAGTTTGAGTTTTTGCACCTGCAAGATAGCTTGTCCTTGGGCCTAGCTGGGTATGATAACAAGTAGACAGAGAGACGTCGGCAAAGGGAATGTAGGCCTGAAAGAATGAGGAAGAGTTGGTGGTATAGCTTAACCAATGGGTGGCTTGGCTTGCAGAATATTCATTAAGCTTATTACTTGTGTGTATTAAAGTTTGATGCTTTTGCTAAATAAACGGACCTTGCTGATCTCATATTGAGTGTCCGAGTCTTCCCGCACCCGACATAGAAGGAAGTGGAGTGAGTGAACTATTATAAGAATATATTGAAGCCAGTAGTACAATGATTAGCACCTGGGCTTTATGTAATCAACCACGAAGCAGGGGGCCATGGATCATGCCAAAGGGTCACAGAGATCTGATGAATATACTCCTGACTTCATCCCTTAAGATCACTGACCCAATTCGACACCACCAACCCAATTCAAGAGAAGAATTGCACATGTGTGAAGGACTAATAACCTCATTTTAATAGAGAGTGAGGATGGGAGGTGCTGGAGTTATGCATATGTATTCTATGTAAGATCTCAGGAAAGAAATAGAGGTTAAAGAACTTTGTCCAGCACGGTCACACCTTTCAGGTATGACCCCTGTGCTCCCTGCCAGTGGTAATAAACATATCACTTTCTAACTTTGATTAGAGAGTCTTTGCCCTTGATCTTAGGTTTTAACAACTCAAGCGGAGCTTCACTTGTGACTCTGCTTTGTAACAATGAATGTAAAAATTAAACACCACCGCCAGTTCCCTCTCTTCTCTGCCCAGTGGTGCAGGGAGATGTGATGGGAGTTACGGTCAGTTTGTGCCACTGCTTGCCCCTCAGGTTCAGGAATCCTTGCCCTGCTCCAGGGTGTGGGATCTGTCCATGGGGTCAGTCCCTGCCCTGTCTAGCAAGGGTCCCTTCCCACCCGTGCAGCCACTTCTCAGCTTGGCCCTGAGGTGCAGGGCAGTCACGCTCCAGCCCCGTTAGCGGCAGCGCTGGTTCGTGCTGGGCAGGAGTGGCAGAAGGAGCCAGGCAGTGGCGGGGGCTCGATCCCATCCAGAGTAAGAAGAGGAAGAAGAAGGGGCCTGGGCCGCCTGCGGTGTTCAATCCCCAGGGAGCAGTGGGGAGACCTTGGGGGCAGCCGTAGGCAGGGCCATTTGGAGCCACTCTGAGAGGTTTCTGCTGCCCCAAGTCCCTGAAGAAGTTGCTCCATGAGATGGGTGATGTGGGAACAAAAGAAGAGACTAAACTGAAGAGAAGAGACTAAAGTGCAATTAAAGAGCCACATGAAGGGCATCTCCCTCATTTGAAGGAGCTGTACTGAAGCTGTACAGGCAGAGGGCAAATAGAATAAAATACAGAGAATTGAGTAGAATTGAGTAATAAAAAACTGCACCAGGGTGTCCCTGTCACCTAGCGTCACTGAAGATTTGAATCGCAGGATGGGCGCTGTTGGGTGTAACCAGAAAGGCAGCGCCGAGGCTGTGGAAGGTGTTGTGAGAAATGACTGCTCACTTTTAAAATTTGTAAAGGTTTATTAAACCTTAACAAATAATACAACCAAGAGACTAAATAAGGAAAAACAGCACTGGGATGACAGCCCCTCCCCACATGCTCTTCTACAACATGGATGCCTTTTATATCCTTATATCCTTTAAATCCTCTGCCTTTTATATCCTTAGCCCCTCCTAAAGTTTTGTCATTCAACTCCTTCTCTGCCATCCATTGGTGGAGATTACTTTCTTACGTCTAGACTGGAGATCAGGTGCTGTTATGCTGCGTCTCTTGGTAATAGCCAGCCTTCTCCAAATGCCCTGACTACTGAGGCTATTTCAAGGGGGAGGGGAAAGAGGGCTATGGGGACATACTACCATAACATAACTATACATCCACATAATATCTATCTCTTAATATCCAAATAATATCTATCTCTTAATTGTTAGAGCCAATTATTATATTGCTCATCTGTAGCACTGTGAATAGAATTAAACATAGAAAATAGTATATAATACAAGAAAAAAGCCGTACTGAGAGTTCCCCACCCCCCGTGCCACAGAACGGTTACACCAAGAGCAGCGAGAAGCAGGAGCAGTAGAGAATAGAATAAAACATAACAAAAAACACACACTGGCAGTGGCCGCTGCCCAACACTAAAAGAGCGACACTGAGGGCTCATCAGGGCAGCACTGGGGGTCTCAGCTGCTTTGTGTCACTGAAAGAGCTGAAGCCAGGGGGACCTGGGCCTTTTGGAGCCACCCCAAGGGCTCTCGGCCGCCCTGTGTCACTGAAGGAGGTGCAGCGAGGGATGGGCGGGGCACGGCCCAGATGAAGCCCAGCTGCATGATGAGCGGTGACTCCGCGGGACCATGCTGGGGCTGAATGGTGGCGGTAGCCAGAGAAGGGGAAGTGGCTTAGAGTGGTAGAGATGAACTGTGTGTTCCCAACCAGCTCTGCTCAGCCCTTGGGCACCAGGGGGGTTCCAGGAGGTGTTCCCAACCAGCTCCATTCAGCCCTCAGCCACTGTGCTGGAGTAGCTGCAGTTTTCAATCCCTGCTGCTCCCATGGGCCAGGCCCTGCAGGTCCTGCTGCCGCTGCCTTGGGCCCAGGAGCCCAGAAACCCCAGAAAACCAATCCCAGGCACTAAAAAGCCTTCTTGTGCTCAGCAAGGGCTGCAGGGCGGCACTTCTTTATGAACTCCCCTGCCCTCAGTGCCTCCTGAGCACAGCCGGGCATTAGTGCAGCTCCCAGGGCTGTCTTGGCTCCCGCTGCTGCCACAGGGCACAGACTGGCTGCATTTGGGTATTAAACACAACAAATTTGGGGAGGGGGACAGCCCTAGAAACCAGGATTTTGCCCTCAAGAGCTTGGAGCTGCATGAGGCAGATAAAGGACCCCCTGCACACACTGATGCTCTTGGCAGCGGCTCTGCTCTCCCAAGAATGGGACTGTGTTTGGGAGAGAGAGGATGGCCAAGATATGGTCTGGAATGAAACAGCTGCACGTTGGGATGAAGCGCTTGGGGCAGTACGGTTACTGAGATTTTGGGGCACCTTCCTGAGGGATAAGTAACTGGAAAGTAGGAGACACCTGGCTCTGATGTTGGAATGGGGAAGGGAAGCACGTCAGGAGCCTGTATTAGGGAAGATCCTGCTGCTTTCCACCAGTTTTGGTAGGTTGTAAATGGCTTTGGGGGATGTTATGGTTTTGGCCTGGCAAAGCCAGAGCCCCCATGAGGACACCTTCTCCCCGGTGTCTGCTGCGAGATGTGACCAGGAATAAACAAAGCAGGCTCCAACTTCAACATACAGAAAAGTTTATTAACTAAGCTACATACAAACAATTACTAAACTACAAACAAACACTAAATTACACATACACAAAGGAAAAAAAAAATATCACAAGGAGAATGAAAACTACACAGAAACACTTCCCCCTCCTCCTCCAGATCCCCGTACAATTCATCTCCCAAAATTATCCACACTCCCAAAAATTATTCACACTCCGTCTGGCACCACCCTTTAGATTGGTCAAACTTTCAACTCCTCAAGAGGAGAGGGAGTCCTTCCATGTGTCGTGGTGGCCTTTTCCGTCCTTGTTCCGGTGCTCTCACCACCGAACAGGGATCAGGGCTGCTTCCAGGGTTGTCTTTTTAAGGATGCTATGTCCAGTTCCAGAAAAGCACAGTATGTCACCTTCTCACCTTTGGGACATCAATCCCCCCCATATTTTATATACCCCCTGGGGCCGAGGGGTCCCCACACTGAATCTTCTTTGGCACTGGGACATTTCTCCCCCTGGACTCAGTCTCTGTATCACACGGAAATATGGCTCTGTCCATGGCTACACGAAAGAGTCCAGCATTAAATGCCACTCCATCTTCTCCATTCTTTCAACATCTCTCACTCTCTCTCTCTCTGGTCCAGACCTCCATCACTCGTTCATTTCCTTCATCCTCCTCCTCTCTTATCACTCGTCTAGGAAGGGTTAATGTTCTGTAAGGCCTTCATTGTCCAAAAAAGGGTTAAAAAACTCCTCCAGGCGGCTGGACTCCTAGCTGCACCCCCCGCCATCTCCTCAGCTGGGCTGCCTGCTGCCAGGACATATTTACTGAGTTTCAAGGTAACACAGGCTGCACTCTCTCTCTCTCTCTGTCTGTCTCCAAAGGGGGGGGGGGGGGAATGGCTGCCCGATGTCTCTTGTTGCTCTCCACCCTTCCATCCTCCAAGGCCTCCTCACTCCCATCTCTGTCCAGGCCCAGGCCTACCGCATGGCTGCCCCTCCCCCGCCCAGCAGCAGCGGCTGGACAGGGGAGAGCTCCCACCTGCGTCCCTCGAAGTCCCAAGAGAGCGTCCCGGGGCCGAAGCTCTGCTTTTAACCCCTGGGTGTTCTCGGAGGTGTGTCCTAAAACCCACTGGTTATCCCAGGTGCCAATATCAAAATCCAAGCACCCATTGGTTTGACCACAACATCCCAGAATTCCCACTTCTTCCTGGTCAAACCACCACAGGGGATTTCTCCCTCAGTTTATGGGCAGAAATTACCCCTTTACTTTGGAGAATCCTGATGATTTCTGTCAGTTTTGGAGGTTCTAAATGGCTTGTGATAGACCCACTTTTGTCTCCAAAATCTTGGTCTTTGCCCCAGTTCATCACCATTTGGCTGTGAATGACGCTCTTGAGCACTAGGAAATCAAAATTGTGGAATCACTGAGATTGGAAAAGACCTCCTGTTACAGTGATTGACAGGGGCCTCACCCAATTACATTTCTTCCAAGGCTGCAGGCATCTCACTGGCCAAGACCCAAAGGGGCGTGGAGTTCAAATCAATGAGCACATCCAGACAGGGTCTTTCAAATGCTCTTTATAAGGGAGGGCTTGGGAATAAATAAGCTCTGTTGCCACATGAACCTGGGGGTGAGTGGTCTTTGTCTCCTGCACTGCTCCTCCCTGAAACGTGACCTAACGTGTGGTGACCCCGACATGATGAGGACTCGGCAGCCATAGCCTGGCACAGAGCAAAGGCTTAAGAGCTGGTAGAGTGTTTAGAACCAGGACTATTACAGTGTCAGAGCTGGACATTGGTGCTGGAATCAGAATACAATAGGGTGTAGAGCTGGAATCAGTCTAGAACCAGAATAATTGACAGAGAGCTGGACCAGTGTACAACCAACCGGAACAAACAGCTTAGAGCTGGATCAGTGTGGAACCAGAATAAAAACAGCATGAAAGCGGGGACGTCAGCAAGAAAGCTGTCACAGTAACTGGGACTTTGCTGGGCAGACAGCAAAAAGTGCTATGTGGCTTCAAACTCTGTTTTCGTGGACTAGAATCATTACTGAGACCATGGGAGCCTGGACTTCAACACCAGAATATCCCATCCTGAAGGCATGGATGTTCTTTTTCTTAAAAAGAGGGATTTATTACCATGAACGGGCTCTGCAAGCCCTTTTCAAGTGGTGTGAGAGCCATGAACTAAATGTGTCCAAAGAGACCACTTTAAACTTACCCTTTTGGGAGGGGGTTGGACAATATATATTTGTGGCAGCCTCTAATGGTGAGAACACAGCCATCAGTGCTATAAAGCCTTGGACAATTGTTACGGACTAGATAAAACAGTTGGAATATGACAGGCAAAGGGGGAAGGGCAGCAGCACAGCCGTTTCTTTGTGCAACCCCACACAGGAGCTGCACTGCCCAGGGAGTTGGCGGGCCCTGGCCACTGCAAGAACTACTGCAGAGTGACCGTGGGGAGCGGCACAGCCCCGAGGAGTGGAGGAAGCCCAGCAAATAGAGACAAACCGAGGGCTGCCCGTGCCGTGAATGCCGGTACTGTCCAGGGAGTTGGCAGGACAGATAGCGCAATTCAGCCATGTGGAGAGATGGCGGCCTGGCCCTGGCAGCTCCGAAATGCCCCATGTCCACTCTGGACTGCTGTAGTCACTATGCAGCCACCTTGGGCCACTATATGGCTGACCCAGGCAGATGCGCCATGCCACCCTGTTCTGGCATGATGGCTGCTGAGACGCCTCTTGGGATAAAGGCGAATTCCGCAGCCATTCCGCGGCTGCTGAGACTGCCACCCCACCATTTGCAACGGGACCACCAGCACCTCCCATCACCATGGAAATGTCAAGACTGTCCCCTCCGGAGACCCAGTGAGCTGGCTCCAAAGCCACACCTCCGTGGAGCCTGGCCACGCCTGCATCGCAGGACATGTGTGCCCCACCCCAATCCCAGGGTCCTGCACCCAAGGCAGCCTCTGTGGAACGCAGCTATGCTTCCAGTGGGAATGGCCCTGCCTCTGACCCTGCCCCCAGAGCAGGGCTGGGAATGGCACCACCAGGAGCTCCTGCAAACCTCATACCCAGAAGGAGAGTGTGGGAAAAGCCCCTGAGAGAATCCAGCCTGGCTAAAAGCAGTGGAAATAAGCATGCAAAGGTTTGGTGCCATGATGCAGAAACATTGGAGTCTGCCTCAAGAGATGGGGCCAGATACATGAGATAACTGTTTCACAGCAGCTGAAATCAACACACCCTCTCACCCAGTCCAGCGAGAAGCCAGCTTTTCCCTACAAATGGATGATGAGAAGGCAAAGAAACAAACACCAAGTTTCCACCTCTCAAGGGCTTGACAACCACCTTACCTCCTGATATATCAAGGTTTTCATATTCTGAAGACTCTAATAAACTAATAACATGTGCCAAGAGTAAAAATATTGAAGGGTTATCACACAAGAGTTACAAAAATGTACAACTGTTTGTGAAATCTGCCTTAGAGTTCATAGTTCAATACTTATTATTATTGTTTGCATTTGCTAAAACCAAAATTGATAAGCCTGTGATCACTAGTTCTGCTAAAGTTATTTAAAAAATGTTTACAGTTCTGTCTCAGGCAGGTACTACTGTGTCTTAAGGAAACTCGAGTATGTGTATTAACATGTCTTTTCTTACTCCTAGTGACTATTTTCTGTACTCCTAGTAACTATTCTTGCATTGCTTCAAGATAAATGGGTGAGATTCAAAGAATATCCACTGAGGTACACAAAGAACATTAATTTCTCATAAGCAAATTTCAGTTGCAAAGTTTTTTAACTGAAATTCTGCCACTTGTCATCATTTTAAAAGTTAAAAGTAATCTATTAAAGTCAATAACAAAAATTCTAACTTCTAACAAAGGGGGAAAAGTATATTGCTCGCACTGTTATTCATGCTAAAAATTCTTCTTGCACTAGATATTAATAAAAGCTTGTTTTTAAAATATATACACAGAAAATATCTCCCAACCAAGGTTATTGCCCTGATCAAGCCATGAACCTGGCTGGTAAAGAAAAATATATTAGTAAACCTAGATAAAACTTTGCATAAGGTAAACCATTCTTACATTGAGATAAATGAGAAAGTCTCATCTGGAAGAGGTTTTTTCAAGTCCTGATAGAAAAAGAGACCCCCTCAGTAAATTCCATGTTGTGTTCCTATTTTTATTTATTATACAAAGAAAAAAGGGGAAAAAAGGTTGGGGTGAAAGTACACCCCCACACTGAATTTTAAGTAATATCATGTTCTCATGTTTTACAATAAATAATACAACAGTACAATAACCCTATGATATTCAGCTGCCTAAAATACATTTCAATGGACCCTGAAAATCAGAGATGGCATTCTGATGTCGCCTCAACAGTAGATCACAAATGATCACCTACCTCATGCACAGTTCATATAAGGACTTGATTTGCTTACAAATTTTTTCTCATGTTTATAAACTGTTTTTCTGTTTACAGATTGTTTTCTGGGAGTTGGGTTTTTCTCCAAGCGATAACTGGGTTACAGCTTGTTTTTTAATAGTTGGGTTTTTCTCTAAGGGTTAAATGGGTTAAGGGTTAAATAGCTTTCTGCTTGCAGAGATAAGTTGTAATTCGAATAAGCATTATGCCTGTAGCCTGAGTTCCTCCCTAACAGGTCCTGGAAGTGAATGCTGCAGCTCCACTGCAAATTAGATCCATGCTGTTTTCTGTTACCCTGTTTGCAAAGGGCCCTTGCAGATGGATGACAGAGAGCACTTCACAAAACTTTATAAAGACAAAAAGGGTGAGATATTACCATGATGGACAAGGGCCTCCCCCAATCACATATCTCCCAAGGCTGCGGCATCTCGCTGGCCAGGACCCAAAGGGGTGTGGAGTTCAAACCAATGAGGGCATCCAGATGGGATCTTTCAATGCCCTTCATAAGAGAGGGCTTGGGAAAAAAATAAGCCCTGTTGCAACATGGACATCGGGGTGAGGGGTTTTTGTCTCCAGTGCCGCTCCCCCTCCATATTACTTAACAACCTCCCAGACCATTCAGTATTCCTTGATGCCACCAGAAAATATGACTGAACACAAAAGATTTTCTGGGACTGAAAGCCAACAAATCCACTGTTATTGGAAAAAAAGGCTCCCAATATTACCAGTTAGATTGTGCCTGGGCCAGTCTGACCCTCGCTGCTGGGCCAAAGGCAGCAACTGCGGTGTATCACCCCAGAGATACCTTGGCTTGCTGGTGGTTGCAGCTGGGCACTGAACAAGTCCAGGCTTGTAAGGGACCCCGTTACCTCAGGAGGGATAGCTTCAGGCGATGGTGAAGAGAAAAAGGAGATGGATTCTGCTGGAGGGTTTAATGTCCAGAGGTTTATTCCATGGTTACAGAGGTCTGAACATGAGCAACTGCTCCAACAGAACTGAACCGCATGGTCTGATCCACCTTTTAAGCTCAGGGATAGGGGGAGGGGAGGTACAGGTGAGCCACCAACCAGGTGAGAGGGGCAGGGTCTCAGGGGAAGATGACACCCAGACAGGCCAATGACCTCTGGGCATAGGGGCATCCTTTAAACTTGACCAACCACACGACGCCTTGCTGGAATGTTAAGTCTGAGTGACAGGACTCACTCAGCATGGGGGTAAGGGGGAAGGGAGAGAGTATAGGCACACCTGGGAAAGTGACCTGGAAGGCCAAAATGGGACAATACAGCACACCACAACACACTGTCCCCAAGGAATTCCCATTGTTGATCTGTGTCCCAATGGATGTTCCTGCCCCTGTGTTCATCCAGGCGCCCATGGGAGCCAGGAAGATGTGCAGCCTCCCAGCCAATATCTTCCAAACATGGACCACCTGGACCACGGATCACCAGGGCTCTGCCCAATGGGGGTCAGTGGGGATCATCCAACGCGGATCCTCTCATGGCGGATGGAGCTGGAGCAGCACACAAAGCTCTTCCCACACTTGGGGCACTCACAGGGCTTCCCTCAGTGGCGCCTCCATTGGTGTTGGGTCAAGCCAGAGCTGCTGGAGAAGCTCTTCCCACACTCCCCACACTCGTAGGGCCTCTCCCCGGTGCGGATGCGCCGGTGCAGGGTGAGGGTGGAGTTGCACTTGAAGCCTTTCCCGCAGTTGGGGCAGCGGAAGGGCCTCTCTTCTGTGTGAATCTGCTGATGTATGAGGAGATTGGAGCTGGACTGAAACCTCTTCCCACACTCAGAACACTTGTAGGGCCTCTCCCCAGTCTGGAGGCACCAGTGGTGGCTTCTCAGGGCATAGCTCCACCCAAAACTCTTCCCACACTACAAGCACTCATAAGGCCGTTCGCCAGTGCGGATCACCTGGTGCTGGATTAGACCAGAGACCGTCCTGAAGAGGTGACCACATTACCCACACTCAAAGCGGTTTTCCCCACTGTGGATTGTCTGGTGTTTCCTCAGGTTGGAGCTGTGGCTGAAGCATTTCCCACATTCCCTACACTCATAGGGCTTTTCCGCAGTGTGGATCCTATGGTGTTTGCTCAGGTCGGAGCTGTGGCTGAAGCCCGTCCCACATTCCAAGAACTTGTGGGGCTTCTCCCTGCCATGAGGCTTCTCCACCAGCTCTGAGCCCTGGCTGGATCTCTGGCCGCCTTCCTGGGACAGGGGGAGGTCTTTCCTCCTTGCAGCCCCTTCTTGTCTGGCATCTCCAGGAATTTTCCTCCTCCTCCATCTGGCCACAGCTTGGGAATGAAAAATCCTGGTTTGGGAGAAAAACAAAATGAGAGCGCCTTGGGCTGGGGGCTCCTCCTTGCCGGAGTTCATCTCAGGAAGTCATTGGGCATCTTGTGTCTGTAAAAACTGCTAAAACACCAAGATTCAGCACAAAAATCCTACAAGCATCAAGACACAGATCAATAGCTGCCAAACATGAAGATTCAGCCAGAACCCCCTCCAAAACATTCAGATTCAGCCTCCACAAAACACCAAAGTACCAATATTTACCCCAATAAATCTCAGAAACACCGAGATTCACCCCCATGAAAATCGTGGATCCGCCTTCCCCGGAGGGCTGCATGGGGGGGGGAGGGGAGTTGGGGGGAGGGGCAACGCTCCTGGGGCTGGAGAGGAGGCTGCAGACACAGGGAGAGGTGGAACCTTGTGGTGCCTCCTATTTCTGCTCCTCCTCTTCCTCCTGTGTCCCTACTCTTCCTCACACTCCTCTTCCTCCTGCTATTCCTTCTTCTCCTGCACAATCCAACCTTCTCCTCCCACGTGCATCGTTTGACCTTTTTGTTCCTCAACCCTGCTTCTCCTTCCCTTCTCCTCCTGCCCCAGGCCCAGCACCCACTGCCGGCTCCCTCTTTCCCCCAAACGCACAGCATCCCACGGCAGGGGCAGGGATGGAGCTGGGGCAGCTCGGGCTGGGGCAGCGCTGGGCTCTCGGCCGCTCCCGCCCGCGCTCGGTCCCCACTGCAGCCGCTCCCGCCGGGACAGCGCGGAGGGGCCCGGCCTTGGCGCTGCCGCACTCCCACCTCCCCAAATTCCCCTCGAGGAGGGCGCTGGGGCCGAGCGGGAGCGCAGATGGGGAACGCTGAGAGCCGCGGGTCTGCCTGGCAACTACTGAGTCATCAGCGCCGCGTGCTCTGATTGGCTGAGCACTGCCTGAGGGGTGGAGCTGCAGCAAGGCGGGACACCCTGCTCCAGGGGGGATGTCCCACAAACGGGGGACCCCCATGAAAGGAAGAAGAGGAAAGTGTCTTTACAAACAGATGCTGTGAATCTGCTCAGAGATAGAGCCAGGGACTTGTACATAAAGAAGCGAAAGGAGAAGCCATCAGTTTCAGAAAATGTTATTAATTGATGACACAGACTGCTGCTCAGCCAAGGTCCTGCTAAATTCATGAACTTCGAGAAAAATAACAAAGACTTCTGTGAGAATCTGTCCGAAATATCCTTCATCTGCCTCACGACTGTCATGAAGAGCGACCAGGGAAAAATTAAAACCCCTGTTTGCTGAACCAGTGGGGGGGAATGTCATGTGCCTGAGGCCTGAAAGTACTGCTAGCTTACTGTTTTTCCACAGGTGTTGTTTGCTATATGTTACACTGAGCTCGCAGGGCACCCTGCCCTTTTTGCACAATAGCTCTGGAGTCGTCCCCACCTCTCGGCCTGGCTGCTTTGAGCTTCGGGGTGGTCCCTCCTCCAAGAGAAGACCCCTCTTGCCCGTCCTTAACCGCTGTGACAGACAAGTAGAGATGTAAGAGGCCTCTTCATCAACAGACTGACACGAGGCAGGTAGGACTGGGCAGCTCTGAGCTCTGGCTGGATCTCCGGCTGCCTTCCTGGATCAGAGGGGCTCTTTCCTCCTCACACCTCCCTGGGCTGGGTTTGCAGCCCCTCCACGTGTGGGATCTCCAGGGCTTTTCCTCCTCCTCCATCTGACCACAGCTTGGGAATGACAAATCCTGCTTTGGGGGAAACCAAGATGGGAGCACCTTAGAGTAGAGGCTCCTTCTGCACAATTCCATGTCTGGAACTCAGCAGGAGTCTTGTGTCCATGAAAATCTCCACAATATCAAGACTCAGCCCAATGGTTCCAGGGGTTCCCCATTCTCCAACATCCTGCTTAGGGATGATCCAGGGGCTTTTGGGGATCCATGGATTCCCTTCTGCCCTGATGCTCTACTTACAGATCCCAGGGATCCCAGGGGTTCCTCCTCTCCAGGCCCCCCCCCTTTCCACTCTGCCGGGGTCCCCCAGCTCTGGGATCGCCCCTCTCTGCTCTCCCCAATCTGGGGGTCCCAGGGGTTCCCCTCCTCTGCTCTCCCGGGGGTCCCCAGGACCAATGTCCTCCCCTGCCCATACTGGGCAATGGCCACGTGGGCCCCCAAAGATCCCCCAAGGGGCTCAGCTTTGGGCTCCTGCAAGATCCAAACCTACACACACAGAGAAAAAACCTCCCAGGGACACCAGATGATAGTTGGGGTCAATTCCACAATCTGTGAGCTCCAAACACACCCCAATATAAAACCTTCACAGGGACCCCCAATAGATTTGAGACGGGCTCCCCCTCCCCGCTCACCTTCAGGACGTGCTGGGGGCGATGGTCCCGCAGCCGCGGCCACAGGGGGCACAGGAACCTCCTGTTCCTCCTGTTCCTGCTCCTGCTCCTCCTCTTCCTGCTCCTCCTTTTCCTCTCTCCCTCCTCCTCCTTCCTAACCCCACCTCCTCCCCAGTTCTTGCCTTCTGTGTATTTAGAGTGAAGAACCTTGCTTGTTTTTAGAACTAGAACAAAGATCCCAGATGGAACAAGGCTTGCTGCTTTTAGTCAGAAGTATCAGTGACTAAAGGTAATGTTTCCTTTGGTTTGGTGCGTCCTTGTTCCTCCTCAGTGTTCAGGCTGGGCTATGGGGTGTCCTTGTTTGCTGCATTTTCCGAGTTCCTCTTGCACCCTTTGGGCCATAGGCTGTGCCCTGGGAGGGTTCTTTGTGCTCCTTTGTGACACAGGAGAACCTTCCAGGCGGTTTCTGCGTGAGCTGCTGCTGGGATGTCACAGGAACAGCGCCACGTCCCCGTGGTGTTCCCGTTGCTGTGGGACACGGAGGCCTCAGTGCCCAGAGTGGCTCTGGGCTCGTTGCCGGAGGATCCTCCTGCCCGAGGCATTCTCAGCAGCCAGCCCAGCCCTGATGGGTGTCCTTCTGTGCTTGCAGGGCTACAGGCTGCAGACGTGTGCAGCGCAGCCAAAATGATGCAGCACGTGGCTGCTGCAGTTTGCACTCTGTACTCTGTGGCTTATTCGGGGTATTTTTTAACCCACTTGGCACGTAAGTCGAGGTTTTCCCTCGGTGCAGCATCTGTGGCTTTGGCCTTGCTGTGTGCTTTCTGTTCTTCCTCTGGAGCTGTGTTGACTTTGGAACCAAATTGCCATGAAGACACCATTGCTTTGGGAGAGCTCCTGCCCGCAGCTGCAGCTGGAAAAGGGGGTGTCTGCAGCCAGCAGGGCGTGCACAGCATCTGCAATGAGCCCTGGGGGGTTCTGTTCCCTCAAGCAGGGAGTCTGTGCCAGCAGAGCATGGAACTCCCTCCCTTTGCTGCTCCAGGCAAGAGCTGACCCAGCCCAGTATTTTGTGCTGTTCTCTTGCTTGCTGTGGGAAGGGACTGTGGCTCCTGGAGGGATGCTGTGAAATCAGAATGCTCTCTCGGGTTTGCCTTGCTCCATGGCATTTCCCACTACAGGCAGTTTTTCTCCTAACAGCATCTGGTTCATGTTCCCTCTCCCATTGCAGGGCACCTCATGTCTACATTCCGAGCAGCTCCTCCTTCGGTGAGTGGGAAAGGAACCTTTGGTGTTTGGAATTGTGCAGCAAATTGTGAGCTCAGCCTGTGGCAGCCGAGTGCCAGCCTGGGAGGCTGAAGCAAAGTTCCTGTCAGTGTCTTTGCAGCAGCAGCAGCAAAGGAATTCCCATCAGTTTTCTCCTTTTCTGCTGAAGAGCTTTTGAAGAGCTGCAAGTCTGGTTTTGCAGGCAGAAGATTGCTTGCTGGCTATAGCCATGGTGGAATATTGAATTCCCAACAATAAGTGGCAATGTTGACTTTAGCCAATTGTTAGTTGGAACAGCTCTGAACCCAATTTCTGCTTAGTGCAGCTGGATGTCCAGCTGAGGATAAATAAGGTGATAACTGAGACAGAACTTCCCGTCCCTCACGCTGCCATCTGTCCACAGGGCACAAAAGCAGCACCAGCACCTCCTGGGGCTCCCTCTGCTTCCAAAGAGGAGGCCAAAGAGGAGGAAGACAGCAGTGAGCTTCCCGCTGCTCTGGGGGCCGATGGTGAACTTCCCTCAGTGCTGGGAGATGACAGTGAACTTCCCGCTGCTCTGGGAGACGAGGGTGAACATCCCGCAGTGTGGGAATGCAACGGCGAGGCTCCCGCGGGATGGGACAAGGACAGGGGACATCTCCCGGCGTGGGACGAGGACGGTGGATGTGCCCTGGTGTGGGACCAGAATGGCCAAGCTCCCATGGAGTGGGACGAGGACAACGGACAATTCGCAGTGTGCGATGAGATTGGAGGACATCTTCCGGAGTGGGATGAGGATGGAGGACATGTCCTGGTGTGGAATGAGGATGGAGGACATGTCTCGGTGTGGAATGAGGATGGAGGACATCTTCCGGAGTGGGATGAGGATGGAGGACATCTCCCAGTGTGGAATGAGGATGGAGGACATCTTCCGGAGTGGGATGAGGATGGAGGACATCTCCCAGTGTGGGATGAGGACAAAGGACATCTTCCGGAGTGGGATGAGCATGAAGGACATCTCCCGGAGTGGGATGAGGATGAAGGACATCTCCCATCTCCCATCCTCCTCCCACAGGATGGAGGACATCCTCTGTCTTGGGAAGAGGAGAGTGAACATCTCCCAGCATGGGAAGTGGACAGCAAAGATCCCCTGGCTTGGAAAGATGATGGAGAAGCTGCAGAATTTTGGGAAGAGGATGGAGAAGCTGCAGCATTTTGGGAAGAGGCTGGAGAACCTCCCTCTGCTTGGGAAGAGGACAATGAAGCTCCCTCCGCTGTGGGATCCTGGGCTGAACATTCTGACAGCAGCACAGCCCTGCAGCCAGAGGGGAGAGGGGAGTGGTGCCTGATGCAGCTGAGTACGTCTGCTCTGTTCCTGGGTCCCCGAGCAGGTGCTGTGTGTGTGTCTGGGCATCAGCTGCACCCAGGGTTGCTCTGCAGCTGAATGTCACAGAGCCATTTATTGTCCTTCCCCAGCTGACACCAAGGGGCTCACGGCCCCAGGGAGTGGGGCTGCTTCTGGCTCTGCTGCAAGGTGGGGTCTCACTCTGGGAGGGAGCGTCTTCCACGTTTTTTCTTTCAGGGAACACCGTGAGCGAGGCGGAACCTGGCCAGGAATACCTGGAAGTGGAGCAGATTGGCCAAGGGTAAGTGCACGGCAGCTGCTTCTGCACAAGCAAGGCTGGGTGTTGTGCTGGTGCAGGATCAAGTGAGAGGTCAGGAGAGCCCAAAGCACCTTGAGACACTGGGCTACCATCCTGCTGTCTCTCAGTCCTGATCAGAATTGATAACTGTGGTCAGAAGGCACCGTCAAAGGCCCCTGAGGCTGGCAGTGTCCTGCCTGCAGCAAGGAGCAGGACCTGGAAGATCTTCTGTCACTGGAACTGGATTGCCTAAAAGAGCAACTCACCATCTGGTGACTGTCAGAAAACAGTTCTCAAGAATATTTCTTTCAAATATTTTGCTTCAAAAAATATCCACTGGTCAGGATTATCAACCTAATGGTTTATCAACAAAAACCAGAGATGAACTAATAAGTGCTCTACTCTAGCACAGGTAGCAGACCCCATACATTCAGTAACAGACACAGAGTTGATGCACTCTGGGGTAAAATGCATTGCCTGCCTGATGGCAGGGCCCTTGTGGATCCTGCAGGTCTTAGGCAGGAAATGGAAAAGGATGAAATGCATTCTTTTCCACTTCTTTAGACACCCATTTCTCACCTCAGGTTTTGAGCTAAAGCAATTCAGCCTGGACATTTGGGATTTGCTCCAGCCCAGTTCCTTCGTGTTGGGTCTCAGTTTCCTCTTGCACACCTTGCATGGCAGAGGGCTGGTGGCTGCTGTGCTGCTGTTGGAAGGGTCGATGCACCCAGGTGTTTGTGAACGCTGCAGGCAGCAGAGATCTCGTGTCTGGGCTGGCTTTCACTGCCAGGGCCTAAAGCGCTGCTTCTTTCTTCTCTGCTCTTTTGTCTCCAGGGCTTTCGGAACCGTTTACAAAGGACTCGACAGGGCCACTGGAGGAGAGGTCAGTGCCAACACGCCCAGCACGGCTGGCAGCTCTGCAGGGCTTTCCCCTCTGCTGGGAGCTGTGGCTGCAGCTCTGAGGGCCAGCAGAGCTTTCCTGCCCAGACTGCTCCTCTGAAGGCAGAGCAGTGTCAGCCTGCAGAGCACAGCTGGGACAGACTTGGTCCTTCTCAAGTGCCATAGGAATGGAAGGAGGGCAGCGGTGTCTGTCAGTGAAGGACGCCCTGGCTTGGTCTTCATATCTAAAAGTGTGAATGCATCAGCTACTGGAGACTGAGGTCCAGTTTATCTTCATCCTAGCCTCAGACAGGAACATAATTTAGCAGTTTTTCCATCCTGCCTTTTATCTTCAAAGGGAACCTCAAGGCCTAATTAGGGAGAGCTCCTACTTGGGCTCAGTTTGGGGTTTTAGTCCTACTTCAGCTGTTCACAGAGGGAGAGGGAGAGAAATGAGAAGATGGATGTCAAAGCAAAGCTCTCTGCTAAATCCTGCAGTTGTGTTTGGGTCTGGTGTCAGTGACAGCCTGTGACAGGGATCACCTGAGCCATGGATGTGTGTGTTTGCTTTGTTGTGCAATCCCAAACAGAGCAGTTGGATCTGAAATCATGACCAAATCCCAGAGAATTGCTAAAGGCGTCCTGGCTGTTTTGATCTGTTTTTACAGAACCAGAATTACCTCCTGCTTGCAACATGTGTTTGAATATTAATAATAATGAGAGTGTTGAGGCCATTTGAGAAGACTGTAGGTGCAGAGAATGTTGTTAGAGCTTTGAGGCTGACAGCTGAGGGACCATTTCTGCAGAGCTTGCAAGGCCAAATGTCTCTGGCCATGTGTCCTGTAAACAGCCTCCAGCTGGCAGAGCAATGGGCTGTGGCAATGGCCCTTGCTGAGCTCTGGTGTCCCATCCCAAGGCAGTTGGGCCCAGCCCGGCTCCGTTGCTCTACAAAGTCTCGCTCCGTGTTTGCTGTGGCCTCCTGCCACAGACTCCTGCAGTTAAAGGCTGTAATGTCCCTTCAGGTGGCCATCAAGAAAATGAGTCTCAGAGGGCAGAACAGGGAACGAGCTGTGAATGAGATCCTGCTCCTGAAGGACAAGAAGAACCCCAACATTGTCAAATTTCTGGACAGGTGAGTGCTTCAGCTCTTATCCCGTGCCCGGGCCCTGTGTCAACCTTTCCTGGCATCTGGAGTCTGTAACCTGTTTGTAAAATGCCTGACACAGCCACATCTTCCCAAAACAACAGCCTGGCAGTTCACTCCCTCCATGTGCTTTTGTTGCTTTGCTTTGGTTTTTCCTTCAAGTTCCTCCCCGATTGCTGTGTCTTCTAACAAGTGCTGATGAACCACAGCAGAAATTATTTCCCTTGGCTTCTTCTTCCCAGCCCTTTTCCATTGCTACAGATGCCAGGAAGACCAGGTTCTTGTTTCCAAAAATGCCTCATTTGCCCATTTTTCACTGGCCTTGCCTGTTTCTGAAGGGACTTTCTGAAAGGTTTTCTGATTGCTTTTGTCCCAAGTGCTGCACAGCCTCCTCCCCTGGATAACCCTGGCAGTTGTGTTGCCTTGTTCTGCAGGGAATGTCCTGCCTGGCAGGAATGTCTCTCCATCTGATTCTGTCCTCATTGACAAGTGACCTGGAAACAAAACTCCACTCCAGGCTTTTACATGGGGGAATTGAGCTCTGCACTTTCATTTCCATGCCATTGCTTTCCTCTTCCAGCTTCCTTGTTGATGGAGATGTCTGGCTGGTGATGCAATACATGGATGGAGGAACTTTGCAGGATGTTGTCAGACAGATACGCATGGCTGAAGGAGAGATGGCAGCTGTCAGTCGGGAGGTGAGGGATCCTGCTTGTCACTCCATGGCTCGGACACGATGGTCCTTCCAAACAGGGCGTGAGAACAGGAGTGGCTCCATGCTCAGGTCTTTGTTTCTGTGTTGTTTTAGTGAGCTGGAGAAGAAAGAGCCTCTGCAGTGAACAGCCTGCCAGCATCACTGCACTTCTGCTCTGTTCTTGTTCTCTCTCCTGCTGTTGTGGTACTCTTTGTCTGTTTTGGATTTGATTTGCTGTTCTCAGCTTTGCCTTGAACCGTTTGCCTGGAGCTTGTGTGCACTGCACTCCTGGCCTGTCACAGCAAAGCTGCTGCTGGCACAATTCTGAACCGTCCTTTTATATGTGATATATTCCGGCCATTGGTTTTTGCGCTCGTGTTTCTTGTTGTTATGTTTGCCCAATTATCTGATCATTAAAAAAAAAACCAAACAATATTTGAGATAGCAGCAATTTTAATTGAATAGTTTAGAAATATAATTTGATTTAAAATAAGGGATCATTCGGTTCAAATGATAGCGCATAAGGAAAAGATAACCAATATAATTTGATTAAAAATAACGGATCATTCGGTTCAAATAATAGCCCATAAGCAAAAGATAACCGCGAGGTACAGAGTGCAGGGCTCTTGGATGCTTGCCACCTCACGTGCGAACTTGCCAAGTGAAGATTCCCCCCTTATATGTCATGTGTCAATGCCATCTCCTCTCATTTTCAATTCATCATATTTTTACCTCCACCCTCATCACCACCTTTACCGCGCATGCTCCACCACTCGGTTTGGTGGTCGCACCCGTCTTAGGGGGTCGTTTTGGATGAAGACTTCTCCTCTTCCTCTTTGTCCTTTAATTCACCTTTGGGTTACACATGCGCACCAAGCCAGTATAATGTAAGCCAAAATTAACATATTACTACATTTTAGCATCAAAGCAATAAATCTCTTATAGCGGGCATTTTCCTGGGACCCAACCACATTTTCCCTTCTCTCTCTTAATTTTTAGTAACTGTCATCTCTTGCTTTTTCCTCCTATCCTTGAACATCTGCCAGGAGAGGGGGTGGACCCCCTCCTCTCCCTTTCTTCTTTGGCATTACAAGTTTTAACTGTTTTATTATTTCCAAATATTAATTACTGTATCAATATTGATTACTGTTTCAATTTTATCAGCATGAATCATACCTATTTACCACATTGTTCTCTCTCAGTGTCTGCAGGGCCTGGATTTCCTCCATTCCAAGCGGGTGATCCACAGGGATCTGAAGAGCTCCAACATCCTCCTGAGCATGGACGGCTCTGTCAGGCTGGGTGGGTGTTCCTGGCCAGGCACGGCGCTCCCGGGCTGCGGGTGTGGGGCTGCTTCCCAGGGAGGGCCAGAGCCCCACAAGGGCTGCTGGGGGCACTGCCCGGCCTCTGCTGCCAGCTGAGAGCGGCTGCCCCTGCAGAGAGCTCAGGAGAGGAGCAGGGTGCCAGCAGTGCCTTTGCTTTGCCTATGGCCCTTCTTTGTGCTTGGTTTCTTCATTCCAGCTGCCTTTGACAGGGTTTGTTTCTGTCCTCAGCTGATTTTGGCCTCTGCGCTCAGCTCAGCCCTGAGCAGGACCAGTGCAGCTCCATGGTGGGCACTGCTCACTGGATGGCCCCAGAAGTTGTGACCAGATCTCCTTATGGCCCCAAGGTGGACATCTGGGCCTTTGGAATTGTGACCATCGAGATGGTGGAAGGAGAACCTCCTTACTTCAAGGAATCGGCGGCCATGGTAAGAGGCAAATTCTGCAGTGGCTGCAGAGGCCTGTGAGCACAGGGGGACCCTGCACTGGGAGCAGCAGCTGGAGGTTTCTGCACACGGGGAAAAGAATTCCCAGAAGACTCATGCCTCCACACAGACGAAGATTCTGCAATCTCTAGCAACAATTTGCTTTGGGATTTATGTTGTTGCAGCTCATCTGGCTGTGAGGATGACCTGAAAATGTGAAGCAAGTGCATCAGCTCTAATGTTACCTTGCAAGAAAACTGCACACCAGCCGCACATCCCCTCCCCAAACCTAACAAGATTTCTGCAGGAGATTCTAAAAGAGGTTTTGCGAGATGATTTTCCCCCCTGATTCTTATCACTGGGAAACTTGTTGAAAACATGAAGATGATTGTTTAACATCCCCATAGTCTAACATGTTTCTTTCCTAGTCCAAGCTACTTTCTCTGTGTCACCAAGCCTGAGCTTTCAGCATCACAAACCTCCTGTTCCTTGCCTGGCAGTTTCTGGGATGGGGCATCAGGAATGCATTTACCTGAGTGTCAGTGGCATTGCAGAGATGCACTTGATGTAAGAATCCTCTGAAATAACACAGGCAGACCACACTGACTCTGGAAAATGGCCTGTAAAGCTGGTGTCCATATTTCAAGAAGCAAAATGTGCTATTTCTGATGGAGGTTCCTACTAACAAAGTCAGCCGGTGAAACTGGCTCTCAAGGCGAGATCATTTGGATGTTGCTGTGGCATCCCCAGGGTTTGGTTTTTTTGGTTGGCATAGCAAAATGAGCTCTGAGCAGCATCTCTGGCAGGGAGGAAAGTGCCCCTGGAGCTGGGGCTGAGGCCCCGGGTGGATGTGAGCCCGTGTGGGTGTGAAGGGAGCTGGCAGAGCGCTGAGTTTGCTTTCCCTGCAGGCTTGCGCTCTGATCCGGCAGAACGGGACCCCGCAGCTGCAGGAGCCCCGGCGCCTGTCGGCTCTGCTGCGGGACTTCCTCGAGTGCAGCCTGGAGACGGACGAGGAGCGGCGCTGGGCTGCCCAGGAGCTGCTGCAGGTGAGGGCCAGGGGCTGCAGGGGAAGCAGCAGCGCCAGGGAGGGGTTTTCTTGTGGGGCCCCCTCCGACAGTCTCCAGTCTGGCTGCGTTCCACATGCAGAGCAAGCAGAATCCTCACCTGCTGTGGCTTGGCAGGCTCCTTTGAAGCTCATCTGGGCCTGGTGCCCCACAGCGAGCAGGGACATCTTCAAGCAGCTCAGGGGGCCCAGAGCCCTGCCTGACCTGAGCTTGGATGTTTCCAGGGAGGAGGCACCTCCCACATCTCTGGGCACCTTCTGTCACTGTTTCCTCACTCCCCTGGTTAAAAAACTCTTCCTTAGATCTAATCTCAGCCTGCTTCTCTCTCTTGAGTTTCAAACCATTTCCCTTTGTCCTGTTGCAACAGAGCCTGTGAGGAACTTGACTCTGGAAAGTAACAGTTCATTTCTTTCCTTTCTATCCTTTGGGCAGCACCCATTTTTATCATCTGCCAAGCCTCTCTCCAGCCTGACACCTCTGATCACTGCAGCAAAGCAACTGAGGGAGCAGCGGAGGAGATGAAGCACTTGAGGGCAGCTTCTTGTTACAGTAGTTAGGTCAACTAGGTAGTTATGGTAGTTAGCACTGTTAGTTGGTTATGGTAGTTAGCACTGCTAGTTGGTTAGGGTAGTTAGGATTGCCTGTTTGTTATGGTAGTTAGGACAGCTTGTTTGTTATGGCAGTTGTTTGAATAAAAACTCTCTTAAGCCTCAACTGCCTTGCTGTGTCCCTTCCTTCTCCCGCTGTGCCTCAGCTGCCCGGAGCAATGTGAGGGGAGAGCGGGCCCAGCCTGGCCCAGAGCTGAGCCCCAGCAGAGCCCTGGCAGAGCCCAGAGCAGCCTCGGCCCCTGCAGAGTCAGCCTGGAAGGAGGCGCTTGGAGCCTTCTCGGCTGCACCCGGCTCTGGGTTACAAACTGGGTGTTGTGGAAAATGCCACCGGCTCTGCACGAGGGCGGAAGGGGCCCGGGGAAGGCCCAAGTGCCCCATGCAAGGGAAAAACCTGCCCTGGGTTTGTCATAAATAACTGGGTAGTGTTGGCTTTTGCTATTATGTATTGACTTCTGCAAATTATTCTTAATCCCAACGAGTTTGATAGAGCACAGTTTGTAATCACTTTTAACTGCTTTTGCTATAGTATAATTTGTCAGGTTTTTGTGGTCAGTGCCTGGCCCCTGTGTAGCTCATATCCTCAGAACATCATTTATGGATGATGTTTAAGTTTGTGGACAGTGTGAAAAACATACATTATAGTTTTGGCTTTTGCAAAATATTAAAGTGGATGCCAGATGTTGTCCGTTACAATGTTAACTTTTGCAGAAGTAGCTGTAGTTGTGAAATAATAACTAATGCTTTTATTTTTCTAAGTAACTGACAATAATAACTCAGAGATAGTTGTGAAATAGCTAATGTTCATTTCAAGTACTTGTGAAAATTGCTAAAACCATCTGCATGGTCAGACAACATTTAAGGAAATGATGTGATGAGCACCCCTGCCACTGACCCTTCCACTGTCAATAACTGTCACCTGCTGAAACCACAGAACAGGGGCCCTTGTGAGGGAGTGACACACAACCCTCAAAACAGCAATCCACGATTCCTGCACGTACTCTAAAAAGGCGAGTTGGGGGTCAAACCAACCTAAAGAATTCCTGGAACATGTAAACAAGTTAAAAGAAATGTTTGAATTTCTATAATGATTATGAATATGTATTTGACCAATGTAGGGGGAAAAGGAGATAAGAAGAGTTGCTGTGGTTAACAGGTGTGCCTCAGGCCATCGCCAAGCACCAGTGCTGTTATTCACGTCTCTCTAGTTATCCTTTATTAAAATTCTAAAAGTTCTAAAGCGTGAGGCTCCTTTCTCACAACACCCAAGGCGCTCACCCCTTGTTGTTCTCCTAAGGCAGGATCTTTCAATCATAAGGTTTGTCTGGATGGAGAAGAAAAAGACTGCAAAGAAAAGGAAAATGCATTGGTGTGGAGGCCCATGGGCCTACCATTAGAGTTTAGTCTCCCACTCGTGGAGGACTGGTCCCCAATAAGAGGAATAGATTTCAAGGTTATGGGAGAAGCTTGCTTCTCCCACAGATCTTTGCAGGCACATGCTCATTTATGTAAAGTTATGTTACCCCATTGGCCTAATTACCCTAGTTCAACCCCTGTTACCCATCTCTGGTTAGTCCTTAGAATCTTCTCCTCTCTCTGTCCCTCCATTGGCCCTAATTTACTGCATTCCTCTGCCCCTGTTTCCCTATTAGCTAACCCGACCCTTAACCCCTCCTTTGCACCATTTTCCCCCATATCCATTGGACCCTGGCCCTCAGCTCCACCCTCACTACCCCATATAAAAACCCCCTGTGCCCTCAGCTTGCACCCTGTCTCTGTTCCTGGGCCCCGTTCAGCTCTGTCCCCTGTTCCTGTACCAATAAACCCAGTTTGCTGCAGATCATACCCAGACCCATCCTGCCGACTTTGTCAGCTTTATAAAGCAGCCATGATCTTCGGGCTGCGAAGTGCCGAACGCTCCAAGGGCCTTGGCAGCGCCAGGACGCTCCAGACTGGGACAGCCAGGCAGGGCAGGAGGAATCACTGCCCCTTTCCCCTGTCTGCTGCTCCATCTCCCAGCCCAGCATTGCTGCAGGACAGCCTCACTGCCAACGTCGTCCTGCCAGGGATGGACTGGGGGGATCTCCTTCCCCTTCCCTCTGCCATGGAGGCAAATCCCATCTTCTCCTTGTCCGCCCTCCTTCTTCTCATTCTGTCATACATCCATCCACGTTCCTTTCCCATCTCCTTCCTCCCTTGTTCCTTCTTGTTCTTTCCTCTCCTTCTGCCTTTTCCTTTTCCCTTCTCCATGTCTCTTCCACTCCTTGTCAGCCTGGGGAGCTGTGAGGAGGTAAAACCCTCCCTGTGCTGGGAAGGGTGTGGGGAATTTGAGAAGAGCTTCAGGTAGAGCTCAACCTATTCCTGACACGTCCAAAGATGGCAGTGTCGGATACAGAGATCCGTGGGGCTGCAGAGATCTCCCTGCAGATCCATGGGCATGCAGAGTTTCCCCTGCAGCCCCCGGAGCAGCCACGCTGGAGCACAGGGATGCCTGAGAGGAGGCTGTGACCCCGTTGCAAGAGGGCCCCGCTGGAGCAGCCTGTCCTGGCAGGACTGACCCCGGGGCACAGTGACCCACGCTGCAGCACTTGGAGGGGGGGCTGTGCCTCGTGGGATGGACTCAGCTTGGAGAAGTTCCTGGAGAAGTCTCCGGTGGGAGAGAGCCCAGGGTGCAGCAGGGGAATGACTTCTGTCCCTGAGGAGAGGGAGAAGCCCCGAGGCATGAACTGAGCATGGTCCCCTTACCTGTCTCCAGCACTGCCAGGGTAGGAGGCGCAGCTGGAAGGAGGGAGGCGTGGGGGAAAGCTGCATCTAGGGTTTTCACTTACTTCTCATTATCCTGCTCCGAGGTTTTTGGAGTTCTCTGTCAGAAATCTCTCCCCTCCCCCACTCATCCACAGAGGTTTGGAGTAGTTTTCCCTTTTTGGGGGAAATCAAAGCGATGCACTGCTGCTCCTAATTACAGGCAGGAGAAGTGAGGCTCCAGGGCACCCGCTGAGCTGGAACCACCGGAGCCGCAATGCTGGGAAAGCCATTGCAGGAGGTGTGGAGAAGTTTGTCTGTGTTTTCAGCTCAATCCCCCTCGGGCCCGGGCCCGTTCCAGGGCTGTTCCTCAGCTCTGGCTCTGCCCTCACGCAGCCCAGGGGGCGCTGAGATCGCGGGGCGGGGCTGTGCCGTGTGCAGAGCCTGCCCCTGGCTGTGATTGGGCGACAGTGCCGTCAGACGTGGTTGTGGCACGCTGATTGGTGGGAGCGGGGTGGAGCAGGGCCCCAGTGGCAGGCTGAGGGCGGCCGTGGCTTGGCAGCGGTGGCATTGGCGGAGCATGTGTGTGGGCCCGGGAGTGGCGGCAGCGGCCGGAGCATGGTGAGGTGGCGGTGGAACTCGGAGGTGGCCGCAGCGCAGGTGGGAGCTGTTATAAACAAAAATCGGCCAATTTTTTTGTGAGAAAAAGGTTACCACTCTTGCTGCTGGGCTGCTGCTTGTGTGTTATGGTAATTACGGGTCGTTGTCATTAATAGTTGTTTTTGTATCAGTAAAAGCCCTAGCTGGGGCTGAGTTAATGGCTCTTCTCTGGGACAGTGAAGGGTGGGGACCTCCCCAAACAGTGAGGAGAAGAGACTTAGGAGCGGGGGGAGACATGCAAAATAACCCCAAGACCAGCATGCCATGAGAAGCTACTGCTTCTAGCTTGCTAAAAAAGACCCCGAAAACAACAAGCCAACTAAGAGTTGAGAAACTGGAGTGATGTCTGGACGTGAGGAACAGAGTGCTGAGCCTGCAGAAATGCTGAACACCTTCGTAGTCCCTCTCACCCTGAGCACGACACCGGGAGCGGACGGGGCGAAGTGGCAGAGAACAACATCTGAGGGGTCACCATGACCTAAAAACTCCCACAAGGACTAGACCCCCAGCTCTGCTCCTAGTGGACAAAGCTGCGCATATCCTCCTTCTCTTCGTTGCCTTGGGAGAGACGACGGGAGACTGCACACGCGTCGAGCTGCCCAATTCTGAGCTGATCATTTTTAATAAAGGCATTAAAAGGAGAAAAAGTCTCTTGCCATGTTTATTTCAGCTGGGTGCTCGTCTAGGATAGCCACACCAGAAGAGGACACCAGGACTGGCCATCTTGGACCTGCAGGACAGCTGGCTATCAGGACAAGAGAGATCGGCTCAGGACCAGCGACGCAGAGGAGCACCGGAGCACCGGACTGATGAGAAATCCGGTGGTGGGAGTGGGACATGAGCGCGCGTGTGTGAGTGAGACGAAGGCCGGCAGCCGGACCTTCGATGCAAGAGCAGACCCCTCAGTACCGCATTTCCGTACCCCCGCGAAGGAGCCGTCTGGGAACGGGGGAAGCGTGTGGAATTAGTGTGAGTGAGTCGTCTCCTAAGGGGGAAAGAGGGCCCCCTCCCTCTGGGCGTGCAGAGGGAATAGTTGTATGAGTGGCATGCACCCCCAAAAGTCCTGACAGAGGGAAGTCAGGCAGATTGTAAGTCCCGAGAAGGATTCGGGCAAGCTCACAAGCCCTGCAGGCAAAGTAAGTCCTGACAAAGGGATCAGGCACAAATCCCAGCGAAGGAGGCTGCGCTTTGTTTTTAAGTCTTGATAGGGTGAGGCCTAAAAATTGGCAGGTTAGGCAAACTAAAAATCAAGCAGCTGTTTTTCCTGACAGAGGGGAGTCAGGCACAACCCGGCTTCTTATGCCGAGGTTCCGTGTGTTCAAGTCTTGATAGTTGTAAGACCTTACATTAGGAAAGTTAGGCAATCAAGAGATCGGGCAGCTGTTTCAGTATAAAGTGCTGAGTGTCAGGCAAAATTTTGAAGTTTGGTGGAGGAGGCTGAAGCTCCTCAAACAAGATTTTTCTTGAAATTATCTGTCAGTAGAGGCATCTTTGGGATTTTTTACTGTTGAGACCTGAAAAATTGAAGGGTGTAATAGTAAAAAGACCGGCAAGAGACTGAAGAATATACCTCCCAATAGTCCGTTAGGAGAACTGTTAGAGAAAAGGGATTCTATAGAGGCCATGGAGGGATTAGATAAAGTGAAGATGATCCACTACTGCATAGAAGTCTGGCTGGAATTAGAGGTGCAAGGAGGATGGCTTTGGTGTGGGACAAAGGACAAGTGGGTGTGCCAACAACTAAATCATTATCTTGAAGCCATTTATTATAATGGCTAATAGCTTCTGAAAACAAAAGAATTAAAAGATACTCAAAATTATATCAAGGGGATAGCAGCAGTTAATAAATAACCTAAAACACACTTTCAGGAAGACCTTTGATCAGATATTTAGATAAGGCAATGTAAAATACACTCTCAATATTTGGATAAGGTAGTCTAAAATACACTCACAGAAGAAACTTTGGAATTGGAGTATTTGAAGAAACAGAAGTGGAAGCCAATAAGTTAAAGTGACCTGCCAAGCTGCTAGGATCAAGCCAAGTACAACAATAACTTCAGCCAAGCCATGGGAAAACATGCCAAAGATAACAGGAAGAAGACCAAATTAGGAAAATCTTAAAATTTAACTAAGGAAAACCAGGAATTCCTGGAAGATCCCGCCTGCCTATGAATATGCATGTAATAAATGATGTAATCCTTGTTTAAAATTGTATAAAAACCCGCTTTTGCTGTACATAATTCAGAAATCCATTTTGTGATTTCTCCGACGCGTCGTAATAAAATACCTCCTGCTTATCTGACTTAGACTGGGTCTCTTAAGCAGTTATTCTCGCCTTTTGGGGCAAAATTCAGCATCATTTTCTGGCGACCCAGATGGGACCAGACAGGAGATCCAGGACTTGAGGGGTCCTCCCCGAGCCGGGTCCGGGGTCGGGACCCTCGGGCGCCCCTGACTAACTTTTGTCAGAAGAGAGTCCCCCCCCGGACCAGTGCTTTCGGTGGACGAAGAGTACCCTGCATCTCCTGCTGCAATTAAGAGGTATTTCAATTCTTTATTGGTTTTGGAATAAAGCGCTTTATTGGGAAACGGGGGTCAGACGTGACCGCCCGAAGGGAAAGCTGGGGGACGCCCCAGTAAAGAATCCCAGCTGGGTTGAAATCCTAGCATTGGTTTGCTAGCATTGGTTAGCTAGCATTGGTTTGCTAGCATTGGTTTTGCTGGGGTTAAAAATCCCAGCATTGGTTAAAATTGATTGGGAGAAAACACAGGTTAAAGTCCTGCTGGAGGGAGTATTTGTTTATCTTGGTATCTTCGATCTGTTTTTACTGTGTGGGATCTGTTTTAAACATTGTGCACTGTGTTATAACACTGTGGATTGCTTTCTGAGAGGTCTGTCAGCCGGAGATCCTTTTGTGTCTGTTCTATGTGCCTGTTGCAAAATCTTACAGGAAATATCTTGTCGCTCTCTCTGTAATCTTTTAGAAGAGAATAAGTTGATAGACGTCCGGCAAGAAATTTGTCACCCCCTGCAATTGTTATACTGTCTACAGTTGTGATTGCATGAGTCTGGCAAACCGGTATCTCGCGGTCAGTAGGCGACCTCTCGTGACCAAACCTGGTAAAACAGTCCGTTCTGATATAGACTATAAGGTAGGAACTATTTCGTAAAGGTGTGGGTATGAGTGAGAGTGAATGAGACGCAGCATCGCTGCGAAGCGAGAGGGAGTCCCACTCCGCATTTCCTGTTCTTCGCGAGAAGCCAGGTCGGAAAAGGACGAAGCGATTGCAGATTGTGTGTATGAAGTGTTAAAATAAATTAGTAACAGTACATGCGAGACAACAGAGACTGATCTGGTTAGACAGACACAGGGAATAGCAATGGGAGGCCAACAGAGTAAGGACATAAATATGAAAACCCCCTTAGGATGTATCCTAAATCACTGGAAGGACTTGGGAGGGATCCCGGGGGGAAACATAAGTAAAAAGGCACTCCTTAAATATTGTACACAGTGGTGGCCATTGTACAAGTTAGATGACAATGAGAAATGGCCGCCGGAGTGAACAACTAATTATAACACTATTTTGCAATTGATGCTTTTCCTCCGCCGACTTAATAAATGGGACGAAGTAATGTATGCTGACATGTTCTTTACCCTAAGAAATAAACCGGAGTGGCAAAAAGAGTGCGGGGTAAACGTAGCACCTCAGGACCCCTTAGTACTAGCCCTGGAAAAAGATAAGAAAGGTTCAAAGCCTAAAGAACGTTGCTGTGATGCATGTAGTATTGGGCAACAATGTCTTAAATTAACAAGAAGGGATAGTGGAAAGGAGAGCGAAATAAGCCTATGGGAATACCATCCATTCGCCCCAGGACGGGAAGGGCCTCTTCCCAGGCCAAAGGAGGAACAAGGGGACCCTAGCCCATTAAAGGAGCTGGAACGATGGTGGAAATCTAAGTTTGGGCACAGCCCTCAGAAACTAGACAACACTTGGGAGGAGGATAGCCCATTAAAATCGGGGATTGACAAGAGGGAAAGCAGTCCACAGGGACCAGATAGTCCACAGGGGTCGGGGACCTATAGGGATGCTGACAGCCCACCTAGACTAGAAGTGGAAAGGGAAGAAGACAGTCCACACGAAGCAGAGAGTCGAGGGGAGACACGCAGCCTGCCCGAACTGAGTCCATATGGGGATAGTAGCACACCCAGGAATGGGGGTTTTAGGAAATCAGGTACCTGTAGAATAGAAACCAGCACACCAAGGACTGGGGATAAAAGTAACTCACTAGGAGGCGACGTCTCTAAGTTGAAGTATAGTGAGAATAATGACAATGAGATATGCGAAAGGGAGGCAGAGAACAACTCACAGAAGCTGAATATAGTAATTCAGATAGAGGATAAGAGAGATGGAAGGGGAACAGAAGATGAGGACAGTAGCCCGGAACGGGATAGGCGCCAGCAGATGCGGGAAGAAAGGCAACAGATACAGAGTGAGAGGCGGTTGGACTGTGTAAACTATGTCAGGGGAGTAGTAGGAAAGGAATTAACAGAAATAGAAGGTGAAGATGAAGAACAGGGAAAGGGAAAGAGAAAGGAGAAGAGAAAGAATAGGGAAGACATTGAGGCACAGGAGGAAGATCCTGGGGAAGGGACCAGTCATTCGTATTATACCAGATCTGTGGCACAGAGGGAAGCAAAGCAAAAAGAAGGGAATCATACAATAGCTCCTCTTCGACAACTTATGCCAATGGTAGGAGAAAGGACTAGGGTAAAGGTGCCGTTCTCCACGAGTGATCTGAACAATTGGAGGGATGAGGCAAGGAACTTCAGGAGGAATCCAGAGGGAGTAGCGAAGAGGTTTGAATTAATGGCAAAGAATTTAGATATTGATTGGGAAGATATAGAGGTGATGCTGTCAGAATTGACAGATACAGAAAGGGAACTCGTATTGGAAACAGGAAAACTACATGCTCAAGTATTATCAGGGAGACTAGAAGATAATTTCCCCAGCAGTAAACCAGAATGGGACCCGGGCAACGAAGAGCACTATCGACGACTGGTGCAGTATAGAAAGCTGATCGCGATGGGCTTGCGTAATGCGATCCCTAAGGCTATCAATTGGTCGATGCTATATGACATTAGGCAGGGAAAGGATGAGACCCCGTCAGAGTTTTTGGATAGACTTAGGGCAGCCATGAGACAATACACACCCCTGGACCCAGCAACGGAAGAAGGGAAACAACACCTGTTGGGATTAATGATGGGACAGAGTAACCCAGACATCAGGAAGAAATTGCAAAAACTTGAACATCCAGAAAATAAAAACCTGGAGGCCTTGCTGAATGAGGCATGGAAGGTATATAATAATAGAGAAGTTGAGGAGAAGAAAAGAGAGGACAGGAGGATAGCTCGAGTAGTGGCTGTGGCAGTAGCAGCTCAGAAGACAGGTTACCCAGAACCTGGAGCCAGGGGTAGGGGTAGAGGCTACCCAGTGAGAGGGGGAGGGAGGTTCCAACCCCACCCAGCTAGAGTAGGGCCAGATCAATGTGCATACTGCCTACAAACGGGGCACTGGAAACAAGAATGCCCCCAGTTAAAGAGAAGGCTAATGGCCTCTACTACCACCACACAGCAAGAAAGTGAATGAGGGGGACTGGTGGGCCGTACCCTAGCAGACCCACTGGTTAAAATGGAGCTAGGGGAAGGTAAAGAGGAATTGGACTTTTTGATTGATACGGGAGCAACTTTTTCGGTTTTAAATCAACAACTGGTACCTAAAAGTGATGAATTTGTACAAGTTGTGGGAGCAACAGGCCAACCAGAAAAAGCTTACTTTTTGAAACCTATCAAATACAAAATTGGGAAACAAATGGGAATTCACCAGTTCCTGTATTTGCCAAATTCACCAAAGCCTCTATTAGGGAGAGACTTATTGGAGAACTTGGGAGCCATAATAAAATTCAATAAGGACAGATAGGAATTTCAAGTAAAAGAAGAACAACTGATTACAGCCCTAAGCCTAACAATCAGTTGTGTGGAACCTAAATCTGAGAATCACAATTTTGAGCGAATCCTGAGCGAGGCATACCCATTAGTATGGGCTACTGATATACCTGGAAAATCAAAACAAGCAGCACTGATTGTTGTGGAACTTAAAAACGGGGCAAGACCGGTGGTAAGAAAACAATACCCTTTGAGAATAGAAGACAGGAAGGGGATTGAGCCCATAATCAAAAGGTTTCTGGAACTGGGGTTATTGGTAGAATGTGAATCAGATTTTAATACACCAATCCTGCCAGTAAAGAAACCTAATGGAACATATAGACTAGTTCAGGATCTGAGAGCAGTAAACGAAATAACCAAGACATTACATCCTTTAGTTGCTAATCCATACACGCTTTTAACTAGACTCAGGGATAATTTGGCCTGGTTCACCGTATTAGATTTGAAAGACGCATTCTTCTGCCTTCCCTTAGCTCCCGAGAGTCAAAAGATTTTTGCCTTTGAATGGGAATCTGTAGATAGAGGAAGAAAGACCCAACTTACCTGGACGGTACTGCCCCAAGGAGGGACTAACTCTCCTACAATATTTGGGAATCAGTTAGCCAAAGAATTAGAACAGTGGGAAAGGCCGCTGGGAGATGGCACCCTTCTGCAATACGTAGACGACCTCCTAATAGCAACAGTGACAAAGGAAGAATGCATTGAATGGACTATTTCCTTGTTAAATTTCCTGGGTTTAAGTGGATATCGAGTCTCTCAACAGAAGGCACAGCTGGTGCAAAAAGAAGTGGTGTACCTGGGATACGAAGTCTCCAGAGGACAGCGATCCCTGGGAGCAGCTAGAAAAGAGGCCATCTGTCAGATGCCTAAACCAGAGACAGTGAGAGATCTGCGCGCCTTTCTGGGAATGACAGGTTGGTGTCGGCTATGGATCTACCAGTACGGGATACTCGCTAAACCACTGTACGATTTGTTGAAAGAAACTAAGGACGTTCTAGTTTGGACCCGCGAGGCAGAAGGGGCCTTCAAAAAGTTGAAGCTGGAGCTAATGAGAGCACCGGCCTTAGGTCTTCCAGATGTATCAAAACCATTCTGGCTGTTCTCCCATGAACGACAAGGGATGGCCCTAGGAGTCCTAGCACAGCAGTTGGGAACACACAAGAGAGCTGTGGCCTACTTCTCCAAGCGATTGGATGAAGTAAGTAAAGGATGGCCAGGCTGTCTGAGGGCAGTGGCTGCAGTGATAATTAACATAGAAGAGGCCAGAAAGCTCACGTTGGGCCAAAAGATGACTGTGTTAGTATCTCACACTGTATCGGCCGTGCTGGAACAGAAAGGCAACCATTGGTTGTCGCCTTCCAGATTCTTAAAATACCAGGCCATCTTGGCTGAATCAGATGACGTAACCATTCAAGTAACTAACATTGTGAACCCAGCTTCATTTTTAGAAGGGAGAGCCCCATCAGAACCCATCGAACACGACTGCCTGGAAACAATTGAAGCCGTCTACTCCAGTCGCCCAGATCTCAAAGAAGAGCCGCTCGAAGGTGCGGACAACTGGTTTTCAGATGGCAGCAGCTTCGTGAAGCAAGGAGTAAGAATGGCTGGCTATGCAGTCACTACTACAGAAAGGGTAATTGAGTCAAACCCCTTGCCTGCAGGGACTTCAGCCCAAAAGGCAGAGCTGATAGCTCTGACTCGAGCCCTGGAATTGGCAGAAAACATGCAAATTAATATATGGACAGACTCTAAATATGCCTTCTCCGTTGTACATGCTCATGGGGCCATCTGGAAAGAAAGAGGACTATTGACTACACAAGGAAAAACAGTCAAACATGCTGAAGAGATTCTGCGATTGCTAGAGGCGGTCCAACTCCCAGCTCAAGTGGCCATAATGCATTGTAAAGGACATCTGAAAGGTAACACTATCCCAGAAATAGGGAACAGGAAGGCAGATACGGAAGCTAAATTGGCTGCCACAAGGACTAGAGAAGTAGAAATAGTAGCCCTAATACCAGGAGAGCTGGATACTGATATCAAGCCAGATTACCAGGAATCAGATCACAGATGGATTCAAAAGAATAAAGGTAAACTGTTAGACAGTGGATGGGGACAATTAGAGACAGGACAGTTGATAATACCAAGGAACCTAATGTGGCAGATTGTGAAAACGGAGCATGAAAAGGCCCATTGGGGCCTAGATCCACTTCACCAACATTTGCGAGCTAGGATAGAAGGACCAAAATTATTTACTACTGTAAAACACGTTACATCCCAGTGCGAGCGGTGTCTGAAAAATAACCCGAATACGGGAACCAAGGTACACCAAGGAGCCATAAATCGAGGTAAATTTCCAGGTGAAGTATGGCAAATTGATTTTTCTGAACTCCCAAGAAAAGGGGGGTTTCGGTATTTGTTGGTATTAACTGATACATTTTCTGGGTGGCCTGAAGCATTCCCTTGTAGGACAAATAAGGAAAGAGAAGTGACTAAAGTACTGTTGAATGAAATTATTCCACGGTTTGGGGTACCGAAAAGCATTTCTTCGGATAGAGGTACACATTTCTGTGCAAAAGTGGTGAGAGCAATAAGCAAAGCATTACAAATCAAATGGCAACTACACACACCTTATCGTCCACAGGCCAGTGGGCAAGTGGAAAAGATGAATCATCTCATCAAACAGCAAATTGCCAAAATATGCCAGGAGACTAATTTGCAGTGGTATCAGGCTTTGCCTATTGCTCTGCTCAGACTGAGAGTCAAACCAAGATCAAAAGAGAAGTTAAGTCCATTTGAAATTCTGTATGGTAGACCCTATGCTATGCAAGTTGTAAATGGGGACGCTATAGACCAAATCGGTAATCAGTACATTTATGATTATATAATTACGGTGGGGAAACAGTTCGATAAGAATGCTACTGTGGTGATAGGGCACCAACCTAAACAACCTGATTCTAAGTTGCATCCGTTTAATCCCGGTGATTGGGTGTATGTTAAGAATCTTTTAGGAAAACCCCTACAAGAAAAGTGGGAGGGACCTTTCCAAGTGCTGCTGACTACCTGCACCGCGGTTCGGATCAAGGAGCGACCTACGTGGATCCATTACTCACGAGTCAAGAAAGCTCCGGAGAATAAACCAGAGGAGCAGACATCATGATCCTGACTTCACCGCAGATCTTCACAACCCTGATCATTGGACTAATGATAAGTATAGTTCTTCCCCAAGGCTCTGTCTCAATAGACCCATGGTCTAATGCACACCAGTGTATCCACCTGGAGTTGGAAACAGGACTGAAGGGGCCCTACTTTGAGGTGTATGCCTTACGTAACAATCAGCCATATGCGAGTAAAGTATGGGATCAGCCCTCCATGGTAGCGTACGAGGGAGACCAAATTCAAGTCGGGTGTCGAGAGCTTGACCCAATAGAAGGAAAAACAAGGCGGCTGGTATTAACAATTCAACCCTTGATGGCAGCCTCTGAACACAACCTAATCACCTTTAGTCCAGTGAAAATGGGGAAACCCACTGTCTGGATTCAGCAAAAGGGCCCAATTTCATGCCAGTGGAGTGACTTCAGGGGAGATCCACCCGGATCACAACCCCGAAATTCAGTAGTTTTTAGAGAAGATCCGCTTGGGGAAATACATCCTGAAAACATAACCCTTGACTTACACCCTCTTCTCTTTACTGCGGGAAAGATTGTAGCATCTAATGGTCCTGAGGAAGGGAAAGCACAGTGTGAGATGGCATTTAGATTGGATCAGTCGATGACGTTCACATGTGAAAGGGAGCTGAAAGCCCTGGAAATGGGTTTTGGCTTCCCTAAGCGTGCTGTCGCATATAAGGTAGCATTACCGGAAGACGTGATCCCATTGTATCCAGATCTAGACTTGCCCCAAGAAACCACTCCACCGGTGGTATGTAAAGTAGTACATAACCTAACCTTTATAGGGCCTCAGGTGATAAGAAAATCTAATGAACAAAAATTATTGTTAGACCCCACTTACTCCCTGAAAAAGGTGCAGATGAACTTTCACACCGATATTACGTATTTGCAGAAGGATTGCCAACCGTTTATACAGCAAAGCCTTAAGGGATGGAATGCATGGCTAGCAACAAGGTCTCATCATAGAAGACCACAAAGAGATTTGAGTGGGTGGATTGGCACTGGATTTGGTATATTAAACACGATAGATCAAGAAGTATTAGTGAATAAATTAAGTACCGTCACGTCGAACTTAAGAAAACTAAAAATGCCCCTCAGTTCATCCATGCTTACATTAGCAGAAACACAATCGCTAGTAGCAAAATTGCTAACCATGGTAGCAAACCACACTGAAGAGGATTTTTTGAAGTTCGCTAACTATACAGGGGAACTTAGCAAGGAAATTGCATTAGCTATCCAGTGCCCTCAGACACAACAATGGGTACAATCAATAGCGGCAGGAATACTGAGAGAAGGAACGTCAGGTATATTACCTCAAGAGATAAGAGAAACAATATTAAAGGATAATCATACTACACAATTTGAGAAGGACCACCAAGCCTGGTGACAATTAGTAAATTTCACTTATGAGCCTCAACAGGAACACATTGAAACCTATGTCCTCACCATTAGTGCAGCAGAGGAAAGAGCTATCTTTCCTATCCTCACTCTAGGGACAATACATCAAGATGTTATTGTCAGGCCAATCGACCATAATGTCTGGGCTAGTTATGATAATACCAAAAATAGGTGGCAATCGGTTAGCACAGAAGCATGTATTCCTAGAGGACAATTAGGCTATGTTTGTGAAAACGCTGTAGTAGAAGCAGAAGATCTATGCTTAGATGCCGAGAACAGTGTATGTACCTTTGAAATGCTTCCGCATAATAGAACACAATCACAAGTTTATTATATAGGGAATGGGTGCGCTTGCGTGAGGACAGCTTGTGACAATGTCACCATAGATAATTGCCAAGAAAAGACTAATAATACTAACTTCTGTGTATGCAACTTCACCAAGATAGTAGGTTGTGATTTTCATTATACTGTCCCAATAACTACTCAACAGCTAATTAACGCAGATTTCGACCTGTATCAAGAGATACCGAAATTACAAATAGGGATGGACATCGAAGTTCTTAAATCAATGCTCACACATCCTAAAGTAAAGGAATTGATACAAAAGGTAAATCAAACAACCAAACGAATGGTATGGCAGGTAGAACATAATTCAGAAAAAATAAAGAATGTCCTGACTAAAGTAGAACAAGTAGGCCAGCATCATTGCTGGGATATCTTTGTAGGATACTCCCCAACAGCTACACAAGTCTTTAACTATCTGGTGCACCCAACGCTAATAATAATTATAGTTCTGTTACTATTAACTCTCACAAATATTTGTATGTGGTGGAGACTGAGAATCATAATGAAAAGAACCCAAATGATCTGGGCTATGGTACGAGCATATCAGCGCCCTACAGGGTTAGAATTTGACGAAAGAATTCGTAAGTTATAAGAAAAGGGGGGAAATGAAGCCATTTATTATAATGGCTAATAGCTTCTGAAAACAAAAGAATTAAAAGATACTCAAAATTATATCAAGGGGATAGCAGCAGTTAATAAATAACCTAAAACACACTTTCAGGAAGACCTTTGATCAGATATTTAGATAAGGCAATGTAAAATACACTCTCAATATTTGGATAAGGTAGTCTAAAATACACTCACAGAAGAAACTTTGGAATTGGAGTATTTGAAGAAACAGAAGTGGAAGCCAATAAGTTAAAGTGACCTGCCAAGCTGCTAGGATCAAGCCAAGTACAACAATAACTTCAGCCAAGCCATGGGAAAACATGCCAAAGATAACAGGAAGAAGACCAAATTAGGAAAATCTTAAAATTTAACTAAGGAAAACCAGGAATTCCTGGAAGATCCCGCCTGCCTATGAATATGCATGTAATAAATGATGTAATCCTTGTTTAAAATTGTATAAAAACCCGCTTTTGCTGTACATAATTCAGAAATCCATTTTGTGATTTCTCCGACGCGTTGTAATAAAATACCTCCTGCTTATCTGACTTAGACTGGGTCTCTTAAGCAGTTATTCTCGCCTTTTGGGGCAAAATTCGGCATCAATCTGACAGCTCGAGGAGATACCGATCCCGAGCAATTATTGTATGTGGCTTACTGGTTAAAAAACATTATTGGGGAGGAAGGGGTGCGAATTTGTAAGATGCAGAAGAAGAAAGAGGGGAATGAAGGGAGGGATGATTTGAATTAGTAAAAGATGGGACCCCCTGGATTATTTGCCTCCTTCTGCCCCTCCACCTTATAATCCTCTTCCTCAAGCACCTCAAATGGCAGGTCCGGTTCTCCTCCCGGCTGCCATCTCATTACCACCTGCTCAAATTCCTCCTTCTACCTCTTCAGCTTCCCCTATGATAAACCCAGTATCTCCCCCAGTAACCACTCCCTCACCACCCCCTTCAGCTCCTCTAGTTCCTTCTGCATCACCACAAGTGCCTACTCCACCTGCTGCAGTCTCCACCCCTTCTCCAGCTCCACTTAATATCCACTCAGGCTCTTCTCCCCCTTCTGTTGCTGTCCCTTTACCTCCTCCTAGTTGGGACACAAATGCCTCCTTGCCCAGTAAGCAGCTATCACCAAATACACCTGCAGATGTACAGAAAGTTCAGGGTAACCCAGATACCCCTCAAACCAGTAGTTTGGCATCTGAAGATGGGCCGTACTGTAGCACCAGATCCAGGATCTCCAAGGCAGAGAGACTCCTTCCTCTCAGAGAAGCTCCTATGGGAGGACTAGCGGGAGGTGTTGGCTTTGTGAATGCTCCTCTAACTGCTTCTGAGGTGAGAGGATTCAAGAAAGAGTTAGGGCATTTAGTCGAGGACGCAGTGGGCATAGCCAACCAAGTGGATCAATTCTTAGGTGTGAGAATTTTGCTCAGAAATGGCTTATAGAGTTTTGTTCAGACATTCCATAATCATATACAGCTGATGGAAAAGTAAAAGGCAGCTGTAAGGAGCAAATTCTCACAGCCTGTTTCTGTAAACAACAAAAGTTCTCAGGCACGTTTATGTAAACAGCAGAAGTTCTCAGGTTGTTTTTAATAACAAGTAAATATCTTGTCCTTGGATAAGTTTTGGGAAAGCAAAAATTGACAAACATGGAGGCCTTGAGAACTTTCATAACAGGGTGAGAAAATAAATTTTGGATTCAATAACAAACCACAGGTATTGAAAACAAAAGGAGGGGTTAATGTGTAATCTGTGACCTATGTTGAGCTCGGATTTTGCAATATGCATGAGCTTAATTAACACCACTATAAAAGTGTGTAAGTGAGATCAATAAATTGGAGTTCGATGCTGATCAACAAAGATGGGTCATCTCCCTTCGCTTTCAACACTTAGGTCCAAATATCTGCACTTGGGGAGGAGATGAATTCCATCCTAAATATATTATTTTCCCCAGGAGAGGTCAGGATGATTAGAGCAGCTAGCATAAGAATTTGGGAGAAAGAGAACCATCCAGGACCCCAAGTGACATCAGGTAAACAGAAATTGCCACTAATAGATCCCAGCTGGAACACTAATCAGGAGAAGGGGAGGAAGGCCATGATGGAATATAGGTCTTTGATAATACAGGGGATCAAAGAGTCAGTTCCCAAAGGAACTAATACCAAATTGGCATTTGAGGGTGCACAAGAGAAGGATGAAGCTCCTGCTGCCTGGCTTAATCGCCTAAAGCGGAACTTCCAGTTGTATTCTAGAATAGACCCAGACAACCCAGAAGGACAAGTGCTACTAAAAGTCCCATTTGTTACCAAATCTTGCCCTGATGTACAGAGAAAACTGGAAAAGATTGAAGATTGGCAAGAGAAAGACATTAATGAGTCATTAAGAGAAGCATTGAAGGTGGATGTAAGGAGGGACGAAGAAAAAACAAAGGCCAATGTTGTAGTGCGTTCGGTTATTTTATTTAATTGCTCCGCCATTTGAGGTATTGCTCCCCCTATTTTGTGTAAAATGGTTCTGCCCTCCCCTGTTTTCCCGCCACAGCCCTGCCAGTTATGTTGTTCCCTTAGCATCCCTTGCTACGTGTATTGTCAATCTTTTAGGTTATATAATTCCTCCCCCCCCTTTTTCCCTTATATGTATACTTTTTCTCCTCCCTGGGTCCAATCAATCACCCCCCAACTCCACCTAGTATTCCAGAAGCTTCTCCTCTTTGGGGGTTGGGGTTGGCTGTGGTCCCGGGGGCCCTCCCATACCTCGTATCTATTGGGCTCTCCATTATGTCATTTGTGTTAAGTTCATCCCCTCTCCTCTCCCTATTGGTCTTTTATAAACCCCTCCCTTATCTACCCCCTTCCTTCATAACCCTGCTCCCAACTCCATTCTTGGTCACTCCCTGGTTGGCATCGTGGGCTTTCCAATGAACCTGTTTCACCCCCAGCGAGTGTCCAACTCCTTCCTTCTCGTCGTTTAGCAGCAATCCAGTCTGCAGTCAGCACAGCCTGAGGCCTTACAATGCCGAGGGGTGCTGGCAGGATTTGCAGCTGGGTGTCGGCCTTAACCTCAGCTAGCCGTACACTGACCTTGAAGGCCAGATACACCTCGCTGCAGTTTGGCGCCCAACGTGGGGGCCAGCAGGAAAGCTGGACAACTGGACGCCAGGTCTCTGGACCCCGTGGATTGGATTACAAATTCCTTTGGCCACCAGACTACCTCCAGTGGCAGCAGACCCTGTTTTAGGGGTGGCGCTCCTGGGGGATTCGAAGCTGCAACTCCCCGCATCTGAGGTGGGCTTCCAGACGAGAACCATCCACCTGAATTTTTCTTTTGCACCACTGCTGGATTAGGTGAGCCCCGGACTCGGTGGCTACCCCCCCACCTTTTTAATTTTCCCTGGATGCCTCCCTGCATTGAGGACCACTCCTGACCCTTCTTCCCTTGAGGGCTGATCCCCAGGCAGTACACGTGGCCAGGGGGAATCTCTCTCTCTCAGCGCGGGGCGGGGGGAGCTCTCTAGACATGGTGTGGAGGGCCCCGGTATCGGCCTGCCATGTGGCATGGGGGAAGCGCTTTACTCTGCCCTCTCTCTGTGCGGGGCTGAGCCCTCTCGGCGCGAGGTTTTCTTCTGGGGGCAGTCCTCTTCTCTTTCGTTTTTTGTTTTACCTTCCCTGTGGGGTCTGTCTCCCCAGACTTGGGGCCGGATCCCACCACCCAAGGTCCCTTTTTTCCCTTTTGTTGAAACCCCAGACTTGGGAACAGTGGGGGGAGCAGGGGCTGGCGGCGTGTGCTCCATTGTTTTAGTTTGTATTTTTCTCAGGCGGGTGGAGTGTTCCATCATGGGTGCTTGCTCCTCCTGAAGTTGCCTTGTCTAGGGTGCTCTGGAAGTAAAACCATGGCTGCGGATCTGAGCAAAACCCAAAAAGGAGTTTTTTTTGTGGTTAAGGGTTTGTTACTTGGGGGAGGGTTTACTGCCCCCAAGAAAGAGTTGAAAGTGTTGATTAGGTGGGTTTTTTCTCATTTCCCCGAAGTTTCCCCTGAAATTGCTAAGGAGCCACGTTTTTGGGCAGCCGTTGTGGCCAAATTAGATAAAGAAGTTAATTCTGGGGAAACTCAGTTATCTAAGGTGGCTTATTGGGTGGGCAAGCTAACCTCGCTGCACCTGTCTGGGGAGTTGAGAAAAAGCCCTTCTCATTCAAGTTTGCTCCCCAGTTCGCCCAGTTCTCGTGCTCCTACCCCTTGTTCCCCTCCCTCTCCCCCTCGGCATGAGCCCTTGATAGGGATTCTAAAGGCCAACAGCAAGCAGGAGGATCACCTTGCCCCTGCTCCCTCTCGACCGGCTCGGCCCCCTCCTCCAAAGGGTCCTGGCCAGACTCTTCGAAGTCCTCTTCCCTGTCCCTCTGTTCCTCTCCCCAAGTCCCCAGTTGTTGCAGCCTAGTCAGTTAGGTTTATGGATATACCCCAAGATGGCTCCCATGGAGCTCAAGATGGCAGGGACCGCATGGTCCTTCCCGCCAAGACCCTTTCTCCTTCCCAGAATCCCTTCCTCTCTAAAGCCAATCCCTTCCTTTCCCCTGACCTGTCCCCTTTTTTCATTACTCCACCCTTGGTCCCTCCCTCTGTTCTACCCCCTTCTCCGCCTTCGGCTCCTCCCTCGGCTCCTCCCCCTACTCCGCCCACAGTCCCACCCCCAGCTAACTCCTCCCCTGCTCCTCCTCCATATTCTGCCCCACCTCTGAGCTCCACACAGGAGGCAGAGAGTACTAACCTGCCACGCCCATGTCATTGCTCCACCCAAGCACCAAGCCCCGCCTCAGCCTCCTCCTTTTCCGGTTCCCACGCTCCTCCTTCTGGTTCCCACGCTTTGTGCTCCGGCGGGGGGGGTGGTGGATGACCAGAAGCCAGAGCGAGTGCCTTTATTGGAAGCCGCCCCGGTTACATACCACCTTAGCGGGGAGAGGAGTTCTCAGGTCCAATGGATGGACAGGCCCAGATTAAGGAACTGTGCAAGGCCCAGAGGGAGTTTACTTGGGAGTCTGAGTACTTCCGGGGGCTCCTTCGCTTGGCCCTTGCACAGGGAAATCTGGTGCCTGCGTACTTTAGGGCTCTCTTCTCCCACCTTACAGGACCCATGGAGTTTAGGGTCTGGATGGCTGAGTGGAGGAGGGAGATTGTGGAGGTTCTCCCGACGCTTTGAGGGGGCCCCTCCACATCTCACGATGCGGACGGCCTGGTGCTATCGGAAGAATATCTAATGGGCATGGAGGCATGGGCAAGCGGGGCGGCGCAGGCCAAAGCTCTGTTTCCGGAGCAACTGATAGAAACCGGGCAGGCTGCGGAACAAGCTTTCTATAAGCTCGCAACCATCACCTCCCAGTGGGAGATGGAGGAAATCAGGCAGGGCGCGCAGGAACCCTACATGGCATTTATAGAGCGTCTGTATAGGTTTGTAGGAGCGCAGGTACCGGGGGAGAGGGAGAGAGAGGAAATGCTAAGGCAGATGGCGTACCTTAATGCCAATCTGGCATGTAAGAAGGCCATCCGATCTCTCCCTCGGAGCCCCCGGCCCATTGTGGAAGCAACGATAGAGGCGGTTGCCGGGAGGGTTCCTTTGTCAGATCCAAAAGCGTGCCTCAGAAGATTGTCCATGGCCTTTGCCGAGCTTCCAGAGCCTGAGTACGCCGACGCCGAGGCAGCCGCAGCCAGTGGTCCTTTTACACCCGGGACTGGCAGGAGAACAACAGCTTCTCATCCCTGCCATCTCTGCAGACAGATGGGTCACTGGATGCCGCAGTGTCCCATGAGACAGAAGTTTTAGAGTTTAGGAGGAAGGAGGAGGAAGGAGAAAAACTGCAAAAAAGCTAGATCAAGAGCACAGCCCCTCCCTGTGCCAAGATAGAAATGTGGCGGGTGCCGTAACATCAAGCGAGGAGGGAGGAACAAAGGGAAACCTGTCATGCATGTTACCGGACTTGCCTTATTTCTTATCTATACCTGATGTGACATTTAACAACTGTGGTTTACAGCCTCAACCTGCGTTTAACACCTTGTCCTCTGCTTCCCCATATAGGCTGCAGCTCACTAGGGACCTACACCTTCCCAATAGTGATTTACAGCTGGTGTCTGTCGACCTCCAACATCCGGGTTGATGGAGGAGTTTAGGACGATGCAGGTGGACTGTCGTCGGAGATACTAAGCACACTCCGCGAGACCTTTACATCGTCCCAGGGCTGGTCACTATGGACCGGGACCGTTTCGTGGTAGGGCTGTACTGTGTCTGACCCCCACTCTTCCTCCCCAAGGGACAAATCATTGCCCAGGCCATTCCGTTTTCTGATAAGGACTATTGGAAGAAGTCATTGGGAGACTCCTCACCTCCGACAGTGGCCTGGGCACAAGTAGTGGGAAGGGAGAAGCTCCGCCTGACAAGTCAACTCTTGTTGGGTGGGGACCGCAAAATCATCAGCGGTCTTTTGGACACAGGGGCAGATGTGACGATCATTCCCTCTCGGGAATGATGGGGGCCTGCAAAACGCAGCTGGCACGATTCAAGGTGTAGGAGGGCTCCAATTGGCCAAGCAATCAAGGAGCATTGTACAAATTACGGGACCCGATGGACAATTGGCTTCTGTGCGCCCGTTTGTTTTGGATTACACCAAGCCTCTCTGGGGGAGAGACCTTCTAGCCCAGTGGGGAGCCAAAATTGACCTTCCAAAAGCTCCTCAGGTTTTTCAGGCAGTGGTCACTGAAGAGCGCTGGACCTGGAAGCTGGAATGGTGGTCTGATGAACCAGTACAAGTCAAACAGTGGCCACTTAACAAAAATTGAAGGCGCTCCACGAGCTCGTTCAGGAGCAGCTACTAAAGGGCAATATTGAGGAGACCATGTCTCTGTGGAACTCCCCTATATTTGTCATCAAAAAGCTCAACAAGGACAAGTGGCGGCTCCTGACCAACCTCCGCCAAATTAATGAGAGAATCGTAAATATGGGGTCTCTCCAACCAGGGATGCCATCCCCTGCAATGCTCCCCCGAAACTGGAATTTGGCCGTAATTGACATAAAGGACTGCTTCTTCCAAATTCCTCTGCACCCTGAAGATGCCCGGCATTTTGCCTTCACGGTTCCTTCCATCAACCGCAAGTCCCCAGATAAGCGCTACCACTGGCGGGTCCTTCCACAAGGAATGAAGAACAGCCCTGTCATATGCCAGTGGTACGTCACTTCTCTGCTGTCCCCAATACGTACAGACCTCGGGGATGCCATCATTTTACATCATTATATGGACGACATCCTCGTTTGTGCAGCCGACAACAGTTTGCTTGCCCATGCACTTGACCTGACAACCAATGCGTTGGTGGCTTCAGGGTTCGAGCTCCAGCAGGACAAAATTCAAAGGATGCCACCTTGGAAATACCTGGGCCTTGAAATTACAAAGTGGACCATTGTGCCGCAAAAATTGACTATAAGGACTAATGTCCAGACCCTTGCAGATGTCCATCAACTGTGTGGGTCTTTAAATTGGGTGAGACCCTGGCTGGGCATTTCTACCGACGACCTGGCCCCCCTTTTCGATTTGTTGAAAGGGGGAGAGGGGCTTAGTTCCCCTAGGACTCTCACCCCAGAGGCTCAGGGGGCACTGGAAAGGATCCAAAAGGCTATTTCGGCCAGGCAGGCCCACCATTACCATCCAGGCCTGCCATTTAAATTCATAGTACTGGGAAAATTGCCACACCTCCATGGCATAATCCACCAGTGGGATGAGATTCTGAAGGACCAAGGCTGGGGAGATAAACTCTTAATCATAGAGTGGGTCTTCCTCAGCCACCATCGGTCCAAAAGAATGACAAGGCCACAGGAGCTGGTAGCCGAACTGATCCTCAAAGCAAGATCGAGGATCGGGGAGTTGGCAGGATGAGATTTCGAATGCATTTACATACCAATTGAATTGGAGTCGGGCCAATTAAAGATGAAGACGTTCAATGAACTGCTGCACACTAATGAGAACCTTCAGTTTGCATTGGACAGCTACACTGGGCATATTGCAGTAAATCGGCCGGCCCACAAATTATTTAATTCGGAATTTAAATTATCACTAAAGAAGGTCCAAAGCAAGGGGCCTCTGGATGCAGTGACAGTTTTTACAGATGCGTCTGGAGCATCCCACAAGTCAGTCATGACTTGGAAGGATCCTCAGACTCAGCGGTGGGAGACAGATGTTGCTGTTGTGGAGGGTTCTCCACAAATTGCTGAGTTAGACAGTAGTAGTCAGGGCATTCCAGAGGTTCCAGGGACCTTTCAATTTGGTAACAGATTCTGCATATGTTGCTGGTGTAGTGTCCAGAGCTCAATCTGCAGTTCTGCAGGAGGTCTCAAATCAAAAGTTGTTTGAACTACTCACAAGGCTCGTTGATTTAGTCTCCCACCGAGAGCATCCGTTTTTCGTAACGCATGTGAGATCGCATGCAGAGCTGCCTGGGTTCATCGCTGAGGGCAACCGTCGTGCTGATTCCCTGGCCGCGGCTGCTGTCACGGTGGGCCCGCTCCCAGATGTGTTCGGCCAGGCTAAGATCAGCCACCAGCTCTTCCACCAGAACGCACCTGGCTTGGTCCGGCAATTCCATCTGACCCAGGACCAGGCCAAGGCGTTCGTGGCCACATGTCCCCAATGCCAGCGCGACCAGATGCCCACCATTGCCTCAGGGGCTAATCCCAGGGGCTTGGCGAGCTGTGAGGTGTGGCAAATAGACGTAACGCACATCCCTTCTTTTGGTAGATTGTGTTACGTCCATGTCTCAATGGATACCTTCTCCGGAGCCATCTACGCCTCTGCCCACACAGGGGAGAAGGCCACGGATGTCCAGAAGCATCTGCTTCTGGCATTCGCTGTCTTAGGCATCCCTAGGGCCATCAAAACTGACAACGGCCCAGCGAATACATCTAAGGAACTGCGGAGCTTCCTGCAGCAATGGGGAATAGAACATAAGACCGGCATCCCTTATTCCCCGACAGGCCAAGCCATGGTGGAGAGGGCCCACCAGAGCCTGAAGAAGATCTTAGCTCAACAGCAAGAGGCTGTGAAGGTGGAGACCCCCACATCTGGTTGTCAAGAGCACTTTACACTCTCAACTTCCTTAATTGCTCTTTTGACAATCCCAACCCTCCAGTGGTCCAACACTTCGGCAGCCACCAGCAGTTGCAGCCTAAAGCCAGGCCGCTGGCCCTTATCAAGGATCCGGAGACCTGGCAGATGGAGGGGCCCTTCGACCTAGTGACCTGGGGGAGGGGATATGCTTGCGTGTCCACTCCCTCAGGCCCCCGTTGGATATCATCAAATGGGTCAGGCCCTTCGTCCCGAAGCAGAGGATGCAGAAGGAGGCTGTGCCACAGGTCCAGGTGGTGTGCTGGCGGTGACGGAGAAAACCCTCCCAAACACCATCAGTTTCCTCAGATGTCCAGTTCCTCCCCAATGCTGAGACCCCTCCTCCTACCCCTCTCCTCACTGAACTACCTTTGATTTTTGACTCCAGACCTTCCTCCCCTTCTTCTACTCCTCTTCCTGAGTTAGGTTTGTTGTTTGGGGCAGAACCATCTGTTTAAATATTTGTTGCTCCCACTGTTCTCTTTTGTATTATAGTTACTTCTCCCCAGTGGCCCCCGCATCAACACTGATGGCCCCCAATCTAAACGTCCTGCTGATGCTACTGACGGCCAGCGTATTCCAGCTATCACCATCGGAGTCATGGGTCATCCCCCAGCAGAAGGTCAACGTCTGGCATGCCTTGGCTCAATCACTGGGACAGAATCATATATGCCTTGACACCGGCTCAGCAGAGGACCCCATGTCGTCTTGTCTTGTGGGGATCCCTTTCGCTCCAGACGAGTTTCCCCCGCCTTTAAGTCAGCCTTTTCCCCTATTTTGGCCCAGAGCCTTACTATCCTTCCCAGTTTTGATTCTAGCAACGCCTGGAGCGATGTAGTGTTTAGGCTGAATCCTTTAGCCTCCGAGCCCACACAGAATTACATCTTCTCGGTTCTGCCACCTCCTCTATCTGTTTTCAGTTCGATTACACTTATGTTCCTATAAAGAAGGGCGTGGAGGTGGTCCAGCAAACTAAAAAGGAATATCAGGCGAACCAGTGATGCAAAGCCATGCTGAAGATCAGTGGCCCTACCACCACTGGATGGACCCCATATGCCCTTCCTAGGGGAGCGTTTTTGATTTGTGGCAATCGAGTGTGGGCAGGCGTCCTCTCTGGTCTGATCGGAGGGCTGTGCACTTTTGGCAGACTGACGCTGTTCACCCCCAATATCACCCAAATTGTCAGTTGGAAAAAGGCAAATGTCACGTCTGAATTGGCCAGAGCTAAAAGAGATCTCAAGGATCTCACTGAGGACTGTGACAACGAAATTACACATTGGTCTCACTCTAAATCGGTCGCTTTTACCATTCTATTGCCTTGGGTATCAGTGGCGAAGTCTCTAGGTGAATTGTGCCGCCTAGAGTGTTGGGTGGCAAAACAAGCCAATTTTACATCAGCTGCCTTATACGACCTCCTTACAGATGAGGAAATAACAAGAAAGGCGACACTCCAAAACAGGGCAACAATAGACTTTCTATTGTTGCTACATCATCATCACTGTGAGGAGTTCGAGGGCCTTTGCTGCATGAACCTGTCCTCACGAGCCGAGGACGCCAGGCATTCTGTCAAACGACTTCAAGACCTGCTCCATCAAGTCAGACAAGAGACCTCTCACTGGCTGGGGGACATTTTTAAGGGTTGGGGCCTTAGTTGGTGGGCCGGTTCAGTTTTAGAATCAGTTTATAAAGTTGTTTTAGGTTTGATTATACTTTTAGTTCTTGTTACTTTGATCCTCAGCCTGGTTAAAAGACTTGTGATGAAAGTGTCAACGCCAAGTGTGAACCACGCCACCGTTCCCCTCAATGAGCTCATCGAGCTGGAGGACCTCTCCTCGGAGGCCGGAGAAGCAGTGGATGAGGAGGGGGTGACCGTGCCGCCCCTCAAACACCTATGGGCGGACGGACTCCAGCTTGAGGAGGGCGAGACTTGGTGGGACCAGCCGCAGGTCCCTGCTGTTTAAGTTTTATATGGACTTTTCAGTTCTTTCTATTTTTAATTGGTAAAAAACGGGGAGATGTTGTAGTGCGTTCAGTTATTTTATTTGATTGCTTCCCTATTTGAGGTATTGCTCCCCCTATTTTGTGTAAAATGGTTCTGCCCTCCCCTGTTTTCCAGCCACAGCCCTGCCAGTTATGTTGTTCCCTTAGCAACCCTTGCTATGTGTATTGTCAATCTTTTAGGTTATATAATTCCTCCTCCCCCTTTTTCCCTTATATGTATACTTTTTCTCCTCCCTGGGTCCAATCAATCACCCCCCAACTCCACCTAGTATTCCAGAAGCTTCTCCTCTTTGGGGGTTGGGGTTGGCTGTGGTCCCAGGGGCCCTCCCATACCTCGTATCTATTGGGCTCTCCACTATGTCATTTGTGTTAAGTTCATCCCCTCTCCTCCCCCTATTGGTCTTTTGTAAACCCCTCCCTTATCCACCCCCTCCCTTCATAACCCTGCTCCCAACTCCATTCTTGGTCACTCCCTGGTTGGCATCGTGGGCTTTCCAATAAACCTGTTTCACCCCCAGCGAGGGTCCAACTCCTTCCTTCTCGTCGTTTAGCAGCGATCCAGTCTGCAGCCAGCACAGCCTGAGGCCTTATGATGCCAAGGGGTGATGGCAGGATTTGCAGCTGGGTGTCGGCCTTAACCTCAGCTAGCCGTACACTGACCTTGAAGGCCAGATACACCTCGCTGCAGGCCAAGGCTAGGATCATGGTTGCTGTAGCTAGAGAAAGTGTGGGGCGCGCAGGTCCACCACCAGGAGGAAGCAAGTATAGGCCAGTACTGTCAGGTACAAGAGGGATGGAGAGACCTCAAGTCCCTTTGAGAGAGCGACATTGCTATTACTGTGGAGAGGCAGGACACATCAGGAGGTTTTGTAGAAAGCTCAGTCTCGATGAGGCAATAGCCAGGGAACAAGATAATTTAGGGAAGATATTTAGAGGTGACAATTAGAGGGTCAGGGGCTTTACAGTTTAGAGGACCCGAGGCAACATCTAGAAGAGTCCTTGGTAAACTTTAAGGTGGGACCCCTAAATGAAGAATTAGAATTTTTGAGTAGACACAGGAGCAGATAAGTCCTGTCTCAACAAAGTACTAAAAAGTATAGTATAGTAAAAAAAAATCTGAAGTTAGACAAAAACAGATAGACAGGACATCCAATAGCACCAAAACTGGCCAGTAACACTAAACTTGTAATAAGTAATGTGAAAACAAAAGGTACCTTATTGTTGTCTTGTTTTGTGTGTGAGAGTGAGTGACAAAGTCAGCCTCAACTTCCCAGGCCGGTGGGAAGGAGGGCAGTGGAAGTGTGTGTGTGACCTGCAAACCAGACTAGTGCTCCCCAGATGTGTGAGGGAGCCGTAGCTGTAAAAGCCTGAGTGACACGCAGGCAGCCTCACAGGCAACCAGAGTCAGGGCCCTTCCAAGAGGCCCAGAGATACTGAGACCTGGAGGCCAACCCCAAGGTGAGGGGGGCTACAGGGACCCATGATTTTCTAGCAATAATGATCCAGTTTGTGTCTTGAGGGTGTGAAGGAATGTATGAAAGTGAATGAGAAATAAAAGAGAGTGAATTTAGACAAATTAGAATAGAGGTAATGTAGATTGTGCATTATAAGTTTTACCACATCTCCTTAGAGGGAGGTGTATTGTGTAGAAGAATAGTGTGAGAAAAAAATTAAGTGTAAAGGGTTGAAAGAAAAGTAGTATTTAAGCTGTAAGTGAAAGTAAGAAACAGAAGCAAGAGATAAATAGATAAGATGTTGAAAATAGAACAGAAAACCAGTAAGTTAAATGCACAGAAAAATAGGAGAATAAAAGCACTTCGGGAGTTAAGTTAGCTAACAGAAATACAACTCCTTGCAAAATACAGAGTATGCAGAAGTTGATGAGAGAAATATGCAAGCTATGGAAAAAACATTAACCAATAACATTAAACAGAGAAACTGAGTTTTGATAGAATCATAAAATAGCAGACCTATATTTGAAAGCCTGTTTCAGGTACTCTTCATTACTAATTCAACTGTGCAGATCAAAAGAAAAAGGTTGGACCCACATCACTCTCACCCCCTGGCATTGGACCAGGATTCAACATCAGTTTTTTCCCTCTGGCATTCTGGCATTGGACCGGACTCCACCCCATTCTCCTTCTGGCATTGGGCAAGACTCCCAGTTTTTCCCTCAGGCATTGGGCCAGAGTCCACACCACTCTCACCTCCAGGCACTGGATAAGGATTCAACCACCTCACAAGTTAATTCACCTGAGTATACTGTGATTTAAAGTTGACTCTCAGAAGGAAGAGTCAAAAAGACTGAACTGTATGGGAAAATACTCGGTATCAGAGCTCTAACATAGCTTAAAATGTTTCAAGACAGTTCTGTGTAAACTATGTTGGTAAAAAGTTTAAGACTGTAAATAAGTAATTCTGGTTAAGTTCCCCAACTTGGTTCTAAAGACTCCAGGTTAATCCTCTACAGAGCACTCCCCTAGGAGAAACCAAAATTGGTAGGGAACAGACCAAGAGAGGTTTAACCAGAGAAGCGGATAGAAGATACTCTAAAGAGCTTGGAAGCTTCTTCTCAGTAAAATTCCCCAAGAGGCAAGGCCGGGTGGGCAGACTGTGTGAGATGACCCATACCGGACTCTTGGGAAGGGTAGTAATGATGGCTCTGATTGCTGGTGGTGCTCTGGGGAGCCCAGGAGAGCTGGGCAGTGAGTGCTACCAACCCCTCTAGGAGGAGGAAGAAGTGAGCTCCTGGTCTAGAGTCCACATCAGTTCTAACCCTAATTGTGTTAACTGTAATGGGTTAAAACTTTAAGTTTGTTCATCAAAAGCTGACAAAGTTATTCCAGTAAGACTGTTGCACCACCTCTAGTTTAAGTAAATTTCCAGACTTAAAAGGGTAAGGAAGGTGAAACCAAAAGATAATAGGTTTCACAAGCATTTGTTTATCTGTTTAGTAAACTGTTAATATGGGAAGGGGGGTTTGCTATGATTGATAGCACAGTATCAGCTTATCCGCTCAGTAAACCTAAGATTCCAGGAACTCAGCAGATTGAACCTAAAATTCCAGGAACCAGACAAAGGAAAATACCAATCTTCATCTTCAGACCTCTGGGGGGTGGACTATGACCCCCTAGACACAAAAGAAGAATACGCAGAGTACTACACATCAACCTGGAAACAGGACTGTATAAGAACTCCACGAAATATCAGAAGAGTGTGGCAGTGTTAGAGCGCAGACTCTCCTGTTGCCCAGTGCACCCGGGGTGCTGACTTTGCCTATTATCGCTTGCTCTATCAATTAATAAATTTCATTTTATTTGGACTTATTAGTCGGTGATTCATTCCCCACCGCAACTAACCTATAACATTAACCTCTCCCAATCGGTCCTTTATCAGAAAAATAAGAGAATGCATTGTATAGCCCAGAATACTGCCACTTTGAGGCAGCCACTCCTGGGAGAGTTCCCTGTAGGAGAAGTCTGGTTGTGCTTTGAATGTGATGCTGCTAAAACAAGCTCAGTAGATGTAGTAAAAAGAAAAGAAATGGTAAAAACAGTAAGAAAGATGGTTTGTAACAAGTATTTAGCAGTAAAATATTCAGCTACCCAGTGAATCCCAAGAGATCCAAACAAATTAGAGTCTGTTGAGAAAAGAGAAAGAGACAAGTGTACCCACTATGAAGTATATGAATGTTATGAGTGTACTGAAAAAGGGATAAACCCCTCTTGAAAAATGAAAGAACTGTGTAAATATAAGGAATGCCTAACAGAAACTGATAACACATTTCAGGAGAGCTCTAAACACCTGGTTTTGATCTCTAGTACTACAGCATACACTAAATTGTCAAGAGACTGGTCTGGCAGCTACACAGCTAGAATAATAAAACCAGCTTTCTTCTTATTACCCAAAGAAACTGGATTGAGTTTAGGAGTTCCTATACACAATGAGTTAGGAGAAACCAAACAGAAGAAGCAAAGTGCAATAGAAATTGAGAAAATCCAAAATTGTAAAAGCCAAGTTCAGACTACAGTATCTATGTTAAAAAGAATCATCAGGCTCCAAAAAAATATTAAAAATAAAGAATGAAGTTATCAGAAACATTTCAAACAAAATAAAAAATTAGCATGTGTAAATAACCAAGAAGAAACTCCTATGCTTGATTCCAGTTGGCGGGATAATCTATGTGAAATAAACAGGGCCAGGAGACTTCTTCTCCTGTGTAATGCCTTTATTAAAAAGTGATCAGCTCAGGATTGGGCGGCTCGACGGGTCTGCAGCGTCCGTCGTCTCCCAGGGCGACTCAGAGGAGGAGGATATGTGCAGCTCTGTCCACCAGGGGCAGAGCTGGGGATCAGATCCTCTTGGGAGCCTTTTGGGTCTCCTGATCCCATAAGATGGTGTCGTCAGATGTTGCCCCTCCCACTCAGTCGGCCTGGTCTCAGCTCCGGGGTCAACTCCCATGGTCAGGGCGAGAGGGTCCGAAGGTGTTCCGCGTCTCTGCAGGCTCAGCACTCGGTTCCTCACGTCCAGACATCACTCTAGTCTCTCAACTCTTAGGTGGCTCGTTGTTTTTGGGGTTTCTCCATGAGTTTGGAGATGGGGGTCCCACAAAGCATTCTGGTCTTGCGAGTCACTTTGCATAACCCCCCCCCCCCCCACCTTCTCAGGTGTCTTCCCTATTCTGAGAAAGGTAAAACTTAGCTTCGGGCAAGGTCCCCACCCAGGAGAAGGGCCATTACCTCGCCCCAGCCAGGGCTTTTACTAATACAAAAACAACCATTAACGACAACGACCCGTGATTACAATAACAAAACACACAGAACTTGGGCAGGGCCAGTGGTCTGGCTGCCTTTTTGAAACTTTTTCTCATAAAAAAATATTAACCGAGTTTTTGTTCATAACAGTCCCCCCTCTTTTTCTTTGATCGAGCTTAAACTCTAAGCTCGCATCAACTCCCGATTTTTGTTTTGAATCTACTATAAATCTCTTGTGCACTTTGGTAATCACAGTTACTTAACCTTGTTACTTTCCTTGGTTTCTTCAGGTTTGTCTTCACGGCAAACACTATTTTACTGAAACAGATAAATAAGCATAGTAAAAATAGCAATCCTCCAAGTGCACACACAGCGAGAAAAACTACCTTTTCCCACACATCCTTTTTGAAAATCTCCAGGTTCTCCCACCCACTGGGATCAAGTGTAGGAGTTTGATCTTCATTATTTACACATGCTAACCTTTTTATTTCGTTTGAAATGTTCCTAATAATTGAATTCTTAATTTTTAATACTGCCTGGAGCCGGATAACTTTGTTTAACATAGATATTGGGATCCGAATTTGGCTTTTACAATTTTGGATTTTCTCAATTTCTATTTCACTGTGCCTGTTCTGTTTAATTTCTCCCAAATTATTATATATAGGAACTCCCAAACTTGATCCAGTTTCTTTGGGTAATAAGAAAATTGGTTTTATCACTCTAGCGTTGCAGCTGCCAGACAAGGTCAAATCTAGGGGTTTAAGGCTCCCCTGAAATGTGTTCCTAAAGGGGTTTATCTCTTTTCCAGTACACTCATATAAATACTTGTAATAAACAATTTTTCTTACCATTTTCACCATTTCTTTGCTTTTTACTTGATCTGCTGAGCTTGTTTCAGCAGCATCCCATTCAAAGCACAACCAGGCTTCCCCTATAGGGCACTCTCCTAGGAGTGGCTGCCTAAAAGTGGCAGTATTGTATATTATCCAATACACTCTCTTTTTTTTTTTTTGATAAAAGACCAATTGGGAGAGGTTAACACAATCAGGGATAGAACTGATGTGGACTCTCGACAAGGAGCTCACTCCCTCCTCACAGAGGGGTTGGTAGCATTCATTGCACGGCTCAGCTGGGCTCCCCAGAGCACCACCAGCAATCAGAGCCATCAGCACTACCCTTCCCAAGAGTCCGGTATGGGTCATCTCACACAGCCTGCCCACCCGGCCTTGCCTCTTGGGGAACTTTACTGAGGACAAGCTTCCAAGCTCTTTAGAGTCCCTTCTACCCGTTTCTCTGGTTAAACCTCTCTTGGTCTGTTCCCTACCAATTTTGGTTTCCCCTCCCAGGGGAGTGTTCTGTAGAGGATTAACCTGGAGTCTTTAGAAATAAATTGGGGAACTTAACTAGAATTACTTATTTACAGTCTTAAACTTTTTACCAACATAGTTTACACAGAACAGTCTTAAAACATTTTAAGCAATATTAGAACTCTGATACCAATTTTTTCCCACACAGTTCAGTCTTTTTGACTCTTCCTTCTGAGAGTCAACTTTAAATCTTTTGGTCCTTTTACCACAGTGTACTCAGGTGATTTAGCTTGTGATGTGGATGAATCCTTATCCAGTGCCCGGAGGTGAGTGGTGTGGACTCTGGCCCAATGCCAGAGGGAAAAACTGGGACTCTGGCCCAATGCCAGAAGGAGAAAGGGGTAGAGTCTGGTCCAATGCCAGAGGGAGAATGGGGTGGAGTCCGGTCCAATGCCAGAATGCCAGAGGGAAAAAAAACTGGCGTTGAATCCTGGTCCAATGCCAGGGGGTGAGAGTGATGTGAGTCCAACCTTTTCCTTTTGGTCTGCACCGTCGAGTTAGTAATGGAGAGTACCTGAAACGGGCTTTCAAACACAGGCATTAATGGTCTGCAACTTAATGATTTTATCAAAACTCAGTTTTCTCTGTTTAATGTTATTGGTTAATTTCTCTTTTTCCATAGCTTGCATGTTTCTCTCATCAACTTCTACATACTCTGTATTTTGCAAGGAGTTGTATTTCTCAGCTAACTCAACTCCCAAAGTATTTTTATTCCCCTATTTTTCTGTGTATTTAATTCACTGGTTTTTCTGTTCTATTTTTCAAGATCTTATCTATTTATCTCTTGCTTCTGTTTCTCACTTTCACTTACAGCTTAAATACTTCTTTCAACCCCTTACACTTGAATTTTTTTTTCTTTTTTTTTTTCTTACGCCATTCTTCTACACAATACACTTCCCTCTAAGGAGATGTGGTAAAACTTATAATGCACAATCTACATTACCTCTATTCTAATTTGCCTATATTTATTCTCACACATTCCTTCACGCCCTCAAGACACAAACTGGATCATTATTGCTAGAAAATCACTGTGGCTCCCCTCACCTTGGGGTTGGCCCACAGGTCTCAGCATCTCTGGGCCTCCTGGAAGGGCCCTGGCTCTGGTTGCCTCTGGTGCACATTCACCTGTGAGGCTGTCTGCGTGTCACTCACACTCTCACAGCTACGGCTCCCTCACACACCTGAGGAGCACTAGTCTCGTTTGCAGGTCACACACACTCTTTGGCCACAGCCCCCACCTGCCTGGGGGACACAAGCCTGGTTTGCAGGTCACACATACACACACTTCCACTGCCCCCTTCCCACGTTCCCGGGAAGTTGAGGCTGACTTTGTGACTCACTCTCACGCACACAACAAGACAACAATAAGGTACCTTTTACTTTCACATCACTTATTACAAGTTAAGTATTACTGGCCAGTTTTGGTGCTATTGGATATCCTTTCTACCTAGCTGTTTTTGTCTAACTTCAGATGTTTTTCACTATACTATACTATACTATACTATACTATACTATACTATACTATACTTCTTAGTACTTTGTTGAGACAGGACTTATCTGCTCCTGTATCTACTCAAAAATTCTAATTCTTCATTTAGGGGTCCCACTTCAAAGTTTACCAAGGGCTCTTCTAGATGTTACATCAGGTCCCCTATAGTGTAAAGCCCCTGACCCTCTAATCGTCACCTTTAAGGATCTTCCCTAAATTATCTTGTTCCCTGGCTATTGCCTCATCAAGACTGAGTTTTCTACAAAACCTCCTGACGTGTCCTGCCTTTCCACAGTAAGAGCAATGTCGCTCTCTCAAAGGGCCTTGAGGTGTCTCCATCCCTCTTGTACCTGACAGTACTGACCTATCCTTGCCTCCTCCTGGTGGTGGACCCGCCCACCCTGCACTTTCTCTAGCTACAGCAACCATGATCTTAGCCTTGGCCTTTGCTTTATCTTCCTCCCTCCTTAAATACACCTTCAGTGCCTCTTTTAATAACTCATTAATGTCCTTCTCTTGCCAATCTTCCATCTTTTCCAGTTTTCTCCGTATATCAGGCCAAGATTTGGTAACAAATTGGACTTTTAGTAGCATTTGACCTTCTGGGGTGTCTGGGTCTATTCTAGAGTACAACTGAAAATTCCGCCTTAGGCGATTAAGCCAGGCAGCAGGAGCTTCATCTTTCTCCTGTGCACCCTCAAATGCCAATTGGGTATTAGTTCCTTTGGGAACTGACTCTTTGATCCCCCGTATTATCAAAGACCTATATTCCCTCATGGCCTTCCTACCCTCCTCCTGATTAGGGTTCCAGTTGGGCTCCGTTAGTGGCAATTTCTGTTCACCTGATGGCACCTGGGGTCCTGGACTGTTATCTTTCTCCCAAATTTTTATGCCAGCCGCCCTTATCATCTGGACCTCTTCTGGGGAAAATAATATACTCAGGATGGAATTCATTTCCCCCCAAGTGTAGATATTTGGACCTAGAAATTGATCCACTTGTTTGGCTATGCCCACTGGGTCCTCAACTAAATGCCCCAACTCTTTCTTGAATCCCCTCACCTCAGAAGCAGTTAGGGGAGCATTCACAAAGCCAACACCTCCCGCCACTCCTCCCATAGGAACCTCTCTGAGGGGAAAGAGTCTCTCTGCCTTGGAGGTCTTGGATCTGGTGCTACAGTATGGCCCATCTTCAGATGCCAAACTACTTTCAGGGTTCTCTGGGTTACCCTGAACTTTCTGCCCATCAGCAGGTGTATTTGCTGATAGCTGTCTACTGGGCGAGGAGGCATTTGTGTCCCAGGTAGAAGGAGGTAAAGGGACAGCAATAGGAGGGGGAGAGGGACCTGAGTAGATATTAATCGGAGCTGGAGAAGGGGTGGAGAATGCAGCAGGTGGAGTAGGCACTTGTGGTGGTGCAGAAGGAACTGGAGGGGATACTGGGTTCATCATAGCAGAAGCTGAAGAGGTAGAAGGAGGAGTTTGAGCAGGTGGTAATGAGATGGCAGCCGGGGGAGGAACCGGACCTGCCATTTGAGGTGCTTGAAGAAGAGGATTATAAGGTGGAGGGGCAGAAGGAGGCAAATAATCCAGGGGGTCCCATCTTTTACTAGTTCTATCATCCCCTCCTTCATTCCCCTCTTTCTTCCTCTGTACCTTACAAATTCACACCCCTTCATCCCCAACAGCACTCTTTAACCAGCAAGCCACATACAATAATTGCTCAGGATCAGTATCCCCTCGAGCTGTTAGATAATTATTTAATTGTTGGCACATCCACTTATCCTTTGTCCCACACCACGGCCATCCTCCTTGCACCTCTAATTCTGGCCACGCTTCCATACAATAATGGATCATTTTCACTTGATCTAATCCCTTCGTGGCCTCTATAGAATCCCATTTTACTAACAGTTCTCCTAAGGGACTACTAGGAGGTATATCCCTCAGTCTCTTGCCAGTCTTTTTACTACTACAACATCCCATTTTTCAAGTCTCAATAAAAAAAATCCCGAAGGTGCCTCTACTGACCGGGAATTTCAAAAAAAACCTTCCTTGAGGAGCTCCAGCCTCCTCCACTGAACTTCAAATTTACTGCCTGATGCTCAGGACTTTATACTGAAACAACTGCCCAATCTCTTGATTGCCCAACTTCCCAGCATCAGGTCTTACATCTATCGGGACTTAAACACACGAAGCCACGGCCAAGAATCCGGGTCGTGCCTGACACCCTCAGTCAGGAGAAACAACTGCCTGATTTTTAGTTTGCCTAACCTGCCAATTTTTAGGCTTCACCGTATCAGGACTTAAAAGCAAACCGCAGCCTCCTTCGCTGGGGTTTGTGCCTGACTCCTTTGTCAGGACTTACTTTGCCTGCAGGGCTTGTGAACCACCCGAATCCTTCTCGGGACTGACAAATCTTACTCGAATCCTTCTCGAGACTTACAAAAGTGCCTGACCTCCTTTTGTCAGGACTTACTTTGCCTGCAGGGCTTGTGAACCACCCGAATCCTTCTCGGGACTGACAAATCTTACTCGAATCCTTCTCGAGACTTACAAAAGTGCCTGACCTCCCTTTGTCAGGACTTTGGGGTGCGTGCCACTCATACACAGTAATTCACTCCGCACGCCCGGAGTGGGGGGGCCCTTTATTCCCCCTTGGGAGACGACTCACTCACACTAATTCCACTCGCGTCCCCCTGTTCCTGGCCGCTTTTCTCGCGAAAAGACGGAACCGCAGTAATGAGGGGTCCACTCTCGCTTCGAAGGTCCGGCTGCCGGCCCTCGTCTCACTCACACACACATACGCACGTCTCCCGCTCCCGCCACCGAGTTTCTCACCAGTCCGGTGCTCCGGTGCTCCTCTGCGTCGCTGTCCTGAGCCGGTCCCTCTGGTCCTGGTAGCCAGCTGTACTCTGAAGATCCAAGATGGCCAGTCCTGAGTCCTCTTGCGGCGTGGCTATTCCGGACGAGAGCGCCCAGCTGAAATAAACAGGGCCAGGAGACTTCTTCTCCTGTGTAATGCCTTTATTAAAAAGTGATCAGCTCAGGATTGGGCGGCTCGACGGGTCTGCAGCATCCGTCGTCTCCCAGGGCGACTCAGAGGAGGAGGATATGTGCAGCTCTGTCCACCAGGGGCAGAGCTGGGGATCAGATCCTCTTGGGAGCCTTTTGGGTCTCCTGATCCCATAAGATGGTGTCGTCAGATGTTGCCCCTCCCACTCAGTCGGCCTGGTCTCAGCTCCGGGGTCAACTCCCATGGTCAGGGCGAGAGGGTCCGAAGGTGTTCCGCGTCTCTGCAGGCTCAGCACTCGGTTCCTCACGTCCAGACATCACTCTAGTCTCTCAACTCTTAGGTGGCTCGTTGTTTTTGGGGTTTCTCCATGAGTTTGGAGATGGGGGTCCCACAAAGCATTCTGGTCTTGCGAGTCACTTTGCATAACCCCCCCCCCCCACACACCTTCTCAGGTGTCTTCCCTATTCTGAGAAAGGTAAAACTTAGCTTCGGGCAAGGTCCCCACCCAGGAGAAGGGCCATTACCTCGCCCCAGCCAGGGCTTTTACTAATACAAAAACAACCATTAACGACAACGACCTGTGATTACAATAACAAAACACACAGAACTTGGGCAGGGCCAGTGGTCTGGCTGCCTTTTTGAAACTTTTTCTCATAAAAAAATATTAACCGAGTTTTTGTTCATAACATATGGATTTTCAATAAGAGTGTATGGGAAAAAGTTTTTTTCACTGTGTGTATACTTAGAAGATTGCTCTTTTTACTATGCTTGTTTCCCTGTTTCATTAAAGTAGTATTGGCCATGCAGACCAACCTAAAGAAATCAAGAAAGATAACAAAGTTAAGTAACCATGATTACCAGAGTGCTCGAGAAATTTATAATAAATACAAAAAATTAAATATGAAGCTCATGAGTAAAAAATTGTAAGTTGATGCGAGCTTAAATTTAAGCTTGATGAAAGAAAAAGAGGGTGGACTGTTATAAACAAAAATCTGCCAGTTTTTTTGTGAGAAAAAGGTTACCACTGTTGCTGCTGGTGTGCTGCTTGTGTGTTATGGTAATTATGGGTCGTTGCTGAGTCCCGTCCGCTCCTGGTGTCGGGACGACTCCCGTGCTCAGGGTGAGAGGGACTACGAAGGTGTTCAGCATCTCTGCAGGCTCAGCACTCTGTTCCTCACATCTCGACATCACTCCAATCTCTTACCAATCTCTTAACTCTTAGTTGGCTCGTTGTTTGGGGGTCTTTTTTAGCAAGCTAGAAGCAGTAGCTTCTCATGGCATGCTGGTCTTGGGGTTATTTTGCATGTCTGCCCCCCTCCTAAGTCTCTTCTCCTCACTGTTTGGGGAGGTCCCCACCCTTCACTGTCCCAGAGAAGAGCCATTAACTCGGCCCCAGCTAGGGCTTTTACTGATACAAAAACAACTATTAATGAAAACGACCCGTAATTACCATAACACACAAGCAGCAGCCCAGCAGCAAGAGTGGTAACATTTTTCTCACCAAAAAATTGGCAGATTTGTGTTTATAACATGCTGTCTCATTTTTATCCTCATTTTCCCGGCCTCATCTCCCTCTCCCTTTGCCCACTGGCTGAGGTACTTGGAAGGTTCAAACTTCCTGATCCACCAGCTGCATGTCCTCGTTAATGTGCAGCCCCACTTTTGTATAACAGCTGATATTCATGGCTCTGTTAAGTCTTTGTTCTTTTCCTCCAAGTTCATGAATTTAGAGGAATTTTGAGTAGCAGTCCTTGTCAGTTTGTTATATTTTCTGAAATTGATGGTTTTTCCTGTTACTTCCTAATCTACAAGTCCCTGGCCCTATCTCCAAGCAGATCCACTCATTGACTCTGTTTTTTTCTTACTGAGTCTTGTTTCGTTTTGGGATTATTCTCAGTGCCCTCATTCCCTGTCCTTCTGTAGCAGGAGGCCTGGCTGCCACGTGCATCACCTCGCTCACCTGCTTCATGAAGGAGCTGCATCCACAACTTTCTCCATTTGCTGTTTCCCTTTGCAGCTTCACCCGTTTCTGTTGCAGGGTCAGATATCCTCCCCCTGGGCTCTGCCTTGAGCTGTGCAAATTCCATCAGTGCAAGCAGGCAGAGCTTGGGGTGAGGGGCAGAGGGAATCAGCCCAATTCCTGCCCCAGGAAGGAAGACCCAGGTACATTGTCCACGCGCCTTGCCCCAGCAGGGTTAACGTGCATTTCTAAGTTCCTCTCAAGGCTGCCTGGAATGCAGATTCTCTTCCAGAGCAGCTATGTAGTCCCCCCCCCCAGAATCTGCTTTTTTTGATGTTGTTGTTTTTTGTTTTGTTTGGTTTTTATTTATTTGGTTGGTTGTTTTTTTGTTTTGTTATACTTTTAGGTGGGGAGAGGGTTTTTGATTTGTTATTTAAACAAACTATTAACTGTTTATGAGTTAAATGGTCACCTTTAAAGCAGTTCTAGGTGAACGTTGAAAAACCCGTACCAAAACTTGATTCTCACACTTCTGTCCCAAACCTACCTAACAATATAAAGTAGGATTATTATGAAAAACGATTCTCATGTTGTATTCTTGTCACTGAAACTGCTGGGAAAACAGAAACCTCACCCTCTATGCCAGTGGTACATGGCCCATGTTCCATCTACCATCCAAAGGACTTTCCCAGATGCCATTATCCTACATTATATGGACGACACTCTGTCTTGGTTTGAAAAGACAGGTGTTTGCTAAGGAAGGCAGGAGCTTCCTGTGAAATGGAAAATGTAAATCCCCTCCCTCTGAAATATTATAATTTTGAAATTAAAAGGCTCTCAAGCAAAGATATGGGAATAGGAATAACAGTTCTTTACTGGGAAAATTAAAAATACAAACACAATAGTACAAACAAAAAACCCCACTGACAGAGTCAGAATATGACCTGACACCCGGTGGGTCACAGTGGTGGTACCAGTCCTATTAAATGGTGGCTGCAGTGCACCTGCAGTGATAGGTATTGTTCTGTTGAAGCAGTGATCTTGTAGAAGGGTGGAGTTTTCCTCTGAAGGTCCAGTGGTGGCGTAGATGGGCCTGGACTTTCTCTGGGAATGCAGTGGAAAAGAAAGCTGCTCCTCTGGAAATCCAGTGGTAAAAGGCTGTCTCTCTTCTTGCAAATGTCAAATTATATCTGGTAGGAATGCTTGGCTCCTCCCTCTGGTCAGAGCATCTCACAATGGGATGATGAAATTTTTATCAGTCATGCAGTTACACTCAATGGCCCATTATTACTGCGCCTGAGTGGGTCGCTGCTGGTGAGAGAGAGACAGTGAATCTTGTTTCTTGAATCAGAAGGCTGATTTATTTATATATCATATATAATACATTAAGACTATACTAAATAGAATAAAGGAGAGAGGTTGCAGAGCTGCTAGGCTAAACTAAGAATTGATAGAAAGAATCTATAACAAAGTTGTGTCCAAGGACTGAGTCCCTGGCTTACACTTTGTGATTGGCCCTTAATTATAAACAAGAAGCACGAGCCAATCAAGGTGCATCCCATTACATGCCACAGCAGCTGATAATAATTGTTTACCTTCTCTTCTGAGGCCTCTGCCCTCCAGAAGATGCAGAAATCCGAAAAAAAGGATTTCTGTGAAGAAATGTCTGCGACATCTCACCTTTCTAAATTGTATAAAATAAAAAAATGCTGATGTGGAATGAACAGGAAATTTCTTCACCTGTAGAATATACAATAACTAACAAATCACTAAAACAATGCTACAATATAAGAAAAATGCAAAATACAATGCAAAGAGAATTTGAGTCCATGCAGCTGAGTTTCAGGAACAGTCCAAGAGCCGAAGTTGTTTCCCTTGGAATATCTGAGAGTCCTTTTTGGTCCTGAAAACAACTTGCTGCAAAAAGAATCCCATCAAAAGTTATCAAAAAACCATTGACAGTCCTAACACAATTTTAAACAGTTTGTACAATTTTAAAATGTCCTTTTCTGGCCCTTCAATGCTTCAGTGCTGCTGCCCGCTATTTTCAATCTTTTTTTATTTATTTTTAAATTTTAAATTTTTTTTTTTTTTTTGATCGAAAACAAAAGAGCAGCAGCTGAGCAGAGCAGTGCCAGAGAAGGAAAAGGCCCTGGGGGCCCTGGCCCATGCTGGACCAGGAACCCCAAAACTGGCTTACAAAGGGGGACCAGGTCCAGTAGGACAAATCAGAATCCCCAAAAACATAAGGAGGCCACGCAGTGGGGCCAGCCCAGGAACTATCTGAGCCCAACGGCCCAGGCCAAACCCATGAGGAAGGCTCTGCATTCCCGCAGGCCTGCACCCCTGCCTCTGCAATGCAGATGCATCAGGTGTGTCTCCCATCTGCTTCATGGCACCACCCCCACCGGGCTGGGGACCAAAGGCAGAACTTTCGGCAGAACCCACCTGCCCCTCGCCACTAGGGCACAAGAGGGGGGGCAGAGATGGCAGCCTCCATGCGGCAGCAACCGAAACACCACCCCCCAAACCGCCGAGAATGCTGATCTTAAAAACCGGCAGCTGGACTGCCACAAGAATCAGCTGGTGGGCAGCCCCCGCTCCACTGAAGGAGAGACCCCCCACTGGGGCGGCTGCTGGGGCAGCCGGTCTGGGATGGTCCGAGTTTGAACAAGCCGCCAGTGCCATGGCAGTCTCTGACGCCGACCCGGAGGGCAGAGCCCCCGATAACGGCAGAGCCGCTGGAGCGCCCAGTCCGAGCAGCGAGGGGGGAGCCGGAACTGGGGAGGGAATCACGCTGATTGTAAGATCAGCTGCGGGCTGCTCTGAGGGTCCCGCGGGTTCAACGCCGTTTTCTGCCGCTGACTCTGGGGTCCGCTGCGGAGGTGCAGTCGCAGTCTCCGTCGCAGCGCATAACGGCAACAGTGGAGCCGGGAGAAGCGGCGGCGGAGCATCGCTGTTGCTTAGCAACAGCTCAACCGGGACCAGAAGTACTGTCTCTTCTGCCGTGTCCGATGCTGAGCCGGAAGCTGGAGACGCTTCCTCATCGTTGCCTAGCAACAGCTCAACCAGGACCAGAAGTGCTGTCTCTTCTTCAGTCTCGGACACAGGCTCTTGCGGGGGCGGGGAGGCCGGTGAAGCCACGGGCGGGACCGCCTGGAGAGGCGGAGACGGGATCTCCTAGAGTGATGGCTCTGGCAGGGGCGTGGAGGAAGCCTCAGAGACCGGTGCCGCCCCCATGTGTGAAGGAGGCGGAGTCTGAGAGGCCGGCTGTGGCTTGAGCGGCGTCCACTCCCATTGCCCCTGCGGGGGAGAAGGGGGGAAGGAGAAGGCTCCATCTGAGCATGCTCCAGAGAAAGAGTAAAAAAAACTTCTTCGCCCGGCGAAGTTTCAGGCCCCCCCCCCCACCGCGAAGCAGTGGGGGCTGGGAAACAAAATGTCCTCCCCCACCGCGTCTTCTGCCAGGGGCGGTGGAAAAGGTGCTTGTCCATAACAGTTAGAAATCCATGGAAAACAAGCTGCTCTGCGTTTCAGAAGTGGGAAAAGCTTTATAAATGCTGGGTAGATAGAAGGCAACACGTGTCCCTGACTGTAGACGCACTGGATAATCGAGTCCATGCACTCCCAGACAAAAACATCTAGAGCGTACAGGACATCAGTAAAAAATGCAAAAAGCTTTGCCCATCTAAAGAACCCATAGAGATCTGTTTCTGACAAAAAAAACCCATCTTCTCTAGACCAGTGTTTCCAGAGGGCAATAAGCTTCTCCTCTGAAGGGGAGAATTGAATCTCTTCTGCCAAGGCATGTGTCTGCCATACGAACAGCCACAGACTATGAAGGGCTGAATCCTCAGGGATAGAAAAGTGAACAGTACCTTCTGAAAGAGTCCAGCTTGCTCTGGCCAGCTCCACAGGTCTGCTGCTCTTTTCCATCATCTTTCCTGAAGGTTTTCCAGAAGAAGGTTCTCTTTTGTGGTCAGCCTTGCCTGTGAACTCTGTCCAGATCAGGATCTTCAGTTCTTCAGCTCCTGGCTTGAATCCACTTTTGTGGTCACTTCAAAGCAACCATCAAATGCTACACATACAAGATTTTTACCCAGTGCAGCAATTTTGCTCCTCTGGTCTTATCAAATTAATTTTTGCTCTGACACGTCGGGTCACCAGATATTACTGCGCCTGAGTGGGTCGCTGCTGGTGAGAGAGAGATGGTGAATCTTGTTTCTTGAATCAGAAGGCTGATTTATTTATATATCATATATAATACATTAAGACTATACTAAATAGAATAAAGGAGAGAGGTTGCAGAGCTGCTAGGCTAAACTAAGAACTGATAGAAAGAATCTATAACAAAGTTGTGTCCAAGGACTGAGTCCCTGGCTTACACTTTGTGATTGGCCCTTAATTATAAACAAGAAGCATGAGCCAATCAAGGTGCATCCCATTACATGCCACAGCAGCTGATAATAATTGTTTACCTTCTCTTCTGAGGCCTCTGCCCTCCAGAAGACGCAGAAATCCGAAAGAAAGGATTTCTGTGAAGAAATGTCTGCGACAGCCCATTAACAGAAGATATCTCCCAGAGGGGGTATTGTTGAGGAAGACATAAAGGAAACTGATATAAGAGATGGTCCAAAGTTTCCCTCATTTGCCTCCTGACTGTGGCAAGGACAGAGACCAAGATCCTGAAGACCCTGGCTGGAGTTCTGGCCTGGTTGAGGTGGATGCTCACCAAGTGATTGTTTGCAGCTGTGCTTGCTGTGTCACAACAGTACAACTGCTTTGAGCAGGGGCTGACAGAGAGCGGCTTGCTCTGTACACTTACACCTGCTTCACGATCCCTGCTCATCACAATGGCCCATGAATTTCCCCACCTCATGGCCAAATGAACTTTCTGGGGTAACTTTGGTGATCCCCTACAGAAAATCCCTCATTTGCTTCACGACCGCTGTAAGGGGAAGGACTGTAAGGACCCCTCCCAAGGACTGAGACCCTTAAAACTTTAACACAGGGCGCTCGCCTGACTGATGGAAGATGTTTGCCGAGTGATGTCTGCAGGTGTGTTCACTGAGCCAAGACTGGTTTCTCATGGACACCAATCCTGAAAACAATGGATCCCACTCACTGCTAAGATTGACTTGTCCTGTTTTGGAACATGGACTGTCTGTACTCATTTTCAATAGACTTATTCTACATTGTCTTTTATCTGTTCCCCCCTCAGTGGATGACTATAAAAGACCCCTGAGTTATCCAAAGAATTTGAGATTCTCCCCAACATGACAAGACACATCTATTGGTTGGACCAGGAGAATTTTGTCTCTCCCTTGGTAGCTACTCTCACCCCTTCTTTTTCTCTCTCCCTCTATCCTTTATCTCCTTTCTATTCCTTCTATTGCATTTGCTATGGGCACTCAATAAAAGGTGCATTTGTTTTGATTAAGACTGAAATCCCCTCTGTGTTGTTTTTGCACTCTGAGATCAGTTAATGAACCATCACAACCCCACTTGTACGAACGGATCATGACATTAAATTGGCATCATGGACAGGATTCCAACAGACAGACGGGTTTGCAGGGTTGTGTGTAGTCTGTAACAGGGGAAGGACGTTTCACTCCAGGCCCACCGAGCCTGACACCCCAACAGGGGTGAGCGGTTGTCTAGAAAGCAAGGGAGGTGACGCGAATTTGCCACAAACTGCACATGCCTGGGTGAAAAGCAACCCCATACTCAATTGAGGGTTCTCTCTTCAGAATTTCACAAAAGATCTCTTTGTGCAAAAGGGGAAATTGTTTTATGTGTATGTGTGAATCTGGACTGTCTGGGAAGAGAAGGGACAACTTGAAGTAACTGAGTAGACCCTCCCAGGCACATTTAGTCTCTTCACCCACCCAGGGAATTGGGAAGGGAACAGAAACACAGCAAAGGCTGTGAGATTGTGTAACTTAAGTCCATACCTCTCTGTTGTGGTTTTGGTCCTTTCATAAAATGACTGAAAACCTCAGTGCAAAAGTTAAAGCTGAATTTTATGCTCTACTAGCCAAACACAATGCCAAACCTTCTCTGGGAGAAGAAGAATAGGCACAAAGTAACTGATTTAATTTGGAAAATGCTATTGATAGCATATGTTCTTCACAACATGAAAAAAATTTAAACTGGGCAAAAATAAAACAATTCTCTGCTCAGTTTTGGGAGCTTGTCTTACAGCAGCTATAGAAACTCTCTTAAAGTGAAGAAGTGAGGAATAAGCTATAATGGACTCCCTTCAAAACCTAGTTGAAATTTGGAAAAAAACTTAAATTAATAAAGGAATGAGATCCATCTGTTACGAGCTGCCCTTAGAGAGGAACATGTTAAGAATTCACTGAATGCTGATTCCTCAACACAGGCAGAGGAAAAGAAACTCTTCACATTAAACAGATTTATCCCCATAAGGAACTAGAAGCAGTAAAACACTGTGGAGAAAACTGCTGCCCTCATTTGAGACTCCTGGTTAAAACAGAATATAATTATGTTAATGATGAAGATTTTGAACCACATATCACAACTGAACAAATATCATTCAGTGCTACCAAATTAGCTAAGCTGAAGAAAGAATATGGGCGCCTCCCACAAGAATCAGAGAAGAATATGCCTTCTGAGTGTCCCTCAGTGGGGGAGATAAAATTAAATTAACGGAACAGGAGACCAATGGGTACTGGGGACATGGAGTTTTCTTAACAACAGGAGATAAGCGTGACACATGGTCCCTGACACAATGTGCGGCTTTCTGGGCCAGGGGAATTAATACTTTGGAAAGGGGAGACCCTTTAGCTATAGTCAGTACCCTCGACCAGCTTCTGGAAAGCGCCCACAAAGCCACCTGCCTGCAAATGATTTATGGAATAAAAGTTGATTCCCGGTTTTCAGTCGCCAATGCAATTACCTGTAAAGCCTGAAATTATGACTTCTTTAATTTGAGGGCTTCCTAAACCTACAGCAATTACTTTACAGGAAACCATAATGGCCTTGGGTCCCATAGAGAGACTAGGTAGATTCCTTGGTAACCCCACTGACCAAACTGGATCTACCGATTCTGGTTTCACTCCATACTCCATCCCCTCACAGCCCCCAGCTTCTCAATCTAATTCACCTTCCAGTAGCTGTAAAGTTTGGACATGGAGGGAGGTTGCAGTAGATTTGATTAATTACAAAAACCCTGTAAAAACCCTGGAGGAGAAATCAGAAAAAACAAAAGGTGTTTGGTTTATCGGGGCTCCTCACAGTGAAAATTTAGAGAAGGGAAAACAGATCTCTAACTGCCACCATTGATGGTTGTTGGAAGTTAAAAGGGGGGTCCCCAGAGAGGTGATGGATGGTTTGCCCCTTGATAAATTACAGAAAATAATAACAAATTGGCACTATCAGAAACTGAATTTATCCGTTCAACCCAGTGCACCCCTCCCTTCTCAGAATCCAGGCAGTGAGCTAAAACAAACCCTTTCCCAGCCTATCCCTCAGAATTTAGGATGTGAGCCAAAGCAAACACAGAACCAGAGAAACTAGTTTCTCCATCCCTTGTCGGTGAGCGAAGGATCAGAGCATGGATGTATCTGAGAATGCTCACTAAAAATAAATCAGGAGATATATTGATCACAGCTATCACAGGCCTCAACAGACACTGGTAACCTTTCTAATTGACACTGGGGCACAAATCTTTGCACTAACAGAAAGGATGCCCAGAAGTGTAGAATTGCTCCAACAAAGAAATAATGTTGTGTTTTAAACGTCCTAGGAGCTACAGAATCTATGAATGTGACCTTAGTAAAACTCACGCTCCATGGAGAGGAGAATGAATTAGTTCTCAAAGTGGTAATTGGGGATATTCCAAACAATTTATTAGGGATGGATGTTCTTGCTGGGAGGCAGTGGGAAGGTTCTGAAGGATTCCTGTGGTCATTTGGTGTGCCACATCTTAACATTAGACTGCTCCAAGCTGCACCCTCCTTACTGTCTAGCAAAATTGCTCATGTAAAACAATACCTCCTACCCTCTGGTGCCAAAGAGGGCATCAACCAGTCATGCAGGACTTGTGAGACCAAGGAGTAATAGTCAATACCCATTCTCCTTTCAACTTGCCAGTCTGGCCAGTTTGAAAACCCAATGGGAAGTGGAGGCTGACAGTTGACTTTCACAGGCTTAATGCCAACACAGACCCTCTTACAGCAGTGGTCCCAGATTTGGCTGAATTAATAACACCAATTCAAGAAAAGGCTCACTCAATCATGGCAATAATAGATGTCAAAGACACAATTTTTATGATACAGCCAGAAGATATGGACCGTTTTGCCTTCACATGGAAAGGACAGCAATACATTTTCACTAGGCTCCCTCAAGGCTACAAACACTCCCCCACTTTGGTCCACCTTACTTTAGCCCAGGAATTAGAAAAAATACCCAAACCTGACAATGTAGCTGTTTATCAATACATGATGATATCCTGGTGGAAGGAGATTAAATAGAAGTAGTGGGAGATACCCAACAATAAATAATCTCCCATTTAGAAAGTCTTGATTTGCAAATTCTCTCTGAGAAAATTCAAAAGCCTTCTCAGGAAGAGAAGTTTTTGGGAATTTGCTGGAAAGGAGGTATGACATGTATTCCACTTGATATCCTAACCTCTTTAGATCAGATCAAAATGCCTGAATCCAGGAAAGACCTCCAGCAAGCTCTAGGATTATTAGTGTTCTGGAGAAAACACATTCCAGACATTTCAATAATTGCCAGGCCCCTTTATGACTTGCTGAGCAAAGGGGTGAAATGTATTTGGACTCCTTCTCAGGAGGAAGCGATGCAATTACTGATCTTTGAAGCAACAGCTCACCAAGGACTGGACCCTGTCCATCCCACAGATCCCTTTCAGGTGGAATGTGGATTTGCCTCCTCAGGGCTATCAGTACACATTTGGCAGTGGGGTCCTGAAGGTCTGATGAGGCCTGTTGGTTTCTACTCCTGTGGTTTCAAAGATGCTGAGAAAAGATACACCACCTGGGAAAAAGGATTGTTTGTGGTTAGCTTAGCTCTCATAGAAGTGGAAAAAATTGCACAACAACAACTAATTGTCTGAGAGGCCCTTTTCAAAGTTATAAAGACACTACTGGGACCCCCCCACCTGACGGGGTGGCCCAGAGGGCCTCAGTTACAAACTGGTATGCTCAGATTGAACATGACTCTAACACTTTCTCCATAACAGAAGGTGCTGCAAAAAATTTAGTGATCCAAGATACTGAGAACTTGGGCAGAAGCCATGACAAACCTGCCTCTGTAATTAAAGTAGTCCCTCCTTTGTCCACCAAACAATCAGCAAATTCTTGTTTCCCTGATGCCTCTGCTAAACAAGAGAGGAAGGTGTGGAGATACAGGGCAGAGACCTCCACATTCCCTCTGGTGAACAAATTATTACTGAGGGAGAAGGCAGCACTCAGGTTGGGGAGCTGATAGTTGTTTGAAGTGCTTTCCAACATGAGGTACAGAATACCTCTCCTGTCTGCATCTACACTGACTCCTATCCTGTGTATAAAGGATGTACTGAGTGGCTTCCTTTTTGGCAGCAAAATTATTGAGAAGTTAACAGAATTCCAGTATGGCAAAAGGAAAAATAGCAAGAAATTTTAAACATCGCAAGCCAAGAGAACTTTGTTGGGGTGGGCAGCCTTACTACAGACAGATGGAAATCCAGCAGGAAGGTGGAACAATAAAGCTGATGATTTAGCAAGACTAAATCTCCTGAAAAAGGAACAGATTACAGAGGACTGGGATCAACTATTAGAATGGCTGCATGTAAAAAGACAGCACACAGATGCAAAAGATTTGTGCAAGGAAGCACTTGCCCAGGGTTGGCTATCACCAGGGAAAGGTGTAAAACATGCGTATCAGCCTGTGAGCAATCACAGACTGGAGACTGGAGAGACATCCTTTGGAAGATAACCCTCTGCATTTAAGAAAGGGTAAAGGCTTATGGGACGCATGGCAGGTAGATTATATCAGACCCTTTAAGAAGTCAGGAGGCAAACACTTTGTGCTGGTAGGACTAGAAATTGTATCTGGGTTGGTCCAGGTCGATGCTTTTAAAAGAGCTACAGAAGATAATACTGTTAAAGCATTGCAGGGATGGCTTGGAATTTTCCCAAAACCACAGGAAATTCAATCTGATAATGGGTCCCACTTCACTGCTAGAATTGTACAGGATTAGTCAAAAAATGAAGGATTAAGTGGACTTTTCACACCCCTTACTACCCTCAAGCTAACGGGATCATAGAAAGGATCAATGGTCTTTTGGAATTACTTCTGAAACCAGAGGAGGAAAATTGGGATGTTTGGTTATGGGAAGCTGTGAAAAGTGTGAATGATAGACGGGGGGCAAATGGGTGTCCCAAAATCACTGCTTTTTGCCCAATAGCTCCAAGCATAATTGCCTCTCTAGGGAGACCAGATGATTTCAAGATTCCAGCACATTACCCTGGACAACCTGTTCTGGTGGACTTCCCTACTGTAGGGGAAGGACCACTAGTGCTGAAAACCCTTCTGAATAAATATGCATGGGTAGCCTCTGATGTTCTAGGGAGAGAGCATCAGATTAATACACACTGGATAATTCCATCATTCTAACTTTTTCTGCCCCTTAGTGGCAGGATTCTGTTGTGTTTACTTTTACAGAAGAACCCCAAGGGACATGAGGATCATCTGAACCATGATAACACTGGTGATACTGTTCTGCATCGTACCACAATTTCATGGACAGAATCTTGCTGAGTGGTTTTGGTCTGAAGCTACCATCCATCACACTAATGTTCTAGGAGCGTATCCCAAGTGTCACCACCTGAACCTAGAGTCTATAGTGCTGCATGACTCCGAGGTATATTGTCCAGGTGAGTGGGGATGGGATCAGAAGGACTGGACTAGAACCCTAACTGGAACAATTGGAGAGCCAATTGTGGTCGCATGCAGAAAAGTGGAAGGATCTCTCTATGAGAAAACTTCCTCCATTACAGTTGCTTTAAATTTTTTAGAACCAGATGGAAAAAACTATTTGCACATCCCTACAACAGAACTGTGTCCTACAACGAAGTGGGAGTGTTATAAACAAATTCCCCTCACTCTGTGCTGCTGGCAGGAGTATGTTGGTAACTACACTTTAGGCCCCAGAACCAACAATGCAATTAAAAGGATTATAGAAATGAACTAATTGATTGCTGGCATAATTTTACTTTAGCCAAACCAACTCATGTGACATGGCGTTGGCAAAATAACTTGACAGATCCATTAAGTTTAAAAGGCCCGGTTTACAAATTTAAGATACACAGTATAACAAAGCCCACACTGAGTACAGTAGTCACACCCCAATGGGTAGAAAGGACTGAGAGCGCCCTTAGTGAACTTGGTACTGAATGGCCTTGGTCCCAGGCTTTTGTTCATTTTTCTGAATCCACAGGAAATGTGAAGGATTTAAAACTATCAACTGTTGATATGCATGAAAATCAGATATACACTAGGCAGGAATGGGAAAACCAAAAACTTGGCAGCTTCAAGCGATAGTGGGGAAAAAAATTAGTATAGGATATAAATGATTAATGGTACTACCCATAGTAAGGCAACCTCAATCAGTGTCAAACAAATAAGCATGAAAAGGTTTGTATGCACCCAAGTATACAGGATTGTTGGCACAATTTTACATTAGCACAAACCATAGAAGTGGTTTGTCTTTGGTCCAAAAAATGTAGGCCTGTAGGGCCTACATTTTAAGTTTATAGTAAATGCTATAGCCCAACTTGTTACAATTTACACCACCACTGCTCCAGCCCAACCACCGGTTATGCTCAGCCCAAGAATTTTTGAAAATGGACCATATATAATTGGGAAAACAGGACAACAAAAAATACTGTTCAATCCGGCATGGTCTCTTAAACAAGTCAAATTGCTGATGCAAAATAATGTCTCAGAAATTCAGCCGGCCTGTTCACCTTTCTTGCAAACTTCCTTTGAGGACTGGATGACCTGGCTGCAAAAGCAGAACTCTTTTAAAAGACGGATGCTAAGAGACATAACCAGTGTTGTGGGAACAGGATTGGAAATTCTAAAAAGTAGTGATTCAGAAGTGAATGAATAAAATTGGCTGCTACAACTAGAGATTTGACCAAATTGCAACAACCATTGCAGTCGTCCGTACTGGCTTTAGGAACACACCAGTGGCTGCTATCAAACATTTTGCCAAATTGGGAAAACATAAATGTAAATGACCACAAATTGGTAATTGATGCACTCGGTGCTGCACAAAACAATGTTTCTTTGGCTCTCAGCTGTATCCAGCACAATTGTGGAAGCAGTCAGTTGCTGCCTCAAGTGTAAGAGAAGGTGAAGAAGGCACTTTTCCCACTGAAATTCAGAAAATAATTTGGGACAGAGCCACTGATTTTGAAAGAGAATTCCAATCCTGGTGGAACTTAGTGAATTTTACTTACAACCCCATTACAAACACAGCCACGGCTTTTGTTAACCATACCTAATGCCTCAGTGCATTTGATAGTTCCTACGATTGCATTAGGGCTGAATTGTGATGGAGCTATTCTCTATCCTTCTGAGCATAGGGAATGGGCCCGTCAAATTGGTGAGAAATGGCAAACTGTCAATTTAGAATCTTGTATTGTCCGAGAACAACAAGGGTTCATCTGTAAAAGCAATGCAATCATAGCTTAAGACATTTGTTTAGACACAGAGCAAAATATCTGTCATTTTGAAATTTGTCCCAATGAGGCATCTGAAACAGTCTTTATATATATATATATAGGCAATGGGTGTGTGCATGCTTCAGAACTGCTTGTGATTTTGTATTCGTAGAGAATGTTGTAGTAGATACTAAAAATGATTCAAATTTTTGTGCTTGTAACTTTACCAAGATTACAGGATGTGATTTCTCTTATGAAGCTCCAGTTACCTCTCACCACCTATTGCAATCTAACTACACACTGATTCACAAACTGATGCCTACTCCTATTGGGATGAATCTCACTTTGGTAAGACAACTGCTGCTCCATCAAGACTTGGTAGAAATCCTTGAAAAGATTAAGAAAAACAGACAGAAAACCTTGGTAACTGTTCATCACAATGTGAGACAGATACAGCGTGTTATGGAGAGGGTAAAGAAAGATGCCGAGCACAGGTGGTGAGATACCCTCTTTGGGTGGTCACCTACTGCCACGGGTGTCCAAACAGTGTGTCATCCCATTGTTATCCTTTTGATTCTAATTCTGCTTTATCTTGTCAGCAGCCCTATTCGTTCTGAATTGGAGGATGATGAAACGGCTGACAAGACTGACATCTATAATCAATGCACACTCTTGGCTGATGGCCTCTACACTGTGGACATCCCCATGTCAGTTGACAAGGCAATTATGAATTAAGCATATATGTTTTAGGGCAATCCTTGATTCCCGTTTATGATTTTGTGAGAATTACCTTCAATTTTTATTGTTTTGTTTTAGAAAATAATTTTAAAGTTAATGCTTATATTATTATTTGTTTATTGATTTTGCTTTTGATTATTTGTGATTTGTTTCAACCATTTGAAAATTGTTACAAAAATAGCCCTACTTTAATTAATTAACCATTTTGAAAATTGTTATGAAAATAATACTGTTATAATCAATATTAATTATGTTTGTTTATAGTCTCCTTTTCCCCCCTCTTTTTCCTATCTTTTCTTTTCCTCCTTTTTCTCTCTCTCTCTCTCTCTTTCCTCTCTCTGTCATACTGTCCCTATTTTCCGGGTTATACTACCAATGTACGGTGAGTTCTGCAGACTCATCAACGACACTCCAGAGCCCTGCTGATGAAGATCCCTCAAGACAATAGTGAGTCACGGGGTCGTGTGAGAGTCTGTCTGAAATATCCCTCATCTGCCTCACGATCGTCATTGGGGGGGTGTCCTGGGGTGACGTTATGATGCTTGTATCCCCATTCATCTGTTCTGTGCCTTTAAGACTGGCTCTGAAGAGTGGATGTTTTGTTTGGGTTTCTCTTATCAGGGACACAGAGACAGGCAGTACATAGGGCTGTTTTTCACTTCTTGCTTTCAGCTTGCTGCTTTGCTTGCTTGCTTTTCTGCTCTTGCTTCTGCTCTCGCTTTTGCTTCTGCTTATTAGCTAGTTTAGCTAAACAGTCCAAATTCCATCCTGGACTGTTTCTCCTCTCCTGTTCCTGTGACCATCTCAAACCTGCTCTGGACTGGGACCCTGGAACACCGAAGGTTTGGCTGCAGCAGCTGCCCCAGCGCCGGAGGGACTGAGAACAGAGCAACCACCCCCGAAAGAGACTTTCTGATTTTGTCATCTTTCTCAGAGCGGTGTCAGCTGGTATTGTTCCTTTTGTGTGCTGGGGGCTGCTGTGCCTGAAATAAACAGGTTCTTTCCACCTCTCTCCAAGGAATTTTTTCCCGAACCGGTTGGGGGGAGGGGCCGTGTGGGTTTTGCTTTCTGGAGGGGCCCTCCTTTGGAGATTCTTTAACAAATTTGCCCTAAAGCAGGACAGGGGGTCACTGAAAAACAGACCTTTCCTGTCTGAAGTTTCTGAGCCTGTAGGGGAAAGTCATATGCCTGAGACCTGAGAGCATTGCTAAATTATTGTTTTCACAGGTGCATTTGCTATATGCTACACTGAGCTCAAAGGGCATTTTGCCCTTTTTCACAATAGCTCTGGAATTCTCCCCACCTCTCGTTTTCGGCCTGGCTGAACTTCTCCTAGGCTTTAGGGTGGTCCCCCCCAAAGAAGACCCCTCTCACTCGTTTATAACAACCGTGACAGACAAACTGAGATGTAAGAAGCCTCTGCATCAAGAGACCGAGACACAGAATCCCTATGTGAGAAGGCCCCTCTCACCTTCTTCCAGAGACTGGGACTGAAACCCCCAAATCAGGGGAGGTCTATGGGGGAGAGAAGGAAAGCTGCCCAAAGCAAGATGGATGTTGCAAGTGCAGGCAGTCAACCACAAAAACAATGGCTCTCACCTACTGCCAAACATGGACTGTGCGTGCCCCTTTCCAAACACCATTCTTTCCCCCCAAAGATACAGTAAACTAACTTTGATTCGATTGCAGAATCCATCCCCCCTTCCCCCATCAAAAAAGAGTATAATTGGGGTCCAGATGAGCTGGGCCTCTGAGATCTCCCCGGACATGGCCTGGTGAACTCCATCGGCTGGACATGGAGGGACTTCGCAGTTCGACGTTTGGTAGCTGTATACCCATTCTTTTTTCTCCCTCTTTTTCCTTTTTTCCCTGATTCCTCCCCAATGCATTTTCGCTGTGGTTATTTCAATAAAGGTGCATTTGTTTTGATTATTGCTGCAAACCCCCTTGTACCATGCCAGTTCTTTTGCACCCTGAGATCAATCCATGAACCATCATGAAACCCGTTCGTAAGGACGGATCATGACTCTCCCAAACTGCATCCCCGGGATCCGCCCGCCTCTCCCAGCCCCAGACCCCCCTTCCTGTGACCCAGGGACCCCCTGAACCCCCATTCCTGCCTTTCCCAGCTCCCAGACCCCATTGCCCTCAACACCAGGGACCCCTGGACCCCCTTTGGTGGGCACAGAGACCCCCTGGATCCCCCATCCCGCCTCTCCCAATTCCTTCCTTGAACCTTAGACCCTTCCCGGCTCTCCCGGTTTCCTTCCCGACCCTTGGACGCCCCCAGACCCCCCAATCTCTGCGTCCCCCCAGTTCTCCACCCCCTGCGCGTCCTGCGGGGGGTCCGGGCAGGTCCCGGGGGTTTCAGGGGAATTCCCAGGGTTTCCTCTGTCCCCCCCCACCCCCGCTCCCCGCGCTGCCCCGGTCACTTTCGCGTCTCCCAAGCTGCGGCTCCGGGATCCGCCCGAGCACCGGGGACTGCCCCGGCACCGAGAGCCCCTGACCCGCAATTCCCGGGAACGGGGACCCCCCGAACTTCCATTTGCGGGCGAACCCCCGTTCCTGGGCACAGAGACCCCCGTGAACGTTCATTTCGGGGCACCGGGACCCGCCTGTAATGCCTTCCCCAGCCCCGATAACCCCTGCACTCCCTTATCTGGAGCCTAGAACCCCCTGAATCCAATATCCCGGGCACGGAAACCGCCCTGAACCCCGATTTCTGGGCACCGGGACCCACTGCATCCCCTTATCCGGCACCGGGACCCCCTGAACCTCAATTTTCAGGCAGCAGGACCCCTTGAACCCCGGAATCCGGGAAGTGAACCCCCCTGAACCCCATTTCCTGGGCACTGGGACCCCAGTGCATCCCGTTATCCAGCCCTGGGACCCCCTGAACCCCATTCCACTGCATCAGGACTCCCTCGAGCCCCTCATTCATGTGAACGGGGACCCCCTGCACCCCCTTCCCGGTCACTGGACCCCTGCCACGCCATTGTCTGGCACCGGGACCTCCCTGAACCCCGATTGCTGGGAAGGGACTCCCCCTGAAGCCCCATTCCTGGGCACTGGGACCCCACTGCATCCCCTTACACAGCACCAGGACCCCTTGAACTCCCATTCCGCTGCACCAGCACCCCCGTGCACCCCCATATTCGGGACGGGAACCCTCCCAAATCCTCCGTTGTCAGGCACAGGTACCTCCCCCTGCACCCCCTTATCCAATACCCATGCCCCCCCTCGCACCCCCTTTCCCGCCACTCTCCCTATGAGACACCCCAGCCCCCGCTTTTCCTTGACCCTGGCACACCCTGAACCCCCACTCCTGCCTTCCCCAGCCCCCACCCATCACCTTCCTCAACCCCGGGTCCCGTGCACCCCCTTTCCTGGGCACAGGGACCCCCTGCACCCCCCATTGCCCTCACCCCCCTTCCCTTGACCTGGGACCCCCTGAACCTCCGTTCCTGGGCATGGGGACCCCCTGCACCCCCTTATCCGGGACTGGGACCCCTTCCTGGACCCCCTTCACACCCCTCTGGGACCCCCCGCACCCCTCCCCGCCCCTCCCGCCCTTCCCAGATCCCAGACCCGCCCTTTTCCTTCACCTTTGCACCCCCAGATCTCCCAAATTTCCGGGTCCCCCCAGTTCTCCACTCCGGGCGCTTCCTTAAGGGGGTCCCAGGGGTTCCCAGGTGGTTCTCAGAGGGCTCCAGGGCGGTCGCAGCGGGATCCAGAGGGATCCAGAGGGATTCTCTGCAATTCCCCCGTCCCCTCCCCGTCCCGCCCTCCTCGGTCCCTTTCGCTTCCGCGTCCCAACCTGCGAGACCGGGATCTGCCCGGCGACCGGTGACGTCACTGACATATCGGGCTGCAATTGGCGAACATGAAAATAGGGGGCCGAATGCTGCTGTGGGGGTTGGGCTGTGGGCGGGGTCGGGGAGCTGTGGGCGGGGTCGGAGGGGCTGTGGGCGGGGTCGGGGGGCTGTGGGCGGGGTCGCAGCGGAGCAGAGCCATGGCTGCAGCGCTGGGTCTGGGGCTGCTCTTGGGACTCCTGGGGGACCCGGGGGCAGCGACCAAAGGTGAGTGGGAACCCCGAAACCGGGAACCCTCTGAACTTCCATTACCGGACACCGGGGTCCACTTGAACCCAGAATTCCGGGAAGAGAATCCTCTGAACCCCCATTCCTGCGCAGGAAAAACCCCCTGAACCCCCATTCCTGGGCACAGGGACCCCCGTGAACGTTCATTTCCTGGCAGCGGGACCCCCCTGCACCCCCTTATCTGGCCCCGGGACCCACCGCATCTCCCACTTCTGGTTTGAACTCTGAATCGCTGCACGTGAACCCCCTGAACCCCCATTCCTGGCCCCTGGGACCCCCCTGAATCTCCATTTCTGGAACTGGGATTCCCCTACACCTCTGTCAGTGCTCTGGGACCCCCCTGTCCCCCCTTTTCGGACATCCCGCATTTCCCAGACCCGAGACGCGCCCTTTTCCTTGACCTTTGGACTCCCCAGATCTCCGAACTTTCCATGTGCCTCCCGTTTTCCACTCCCGCCCCTTCCCGAAAGGGGGTTCTAGAGGGTCCCAGGGGTCTCAGGGGTCTCGCAGGGGGCATCTAGAGGGATCCAGATAACTCCCTGGAATTTCCCCTTTCCCCCGTCCCCTTCCCCCGCGTTCCCTCAGTCTCTTTCGCGTCTCTCAAACTGCGTCCCCGGGATCCGCCCGCCTCTCCCAGCACCAGACCCCCCTTTCAGTGACCCAGGGACCCCCTGGAGCCCCATTCCTGCCTTTCCCAGCTCCCAGACCCCGCTGCCCTCAACACTGGGGACCCCTGGACCCCCTTTGGTGGGCACAGGGACCCCCTGTATCCCCCTATGCCACCTCTCCCAGTCCCTTCCTTGAACCTTGGACCCTTCCCAGCTCTCCCAGTTTCACTCTTCAATCTTTGCGTCCCCCCAGTGTGTGTCCTGCTGGGGGGAGGGGGGTTCTTGGGGGTTCAGGAGTGTCCCAGGGGGAATTCTGGGCCCCGCGACCTCCCTGAATTTCAGTTCTGGGCACTGGAGCCTCCCTGTGCCCCCTTATCCAGTACCAATCTCCCTGCATCCCCTTTCCCATCCATCCTTCCTTCCCCAGTCCCCATTCCCCCCTTTTCCTTGTCTCTGACATCACCTGGATCCCATTCCTGCTTTTCTCAGCCCCCAGCCCCCCCTTTCCTCTGCTTCAGGAACAGAGCCTCCCATTCCCAGGTCTCCCCACCTTGTGACCCCTTTCCTTGGCACTGGGGACCCCTGGACCCCCTTTCCTGGGCACAGGGACCCCCTGGAACCCCCATCCCACTTTTCCAGTCCCTGCCTCCCCCCCTTCCCGTCCATAACACTGGAACCCCCTTGAGCCCCCATTTTTGGACACCAGGACCCCCTGCAGGCCCTTTCCTGTCCATCCCACCTCTCCCACCCTGCACACCCTTTCCTTGGCCCCAGGATCCCCAAACCCCTTCCCAGCTCTCCCAGTTCCCCTTTCATTGTTCCATGATCCCCTCAACCCCCCCCCAAATCTCCATGCCCCCCAGTTCTCCACTCACTGCATTACCTGCACGTGGCGGTGTCAGAGCCCAGCCCAGGAATCCCCCAGTACATGGAAATTGGGTTTGTGGATGGGATCCCCTTCACACGCTACGACAACGAGCGGGGCCGGATGGAGCCACTGACAGAGTGGGTAAAGGATTCAGCTGATCCAGAATATTGGGATAGGGAGACCCAGATTGCTGTGGGGAACCAGCACATCAATGCCAGGAACCTGGAGACACTGCGGGAGCGGTACAACCAGAGCGGGGGTGAGTGGGGGGAGCTGTGGGGCTGGGATGGGGATCCATGGGTTGGGATGGGATCTATAGGTCATGGATGTGGATCCATGGGGTTCCAATTGGTTGAAATCCCAATTGGTTGGGATCCGTTAGGCTGGGATGGGATATCTTGTGATCCATTGATTGGGATGTGGATCCATGGGACTGGGATTGGATCCATGGAGCTGGGTTGGGATCCATGGGGTTGAGATGAGATCTGTGGGGCTGGGATGTGAATCCATGGGGCTGGGATGTGGATCCATGGGGCTCCAAGGGGCTGGGATGAGGCTCTGTGGGGCTGGGACACAATTCCATGGGTTTCTGTGGGTACAATCCCCCCAGGTCTCCACACCGTACAGTGGCTTTACCGCTGTGAACTCCTGTCCGATGGGAGCGTCCGTGGGTCCCGCCGGGAGGGCTACGATGGTTGGGATTTAATCTCCTTTGACCTGGGATTCGGGAGATTTGTGGCGGCTGACAGCGTTGGTGAGATCAGCAGGAGGTGCTGGGAACAGGATGGGACCGAGGCTGAGAGGTTGATGAATTACCTAAAACATGAATGCCCGGAATGGCTCCAGAGGCACGTCAGACACGGGCAGAAGGAACTGGAGCGCAAAGGTGGGAGCAGAATTCCTGTGGGATTTGGAATTTCGGAATGGAGGACTTGAGAACATGTCAATTCCTATGGGAATTCCATGGATAGATCTCACCTCCATCCCATTCCCATGGAATTCCATGGTCAGATTTCACTTCCATCCCATTCCAGTGGGAATTCCATGGTCAGATCTCCCCTCCATCCCATTCAAGTAGGAATTCCATGGTCAGATCTCACCCCAGACCCATTCCAGTGGGAATTCCATGGATGTCTATCACCATTATCCCATTCCAGAGCCCCCTGATGTCCACGTGTCTGGAAGAGAGGAACACGGGACGCTGATCCTGTCCTGCCACGCGTACGGATTCTACCCCAACAGCATCGCAGTCAGCTGGATGAAGGGGGGTGAAACCTTGGATCAGGAGACGGAGTGGGGCGGGATCGTTCCCAACAGCGACGGCACCTTCCACACCTGGGCCAGGATCGAGGCGCTGCCGGAGGAGCGGGAGCAGTACCGGTGCAGGGTGGAGCATCCCGGAATGCCAGAGCCTGGGATCTTTGCTTGGGGTGAGGCTGGGAATGTGGGGATTGGGAATTTGGAATTCCTAAATGGGGATTCCCCTCACCCTCCTCACTATCCCGCGTTTCCCAGAGCCGACATCTGGCGGGAATCTCACCGTGGTGGTCGCTGTGTCCGTCATCGCTGCCATCCTCATCCTCATCGTCCTCATCGGATTTGGCGTCTGGAAGCTCCAATCCGGTAACACACGGGATGGGGGTTGGGAAGGGACACGGATCCACCCGGCACTGTTCTGGGAATCCTGTGCAACTGACACTGATCCCACTTTGTTTCCATAGGGAGGAGGGACAGGAATGGATACAACCCTGCAGCCGGTGAGTTCCAGTGGTGGATCCAGCTCTGGATCCCCTCTGTGCGGATCCCAGGATGGATCCTGGGGTTAATTCTGGTGTGTGATCTGTGCTGGAATCTCATGGATCTTCTCTTTCTGCAGGAAAAGTTGTGGGAACCAATGGCTTGAGCACAGGTATGGAGCAGGATCGGGGTGAGATTCCAGAGAGGAATTGGGGCAGGATGGACAGACTGGGATTGGGGAGGGATTTCTGATCAGAGCAGGGTCCAGAGTGGGATCAGGTGGAATTGTAGAGTGGGATTGGGGCTGGATTCTGGTGTGGGATCAGGAGGGATGGATGGAGCAGGATTGGTGTGGGAGGGATGGAGCAGGGTTGTGGCAGAGTGGATGGAGTGGGATTGGGTGGGATGGATGGAGCAGGATTGGAGCAGGATTGAGGTGGGATTGTGTGGGATTCTGGAGAATCTCCTGCTCTCCATGGACTCCAGCCAGGTCCATCCTGTGGAATGGGGACAGGGACAGGGTGACACCATGACCCTCTCTCATCCTGGCAGGAATCACAGCCTGAGTGATCCATGGAGCTGGATCTGGCCCCTTTCCTTTTCCCTGGAAAGCTGAGAGCTGCCAGCAGAGCTCATCCTGCTGCTCCCACCCACCCCACAGCTCTTGCTAACAGATCCATTTCCCATTTTCCAATGTTTTAAAAGCAAGAACAACAAATATTCACAATGTTTCACTTCTGGTGCAAAACTATCCTGCTTTGGGAAATAAATCCAGGTTCCCTCCTCCAGTGTCTGGTAGTTCACCTCTGTGAGCCAAGAATGGGAATGGGGTCACTGAAGCAGGGATGGGGACACCAGGAGCAGGATGGGAACACCAGGAGCAGGATGGGAACACCAGGAGCAGGATGGGGAGATCAGGAGCTGGACTGCAACACTAGGAGCAGCCACACCAGCTCCATCACCCAGGATTAATTTCCCGCTCCGTGTCCCATGTCTGAGGTGTCCCCAGAAGGGTTTGGCCACGCTGGGCTCCTGGAGGGGCAGTCAAATGGGGGGAGGGGTCAGGCCAGGCCTTGTTGTCCCCAGAGGTCCTTGAGTGTCCCAAAATCAGGGCTCAGGATCTCAGAGAGGTTCCCTGGCCATGACCACGGCCATGACACGAGCATGAGATGGCCGTGAGAATGACCATGAGTGACACAACCCTGAGATGACCATGACCTTGGGATGACCATGACTGTGACCATGACCATGACACAATCACAACCCTGACCATGAAATGATTTGGACCAAGAGATGACCGTGGCTTGGCCATGGCACAACTGTGGCCTTGAGGTGACCCTGACGTGATCGTGGCCATGAGATTACCATGAAGTGACAATGACATGATCATGAGATGACCATTACAGTGACATAACCCTGAGCATGAGATGATGGTGATCAGGAAATGACCATGACCATCACTATGAGATGGCCATGACCGTAAGATGACCATAAGATGATTATGACAATGGGATGACCATGAGATGACCATGACACCACCATGGCCATGAAATTATGAAGGCTTTGAGATGACCATCACTATGACTATGACACGATTTTGACCAAGAGGTGACCATGAGATGACCACAATCGTCTCACACAATGGCCATGTGGTGATCACGACCATGAAATGATAATGACGCAGCCATGGCTGTGAGACAATTGTGACCATGAGGTGACTGTGAGATGACCATGAGATGATCATGACCATAAGGTGATGGTGATGACCATAACTGTGGGGAATAAGCCTTACAGAATAAGGACCTTTCCCACTTTTGTTCAATCCTGTTCACTTCTGTTCACCAAAAGGCATTCTGGGGAGGTTCAGCTGTGGGTCGATGGCCAGAGAGTTGGTGGTTGGTGGTTGCCTCATGTGTGAGGCAGGGATTGGCTGAGGAGATGCGTGGACACCACATGATCAGAGAGCTGATTGGGTAAAGGGACACATCAATAACAACACTGCAATGGCAGGCAGAAAAAACGTGTGCTTATTTTGGTTAAGTTTGGAGCAAGTTTTAAGTATAAAAAACCTCAGTTGGTTACAATAAAGGAACTTCTTTGGAACAAGCAAGGAGGTCCATGTGTCCTTGTTCCTCATTGCTGTGCATGACCATGAAATGACCATGACCATGATTGTGATCATGACATGACCATGACGATTGTGGCCATGAGTTGACCATGAGATGATCTTCGTATGACCATGACCATGTGAGGACCATGACTGTGACCATGTCCATGATATGATCATGACCGTGAGAGGACTGTGACCGTCGGATGACCATGACATAGCCATGAGCATGAGATCATGACCATGAGAGGACCATGACCTTGAGGTGATCAGGGGATGACCATGAACATGAGATGATGGTGCTGAGGAAATGACCATGACCATGACATGACTATGACCATGAGTCGACCATGAGATGACCATGATCATTTAATGACCGTGAGCATTTCATGACCATGACACAGCTATGAAGTGATCAAGGTCATGAGATGACCATGATTTGACCATGGCCATGGGGTCATAAAGACCACGAGATGAGCAAGAGATAACCATGGCCATGAGACAACATATAACAATGAGACAACCATGACCATGAGATGATTGTGACCAAGCGATGACAATGATATGACCACAACACAACCATGGCCATGAGACCACTGTGACCATGAGGTGATTCTGAGATGACAGTGAGATGACCATGACTGTGAGGTGACCATGATGTGACCATGTGATGACCCTGGCCATGTGGTGGCCATGACCATGAGATAACCATGGCAGGACTATGAATATGAGATGACCAAAACAGAACCATGGCCATGACATCACCATGACATGACCTTGGCTGTGAAACAATAGTGACCATGAGGTGAGTGTGAGATGACCATGAGATAACCATGACCATGAGATGATGCTGATCAGGAAATGGCTGTGACCTTGAGATTATCATGACCATGACACAACCACAGCCATGAGATGACCATGATATGACTGTCGCCATGAGCTGACCACGAGATGATCATGAGATGACCGTGACCATACAATGACTTTTGACTATGACTATGACATGGCCATGGTTATGAGATGACCATTCTAATGAGATGACCATGAATGTGAGATTACTGTGAGCATGTGATGACTGTGACCAAGAGATGACCAAGAGATGACCATGCTAGTGAGATCATCGTGATCTATTTGCAAATAAAGATGAGTTGGTGGGAGATGTGGTAGTTGGAGGCCACTTGGGGCATAGTGATCATGGAATGATAAAATTCTCAATATTTGGTGAAGTCAAGAGGAGCATTAATAAGACTTTTACACTGGACTTTGGGGGGGCAGACTTTGGCCTATTCAGGAGACTTATTGAGAGAGTTCCTTGGGAAGCAGTCCTTATAAACAAAGGAGTTCAGGAAGGGTAGGCATGCTTCAAAATTGAGATCTTGAGGGCACAGGAACAGACTGTCCCTGTGTGCCAAAAGATGAGTAGAGGAGGCAACGTCCAGCCTGGATAGGCAAGGAGGTTTTGGAGGAACTCAGGAATAAAAAAAGGATGTATTATCTTTGGAAGGAGAGTCAGGTCTCTCAGGAAATATTTAAGGGGGCTGCTAGAGCATGCAGGAAAAAAAATAGGGAGGCTAAAGCTCAGTTTGAAATTAAAATTGCGACTTTTGTAAAGGATAACAAAAACTGTTTATATATATATATATATATATATATATATATATATATATTAATGGTGAAAGGAAGAGTAAGACCAAGACCAACCTTTGTTCTTTACTGGATGAGGGAGAGAACTTAATAACTGCAAATGAAGAGAAGGAAGAGTGCCTAACACACTTTCTTTGTCTCAGTTTTTAGTGAAAAGACTTGCCTTCAAGGACAACTGTCCTCTTGGGCTACTCAGTGGTGTCAGGGAGCAGAGTGTATCCCCCATTATCCAAGAGGAGGCAGTCAGAGAACTGCTGAGCCACTTGGATATTCATAAATCCATGGGACCAGATGGGATCCATCCCAGGGTGATGAGGGAGCTGGCAGATGAGCTTGTGAAGCTGTTCTCTATCATTTACCAGCAGTCCTGGCTCACTGGTGAGGTTCCAGATGACTGGAAGCTGGCCAATGTGACACCCATTCACAAAAAGGGTGGGATGGAGGATCCTGGTAATTTTAGGCCAGTCAGTCTGACCTCAGTACCAGGTAAGGTTATGGAATAGTTCATACTGAGTGTCATCACACAGAACTCACAGGATGGCCAGGGTACCAGACCCAGACAGCAGGGGTTTAGGAGGGGTAGGTCATGTTTGACCAACCTGATCTCCTTTTATGACCAGGTGGCCCTCCTGGTGGCTGTGGATGTTGTGTACCTGGACTCCAGCAAGGCCTTTGACACTGTCTCCCACAGCACACTCCTGGAAAAGCTGCAGCCCACGGCTGGGACAGGAGCACTCTGTGCTGGGTTAGGAACTGGCTGGATGGCCAGGCCCAGAGAGTGGTGGTGAATGGAGCTGCATCCAGCTGGCAGCCAGTCACCAGTGGTGTACCTCAGGGGTCTGTGCTGGGACCAGTTCTGTTTAATATCGTTATTGATGACATGGATGAAGGGATTGAGTCTTTCATTAGTAAGTTTGCAGATGACACTAAACTGGGAGTGTGTGTCCATCTGTTGGAAGGTGGGAGGGCTCTGCAGACAGACTTGAAACAGTTGAATAGATGGGCAGAGTCTAACAGGATGAAGTTTAATAAATCCAAGTGCCCAGTCCTGCATTTTGGCCACAATAACCCTCTGCAGTGCTATAGGCTGGGGATGGTGTGGCTGGACAGTGCCCAGGCACAAAGGGACCTGGGGGTGCTGGTCAACAGCCAGCTGAACATGAGCCAGCAGTGTTGCCCTGGTGGCCATGAAGGCCAATGGCTCCTGGCCTGTATCAGGAATGGTGTGGCCAGCAGAACTAGGGAGGTCATCCTTCCCCTGTACTCGGCACTGGTGAGGCAACACCTTGAGTGCTGTGTCCAGTTCTGGCCCCTCAGTTTAGGAAGGACATTGAGACACTTGAGTGCGTCCAGAGGAGGCAACGAGGCTGGTGAGAGGCTTGGAACACAAGCCCTGTGAGGAACAACTGATGGAGCTGGGGTTGTTTAGCCTGGAGAACAGGAGACTCAGGGATGACCTTATCACTCTCTACAGCTCCCTGAATAAGGTGATTGTAGTCAGGTGGGGTTGGTCTTTTTCTCCAGTCAGCACTGACCGAACCAGAGGACAGAGCCTCAAGCTGCGTCAAGGGAAATATAGGTTGGATATTAGGAAAAGGTTTCTTACAGAAAGGGTGATAAAGTTCAGGAATGGCCTGCCTGGGGAGGTGGTGGAGTCACCATTCCTGGATGTGTTCAAGAAAAGACTGGATATGGCACTCAGTGCCATGGTTTAGTTGAGGTGTTGGGGCATGGGTTGAACTCAGTGATCTTTAAGGTCTCTTCCAACCTTGTGATTCTGTGAATTCTGTGACCATGAGATGGCCATGAGCTGACCATGATGTGATTGTGACCATGAGATGAGCATAACAATGAGATGACTGAGAGGATGCATGATGACTGTCAGCAAATGACCGTGACCATGTGATGGCCATGACTGTGATCATTAGATAACCATGACCCAAACGTAGCCCAGAGATGACCATGATAAGATTGTGGCAAATGAGTTGAACATGAGATGATCATAAAATGACCATGACAATGCAATGATCATGACCGTGACCATGACACAACCATGACCATGTGATGACCATTACAATGAGATGACCATGAGCATGTGATGATTGTGACCACCAAGAGATGATCACAACACACCATGGCTATGTGTGATCATGATCATGACATGACTGTGAGATGACCATTATAGTGAGATATCCACGAAAATAAGATGATGGTCATCAGGAAGTGGTCACCAGGAAATGACCATCACCCTGAGATGGCCATGAGCTGACCATGCCCATGACACAGCCATGATCATAAGATGACCATTACAGTCAGATGACCGTGAATGTGACCATGACAGAACCATGACCATGAGATGACTATGAACATGAGATGATTGTGACCAAGACATGACCACAATACAACCATGGCCATGTGGTGATCAAGACCATAAGAATGATGCCTTAAGTTTTAACTTTCATATTTTCCATATTCTGTACTGTGCTAGTATATAACTCTGAACTTCATATAAAGTGTTAGCAAGTTCTCTTGTGAGTCAAAGCGGAGTTGGGGGGGGACACAAACCCACCCCCATAATCAGCAGAGCAGGGACGGAGCGGGGGGTCCCGGCCGGGACGGAGCCCACGGGGAGGGGCTGCGGCCGCCGGCGGCTCAGGAGCTCTGTGGGCAAAGAAAAGGGGATGACACCGGGCTGGGGGGCCCCGGGGGGAGCGCACACACCCAGGGGGATGGGAGGACATGACCCTCGGGACCCCCCCTCACCTTCTTGCACAGGTGGAAGCCGAGCGCCAGGAAGACGAAGCCAACACGGAGTTCCTAATCCCTGTCAGCATCTTGCTGCGGGCAGCTCCGGCGGCAACTCTGCGGGGTCCCATGGGCTCGGTTTTGGGGTTCCACCCTCCCCTTTTCACCACTTTCCCACTGTCTCCCACCCCTAACTCACCTCCCCCGACCCCTCAGCCCCTCCCGCTCTCCCTTTGGGGGGTCCCCTCCTCCTCCCCCTCCATTCCGGGCTCCCCCTTCGCCCCCTTTTCCCGCTTCTCCCTCCCGTCCCAGCGCCTCCCGCCCCCCGCTCACGCGAGAGCTCCGCGCCCGCAGCCGGGGGGGCTCCCAGCACCACCAGTGCCACCAGCAGGGCCCCAGCTGCCGCCCCTCGCCCCATGGCTGGGGCCGGGCAGGGAGCAGCAGCCCCAAAGCAGCCGCGCTGCGCTGGGAGCGCCAGTCCGGAGCAGGGCGGGCTCGGCAGCGCCGCGCGCTCTCATTGGCTGCCGCCACTTTTGGGGTTCCGATCTCAGAGACTCCGCCACACAACTGATGATTCTTCAACCCGCTCTCATTGGCTGCGGCGCGTTTTGGCTGTGTTTTGATTGGCTGAGGGGTTCCCGGGACGCTGCAGCCCCGGACTGGGGGTTTTTGGGGAGGTGGGGGGGGAACCTTGGGGCGCTGGGCAGGTGGGAGCTCAGGTGAGCCCAGCAATGCGTGCCCATGTGCGCAGCATCTCAGGGCTGCCCGTGGTGAGCGGTGACGCTGGCCCGATGCCAGGCACCCCCAGAGCCGCTCTGTCCCTGCCCCCGCCGCCGCACAGGGCCAGAAAATGGAACCGAGGGTTCCTGCGTGGGGACAAGGACTGGGAGAGATCCCTCAGCAAATCCGGCACGGGCACAACAGACCCGGCCTGGGCACACGGAGGGAATTTATTACCAAATTACAGCAGCACAAGGAGAAGGGAAAGAAATCTCTCCAACACCTTCCCCCTGCCCAACACGGATCAGCCAGAACAGGGGTCACCAGGGCTCTGCCCAACGAGGGTCCCTGGGGATCATCCAGCCACGATCCTCCCATGGGGGATGGAGCTGGAGCAGCGCACGAAGCTCTTCCCACACTCGGGACACTCGCAGGGCCTCTCCCTGGTGTGGAAGTGCTGGTGAGTGACAATCTCTGAATCCCACCTGAAGCTCTTCTGACATTACAAGCACTCCTAGGGCCCTTCCCCAGTGTGGATCTTGTGGTGCTTGCTGAGGTCGGAGGTCCCACTGAAGCTCTTCCCACATTCCCCACACTCCCAGGGCCTCTCCCCAGTGTGGATGCTCAGGTGCTCCATCAGGGTGGAGCTGTAGCTGAAAACCTTCCCAGATTCCAAGCACTTGTGGGGCTTCTCCCTACCATGAGGCTTCTCCACCAGCTCTCAGCTCTGGCTGCATCTCTGGCCACCTTCTTGGCTCAGGGCAGCTCTTTCCTCCTCACACCTCCCTGGGCTGGGTTTGCAGCCCCTCCTCCTGAGGGATCTCTGGGGCTTTTCCTCCTCCTCCATCTATCCACAGCTTGAGAATGACAAACCCCGATTTGGGGGAAACGTGGAAGTGCCTTGGAGTAGAGGCTCCTCCTGGCCAGGTCCATCTCTGGAACTCAGCAGGAGTCTTGTGCCCATGAAAATTTCCACAATATCAAGACTCAGCCCAATGGTTCCAAGGGTTCCCCCTTCTCCAGCGTCCTGCTTAGGGATGATCCAGGGGCTTTTGGGGGTCCATGGGGCCCTTCTGCCCTGATGCTCTACTTTGAGATTCCAGGGATACCAGGGATCCCTCCTCTCCAGGCCCTCCCTTTCCAGTCTGCTGGGGTCCCCCAGCTCTGGGATCTCCCCTCTCTGCTCTCCCCAATCTGGGGATCCCAGGGGTTCCCCTCCTCTGCTCTCCCGGGGGTCCCCAGGACCAATGTCCTCCCCTGGGCAATGGCCACGTGGGCCCCCAAAGATCCCCCAAGGGGCTCAGCTTTGGGCTCCTGCAAGATCCAAACCTACACACACAGAGAAAAAAACCTCCCAGGGACACCAGATGATAGTTGGGGTCAATTCCACAATCTGTGAGCTCCACACACACCCCAATAAAAAACCCTCTCAGGGACCACCCGATGGATTTGGGACGAGCTCCCCCTCTCCGCTCACCTGCAGGACGAGGAAGGGGTGATGGTGCCGCGGCTGCGGCCACAGGGGGCACTGGAACCTCCTGTTCCTCCTGTTCCTGCTCCTGCTCCTCCTGTTCCTGCTCCTCCTTTTCCTCTCTCCCTCCTCCTCCTCCTCCTTCCTAACCCCACCTCCTCCCCAGTTCCTGCCTTCTGTGTATTTAGAGTGGAGAACCTTGCTTGCATTTAGAACCAGAACAAAGATCCCAGATGGAACAAGGCTTGATACTTTTAGTCAGAAGTATCAGTGACTAAAGGTCACGTTTCCTTTGGTTTGGTGTGTCCTTGTTCCTCCTCAGTGTTCAGGGTGAGTTATGGGGTCTTCTTGTTTGCTGCATTTTCCGAGTTCCTCTTGCACCCTTTGGGCCATAGGCTGTGCCCTGGGAGGGTTCTTTGTGCTCCTTTGTGACACAGGAGAACCTTCCAGGCGGTTTCTGCGTGAGCTGCTGCTGGGATGTCACAGGAACAGCGCCACGTCCCCGTGGTGTTCCCGTTGCTGTGGGACACGGAGGCCTCAGTGCCCAGAGTGGCTCTGGGCTCGTTGCCGGAGGATCCTCCTGCCCGAGGCATTCTCAGCAGCCAGGCCAGCCCTGACGGGTGTCCTTCTGTGCTTGCAGGGCTACAGGTTGCAGACGTGTGCAGCGCAGCCAAAATGCTCCAGCACGTGGCTGCTGCAGTTTGCACTCTGTACTCTGTGGCTTATTCGGGGTATTTTTTAACCCACTTGGCACGTAAGTCGAGGTTTTCCTTTCCTGCAGCATCAGTGGCTTTGGGCTTGCTGTGTGCTTTCTGTTCTTCCTCTGGAGCTGCGTTGACTTTGGAACCAAATTGCCATGAAGACACCATTGCTTTGGGAGAGCTCCTGCCCGCAGCTGCAGCTGGAAAAGGGGGTGTCTGCAGCCAGCAGGGCGTGCACAGCATCTGCAATGAGCCCTGGGGGGTTCTGTCCCCTCAAGCAGGGAGTCTGTGCCAGCAGAGCCTGGAACTCCCTCCCTTTGCTGCTCCAGCCAAGAACTGACCCAGCCCAGTATTTTGTGCTGCTCTCTTGCTTGCTGTGGGAAGGGACTGTGACTCCTGGAGGGATGCTGTGAAAGCAAAATGCTCTCTCGGGGTTGCCTTGCTCCGTGGCATTTCCCACCACAGGCAGTTTTTCTCCTAACAGTATCTGGTTCATGTTCCCTCTCCCATTGCAGGGCACCTCATGTCTACATTCCGAGCAGCTCCTCCTTCGGTGAGTGGGAAAGGAACCTTTGGTGTTTGGAATTGTGCAGCAAGTTGTGAGCTCAGCCTGTGGCAGCCGAGTGCCAGCCTGGGAGGCTGAAGCAAAGTTCCTGTCAGTGTCTTTGCAGCAGCAGCAGCAAAGGAATTCCCATCAGTTTTCTCCTTTTCTGCTGAAGAGCTTTTGAAGAGCTGCAGGTCTGGTTTTGCAGGCAGAGGATTGCTTGCTGGCTTTAGCCATGGTGGAATATCGAATTCCCAACCATAAGGGGCAATGTCAACTTTAGCCCATTGTTAGTTGGAACAGCTCCAAACCCATTTTCTGCTTAGTGCAGCTGGATGTGCAGCTGAGGATAAATAAGGTGATAACTGAGACAGAACTTCCCGTCCCTCACGCTGCCGTCTGTCCACAGGGCACAAAAGCAGCACCAGCACCTCCTGGGGCTCCCTCTGCTTCCAAAGAGGAGGCCAAAGAGGAGGAAGACAGCAGTGAGCTTCCCGCTGCTCTGGGGGACGATGGTGAACTTCCCTCAGTGCTGGGAGATGACAGTGAACTTCCCGCTGCTCTGGGAGATGAGGGCGAACATCCTGCGGTGTGGGAATGCAACGGCGAGGCTCCCGCGGTGTGGGACAAGGACAGGGGGCATCTCCCGGCGTGGGACGAGGACGGTGGATGTGCCCTGGTGTGGGACCAGAATGGCCAAGCTCCCACGGAGTGGGAGGAGGACAACGGACAATTCGCAGTGTGGGATGAGGATGGAGGACATCTCCCGGAGTGGGATGAGGATGGAGGACATGTCCCGGTGTGGAATGAGGATGGAGGACATCTCCCAGTGTGGAACAAGGACAACAGACAACATGCAGTGTGGGATGAGGATGGAGGACATCTCCCATCGCCCATCCTCCTCGCAAAGGATGGAGGACATCCTGTGTCTTGGGAAGAGGAGAGTGAACATCTCCCAGCATGGGAAGTGGACAGTGACCATCCCCTGGCTTGGAAAGATGATGGCGAACCTGCATTATTTTGGGAAGAGGATGGAGAAGCTGCAGCATTTTGGGAAGAGGCTGGAGAACCTCCCTCTGCTTGGGAAGAGGACAATGAAGCTCCCTCTACTGTGGGATCCTGGGCTGAACATTCTGACAGCAGCACAGTCCTGCAGCCAGAGGGGAGAGGGGAGTGGTGCCTGATGCAGCTGAGTACGTCTGCTCTGTTCCTGGGTGCCCGAGCAGGTGCTGTGTGTGTGTCTGGGCATCAGCTGCACCCAGGGTTGCTCTGCAGCTGAATGTAACAGAGCCATTTATTGTCCTTCCCCAGCTGACACCAAGGGGCTCACGGCCCCAGGGAGTGGGGCTGCTTCTGGCTCTGCTGCAAGGTGGGGTCTCACTCTGGGAGGGAGCGTCTTCCACGTTTTTTCTTTCAGGGAACACCGTGAGCGAGGCGGAGCCTGGCCAGAAATACCTGGAAGTGGAGCAGATTGGCCAAGGGTAAGTGCACGGCAGCTGCTTCTGCACAGGCAGGGCTGGGTGTTGTGCTGGTGCAGGATCAAGTGAGAGGTCAGGAGAGCCCAAAGCACCTTGAGACACTGGGCTACCATCCTGCTGTCTCTCAGTCCTGATCAGAATTGATAACTGTGGTCAGAAGGCACCGTCAAAGGCCCCTGAGGCTGGCAGTGTCCTGCCTGCAGCAAGGAGCAGGACCTGGAAGATCTTCTGTCCCTGGAACTGGATTGCCTAAAGAGCAACTCACCATCTGGTGACTGTCAGAAAACAGTTCTCAAGAATATTTCTTTCAAATATTTTGCTTCAAAAAATATCCACTGGTCAGGATTATCAACCTAATGGTTTAGAAACAGAAACCAGAGATGAACTAATAAGTGCTCTATTCTAGCACAGGTAGCAGACCCCATACATTCAGTAACAGACATAGAGCTGATGCACTCTGGGGTAAAATGCATCACCTGCCTGATGGCAGGGCCCTTGTGGATCCTGCAGGTCTTAGGCAGGAAATGAAAAAGGATGAAATGCATTCTTTTCCACTTCTTTAGACACCCATTTCTCACCTCAGGTTTTGAGCTAAAGCAGTTCAGGGTGGACATTTGGGATTTGCTCCAGCCCAATTCCTTCGTGTTGGGTCTCCGTTTCCTCTTGCACACCTTGCATGGCAGAGGGCTGGTGGCTGCTGTGCTGCTGTTGGAAGGGTCGATGCACCCAGGTGTTTGTGAACGCTGCAGGCAGCAGAGATCTCCTGTCTGGGCTGGCTTTCACTGCCAGGGCCTAAAGCGCTGCTTCTTTCTTCTCTGCTCTTTTGTCTCCAGGGCTTTCGGAACCGTTTACAAAGGACTCGACAGGGCCACTGGAGGAGAGGTCAGTGCCAACACGCCCAGCACGGCTGGCAGCTCTGCAGGGCTTTCCCCTCTGCCGGGAGCTGTGGCTGCAGCTCTGGGGGCCAGCAGAGCTTTCCTGCCCAGACTGCTCCTCTGCAGGCAGAGCAGTGTCAGCCTGCAGAGCACAGCTGGGACAGACTTGGTCCTTCTCAAGTGCCAAAGGAATGGAAGGAGGGCAGCGGTGTCTGTCAGTGAAGGACGCCCTGGCTTGGTCTTCATATCTAAAAGTGTGAATGCATCAGCTACTGGAGACTGAGGTCCAGTTTATCTTCATCCCAGCCTCAGACAGGAACATTATTTAGCAGTTTTTCCATCCTGCCTTTTATCTTCAAAGGGACCCTCAAGGCCTAATTAGGGAGAGATCCTACTTGGGCTCAGTTTGGGATTTTAGTCCTACTTCAGCTGTTCACAGAAGGAGAGGGAGAGAAATGAGAAGATGGATGTCAAAGCAAAGCTCTCTCCTAAATCCTGCAGTTGTGTTTGGGTCTGGTGTCAGTGACAGCCTGTGACAGGCATCACCTGAGCAATGGATGTGTGTGTTTGCTTTGTTGTGCAATCCCAAACAGAGCAGTTAGATCTGAAATCATGACCAAATCCCATAGAATTGCTAAAGGGGTCCTGGCTGTTTTGCTCTGTTTTTACAGAACCAGAATTACCTCCTGCTTGCAACATGTGATTGAATAATAATAATAATAATGAGAGTGTTGAGGCCATTTGAGGGGACTGTAGGTGCAGAGAATGTTGTTAGAGCTTTGAGGCTGACAGCTGAGGGACCATTTCTGCAGAGCTTGCAAGGCCAAATGTCTCTGGCCATGTGTTCTGTAAGCAGCCCCCAGCTGGCAGAGCAATGGGCTGTGGGAATGGTCCTTGCTGAGCTCTGGTGTCCCATCCCAAGGCAGTTGGGCCCAGCCTGGCTCCGTTGCTCTACAAAGTCTCGCTCCGTGTTTGCTGTGGCCTCCTGGCACAGACTCCTGCAGTTAAAGGCTGCAATGTCCCTTCAGGTGGCCATCAAGAAAATGAGTCTCAGAGGGCAGAACAGGGAACGAGCTGTGAATGAGATCCTGCTCCTGAAGGACAAGAAGAACCCCAACATTGTCAAATTTCTGGACAGGTGAGTGCTTCAGCTCTTATCCCATGCCCAGGCCCTGCATTAACCTTTCCTGGCATCTGGAGTCTGTAGCCTGTTTTGAAAATGCCTGACTCAGCCACATTTTCCCAAAACAACAGCCTGGCAGTTCACTCCCTCCATGTGCTTTTGTTGCTTTGCTTTGGTTTTTCCTTCAAGTTCCTCCCCGTTTGCTGTGTCTTCTAACAAGTGCTGATGAACCACAGCAGAAATTATTTCCCTTGGCTTCTTCTTCCCAGCCCTTTTCCATTGCTACAGATGCCAGGAAGACCAGGTTCTTCTTTCCAAAAATGCCTCATTTACCCATTTTTCACTGGCCTTGCCTGTTTCTGAAGGGACTTTCTGAAAGGTTTTCTGACTGCTTTTGTCCCAAGTGCTGCACAGCCTCCTCCCCTGGATAACCCTGGGAATTGTGTTGCCTTGTTCTGCAGGGAATGGTGGAACTGATGAGTTCAGAAGCTGAACCAGCTGGGGCCAAGGGTTGTGGTTCCACATTGATATGGGCTGTTGCTAAACTGCATTTTTCACCTGCTTGCCATCTCATTCCTCTCCTTTCTCACAGGTGTCTCCTTCTCCTTTAGACTGTGCAGATTCCATGGGCTGTGCAGCCTGGCAGGAATGTCTCTCCATCTGATTCTGTCCTCATTGATAATTGACCTGGAAACAAAACTCCACTCCAGGCTTTTCCATGGGGGAATTGAGCTCTGCACTTTAATTTCCATGCCATTGCTTTCCTCTTCCAGCTTCCTTGTTGATGGAGATGTCTGGCTGGTGATGCAATACATGGATGGAGGAACTTTGCAGGATGTTGTCAGACAGATACGCATGGCTGAAGGAGAGATGGCAGCTGTCAGTCGGGAGGTGAGGGATCCTGCTTGTCACTCCCATGGCTGGGACACGATGGTCCTTCCAAACAGGGCGTGAGAACAGGAGAGGCTCCGTGCTCAGAGCTTTGTTTCTGTGTTGTTTTTGTGAGCTGGAGAAGAAAGAGCCTCTGCAGTGAACGGCCTGCCAGCATCACTGCACTTCTACTCTGTTCTTGTTCTGTCTCCTGCTGTTCTGGTACTCTCTGTCTGGTTTGGATTTGATTTGCTGTTCTCAGCTTTGCCTTGAACCATTTGCCTGGAGCTTGTGTGCACTGCACTCCTGGCCTGTCACAGCAAAGCTGCTGCTGGCACAATTCTGAACCGTCCTTTCTTGTGTGATATATTCTGGCCATTGGTTTTTGCCCTCATGTTTCTTGTTCTCTCTCAGTGTCTGCAGGGCCTGGATTTCCTCCATTCCAAGCGGGTGATCCACAGGGATCTGAAGAGCTCCAACATCCTCCTGGGCAAGGACGGCTCTGTCAGGCTGGGTGGGTGTTCCTGGCCAGGCACGGCGCTCCCGGGCTGCGGGTGTGGGGCTGCTTCCCAGGGAGGGCCACAGCCCCACAAGGGCTGCTGGGGGCACTGCCCGGCTCCTGCTGCCAGCTGAGAGCGGCTGCCCCTGCAGAGAGCTCAGGAGAGGAGCAGGGTGCCAGCAGTGCCTTTGCTCTGCCTATGGCCCTTCTTTGTGCTTGGTTTCCTCATTCCAGCTGCCTTTGACAGGGTTTGTTTCTGTCCTCAGCTGATTTTGGCCTCTGCGCTCAGCTCAGCCCTGAGCAGGACCAGTGCAGCTCCATGGTGGGCACTGCTCACTGGATGGCCCCAGAAGTTGTGACCAGATCTCCTTATGGCCCCAAGGTGGACATCTGGGCCTTTGGCATTGTGACCATCGAGATGGTGGAAGGAGAACCTCCTTACTTCAAGGAATCGGTGGCCATGGTAAGAGGCAAATTCTGCAGTGGCTGCAGAGGCCTGTGAGCACAGGGGGACCCTGCACTGGGAGCAGCAGCTGGAGGTTTCTACACATGGGGAAGGGAATTCCCAGTGGACTCCATCCTTAACACAGATGATTATTCTGCAGTCTCCAGCAAAAATCTGCTTTGGGATTTATGTTGTTGCAGCTCTTCTGGCTGTGAGGATGACCTGAAAATGTGAAGGAATGCAGTATCTCTAATGTTGCAAGAAAACCCCAAACCATCCCCAAATCCCACCCACAAATCCCAACAAGTTTTCTGAAGGAGTTTCTAAAAGAGGTTTTGCAAGATGATCACCCCCCTGATTCGTCTCACTGGGAAACTTGTCTAAAACCTGAAGATGATTGCTTAACATCCCATTTAGAGTCTAACATATTTCTTTCCTAGTCCAAGCTACTTTCTCTTTGTTACCAATCCTGAGCTTTCAGCAACACAAATCTCCTCTTTCTTGCCTGGCAGTTTTTGGGACGGGGCATCAGGAATGCATCTACTTGAGTGTCAGTGGCACTGCAGAGATGCACTTGATGTAAGAATCCTCTGAAATAACACAATATTTCTGACGGAGTTTCCAACGAACAAAGTCAGCCAGTGAAACTGGCTCTCAAGGCGAGATCATTTGGATGTTGCAGTGGCTGTGGCAGCCCCAGGGTTTGGTTTTTTTGGTTGGCATAGCAAAATGAGCTCTGAGCAGCATCTCTGGCAGGGAGGAAAGTGCCCCTGGAGCTGGGGCTGAGGCCCCGGGTGGATGTGAGCCCGTGTGGGTGTGAAGGGAGCTGGCAGAGCGCTGAGTTTGCTTTCCCTGCAGGCTCGTGCTCTGATCCGGCAGAACGGGACCCCGCAGCTGCAGGAGCCCCGGTGCCTGTCGGCTCTGCTGCGGGACTTCCTCGAGTGCAGCCTGGAGACGGACGAGGAGCGGCGCTGGGCTGCCCAGGAGCTGCTGCAGGTGAGGGCCAGGGGCTGCAGGGGAAGCAGCAGCGCCAGGGAGGGGTTTTCTTGTGGGGCCCCCTCCGACAGTCTCCAGTCTGGCTGCGCTCCACACGCAGAGCAAGCAGAATCCTCGCCTGCTGTGGCTTGGCAGGCTCCTTTGAAGCTCATCTGGGCCTGGTGCCCCACAGCGAGCAGGGACATCTTCAAGCAGCTCAGGGGGCCCAGAGCCCTGCCTGACCTGAGCTTGGATGTTTCCAGGGAGGAGGCACCTCCCACATCTCTGGGCACCTTCTGTCACTGTTTCCCCACTCCCCTGGTTAAAACACTCTTCCTTAGATCTAATCTGAGCCTGCTTCCCACTCCTGAGTTTCAAACCATTTCCCTTTGTCCTCTTGCAACAGAGCCTGTGAGGAACTTGACTCTGGAAAGTAACAGTTCATTTCTTTCCTTTTTATCCTTTTGGCAGCACCCATTTTTATCATCAGCCAAGCCTCTCTCCAGCCTGACACCTCTGATCACTGCAGCAAAGCAACTGAGGGAGCAGCGGAGGAGATGAAGCACTTGAGGGCAGCTTCTTGTTACAGTAGTTAGGTCAACTAGGTAGTTATGGTAGTTAGCACTGCTAGTTGGTTAGGGTAGTTAGGATTGCCTGTTTGTTATGGTTCTTATGACAGCCTGTTTGTTATGGCAGTTTTTTGAATAAAAACTCTCTTACACCTCAACTGCCTTGCCGTGTCCCTTCCTTCTCCCGCTGTGCCTCAGCTGCCCGGAGCAATGTGAGGGGAGAGCGGGCCCAGCCTGGCCCAGAGCTGAGCCCAAGCAGAGCCCTGGCAGAGCCCAGAGCAGCCTCGGCCCCTGCAGAGTCAGCCTGGAAGAAGGCGCTTGGAGCCTTCTCGGCTGCACCCGGCTCTGGGTTACAAACTGGGTGTGCTGGAAAATGCCACCGGCTCTGCACGAGGGCAGAAGGGGCCCGGGGAAGGCCCAAGTGCTCCATGCAAGGGAAAAACCTGCCCTGGGTTTGTTATAAATAACTGGGTAGTGTTGGCTTTTGCTATTATGTATTGACTTCTGCAAATTATTCTTAATTACAACAATCTTGATGCAGTACAGTTTGTAATCACTTTTAACTGCTTTTGCTATAGCATAATTTGTCAGGTTTTTGTGGCCAACGCCCTGGCCTTTGTGTAGCTCAATATCCTCAGAACATCATTTATGGATGATATTTTAATTTGCGAACAGTGTGAAAAACATGCATTATAGTTTTGGCTTTTGCAAAATATTAAAGTGGATGCCAGATGTTGTCGATTATAATGTTAACTTTTGCAGAAGTAGCTGTAGTTGTGAAATAATAACTAATGTTTTTATTTTTCTAACTAACTGACAATAATAACTCAGAGATGTTTGTGAAATAGCTAATGTTTATTTAAAGGACCTGTGGAAATGGCTAAAACCATCTGCATGGTCAGATAACATTTAAGGAAGGGATGTGATGAGGAGCCCTGCCACTGACCCTTCCACTGTCAATAACTGTCACCTGCTGAAACCACAGAACAGAGGCCATTGTGAGGGAGTGACACACAACCCTGAAAACAGCAATCCACGATTCCTGCACGTGCTCTAAAACGGCGAGTTGGGGGTCAAACCAACCTAAAGAATTCCTGGAACATGTAAACAAGTTAAAACAAATATTTGAATTACTATAATGATTATGAATATGTATTTGACCAATGTAGGGGGAAAAGGAGATAAGAAGAGTTGCTGTGGTTAACAGGTGTGCCTCAGGCCATCGCCAAGCACCAGTGCTGTTATTCATGTCTCTCTAGTTATCCCTTATTAAAATTCTAAAAATTCTAAAGCGTGAGGCTCCTTTCTCACAACACCCAAGGTACTCAACCCCTTGTTGTTCTCCCAAGGCAGGATCTGTCAATCATAAAGTTTGTCTGGATGGAGAAGAAAAGACTGCAAAGAAAAGGAAAATGCATTAGTGTGGAGGCCCATGGGCCTACCATTAGAGTTTAGTCTCCCACTCGTGGAGGACTGGTCCCCAATAAGAGGAATAGATTTCAAGGTTACCCCATTGGCCTAATTACCCTAGTTCAACCCCTGTTACCCATCTCTGGTTAGTCCCTAGAATATTCTCCTCTCTCTGTCCCTCCATTTGCCCTAATTTACTGCATTCCTCTGCCCCTGTTTCCCTATTAACTGACCCGACCCTTAACCCCTCCTTTGCACCATTTTCCCCCATATCCATTGGACCCTGACCCTCAGCTCCACCCTCACTACCCCATATAAAAACCCCCTGTGCCCTCAGCTTGCACCCTGTCTTTGTCCCTGGGCCCTGTTCAGCTCTGTGCCCTCTTCCTGTGCCAATAAACCCAGTTTGCTGCAGATCATACCCAGACCCATCCTGCCGACTTTGTCAGCTTTATAAAGCAGCCGTGAGCTCCGGGCTCCGGAGTGCCGGACGCTCCAAGGGCCTCGGCAGCGCCAGGACGCTCCAGACTGGGACAGCCAGGCAGGGCAGGAGGAATCACTGCCCCTTTCCCCTCTCTGCTGCTCCATCTCCCAGCCCAGCATCGCTGCAGGACAGCCTCACTGCCAACACCATCCTGCCAGGGATGGACTGGGGGGATCTCCTTCCCCTTCCCTCTGGCATGGAGGCAAATCCCATCTTCTCCTTGTCTGCCCTCCTTCTTCTCCTCATTCTGTCATACATCCATCCATGTTCCTTTCTCATCTCCTTCCTCCCTTCTTCCCTCTTGTTCCTTCCTCTCCTTCTGCCTTTTCCTTTTCCCTTCTCCATGTCTCTTCCACTCCTTGTCAGCCTGGGGAGCTGTGAAGAGGAAAAACCCTCCCTGTGCTGGGAAGGGTGTGGGGAATGTGAGAAGAGCTTCAGGTAGAGCTCAGCCTATTCGTGGTGACTCCAGAGACGGCGGTGTCGGATGCAGAGATCCGTGGGGATGCAGAGATCCCCCTGCAGATCCATGGGGCTGCAGACATCCCCCTGCAGATTCACGGGGATGCACAGATCCCCCCGCAGATCCATGGGGATGCAGAGATCCCTCTGCAGCCCCCGGAGCAGCCACGCTGCAGCACGGCGATGCCTGAGAGGAGGCTGTGACCCCGCGGCCAGAGGGCCCCGCTGGAGCAGCCTGTCCTGGCAGGACTGACCCCGGGGCACAGTGACCCACGCTGCAGCACTTGGAGGGGGCTGTGCCCCGTGGGATGGACTCAGCTCGGAGAAGTTCCTGGAGAAGTCCCCGGTGGGACAGAGCCCAGGGTGCAGCAGGGGAACGACTCCTGTCCCTGAGCAGAGGGAGAAGCCCCGGGGCATGAACTGAGCCCGGCCCCATTCCCTGTCTGCGGCACTGCCGGGGTAGGAGGTGCAGCTGGAAGGAGGGAGGCGTGGGGGAAAGCTGGATTTAAGGCTCTTCACTTACTTCTCATTATCCTGCTCTGAGTTTTTGAAGTTCTCTGTCAGAAATCTCTCCCCTCCCCCACTTATCCACAAAGGTTTTGAGCAGTTTTCCGTTTTTGAGGGAAATCAAAGCGATGCACTGCTGCTACTAATAAGGGGTAGGAGAAGTGAGGCTCCAGGGCTTCCCGCTGAGCCGGAGCCACCGGAGCCGCAGTGTCGGGAAAGCCGTGGCGGGAGGTGCGGAGAAGTTTGTTTGTGTTTTCAGCTCAATCCCCCTCGGGCCCGGGGCCGTTCCAGGGCTGTTCCTCAGCTCCGGCTCTGCCCTCACGCAGCCCGGGGGGCCCCGCGAGCGCGGGGCGGGGCTGTGCCGTGTGCAGAGCCCGCCCCTGGCTGCGATTGGGCGACGGTGCCGTCAGTCGTGGTTGTGGCGCGCTGATTGGTGGGAGCGGGGCGGAGCAGGGCCCCGGTGGCGGGCTGGGGGCGGCCGTGGCTGGGCAGCGGCGCCATTGTCGGAGTGTGTGTGCGGGCCCGTGAGCGGCGGCAGCGGCCGGAGCGCGGTGAGGCGGCGGCGGAGCTCGGAGGCGGCCGCAGCGCAGGTGGGAGCCGCGCTGGGTTGTGCGGGGGCTCGGGGCTGGCTGCGGGCCTCGGGGGCGGCAGGGGGCTCAGGCGGGTTCGTTGTGCCGTGTCCGGCCCGTGTTGCCGCTGGCGTGAGGGCGCTGCGGGAGCGGCTGCCCGCGGTCTCCTTGCGGCCGCTGCCTCGGCAGGAGCCGCTGCCGGAGCAGCGCTGGCTCGGCCCGGTTGCTGTGGCTGGGACAGAGGGGGCTGCCCCGTGCCCGGGGCTGTGCGGGGAAATTCCCGTGGCCGGAGGTTTCTGTGCCCAGAGGAGACAGAGGAGTCCTGTAAAAGTGGCTTATATTACTGAGCAGAGGGAGAGGCCGTGGGCAATTTCCTTCAGGTGTCTCTTAAATGCAGGCTCCTTTATATTTCCCCATCCTCATCTCCCTCTCCATTTGCCCACTGGCTGAGGTACTTGGATGGTTCAGACTTCCTGATCCGCGAACTGCATGTCTCCCTGAAGATGCAAACCCTCCCCCCCATATAACATCCGATATTCGTGGCTCTGTTAAGTCTTTTTTCTTCTCGAGGCTCGGGAATTCAGCGGGACTTAGTTTGAGCAGCAGTCTGTGTTAATTAGTAACATTTTCTGAGACTGATGTTTTCTCCCGTTACTACAAGTCACTGGCCCTATCTCCAAGCCGATTCTCACATTGACTTGTTTTTTGTAACTGGGTCCTCTTTCGTTTAGGGATTATTTTCAATTACCTCATTCCCTGTCATTTCGTAGGCATTTCTGGATCAGGAGGCCTGGCTGCCACCTGCATACCTGTGAGAAATGACCATTCACTTTAAAACTTTAAAGTTTTATTAAACTAAAACAAACACAAGAAAGGACTGAATAAGGTAAAAGGGGGAGTGCTGCCAGCATGGCTATCTGCCAGATGCTCATCCACTAAATGGCTGCTCCACCTTTTCTACGCTGGTGTCTCATCAGTCAACCCTGGCACCTCCCAAGTGCCAGTCAGCTCTTCCTTGCCGTCATTGATGGAGAACTTCATGCAGCTCGATTGGAGGTGCTGTGTTCCCCATTTCTGCCTGCCCCATGCAAGGGGCACATGTGCCGCCCTCCCTCCACATCACCCCGACAACCCTGACAACCGCGGCTCTCCAGTGGCAACAGTACACGAGGGGATGGGGGACAGCGAGGAGAACAGAGGTTGTCCAAATTACAAACAAAAATAAGGTAACCATACATCAGCAAAGCTTCTCTTAACATACACAAAATATTCATCCCTTAATTCCAAGAGGCAATCATCATATTACCCATCTATAACAATCCCCTTGCTCACCTTCTGAATGAGCTGCACTCTCAAGGTGTCCAGCATGGTACAAAGATGAGAGTTGCTGTAGCACATCAGAGGAGAAACAGCATTTGTTTAACCCATGGTCTGCCAGGGAGCCACGAAACCGTGTCCCATTCCCATTCTTTCCACGTTTGGATTAGTGCATGAGCTGTTTTCTTATTTCCTTTGTTTTCTGTTTCACCACTTTTCCTTTGTCATCTGCTTGCCAACAGCAGTTTGTGTCATTTAATTTTCCACAAACTCCTCCTTTTTCTGCTAACAGATGATCTGATCCCATCCCATGGTTAAGTGTTGTGTTCCTCATTTCAGTGGATTGGTCAGCAGGAAGGTCAGGAGCTGGAGCTGTCTGGTTGGTTATTATTGCGAGGACGCTTGTAATCGAATGATGCCATTGAAATGAGAAATGGGTTCTGTGGCTCCTGATATGAATTGGTTCGGGTTCCCAGGGGCTGGTCCATGGTGTTGTAGGATTTGTTCTGCTGGCCGTTCATCTTTTCCCCATTTTTGGGCACTTCCTCATGAGCCAGGGTTGCATCAATTGACCACTTTTCTCTAATTAAATAATCAAATACTTGGATTCCCACCCGATTTCCCTGAATTTTTGGTAGCAAAAATCCCCAGTGCTCTAATACACCCTATATAACATAGACAGTGACAGCACATATTGGAGATGGCAGAGGGATGATTCCCCCCCACTTATTTTAGTGAAGTTTTCCCAACATTCTCCATTTGCTGTTTCCCTTTGCAGCTTCACCCGTTTGTGTTGCAGGGTCAGATATCCTCCCCCTGGGCTCTGCCTTGAGCTGTGCAAATTCCATCAGTGCCAGCAGGCAGAGCTTGGGGTGAGGGGCAGAGGGAATCAGCCCAATTCCTGCCCTGGGCGAGAGACCCAGGTACATTGTCCGCACTTTGCCCCAGCAGTGTTAAACTGAACCTTGTGTTCCAGTGCAGCAATCTGGTATCTCATGTGTTTCCTCCACTCCACTGCTTTTATTTTTCTGCTTTTTTTAAACAATATTCTGTTAACTGTTTACAACTAAAGGGTCACCTTTAATGCTCTTCTAGGTTTTAAAAGGCAGCCTAAAGTGAGTATGGAAGAACCCATAACAAAATTTTGCCATCACTAAGGGCTATGCATACACATACACAAAAACCTCCCAACGGAATAAAAATTTCTGTTACTTCCCTTAAGAATAAAAATTGGTTCTCAGAACCCTGGTCCAAACGTAACTGACAATATTAAAGTAAGATTGTTAAGAAAAAAACATTCTGATGTTGTAATCTTAGCACTGAATCTGGAGGAAGAACAAAAACTCTCCAACAATATTTTTAGTGTTATATAATCAAGGCATTACTTGATTCTGGCCAGGATGTGCAACAGAAATAATTTCATCTGCATATAGCCCGGCTGTGTAGAGAAAAATCATTCCATGACATGTGAATTTTACTAGATTTATCCTAAACTTTCTACAGTCTGACCCAATATAAATCCATTGGTTTAATATTCATTGTTTAGAAGTTGGGTTGTTCTTAGTATTTGATTTCCTATGGGACCCAGATTTCTTCCCCTCTGATGTGAATTGGGTCCACACTCCTGGATTTCCTTCTCAGCCTTTTCCAGCCCAGGTGTCTCCAGCTGTGCCAGGGGTGGTGTCTGGGGTAGCTGTTGGTTGCTGTTTGCTGCTGGACACTGTTGATGTTTTCTTGCTGGTCGTTATCTCTGTGGGTGTCTTTTGGGCTATTCCCAGTCTATTAACATGTTAACCTCATCTCTATTGAATGCTGTCACGTCCCTTAAAAAAATAATTCAAAACTCCTTTCCCCAAAGCAAAGGGAAAAGAAGCACAATTAGAGAAATATATTTTTTTTTAATAAATGAAATTTGAAATTATTCTTTTTTAAAATACCTTCATAATTGATGAAGTGATTGCTGAAGCAGTGAGAATTGCTTTTGCCCCCCTGTTAGGTGCCATGGTGTCAGCAGAAGAAATTGAAGCCTTCCTGCTCAGGGCATTTCAGTGCCAGGCTCTCACAGGCACCCACAGCTCCACGGGTTGAACTGAGCATGGGGCAGTGACCTGCGCTGTGTCTGATTCCCCTTCCTTAATAACAGCCTGTCTTGTAGCTCTTTTCCCTTCTGCTGCCCTTGCACAGCCATCCACAAACACATTTTCTCCCTCAGGCCAGGCAATGTCCCATCATCAATCTGTCCCAGCCTGGGTCTGGAGCTCTGTCCCTTGAGTGCAGTCGTGGGTTCCTTGCCAGCCCCTCTCCAGGCTGTTCAAACAGGAGGCTGGGTTAAACCCTTGCCCTGTCCTCAGTTCTAAATCCTCCTGTGCCATTGAACAAGTTTCATACTGCAATAACCGAGCCCTGCTCATCCATTTAGAGGCTCTTTTGGTTGTCAAAGCTTTACCTTGATGCCAGACTTGAACAATAAGAGTTCCTGTTGTCATCAGTTTTCAGCTCTCAGTTCCTGTGGAATCTGTGGTTGCACAATTCTGCAGACAATGAGGCCACTCTGGCCACTGGGTTAAACATTTTAGCACAAAAATTCCTTTGGCATGGCCCTGTTTAACGTTCACTTACATTTTATTTTCTCTGTCTAGGAGGGCCACGGACGCCTCAGTTAATCTTTATTTTAACACTTGAAAATTCTGCTTTTCTTCTGCAGTCCATCCTTCTGGTTTCTAGACTGGCAAGATAGGAGCATTGCAGGAAGAGATCCCTGGCTCCAAAAGCTCTGCCTTTACAAGGACTCAATACCAGGCTGTGAGCCCTCCTTCCCTCTCGCGGAATAGGGAATGGTTAAAGTAATTCAATAAGTTTTGCCATATAAATTTGCATTCACACATTTGCCATAAAATTCCTTCCCAGAAATTATAATCACAATTAGGAGCAAGCAAAAATTAATGTTTTTAAACCTGTACACCACATGTACTGAGTGGTTGAAGAAAACATACTTGCTCATTTTTTCCACTAACCCTCTGAATATTCAAAGAATTTCTGTCAATTTTCCCCCCTTACATCTGAGATTCAGAGTGGATTGAGAGGCCCCAGTGTCCATCAGGAAATGCCTCCTCTCAATGCAGACCCACCCTGAATGTTCTCAAGGGCTGCAGTGTGGAGGGTCCCTGGTGTGATGGGAGCTGTGACAGCCCTGCCAATCCATGTCCATCAAGGGGTGGACTTGCTGGTGCTGAGGGTGCTGCTGTCTGTGCTTGCAGTGTCCTTGTGCCCTGCAGCTGGAGCCCTGGTTCCTTGCCAGGGGCTGTTTGGGTGGGCTCTCCCCTGCCGAGGAGGGCAATGCCTCTGCCAGGTGCTTGTGGCCGAGCCGTGCCCTGGGTGCTGGGGCCCCCTTGGGCCCTGGGGTTGATCCCTCAGGGGCTGTAGGAACTGTGCCCTGGCCTTTGCCTTCAGCTTGGCCTTTTGCTGCTCCCTTCTTGCACTCACCTGCTGTGCCTTTGTGCCCAAGTGCTGCAGGGCCTTCTTGTGCCCCTCCTGCAGCCTCCCTCAGTGCCTGTGGCTGCTCATGCTCTGAAAGCTGCCAAGTTTTTTTCCAAAATCATTCATTTCTCAAGTGACCCAAACGAAATCCTTAAAAGAAAATCCTGACCCTTCCATGTGCAATCCGCCTTTCCCAGATGTTCCTTGCTCCTCCTCCCTGTGCTCAGGGTGCCCTCCCCCGCCCGTATCCCAGAGCCGCTCCCTGTCCTGCCGCAGTGTCCAAAGGCGCCCCCGGCGGGCAGGGCCGGCAGCTCCACGGGGCCGGGCAGCGGCCGGGGCGTCCCGCAGCCTCCTGGGGGCCGGGGGCCGCTGCCGGCCCTGCCCGGGGCTGGTGGGGTCAGGCAGCGCCCGGCGCTGAGCCCCGGCTGCCCCACAGCCCCGGCCCGGCCCCGCAGCTCCCCACAGGCCCCCAGCCCGTGCTCCCGGTGCCGCAGCTCTGCGCCCGGTGCTGCCGCTGCTTCCCACAGAGAAAGCCCCTGAAACCCTGACCTCCTTGATTTGCTGTCCTGGAAACCGGGGATAGAAAAGGATCTGTAATTGGTCCTGCATCACCTGGCAAATTTTGAGGATTAGATGGTGCTGAACATTCCAAATCCTCACAATTCATTCTTTTCCTCCTCCTTTGCATCATCCTTTTTCATACCACATAGACTCCTCTTGCTGCTCCTTGCCTTAACCATATTGCTGCACACTCCCCTTCACCCAATCCCTTCCCAGCACACCAACACCATCCATCCCCTGTTGTCCATATCCCTTCTCCACTTCCCTTATTGCCCCTCTGGGTATCCGTGTCCTTAATTACCTCTGGGGGAATGTGCAATCTACCTCAACATTATCCACTTTTTTATCACGTATGATAATAATGGCTTTGTTAAGTCTTTGTTCTTTTTCTGGAGGGTCAGGAATTGGCAGGACCTTGGCTGAGCAGGAGTCCATGTCAAATAATAACATTTTCTGAGACTGATGGTTTCTCCTGTCACTTCCTTATCTAAAAGTCCCTTCCTCTATCTCAAAGGAGATTCACACCATTTTTTTGTAGACACTTTCATCTCATTCTTTTCAATACAATGGGAAAAGGGGGGAGAAGCCATAAAAGGGCATTTAGGACACTAAAACTGCAAGGGACAGGGGAGGGTCAGCCCTAAACTGAGCCAGAGGGGAGCTGGGATTTAGAGGGGATGGTTGACAAAGGATAGGAGAGGTGGATAAGGGCAGGGGGACAGCAGCAAAGGGGTTCCATGGTGTTCCCTTTGTGTGCCCATCACTCAGTCCCTGGAGCGATTCCCCAGGGCTGTGGGAGGGGATGGATCCGCGCTGGGCGGTTCCCCAAACTCCCTGTCCATCCTTGGGGAGCTCCGTGGGCTGGTTCCCCCCAGCCAGCAGCCGGTGATGCTTTTTCAGCTGTGGGGCAGAGGGGGGTGGGAAAGGGGGATCTGGGTTGGTCAGGGAGGAGGAGGGGAGGGGGAGAGGAGAAGGAGGAGCAGGAAGAGGAGCAGAAGGAGAAGCACAAGTTTCCATCCTGCTGGTGACTGGGTGGGGGAGCTCACCCCAAATGTATCAGGGAGTCCTCCAGAGGGGAGGGAAACAAACACTTCTAGGGGAAGTGTTTGGAGTTGGCAGATTCCAGAGGTTCCTGGGAGGCCTTGTGTTTCTCTGGGGGGGAGAAGTTTGAGTCTTGCAGGAGCTGAAAGCTGAATCACAGATTCCACTTTGGGGGAATATTTGGCAATCCACAAGATGATCTCCAGGTACTGGTGGAAGGAGCACATCAGTCTCGGGACTCCCCAGGAGAGTGGTGGAGGGGAACTGCAGGACCCCTGCAGTGTTTAGAGTGGAGAGGAGCAATCCCATAGCTGTTGGACCCACAGCATCCTGAAGGGGGGAGGAGAAGATTCTGGAGTTGGGGGACTCCTGGGATCTATTTGTCAGAACCCAGGACATCCCTCTGACTGTCCTGAGGAGCCAAGACCCCTGCCAGGGGTCTCACAGACCCTGGCACAGAGCCCAAAATGCTGGTGGTTTTGATTATGACCCATGGAGCAAGTTACTAACCTTGTATGAAGGATCAGCAGGCCACAACAGTTTGAGTAGAATGACAGTGAAGTTATCACAGGGTGGAAAAGTTGATTTTGGGGTTTTTGGTATGGGGGTTCAGGAGGCAATATGGAGGGAACTGAGTGTGTCCAGCCTTTCTCCTTCTTCTTCTTGGCCTCCATCTTCCGCTGTGATGTTGGCACTTTTAGATTGGTTTAGAGTAGAAGCTCACTGTCTAACATAGGTGATAGGTATTGGAAAGTTATTGTAAACATTGTATACGTAGTTTTTAGTATAAAGACATAATAAAGCCATAATAGTATAAAGACATAACGCCGCTCTGTGGGCAGGCAGAGTGCCTGGAACTGTCCTGCTGAGCTGACCTCGGCAGGCCAGGAGAAAATTTTTTATAAGCAACCTTGAGATTGAGAAATGAAGAGCCCTGACTCCTTCTTCAAGCACCAGGCTGGGAAAAAAGACTTTCGAACTTTTCTCGGGGTCACTCTGACCAGCTAGACATCCCGACATCCATGGAACCCTCTAATAGGGAGTCAGGGGAGAAGGGATCACTGGGACCCTCAAATACCCTGGGTCATCTGTAAGCAAGACCCCAGAATAGAGGAGCCACAGGAACCTGATCAGCCAAGGGAAGGGAAACCCCAAAACCCAGAGTGGAGAAACAAGAGAGGTGAATCTCCTGTGAGGATTTTTTTGGGGGCTGAGCCTTTGTGTTTTGGAGATTTTTATGGACACATAATATCTGGTCACTTTCTGAGAGGAACTTGGGTAGGAGGAACCCCAGCCTAAGGTGTTCATCTATTCTTCCTCCCCTCAGACCAAGATTTGTCCTTCCCAAGCCTTGGGCCAATGGAGGAGAAGGAAGAGCCCCAGAGATGCAGCATGAGGAGGGGCTGCAAACCCAGCCCAGGGAGCTGCAAGAAGGAAAGACCCCCTATGTGCCAGAAAGGTGGTGCGAGGTCCAGCCAGAGCTCAGAGCTGGTGGAGAAGCCCCACAAGTGCTTGGAATGTGGGAAGGGCTTCAGCCGGAGCTCCCACCTGCTCCGGCACCAGATGATCCACACTGGAGAACAGGTGGAAGAACCCTACAAGTGTGGGGAATGTGAGAAGACCTTCAGAGACAGCTCCAACCTGATCCGGCACCTGAGGATCCACACTGGAGAACGGCCCTATGAGTGTTATTTGTGTAAGAAGAGCTTCAGACAGAGCTGCAGCCTGATGGAACACCGGAGGATCCACACTGGGGAAAAGCCCTACGAGTGCTTGGACTGTGGGAAGAGCTTTGGGTGGCACTCCGACCTGATCCGGCACCGGAGGACCCACACTGGCGAGAGGCCCTACGAGTGTTCCGAGTGTGGGAAGAGGTTTCGGAGCAAGTCCCATGTCCTCCTGCATCAGCGCACTCACACAGACGAGAGGCCCTTCCGCTGCCCCGACTGCGGGAAGGGCTTCAACCGCAACTCCCACCTCACCCTGCACCGGCGCACCCACACCGGGGAGAGGCCCTACGAGTGTGGGGAGTGTGGGAAGAGCTTCTCCAGCAGCTCTGGCTTGACTCAGCACCAACGGACGCACCAGTAAGGGAAGCCCTGCGAGTGTTCCAAGTGCAGGAAGAGCTTCGTGAACTGCTTCAACTCCATCCCTTTGGAGACTCAGGGGCCTGCCAGTGGGGCTGTAACGCCTCAGTTCTGGAGGGGCAGAAGAAACAAGCAAGGAGAAACACTCCTCTGAGGTTAGGGTTAAAGGAATCAATCTCTCTCCCATTGGCCTCTGCAGACACATGTAATGTGTTAAATTTCATTGGTTTATCCAGTTGACATTACCCCTGTTCAGCCCCTTTTTACTACATTTGTATCCCCCTAGAATGTTCTTCCCTCGCCTGATCACATTGGCCCCAGTTTGCTGCAGTGTTCCGTTCCTGTTATCCCATTGGTTCCCCTAGTTTACTGCCCTTCCTCTGCACCGCTTTTCCCCATTTCCATTGGTTCTTGGCCTTCAAGTCAGCCCCTTTTTCCATATTTAACCCTGTGTTCCCAACCCTGCTGGGTCTTTGTCCCTGGGCCCTCTTCCTGGCAATAAAAGGCTTTCAGATCTCCAAAGAAAGACCTGTCCCTCCCCTCCTTTGCCAGCTCCTTTAGCAAGCGTGCTCCAGGCCCTGAAAGCGCAGGTTGCTCTCTGGGACTCGTTGAAGCGCGCTGCTTCAGCTCCGTTGGAGGATCCGCAGTGGATGGTCCCCAGTGACCCCCGTTGGGAAGAGCTCTGGTGACCCCTGTTCTGCATGATCTCCATTTTGTGGAGGGAAGGTGTTGGAGAGATTTCTTTCCCTTCTCCTTATCCTGCTGTGATTTGGTTGGTAGTAAATTCACTCCCTGTACCCAGGCTGGGTCTGTTTTGCCTGTGCTGGTGCTCATGACGGGATGTCTTCTGGTCGTTCTCTGCACTCCTGGCCCTTTCCTTGTATTTCCTCTCCCTGTGCCATTGCAGAAGGCAAGGACAGAGCAGTTTTGGTGGCTCCCAGTGTTCTGGCAGGACCAGCCCAGCTCTGGGGTTCTGAGGAGCTTGTGGGGCTCCCCTGTTCGTGGGACATCCCGGCTGGAGGAGGGTGCCCCCCTTGCTGCAGCCCCAGCCCTCAGGCAGTGCTCAGCCAAGCACAGAATGCCCTCACCTGGGGCCTCATTTATGGGCACACCTGAGCCCCTGGACAATTCAATACCCATCTTGGAGTTCACCTGAGTTCCTGAATATCCATTTTTAGAGCTGCTTTGGGTTTGCACAGCCTGTTTTTTGTCGCAGGGGTGCTCCAGGGGTGGGTTCTGAGAGAAGCAAGATGGAGGTGCTGGATGCAGAGATCCCCCCACAGCCCCTGGACATCTGTTGAGGGTTTCTTGCAGAACTGTGGGCGTGTGCACAACCCAGCCTTCACTGAGACTGAGCAGGAGGTCGCAGCGGCCTTAAGGACACGCAAGAGGAAGAGCGTACTCAGGAGTAAACGAGTCCAGGATGGAAGGCAGGGTATGAAGATGGAGCTAAAAGCCACAGCAGAGCACATGAAGAAAGAAAACTAAACAATTAGCTGACAGCTTGAGACGCATGCACAGACTGAACCAATCATGTATTCGCTTATGGTGCGTGAACAGTAGAACATGGTATAAATGTAACTTATTTGAGCGATAAATCGGCTTCACTTGATCACATTGATCATGGTGTGATGTCCCATTTTTGACCCTCCACAGACATCCACAGGGATGCAGAGATCCTCACACTCCCAGTGCTTCTCACTTCATTCCCTACCCCTTCCAGTGTCCTCCATCTGTCCCCCGTCCAGTGCCTTCCAGTTCTCATCCAGGTCTTCCAAGTCTCAATCTATTCTGCTTAGTTCAGTCCCAGTCCCTTACTGTTCAAGCCCAGTCCCTAGGATTCCCTCCATCCCTCCCAGTCCCTTTCCAGTTTATTCTCAGTTCATTTAGATCTGCCTCTGCCCCCTCAGTGCTCCCCAACCTGCTCCACTCACTCTTAGTGCCACCCCATTCCATTCCCAGTCCCTCTTAGTGCCACAACAGCCCTGCACCCTCTTTCTCCCCACACCCCCCGTGTCTCCCTGCTCTCTTCCAGTGCCCCCCAGCGTGTCTACCTCACTGGTGCCCTGGAGCTCCCAGGCCAGCCCCAGCTGCCTACTCTGCTCTGTGATGGATTTTCACCTTGCGCAGGTGCAGCTGAGGTGGTTCCAGGGCCAGCAGGAGCTCTTGGAGCACGTGATGACCCCTAATGTGGTCCCCAATAGTGACTGGACCCACCAGCTCCTGGTGCTGCTGGAAACCTCCCCTGGTGTGGGGTCACCTCCACCTGCCACTGGACACCCTGGGGGGGCATTCCCTGGTTTTTAGGAGATGCAAGAAGCTTCACTCAAAAAGCTGTTCGACCCCATTGGCTCCTTCCCCTGTTCCTATTTCTGTTCCATGTCCCTGAGCCCCTCCTTGTTGAGCGGGCCAAGGAAACCAGACCCGTCCCATGGGGTGGCGGCCCGGGCCCGGGTGGGGGTCAAAGGTGGGGGGGCGGGCCGAGAGGCCAGACCCAGCCCATGGTGGGGGTCTTTGTTCTCACGACCCGCCCCCACCGTGCTGCGAGTGTCTTGGCAACAGGAGGGACCAAGCTCGTAAGTTTCTCTGAGGGCACGAGAACTCCGTGGTCACAAACCAGGTTCTCCATATCCTAAAAGTGACTCTCTCTCCCCGCAAATCTAGTGCTGATGTCTACAGACATTTCTTCCCAAAGTCAAAGTCCCCCCAGTCGGGCAGTGCCTGCCAGAAGGGCTTCCCCAGGCCTCGCCTTTAAGGCTAGGGGGCCAAACTCGGCCGGAAAAGACCGAGCCTCCACCTAGGGCGACGCAGGCAAGGGGAAAGCAGGCGGCAGTGTCCCGTTTCAGCGGCTGGGGTCCGCTGGGTCCTAAAGGCCGTCCGCGGCTTCTCCCGCCTCTCCCGCGAAGGATCCGGACACGCTGCTGGGAGGATTCGGCAGATTCTTCTGTGCTCGGTCTGGCCGCCAACTCCGCCCAAATTCAGGGTCCTGGTTCTGCAGTCCAGGCTACAGCACAGGTCTGCGGTCACACTTACCGAATCAAAGGCGCCCCCACAAAGGAGAGGAATGATTCATCTTACTCCATGGATATCAGAAGGCTAATTAATTATTTTATTATACTATATTATTCTATACAATATACATTATATCTAAACTGAATCTGCCAAGCAGTCACTTTGCACTCAACTGCACTTCACTGCACTCATCCCGTCACTGTCGGCTGACAGTCCCAACTCACACACACGCTTGGCCCTGATAGGTCTAGGAAACAAAACACCATCACTTTGGATAAACAATCTCCATGTTACATTCTACTTTTGCACAACACAGGCACAGCAAATGAGAATTATGTTTTCTTTCTCTGATGTTCAGAGAATGTGAAACCCAGAAATATTCTTGGGAAGAATTGTGCCTTGCTTTTCTCTGTGAAGAGAAATGTGGCAACAGTTGGTCTTACCCTTCCTTATACCATTAATATGGACACACCAGCTACACCTTTCAACCATAGACACAGCCTCCTGTCAGGCACCCCCATGTTCCAGCATGGCTTCTCCAGTGGCTGCAGGTGAATCATTGCATCCCCATGAATCTCTGCATGCAGCATCTCCATCGTTCAGGCACCAGGGATTGACTTTGTGGGACATGAAGGAAGCTTCCAGCAGCTTCTCTCAAAACCCAGCCCTGAACCCTCCCTGCTAACAAAACCTGCATGCCCAAAACAGCTCCAAAAATGGGGTCCGAGATATCCAGGAGCTCAGGTTAACCCAAAATGGGGATGGAGATTTCGAGGGGCTTAGGAGTGCTCAAAAATGAGGCCACATCTGAGGGTGTTCTCTGCCTGGCTGAGCTCTGCCTGAGGGCTGGGGCTGCAGCAAGGGGGTACACCTTCCTCCAGCGGGGTCACCCGCAAACAGGGAACATCCACAAACCCCTTTGATCATCCAGGGCTCAGCTGACCCTGCCTGGAAGCCACAAAAACTGCTTTGTGCCTGCCCTCTACAGCTGCACAGGGAGAGGAAACACAAAGGAGAAGCCCAGGAGCTCAGTAAAGAAACGGGAGCAGTCCCATCCTGAGCACCGGCACAGGCAAAACAGACCCAGCCTGGGCACAGGGAGTGAATTTATTGCCAACCAAATCACAGCAGCAAGGAGAAAGGAAAGAAACCTCTCCAACACCTTCCCTGAACTCAGTAGGGATCACACGGATCAGGGATCATCAGGGCTCTGCCCAGTGGGGGTCACTGTGGATCATCCAGTGTGGATCCTCCCATGGGGGATGGAGCTGGAGCAGCGCACGAAGCTCTTCCCACACTCGGGACACTCACAGGGCTTCCCTCAGTGGCGCCTCCGTTTGTGTTGGGTCAAGTGAGGGCTCTGTGAGAATCTCATCCCACACTTGGGACACCTGCAGGGACTCTCCCTGGTGTGGATGCACTGGAGGGTGACGAGCTGGGAGCTCGGGCTGAAGCCGTTCCCACACTCCCCACACTCCCCACACTCACAGCGCCATTGCCCGGTGTGGATCTGGTTGACCTTGATGAGGTGGAAGTTTTTACTGGAAGCTCTGCCCAAATTCCAAGCATTTGTAGGGCAATTCCCTGAGGTGGATCCTATGATGGGTAACCAGGTCAGACTTCCATATGAAGCTCTTCCCACATCCCAAGCCCCAGCAGGGATGTTCCTTGCTTTGGATCTCCTGGTGCTGGATCAGGTGGGAGCTCTGGCTGGAGCTCATTCCACATTCCAAGCACTTGTAGGGTATCTCAGGTTGAGAGATGATTTAAAGGAGGACACTCTGGGGTGAATGTTGTCCCCTCTACAGAATTCCAATAATCCCTTTCCACCAACAGGAAATGAACGCTAATAGATGAAACTGAAAAAAAAAATCCAACAGTGTATTAACAAACAGAATGCCCACAAGGCACGAACAAAAAACCATTAAAAAACATTAATAGACAGTGAGTTTTCAGCCCTTAGCCCCCCCACACACTCTGGGACAAAAGACTCAAAATGCCAGAGAAATCCCCGCTCACGACACGGGCTACAGGCGGCACCGGCTTCTCCCGCAGGGAAAAGCCAACCAGGGGCTGTCCCACGGCGATGCGAGCCCGGGGCTCGCCCGGCGTTGCGCTCCTCCCCAGCCGCGCTCCGCGGGCGCGGTCCCGGCGGGTGGAGCGGCGGCGCCGCAGCCTCGGGCTGTTTTCTCTCCCGGCCCGGCCCGGCCCGGCCCGGCTGCCGGGGGTTAAAGACACAATAGCCATTCTTTGGGCACAAAGCAGAGGAGCACGGAATGTGCCGTCACAGCAACTCACTGCGAGACAACTGCATGCACAATAATCACAGGTCTCCATCTATCTATAAAAGCACGTACTGAACTCGGGATACAGCAATGTGCACCAGGACAGGAGCGGAGAGGCTGAACGGACACCAGGGGAGATGGGGAATGTACGGACAGAGCAAACCCTCCAAGGGCTTTAACCTGATTCCCTGCTTTTCCGTGTTTCAAGGGCTTTGACTGCTGGATTTGAAAGAACCGGGATCACATTGTGAAAAGCAGAGCAGTCAGAACCAGACACTGCTGTTGGAGTCCAAGTCTGGACTTGCACATCTCAGGTTTGAAAATACGGTGAATAAAAAACTCCATTACCCACAACCTTTCCCAGCCCATCCCTCCGCATATATAACAAAAAGTTATATATTTATCTCATTTTAAAGGGAGAAAATATTGTAAAATGAATGTAAGAAATGTTCCCTCATAGAAACTCACGTTGAGAATATACAGAATAATGAAGTGTGTCTAGCAACACGTGCTGTCATTTCTCAGGTGTCTCAGGCTCAGAGTCAGCTCCGAGCCGGGCTCTGTTCCCCAGGTGCCCGAGCCCCGGGCCAGCTCCGAGCAGCCTCTCCCGGCTCTCCAGCGCGGCTCTCCCCGGCTGTGCCCGGGCAGCCCCTCGGTGTTTCCGTGGTGCCGCTGCCCCGCTCGGCTCCCCGTGCCCTGCCAATGGCCGGGGCTGCGCTCGGTGCCCCCGGGTGTCCCTGGGCGGGGCAGGGCCGAGCCCCGGTGCCCCGCAGAGCCCGGAGGGTCCCCCTGGGCCCCGGCCCCCCCGGGACACGGAGCCACGGCCCGCAGGGCCCCGGCGCGTCCGGCCGGGCCGTTCCCGCTCCCCGGCAGCCCGGGCTGCGGCCCCGGCGCTCGGCAGGGCGGCGCTGTCGCTGGCACCGCGGCCGGAGCCTGCCCGGGCTCCGGGCACCGCGGGGGCTGCAAGGCCACAAGGCCGCGGCTGCTCCCGGCCCCTTCCAGGCTGTCCCTCGGCTGCTGGGTGCCGGCTGTGGCCCTTGTGACACCCTCGGGGATGTGGGACATTGTGGGGCAGTCAGGAACGAGAGCTGTAGGAGTGTCAGGGGTTAGGATGGTCGGGAGGGACAGAGACGAGAGATCTCTGCAGCCAGGTCGTGGAACTTGGGGTTTATTGCAAAGGGCCTGGGTGCAGGGCCCTGCTTGGAGCTGCCAGGCACAGCTGGAGCAGGCCTGAGAGAAGAGAGGGGTAGAGAGGATGAGAGGGTAAGAGAGTAAGAGAGGCAAGAGAGTAAAAGGGGTAAGAGACCAAGGTTCCCGTTACAATACAATAAATCTTCTTCTGTGTTGAATATTCTGATTCTCACTAACCAATCTAGTACAAGATACAAATCCTATAGCATTTACATACAGCCTATGAGAATCAATACATTACCATAATGTGTTACATTTTAAACCCTAAAAACTCCTCTTTGGATTCCTTCTGCCAAGCTGGTAGGGTCTGCTCTGACCCTTGGAGCTGTCTGGAAGCAGAGGGAATTGTTTCATCAAAAGGGGATCACCTTCAGCTGGGCCACACCATTGTTTTCCAGTTGCTCCGTAACCGAGGGATCTCAAAGCTTGCTTTCATTTCAATCTTGCTTATAATTTCTATATTCTCAAAATCTTTTGCTTTTGCCAGACAATCATATTTATAAAGGCTTTCCTGTTTCATCTTCCGCAACAAGAATGTTTGAGATTGATTAAAAATCAGTGGCAAAGGCATGAGCAAAAGTCAGATTTAATGTTTAGCAACTTACGTTCAACAACTGAGCAAAGGAACTATACTTAGCAGCATTTAAGTAAGTTCAGAACTATAACTGAACCTTGCTTACAGGCCTAACTTAGATATCCAAGGTACTTACACATCTAAGAAAGCATTATTTCTCCCTGATTTCCTATGGCATATGTGCAGGAGCACACACACAAACAGAAACAGTCAGTGCAAGCAAGGTGCCTGTGAAAAATTCCCCTCGGGGGTCACTGAAATCCTCCCTCCAGATGCTTTTGCATCTCCTGCTGGATGAAGGTTGGGGCCTTGAGGAGTGAGGGCATCAGCCAGGACAGGTTTCAGTGATCCTGCAGGCAGAGCAAACCCGAGGGCATGATCCAGCATGATCCCCAGGGTTTGCTGGCTCTGAGAGGCCCCCTCAGAGGGAGACTGAGGGTCACAGCCCACAGTGGCCCAGGACAGCTCACAGGGTCTCCTTTTGGACTGCTATTGATAGGGCCACAAGAGAGTGGGCTTCAGTCACAAGGGTGTTTCATCCCAGCCACAGCTTGGCTTGGCACTTCCTCTAAAAGTGTGAGAAAGGAATGTTGTGCCATTCAGGCAAGAGGAACATTTTCCAAGGCTGGCCATAAGGAAAACAGGAGCCTTTTAGCAGTTCCTGGCAGCAGACAGTATTTCTGATAAGTCTGGAAAGACCCAGGTGCTGTTTCCAAGGACAAGACCTAACAGGCATTTCTCAGATCACACTGCAGCCTGGAAAGGAGGAGGGGGCAATGCACCACCACACTGGGATCTCAGGGGTGCCCATGGCCTGGGTGATGCTGGCCTGATGTCAGCCACCCACCAAAGCCACTCTGTCCCTGCCCCCGCAGCTGCACAGGTCAGAGAGAATTTAACCAAGAGTTCCTGGGTTGGGATAAGACAGGGAGAGATCCCTCATCAAACCCCAAAATGAGCATCACAGACCCCGCCTGGGCACACGGAGGGAATTTATTACCGACCAAATCACAGCAGCACAAGGAGAATGGAAAGAAATCTCTCCAACACCTTCCCTCCACACAACAGGATCATGACAACCATGAATAACCAGGGCTCTGCCCAACGGGGGTCACTGGGGATCATCCAGCGCGGATCCTCCCATGCGGGATGGAGCTGAAACAGTGCCACACTCGGGACACTCGCAGGGCTTCCCTTAGTGGTGCCTCCGCTGGTGTCAGGTCAAGTGAGAGCTCCTGGAAAAGCTCTTCCCACACTCAGGGCCTCTCCTGGTGTGCATGTGCTGGTGCCGGATGCGGTGGAAGTTGTGGTTAAAGCCCTTCCCACATTCCAAGCACCTGTAGGGCTGTTCCCTGGTGTGGGTTGTTTGGTGGTGGATGTGGTCTGGAGCTCTGTCTGAAGCTGTTCCCACATTCCAAATGTTATAAATAGGGGCAGGAGAGCAGCTCCTTCAAATGGCCTTTATTAAAGACAGCTCTGGTTGGGGAACCCAAAGGGTCGCACACAGCACCACTGTTCCCACAGGACAACGCTGAGGAGGAGGAGGAGTGCAGCTTTGTCTCTCGGCAGAGCTGAGGCTGCCCTTCTCAGGAGAGTCCTTAGGAAGGCAATATTGGCTCGTAGCCCAAGGATATCCTCCAATCAGGGTACTACCAAAGTTATTGTGGCAGGACGGGATCCGGCTCTGGTCAAGGGTGGGTGACTTAGTGTGGTTCTGGTGGGTTACAGTCAAAGCTTATGTGTTGGTTTGTTGTTTTGAGAGGGTTCACATAGTTCCCACAGCCTTTCATTTGAATTCAGTCCAGGTGCAAGTCCTCCTGGGAGCAGGGGAGCAGGGGAGCAGGGGAGCAGGGGAGCAGGGAAGTGGTTCCCGACAGGAATGGGTGAGATGGAAAGGGGTACAAATCCAGAGTATGACAGTGAGAGATACAAATCAAATACATGGTAAAATAGTAACATCTAACAGCGGCAACTAAAGGCAAGTCCTAGAATTCTAACATTCCAGGTTTAACAACAGACTAACACCGGGTACAAATACCGAGTATGATGAGGAGAGATACGCATACAGGGTAAAATAGTAACATTTAGCAACGGCAACTGAAGGCAAGTCCTAGAACTCTAACATTCAATGTTTAACAACAGACCAACCTTTCAAATTAAGACCTTATCAATTTCAATAACATCAACTACCAATTACTACTCTGAAAAGGAACTCTCATCTCCAGGATTTCATTCCTCACACAAGCAGGTGTGGGGCTTCTCCCTGCCATGGGGCTTCTCCACCAGCTCTGAGTTCTGGCTGCATCTCCGGCCGCCTTCCTGGCTCAGGGGGGCTCTTTCCTCCTCACACCTCCCCGGGCTGGGTTTGCAGCCCCTCCTTGTGCGGTATCTCCAGGGCTTTTCCTCCTCCTCCATCTGTCCACAGCTTGGGAATGACAAACCCTGATTTGAGAGGAAAAACAAGGGGTTAACACCTTGGGATGGGGACTCCTCCCACTTCCCCTCCTTCCTAATCCCGCCTCCTTCTCTTCTCTCTGGTCCTTCTCCTGTTCCTTCCTCGGCACTCCTCCTCCTCCTCCTCCATCATCCCTTCCCCTGCTCCCGCCGGGCCTGGCGCGTACCCTTGGCCCCTCCTTATCCCGACGCCGTCGCTTCCCGCGGGAGGAGCCGGGATGGAGCCGGGGCAGGTCGGGCTGGGGCAGCGCTGGGCTCTGGGGCCGGCCTGGCAACTGGGGAATCATCAGCGCCCAGCGCTGTTTTAATAAAAAATGTTCACCGCCTTCTCTGACTGGCTGCTTTCCGCAGATTTCTTTTTCGGTAGAATTTTTCCGTGGTGTCTGGGAGTCCTTGGGGCCTGTGGGGCGACTTAGGAGGGTCCTGGCGCCTTTCGGGGTTCGCTGGGTGCCCCGCTGGGGTTCATATCAAGGCCCCCCCGAGCGGGGACACACGGGGGGACACACGGGGGTCCCCATTCCCGATCCATCCCGGGGTCGGTTCTGCCACCCCCAATCTCGAGCCCCCCGCGGGGTCCCCCCGAGTCCCTCCCCAGTGCCCCCATAAACTGGACTGGGTTTAACTGGGAAGCTTTACTGGGAGCACTGGGAGCAGGCACTGGGAGGGGGGACACGGGACCCCCCCAAAATCAGCGGAGCGGGGACGGAGCGGGGGGTCCTGGCCGGGCCCGAGCTCACGGGGAGGGGCTGCGGCCGCCGCCGGCTCAGGAGCTCTGTGGGCAGAGAAAAGGGGGTGACACCGGGCTGGGGGCCCCGGCGGGAGCGCACACACCCCGGGGGACGGGGGGACACGACCCCCAGGACTCGCCCTGACCTTCTTGGGCAGGGAGAAGCCGACATGAGGACAAAGCGCCGGCGCTGGGCCAGGGGCAGCACGAGAAGATATGGAGGAGAAGGAGGAGGGAAGACAAAGGAGTTTCAGAAGGGCCGGGATTAGAGGAAGAGGAGAAGGAGGCGGGATTAGCCACAGGAGGACGAGTGGGAGGAAAGACGGAGGAGGAGCGGGTGGAAGAGGAGGGAGAGAGGAAGAGGAGGAGCAGGAAGAGGAGAAAGAAGAAGGTTCGCGGCGGGCTCCCCGCTCAGTGTGCGCTCCTGCAGCCCCGGGAGCGCCTCCGCTCCCTCGCCCTCTTCATCTCGCGGGGGAGCTGGGACGGGGAGTTCGCCCCAGACTGCTCAGCAGGAAGGTCAGGAGCTGGAGCTGTCTGGTTGGTTATTATTGCGAGGGCAGCTTGTAATCTAATGATGCCATTGAAATGAGAAATGGGTTCTGTGGCTCCTGATATGAATTGGTTCGGGTTCCCAGGGGCTGGTCCGTGGTGTTGTAGGATTTGTTCTGCTGGCCGTTCATCTTTTCCCCATTTTGGGTGCTCCCTTCTAGCCAAGACTGCATCAATTTTCTCTAATTGAATCATCAAACCACTTTTCTCTAGTTGAATCATCAAAAACTTGGATTCCCAGCTGATTTTTCTGAAGTTGTGTTAGCAAAAAATCCCCAGTGCTCTGATATACCCTATATAACACAGACAGTGACAGCACGTGTTGGAGTGGGCAGAGGGATGATTCCCCCCCATTTATTTATAGTGAAGTTTTCCCAACATTGTCCATTTGCTGTTTCCCTTTGCAGCTTCACCCGTTTGTGTTGCAGGGTCAGATATCCTCCCCCTGGGCTCTGCCTTGAGCTGTGCAAATTCCATCAGTGCCAGCAGGCAGAGCTTGGGGTGAGGGGCAGAGGGAATCAGCCCAATTCCTGCCCCAGGCAAGAGACCCAGGTACATTGTCCGCACTTTGCCCCAGCAGTGTTCATTTGCATTTCTAAAGCTCCTCTGCAGGCTGCCTGGAATGAAGCTTGACTTCCAGGGAAGCCATTCTGTGACTCACTTGTGGCCCCCCTAAAAGCTACTTTTATTTTACCAATATTAACTTTTTACCAGTTTAAGGGTCACCTTTAATGCTCTTCTAGTTTTTAAAAATGAGTCCTAAATTTGAATATCGAAGAGCCCATACCAAAATTTTGCCATCACAACAGCCACACATGCACATACACAAAAAAATCCAAAACCATAAAGATTTTTTCTACTTCTCCTACGACTAAAAACTGACTCTCACACCCCTGGCCCAACACCCCTAATCTAACTGGCAGTATAAAAGTAGGATTATTAAGAAAAAACATTCTAATCGTGTAATGTTGTCAACAAAACTGCAAGAAGAACCAAAATTCTTCAACAATATTTCTAGTGTTAGAGAATCAAGGCATTAATTGATTCTGTCCAGGATGTGCAACAGAAATAATTTCATCCGCATATAGCCCGGCTGTGTCGAGAAAAATCATTCCATGACACGTGGGTTTTACTAGATTTATCATTAAGATTTTACCGTCCAAAACCCATTGAAATAGTTTATTGTTCATTGCTTCCAAGTTGCCGAGTTCTTATTTATCATTTGATTTCCTGTTGGACCCGGATTTCTTCCCCTCTGATGTGAATTCGGTCTCCACACTCCTGGATTTCCTTCTCAGCCTTTTCCAGCCCAGGTGTCTCTAGCTCTGCCGGGGGCAGTGTCTGGGGTAGCTGTTGGTTGCTGTTTGCTGCTGGGCAATGTTGATGTTTGGTTGCTGTCGTTATCTCTCAGGGTATCTTTTGGGCTATTCCCAGTCTATTAACATGTTAAGCTCATCTCTGTTGAGTGGTGTAACGTCCCTTAAATTAAACCTTTAAAATTCCTTTCCCCAAGGCAAAGACAAACCAAGCCTGAGCAGAGAAATAAGGTTTAAAAGAACCAAACTCGGTACATTTTGCAGCAGTGCAATGGCAGGCAGCCCAGAGTGTGGGTGTCAGTGAGCCCCAGAGTGGAATTGTGCCGTGGTGTTCCCCAGCAGCTGTGGCAGTGCAGGCCCAGCCAGCGCTGAAGCTGCAGCAGTGGCAGCAAGGCTTGGCCCCAGTGGCTGGAGGTGGCAGAGGAGGGTGGCCAGGATTGCAGAGGATTCCAGGCGAGGATCTGTGGGCAGGCGCAGGGGCTTGGCCCGCTGTGGAGCCCTGGCTGCTGCTGCGTTGCCTTCAGGGCAGGCTCAGGGGCGGCCTCCCATCCTCCTGCTGCAGGGCGGGAAGTGCAAATCTCCGGGGCTTCAGAGCCCTTGAGGCCAGGCTGAGGGGTCCCCCCGTGTTGAGCTGTGCTGGCAGCTGTTTCTGGCCTCAGGGACACTTGGCATGGGCCCCTTGGCCACCAGTGGTGCTGCTTTGCACTCCTTAGGCAGGAGCCGATGTCCTGGCTGCGTGTTGGCAGCAGCAAAGTCCCAAGGTGTGTGTCCCATCAATCTGTCCCAGCCTGGTTCTGGAGCTCTGTCCCTTGAGCGCAGTCCTGGGTTCCTTGCCAGCCCCTCTCCAGGCTGTTCAAACAGGAGGCTGGGTTAAACCCTTGCCCTGTCCTCAGTTCTAAATCCTCCTGTGCCACTGAACAAGTTTCATACTGGAATAACCCGAGCCCTGCTCATCCATTTAGAGGCTCATTTGTTTGTCAAACCTTTACCTTGATGCCAGACTTAAACAATAAGAGTTCCTGCTGTTATCAGTTCTCAGGCCTAAGTTCCCATGAAAGCCCTGGCTGCACAATTCTGCAGACAATGAAGCCACTCTGGCCACTGGGTTAAACATTTTAACACAAGAATTCCTTTGGCATGGCCCTGTTTAACATACAATTCAAATTCTTTTTCCCTGTCTGGAAGGCCCAGGGCAGCATCCTCAGTTAATCTTCATTTTAACACTTGAAAATTCTGTGGTTCCTCCTCCTGTCCACCTATCCAGTTTGTTGACTGGCAAGATAGGAGTGTTGTAGGGAGAGATCCCTGGCTCCAAAAGCTCTGCCTTTAACAGGGACTCAGTACCAGCCTGTGAGCCCTTCCTTCCTTCTCACCCTTGGAATAGGGTGTTTCTTTTAGACACCTCTTGTCCTGGTTGCTACAAAATACTTTGGAGAGGCTCCATATCAGATTGTTTGTATTTTCCTGGGGCTGCCCACACTTCAGGGTTCACTTTAGCACAGGCCTTGCCACTCATCTGACACAAAGATACAGCATGAGCCTCTGTTTTACCTTTTAGAATGCAAATCTGTATTTCCACATTAGCCATTCAATCCCTTTCCAGCAAATGATAATCACTATTAGGAGGAAGTAGAAACCCATGCATTTCAAATCTATCTCCCACATCTTCTAATAGTGGTTGAAGAAAACATACCTGCTCATTTTTCCCACTTATTCCCTGAATGATCAAACAACTTTTTGACAATTTTCCCCCCTTGGGTCTGAGATTCAGAGTGGATTGAGAGGCCCCTGTGTCCATCAGGAAATGCCTCCTCTCAATGCAGACCCACCCTGAATGTTCTCAAGGGCTCCAGTGTGGAGGGTCCCTGGTGTGATGGGAGCTGTGACAGCCCTGCCAATCCATGTCCATCAAGGGGTGGACTTGCTGGTGCTGAGGGTGCTGCTGTCTGTGCTTGCAGTGTCCTTGTGCCCTGCAGCTGGAGCCCTGGTTCCTTGCCAGGGGCTGTTTGGGTGGGCTCTCCCCTGCCGAGGAGGGCAATGCCTCTGCCAGGTGCTTGTGGCCGAGCTGTGCCCTGGGTGCTGGGGCCCCCTTGGGCCCTGGGGTTGATCCCTCAGGGGCTGTAGGAACTGTGCCCTGGCCTTTGCCTTCAGCTTGGCCTTTTGCTGCTCCCTTCTTGCATTCACCTGCTGTGCCTTTGTGCCCAGGTGCTGCAGGGCCTTCTTGTGCCCCTCCTGCAGCCCCCTCAGTGCCTGTGGCTGCTCATCCTCTGACAGCTGCCAAGTTTTTTCCAAAATCATTCATTTCTCAAGTGACCCAAACGAAATCCTTAAAAGAAAATCCTGATTCTTCCATGTGCAATCCGCCTTTCCCAGGTGTTCCTTGCTCCTCCTCCCTGTGCTCGGGGTGCCCTCCCCAGCCCGTATCCCAGAGCCGCTCCCTGTCCTGCCGCAGTGTCCAAAGGCGCCCCCGGCGGGCAGGGCCGGCAGCTCCACGGGGCCGGGCAGCGGCCGGGGCGTCCCGCAGCCTCCTGGGGGCCGGGGGCCGCTGCCGGCCCTGCCAGGGGCTGGTGGGGTCAGGCAGCGCCCGGCGCTGAGCCCCGGCTGCCCCACAGCCCCGGCCCGGCCCCGCAGCTCCCCACAGGCCCCCAGCCCGTGCTCCCGGTGCCGCAGCTCTGCGCCCGGTGCTGCCGCTGCTTCCCACTGAGAAACCCCCTGAAACCCTGACCTCCTTGTTTTCCTCTCCTGGAAACCGGGGATACAAATGATCAGCTGATAAAGGTTGAGGATAAGACCCTGCTGAAAAACATCCCAATCCTCAGTATTGTTCTCATCCTCCTCTTTTCCATCATCTTTTTTCTTACCACATAGATTCCTCCTGCTGCTCCTTGCCTTAACCAGAATGCTGCACACTCCCCTTCACCCAATCCCTTTGCAGCACACAAACAGCATCCATGCCCTGTTGTCCATATCACTTCTTGACTTTCCCTTATTGCCCCCTTGCATGTTCACGTCCTTAATTGCCTCTGGGAGAATGTGCAAACTCAACATTCTACCCTTTTGTATAAAATACAATATTCATGGCTCCGTTAAATATTCGTTCTCCTTCACAAAGTTCAGGAATTTAGCAGGACCTTGGCTGAGCAGCATTTCCTGTTGATTAATAACATTTTCTAAAACTCATGATTTCTCCTGTTACTTCCTTATCTACCTCAAAGGAGATCCACACTATCTGTTTGTAAAGACACTTTCATCTCATTCTTTTCAATATGATGGGAAAAGGGGGGAGAAGCCATAAAAGGGCATTTAGGACACTAAAACTGCAAGGAACAGGGGAGGGTCAGCCCTAAACTGAGCCAGAGGGGAGCTGGGATTTAGAAGGGATGATAGACAAACGATAGGAGAGGTGGATAAGGGCAGGGGGACAGCAGCAAAGGGGTTCCGTGGTGTTCCCTTTGTGTGCCCATCACTCAGTCCCTGGAGCGATTCCCCAGGGCTGTGGGAGGGGATGGATCCGCGCTGGGGGGTTCCCCAAACTTCCTGTCCATCCTTGGGGAGCTCCTTGGGCTGGTTCCCCCCAGCCAGCAGCCGGTGATGCTTTTTCAGCTGTGGGGCAGAGGGGGGTGGGAAAGGGGGATCTGGGTTGGTCAGGGAGGAGGAGGGGAGGGGGAGAGGAGAAGGAGGAGCAGGAAGAGGAGCAGAAGGAGAAGCACAAGTTTCCATCCTGCTGGTGACTGGGTGGGGGAGCTCACCCCAAATGTATCAGGGAGTCCTCCAGAGGAGTTCTTCTGGGGGAAGTGTTTGGAGTTGGCAGATTCCAGAATCAAGACTCAAATGTCTTGGTTGTCCCTGAGAGGGTTTGGTTTTTTTGTGTGTATGTATGGATCTTGCAGGACCCCAAAGCTGATCCTCCTTTTGGGAATATTAAGGGTCCCTCCTGGCAATCACCAGGTTCTGGTAGGGGGAGGACATCAGTCTTGGGGACCCTCCCAGAAGAGCAGTGGAGTGGTACCCCAAGACCCCAGGAGTGGGAGAAGGTGAGGATTACAGCGACCTGAGTGGGTCGCAGCTGGTGATAGAGAGACGGTGAATCTTGTATCTTGATCAGAAGGCTTGATTTATTAAGATAATATATATAATACATTATGACTATACTAAAAGAATATAGAGAGAGGTTTGCAGAGCTGCTAGCTAAGCTAAGAATAGATAGAAAAGAATCCCAAACAAAGTTGTGTCCAGGGACTCAGTCCCCTAGCTTGCACCGGTGATTGGCCCTTAATTATAAACATAGAAAATGAACCAATCAAGGTGTCCCTGTTGCATTCCACAGCAGCTGATAACAATTGTTTACCTTCTCTTCGGAGGCCTCTGGCCTCTCGAAGACGCAGAAATCCGAAAGAAAGGATTTCTGTGGAGAAATGTCTGCGACAGGTGAGAGGGATGGATCCAGAGTTGGGTGAGACCCAGCAGCCTGAAGGGGGGAGGGAAGGGCCGGGGGTGTGGGGATCCCTGGGATCTGTGGAATCCTGAAGCAGAGAATCAGGGGAGAACGGACCTCTGGGACCCTCAAAATCCCCTGGGTCATCTGTATGCAAGACTTCAGAGAGGGGCAACTCCAGGAGCCACGGGACTCCAATCAGCTCAAGGAAGAGAAACCAAACCCCAGATTGAAGAGACAAGAGGGGCAGATCTCCTGTGAGGGTCATTTTGGGAGCTATATCTTGGTGCTTTGCAGATTTTTCTGAACTCAAAAGCCTGGAGACTTCCAGCAATAGTCCTCTGCAGGAGGAACCCCCAGCCCAAGGCTCTCACCCCTTGTTTTTTCCCCCGGACCAGGATTTGTCATTCCCAAGCTGTGGACAGATGGAGAAGGAAAAGTCCCGGAGATCCTGCACGAGGAGGGGCTGCAAACCCAGCCCAGGGAGGTGTGAGGAGGAAAGAGCCCCCCTGAACCAGGAAGGCGGCTGGAGATCCAGCCAGAGCTGCAGCTAGAGCTCAGAGCTGGTGGAGAAGCCTCAGGCTGGAGAGAGGCCACACAAGTGCTTGGAATGTGGGAAGAGCTACAGCTACAACTCCTGTCTGAAGAAACACCAGGTGATCCATACGGCAGAATGGCTCTACAAGTGTGGGGAATGTGGGAAGAGCTACAAGTGTAGCTCCATCCTGAGGCAGCACCAGGTGGTCCACACTGGGAAAAAGCCCTATGAGTGCTTGGAGTGTGGGCAGAGCTTCAGCTGGAGCTCCAGTCTGACCAAGCACCAGAGGATCCATAGTGGGGAAAGGCCCCATGAGTGCTTGGAGTGTGGGAAAAGATTCAGTGAGAGGTTTGCCCTGAGTCACCACCAGAGAAGTCACACTGGAGAACGACTTTATGAGTGTTTGGAATGTAGGAAGAGCTTCAGCCACAAGTCCAGCCTGCACAGCCACCAGAAGATCCATACTGGGGAACGGCCCTATAAATGCTTGGAATGCGAGAAGAGCTTCAGCGATAGCTTTTGTCTGATTCACACAGGGGAACGGCCCTACACGTGTAGAAAAGAGCTTCAGTGACTACTCTAACCTCATCAACCACCAGCGCCTGCACTCTGAGGAACGGCCCTACCAGTGTGAGGACTGTGGGAAGAGGTTCAAGCTCCTGTCCTACCTCAGCCGCCACCAGAGCATCCACACCAGGGAGAGGCCCTACGAGTGTCCTGGGTGTGGGAAGAGGTTTCGGCTCCGTGCCCATCTCCTCCATCATCAGCCAATGCACACTGAGGGGAAGCCCTTCCGCTGCCCCGACTGTGGGAAGGGCTTCAAACGCAGCTCCTCCCTCACCACCCACCAGCGCATCCACACCGGAGAGAGGCCCTACGAGTGTGGGGAGTGTGGGAAGAGCTTCACCAAGAGCTCTTACTTGACACAACACCAATGGAGGCGCCACTGAGGGAAGCCCTTTGAGTGTCCCAAGTGTGGGAAGAGCTTCATGCGCTGCCCCAGCTCCATCCGCCATGGGAGGATCCACGTTGGATGATCTCCATTGACCCCTGTTGGGCAGAGCCTTGGTGATCTGTAGTCCTGGCTGGGGGTGCTCCACATTTTCCTGTCTCCTCATGGGCACCTGGATGAATGCAGGGGCAGAAACATCCCTTTGGATGATCCTGGCAGGACTGACCCCGGGGCACAGTGACCCACGCTGCTGCACTTAGAGGGGGCTGTGCCCCATGGGATGGACTCAGCTTGGAGAAGTTCCTCGGGAACCTTTCCTATGGGAGGGACTCCAGTACTGAGCTGGGAAATGATTCCTGTCCCTGAGCAGAGGGAGAAACCATGGGGCATGAACTGAGCACGGCCCCATTCCCTGTAGAGCTGGAAGGAGGAAGGGGTGGGGGAAGATGTTTTGGAGGGGTTTTTTTCTACTTCTACTAGTCTACTACTTCTACTAGTCCCCAGTTTGTTAGCAATAAATTCAATTCATATCTCCAGTTTTGAGCCTGTTTTGCCCATGATGATGTTTGATGAGGGATCTCTCCTGGTCCTTATCCCAACTCCTGAACCCCAGGTTAAATTTTGTCTCCTCTGTCTAGCTGTGGAGGGCAGTGAGAGAGCGGCTTTGGGGTGTGCCCGGCATCCGGCCAGCGTCACTGCACTCCAGTGGGACGCGTCCTCCTGTGGCCCTGTGCTACGGTGACGCTGTTGCTGTTCCTTTTGTCTTCCTTGTGATTTTATCTTTTGCATTGAATGCTTGTGAAGTGCCCCCCATATCCCTTGTGTTCCCCTGGCACCGGCAGCCCCGTCCCTTCCCCTGCTCCCCCTGCCACGTTTCATCCCAGCTGGAGGAGCCTCGGAGCTGCCGTGGGGCTGCCCCAGGGGCTGCGGCCCGAGCCAGGGCCCCTTCCCAGAGCTCCCAGTCTGCCCTTGAGCCTGGAGCAGCCAGCGAGGGCTGCAGCTGGGACAGCAGAGGGGCACTGCTGGGGGGTCCCACATCGGTTCAGTTTGGCTGGTTCTTTCCAGACTCAGGAAAAACAATATTGCAAGTGTTCTGCTAAACCCTGTCCCATCCTCTGCTCAGCTGAAAGGGTCTGGGGCGGTTTTCCCTTTTGGGGGAAATCAAAGCAATGTAGGGCTTGCTTCCCCCTGGGGCAGCCCCAAGGGAGAAGGTGTGGGACTGCCCAGGACTGTTCCTCCCCTCCATTCTCACCAGGCCACGCTCAAGGACGAGGAGTGAGGGGAGATTCAGCTGGGTGAGGTGCAGATTGGGAGAATCAGCTGGGTGAGGTGCAGATTGGGTACACGGGATAAATTGCCCCGGGCCTTGCAGTGTGCTGCTCTCCCAGGAAATGCTGAGATTTGCTCACCCCAGAATGGCCCAGGCAGGAGGCTGAGGAACTGCTGCTGCCCTGGACCACCGGGAGCTTGGGGTCACCTGGAGCTGGAGGCGCTGGGAGCTGTGGCTGAAGCCGGGATGGAGCAGGGACCCACCTGCAGCCCCGCAGGAGCCCAGCCCGGAGCAGGGGATGACTGAGAGAGACCCCGAGCCTCTCCAGATCTTTTCTCTTTTCAGCCTCTCTCAGATCTTCCCCCGAGCCCCTGGGAAGCCCCTGCAGAGCCATGGAAGCGGCTCCTGGCGGCTCCTGTGAGCCCGGGGGGATCCCCGCTGGAGCAGCCCGTTCCCGAGGGATGTGTCCCGTGGGAGGGACCCCAGGCCGGAGCAGGACGAGGATTCCTGTCCCTGAGGGGAGGCTGTGACAGGACTGGGCTGTGACCCCCATCCCCTGTGCCTCTGAGGGGAGAAGGGAGGGAATCTGGGAGAAAGCAAAGCCTGGGAAGCAGGCAGAAGTGAGGGCAAGGTGTTTTTGGTAGGATTAGTTTTACTTTTCCTTCTGCTGTGATTTGCTTGACAATTGTCCTGGTTTAAAAGAGAAGTGTCTGCCAAGGAAGGCAGCAACCTTCCTGGAACGGAAAAGATGGCCCCCTCCCTCCACAATATTATACCTTTGAAATTGTGGGGCTTTCAGGCACGGGTGTGGGAAAAGAAATTTCTCCCCATTGAGCCCAGATTTACCCTTTGCTGAAGTTACAGTGGTGACGGGATGGGGACACCGCTCCTTTGGGGACCTGGGGACAGCGACCTGTCCCCGCACTGACCCACCCCGGGGGGCAGCAGAGTCAGGCGGGTCCCATGGGCAGCGCAGGACCTCGGCGGGACCTCGGCACCACCCCCAGCAGCTGCAGGGACGGCGACAGCGAGGGCAGTGAGGGGACAGCGAGGGGACAGTGAGGGCAGTGAGGTGACAGCGAGGGCAGTGAGGGCAGTGAGGGGACAGCGAGGGCAGCGAGGCCACAGTGAGGGCAGCGAGGCGACAGCGAGGGCAGCAAGGGGACAGCGAGGGCAGTGAGGGGACAGTGAAGCCCCGTCCCGGGAAAGGGGCGCCCGCTCTCCGCGCCACGCGTGGCCACTCGCTCTCTCTGCCATCCCCGAAAGCTCTGGGGATCAGCTCCCACCCCCCGAGTGCACCACAGTCAATACCTCTCGAGGCATTTCTGCCATTCCTGAGACACATTTCGCCCCAGACAGAGAAGTCAGTCCCCAGCCAGGACTTCCAAACTCTGCATTCTCTGGCTGAGCCATTCCCGTGGCATGGGAGAGTGCGTGGCCTTTTAGTTTGTTTGTCCCTGTTTGTCTCCCCTCTCTGCACCTCACTGTTTGATCTTTCAAGTAGAAGATGGGATAAGAAATTGCCTGACCGGAAAAACCCAAACATGCAAACAACAACAACACCATCTTATCCCCAAATTCAATTAATTTCCCCAAGTCAGATGTTCTGTGCCCATGAGTGACCTCTCCCTGTCCTTACCCTGACCCTGGAGCCTCTCCTTGTGTTCCGTTCCCTGCCCAGCCTCAGGACGGCAGTGACAGAGCGATTTTGGTGGCACCGGGCACCTGGCCAATCCCAATAATCTCTGCAATAATTCGTTCCAACATTAACCAGCCCCACGGGGGGGTCCAGCTGCACGGGCAAGCAGCTGGGAAAAGTGGGACACAGTGAGAGGTGTGGTGCCAGGGGGAGAAATCTCTTCCCTGTGAACTGTCACGGGGGGGAGGAGGGAGAATCTGGTGCAAAGTAAAGAGGAGAGGAGAAAGCATAGGGCTGGAGCTGTGGAAGGCCATAGGGCAGACAGGGATATTCCTTTTTAGCTCTGTGGAGTGAAACGGGGTGGTGTAAAATCCGCCAAGAAAAAAAGAGGAGAAAGAGCAGGTGGTGGAAACCTCTGACATTTTGAATTCGATTTACCTGCCTGAAGTACAAACGCCAGCAGCCTCCGAGCATGACAGATGCCCGCCGGCGATGCGTGTGCTCAGCCGCTCCCCTGGCTGCAGCCCGCGCGTTAAAGCCCTCATAAGCATCTTCCCGGGGGCCGCTTCGCTTTTTGGGGCCATTTGTGGCAATTTCGTAGGGTTTTTAAACTTTGTTCTGTTTTTTCGAGGTAGGAGGGACCCCACTGCAGGGGCAGGCGCCTCTGGGCTGTTTTGAGGCAGGGGGAGCGGCAGTGCTGGAAAAGGGGGGAGTGGGGTTCATAGAGGGGCGCGGGCCGGATCGGGGCCCCCTCCCCGTGGGGCCGAAGCCGCCCCACACCGTGATCAAAACCTTGGGGCAGATTCCATGGAAGGACTCAGCAGGACCGGTGTAGGAATGGTTATAAAAGGCACGAGCCTCGCCGAGCTTTGCAGCCCGGGAAATCCCATCTGGGGGAGTTTCGCTCTCTGTTCATGACGTGGTTTGAACGCAGCAGAGAGCAGAGCCAGGAAACATCGCCGCCCATTTGTGCAGCGACCGGCTCCAGCGTCCCCATCCAACCCCGCTGGCTCCGGCATCCCCCGCCTGGTTCCCGCATCCCCCGTCTGGGCGTTTCTCCCGGCCCCCAGGTCAGAGTTTGGTGGCTTCTCTCTAGCAGATCCGCTGCAATTCCAAGCTGCAGTCCTGAGGGATGGTTCTGCTGCTCCTGATCATCCCACAATCGCCAGGTCTCTCCCTGAGGTCCGTCTGGGACCTGCGGCTCCAGGAGGGAGGCCGGATCATGCCCGGGCTCTGTCGAACACTCCCGGCCCCCCGCGCTGCCCCCGGTGCTCACCGGGGCCGGTCCGGGCGGGAGCTGTTCGGCCACGTCCAGCCCGTCCCGGCCGCGGGCTCCCAGAGCCTGACCCAGAGGCAGAGCCCGGATTTCTCCAGGGCGACATTCGGGAGCTCCTGGGACAGGCAATGGAGAAGCGGTGACCTTGCCGGCCGTGGATGACAGAGCCCATTTTGGGGGGACCATCCATGGCCCATCAGTGTCACCATTTCATCCTCTCCCCCAGGAACTCCTGAGTGAAACCCTGCAGAAACCCTGCGCTGCCTCTTGACCGGGCTCAGTGCCTATTGGGAAAAAAAAAGGCTCCCAATATTACCAGTTAGATTGTGCCTGGGCCAGTCTGACCCTCGCTGCCGGGCCAAAGGCAGCAATTGCGGTGTATCACCCCAGAGATACCTCGGCTTGCTGGTGGTTGCAGCTGGGCACTGAACAAGTCCAGGCTTGTAAGGAACCCCGTTACCTCAGGAGGATAGCTTCAGGCGATGGTGAAGAGAAAAAGGAGATGGATTCTGCTGGAGGGTTTAATGTCCAGAGGTTTATTCCATGGTTACAGAGGTCTGAACGTGAGCAACTGCTCCAACAGAACACTGACCGCATGGTCTGATCACCTTTTTAAGCTCAGGGACAGGGGGAGGGGAGGTACAGGTGAGCCACCAACCAGGTGAGAGGGGCAGGGTCTCAGGGGAAGATGACACCCAGACAGGCCAATGACCTCTGGGCATAGGGGCATCTTTTGAACTTGACCAACCACACGGCGCCTTGCTGGAATGTTAGGTCTGAGTGACAGGACTCACTCAGCATGGGGGTAAGGGGGAAGGGAGAGAGACATAGGCACACCTGGGAAAGTGACCTGGAAGGCCAAAATGGGACAATACAAGTGCCTGCGGCCGGGCCGGGCGTGGCTGAAAGGGGGCAGCGCTGCGGGCCAAGGGGGGCACCCTTGACCCCCCAGCTCCCTCCTGCACCTGCAGGTGTCAGGAGGATCCCAGGGAGCGACCTGGCGATTGTGGGGCGATCGGTGACAGCAGAACCATCCCTCAGGACTGCGGCTTGGCTTCGCAGCGGATCTGTCAGAGAGAAGCCACCAAAGTCTGACCTGGGGGCCGGGAGAGATGCTCAGGTGAGGGATGCGGGAGCCAGCGGGGGCGGATGTGGAAGCCGCTATCGCTGCACAACAGCCGCCTGCACAAATGGGCGGTGACGTTTCCTGGCTCTGCTCTCTGCTGCGCTCAAACCATGAACAGAGAGCAAAACTCCCCCAAATGGGATTTCCTGGGCTGCAAAGCTCGGCGAGGCTCGCGCCTTTCATAAACATTTCTGGTTTTATACAAACCAGTCCTTCCGAGTCCTTTCACTGGAATCAGCCCCAAGGCGTCAAACACAGGACCCTCGGCCCCCACCTCAGAGCGGGGCTGTAGGGGGAAATTGGCATCAAAGGGCCTCGCCCGCCGCTGCTCCGCGGGGATCGGACACCGCAGGCGGCCCCAGTCCCTTCCTCTTCCTCTTCTTCCTCTTCTTCCTCCGGCCGGATCGAGCCCTGCCGCCGCTCGTTGTGCCGCCCCTGCCCCGCACGAACCCCAGGGCCGGGCCCAGCAGGGACCGCACGCGTCGGGGGGGACCCCGCTGGACCGAGCAGGGACCGGCCCCGTGCAGAGCTGAGCTGACACCTTGAAACGAGGGAATCCAACGTGGATGCTGAGACTTCCGTAATCTCAAGGCGTTACTTGATACTCGACACTTTAGTTTTGGCAATACGAGGCCTTTCAGCAGCCATATCTCTCACAGCCATTGGTTTCTGAAATAAACAGGACCAGGAGACTTCTTCTCCTTTTCAATGCCTTTATTAAAAGCAATCAGCTCAGGATTGGGCAGCTCAGGAGGGCTGCAGCCCCTGTCCTGTCACCCAGGGCGACTCAGAGGAGGAGGATTTCCGCAGCTTTGTCCACATGGGGCAGAGCTGGGTAATCAGGTCTTCATGGGATCCTTTACAGCGTGGTGGTCCCTTCCACTTGTTACTTCTCACGACTCAGTCGGCCTGGTCTGGCCGCTGGGGACGACTCCCACTGGTCAGGGCGAGAGGCTCCGAAGGTGTTCAGCATCTCTGCAGGCTCAGCACTCGGCTCCTCACGTCCAGACATCACTCCAGTCTCTCAACTCTTATTTGGCTCGTTGTTTTTGGGGTTTTCTCCGTGGGTTTGGAGTCGGGGGTCCCACAAAGAATGCTGGTCTTGGAGTCACTTTGCATAACCCCTCCCCTCTAGGTCTCTTCTCCTCACTGTTCGGGGAGGTCCCCACCCGTTACTGTCTCAGGAGAAGGGCCATTACCTCGCCCCAGCCAGGGCTTTTGCTAATACAAAAACAACCATTAACGACAACGACCCGTAATTACCATAACACAGGCAGCAGCCCAGCAGTAGTGGTAACTTTTTTTCTCACAGAAAAAGATCAACTGAATTTTTGTTCATAACAGTTTCTGGCTCAGAACCAGCTTGAAAAGGGGACAAAAACCCAAAGTCCCAGCAGAAAAAGCTCTGCCGTTGCTTTTTATTTTTCAGAATTTTATTTTATTTTATTTTATTTTATTTTATTTTATTTTATTTTATTTTATTTTATTTTATTTTATTTTATTTTATTTCAGATACGTTTAACTTTTTTTTTTCTTTTTCTATAATCCCGTGTTTATTCTCTATTTACGCCCTCACCCGTTGCCCTCCTCCACCAGGGCCAGCCTCGAAGGGAAACCACAAACCCCTCTGGGAATAAAGCCGGTCTGGGGGCAAACCCTGCAGGGGGGATTGAATCCCATGGAGAGCGCTGGCTGAGAGCTGGAGATTCCAAATGCTCCAAGGGGCCGGAGGGAGCTGCCCTGGGGCCTCGGGGCCTCCCCTGGGGGCGCTCCGAGACTCCCGAGCAGAGCGACCCCTCCCACCCCCCAAAATCTCCAGGTTTGTGTCAGCTGAGGAAAAGAGCTGGAAAAGGGACTGGAAAGGCAGTGGAGCCTGAGGGGATCCCTCAGCCTTTCTGCAGGAAAGCCACAGGAAAATCCCCCAGAAACCAAGAAAATAATTATTACTTTTAAAACTCTTTCCACTCCTGTTTCCAGAAGGTCCCAGCCAGGTCCTGCCAGGAGGAGCCAGGGATGGGGAGGGGGCTCAGAGCCTAATTAGGCAGTAAAGTTTAATTGGGGTGAGGACACTTTTATTGTGGGAAGAAAATGTAAATGGAGAGGATTTGAATAGGAGGGGATGATTTGAATTGGGGAGAGAAAATGAAGTCGGGGGAGGAGCCCCCAGCCCTTGGCTGTGTCCCGAAGTTGCTGCCAGCGGTTCCCCCTGCTCTGACCCCCCAGGCTGGGGCACAGGTTCCCAGGAATGTCACAGGATAGAACCTCCATTCAAGCTTTTATGTTCCCTGTCACTCCCAATAAGATCCCAGTTGCCCCCAACACGGTCCCATTTTCTCCCAGTCAGGCCCTGTATGGTTCCGTCCAATCTCAGTCCCTCCCAGTAGGAGTCCAGTATGGCCCCAGTCACTTCCACTATAAACCCAGTCACTCCTAGAATGTCATTTGCCCACATGATGGCCCCAGTTGCTCCTAGCATGATCCCAGTATGAGTCCAGTCACCCCAGTATGATCCCAGTCACACACAGATACTCCCAGTATTATTTCAGTCACTGACAGTATGACACTCAGTCCTGCTATTACTCCAGCATGGGCCAGTTGCTCCCAGTGTGATCCCAATTGCCTCCTGCATTTTTCCAATTGTGCTTTTTCACCACTACTGTGGTTCCAGACACTCCTAGTACTGTGCCAGTCACTCCAAGTATGACCCTGTCAGTCCCAGTATGATCCCAGTATGACTCCAGCATGGGCCAGCTGCTCCCAATAGGATCCCAGCTGCCTCCTGCATTATTCCAATTGTGCTTTTTCACCACTGCTATGGTTCCAGTCACTCCCAGTATGATTCCAATCAGTCCCACTATGATCCCAATCACACCCAGTATATCCCAACAGCACCCAGTTGCCCTCAGCATGCTCCCAGTACTCCTCAATGTGGTCCCAGTATATCCCAGTATGATCCCTGGTGCCCCAAATCTGGTCCCGCTGGTATATCCTGCTGTCCCAGTGTGCCCCAGTCCCTCCCAGCCTGTCACATTCCGTCCCGGACCCTTCGGGGCAGCCGCCGCCGTTTCGGGATCCTGCCCACGAGCAGCCACCGAAAGCTGCCCCAAGATGCTGACGGGCATCGGGGGCTTCGTCTTGGGCTTCGTCTTCCTGGCGCTGGGGCTCGGCTTCTCCCTGCACAAGAAGGTCAGGGCGGGTGCCGGGGGTGGCGTCCCCGCCGTGGCAGAGCCCCGTGTGCGCTCCCGCCGGGGCCCCAGCCCGGTGTCACCCCCTTTTCTCTGCCCACAGAGCTCCTGAGCCGCCGGCGGCCGCAGCCCCTCCCCGCAGGCTCGGGCCCGGCCGGGACCCCCGCTCCGTCCCCGCTCCGCTGATTTTGGGGGGTCCCCTGTCCCCCCCAGCCCCGCTGAGGCGGCGCTAGGAACGAGGAGGAGCGGGAGGAGCCGTGGAGAAAGAGACGGGGGAGCAGTGGGAGGGAGAGAGAGAAGAAGAGGAGGAGCAGAAAACTGAAAAGGAAGAGGAAGTGGAAGTGGAAGTGGAAGAGGAAGAGGAAGAGGAAGAGGAAGAGGAAGAGGAAGAGGAAGGATTCTCGGTCCCAGCGCCCGCTGCGTCCGCAGCAGCCTCGGCCCCCGTGTGCCGCAGGTGAGCAGGGAGGGGAAGTTCGCCCCAGGTAAGTGGGGGGTTCCTGGCGGGTGTTCTGGGGGTTGTGGCTGTTTGGACCTTGGAGGAGCCCCAGGCTACACCGCAAATGCCCCGTGGTGGATAATGAGGGTCCAGGACCGGCTGGGGGTTTTTGGGAGGAAGGGGCGCGGGTGGTCGCTGCCGGCAGAGCGCAGGCGGGGGCTGTGGGATCGCTGGATCATCCCTAAGCGAGATCCTGGAGAGGGGGGACAGCAGGAGCCACGGGACCCCCGTCAGCCCAGGAAAGGGCACGCACAAAACATCAAAGTGTGAAGATCACAGAGGGGGAACTCCTGGGAGGGGTTTTTGGGCTGAATCTTGGTAGTTTGAAGACTTGTATGAACACAAAAACCCAGTGACTTCCTGAGATGTTCTTGGGCAGTAGAAACCCCCATCCCAAGGCACTCACCCTTGTTTTTCCTCTCGAACCAGGATTTTTCATTCCCAAGCTGTGGCTGGATGGAGGAGGAGGAAAAGCCCTGGAGATCCCGCACGAGGAGGGGCAGCAAACCCAGCCCAGGGAGCTGCGGGGAGGAAAGAGCCCCCCTGAGCCAGGAAGGCGGCCGGAGATCCAGCCAGAGCTCAGAGCTGGTGGAGAAGCCTCATGACAGGGAAACCCCCCACAAGTGCTTGGAATGTGGGAAGGGTTTCAGCCAGAGCTCCAGCCTGATCCGGCACCAGGTGATCCACACTGAGGAATGGCCCTACACCTGCTTTGATTGTGGGAAGAGCTTCAAACAGAGCTCCCACCTGACTCGGCACCAGGTGATCCACACTGGGGAAAAGCCCTATGAGTGCATGGAATGTGGGAAGAGCTTCAGGTGGAGCTCTGACCTCAACAAGCACCAGGTGATCCACACTGGCGAAAGGCCCTATGAGTGTAGGGAATGTGGGAAAAGCTTCAGCCTGAGCTCCAGACTCATCCGGCACCAAATAACCCACACTGGGGAAAAGCCCTATGAGTGCTCGGAATGTGGGAAGTGTTTTAATCGCAGCTTCCACCTCATCAGGCACCTGCGCTGCCACACCGGGGAACAGCCCTACAAGTGCTTGGAGTGTGGGAAGAGCTTTAGACGGAGCTCCAGCCTAAACATTATTATAAGCAAGATTGAAATGAAAGCAAGCTTTGAGATCCCTCAGTTACTGAGCAACTGGAAAACAATGGTGTGGCCCAGCTGGAGGTGATCCCCTTTTGATGAAACAATTCCCTCTGCTTGCAGGCAGCTCCAAGAGTCAGAGCAGACCCTACCAGCTTGGCAGAAGGGGTCCAAAGAGGAGTTTTTAGGGTTTAAAATGTAACACATTATGGTAAGGTAATGATTCTCATAGGCTGTATGTAAATGCTATAGGATTTCTATCTTGTACTAGATTGGTTAGTGAGAATCAGAATATTCAACACAGAAGAAGATTTATTGTATTGTAATGGGAACCTTGGTCTCTTACCACTTTTACTCTCTTGCCTCTCTTACTCTCTCACCCTCTCACCCTCTCTACCCCTCTCTTCTCTCGGACCTGCTCCAGCTGTGCCTGGCAGCTCCCAGCAGGGCCCTGCACGCAGGCCCTTTGCAATAAACCGCAAGTTCCACGACCTGGCTGCAGAGCTCTCTCGTCTCTGTCCATCTCGACCGTCCTAGCCCCTGACACTCCTACAGCTCTCGTTCCTGACTGCCCCACAATGTCCCACATCCCCGAGGGTGTCACAAGGGCCACAGCCGGCACCCAGCAGCCGAGGGACAGCCTGGAAGGGGCCGGGAGCAGCCGCGGCCTTGTGGCCTTGCAGCCCCCGCGGTGCCCGGAGCCCGGGCAGGCTCCGGCCGCGGTGCCAGCGACAGCGCCGCCCTGCCGAGCGCCGGGGCCGCAGCCCGGGCTGCCGGGGAGCGGGAACGGCCCGGCCGGACGCGCCGGGGCCCTGCGGGCCGTGGCTCCGTGTCCCGGGGGGGCCGGGGCCCAGGGGGACCCTCCGGGCTCTGCCGGGCACCGGGGCTCGGCCCTGCCCCGCCCAGGGACCCCCGGGGGCACCGAGCGCAGCCCCGGCCATTGGCAGGGCACGGGGAGCCGAGCGGGGCAGCGGCACCACGGAAACACCGAGGGGCTGCCCGGGCACAGCCGGGGAGAGCCGCGCTGGAGAGCCGGGAGAGGCTGCTCGGAGCTGGCCCGGGGCTCGGGCACCTGGGGAACAGAGCCCGGCTCGGAGCTGACTCTGAGCCTGAGACACCTGAGAAATGACAGCGCGTGTTGCTAGACACACTTCATTATTCTGTGTATTCTCAATGTGAGTTTCTATGAGGGAACAGTTTTACATTCATTTTACAATATTTTCTCCCTTTAAAATGAGATTAATATATAACTTTTTGTTATATATCCGGAGGGATGGGCTGGGAAAGGTTGTGGGTAATGGAGGTTTTTATTCAATGTGTTTTCAAACCTGAGATGTGACAAGTCCAGACTTGGACTCCAACAGCAGTGTCTGGTTCTGACTGTTCTGCTTTTCACGGTGAGATCCCAGTTCTTTCAAATCCAGCAGTCAAAGCCCTTGAAACACGGAAAAGCTGGGAATCAGGTTAAAGCCCTTGGAGGGTTTCTCTGTCCGTACATTCCCCATCTCCCCTGGTGTCCGTTCAGCCTCTCCGCTCCTGTCCTGGTGCCCATTGCTGTATCCCGAGCTCAGTACGTGCTGTTATAGATAGATGGAGACCTGTGATTATTGTGCATGCAGTTGTCTCGCAGTGAGTTGCTGCGACGGCACATTCCACGTTCCTCTGCTTTGTGCCCAAAGAATGGCTATTGTGTCTTTAACCCCCGGCAGCCGGGACGGGCTGGGCCGGGAGAGAAAACAGCCCGAGGCTGCGGCGCCGCCGCTCCACCCGCCGGGACCGCGCCCGCGGAGCGCGGCTGGGGAGGAGCGCAACGCCGGGCGAGCCCCGGGCTCGCATCGCCGTGGGACAGCCCCTGGTTGGCTTTTCCCTGCGGGAGAAGCCGGTGCCGCCTGTAGCCCGTGTCGTGAGCGGCGATTTCTCTGGCATTTTGGGTCTTTTGTCCCAGAGTGTGTGGCAGGTAAGGTCTGGCAATTGAGTACCTAGCACTTATTTACTTTTATTTGAATTATTCTTGCCTTTTTGTTATTCTGTTTGTTAATAAACTGTTGGAGGTTTTTTCAGTTTCATCTATTAGCGTTCATTTCCTGTTGGTGGAAAGGGATTATTGGAACCCTGTAGAGGGGAGAACACTCACCCCAGAGTGTCCTCTTTTAAATCATCTCTCAAGCTGAGACACCCTACAAGTGCTTGGAATGTGGAATGAGCTCCAGCCAGAGCTCCCACCTGATCCGGCACCAGGAGATCCAAAGCAAGGAACATCCCTGCTGGGGGTTGGGATGTGGGAAGGGCTTCAGCAAGAACTCCCACCGCATCAAGGACCACAAGATCCACACCGGGGAGAGGCCCCACAGGTTTGGGGGGTGCGGGAAGGGCTTCTGACAGCGCTCAGCCTTGACCCAACACAAAGGGAGTGTCCCGAGTGTGGGAGGAGCTTCGTGCGCTGCTCCAGCTCCATCCCCCATGGGAGGATCCGTGTTAGACGATCCCCAGTGACCCCCGTTGGGCAGAGCCCCGGTGATCTGTGATCCTGGTGATCTGTGTTCAGTGGGAAGAAAGTGTTGGAGGGATTTCTTTCCCTTCTCCTTGTGCTGCTGTCATTTGATTGGTAATAAATTCACTCCCTGTGCCCCGGCTGGGTCTGCTGTGCCCATGCTGGTGCTCAGGGCAGAATCTCTCCCGTTCCTTCTCAGCTTCTGTGCCTTTCCATGTGTTTCCTCTCCCTGTGCCATTGCAGAAGGCAAGGACAGAGCAGTTTTGGTGGCTCCCAGCATTCTGGCAGGACCAGCCCAGCTCTGGGGTTCTGAGGAGCTTGTGGGGCTCCCCTGTTCGTGGGACATCCTGCCTGGAGGAGGGTGCCCCCCTTGCTGCAGCCCCAGCCCTCAGGCAGCGCTCAGCCAAGCAGAGAATGCCCTCACCTGGGGCCTCATTTATGGGCACACCTGAGCCCCTGGACATCTCCATCCCCATTCTGGGGTGCATCCGAGTTCTTGGATATCTGGGACCCCATTTTTTGGGATGTATTTTTGTGGGATCTCAGCACCTCAGGACGGAGGTGCAGAGTGGCCGAGACCACCCTTGGGGGGCTCGGGAGTCCTGGAATGTTGCCAGAAGTGTCTGGTGGCTGGACTTTGATCCTGCACAGGAGACAACACCTGTATGAGGATAGGAGGATTTCACTGGGTGAATGGTGAAGGGATAAGTTAATTAGAGTGTAAAACACAGGGTTTAGGATTTCTGTACAGGGGGGTCTAAAGAAGTAAGATGGAGGAATTGGGGCGTGTCCTCTTCTTCTTCTTCTTCTTCTTCTTGGCCTCCATCTTCTGTGGTGATGGTGGCACTTTGGGATTCATTATTACTAAAAGTGCACCGGTTAATAAGGGTAGAAGGTATTGGGGAAAAATGATAAATATTGTACACGTAACTTCGCGTATAAAGATAAGTGACTGCCCCGGGGGCTTGCAGTGTGCTCATGGCTGGCTTGCTGTGCAGACCTCTGTCGGGCTGAAAGAAAATCTTTTAGATAAACAATTAATAAACACCAAGACCGAGAAAAGATCTGAAGTCTCTTCTCGTCCTTTGAAGTGCCGGGCTGTCCAAGGCCACCCTGGACCTTTCCAGGCCACCTAAACAGCTGAGAAACCGACATATTTTGTTTGTATAGACTGGTTGTGGTAGTGGTGGGCTCTGAGAGAAGCTATGGAAGCTTCCTCCATGTCCAGCAGAGCCAATCCCTGGTGGTGCTAAAGACGGAGGTGCTGGATGCAGAGATCCCCCCACAGCCCCTGGAGCAGCCCCCTGGTGCAGGGGGTGCCTGAGAGGAGGCTGTGACCCCGTGGGATCCCCTTGGCCAGAGGGGCTCCCGCTGGAGCTGCCTGTCCTGCCAGGACTCACCCCGGGGCATAGTGACCCCCGGGCTGCAGCAGGGTGAGGGGGTGCTGCCCGTGGGATGGACTCACATCAGAGCCGGGCACTGATGGGGTTTGGGTTTCTCTGGGAGTTTTTGTCCCATTTGTCACCCGGAAAGACGCCGGGAGCAGCAGGGGGTGGCAGCCACGGGTGACTGGGATGGCAAAGGGCTGGCTGCTGGCTCTGGCACAGCCCTGAAATCGTTTGGGGGAGCGCAGGGGCGCAGGGCTCGGGCAGTCTGGGGTGTCGGGCGCTTCGCTCCTGGATTTTCCTGCCCGTGCCCGCAGCTCCTGGGGCATAGAGAGGGGCCCGAGCGTGTCCCCTCATAACCTCCCTGGGAATCACCCCAGAGCCCTCAGCCCTCCTTGTGACCGTCCCCGCGGCCTCTTGTCCGTCCCAGTCGCTCCCGTGGCTCTCCCAGTCCATTCCCAGTCACTCCCAGTCCATTCCCAGTCACTCCCAGTGCCCCCCGCGTGTCCATCTCAGCCGCGGGTGGTGCTGCCGCCCCTCACCCAATCAGAGCGCGTCTCTCTGATGACTCATCAGTTGCCGGGCAGACCCGCAGCCCCCAGTGCCCCGCGCTGGACTCGGCCTCCCAGTGCCGCGCACGCCATTCCCAGTTCCGCCCAGTGCCGCCCCAGGCCCTCCCAGTGTCCATAAACTCCCTCCCAGTCCCTTTCATCTCATTCCCAGTACAATACCAGTCCATTCCCAGAACTTCTCATTTCACTCCCAGACCTTAACCTTCGCTCTGTGCTCCACAGTTCTCGCAGTGCACTCCCGGTCCCTCTCAAGGTCATTCCACCCCTCTCCTTTCTCTCCCAGTTTCCCCCAGCTGATCCCAGTGTGTCCCCACACTCTCCCAGTGCCCCCCAGCGTGTCCATCTCGCTGGTGCCCCCCTCGAGCTCCCAGCCCGGCCCCGGCCGCCTGCTTTGCTCCGTGATGGATTTCTACCCTGCTGCCATCCAGGTGAGGTGGTTCCAGGGCCAGCAGGAGCTCTCGGAGCACGTGGTGGCCACCGACGTGGTCCCCAATGGGGACTGGACCTACCAGCTGCTGGTGCTGCTGGAAACGCCGCCCCGGCGTGGGCTCGGCTACAGCTGCCAGGTGGAGCACGTCAGCCTGGAGCAGCCCCTGAGGCGGCACTGGGGCACGGCCCGGCCCCCAAAGCACTGGGGGCAGCAGGGGAGGCACTGGGGGGGCTGAGAAGGAACGGGAGGGATTCTGCCCTGAGCACCAGCACGGGCACAACAGACCCAGCGAGGGCACACGGAGGGAATTTATTACCAACCAAATCAGAGCAGCACAAGGAGAAGGGAAAGAAATCTCTCCAACACCTTCCCCCGACCCAACGGGGGATCATCAGGATCCTGGATCACCAGGGCTCTGCCCAAATGGGATCACAGGGGATCATCCAACGTGGATGCTCCATGGGGAGGGGAGCTGGAGCAGCGCACCAAGCTCTTCCCACACCTGGGGCACTCCCAGGGCCTCTCCCCAGTGCGGAGGCACCGGTTCAGGAGGGTGGAGCTGCGCTTGAAGCCCTTCCCACAGTCGGGGCAGCACAAGGGCCTCTCCTCCCTGTGAATGCGCTGATGCAGGAGGAGGCGGGATGGCCTCAGAAACTTCTTCCCACACTGAGGACACTCGAAGGGCCTCTCCCCAGAGTGCAGCATCTGGTGTTCCTTCAGGCCGGAGCTCCGCACGAATCTCTTCCCACATTCCTGGCAGGTGTGGGGCCGTTCCCCAGTGTGGATCTTGCTGTGGCTGATGAGGTTGCAGCTCTTGCTGAAGCCCTTCCCACATTCACCACACTTGTAGGGCTTTTCCCCACTGTGGATCACCTGGTGCTGCCTCAGATGGGAGCTGTACCTGAAACCCTTCCCACATTCCAAGCACTTGTGTGGCCTCTCTCCAGCCTGAGGGTTCTCCACCAGCTCTGAGCTCTGACTGGATCTCTGGCTGCCTTCCTGGGTCAGGGGGGCTCTTTCCTCCTCACAGCTCCCTAGGCTGGGTTTGCAGCCGCTCCTCATGAGGGATCTCTGGGGCTTTTCCTTCTCCATCTGTCCAGAGCTTGGGAATGACAAATCCTGGTCTGGGGGGAAAAAACAAGGGGTGAGAGCCTTGGGCTGGGGGTTCCTCCTGCAGAGGACTATTGCTGGGAGTCTCCAGGCTTTTGAGTTCAGAAAAATCTGCAAAGCACCAAGATATAGCTCCCAAAATGACCCTCACAGGAGATCTGCCCCTCTTGTCTCTTCAATCTGGGGTTTGGTTTCTCTTCCTTGAGCTGATGGGAGTCCCGAGGCTCCTGGAGTTGCCCCTCTCTGAAGTCTTGCATACAGATGACCCAGGGGATTTTGAGGGTCCCAGAGGTCCGTTCTCCCCTGATTCTCTGCTTCAGGATTCCACAGATCCCAGGGATCCCCACACCCCCGGCCCTTCCCTCCCCCCTTCAGGCTGCTGGGTCTCACCCAACTCTGGAACCACCCCTCTCACCTTCTCCCACTCCTGGGGTCTTGAGGTTCCACTCCACTGCTCTTCTGGGAGGGTCCCCAAGACTGATGTGCTCCCCCTACCAGAACCTGGTGATTGCCATGAGGGACCCTTAATATCCCCAAAACGAGGATCAGCTTTGGGGTCCTGCAAAATCCATACATACCCACAAAAAACCAAACCTTCTAAGGGACCACCAAGATATTTGAGTCTTGATTCTGAAATCTGCCAACTCCAAACACTTCCCCTAGAAGTGTTTGTTTCCCTCCCCTCTGGAGGACTCCCTGATACATTTGGGGTGAGCTCCCCCACCCAGTCACCAGCAGGATGGAAACTTGTGCTTCTCCTTCTGCTCCCCTTCCTGCTCCTCCTTCTCCTCTCCCCCTCCCCTCCTCCTTCATGACCAACCCAGATCCCCCTTTCCCACCCCCCTCTGCCCCACAGCTGAAAAAGCATCACCGGCTGCTGGCTGGGGGGAACCAGCCCAAGGAGCTCCCCAAGGATGGACAGGGAGTTTGGGGAACCGCCCAGAGCGGATCCATCCCCTCCCACAGCCCTGGGGAATCGCTCCAGGGACTGAGTGATGGGCACACAAAGGGAACACCATGGAACCCCTTTGCTGCTGTCCCCCTGCCCTTATCCACCTCTCCTATCCTTTGTCTACCATCCCCTCTAAATCCCAGCTCCCCTCTGGCTCAGTTTAGGGCTGACCCTCCCCTGTCCCTTGCAGTTTTAGTGTCCTAAATGCCCTTTTATGGCTTCTGCCCCCTTATCCCATTGTATTGAAAAGAATGAGATGAAAGTGTCTTTACAAACAGATAGTGTGGATCTCCTTTGAGGTAGATAAGGAAGTAACAGGAGAAATCATGAGTTTTAGAAAATGTTATTAATCAACAGGAAATGCTGCTCAGCCAAGGTCCTGCTAAATTCCTGAACTTTGTGAAGGAGAACGAATATTTAACGGAGCCATGAATATTGTATTTTATACAAAAGGGTAGAATGTTGAGTTTGCACATTCCCCCAGAGGTAACTAAGGACTTGGACACCCAGGGGGGCAATAAGAGAAGTGGAGAAGGCATATGGACAACAGGGCATGGATGGTGTTGGTGTGCTGGGAAGGGATTGGGTGAAGGGGACTGTGCAGCAATATGGTTCAGGCAAGGAGCAGCGCAAGAGGAGTCTATGTGGTAAGAAAAAAAAAGAGGAGGAAGAGAAAAATACCGAGGATTGGGATGTTTTTCAGCAGGGTCTTATCCTCAACCCTTGTCAGCTGATCATTTGTATCCCCGGTTTCCAGGAGAGGAAATCAAGGAGGTCAGGGTTTCAGGGGGTTTCTCTGTGGGCGGCAGCACCGGGCGCAGAGCTGCGGCACCGGGAGCACGGGCTGGGGGCCTGTGGGGAGCTGCGGGGCCGGGCCGGGGCTGTGGGGCAGCCGGGGCTCAGCGCCGGGCGCTGCCTGACCCCACCAGCCCCGGGCAGGGCCGGCAGCGGCCCCCGGCCCCCAGGAGGCTGCGGGACGCCCCGGCCGCTGCCCGGCCCCGTGGAGCTGCCGGCCCTGCCCGCCGGGGGCGCCTTCGGACACTGCGGCAGGACAGGGAGCGGCTCTGGGCTACGGGCTGGGGAGGGCACCCTGAGCACAGGGAGGAGGAGCAAGGAACACCGGGGAAATGTGGAATGCATATTTTAGCATGGAGATTATCTATTAGGGATTTTGTTTGGGTCACTGGAAATACAAATGATTTTGCAGAAAGCTCAGCAGCTGTCAGAGGATGAGCAGCCACAGGCACTGAGGGGGCTGCAGGAGGGGCACAAGAAGGCCCTGCAGCACTTGGGCACAACGGCACAGCAGGTGAATGCAAGGAGGGAGCAGCAAAAGGCCAAGCTGAAGGCAAAGGCCAGGGCACAGTTCCTACAGCCCCTGAGGGATCAACCCCAGGGCCCAAGGGGGCCCCAGCACCCAGGGCACGGCTCGGCCACAAGCACCTGGCAGAGGCATTGCCCTCCTCGGCAGGGCAGAGCCCACCCAAACAGCCCCTGGCAAGGAACCAGGGCTCCAGCTGCAGGGCACAAGGACACTGCAAGCACAGACAGCAGCACCCTCAGCACCAGCAAGTCCACCCCTTGATGGACATGGATTGGCAGGGCTGTCACAGCTCCCATCACACCAGGGACCCTCCACACTGCAGCCCTTGAGAACATTCAGGGTGGGTCTGCATTGAGAGGAGGCATTTCCTGATGGACACAGGGGCCTCTCAATCCACTCTGAATCTCAGACCCAAGGGGGGAAAATTGTCAAAAAGTTGTTTGATCATTCAGGGGATAAGTGGTAAAAACCAGCAGGTGTGTTTTCTTCAACCACTATTAGCAGATGTGGGAGACAGACTTGAAATGCATGGGTTTCTACTTCCTCCTAATTGTGATCATCATTTACTGGGAAGGGATTCGATGGCTAATGTGGAAATACAGATTTGCATTCTAAAAGGTAAAACAGAGGCTCTTGCTGTACCTTTGTGTCAGATGAGTGGCAAGGCCTGTGCTAAAGTGAACCCTGAAGTGTGGGCAGCCCCAGGAAAATACAAACAATCTGATATGGAGCCTCTCCAAAGTATTTTGTAGCAACCAAGGACAAGAGCTGTTTAAAAGAAACACCCCATTCCAAGGGTGAGAAGGAAGGAAGGGCTCACAGGCTGGTACTGAGTTAAAGGCAGGGCTTTTGGAGCCAGGGATCTCTCCCTACAATACTCCTATTCTGCCAGTCAACAAACTGGATGGATGGACAGGAGGAGGAAACACAGAATTTTCAAGTGTTAAATTGAAGATTAACAGAGGATGCTGCCCTGGTCCTTACAGGTAATAAGAATTTGAATAGTATGTTAAACAGGGCCATGCCAAAGGAATTCTTCTGCTAAAATGTTTAACCCAGTGGCCAGAGTGGCCTCATTGTCTGCAGAATGGTGCAGCCACAGCTCACATGGGAACTGAGGCCTGAAAACTGATAACAGCAGGAACTCTTATTGTTTAAGTCTGGCATCAAGATAAAGCTTTCACAACCAAAAGAGCCTCTAAATGGATGAGCAGGGCTGGGTCAGCCCTCAGCCTGGCCTCAAGGGCTCTGAAGCCCCGGAGATTTGCACTTCCCGCCCTGCAGCAGGAGGATGGGAGGCCGCCCCTGAGCCTGCCCTGAAGGCAACGCAGCAGCAGCCAGGGCTCCACAGTGGGCCAAGCCCCTGCGCCTGCCCACAGATCCTCGCCTGGAATCCTCTGCAATCCTGGCCACCCTCCTCTGCCATCTCCAGCCACTGGGGCCAAGCCTTGCTGCCACTGCTGCAGCTTCAGCGCTGGCTGGGCCTGCACTGCCACAGCTGCTGAGGAACACCACGGCACAATTCCACTCTGGGGCTCACTGACACCCACACTCTGGCCTGCCTGCCATTGCACTGCTGCAAAATGTACCGAGTTTGGGTCTTTTAAACCTTATTTCTCTACTCAGGCTTGGTTTGTCTTTGCCTTGGGGAAAGGAATTTTAAAGCTTCTATTTAAGGGACGTTACACCACTCAACAGAGATGAGCTTAACATGTTAATGGACTGGGAATAGCCCAAAAGATACCCTGAGAGATAACGACAGCAACAAAACATCAACATTGCCCAGCAGCAAACAGCAACCAACAGCTACCCCAGACACTGCCCCCGGCAGAGCTGGAGACACCTGGGCTGGAAAAGGCTGAGAAGGAAATCCAGGAGTGTGGAGACCGAATTCACATCAGAGGGGAAGAAATCCGGATCCAACAGGAAACCAAATGCTAAATAAGAACTCGGCAACTTCGAAGCAATGAACAATAAACTATTTCAATGGGCTTTGGACGGTAAAATCTTAAGGATAAATCTAGTAAAACCCACGTGTCATGGAATGATTTTTCTCTACACAGCCGGGCTATATGCGGATGAAATTGTTTCTGTTGCACATCCTGGACAGAATCAATTAATGCCTTGATTCTCTAACACTAGAAATATTGTTGAAGAATTTTGTTTCTTCTTGCAGTTTTGATGACAAGATTACACGATTAGAATATTTTTTTCTTAATAATCATACTTTTATATAGTTAGATTAGGGGTGTTGGGCCAGGGGTGTGAGAGTCAGCTTTTAGTCATAGGAGAAGAAAAACTCTTTATGGTTTTGGATGTTTTTTTGTGTATGTGTGTATGTGGCTGTTGTGATGGCAAAATTTTGTTATGGGCTCTTCGATATTCAAATTTAGGACTCATTTTTAAAAACTAGAAGAGCTTTAAAGATGACCCTTAAACTGGTATAAAAGTAGCTTTTAGGGGGGCCACAAGTGAGTCACCAGATGGCTGCCCTGGAAGAGAAGCTCCATTCCAGGCAGCCTCCAGAGGAGCTTTAGAAATGCAAATGAACACTGCTGGGCAAAGTGTGGACAATGCACCTGGGTCTCTTGCCTGGGGCAGGAATTGGGCTGATTCCCTCTGCCCCTCACCCCAAGCTCTGCCTGCTGGCACTGATGGAATTTGCACAGCTCAAGGCAGAGCCCAGGGGGAGGATATCTGACCCTGCAACAGAAACGGGTGAAGCTGCAAAGGGAAACAGCAAATGGAGAATGTTGGGAAAACTTCACTAAAATAGGTGGGGGGGAATCATCCCTCTGCCCACTCCAACACGTGCTGTCACTGTCTATGTTATATAGGGTGTATCAGAGCACTGGGGATTTTTTGCTAACACAACTTCAGAGAAATGAGCTGGGAATCCAAGTTTTTGATGATTCAATTAGAGAAAAGTGGTCAATTGATGCAGCCCTGGCTGGAAGGAGCACCCAAATTGGGGAAAAGATGAACGGCCAGCAGAACAAATCCCACAACACCATGGACCAGCGCCTGGGAACCCGAACCAATTCATATCAGGAGCCACAGAGCCCATTTCTCATTTCAATGGCATCATTAGATTACAAGCTGCCCTCACAATAACCAACCAGACAGCTCCAGCTCCTGACCTTCCTGCCGACCAATCCACTGAAATGAGGAACACAACATTTCACCATGGGATGGGATCAGATCATCTGTTAGCAGAAAGAGTTTGTGGAAAATTCAATGACTCAAACTGCTGTTGGCAAATAGATGACAATGGAAAAGCAGAGAAAGAGATGAAAAAGGAAACAAGAAAGCAGCTCATGTATTAGTCCAAACGTGAAAAGGATGGGAATGGGACACGGTTTCATGGCTCCCTAGCAGACCGTGGGTTAAACAAATGCTGTTTCTCCTCTGATGTGCTACAGCAATTCTCATCTTTTTACCATGGGACACAGAGGGACACAGGCATGGATGGAGATGTGGGGAACAGTGACAGGGATGGAAACATGGTGGGGAGACAGGCATGGGTGAGGACATGGTGGGACATGGCTATGGCCAGTGCCATGGGGGAAACTTATAGGGCATGTGGGGGATGCTGGGTTTGAGGGAGTTGAGGGTTCCTGGGAGGGACCTGGGGCTTGCTGAGGCCTTTGGGGACCCCAGGCCAAGTGGCTCTCGTTCTGCTGGGTGACCCTGGGGGAGGTTCTGGGGCAGCTGCTCGAGGACCCCCTGACCTGGATCCCCAGCCAGGCATTGGGCTCCTGGAAGGGGATGAACGTCCTTGTCCCCAGGAGGGAAATCCCAGCACCCCCAGGGTGTCAGGGGCAGCTGAGGGGCCACAGCAGGAGCTGTCACACTCTTAAACGACACCTTAAAAGTCCCAAAACTCAGGGATTCCTCCTAGAGAAAAAGCATCCAGGAGCTGCATGAATTGAGGGAAAGGGAGGATGTGACCCCCCCCAGACTGAGCAGGAGGGGCCTGTATCCCCCAAAACCAAGCACGGGGGAGGGGGTTCGGGATTGGTGGGATGATATGGAAGGGGCAAAAGAATGGGGGAAAAGAAGGGGCTGGCATCCCCAAGGACTGGGGCACGGGGTTGGGAAATCCCAGTTGTTTTGGAAGGGGTCTTTAGATTTGGGGAATGAGAAAGGGGGCGAGAGAAAGGACGGTTCTCTGTCCTGCAGCACTCATTCCCTGGAGCGATTCCTTGGGGTGTGTGGGGGAGGAGGAGGCAGGTTCGCACTGGGGGGGTCCCCAAGCCCTCTGCTCATCCCAGCGTGTCCATCTCGCTGGTGCCCCCTCGAGCTCCCAGCCCGGCCCCGGCCGCCTGCTCTGCTCCGTGATGGATTTCTACCCTGCTGCCATCCAGGTGAGGTGGTTCCAGAGCCAGCAGGAGCTCTCAGAGCACGTGGTGGCCACCGACGTGGTCCCCAACGGGGACTGGACCTACCAGCTGCTGGTGCTGCTGGAAACGCCGCCCCGGCGCGGGCTCAGCTACAGCTGCCAGGTGGAGCACGTCAGCCTGGAGCAGCCCCTGAGGCGGCACTGGGGCACGGCCCGGCCCCCGAAGCACCGGGAGGGGCTGGGAGCACAGGGAGGGGGTTCGGGGGTCCTGGGTTTAACTGTGAGCCCCTCATCGGGAACCCTTTCCCCCCGTCCCACCTCCCCCTGTCCCCCCCTCCCACCCCTTTCACGGGTCCCGTCCCCGCTCCGCTCACCCGAGGGCTCCTCGCCGGCAGCCGAGGGACGGGAGGAGGAGGCGGGGGAGGAGCGGGAGGAAGAGGAGGGGCAGAGGAGGAGCCGGCAGAGGAGCAGCCAGAGGAGGCCCCACGTGCGTCCGTCGCTGTCCCGCTCTGCAGCCCCTTCGCGCCGGGAGCGTCGCCCCGCAGGTGAGCGGGGAGGGACACCTCGCCCCGAATATCTTGGGCGATGCCGGCAGGATTGTTTTGAAGGAGGGAGGGATACTTGGAGCTCACCCGAAGTATCTTTGGCGGTTTCTGTTTCTTTTTTTCGGGAAGGGGCGGGCGGAGCGATGTTTGGATCTTACACGAGTCCAAAGCTGACTCGAAACCCCCTTTGGGCGGATCCTGCGGGGGTCTTGGAAGGTTTTTATTTGGAGTTTCCCGGTGCGGCTGCGGGTGGGTGGGCGATGGAGGTCCCCGGAGCCCCGTGGCGGGAGGAGAGGAGCAGCTGTGAGAGGGGGAACGCGAAAAGGGGGAGCCCCGAGAGTCCCTGACCCTGAAATGAGGGCCTGGAGCGGGGGGACCCCGACAGCCGGGAGTGAGGGGAGCCTGGAGAAGAGGCAGCAGAGAAGGGATGAGTCTGAAGTGGGGGACACCGTGGGACACCAGTGGGGACCCCAGAGGGAGGAAAACCCCGGCACCCCGGAGCGGAGAGTCAGGGGAGGAGGGACCCCAAAACCCTCGGCATCCCTTAGAGCAACCCCAGAGAGGGGGACCCATGGGACCCTCAGCAGCCCAGAGAAGGGGGACTCCCAGAACCCCAGCGTGGGGGGAATCACTGGGAAACCTGGAGCAGGCCTCCAATATATGCGGGACCCGCAGCATCCACAAGGGGAAAACCCAGGGAGGGATTTTTTTCCTCTTGAGTCTTGACATTCTGGCGATTTTCATGGACACAAGGTACTTGGTGACTTCTAGAGATGGACTCAGGCAGGAGGAACTCTCAGGCCAATGTGTTCACCCCTTGTTTTTCCCTCAAAATCCGACTTCTTATTCCCAAGGCTTGGCCAAATGGAGGAGGAGGGGGCAATGAGGAAGATGCTCCAGGATACCCAGGCAGGTGAGGAGGAATCACTGCCCCTTTCCCCTCTCTGCTGCTCCATCTCCCAGCCCAGCATCGCTGCAGGACAGCCTCACTGCCAACGCCATCCTGCCAGGGATGGATTGAGGGGATCTCCTTTCCCTTCCCTCTGGCATGGAGGAAAATCCTCTCCTTCCTCTCCTTCCTCTCCTTCCTCTCCTTCCTTCTGCCTTTTCCCTTCTCCTCCTCCCATTCTCTCCTTCTCTTTCCTCCCCCAGGCACTGAGCTGCAGGTGGAGACCAGGGTGGACAAATCCCCACAGCAGAACCTCATGGAAGAAGCCGTTTTGAGCGGCTCCAAGGGGCAGGAATCCAATAGGGAGGAAAAGCCAAAGGAATCCCCCACAAGGAAGGGCTCCAAACCCAGCCCAGGGTGCTCTGAGGAGCAAAGACGCCCCCATTGCTTCATCCAGAAATCCACTCTGGTGGTCCATGAGCAGTTTGATGCCGGGGAAAAGCCCTACATGTGCTTGGAATGTGGGAAGAGCTTCAGCCACACCTCCCACCTCTTCATCCACCACCAAGTACACACAGGGGAATGGCCCTACAGGTGCTTGGAATGTGGCAAGATCTTCAACTGCAACTACCAGCTCATCCCCCACATGCGCCAGCACACTGGGGAACGGCCCTACAAGTGTGGGGAATGTGGGAAGAGCTTCGGCTTCAACTCAGTCCTAGTCCAGCACCAGAAGATCCACTCAGGAGAAAATCCCTACAAATGCTTCAAGTGTGGGAAGGGCTTCAGCCGTAGATCTAGCCTGATTGACCACAAGAAGACCCACAGTGAGGACCAGCCCTATGAGTGTCCCAAGTGTGGGAAGGAGTTTCAGACCAGGTCAAATCTCCTCATACATCAGCGAACACACACGGAGTAGAGGCCCTTCTGCTGCCCTGCCTGTGGGAAGAGCTTCAAGCACAACTTCACCCTCACCCTGCACCGGCGCACCCACACCGGGGAGAGGCCCTAGGGGTGTGGGGATGTGGAAAGGGACAGAGCTCTGCCTTGATGTCACACAAATGCACCCACCTGTAAGGGAGACCCTGCAAGTGCCCCGAGTGCAGGAAGAGCTTTGTGCGCTGCTCCAGCTCCATCCCCCATGGGAGGATCTGCTTTGGGTGATCCCCAGTGACCCCCGTTGGGCAGAGCCCTGGTGACCCCCGTTATGGGTGAACTCTTTTGAGAAGACATCTGGCTGGTGGTCTCCACATCCTCCTGATTCCCTGTGGGTACCTAGATGAAGGCAGGGGCAGGAATATCCATCGGGACTCAGAATTGGCATCAAGAATTCATTGGGAAGAGTGGATTTGTTAACCTTCAACCCTAAAAGTCTCAGCTCTTCCATCCAATCCTTTATTCCTGTGGCATCAAGCAATGTTGGATGGTCTTTGAGGTCTTTTCCAGCCTCAGTGGTTCCATTATTCTGATTCTCTATGGCCCACAGGTGTCTTCCACAGTTCAAATGGTGATGGATTTGGGCAAAGACCAAGATTTGGGGTGGAAACCCCTCCAACAAAGGCTCTTCCCTGCACTGAACCCAACCCTACAAATATTCTCGTGATGCTGACAAGTAACTCCTTTTTTTGAGCTTGATTTTATTTCATCTATTTTTGTTCCCTACAAAAGCGTGAAATTGTCATTAAAATAAAGAATTTGAACAAAGACCTCTAAACCCAATGATTTTACTGTCATTTGGGAGGAAAATTTAGGGCTTGGGAGGATTTGAGGGTATTTATAGGTATTGGAGAGGGGTTTCCCCTAAAACTGGGGCCATGCAGGCCAGGATCACAGAATCACAGAATTAGCCAGCTTGGAAAAGACCTTTGAGATAAAGTCCAGCCTATGACCCAACACCACCCTGTCACCCTGACCATGGCACTAGGTGCCACATCCAGTTTTAAGCAGCTCCAGGGACAGTCACTCCACCACCTCCCTGGGCAGCCCATCCCAATTCCCAATCACACGTTCTATGAAGAGCTTCCCAATGTCCAGCCTAAACGTCCCCAGTGCAGCTCCAGGCAGTGTCTCCCTGTCCTGTCCCTGTTCCCTGGGAGCAGAGCCCAGCCCCACCCGGCTGCCCCCTCCTGTCAGGGACGTGCAGGCAGTGATGAGGTCTCTCCTGTTCGCCAGGATAAACACTCCCAGCTGTCTCAGCTGCTCCTCACAGGACTTGTGCTCCAGACCCCTCCCCAGCCTCGTTGCCCTTCTCTGGACATGCTCCAGCCCCTCCATGTCCTTCCTAAATTGGGGGGCCAGAACTGGACACAGCACTCGAGGTGCTGCCCAAGCAGTGCTGAGCACAGGGGAACAATCCCTGCCCTGCTCCTGCTGGCCACACCATTCCTGATCCAGGCCAGGAGCCATTGGCCTTCTTGCCCACCTGGGCACACTGCTGGCTCATGTCCAGCCTGCTGTCCATCAGTCCCTGCAGGTCCCTTTCTGCCTGGCTGCTCTCCAGCCACTCTGTCCCCAGCCTGTAGAGCTGCAGGGGTTGTTGTGGCCAAAGGGCAGGACCCAGCACTTGGACTTGTTAAACCTCACCTTGTTGGATTTATCCCTGGGATCCAGCCTGTCCAGGGCCCTGTGCAGAGCCCTCCTACCCTCCAGCAGATCCACACTCACACCCAGCTTGGTGTCATCTCTATTTTCTGCTGCTCACAAGAAGCAATAAAGTTGGTCAATAAGTTCTGGTTTTTTCCTTCTCCTAGTGGATTTTTTCTTTTTTTTTTTTTTTTTTTTTTTTTGACTCCCCAGAGGCAATTTTTGTGATGGCCTCTATAAACTGATTCTATTTCACCAGCACCAGCAACAGGGCTGTGAATCTGAGCACTGTGAACGTGGCCTGTGTGGCTTTAATTGTCCTCAGCTTAGGGCTCAGGCACTTGTGAGTATTTAAAAATCTGCTAAGCATGAGTCCTGTGACAAAAATACTGAGTTTCCCATCATGAAAGCACCGTGGGTAGCACTGATTGAAAGAGGCAATTGCAGTGTACTGCTAAAATTCAGGTGGCAGCCAGAAGAGGGGCACCAGCAGCAGTGATCTACAATTCCCAAGGCAAAGACAACAAAACCCTCCTGCTGTCAACTCGCCAGGGGTAAAACAGTGCTGAGAACAGGGCTGGAACCCAACCCTTTCTTTCTCTGAAGGTTAGGTCAGGGCAGCCCAGCCAGGTCCTGAGCAGTCAGGGAGGTTTGTGGGTGGTTGTTGCTCCAATCAAGGAATTCAATGGAAAGAAATAAGTACAGTGCAATTGGAGTCTTGGCTTCAGCGGGTGGTGTTGCTGTGCTGGAGGGAGGAAGGCTCTGCAGGGGGATCTGGGCAGCCTGGAGGGACGGGCTGAGGCCGAGGGTGGGAGGCTCCCCAGGGCCCGGATCCTGCACTGGGGTCACAGGAGCCCTGCAGGGCCCGGGGCGAGGGGCTGGAAGGGCCTGGGGAGAGGGCTGTGAGCAGCTGAGCAGAGCCAGCAGGGCACAGCTCCCTGAGAGGCGCCTGCAGCAGGGGGGAATCGGCCTCTTCCCCCACAGGAGAGCGATGGCACGAGAGGAAATGGCCACAAGTGCCACAGACATGTTTTGTGAAAAATCCTTTTCTTAGGATTTTTCCTCCTGAGAAGCTGAGAGACTGGAAGCCTCAACAAGAGACCTCAGGAAACAAAATGTAAACAATGGTTATTTGCTGCTGTGGAATGCAACAGGTGGATCTGTGATTGGTCTCATGTGATTGTTTCTAATTAATGGCCAATCACAGTCAGCTGGCTCGGACTCCGAGCCACAAGCGTTTACTATCATTCCTTCTTATTCTATTCTTAGCTGGCCTTCTGATGAAATCCTTTATTCTATTCTTTTAGTATAGTTTTAATAAAATATATATAATAAAATAATAAATCAAGCCTTCTGAAACATGGAGTCAGATCCTCGTCTCTTCCCTCATCCGAGCACTCCTGTGGGCACGGTCACACACAAGTTGCGCCAGAGAAGGTTTAGATTGGACAGAGGAACAATTTTTCCCCTGAAACGTGGTCAAGCACTGGAACAGGCTGTAAGGGCTGAGGGTGAGTCACATCCATGAAGGGATTTCAAGCACCTGTAGATGTGGCACCTGGGGACATGGTTGTGGTGGCCTTGGCAGTGCTGGGTTGATGATTGGACTTGATGAGCTCAGAGCTCTTTTCCAACCTGAACAATTCTGTTCTCCTTAGAAGACTTTGCTTCTCTTGTGAGGTCCCATTTTTCTCTGTCAGCTCAAGCTCTGTGTCTGCAGGAGAGACTTTCCTGCAAGAGAGGAATTTGGGCTGGAGGTGGGCTGCCCTCAATGTGGAAAGCATTCACTAGAACAAAACATGTTTGTATTCCTGTGAGAAGGGAAAAAAGGAGGGACAGTTTCTGTTTCCAGGATAGCTTTGATTTATTCCTGTCCACAAAGGAAAAACCAGCTGTCCTTTCAATGGAAAGCACTTTGGAATGGCACAGGCTTGCTGGATATACAGTCTCAATCCTTCTGTTGACAAACCACACAATTTGATTAGGGGAAGGGGAAAATTTCCTATTTATATTCTTTACCTAGAAGTATTTCAGCATCTCTGCTTAAAAAAAAAAAACAAACTCCACTACTACAATTTTCCAGAAGACAACAGATGTGAAAAGCAGAGAAATCAAAAGCTAGATTTTCAATCAATACAGAGTATTGTTCGCTTTGGCTTTTTAAAGACAACCATTGTCCCAAGAGGCCTAGCTTTTATTTTATTCAATACTACCTTTCTTTTTCTTTGCCTCAGCAGATTGAGAGGTTTTTCTTCTCAAGCTGGTTCCTGGGAGGCAGACAGGATTCATCAGAAATCACCTGTGCCAGTGGCTGTTTTCAGCACAGGCTGCAGCTGCCCAGCTGAGGCTGTGGCGGGTGGGTAAATGTCCCTCCAGTGTCCCTGTGGCTCCGTGCCTGGCACAGGCTCTGCTGCTAAATGCTCACACCCCACACACTGAAAGACTGGAGCTGTGCTTACATCCTCTCAATCTGGAAAGGGAACGGAGTAGAGACATCGATCAAAAAATCCCAACAACACACACCCAGAAAATCCAGTCCTGAGGTTGCCAAGACTTGTCCATTATTTACAGGCTCACAGAGTACATGAGGACAATATTTATCGATGGAGAAGCGTCTGCATGTACAGAGGGGAGAGCAAGAAGTCAGTGGATCCGAGTTTTCTCCAGAGAAGAAGCCAGTGGAGGTGGTGGGAAGGAAAGGCTAAACACAGGGGGATGGTGAGGAGGGGTTGGATTCCCTCAAGGGACCTGGCAACCGGGAATGCCAAGGGCTGGAGAATGCCGGGAGGGAAACCCCCCCAGTTCTGCCTATTGCTCTATATCCTCCTCTGTTCTAGGAAGCAGAACCTCTCCCTCATCCCACTAGTCCCAATCTCCATCCCCACCACTTCTGTGGGTTTTGGGGATTCTGTTGGATTGTGTGTTTTGGGTGGGGTTGAGGATTTTGAAGTGGGATCGAGCCATTTTGAGCCTCTGCCAACTCTCCAGCCGAGGGCCCCAGGAGCACCAGGGAGCTCCAGCCAGACCCTCTTCCCCCCAGCAAGGGACTCACACGATCCCTCATCCTGCCCCCAAAATCCCTGGGGATCCCCTATCCATCTCTGCATCCCCCCTTTCAAGATCTGCAGACCAAAGGACTGGAAGCTCCCACCCAGGGTGACCACAACCCCCACATTTTTATCTCCACCCATCACTTTTCCCTCCTTTCCCATTCCCGCTTCCCGCACAGAGGGTGGGAGCAGGCAGGAGCCCAGCGCTGCCCCAGCCAGAGCTCACACCTGAGGGCACAGCAGCGCATCCACCCCGGGGAGAGGCCCCACCAGTGTCCTGAGGGTGGGAAGAGCTTCTCCAGGAGCACAACCTTGACCTGACACTCACAGAGGTACCTGTAAAGGGAAATCCTGCGAGTGCCCCAAGTGTGGGAAGAGCTTGGTGCGCTGCTCCAGCTCCATCCCCCAAGGAAGGATCTGCATGGGATGATCCCCAGTGACCTCCATTGGGCAGAGCCCTGGTGATCCATGGTCCTGGGAAGCAACGTTGGAGAGACACCTGGCTGGTGGGTTCCACGTGTTCTTGGCTCCCCACAGGTACCTGGATGAACACGGAGAGGAACATCCATCGGGATGCTGATTGACTTCAGCAACTCCTTGGGAAGAGCAGACTGTTTGATTTTCAGCTCCATAAAATGTTACCTTTGGTTTTCAATTATTTCTTCTGGTGGCATCAGGGAATACTGATTCGACATCTTTTCTAACCTAAATGATTCCACAATTATAATTCTCTCTGGCCCACAGGCATTGTCTTGGCAATGTTTTTTTATCCCATACCATTTTTGTAGTTTTTTGTTTCTGTGGTGGTCATTGGTCCCCCCCTCACCTTCCCCGGCTCTAGGAGTATTGGGATGGGTGAGAGCCAGTCCAGAATTTCCTGTGAGAGCAGCCAATCTGCGCAATGGCCCTCTTGCATTGTGGATTTTGCCTGTTTCTTTTTGTTTCTTTTCCTTCAGCACCGTGGCTGTGCTTATTGCCTTCCTTCTCTGGTTCTCTGCTGGTCGGGAGCCCAAAGCCAGTGTGTACCACACCAGGACCTGGGGCCAGGAGGCGCCTGTCCCCTGCCAGGGTCTGCCCCCTTGGCACAGCTTGACCAGGGAACAGCCCTCTCAGAGGAGCTGCCCAAGGAGCAATTTCCCACTCAGCCCTGCTCTGCTCTGCCTCAAGGCTCCTGGTGCACTGTAACCCAGCATCCAGATGCCCAGCAGCTTTGGGCAGGGCCTCAGAGTTTCTGTAAATGTGCATACATACATACATACATACATACATACATACATACATACATGCACATGCATACTAGTAAAGAACTGTTGTTTCTTTTTTGATATCTTTGCCTGAAAGCCCCATCAGCCCCTTAGTTTCAAATTTATAATAATTCAGAGGGGAGAGGGTCATATTTTCCATTCCAAGAAAGGTTCCCACCTTTCTTTATAGGCACCTGTCTTTGAAACCAAGACAGATTTTGGCACCCAATGTGGGGCCTGAGGGCATTGAGAGGAAAGAGAGACAAAGGAATAACAGTTCCTGGGTAACCCACTTTTTTGTGTGCTGGATATGAAAACCTTGTTAGGCAGTACCATGTGGTGTAGCCTACCCTGGTTTGAAAAGTGCGTGATTGTGGCTGTATTTCTCCCATTTGCAGCTCCTTATCTAAAATTTGGTTCTGTGGCTAAGGCTATGGTTGCTGTTATGCAGTGTTTTCACAATGGGTCAATAAGGTGAGGAATTAATGGATCTTTAACTTCTTGAAAGCAGGCACATGCATACATGGTTACCACACACTAAGTGTGTGTTTTTGGGGTTTCATTGATAATGGCACCCATTGTGAGGAAGTAGCACGGGGGAAGTTTTCTCCCAACCCTTCACCCATTTCTTTGGGCCTACCCCAAGAGCTTTCTAAGGGATCAAACATTCTCTAGATGCCAACCATATCATACAGTGGGTGGTGTTGCTGATATTCCTGTTCTATTTAGCATTTAGAGATAAGGTGAGACTGCCTTGGGTTACCACTCTAACATCTAGTCACTCTACCTCAACGACTAGGGATGCTGCCACACAGCCCACCTCATAAATAAACCACCCAGATTGGATGGGGGTAATGGAGAAGATGCAACAGGTGCTGAGGGAATACACTTCTCCAGCTGGTGGGTAACCCTCTCCCTGCCTCAGAGAGGGAGAGTCTGATGGTGCAGCACTGGAGCCCATGGATGTGACAACTGTGCAGGTTCCAGCTGAACCACAGGGGCAGTCACAGCCAGCAGCAGTGGCCCCTGTGCAGAGGGGGAGGTGTAAGACATCATTAACAGTGTGCCCAGCTAATAATTATGAGGAACCAGGGACCTCACAACCAGCAAGGGAGCCAGAAATTGAAATCATCAACTGAGTCCCTGTCATACCACAGTCTCTGTAATCTGCAAAAAGATGTTGCACTGCGGGGCTGTGAGGCTTATTCAACCTAGTTACTCTGGGTTTGGGTCCTTATGGGTCCAGGAGTGCAACTGGATGGTGGCAAAGGAAGGAATTTGGGATCCTTGACCCAGGACATGGGTATTGATCAGGTGTTTGTGAGGGAGCCAAGGAATTTGGGATCCTTGACCCAGGACATGGGTATTGATCAGGTGTCTGTGAGGGAGCCATGGCCCCTTTCCCTCCCTCTGTGAGCGGCTTTTAATGAGTGTAAGAAAGAGGTTTGTTCACAGAGACAGAATGCAGGATTGCCATCCTAAGACCATTGAGGAAAGGATCCAACATCTGAGAGAAGCGGCAGTACTAGAGAAACTCTTTGGAAGGGGCTGACAGCACCATAATGACTCCAACAAGGTCAGGTGGACAGGGCAGATGTTGTGGAGCGTGGCAAATCTGGGGCCATCTCAATACACCACCTTCACTGCAATGATGAACGCTGAAGACAAGTGAAAGACAGAAGTTCTGTAGCCAACAGGCTCAGGTATTATGAGAGTATGGTCAGTGGCCTGATGCACACTCATGTCTCTGCTTTGGCTAAGGACCAAAGAGGAGTTGTTAGAGGAAATTAGGGAGGTGACAAAGAACAGTTCCCATGTGGTGCCAGTGCAAGTCACAGCCCCTAACATCAAAGTCCAATGTCTCCCAGCTAGAGAGAGGGGGTACACCCAATGAGCTGAGCTGTGATTCTTCCTTGGTGACCATGGGGAAGACATGAGAAGGTGGGATGGCAAACTCACTCATGTCCTGGCAGCAGGGATGTCAGCTCAAAGAGGAAAACACTAAATGAGGGGATTCTGCTAAAGTGAAGGTGGCCTCAGCCTCCCATGACCGAGCTGCCGGGTACAACAGAAGGGAGGATGATCCGTCACATCCCCTTGAAGGAATCTGTAGGATGTATGTTGAGGGAGGGAATGATAGAGGCCCTGCCTCTAGCCAGGCAGAGCCATGGGGAAATGGGCTCTTTTGGACACTATGGATCTCATGGCCTGGCACAAACTGGCGCTGTTGCCCACGGGGCTGGAGCGCGACTGCCCTGCACCTCAGGGCCGAGCTGAGGAGTGGCTGCACGGGGGGGAAGGGACCCTCGCTGGACAGGGCAGGGACTGACCCCATGGACAGATCCCACACCCTGGAGCAGGGCAAGGATTCCTGAACCTGAGGGGCAAGCAGTGGCACAAACTGACCGTAACTCCCATCACATCTGCCTGCACCGCTGGGCAGGGGAGGGAGGGAACTGGGGATTGTGTTGAATTTTTACATTCATCGTTGCAAAGCAAAGTTGCAAGGGGAACTCCGCTTTCAGTGGAAGGGAATCCATCATAGGTTCTGGGACTTCTGTAACTTCAAGGTGTTACTTGATACTTTAGTTTTGGCAAAATGAGGCCCTTCAGCAGCAATGTCTCTCCCAGCCACTGGTTTCTGTCTCAGACACAGCTCACAACTGGGACAAGAAACCCAAAGTCCCAACAGAAAAAGCTCTGCTGTCACTTTTTTTTTTTCATAGTTTTATTTCATTTAATATCATATTAGGTATCATATATAGTCTATATTTTTTTCTTCTTCTTCTATAATCCAGTGTTTATTCTCTATTTCCCCTCAACCCTTGTCCCCTCCGGGGGTTCGTGGGGAGCTGCTGTCCCACAGCCCTTCCTGCCCCTCACCCGTGGCCGCTCCGGTGCCACCAGGGCCGAAGGGAAACCACAAACCCCTCTGGGAACAAAGCCGGTCTGGGGGAGAACCCTGCAGGGGGGATTGGATCCCAGGGCGAGTGCTGGCTGAGAGCTGGAGATTCCAAATGCTCCAAGGGGCCGGAGGGAGCTGCGCTGGGGCCTCGGGGCCTCCCTGGGGGCACATCCGGGACTCCTGAGCAGAGCGACCCCTCCCACCCCCCAAAATCTGCAGGTTTGTGTCAGCTGAGGAAAAGAGCTGGAAAAGGGACTGGAAAGGGGGTGGAGCCTGAGGGGATCCCTCAGCCATCACCCGGAGCAGCCGCAGGAAAATCCCCCAGAAACCAAGGAAATGAATGGAAATAATGATGAAATTTTTAACCCTTTCTTCTGTTTCCCGAAGGTCCTGGCCGGGTCCTGCCAGGAGGAGCTGGGGGTAGGGAGAGAGATCAGGGCTTAATTGTGGAGAAGTTTAATTGGGATGAGGAGTGTGGGGAGAAAATGCGAATGAGAGGGGATGATTTGAACTGGGGAGAGAAAATGAAGTGGGGGAGGAGACCCCCAGCCCTTGGCTGTGTCCTGAAGGTGCTGCCATCACCAATGCAATTACCTATTGCAACAAATAGCTACAAATGCAACTCCCACCTCATCATTCACAGGCACATCTGCACTGGGGAGAGGTCCTAAGAGCGTCCTGAGTGTGGGAAAAGCTTCTCCTACAGCTCTGTCTTGGTCTCACACAAATGGAGCCACGGGTTAGGGAAGCCCTGCCAGTGCCCCGACTGTGGGAAGGGCTTTGTCCCCTGCTCCAGCTTTATCACCCATCGGAGTGACCCATGATGGACAGAGACCTGGTGACCCCCATTCTGGGTGATCCATGTTTTGATCCAGTGTATTGGGTTTTTGTGGCCAGGTTGTGGAAGTTAGGAGGGCTCGTTAAAGTAACAAGAGAAATTATGTAAAGGAAAAGAAAGGAAGCATCGGAGTAGAAAGATACGCAGTCACCAGCTCTGGATCCAGCAACAAAAGTTTTGGTTTTGATTACTACAATGTCCTTGATGTTGGTCTAAGTGATGGTCCCAGGATGGATCCCTTGGGGGCAGGAAAAGCCCCAGAAGCACCAAGTTCTGTGAGTCAGCACAGGTTCAGGTTTGGTGAATGCCCAGCTCCCTCCTCTGGCGGCAGTTTTACACTGTCGGATGCCACGCTGCGGATCCCAGGGCTCTGATGGTTTATGGCCCCTTCTGAGATGCGGCCCTGCCTCTCCCGGCAGCGCAGCTGAGCCAGGTGTGGCCCATGGGAAGGGATGCAAACCTCCAGCCCTCTGTGTGAATGTCCCGGGCCTTCCCCGGGGAGTTCCCAGAGCTGAGCCAGTTGTGTCAGGGAGGGCCTTGCCCTGCTCCAAAGCCCTGTCCTGTTGGAGCGTCGGGGGACACAACACAGATGATGGACTTTGGACCTGGTTAACATAAGAGATTGGATAACAGGCTGCCTTGGGAAAAACAAATGGAACTTGGAAAATTAGACCTGGATTGCAAGAAGATTCAATCAAACGGGTTTACCGGGAAAAGAAAATCCCATTAAGCTCTGCAAGGAGGAGATGTTGTTATATGCATATGTTTGTGTATTTTAACCTAATCATTGTAGGACACACTACTAGTCTCCCTGAAACAGTATATAAGGGTTTGAATCCCTCAATAAAACGGGATTCTGATCACTGCATCAGCCTTCCCTGTCTCTCCATGGCCGGCCCTGTCCCGCCTGGCAGCAGCTGCTGCTGATCGGCCTCTGCCCTTCCCTGGCTCCAGCCCAGCCCGTCCCGTCGGGGCTGGCTGTTCACCCCCTGTGCCCCGGGCACTGCCCACGCCCGTGGCCAGCAGAGCCCCCTCTGCCTCTGCCATCGTTCCAGCCATTAACCCGGGACATTCCAGTCCCTCACAGCTCTGCTCCCCCAAAGCCCAGAGCGATGGATGCTGCCTCTAAACGACTCCATCCCACTGAAAATGGCTCAGCTTCACCTCCAAACAACTCAATCCCACCTCAAAACTTTGGGGTATCTCCTGAGCCCAAATTACTCCCACTTGTGGATGTTTCTTGTCCACAACCTTCCCCCGGTTGTTGCCATTGGGGAAGTGACAGTGGGCTTTTCCCCAAAAATGGAACACACCTGTGTGGGAAAGGAGACAGGTGAGGGGGTGCCTCCCCTCAGCCCCAACAGACCCCATCACCCCACAGCAGGCTGGGGGCTCAAGGGACCCTCCTGGATCCCCCATTCCCACCCTCCTGTGCCCCACAGCCCCCACAGCACTGGCTGCTGGCTGGGGTCACCCCCACTGTCAGCCCCCCCAGGAGGTTGGGGACCCAACGAGATGGGGACCAGGAGAGAGAGAGCGAGAAGGGGCTCCCTGTTGCAGCCTCACGAGGAGCAGCCAGTCCCAGGGCCCTTCAGGTTGTGAAATGGGCTGTGTCAGGAACCTCGTAGCAGGAGACTGGAACAGCAGATGTGAGCACACGCAGGGTGGGAAACGAAGTGTGCCAAAAACTCTCAAACCATGCCTGGAGCCACAGAGGTCCAACGGACATAAGGTGTGTGAGAAACGAGTGTTGTTCCTTTGCTAAGTTGTAAATGTGAGTTGTAAGCTAAGTGTTGCTAAGTGTTGTTTTTCTCTCAAGTTGCTATGCAGAATGTGGAAGTTATAGCTGTAAGTTAGGTTAAGTAATGTTAAGTGTTGTTCCTGTGTTGAATTGCTAGGCCCAAGTGATAAGTTAAGTTACAAATTAAAGTAGAAGTTAAAGTGCTGCTTAGTGTTAGTGTTTTAGGCCAGGTTCCTTTTAATCCTTGCCCACACTGTCTTTTGTCCCATGCACCTAAACACAACACACACACCCAGCCATCATCCCCTAGATAGTCGTCAGTTCATTTCTGTTTTGGCTGTCTCGATTTTGTTTGGTTTTGTTGTTGCTTGTTTTATTTTGTTGTGCCTTAGCTGTCCTGTAGGCAGTAGAGTTAATCTTGCCAATGAACTTGTTGCACTTTGTTGCTTAATGTTACCATGCTTGAAAAAGGGTCTTGTCCAATTAATTATCTCCCAGATAATTATGTAGCCATCTCAGTGGCCAGGACCTGAAGGGGTGTGGAGTTCAAACCACTGAGAGCATCCAGACTGGGTCTTTCTAATGCACTGTGTAAGGGGGGCTTGGGAATAAATGTTCTCTGTTGCCGCATGAACTCGAGGGTGAGCGGTCTTTGTCTCCCGCCCTCTCCCCCCAGCTCGTGACCTTGAATCATGATTTTAAAGGGTTAAGATTTTAGCTGAGGGTCAGAACAAATTTATATTGAAGTTAGATACACCAATGATAGGTTAATGATTATTAGATGCTTAAGCTAAATGTAATTATTATATTATGAACTCATTTGTAGAAGGAAGTGGAGCAAGTGAACCATTATAGGAACATACTGAAACCAGTAGAACAATGCCCAGCACCTGGACTCCATGTTAATCCATCACAAAGCAGGGGGCCTTGGATAGTGCCAGAGGGTCACAGAAATCTGACAAAGGCTTTCCTGACTTCATCCCTGGTACCACTGACCCAATTCAAGACCACCAACCCAATTCAAGGAAGAATTGCACATGTGTGAAGGACTAATAGCCTCACTCTAATACAAGGTAGGGATGGGAGGTGCTGGAGTTATGCATATGTATTATTCTGGGAAATAAATAGAAGGCAAAGAGCCTTGTGTGTGGTCACACATTTCAGGGATGAACGACCCCCTCCCCAGCTCTGTAATAAACACACAACTTTCTAACTTGGACTAGTTAGAGAGTCTTTGTTTGTGAGCTTCAGTTTAATGATTAAATTGGAGAGCCAAGGCAGGAGGAGACTCTGCTGGGCTGTGGGACCAGCTCAGGTCATGGACCCCCTTGGTGCACCCCCAGGATATTCCTGGAAGAGTGGGCTCTGCTGCACAGACTGTTCATCCAGCAGCAGACAAGGACCCCTGACTACTAAAACTCTGGACAGAACAATATCTTTAAAAATTAAAACAGTTTTAAACAGTGACCTGTAAGGCATATGCATGGTCAGGAAAGGCCCTTTGGTAAGTCGTGGAAGATGTTCCACTTGCAACTTGTGCCTCTGTAGTGTGCTTGCAGGCTGAAGTTGCAGTTGAAATCTGGTTAATCTGGTTGCCAGCAGAAAGAGTTGTTGAACTGTTGTACTGAGCTCAGGCTTTTGTGGCTGACAATAAGGGATTTTGTAATTTATTTCACCATAGAGGGCTTAGTTTGCTACCAACTGGGGCTAGCAGTTATAAGGGCAAATCCTGGTCTAAAGCTGTGCTGTTGTGAATATGTCCTGACTGTGAGAACTATTGTGAGAGCATTTGTTGAGGCGTGTTGTTAGCACGATGCAAGTGGGAGTTTGGACCTGCAGTTCCATTTTAGGGCAACTGAAATGGCCAGGGAAAAACAAAATGTGTGGGGTGCATGATCCTTAATAAACCTCCTCCCCGCTGTGACTGTGTGTGTGTCTGTGTGTGTGTCTGTGTGTGTATGTGTGTCTGTCTGTCTGTGTTTTGGCTACGGGGACAGAATTTACTATAACACCCGGTTTTCATGTTAAAAGGGTTTGGAATCTGAAAAATTATAGGGCAGCGCTCTGTTGTTCAGGTGTTTATGTTTGTGGAATTTGAAGTATAGAGGTTGAGTGCTTTAGTGTAGTGTGTTTGTGTTTCCCGTGGGAATAATAAGATTGCGATATTGTTAGATTGCATGAAAGAGATTTTTTTAATTATATGTGAGTTTATGTTGTGGTCGTGTTTGGAGCTGTGGTGTATTTTTGAGGCAACACTTCCATCTTGTGTCAAAAGTTGTAAGTGCAGCACAGGTTGAGTGTGAAGTGTAAAACTGGTTCATTTGAAAGTGCTGATTAATTTTTGAGAGCTGAGACATGAACATTTTGAAGCAAATTGGGGATAGACAAAGGACGGGGCCAGTTTGGCAAGAAAAAGTAGAAGCCTTTGGTAAGAGTTTACTTGTGGTTTTAGGTACGGGGATTGTGTTTGTAGATGGTGATTGCTAGAGTCATAATAGGGGTAGTTTTGGTCTGAGAATCCAATCTGGCCAGACAGAGAGAAGAAACTGCTTTGCTTCAGTGGTTTAAGCTTGACTTGTGGAAGTTTGTGAACACAGTAAACTGGTGGATAGACAGGGAAAATTAGAGCATTTATTTAGAAGGTTATATCAGTTGTCTGCTGAGAGACTAGTGGCTTTGGATTGGGAGCAACTGGCTGTGGAGAATCTAGACAGCCAAGGAAGAGTGAATGGAATAGCTTGCATTTGTGGGAATTTTCCTGCAGCTTTTGGTGCATCTCGAGGTTGGCATTGTGTGTGGGTGTTACTGCAATGTAAGATTTGTGCAGGATGTTATTATTGTTCTTCTGCTAACTAGTACAGAGAATGTGCCCAATGTCAACAGCTCCCTGGTCAAGTTGATTTAGAACCAAATATTTTAAAGCTGATTTGTGGAAAATCACATTTAGTACCTGAGCTTTGGGCTGTGCAAGAAGAAGATTGGAAAAGGACTGTAAAAATCTGTGAAGCCAGGTTTGAGTGGAAGTGAGACAAGAAGCAAAGGAGGAGGTAATGAGGATTGGAGTAGGGTGTTGGTTTTGTTAAGGAGAAGGGGAGCGATGGGAAGCAATCAGAGTAAAGAGATCCCCAAAAGTATTTTTTTAGGGTGTATTTTGGCACACTGGAAGGAACTAGTAGGGTATGGAGGGATAGAAAATAAAAGGACTCTAGTGAAATTTTCCACACAGTGGTGACCGCTCTAATAGGCTTGAAGAGGGGGTCAGCTGGCCCCCAACTGGAACTCTCATTATGAGACTTTGTTACAGCTTGTGTTATTTTTGAGGAGGAAAAATGGGAAGAAGTGACGTATGCTGACGTGTTTTTCTCCCTCCAGAACCACCCTGAGTGGCAGAGAGATTGTGGGCTCAGGGCTCCCTCTGACCCCTTTGCATTGGCCCTGTAAAAAGAGATTGAGGCTAGCAGAGGGAGGATGAAACGGTGTTGTAATGCATGCTCCATAAACCAGCGCTGCACACACCCAGACAAGCTGAGCCACTGGAGCAAGAGTTGGGGGATCTGTTTGAACCATCCCCTAGAAGGCAAGGGGGCGGAGAGGGGCAGCACACTCGGGATGGGCAACTGTCCTTATAGAGTACGACACAGCACAAAGTACCACGACTCCATCAGAAGGGTGCAAGAGAGATTTATTATAGCAACATGCTGCTTTTATACTTTTAAAAGATATTTATATTCACTCAACATACACATTCACTGCCCATTGGTTACAAGAAAGATGTGGCTCATTGGGTGACCAAGGAGCCGCTCCATTCTGTGAGCCAGCTGGAGTCTGTATCGCTCAACTTTCTCTCCTTCATCACGTCTCCATGGGGACAACCTTGGTGTCTTCCTCAGGAGAGATATGGGGCTTTCCTTTATCTTCAGGAGACCTTTGCTGGCTCACAAGAACAGCACAGAATGTCTTTCCTACAGTCAACAACCTCAACTCCAGTTCCAGCTCTTATTCCACCTCCTAAGACTTCACCCTCAGCTCCAGTTCCAGCTCTTATTCCACCTCCTGACATCTCTGTCCAAACTCCAGCTCATATTCCATCCCCCACTCCAATTAAGGCTATTACTTTTTCAACCCCAGCTCCAGCTTTAAACAAAGGTATTTCTGTTTCAGCTCCAGCTCCAGTTTTAAGCTCAATTGAATCAACTCCAGTTTCTAGTTCAAATTCAACTCCAGCTTCTACTCCATTCCCCACCTTGATTACTCTGCTTACTCCTAAATCTCTCCCACTGCTCAGCAGCAACAGCGAGGAAGAGAAGCCCTCTCCAAAGGGTCCTGCAGCATCCCGGACTCAGAAACAAACCAGGGAAATTATGCAAGCACCCTTGAGGGGGCAGTAAGTCCTGATGGGAAAACAATGTGAGTCAAAATTCCATTTTCTACAATGGATTTAGAGGATTGGGAAAAGATTGCTAAATGTTATTGAAGTAACCCAACAGATGTTGCAAAGAAATTAAAGTTTATGAATAAACAGCATCGACCTGACTGGACAGACCTCCAGCTATCATTGGATGTCTTAATTGAGACAGGAAAACAACTGATTTTAAAAGAAGCTAGGGACTTAGCAGAAGATGATTGCAGAATAACACAGAGCAGACTGAGAGATGTTTTTCCTTTTCAGGATCCATACTGGGATCCTAATAATGATAGTGATGTGGAAAAGCTAGAGAACTGTCAGAATATATAGTGCAGGGGTTGGAAAGAGCAGTTCCTAAACCAATAAATTGGTCGATCCTATATGCAACTAATCAAGGTCCCTCCAAAACACCTTCTGAATTTCTAGAACATCGGCAGGATGCAATGTGTCATCGTACAAGCTTAGATCCTGAATCTGAGGAAGGGATACAACATCTAATGGGTTTATTCTTAGGATAATCTACAGGGGACATTAGATGCAAACTTCAGAAGATACAGGGTGTGACAGCACGAGATTTAGAGACTTTGCTAGAAGAGGTATGGAGTGTATTTAGTAACCAGGAATAAAAGTGCAAAGAAGGGATGAATTATTATTACCAGTAGTAAGAGAAGAAAACAAAGGGAAATGTGGACGAGTGCCACCAAGGCAGGGAGCACCTTGGCTAAGGAGAGACCAATGTGCATTCTGCAAGAGGGTTGGACACTGGAAGAACCAGTGCCAGGGATGAAGAAAAGGCAATGAACAAAGAAGAGATCAAAAAGAGAGACCGGTGGTGGTTGCCCATGTTGAGGAAGATTGAGGTGGACTGGAGGATCCTACCCTAAGAGACCCTCTGGTCATAATGAAACCAGGCAACAAAGAAAAGAAAATGGAATTCCTGATAGACATAAGGGCAACATATTCGGGGTTAAATAAAGCTTTAATACCGATAACAGATTATTATGCCATGGTAAAGGGGGCAGCTGGCCAATCTGAAAGAAGCAAAAATAATATCCAAAACGAGAGAGATTACTTTGGACCAACAATAAGTGGAATTGTTAAGCCTGATGTTAATAACCGATGAGGCTGAAGTTGAAAGTGAAGATGAAACTCACAGGAAAATATTGGCTCAGGTATTTCCTGTGTTGTGGGCTTCTGACATACCAGGGAGAGCAAAGAATGCACCACCAGTGCAAATTAGGCTTGAATAAGGAAAACAATCAGTTATGGACAAGCAGCATCCTTTGAGAAAGGAAGACAAGCGAAGGGATTAGCCCAGTAATTGAAAATTTTTTACAGATAGGACTATTAAAGGACTATCAGTCTGAATTCAATACTTCTATTTTACTTGTTAAAAAGCTTGATGGATCATACCAAATAGTACAAGATTTAAGAGCTTTTAATAAGATAACTGAGGATTTATAACCAGTGGTTGCCAACCCCTACAGTCTGATAAATCATTTAACATGTGAACTACATGGTTTAACATGGTTTACTCTTTTGGATTTAAAAGATGCTTTATTTTGCCTTCCTCTCCATGAGGCCAGCCAGAAAAGTTTTGCATTTGAGTGGGAAAACACCAAAACTGGATGCAAAACCCAGATAACATGGTCAGTTCTACCGCAAGGTTTTTAAGAACTCTCCCTTGATATTTGAAGAACAACGAGCAAAAGATCTGGAATCCTGGGAAGCTCCATCAGAAGAAGGACAGCTGTTACAGCATGTGGACAACCTTCTGGTAGCTACCAAAACTCAAGAGGCATGTATAGAGTGGATGATAAGTCTCTTCAACATTTTGGGCCTACAGAGTATTGAGTGTCCCAGAAGAAAGCCCAGATGGCGAAGCAAACAGTTTGGGCTACGAGGTTAGTGCCGGACAAAGAACTTTAGGACGGGATCTCAGGGAAGCAATATGCCAGACCCCAATGCCCCAGACAGTAAAAGAACTGAGAACCTTTTTGGGCATGACTGGGTGGTGCAGGCTGTGGGTTTATAATTACGGACTGTCAGTCAAACCCCTATATGCCTTGATTACAGAAGGGAACAGAGACCTTCAATGCACAAAAGAAGCAACACGAGCCTTCAGCCAGCTGAAGAAGGCCCCTATGTCAGCTACAGCCCTGGGACTTCCAGATGTGAGTAACCCATTCTTTCTTCTTGTTTTCTCACGAAAGGCAGAGAATTGCTTTGGGAATGCTGGCACAAGGTGTGGGCGCATACAGCAGGGCAGTCGCCTGCCTCTCTAAGCAGCTGGATGCAGCAGCTAAGGGGTGGCCAGGACGCCCCAGAGCTGTTGTGGCAGTGGCAGTGAACATTCAGGAAGCACACAAGTTCACCCTGGGCCAGAAGATGACAGTGCTGGTGTCCCACACAGTGTCTGCAGTGCTGGAAGTAAAGGGGGGACATTGGCTCCCCCCACAGAGATTCCTGAAATACCAAGTCAGAATGGTGGAACAGGATGATGCAGAAATTGTGGTAACTAACATTGTAAACCCAGCTTCTTTCCTCAGTGGTTGTATGGGAGAACCTGTGATCCATGACTGCCTGGAGACTATCAAAGCTACATACTCCAGAGACCCAGATCTGAAGGACATCCTTCTCAAGGACACTGAGACCTGGTTCACTGATGGAAGCAGCTCCATCATCAGTGGAAAAAGGCAAGCCAGGTATGCAGTTACCACAAGCCAAGAGGTAATAGAGTCTGGATCATTACCAACCAACACCTCAGCACAGGAGGCTGAAATAATTGCCTTAACCCGGGCTTTAGAGCTGGCAAAAGGAAAGAAAATCAATATTTACACAGACTCAAGGTATGAATTTGGGGTAGTCCATGCACATGGAGCCATCTGGAAGGAAAGAGGACTGTTGAACTCACAAGCAAAAAGCATTAAACATGCACAAGAGATAATAAAACAGTTGGAGACAATCCAGCTACCTGAAAAGGTGACCATCATGCACATCAAGGCACACCAAAAAGTGAGCTCTGATTTGGAGAAAGGAAATGAGCTGGCAGACAGAGAGGCAAAAGAACCAGCTAATGGTAAGGTAATTGTTGAGACAGTTGAGGCAGCCTCAATCCCAGATGGACAAATTTCTATGGAAAGTAAGCCAAAGTACAGTAAAAAAATACCTGTGTGGCACGTAAGGTCTGACAATTTAATATCTAGCAGTTGTTTACTTTTAAAAATTAATATTCTTGCCTTGTGGGCATTCTGTTTGTTAATAAACTGTTCGAGTTTTTTTTCACTTTCATCTATGAACCTTCATTTCCTGTTGGTGGAAAGGGATTATTGGAACCCTGCAGAGGGGACAACACTCACCCCAGAGTGTCCTCTTTTAAATCATCTCTCAAGCTGAGATAAGTGCTACATTCCTACAAGTGCTTGGAATGTGGAATGAGCTCCAGCCAGAGCTCCCACCTGATCCGGCACCAGGAGATCCAAAGCAAGGAACATCCCTGCTGGGGCTTGGGATGTGGGAAGAGCTTCATATGGAAGTCTGACCTGGTTACCCATCATAGGATCCACCTCAGGGAATTGCCCTACAAATGCTTGGAATTCGGGCAGAGCTTCCAGTAAGAACTCCCACCTCATCAAGGTCAACCAGATCCACACCGGGCAATGGCGCTGTGAGCGTGGGGAGTGTGGGAACGGCTTCAGCCCGAGCTCCAAGCTCGTCACCCTCCAGTGCATCCACACCAGGGAGAGTCCCTGCAGGTGTCCCGAGTGCGGGATCCCCAGTGACCCCGCTGGGCAGAGCCCTGGTGATCCGTGGCCCTGGCGATCCCCGTTGGGTGGGGGGAAGGTGTTGGAGAGATTCCTTTCTCTTCTCCTTGTGCTGCTGTGATTTGGTTGATAATAAATTTACTCCCTGTGCCCAGGCTGGGTCTGTTGAGCCCGTGCCGGTTCTCGGAGCGGGATCTCTCCCGATTTTTCTTCCAGCCCCGGGGCCTCTCCTCAGCCATTCAGAGCTAATCAGAGCGCGCCGCGCTGATGACTCCCCGGTTGCCGGGCGGTCCCACAGCGCCCAGAGCTCCTCACCTGGACTCCACCCGCGCTCCGCCTCGCCCCCAGACCCCGCCGCGAGGGGAATTTGGGCAGGGGGGAGGTGCCAAAGCCTGCCCGGCCCCGGCCATGGGGCGAGGGGCGGCAGCTGGGGCCCTGCTGGTGGCACTGGTGGTGCTGGGAGCCCCCCCGGCTGCGGGCGCGGAGCTCTCGGGTGAGCGGGGGGCGGGAAGGGAAGGGAAGGGAAGGGAAGGGAAGGGAAGGGAAGGGAAGGGGAAAGGGGGAGGTGGGACCCTCAAATAGATGTGGGGGGGTCTTGCTGGCGACCGAGGAGTTATGAAAAAGGGGGAGGAAAATACGGAGAAGAGTGGGAAAGAGGAAGAGGGGCGGCGGGAACAAAGGGCCTACAAGGGGTGGCACGTGGGGCACACGGGGTGCAGAGTGTGGATCCGGGGTTTCCTCTGACATCTTGGTTTGCTGTGGGGTGCTGGGGGCTGCTGGAGGGGCACCCTCTGACCTATGTCCTGCACACATAGGAGTGTTCCAGGAGATGGTTAAGTCCGAGTGTCACTTCATTAACGGCACCGAGCGGGTGAGGTTCGTGAAGAGGTTCATCTACAACCGGGAGCACTACGTGCACTTCGACAGCGACGTGGGGCACTTTGTGGGGGACACCCCATATGGCGAGGAGGTTGCCAGGCACTGGAACAGCGACCCGGAATGGATGGAGCACAGACGGGATGCGGTGGACAGGCACTGCCGACACAACTACCAGTTGTCAACCCCGTTCCTCGTGGAGCGCCGAGGTGAGCGTGGGGCAGAGCGTGTACCCTCGGACCTGCCCTGCCAATGACCCTGGACCCCCTCAAACCTCCCTGGGAATAACCCCAGACATGTCAGCCCTTCCTGTGCCCATTCCCCTGGGCTCTTGCCCACCCCGCAGTGTCCCGGAGCTCTCCCTATCTCTCCCAGTCCATCCCAGACTCTCCCAGTCCATCCCAGACTCTCCCAGTCCATCCCAGTCTCTGCCAGTGCCCCCCGCGTGTCCATCTCGATGGCCCTTGGAGCTGCCCTAGCCAATCAGAGCGCGGCTCTCTGATGACTCATCAGTTGCCGGGCAGACCCGCAGCCCCCAGTGCCCCGCGCTGGACTCGGCCTCCCAGCGCCGCGCGCGCCATTCCCAGTTCATCCCAGTGCCGCAGAAATCCCTCCCAGTGCCAGGCACTTCATTCCCAGTCCCCCTCAGTTCATTCCCATTCCATTCCCAGTCCTTCACGGTCCACTCTCAGACTTCCATCCTCTCTCCCAGTGCCCTCCCCAGCATTCTCCAACCCCCTCCCAGTCCCTCTCAGTGTTACCCGAGTCCTTCCCCGTGTCTCCCATTTTACCCGCATTTTATCCCAGTGTCTCTTCACACTCTCCCAGTGTCCCCCAGCGTGTCCATCTCGCTGGTGCCCCCCTCGAGCTTCCAGCCCGGCCCCGGCCGCCTGCTCTGCTCCGTGATGGATTTCTACCCTGCTGCCATTCAGGTGAGGTGGTTCCAGGGCCAGCAGGAGCTCTCGGAGCACGTGGTGGTCACCGACGTGGTCGCCAACGGGGACTGGACCTACCAGCTGCTGGTGCTGCTGGAAACGCCGCCCCGGCGCGGGCTCAGCTACAGCTGCCAGGTGGAGCACGTCAGCCTGGAGCAGCCCCTGAGGCGGCACTGGGGCACGGCCCGGCCCCCAAAGTGCCAGGGGCAGCGGGGGAGGCGCTGGGGGGGCTGAGAGGGGAGTTGGTGGTAGCTGGGATTAATTGGGAGGGAGTTTGAGGGAGGCAGAGGGTACCTGGGAGAAGGGTTTGGATGGCCTGGGAGGGCAGAGAAGAGTTTTGGAGGATGTTGGGAAGACTGGGATGCAGTTAAGGGTTTCCTGGTGGCTTCTGAAAGGGAACATCCTGGTCGTGCTTGATGTAACTGGAAGGGAGTCTGATGGAGCTGGAGGGGCTGGAAGAACATTGGGGATGTAAAAACGGGGCTGGGATGAGGGTTGAGTGTGCTTCAGTCTACTGGCATTGATGTTGGTGAGTGCTGGTGGGACTGGGAAAAGCTTTGGGGGATCATTGGAAGATGGGTGTCAACTGGGAGGGGGTTTGGGGTCCTGGAGGGATGGGGAGGGGACTTGGGTGGTACTAGAGAGGTTGGATGGGGATAGGAAAGAGGTCTTGTGGTCCTGGGTGGGCTGGAGGGGTATGAGGGTGCTTGGAGAGGCTCAGGGTGTCGGTGAGAGGTTTTGGGGGTGCTGAGCCCTGCGAACCCCCCAGAGATGCCGCCAGACACCGCCCGCAGCAAGATGCTGACGGGCATCGGGGGCTTCGTCTTCCTGGCGCTGGGGCTCGGCTTCTCCCTGCGCAAGAAGGTCAGGGCGGGTGCCGGGGGTGGCGTCCCCGCCGTGGCGGAGCGTGTGCGCTCCCGCCGGGGCCCCCAGCCCGGTGTCACCCCCTTTTCTCTGCCCACAGAGCTCCTGAGCCGGCGGCGGCCGCAGCCCCTCCCCGTGGGCTCGGGCCCGGCCGGGACCCCCCGCTCCGTCCCCGCTCCGCTGATTTTGGGGGGGTCCCGTGTCCCCCCAGCCCTGCTGTCACTCTGCCCCTGCCCAGCTGCTCCCAGTGCTCCCAATAAAGCTTCCCAGTTCACCCTGATCCCATTTATGGGGGAGCTGTGTGTGGAGGAATTTTGGGGGAACCCACAGGGGTACTGTGATGGGAGGGGGCAGAATCAGCCCCAAGATGGATCAGGAATGGGGGACGCCTGTGAGTCCCCTGTGTGTCACCCCACACTGGGTGCTGAGTGCCCACCCTGGCTGTGGGTGAGGAGCTCTTGGGTGAGAGGGGGAGCAGCACAGGAAAGATGGGAGAGGTGTTTGGGAGGGGGGTAGGAGGAGGGAGGACAGTGGCAAAGGGGTCCCCTGGGAGTCCCTTCGTGTCCCCATCACAGGATGTCTTGAGCTGTTCCTGGGGTTCTGTGGTGGGGGGAGGGGGTGTAAGCAGAACCGTGCTGGGGGGGCCCCAACCCCCCCATCCCTCCCTGGGGCTGACAGTGGGGGTGACCCCAGCCAGCAGCCAGTGCTGTGGGGGCTGTGGGTCAGAGGGGGTGGGAATGGGGGATCCAGGAGGGTCCCTTGAGCCCCCAGCCTGCTGTGGGGTGATGGGGTCTGTTGGGGCTGAGGGGAGGCACCCCCTCACCTGTCTCCTTTCCCACATAGGTGTGTTCCATTTTTGGGGAAAAGCCCACTGTCGCTTCCCCAATGGCAACAGCTGGGTGAAGTTTGTGGACAAGGAACATCCACAAGTGGGAGTAATTTGGGCTCAGGAGATGCCCCAAAGTTTTGAGGTGGGATTGAGTTGTTTGGAGGTGAAGCTGAGACATTTTCAGTGGGATGGAGTCGTTTAGAGGCAGCACCCATTGCTCTGTGCTCTTGGGGAGCAGAGCTGTGAGGGACTGGAATGTCCCGGGTTAATGGCTGGAACGATGGCAGAGGCAGAGGGGGCTCTGCTGGCCACGGGCGTGGGCAGTGCCCGGGGCACAGGGGGTGAACAGCCAGCCCCCGACGGGACGGGCTGGGCTGGAGCCAGGGAAGGGCAGAGGCCGATCAGCAGCAGCTGCTGCCAGGCGGGACAGGGCCGGCCATGGAGAGACAGGGAAGGCTGATGCAGTGATCAGAATCCCATTTTATTGAGGGATTCAAACCCTTATATACTGTTTCAGGGAGACTAGTAATGTGTCTTACAATGATTAGGTTAAAATCACATACACAAACATATGCATATAACAACATCTCCTCCTTGCAGAGCTTAATGGGATTTTCTTTTTCCGGTAAACCCGTTTGATTGAATCTTCTTGCAATCCAGGTCTAATTTTCCAAGTTCCATTTGTTTTTCCCAAGGCAGCCTGTTATCCAATCTCTTATGTTAACCAGGTCCAAAGTGCATCATCTGTGTTGTGTCCCCCGACGCTCCAACAGGACAGGGCTTTGGAGCAGGGCAAGGCCCTCCCTGACACAACTGGCTCAGCTCTGGGAACTCCCCGGGGAAGGCCCGGGACATTCACACAGAGGGCTGGAGGTTTGCATCCCTTCCCATGGGCCACACCTGGCTCAGCTGCGCTGCCGGGAGAGGCAGGGCCACATCTCAGAAGGGGCCATAAACCATCAGAGCCCTGGGATCCGCAGCGTGGCATCCGACAGTCTAAAACTCCCGCCAGAGGAGGGAGCTGGGCATTCACCCAACCTGAACCTGTGCTGACTCACAGAACTTGGTGTTTCTGGGGCTTTTCCTGCCCCCAAGGGATCCATCCTGGGACCATCACTTACACCAACGACAAGGACATTGCAGCAATCTATTTTTGTTGCTGGATCCAGAGCTGGTGCCTGTGTGTATCTTTCTACTCTTATACTTACCTTCTTTTCCCTTATAAGTTTTCCTAAGTGTTATTTTCATGCTTCTATATTGCTAGAGATGGTAATCAAAAAGGGCTCCAAACCTGCTTTAAATGGCAAAGAAACTGTTCTAAAACAAACCCAACAGACATATGTTTACAAACACAGATCAATCACTGTTGTTTCACTTTGATCTGTGCCAGGGATCCATGAACCAGAACCTGGGTTACCCTCGCCTTTGGGCGTGGATCAGGACAGGAACCAAACATGTGGGAAGCTTCTGGAAGCTCCTCACAGAAGCCATCCCTGGAGCACCCATTTCCAGCACCTGATCACACAAACACAATACAGCATGGATTACCAGGAACATGGGTCACCAGGTCTCTGCCCAGTGGGGCTCAATGTGAGTCATCCAGCATGGCTCTTCCAATGGGCAATGGAGTTGGAGCAGCGTTTGAAGCCCTTCCCATACTCGGGGCACTCACAGGGGTTCCCTTTCCAGTGAATCCATTGGTGTAAGGTCAAGGCAGGGCTCTGGGTGAAGCTTTTCCCACAGTCAGGACACTGCTAGGGCCAGTGTAGATATTCTGGTGGTGAATCAGGTGGGAGCTCTGGCTGCAGCTCCTCCCGCACTCCCCACACTGGCAGAGCCATTCCCTGGAGGGCAGGCGCTGGTGGCTGGTGAGGTCAGAGTGGTCACTGAAGCTCTTCACACATTCCCTACACCTGTAGGGCAGCTCTCCTATGTGAATTATCCCATGGTGGGTTGATGGGGTCTCTGGTGTCAAGATGATCCCGAGGTGTGAGGAAGTCTCTTTTTCTCAGCTCCAAGATTGAAGAAGACAGGAATCCTTGTCTCTTATTCTCAAGGTTGTTTATTTTTTATTATTTATAAAATTATTTCTCTGACTTGCTGAGATCTGTTTAGCACATTGGTTCATTGCTCACTGACTGCTTTGGGGCAGTGTTATCTTTTTTTTACTAAAAACTATGTGTACATTATTTACAATAATTTTCTAGTAGTTATCACCTCTGTTAGACAGTTTGCCTCTACTCTAAACCAATCTAAAAGTGCTACTATCACAACAGAAGATGGAGGCAAAGAAGAAGGAGGAGAAAGATTGGACATGCTCAGATTTTTCTATATCTTGCTTCCTGAACCCCCATTCTGAAAACCTCAAAATTCTACATTTTTCACTCAGTGATAAATTTACTAACATTTTACTCAAACCTTTGTGGCTTGTAACTCCTCGCACAAATTTGTTTAAGTGTTTCTATGGGTTAAAATCAAAGGCACAGGTGTCTTTGACTCCGTGCCAAGGTCTCTGAGCCTCCAGGGCAGTCGGAGCAATTTCTTGGGTTCCGACAGTGGATCAGACAGGAGCTCTGGCTAAAGCTCTACCACATTCCAAGCACTTCGAGGGCCGTTCCCCCACGTGGATCTTGTGGTGCCAGATCAGGCAGCAGCTCCATCTGAAGCTCTTGCCACGTTCCGAGCACCCATAGCACACGTCCCCAGTGTGAAACCACTCAAGCACCACCAGGTCCGAGCTCTGGATGAAGCTTTGGCCGCCTTCCTGACACAGGATAGGTCTTTCCTCCTTGGAGCACTGTGGGCTGTGTTTGGAGATGCTCCTCATGGGATGCCACTGTAGCTTCTCCTCCTCATTGTATGCTTGTGCCATGGAGTCACTCGAAATGGCCTTTCCACGAGGTTCTGATGCAGGGATTTGTCCTCCCTGGTCTCTGTCAGTGCCTCGAGAAGGAGAGAGAGGAGAGAAAGGAGAGGAATAAAGGAGGGAGGGATGGGATGGGATGGGATGGGATGGGATGGGATGGGATGGGATGGGATGGGATGGGATGGGATGGGATGGGATGGGATTTGCCTCCGTGCCGGAGGGAAGGGAAGGGACATCCCCCAAATCCATCCCTGTCAGGACAACGTTGGTTGTCCTGCAGCTGGGGGCGATGCTGGGCTGGGAGATGGAGTAGAGGAGAGGGGGAAAGGGGCAGTGACTTCCTCCTGACCTGCCTGGGTGCCCTGTCTGGTGTCTCCACTTTGGTTTCCCTCTGTCTGGCCTGCTGGGGGTCTCGTGTGTATTGGGGATCCCCCATCTCCAGGGTTCCTCACTTTCAGGACTGCTGGGGCTCCAGGGAATCCCTGGGTTCAGCCTTCTCCGGGATCTCTCCTTCTCCCTCACTGAGCTTTGCCACTCTCTGGGCTGTCAGGGGTCCCTCAGTTCCAGTATTGCCTTATCGTGGCAATGGTCCCCTGAACAATTAACATTGGTGCCCTGGAGTAATTAACATTGACTCCATGATTGCAAAAGGCTGATCAATTGCTTTATCAATCTATACTACAATATACAATACTCTAAGGAAACTTGTAACCCTAACTGACTGTCCAAAACAGCTTTAACCTAATTGGTCAATCGATCCAAACACCATCCAGTGTCCAGTTAAGAAATCACCCTTTGGTAAGCAATCTCCATAACACATTCCACACGTGCACAACAAAAAGTGCAGCAAATGGAGATAAGAATTGTTTCTCATTCTCTTCTCTGAACTTTCTTACAGCTTCTCACAGCTTCCCAGGAAAATCCTGGGAGAGAGCAATGTCTCTCTCTGTTCAGAGGATTTGTGATTACCACATTGCCTCTCTCAGTTTTCCTCTCTCCTGGCCTTCCCCCAGCCCTGGCTCTCCTGAGGAGTCCCCAGAGAGGGAGTTCCTGCTCCCCCTGCCCTGCTGCAGGCTGATCACCACGCAGCTCCAGGGATTCCACATCCCCTGCCATCCCCATGGCTGCAGCCACCAGGAGCCCCCAGACCAAGAACACCTCTGGAATCCCCTCAGTATCCCCCGAGGGGCATTTGCAGATCAGCTTTGGAGTTTGCAAAATCCAGATATTGCCTCACACAAAACAAATCCTGAGAGACACCCCCCGTTCCCCCTGGATATTTGAGGCAAGAGGGGGGATGATGCCCCCAGGCTGGGGAGGGCTGCAGATGTGGGGAGCCGTGGATCCATGAGCTCCCTGCTATTCCTCCTCCCCTTCCTCCTCCTCCCTAATTCCATCTCCCTTTCCTCCTATTTCAATTAGTACAATTACAACTCAATAGTACAATTCTACTTCTCCAAGGCCCGTGGGTGTCTTTCACAGCCACGGACTGGGAGCAAAGATCAAGATTTCAGACAAAATGGGGTGGAAACTCCTCAAAAACATTCTCTTCCACCAACCCAACTCCATGGATATTCACACAGTGCCAACATGTAAATACTTTTGTTTTGGCCTTAATTTTCTTGCGATTCCTCTTCATCCCTTTAAAACACCTGAAAGGGGGGTAAAAATAAATAAGTTCAAAAAAGACACGTAAAACCCTCCCATTTTACTGCTTTTTGGGGAGAACTTGGAGTTCAGGGGGATGTTCCAGAGGATCTGGGGATTCCGTGGGGATGCAGGGGAGTCTTCTGCATCGGTGTGCACAGCAAAACCAAGAGTGATTGACCAATCATCTTAAAACAACACAATCACACTGAAAATGGCTCCATGCTCCCCCAGAATCTCTTGATACAAACCCCAAATGGCTTAATTCCACTTTCAAAACATAATTTGAGTGGAGCCTGTGGACAAAGTTTGGGCAGACACAGGGTTTCTCCCCAGCATGGATCCTTCAGTGGAAGATCAAGTCTGTGCTCTGGCCAAAGCTCTTCCCACAGGAGACCAGTCCCTTTCCATGGTGAATCCTTGGCTGGAGCTGCCGCTGGAGCTGCCACTGGAGCTGCTCCAACACTCAGGGCAGGTGTGAGGTCACTCGAGGGTGGGTGATGGATCAGGCAGCGTAAGGACCCGAGGAGCAGAGCTGCCCATCTCAAACACTGCCGAGGCTGCAGAAGGGTTTGCCGTGAGATGAGCACACAAAGGAGGAACAGGAAGGTGCCGACTCCAGGCCTGGCAGAGGCGAGATCTGGGTGGCACATGCCGGGAGATGCATGCCCACAGAAATTCCCACTGTGGCAAAGTGCGTAAAGAAGCAACTGCTCATATGCACATCACCGGTCAAACAAAGTTCACCACAAGTTATGGACACAATGGCAGCTGCCACCACCAATGACCGCTGAACCCTCCCTCCCCTCTCCCCTCCTGCCCTCCCCTGGTAGTCTGATATTCCTCAGTGGGTACCTGGCACCTGGAATGTAGGTAAAATCAGGGTGGGACAATTGTCCAGGTGTTATCTCAGGCCTGGGGGAGGTTCACAAAGCTGGGAGAGGAGAATGGATCACTGAGACTGGACACAAAGATTTCAGAATTCATAGGCCACAATGAAAGCCCAATCCAGCCACTGTGCGAAATCAGCTCTGACTGGGTCAAAGGGAACTCTGGCAGAGGCAGACAGTGACCACCAACGCCAAAACCAACCAACTCCCAAGAAAAGAAACTCTGAGCATGAGGACTAACAAATGCAGCCTTCCTAATGAATTTCTGTTCTGCCAGTTGATGGGGTCAGCACAAAAGACACAACTTTAGGAAGTAAGCATAATTTTCTGTAGTTCAAAAGAGCAAAGAATTAAAAAAGGATAAGTAATGCACCAAATAATTAGTCCAAAAGGTTGCCTGTAGTGATTAATAAAGACCCTTGAATGACTGACCCCATGGGAAGGTGACCCACATGGCAGCAGTTTGGGGAGGACTGTTGCCCCTGTGATGGACTCACGTTGCAGCAGTTTGCAGACAGCTGTTGCCCATGGGATGGACTCACTCTGGAGAAGTTTATGGAGAACTGTCTCCTGTGGCAGGGACCCCACAGCACAGCAGAGGAACAACCCCTCTCCCTGAGCAGAAGCCACATATGATGAACTGACTGTAATCCCCATTCCCCGTCTCCCTGTGCTGCTGGGATAGAGCTGGGAAGGAGGGAGGGCAGGGGGGAAGGTGGTTTTAAGGGTTTATTTTATTTGTTATCCTGCTCTGATTCTGTTAGTTCATTTCATATCTCAAAACTGAGCCTGTTTTGCCTGTGATGGTGCTTGGTGAGGGATGACTCTCCCGGTGCTTATCTCAACCCATGAACCCTTTGTCACATATTTCCTCTCCCCTGTCTGACTGTGGAGAGGAGTAAGTGGCTTTTGTGGGTGTGTGGCATCTGGCCAGCATCAACCCACAACATTTGGGTTCCACCCAAAACCTGGTCAGGGCTCAAGAAGGAACCCAGGGAGTTGGCTTTGATGATGTGCCTCCTAACAAGGCCACATATCTGATTTCATTGCTTTGACTGTCCCCTAAACATGGAAAGATAAATACGCTTGTATCACATTACATATTTCACTAATGATCATTGATATTTCACTAATTAGCAGATGCAAGTATGATATAATGTTTGGTTGGAAGGTTCATCTGGAGATCAATTTTGGCGCAGGGCCTGCTGTTCAGGCCTCAGTGCTTCAATTTCCAATGTCAGTCCCCATCTGATAGAAGTTTTCCCCTGCATTCATCCAGGTGCCCAAAGACCACCAGCCAGGCATCTTCCCAGTGTGGATCATGTGGAACGTAGGTCACCAGGTTTTCACCCAACATGGATCACCAGGAATGTGGATCACCATGTTTTTTCACAATATGGGTCACTGTGGATAATGCAACACGGGTCCTCTGGTGGGTGATAAAGTTGGAGCAGGAGATAAAACTCTTCCTGTAATCAGGGCACTTGTAGGGCTTCCCCTGCTCATGTGTCCATTGGGGTGAAATCAAGGCAGAACTGTAGGAGAAGCTCTTCCCACACTCAGGACACTCGTAGGGCCTCTCCCTGGTGTGGATGTGCCGGTGGGTGATGAGAGTGGGGTTATGCCTGAAGCCCTTCCCAAAGTCAGGGCAGCAGAAGGGCCTCTCCTCTGTGTGTGCTTGATCACACATGACCAGATGGGAGCGCCTCCAAAAACTCTTCCCATACTCAGGACACTCGTGGGGCTGTTCCTCACTGTGGATCTTCTGGTGGTAGATCAGGTGGGATCTGAAGCTGAATCTCTTTCTGCAGCTGGGGCACTGGTAGGGCCGATCCCCAGTGCGGACAAGGTGGTGGGAGAGAGGATGTTGGAACTCTGGCTGAAGCTCTTCCTACATTCCCTGCACTTGTAGGGCTGCTCTCCAGTGTGCAGGCTCCGGTGGATGATGAGGTTGGAGTCATCACTGAAGTCCTTCCCACATTTCAGGCACTTGTGTGGTTTTTCCCAAGTGTGGATCTTGTGGTGGCAGATCAGATGGGATCTCTGGCTGAAGCTCTTTCCCACATTCCAAGCACCTGTAGTGCTTCTCACCAATATGATGCTGCTTGTAGACCACCAGGTGTGAGTTCTGGCTGAAGCTCCAGCTGCCTTCCTGGCACAGGGTGGTTTTTTCCTCCTTGGAGCACCCTGGGCTGGATTTGGAGCCCTTCCTTATGGGACATCTCTGGGGTTTTTCCCCCCCGTTGGACTCCTGCGCTGTGGAGGTGCTCAACACAGCCTCTTCCTCAATGTTCTACCAGGGGGATTCCTCCACCCTGGTGTCTGCCTGCAGCTCAGTGCCTGAGGAGAGAAAGGACAAGGAGAGGATGGGATTTGCCTCTGTGCCAGAGGGGAGGGGAAGGAGATCCCCCAAATCCATCAGGATGGTGTCAGCAGCAAGGCTGCCCTGCAGCCAGGGGCGATGCTGGGCTGGGAGATGGAGCAGCACAGAGGGGAAAGGGGCAGTGATTCCTCCTCACCTGCCTCAGTGTCCCGGGGCCTCTTCCTCTTTCTTACAGCCTCCTTCTCCATCCAGCCAAAGCTTAGAAATGACAAATCCTGGTTTTGGGGGAAAACAAGGTATGGGACTGTTGTGTAACAAGGTGTGACAGTGTTGGGCTGGGGCTTCCTCCTGTTCAAATCCATCTCCAGAACTCACCAGGCATTCTGTGTCAACACAGACCTCCAAAACAAGATGCAGACCAAAAACCCCTCCTGTGAGAAAAGAAGGGCACCAGTGAGTTTTTCAAGAAGCAAGAGCACACACAGCTGACTGTGCTTGTGAATGAGCAGCTGCTGGATTTTTGCAATTCCCTTCAGTGGGCACAAAAGCCCGTTGCTCTGCTGCTTCGTTCTTCGCCTTCTGTGATCTGCACAGGACTGAAGCTGAGCGAGGTTATTCAGCTTTGCCACTTTTCAGCATCTGCGCTACATGTGTGCACTGTGACATCTCTTGGGATCTTTGACCTTTGCCAGGCTGTAGTGTGCCCACTGGTACAAACACCTTTCCATGGTCTCCTGACTTTGGGGTTCTGGGGGTCTCCCCTATGCAGGATGCTGGGGGTCCTGCATGCATTTAAAGTTAGATCTCTACAGGGTCCCCAGCCTCTTCAGGCTGTGTGTGCTCCTGGCAGTTTCAGGTGTCTTCCCTCTATGGTCTTCCCACTTTAGGGTTTTTGAGGCTCCCCTTCTCTGGGCTGCTTGGGGCTACGATGGTGGTTCCCCTTCTCTGAGATCCAGCTTATGAATGCCCAGGGTTTGGGGCATCCCAGGGGTTCTTTCTCTCCTGACTGTGTCCCAGGGATCCTCCTTCCCTCTGCTGTTGGGGGTCCTGGCTTCCCTCCTGTGTTGGTTTTCTCTCCTCCTATCAAGACTGCCTTGGGTCCTCCCTCTTAGGATCCTGGTGTCAGGGCCCTGGGGCTCCTCCCTCTTTCTCCTGCCCCTACAATCTTCTGGGGTCCCCCAGCACCAGTTTGGCCCCTCTCCCCACACCGGGGATTCCGTGTTTCCCCCTAGCCTGGCTCTCCCCGAGGTCTCCAATACTGCTGCCCTCGCCAGCACCCCTCAATGCTTCCCCATGGCTCTGGGAACCCTGCACTGCACCACCCATTGCAGGGACCCCCAGTATCTAAGGAGCATTTGCAGCTCAGCCTTGAAGTCCTACAAGCTGAAAATATCCTACTCTGCCCAAAAAAGAGTCCCAGGGACGCCCCAAGATATTTGGGCCGAGCTCCTCTTCTCCAGCTACCTGCAAAATGCAGGGAGGGAGAAATTCCAGGGGCGAGCTGGGCTGCAGAAACAGTGACCACCTCCTTTTCCCTCTTCCTCCTCCTTCTCTCTCCCTACTCCTCCTCTTCCTCCTTCTTAATCCTGCTTTTTTTCTTCTTCTTTGTCCATCCTTTCTCTCACTCCTTCTCCATCCTTTCTCCTCCTCCCCCCACAACCAATACGAACACTGTCCGGAGCAGCTCCTGCCCTTGGATGTTTGCAGAGCTGTTCTCTTGGGCTCCAATGTTTTAAGGTCACTTAATCACCAGGAAACCCATCAGCAAAAACAGGCCTCATATGAAAATGACCCTACAACAAAGTTCCTTGGCAAGGTTCACTCTGCCGCTTACTCGATGCTTAAAGCACTCTGAGAAACAGCAAAAATCAATCAATCCAAACTGAAATAAACCCAAAACCATTTTACTGGATGCTGGGGGCGGGGGAGATGGGACAGAGGAGCAGGGGAGAGAAAAGGATAGAAAAAGGTAGTGATAAAAGGAATATGGAAGACTCCACTGCTGAGTCACAAGGGTCAGAGTTGACACCTGTGCAGAGCTGAGCCTGGATTTCAACAGTTTAGGCTTAAAGGCCCAATAGCACTTAATTTAACAGCACTTAACTGAAACTTAATCACTAACTTCACACAGAATTTATTACACCACAACAGGAACATACCCACAGGCCCGAATCTTCCCACCAGGAGCAGGGCAGGGCCTCGAGGAGGAGCAGGGGGCTCAGCCCAGCACCATTCAGGGTGCCCCGGGGGCAGCAAACAGGAGAGTTCCCAGCTCACAGGGGCCCCAGCACACGGAGGTCGCTGTCGCAGCTGCTGCAGCCCAGCAGAGCTCCAAGGGGGCAACGGGGAGCCCGTGCTCAGAGACAGAGACACACTCCAGAGCTGCAAGTGGCAATAGTAGAGAGAGCTTTATTGTTTGAACCCAGCTTCATACAGGGGGTTTGAAAATGCCCCAGTCTAAACCGCTCATTGGTCTGATCTTAACACCTCTCAGTTCTCTGAGCAGTGAGATGTCTGCAGCTTGGGGTGCAGGTGTGACTGGGTGAAATTGCCCAATAAATCCAGCTTGCACTGTAACTCACTCACTCAGGGCTGCTGTTTATAGGGCCCAAGGGATGGGCTTTATTCACAGACATTGTCCATCCTGGCCCAAGCTCAGGCTGGTGACTTTCTGGGAAAGGTTGAGAACTAAAATATGATCCCATTTGGGATGCTATTCAAGTGAAAAGAAAAAGTTTCCAAGGCTGTTAGTTAATAAGCAGGAGGTTTTTGGACAGCACCAGTCCCTGGAGCAGATAGAGCTTGTGGTAAGCGCCAAAGGAGCTGAGCCCAGGGTTTGATCATCAAGGCCAAGGCCTAAATCGCATTTCTCAGATCATGCTTTGGCTTGGGGAAGGATGGACGGGTTCTTCCCCGAGTGTGTCCACTGATGCTTCACGAAATCTGAGCTGCTCCGAAACCTCTTTCCTCCTTTCCCACACTTGTAAGGCCGTTCCCCATGTGCTGGTAGGCAGCGAAGGCGGAGGGAGGTGTCCCTGCCACAGCGCCTGAGCGGCTCCTTGGTGCAGGTGCTCCTGCCCATGAACCTCACCTGCTCAGGGTCCTTCAGGGAGTGGCACTCGGCCTTTCCCACCCTCTGAACACCCCTCTGTGGGCACAGGCAGGTCAGTGGCACCTCAATGCCCAGCAACCCCCTGCGCCCCACAGCAGGTTGGGGGCTCAAGAGGCCACCCCTGCCCCCTTTCTCAGACCCCACTCTGCCACGTGCCCGCCACAGCACCGGCTGCTGAGTGGGGGGAACCTCCCAATGGATGGAGGGCTGGGAAACCCCCAGAGTGGATCTACCCCCTCAGAGCCCCCCGGAACCACCCTGGGGATTAAGCGATGAGGAACACGAAGGAACCCCCATGAGAGCATGTTTGCACTGACCCACCACCTCTTATACCCCCTCCACAGCCCCAGTTCCCCTCCGATCAGTTTGGGGGTGCCCTACCCTCTCTCTTGCTCCTTTTGGGGATCCCTCCCATATTTCCCCCCTCTTGCCCCATTTTCCCATCATGTCCAGCTCCCCCGCTGACCTGAGAGCTCCTGGCCCACAGCCAAAGGGATAGAGGAGGGGAAAGCGGGAGGAGGAAGAGGAGCGGGGAGAGGAGATATCTCATGCATTCACCGTTCACTGCAACTGCAGCCCCTCCGCCCCAGGAGGACTCACATCCCTCAGGTGAGCAGGGACAGAGAGCTTGTCTCGGGTATCTTGGGCAGTCCCCAGGAGCGTTGTTTGTGGGGGGCATCCTGTGGCTGCTGCCGGCAATTGCCCGGTGCTGGCCAGGGGTGTGGCACGCTGGTTTGGGGACCAGGAGAGCCGAATGTGGGAAAGCCTGGGACCCCTGGAGAGGGGAAAATGGAAATGGGCAGCACTGGAACTGTGGGACCTCTGGAGAGGGGAAAATGGAAATGGGCAGCACTGGAACTGTGGGACCTCTGGAGAGGGGAAAATGGAAATGGGCAGCACTGGAACTGTGGGACCTCTGGCAGACTGGAGGTGGGGGTAATACTGATCGGGGAGAGCCCCGGGTACCCTGGAACTCGGAATGGGAGGCCGGGAGAGGAGGGAGCCCAACAGTGCAGGGGGGCACAGAGCTCCCTGAAGCGCAGGCTGGGAAAAGGGGGAGTCTGAAGAGGGATAATTCCTGGGACTGCCAGCAGGCTTGAGACAGGAACCCCTAATACACGTGGGACCTTCAGCAGCTCAGGCAGGGGGAGCCCCAAGAACCTCAAAGTGGAGAGATCAGAGATGAGTTTTGGGCTGAATCTTGGTGTTTTGAAAATCTCTGTGGGCACAAGATGCCCAGTGACTTCTAGAGATAGACTTGGGCAGGAGGAACCTCCAACCCAACAAGCTCACACCTTGTTTACCCTCCCAAAAAAGGATTTCTTATTCCAAAACTTGGCCAGATGGAGGAGGAGGCTACAAGGAAGAGGAATGTAGGAACACAACCAGCTAGGATGAATAGTGGTTTAGCCTCAGTGGCATATACAGGAGGCATCAACCCTAGACCATGGAAAACAGGATACTGAAAGAGAGCTATCTGGCCAGGTCATGGTGAGAAGAGTGTGGTCATGGGAGTTAGCATGTTGATGGTATGTTAATGGAACTATTCTGCATTAAGTCATGTTCTTGTTCTCAATTGGTTCAGGACCTGTCACATGTAAGGTCATGTTCCGAGTTAGTGTTGCTGATGGGACCCCTGCCCTCAGAGTACCCCTATATATTGTTATTGTTACCCCTGCTCTGTCACTGGATCTTAACCCTCAGATCCTGTGGTTTCTGGGTTTGTTATTTTGCTCTTAAAGTTCTCTATTTTTCAGGCCAATCCATTGTTCCCGTCCCTCTGTTTTGCCACATTGTCCCCAGTTGGACTGGACTCGGGGCTGCAGTGAGCCTGACTGCGAGAGAGGAAGATGGCCCAGGACACCCAGGCAAGTCAGGAGGAAGTCACTGCCCCTTTCCCCTGCTCTGTCTTTCAGCTGAAAATTGCCCTGGGCTGCAGGACAACCCCACTGCTGAAGCTGTTCTGTTGGGGATGGATTGAGGGATCTCCTTCCCCTTCCCTCTGCCATGGAGGAAAACACCATCCTCTCCTTGTCCTTCCTCCCCCGGGCACTGAGCTGTGGACAGAGACCAGGGAGAACAAATCCTTGCCACAGAACCTCGTGGAAGACGCATTTTGAGCAGCTTCACGACGCAAGAATCCACTGGGGAGGAAAAGCCCCAGAGATCCCACACGAGGAGGGGCTGCAAACCCAGCCCGGGGAGCTGAGAGGAGGAAAGACCCTCCCTGTGCTTGGAAGGCGGCCAGAACTTCAGCCAGAGCTCTGACCTGGGGGTCCAGCAGCATATTCACACCAAAGAGAAACCCTCATCCACCAGTGGGTGCACACGGGGAAATGGCCCTGAGCGTGAGGAATGTGGGAAGCGCTTCACTCAGAGCTCCACCCTGATCCTCCACCAGAAGATCCACGCAGGGAAATGGCTCTACAGGTGTTTGGAATGTGGGAAGAGCTTCAGTGACCGCTCTCACCACCCCAGCCACCAGAAGGTCCCCACTGGGGAATGGCCCTGTGAGTGTCCCAAGTGGGAAGAGCTTCAACTGGAGCTCCCACCTCATCACCCAGAGCAATGCCTTGACCTCACACCACTGGTCCCACGTGTAAGGGAAGCCCTGCAAGTGCCCTGACTGCGGGAAGAGCTTTGTCCAACTTTATCACCCATCAGAGGACAAATATTGGATGATCCATGGTGACCCCCATTGGGCAGAGACCCAGTGGTCTACACTGGAAAAAGATATGTTGGCCAATTTTCCTGCTGAACCACATTGGGCAGAGACCTGTTTACCCACATTCCAAGTGATCCACATTGGGAAGACATCTGGCTAGTTGATGTCCACATCCTCCTTGTTCCCCACAGGCACCCCAATGAATGCAGGAGAAGGAACATCCATTAGAATGCAGACCAACATTGGAAATTCATTGGGCAGAGCAGTCTTGTTGACTTGAAACCCCAAAAAATCTCACCAGCAGCCACCACTCATTTCTTCAGGAGGCATCAAGCAAAACTGGATGATCTTTGAGGTCTTTTGCAACCAAGAGGTCTTTTTAATTCAATTTTTCTAATTCCCTATGGCCCACAGGCATCTTCCACAGACAAGTGGTGATGGATTGGTGCAAACACCAAACTATTCAAATCAAAGGCTTAAAAAAGGGCTCTTCCCACCCAAACAGCCCAGCTACAGAGATACTCACAGGACACCAACACGCAAATCCTTCTGTTTGGGCCTTCGTTTTCTTTTGAGCCATTTTAATCTCTTACAAACAGATGAAATTGGGGCTAAAATAAAGGAATTAAACAAAGATCTTCAAACCCCAACTATTTCAATTTGATTTAAAGGAGAATTTGGGATTTAGGGGGATAATCCGGAGGATTTGGGGATTTTTATGGAGATTTGAGGTTGTTTTCCTCAAAAATAGGGCTGCTCATGCCAGGTGATTGGGGTGTGCCAACAGTATGTGTCCCTGTACTGGAGTACCTGAGCCCATCTCTTCTCCAGTAATTCCAGCTGGATGTTCCAGTACTGGGCCTGGGTGTTCCCATATGGGGTATCCCCTCAAAGTGCCCAAATCGCTGTTGAACTGCTGGAGCTGCTTTAGGTTATAGATGTTCTTGTCCATGAACCTCACCCACTCAGGGCCGTTCAGGAAGTGACTCTGGCCTTTTCCCATCCACGGGAACACCACTGTGCAGGCAAGGGGAGGCACCCCCCTATCCCCACCACCCCACATCAGGCTGGAAGCTCAGGGGGCCCTCTGGACTCCCCTTTCCAGCCCCCAGTCTGCCCCATTGCCACTGCAGCACCAGCTGCTGTGTGAGGGAGGCCCCCATTTGCTCCTGAGGGATGGACAGGGGGATTGGGTGTGGATCTCACTCCCCCTCAGAGCGCCAGGGAATCGCTGCAGAGATCAATGACGGGGGACGCGAAGGCTCCCACACTGGGAACCCTTTCCCCACTGTCCCACCTTTCCTTACGTGTCCTCTCAAACATCTTTCAGCTCCCCCTCCGCTCAACCCAGAGCCGGGGGGGCTCCCAGCACCACCAGTGCCACCAGCAGGGCCCCAGTTGCCGCCCCATGGCCGGGGCCGGGCCGGGAGCAGCAGCCCCAAAGCAGCCGCGCTGCGCTGGGAGCGCCAGTCCGGAGCGGTTTGGAGTGCGGGGCCATCAGCCGTGCCCGGGCAGGGCCGGGCCCCGTCTCAGCCGCCCCCTGCATGTGGGGACAGCTCAGGGCCCCCCGGCGCCCTCCCCGTGTTCCCTTCCCAAATTCCCTGGCAGGGAGCGCTGGGCTGGGGGCCACAGCTGGAGCCTCGGCTGAGCGCTGCGGGTCTGCGGGCACTGCCAGCACCGAGCGCTCTGCTGGGCTGGGCGCTGCCTGAGGGACTGGGCTGCAGCAAGGGGGGACACCCTGCTCCAGGGGCGATGTCCAGGGACCCTCAGAGGCCACTACCAACCCCCTCCGGCGGGCTGACCCCGACCGGGTGCAAGGTGCCACCAAAACTGCTTTGTCCCTGCCCTCTGCACACGGACAGGGGAGAGAAAATAAAAGGAAAGGCCCAGGAATTGAGATAAGCACCAGGAGGGATTGCTCCCCAAACACTGTCACAGGCAAAACAGACTCACCCTGGGGAAAGGACCTCAATTTATTACCAACCAAATCAGAGCAGGATAATGCACCTTGTTCCTCCTGCTGCTGCTCTGGGACAGAGGCTGGGAGTCCTTCCCCTGTCCCAGCGTGGGTCCCCACAGGTCCTTCCAGCAAAGCTGTTCCAGCGTGGGCTCCTCTGCCCAGGGATCCACAGGGCCCTGCACGGAGGCTGCTCCAGCACGGGCTTCCCATGGGCTCACATCCTTCATTTTGGGCATCCCCCCGTTCCAGCACAGGCTCCTCCAGGGGCTGCAGGCAGCTCCGGCACCTGGAGCAGCTCCTGGCCCTCCTTCTGCCCTGCCCTGGGAGTCTGCAGAGCTGTTCCTTTCACATGCTCCCACTCTGCTCTGCACCTGATTCCATCTGCACAAGAACTTTTTCCTTCTTGAATCCATTATCCCTGGGGTGTCACTGCCATCTCCTATGGGCTTAGCGTTGGTGAGTTGTGGATCTGTACAGAAGCTGTGCTGGCTTTGCTGGACATGGGGAAATTCCTGACAGCTTCTCATAAAAGCTACCCCCTGTAGCCCCCTCCTTCCAAAACCTGGCCACACACACCCAGTACACCTGGAACATGGATCAGCAGGCCTCGGCCCAGTGAGGGTCACAGTGAATCATCCAATGTGGGTCCTCTGATGGGTGATGAAGTTGGAGCAGCGGATGAAGACCTTCTCACAGTCAGGGCATTCTCAGGGTGTTGTGGGGTGTCCACAATGAGCCTCTGTGAACGACCTGCACTCCCAGAGCCCAGAGCAGGCTTGCTTAAACTGCTAACGAACAGTCTTTGTGTGGAGGTCCAAATCTGGTTTATTGCCATGAAGAGGGTCCAAGGACAGACGGCTGAGGAGAGAGTTTTATATGGGGGGGAAAAGAGGCAGATCCGAGGGTCAAGGGCCAATGGGAACTGAGTACAAGTGGCACAGAGGAGGGGCAGCAAACTGGGAACCAATGAGGTAACCAGGGGCAGAGCACCACAGTAAACCGGGACCACAGGGGACAAGAGAGGGGAGAACATTCTAGGGGCAGTACCTACAAAGAAAAGAGGGCAGTTGAACTGGGTGATACCAATAAAGCCTGTTGCATTAACATGAGCCTGGAAATGCCTATGGGTGAGACCACTGTATTCTGAGGGAGTCTCTCTTGGACCCTCGTCACCTCTGCCCTTCCAGGGCAATGGGGGGCCCCTGGGCCTCCACAGCACGGCTTCCCTTACAAGTGGGACTGTTGGTGTCGGGTCAAGCCAGAGCTGCTGGAGAAGCTCTTCCCACACTCCCCACACTCGTAGGGCCTCTCCCCGGTGTGGGTGCGCAGGTGCAGGGTGAGGTGGGAGTTGCGGTTGAAGCCCTTCCCACAGTCGGGGCAGCGGAAGGGCCTCTCGTCTGTGTGAATGCGCTGATGCAGGAGGAGATGGGAGCTGGTCCGAAATCTCTTTGCACACTCAGGACACTCATAGAGCCGTTGTCCACTGTGGATCTTCTGATGCTGGATCAGGTCAGACCTGGTGCTGAAGCTCTTCCCACACTCCCAACACTCAAAGGGCCGTACCCTGGAGTGCAGGCGCTGGTGGGTGAGGAGGTTGGAGCGGTCACTGAAGCTTTTCCCACATTCCCTGCAGTTGTAGGGCCGTTCCCCTGTGTGAATTACCCGATGGCGGATCAGACAGGAGCTCCGGCCAAAGCTCTTCCCACATTCCAAGCATTCATAGGGCCGTTCCCCAGTGTGGATCATCTGGTGCCGGAGGAGGTGGAAGCTCCGGCTGAAGCTCTTCCCACACTCCATGCATTTGTGGGACTTCTTCCCCACGTCACGCTCCTTCACCAGCTCTGAGCTCTGGCTGAAGCTCTGGCCACCTTCCTGGCACAGGGGGTCTCTTTCCTCCTTGGAGCACCCTGGGCTGGGCTTGCAGCCCCTCCTTGTGCGGGATCTCTGGGGCTTCTCTTCCCCATTGGCTTCCTGTGCTGTGGAGGTGCTCAAAACAGCCTCTTCCGCAATGCTCTGCCAGGGGGATTTCTCCTCCTTGATCTCTACCTTCAGCTCAGTGCCTGGGGGAGGAAGGACAAGGAGAGGATGGGATTTGCCTCCGCGCCAGAGGGAAGGGGAAGGAGATCCCCCCATCCATCCCTGGCAGGATGGTGTTGGCAGTGGGGCTGTCCTGCAGCTGGGGGCCATGCTGGGCTGGGAGATGGAACAGAAATGAGGGTGAAACGGGAAGTGACTTCCTCCTCACCTGCCTGGCTGTCCTGGAGCATCTTCCCCTTCCTTGCAGCCTCCTCCTCTATTCAGCCAACCCTTAGGAATGATGAATCCTGGTTTTGGGGGAAAACAATGTGTGAGTGTGCTGGTGGTTCCTCCTGCCCAAGTCCATCTCTAGAAGTCACCAAGTGTCTTGTGTCCATGAAAACCTCTGAAACACCACGATGCAGAAGAAAAACCCCCTCCAAAATATTAAGATTCAGCACAGGAGTCCTCCAAGATTCCCCCATCTCTGCTCTCTCCATTTCGGGGTCCTGGAGGTCTTCCCTCTCCTGGGTCCTGCTTAGGGTTGCTGGAAGTTTTAGCGGCCCTAGGGGTCCCTTCTCCTCCGAGTCTCTGTTTCGGCTGCTGGGGGTCCCAGGGCTCCCACTCTTCAGCCTCGCCCCACTCCCCGATGCCGGGGACGTCCCCCCTCCCAGTCACCCGATTCAGGGTGGACGGAATCCTGCCCTCCCGGTTAACTCTGTGCTTCCTCCTTTCTGCTCTCCCGGGGCTATTCCAAACACGCATCGCCCCCTCCGGTGTCCCACAGCAGGGACAGCCAGAACCGGCGTCCCCTGCCCCGGCCGGGCGATCTCCAGCTGGGTGCGAGACCCCGCATGCTGCCCCGGGATCGCCCCGAACAAAACGGGGGCGCCCCAGATATGCGGGCCCGCTCCCCTCCCTCCCTCCCCGGACACCTGCAGGCGCTCCGCGGGCCGGGAGGGCTGCGGGCACACGGCGCGGGGGGCACGCGAATTTCCTCCTCCTCTTCCTCTCCCGCTTTCTGCTGCTTGTTCTTCTTCTCCTCTGCAGATCAGACAGCTACAGCAGCTGACCTCCTGGCCCTGCTACATCAGCTCGAGGCAAGAACCAAAATGTACACCCCCTCCCTCCTCCTCGTCGTCTTTCAGCTTCTCCTCCTTTTCCGGCTCCTGCTCCTCCTCTTCCTCTTCCCTTGCGCTGCCATCGGCTGCGGGGCGGGGTCGGGACACGGTAAGAAGGGAGGAGGTGGTACCGGAGGTGGGTCAGCCCGAGCCGAGATGGGGAGAGCTGGGATTCGGGAGACGATGGGGACGGAGCGGACAGGGAGGATGAAGGGAGGTGGCACGGCGGGAAGGGGTTCCCAAAGGGGGTCCCTTCACGGCTCCCTTCCGTAATCTGAGGGGCTCCCTGCGGCTCTGGGGGAAGCGGATCCTCCCTGGGGGGCTCTGGGGGTTCCCCGCACCCAGCAGCCGAGAATGGGAAAGGGGGCCCCGGCACGGCCTCCTGAGCCCCCAGCCGGCTGTGGCGGGGCACACCATGACCCGTGTCCCTGCCCACAGAGCGGGGTGCCAGCGGACGGGACAGGCCAAGTGCCGCTTCCAGAACGGCACTCCAGAGCGGAGCTGGACAGGAGCAGCTCGGGCACTCCGAGCTGTACACACAGCTCTGCATCATCCCATGCTGATTCTTGTCTACGTCTCACCCAGCTCCGAGCTCTGGAAATTCTCTTCTTCCATCCGCATTCATCACCCACCAGCACCGGCACACGGGGAATAAATAGCCTTACAAATGTGAGGAATGTGGGAAAAGGGTTCCGAGCATCTCAGATCTCATGAAACATCAGTGGACGCACTTGGGAAAATCTCTCCCCAGCCCCCCCTCCTATCAGGCAACACTGTGATCTGAGAAACACTTGTTTAGGCCTTGGCCTTGACAAGCAGCCCCTGGGCTCAGCTCCTCTTGAGTTTATCACCAACATTGTTCCAGGGACTGGTGCTGTCCAACGAGCTCCAACAGCCTTGGAAACCTTTTTTTTGCCTGAGTAACATCCCAAATGGGATCATATTTTAGTTCTCAACCTTTCCCAGAAAGTCACCAGCCTGAGCTTGGGCCAGGATGGACAATGTCTGTGAATAAGGCCCATCCCTTGGGCCCTATAAACAGCAGCCCTGAGTGAGTGAGTTACAGTACAAGCTGGCTTTATTGGGCAATTTCACCCAGTCACACCTGCACCCTAAGCTGCAGACATCTCACTGCTCAGAGAACTGAGAGGTGTTAAGATCAGACCAATGAGCGGTTTAGACTGGGGCATTTTCAAACCCCCTGTATGAAGCTGGGTTCAAACAATAAAGCTCTCTCTACTATTGCCACTTGCAGCTCTGGAGTGTGTCTCTGTCTCTGAGCACTGGCTCCCCGTTGCCCCCTTGGAGCTCTGCTGGGCTGCAGCAGCTGCGACAGCGACCTCCGTGTGCTGGGGCCCCTGTGAGCTGGGAACTCTCCTGTTTGCTGCCCCCGGGGCACCCTGAATGGTGCTGGGCTGAGCCCCCCGCTCCTCCTCGAGGCTCTGCCCTGCTCCTGGTGGGAAGATTCGGGCCTGTGGGTATGTTCCTGTTGTGTTGTAATAAATTCTGTGTGAAGTTAGTGATTAAGTTTCAGATAAGTGCTGTTCAATTAAGTGCTATTGGGCCTTTAAGCCTAAACTGTTGAAATCCAGGCTCAGTTCTGCACAGGTGTCTACTCTGACCCTTGTGACTCAGCAGTGGGGTCTTCCATATTCCTTTCCATCCTTACCCTCTTCTGGTTTTCTTCCCCTCACCCCTTCCTCCCCCAGAACCTCCTGAGCTGCATAAATGGTTTTGGGTTTATTTCACTTTGGATTGATTGATTTTGGATTGTTGTTTCGTTTTTCTTGGTGTGCTTTAGCCAGGTAGTCTTCTCCTCCTCTATCCCTCCTTCTCCTCCCTTCTCCTCCTGGCCCAGGCCCAGCACCCACTGCCGGCTCCCTCTTCCCCCAAACCCACAGCATCCCACGGCAGGGGCAGGGATGGAGCTGGGGCAGGTCGGGCTGGGGCAGCGCTGGGCTCTCGGCCGCTCAGCTGCACTGCCAGGGCAGTGTGGGGGCCCAGGCTGGACGCCCTCCATCTTCCCCCTCCTCAAATTCCCCTCCTGGGGGGCGCTGAAGGTGAGGGGGGTTCGGGTGGGGTTCACGTGAGGAGTGTTGGGCACTGTGGGTCTGCCTGGCAACTGGTGAGGCATCGGCCACAGCCCTGCAGAACTGGGGGATACCCTGCAACCCCTTCAGGAACGGGGACCCCTGGGCCTCATCATTGCCAGCCTTCAGCTGTCTCATTTCAGACCCCATCCGACCCCTCCTAATCCCCATCCCACCCCTCCCAATTCACATGCCAGTTCTCCCAAATCCCCATCCCACCCCTCCCAATCCCTATCCCATCTGCCCCAGTCCATATCCCACCCCTCTGGATTCACATCCCACCCCTTCGTTCCCCTCCAGGGTTTGGAGCGCTGTGGGATTGAATACTTTTGGGGTGGTATTGAGTCATTTTGAGGTGGGATCAAGCCATTTTTGGCTGGGATGGAGACACTTTCAGTGGCATTGAGTGGTTTTGCGGTGATGGATAGAACCCCTCACCTTTTGGGGTGCAAAGTAATGGAGGAAACTCCTCCAAATTCCCTCAAAAATCCCAAATCCTCCTGAATATCCCCCAGACTAGAAATTACCCCCCCAGTCCCTGTAAAATGGTGGGGTTTTACACATCTCTGACAAGGTTCCTTATTTTTACCCAATTTTGGGTGTTTTTAAAGGACAGATCACAAGAAAATCAAGGCCAAAATTAAAGAATTTACATGTCAGCATTGTTTGAGTATCCGTGGGTTTGGGTTGGGTCGGATTGGGTTGGGTGGGTGAAAGAGCTTTTTTTTGGAGGGGTTCCCACAAAATTGTCTCCAAAATCTTGGTCTCTGCCAGTGCTGGATTACCATGTCTGTGACCAGCTTGACTCACCAGGTTGATTCAAGTCCCAGCATGGTCACCGTAGATAACACAATGTGGGTTCTCCAATGGGTGAGCTTGGAGCAGTGCACAAAGCTCTCCCTGCAGGCAGTGCACTCACAGGGCTTCCCTTACCTGTGGGACTCTTGGTGTTGGGTCAAGGCAGAGCTGCAGCAGCTCCTCCCACCCTGGGGACACTCACAGAGCCTCCTGCTGGTGTGGATGTTCGGGTGGCAGATCAGCTTGGAGCAGTCACTAAAGCTCTTTCCACACTCCCTGCACATGCAGGGCTGTTCCCCAGTGTGGGTGCTCTGGTGGCAGTCCAGGCAGGTGCCTCACCTGAAGCTCTCCCTGCATTCCAAGCGTATGTAGGGCTGTTCCCTAGCGTGGACACTGCTGGTAGATCAGATGGAAGAGGAGGCTGAATCTCTTTCTGCATTCCGAGTACGGGGGGTAGGGCCATTCCTCTTGCGGATCTTCTGTTGGCACATCAGGCTGAAGCTCTGGATAAAGCTCTTCCCACAGTCCAAACACTTCCAGGGCTGTTCCCTGTGTGGATCTTCTGGGGGCAGCCCAGGCTGGAGCTCTGAGTGAAGCTCTTCCCACATTCCTCACACTCATAGGGCCACGTGCATCCAGTGGTGAATGAGGAGGTTGGAGCTGTTGCTGAAGCTCTTCCCACATTCCAAGAAGCCCTTGTAGGATTTGTCCCCATCATGAAGCATCTGGTCAACCGCCAGGTCAGCTGCCTTCCCAACACAGGGTGGGTCTTTCCTCCTCAGAGCACCACGGGCTGGGTTTGCAGGTCCTCCTTGTGGGGGATCTCCATGGCTTTTCCTCCCTGTTGACTTCATGTGCTGTGGAGCCACTAAAAATGGCCTTTTTCTTAAGGTACTGCCACGGGGATCTGTTCTCTCTGGTCTCTGTCCACAGCCCCGTGCCGGGGGGAGGAAGGAACAAGCAGTAGAAAGAAAAAGGACAAGGAGAGAGAAGAAGGAAGAAGGTGAGAAAGGAGATTTGCCTCCATGCCGGAGGGAAGGGGAAGGAGATCCCCCCAGTCCATCCCTGGCAGGATGGCGTTGGCAGTGAGGCTGTCCTGCAGCGATGCTGGGCTGGGAGATGGAGCAGCAGAGAGGGGAAAGGGGCAGTGATTCCTCCTGCCCTGCCTGACTGTCCGGGAGTATCTTCCCCAGTCTTCCCCATCCAGCCAAGGCTTGGGAATGACAAATTCTGTTTTAGCTGAAAGAAATCAAGGTATGAGCTCGTTGGATTGGGGTTCTCCTACCCCAGTCCATCTCATGTATATCTGTATGGTCATCTTGTATATCTAAATGCCTCAGAAACATGAACACTCAGTGTCAAAAATCCTCACAGCAGTTCTCCCTTCCTAGTTGTCTCTTTCTGGGGCTCTGGAGGTGCCCCTTCACTGGGCTGCTGGGGCTCCCGTGGGTTCTGGGCTTCCCCTCTGCTTGGGTGCTGTTTAGAGATGTTTGAGGTGTCCCAGGGGTCCTTTGTCCCCTAACTCTCTTCTTAGGCATGTTTGGGGATCCCAGGGACCCCCGATAAGAAAAATGGGTCTTAATGTCTTCACAAAAGACTAGGTCTGAAATAACCAATCAGTTTCTGAAAGAATGTATGCAGAGGCCCTCAGGAACATCCAGCTGTATGACTTTGTTCTAGAACCCAGACAGTTTGAACTTCTGAGCTTTAGGGGAATCTGCAGTAGGTGGTTCGGGAAGGCTGTACCTCAGGCAATGGGGAAACAAAGACGGCAGTACGCGGCCAAAAGTTTAGGATAAAAGGAGGTTGCATCCTCCTTTTATGAGGGGAGTGCCCACACGGGTGTGCCCGAGCGGACTCTCTCCCTTTGTTCGGATAAGGTTGCAGTGCTCCTCCGTCTCCTTTGTGAGCACCGGCTCTTCACAGGGTGTGTGATTGTCCCTCGCACCCGTCTCCGGGCTGCCCGCTCTGCTCTCCCCTCTCCGCCCCAGGCTGCCGGCGGTGCTGCCTCCTCCGTGCCCCATTTCAGGGTGCCGGGGTTCCCCCCTCGGCTCTCCCAAACCGCGGTGTCCCCCACGGCCGGCTCTGTGCGATCGCCGCACGGCTGCGGGACCCCGCACTCCCCGGGACACCCCCAGAAAATCCCACCTGCAGGGGATGCCCCGGACACCCCAGAAAAACCCACCTGCAGGGGCTGCCCCGGACACCCCAGAAAATCCCACCTGCAGGGGCTGCCCCGGACACCCCCCAGAAAATCCCACCTGCAGGGGCTGCCCCGGACACCCCAGAAAATCCCACCTGCAGGGGCTGCCCCGGACACCCCAGAAAATCCCACCTGCAGGGGCTGCCCCGGGACGTTCAGGGCGAGCTCACCTGCAGAACGCTGCGGGGAAGGAGACGATGCTGCCGGGGGCGGTACAGTGAGCGGTGGACCCCCGAGCTTCCTCCTCCTCCTCCGTTTTCATCCCCCCTCTTACTTCTTGCTCCTCCTGGTCTTGCTCCTGCTCCTCCTCTTCCTCCCCCGCTCTGCGCCACGGCCGCCCTAAGCTAACCCTAACCCCACGACAGCACCGGCTACGGAATGGGGTGACCCCCTCAACCCTCCAAACACCTCCACAGGGATTGACCGGGAGCCTGGGAACTCCCCTCCCCAGTGTGGATCCGCCTCCCTCCTGCCGAGCCCGGAGGAGCAGCTCCGAGGCGCAAGTGATGGAGGACAGCCGGGGATCCCCATAGGAACCTCTTTCCCGTTGCCCACCTCCCCTTATCCCCCATCTCCCACCCTTTCCTGACGTCCCTCCAAACTCCAGCTACCTCTCACCACGGTTTAGGGGTGACCGACCTCACATCTACCTCACAATGGGGTTCCACGCCCCGTTATTCCAACGCTTCTCCCGCTTTTCCACCGTTACCCCTTCCCGCCCGCAGTCATGGAGGCTCCCCATGCCACCAGCACTCCCAGTGCGGCCCCAGCACTCCCAGTACGGCCCCAGCATTCCCAGTGCGGCCTCAGCACTCCCAGTACGGCCCCAGCACTCCCAGTGCGGCCCCAGCATTCCCAGTGCGGCCCCAGCACTCCCAGTACGGCCCCAGCATTCCCAGTACGGCTCCAGCACTCCCAGTGCGGCCCCAGCACTCCCAGTGCGGCCCCAGCATTCCCAGTACGGCCCCAGCACTCCCAGTGCGGCCCCAGCACTCACAGTGCGGCTCCAGCACTCCCAGTGCGGCCCCAGCATTCCCAGTACGGCCCCAGCTCCCCGCATGCCCCATCCCCAGCGCCGGGCTCTCCAAGGGGCCCCACTCCAAGGGTCAGAACCGTGTGTTCACTTCTGGAACCGGGAATACCTAAGAATCCACTCAAGACTGGGGGATACCACAAAACAACCTGCTACTTGGGGGCTTATTCTGAAAGCTCTCAGGAAAAAGATCCTTCCTTCCTTCCTTCCTTCCTTCCTTCCTTCCTTCCTTCCTTCCTTCCTTCCTTCCTTCCTTCCTTCCTTCCTTCCTTCCTTCCTTCCTTCCTTCCTTCCTTCCTTCCTTCCTTCCTTCCTTCCTTCCTTCCTTCCTTCCTTCCTTCCTTCCTTCCTTCCTTCCTTCCTTCCTTCCTTCCTTCCTTCCTTCCTTCCTTCCTTCCTTCCTTCCTTCCTTCCTTCCTGCCTTCCTTCCTTCCTTCCTTCCCTTCCTTCCCTTCCTTCCTTCCTTCCCTTCCTTCCTTCCTTCCCTTCCTTCCTTCCCTTCCTTCCTTCCCTTCCTTCCTTCCCTTCCTTCCTTCCCTTCCTTCCCTTCCCTTCCTTCCCTTCCCTTCCTTCCTTCCCTTCCTTCCCTTCCCTTCCTTCCCTTCCCTCCCTTCCCTTCCCTTCCTTCCCTTCCTTCCCTTCCTTCCTTCCCTTCCTTCCCTTCCTTCCCTTCCTTCTCTTCCTTCTCTTCCTTCTCTTCCTTCTCTTCTTTCTCCTGTTCCTTCAAGTTTCTTCCTTCTCTTTGTTCCTTTTTCTCCTCCTCCTTTATCTTTTTTTCTTCTTTTCCTTCTCCCTCTCCTGCTTCTCTCCTCACCACTTTTTTTACATGTTCCTTCCTCTTTGTTCTACTTCCTCCTTCTCCTTGCCTCATTGCTCATTTCTCTAATTTTTCGTTTTCTTTTTCTTTTTTCCATCCTCTCTCTCTTCCTTCTCTTTGTTCTTTCCTTTCCTTCTTCCTCCGTCCCTCCCCAGACAATTAGCTGTGGATGGTGACGGAAGGGGACAAATTCCCACAGCAGAACCTTGTGGAAGAGGCCGTTTTGAGCAGCTTCATGGCTCAGGAATCCAACAGGGAGGAAAACCCTGGAGATTTCCCATGAGGAAGGGCTGCATGCAAACCCAGCCCAGGAGCTCTGAGGAGGAAAGACCCTCCCTGTGCTAGGAAGGCAGCCAGAGCTTCGGCCAGAGCTCAGAGCTGGGGGTCCAGCAGCAGCTTCATGATAGAGAGAAGCCCTACAAGTGCTTGGAGTGTGGGAAGAGCTGCAGCTGGAGCTCCCACCTCATCCACCCATCCATGCTGCGAACGGCCCTACGCATGTGGGGAATGTGGGAAGAGCTTCAATGACGTCTCCATCTTGGCCTCCCACCAGCAGCTGCACACTGGGGAACGTCCCTACAATAATGGATAATGTGGGGAGACTCTCCTCCAGGCAAGCTCCTCACCCACCAGAGCCTGCCCACGGTGGAATGGCCCTTCAAGTGCCCTGACTGTGGAAAGAGCTTTGTCCACAGTCCCACCTGGTCATCCACTGGCACTTCCACAGCGGGGAAAAGCCTTATGAGTGTCCTGAGTGTGGGAAGAGGTTTTGAGCAGCTCAATTCTCATCAGACATCAACAGACACACATGGAGGAGAGACCTTATGAGTATCCTGACTATGGCAAGAGGTTTTGGAACAGCTCACATCTCATCAGGCATCAGGAGGCACACACCAGGGAGAGGCCCTGCGAGTGTCCCAAATGTAGGAAAAGATTCAGCTTTGCTTTGATGAGACACCAACAGACCCACCAGTAAGGGAAGCCCTACAAATCAAATGCCATGACTATACAGGAAGAGCATGAGTTGAAACTCTGAGCTCATCACCCACCAGCACCTGCACACGGGGGAGAAACCATACAAGTGCTTGGAATGCGGGAAGAGCTTCAGCTGGAGTTCCACGAGCACTTGGGAGCAGCCCTACAGCTGTGGGGAATGCAGGAAGGGCTTTAGCTGGAGCTCTTGCCTGATTTGCTACCAGAGGATCCACACAGGAGAACCACCCAGTGTGAGGAATGTGGGAAGAGTTTCACTGATGTCTCCAGCCTCATCACCCAGCAGTGCCTGCACACTGGGGAATGGCCCTACAAGTGTCAGGAATGTTGGGAAGGACGAAAGTTTGACAAGAAAGTCTCACAGATATGTATGCTTGGCAGAAAGATTTTTAAATATAGAGTCAGAAGGGATAGAGATGGAAGCAAGTTTTGATATAAAAGAAAATTGCTGAGTCAGTCCTACTGGATAACCAAGAAGGCAAAGGGTGTGTTAGTTAGAAGGGGTTTTTATGGCTTAGAGCAAAGGATAAACCCACCTCAAACAAGATGTTTTTACCAAGCAGAAAGATAGCACAGGCAAACAAGTCAGCAAAGTTGCAAGTAGAAAAAAGGTCTCAGAATTTTCCACTGCAAGAAAACTGAAAAATAACTTCTAGCTTAAACTGTAATGTACTAATTTTTAGTGACTGGAGAATAGTAACATGAATATGGTAATTATAGTAGTTATGATAGGCTATGGGTAATAGTTAAGGTATAGATTGGTTCTGCTGTGTTAAGATGCTCAGCAAAGAGAAGTATATAATGCAATGTAACCAAAACCAAAGGGTCTCCAGGCCTGCCTGCAGCTGGAGCTGACAGCTGTAGGCACAGCTCTGTCACCCACGACCCTGCACTGCTGTAACCTCTTGGATACAATAAACTGCATTTTGGAGACTGTCTGGAGTCCCACATCCCTCATTTAGGCTCTTACAAGAAGAGCCGTAGCATCCCCCACTACCTGATCTGCCACCAGAAGATCCATGCTGGGGAGCAGCCTTACAGGTGTCCCTAGTGTGGGAAGAGGTTTCAGAATGGCTCAGATCTCATCAGGGGATGCATAGGGGATGCACACAGAGCAGAGGCCCTTCTGCTGTACCAGCTGTAGGAAGAGCTTCAACTATAGCTCCAGTCTCATCAGCCACAAAGACATTCAGAGCTGGCTGAAACCCTGTGAGTGCTGGGAGTATGGGAGGAGCTTCTGCAGCTCTGCCTTGACCTCACACTGCGCCCATCGCAAAGGAAGCCCTTGTGAGTGCCCCAGGGGGGAAGAGCTTTGGTTATTGGTCCAACTTCTTCCCCCACTGGAGGACACACACTGGATGATCCACAGTGACCCACATTGTGCAGAGACCTGATGAGCCATGCATATGCAGAGCTGGGATGCATTCAAGAAGCAGCTGGTTTTTTGAGGCCTGTGATGAACAGGCATAATTTGAGGACTGGGATGTTCCCCAAGTGACCACCAGAGACCCTTAAATGACCCCCAACTCTAATGTAAATGAGTTCCAATAAGTGATTTAAATATGTAAAAGAATTTGAGAGGAATGTTTAGCATATATGTATGAGTTTGGAAAATATATTAATATATATTAGTTATATCAATACAAACAAATGTGAGAGGTAGCTGAGTGTGTGTGATACGGGAGTCATACCTGCACACACCCAGCACTGAAATAAATATGCTTTCTAATAGTGAAATTACAGAGTTAAAGATTTTAGTTGCTTCTGAAATGTTTCCGTGACATTTTCTTGTCATCCAGCCCCACCCCGTGCACAATCCCTAGCTCCAAACAGGCGCTGGCACTCCCTGCCCCACACAGCACTGGGAGCTCCAGTGCTTGAGGGGTATCCTTATTCCTCGGAAGAATCTCCACATTCCTCTCCCCCTGCAAACTGGATACGTCAGGAGACTCTGCAGTTAAAATGTGGGATGGGGCTGTTACAGCCTGAAGGCCTGCACTGTCAGTCTCAGCAGCTTTGGATAACTTATCACTTGGTTGTTCCTTTATCCCGGTATTTTAACAGATCTCCTGTATCTTATCTAACTGTCATTTAATGCCAAAAACAGCAGAAACCTCCTTCTTCATTTACCGCTGGCATGTTTGCAAACAGGGCATTGTTGGAGTTGTTTGACCCCATTCAGGCAGAGCATCCGGGTACCGGACTCCCACGGGATGTCCCTGCCCACTGTCCCACCCCCAATTTTCCTCATTCTCCCATTCATTTCCCATCGTCCCTTCAATCCGCTGCTCCCCCTGCAGCTTAGCTTCAGGGTGTTCCCACCCCCCCACCCTGTCCCCACTTGGTTCGGGGCTGCCACCTCCTCCACTGAACTTGGGGGTTTGATGTGCCCCTTTCACTGACTTCCGTGGATTCCACATCCCTCCCACTCCATTTACGGGTCCCAGACCAAACTTTCCACCTCTTTCCCATCGCCCTCAGATCCCCAGCCCACCATACCCCGCTCTGGGCGTGGGGAGATTCCACCCCACCCTTTTCCCATCCTGTCCTCACTGTTTCCCATCGTCCCCCTCCCTGCTTCCCACCCTTCTGTTGCAGTCATCTTTTATGAAAAATCCTTTCCTTAGGATTTTTCCTCCTGAGAAGCTGAGACGCCTCAGGAACAAAATGTTAACAATGGTTATCTGCTGCTGTGGAATGCAACAGGTGGATCTGTGATTGGCCCATGTTAGTTGCTTCTAATTAATGGCCAATCACAGTGAGCTGAGGCCTTTGTTATCATTCTTTCTTTTTCTATTCTTAGCTAGCCTTCTGATGAAATCTTTTCTTCTATTCTTTTAATATAGTTTCGATGTAATATATATCATAAAATAGTAAGTCAAGCCTTCTGAAACATGGAGTCAGATCCTCGTCTCTTCCCTCATCCTAAGACCCCTGTGAACATGGTCACACCCTTCCACCCCCATCCCCTTTCCCCGAGCGCTCCGGGCCCACAGCCAGGGGTGCTCCCAGAACCACCAGTGTCCCCAGCAAGGCCCCAGCTGTCCCCAGCAGGGCCCCGGCTGTCCCCAGCTGTCCCCAGCTGTCCGATCCCCAGTGCTGGGTGCCAGCCTCAAGTGCAGCCGCCTGTGCAGCGGGGGGGGGGGGCGCGGGCGGGTCCCAAAGCGGCCCCGGGAGCACCAGGCCCGGACCCACGCTGAGCACCGGCCATGCCCGGGCCCTGAGGGGACGGCGCGGATGGGCCCGGCCTGGGCGCCCCCACCTCCCCCCACCCCAAATTCCCCTGTCGGGGGGCGCTGGGGCCCAGGGGGCTGCGGGTGGGCAGCGCTGGGGCCGAGGGGGCTGCGGGTGGGCAGCGCTGAGGCTGAGGGGGCTGGGGCTGAGGGGACTGCGGGCGGGCAGCGCTGGGGCTGAGGGGGCTTGCAGGTGGGCAGCGCTGGGGCTGCGGGCGGGCAGCGCTGGGGCTGAGGGGGGCTGCAGGTGGGCAGCGCTGGGGCTGAGGGGGGCTGGGGCTGAGGGGGTTTGCAGGTGGGCAGCGCTGGGGCTGAGGGGGCTGCGGGTGGGCAGCGCTGGGGCCGAGGGGGCTGCGGGTGGGCAGCACTGGGCTGAGGGGGTTTGCAGGTGGGCAACGCTGGGGCTGAGGGAGTTTGCAGGTGGGCAGTGCTGGGGCTGCAGGCAGGCAGCGCTGGGGCTGAGGGGGCTGGGGCTGAGGGGGTTTGCAGGTGGGCAGCGCTGGGGCTGTGGGTGGGCAGCGCTGGGGCTGAGGGGGCTTGCAGGTGGGCAGCGCTGGGGCTGTGGGTGGGCAGCGCTGGGGCTGAGGGGGTTTGCAGGTGGGCAGTGCTGGGGCTGCGGGCGGGCAGCGCTGGGGCTGAGGGGGTTTGCAGGTGGGCAGCGCTGGGGCCGAGCGGGGCCGCCTGGCACGGGGGCTCATCGTGGGCTGAGCGCTGCCGCAGGGCCGGGGCTGCAGCGAGGGGGACGCGCTCTGCTCCAGGGGGAGCCCTGCAATAAGGGGACCCCCACAAGCTGGTTATAACCCCTCGGCCACCGGAGGAACCACGGGGTCACCCCAACCTCCCAAAATGAGGGCAAGGGGGCTCCACAAGCCATTTATAACCCTGAAAATCGTCAGAAAACAGCAAGATCCTCTCCAAAATAGGATCACCTCATCCTCCCATAATGAGGGGGCATCACCCCAGCCCCCAAGAATAGCGGGGAGTTACCTCAACACCTGAAAATAAGCAGTATATTCCCAAAAGCCGTTCATAATACTTCAAAACCAGCAAAATGCAACATGGTCCTCCCATAATGGGCTCCCTGTTCCAAGTGGAGGAGCTGTGGAGCCCCTTTTCCAAGTGCCAGAACCACGTCTCCCCCCTCTCCCACCACCCCCAGGATTCTGGGTACCCCAAAAACTCGCTCAGGAAGGGGGGTGCCCAAAAAATCCTCTCAGGAATGGGGAATATCTCAAAATCTCTTCAGGAATGGCAGATACCCCAAAACCTCCACAGATTTGGGGGATACCCTGAAAGACCCTTGGGGACATGGTCCCCCCATCCTTAACATCCCCTATCTTTCGCAATCTTATTCCAGATCCCTTCCTAGCCCTCCAAAAATTCATTCCAGCCCCTAACCTGCATCCCACCAATCCCAATCTCAATCCCAATCCCGCCCCTCCCAGATATGAAGATCCCCTTTCCAAGCCCTATTTTCTCCATCCCATCCCACTCCACCCCAAACCCCATTCCCACCCTCCCAATTCACATCCCATCTCTCCCAATCCCCATCACACCCCTCCTGGAGGTATTGAGGGTGCTGTGGGATCACATGATTTTTGGGGTGGAATTGAGACATTTTGAGGTGGAATCATGCCCTTAAGGGGTGGGACTGAGCTATTTTAAATTGGGATTTAGCCATTTTCTGCAGGACTGAGCAATTCTGATGTAACAGACTGATCCCTCTTGGATTTGGACTGCAAAACAATGGAGAAAACTCTCCCACATTTCTCCAAATATGCCCTAGAACCCCAAAATTTCAGTAAATGTTGGCAGTTCAGAAGTTTTATTCAATTTTTTTACCCCAACCTTGGGTGTTTACGAATCAAAAGAAAATCAAGGCCAAAATAAAAAGATTTACGTGTCAGCATTGTGTGAGTGTCCATGGAGTTGGCCTGGGTGGGTGGAAGAGCCTTTTTAAGAGGGGTCTCTACCCTATTGTGTTCAAAATTTTGGTCTTTGCCCCAGTCCATCACCATTTGGCTGTGCAAGACACCCATGGGCCAGAGAGAATTAGAATCGTGGAATTATTTAGGTTGGAAAAGACCCTAAAGATCATCCAGTGTTGCTTGATACCAGAGGAAGAAATTATTGGATGGAGCAGATGAGATTTTTTGGGGTCTAAAGTCAACAAATCCACTCTTCCCAATGAATTTCCACCATCAGTCTGTGTCCCAGTGGATGTTCTTACCCCTGTGCTCATCCAGGTGCCTATGGGGAACCCGAAGGATGTGGAGACCACAAGCCAGATGCCTTCCAATGTGGATCACCAGGAACATGGGTCACCCCATGCTCTGCCCAGCACGGATCCTCCAATGCTCTTCCCGCAGTTGGAGCGCTCGTAGGGCTTCTCTTACCAGTGGGTCCGCTGGTGTGAGGCCAAAGCAGAGCTCTGGGAGAAGCCCTTCCCACATTCCCCACACGTGTAGGGCCGTTCCCCAGTGTGGACGCGCCAGTGCTTGACCAGGTCAGAGCTGCGGATGAAACCCTTCCCGCAGTCCGAGCAGCGGAAGGGCCTCTCCCCCGCGTGCATCCGCTGATGCAGGAGGAGATCGGAGCTGCTCTGAAACCTCTTCCCACACTCATGGCACTCGTGGGGCCGCTCCCCAGTGTGGACGCGTTGGTGCATGACGAGGCTGAAGCTGCGGTTGAAGCTCTTCCCACACTCCAAGCAGTTATAGGGCCGTTCCCCGGTGTGCAGCCGGCGGTGGCTGATGAGGTGGGAGCTCTGGATAAAGCCCTTCCCACACTCCAAGCAAACGTGTGGCCGCTCCCCAGTGTGGAAGCGCTGGTGGTATGTGAGGCTGGACCTCTTGCTGAAGTTCTTTCCACATTCCAAGCACTTGTAGGGGCGCTCCCCTGTGTGAAGGCGCTGGTGGACCACCAGGTCAGAGCTCTGGCTGAAGCTCTTCCCACACTCCCCACACGTGTAGGGCCGTTCCCCAGTGTGGATCCTCTGGTGCCGGATCAGGTGGGAGCTCCAGCTGAAGCTCTTCCCACACTCCAAGCACTTGTAGGGCTTCTCCCTGTCAGGAAGCTGCTCATGGATCACCAGCTCTGAGCTCTGGCTGAAGCTCTGGCTGCCTTCCCGGCTCAGGGTGGGTCTTTCCTCCTCAGAGCTCCCTGGGCTGGGTTTGAAGCTGCACCTCATGGGGGATCTCCGGGGCTTTACCTCCTTGCTGACTTCCTGTGCTGTGGAGCTGCTTAAAGCAGCCTCTTCCACGAGGTTCCGACATGGGGATTTGTCTTCCCTGGCCTCTGTGTGCAGGTCATTCCCTGGGGGAGGAGGAAAGAAGGAGAGGAAGGAAGAAGGAATGAGTGAACAAGGAGAGGAGGGATCGAGGAGAGATAGGAAGGAAGGAAGAAAGAGCAGAACAGGGAGAGGAAGGAAGTGAGGAAGGCAGAAGAAGGAAGAAGAGGAGGAAGAAAAAAGGAGGAGGAAAGAGATAAAGAAATGGAAGAAGGAGAAAGGAGAAGAAGAAATGAGGAAAAGGAAGTAAGAGGAAGGAGCACGAAGAAAAAGGAGGAAGGAAAGACAGGAAAGAGAAGGAACAGGGAAAAGAAGAAAGAAGAAGGAACAAGGAGAGGAAGGAAAAAACAGAAGAAAAGGGAGGGGGGGAAAAGGAGAAGGGAGAAGGAAGACGGAGAGGAAGGAGATCTGCCTCTGTGCCAGAGGGAAGGGGAAGGACATCCCCCCAAATTCATACCCAGCAGGACAGCTGGGGTTGTCCTGCAGCCAAGGGCAATGCCAGGCTGGGAGACGAGGCAAAAGAGAGAGGGAAAGGGGCAATGATTTCCTCCTCACTTGCTTGGGTGTCCCAGAGCATCTTCCTCTTCCTCGCAGTCTCCTCCTCCATCTGGCCAAAGTTAGGGAATGATAAGTCCTGGTTTTGGCAGAAAAAACAAGATGTGAGTGTGCTGGATTGGAGATTCCTCCTGCCCAAGTCCATCTCTAGAAGTCACTGGGCATCTTGTCTCTAAAAAAGTCCCTAAAACACGAAGACACAGGCCTCCAAACACCAAGATTCAGCTGAAACCCACTCTAAAATAGAAAATTCAGCCCAAAAAACTACAAACAGCCAAGATTTAGCCCAAAACCCAATAAAAACAAAAAGATCTACCCCCCAAAAACTTCAAAATGTCAAGATTCTGCCAGAGAAAAATCTCCCAGGAGATTTTTCTGTCTCTCTGGTCTCTCCACTTTGGTGTCGCAATGGTCCCCGTTCTCCAGGCTGCTGGGGTTCCTCCATGTATTGGGGATCCTTATTCTAGGATGCCAAGGGTCCCGAGAATCCCAGAGGCCTCCCCACTTTGAGGCTCTGGTGCTCGCTCTTCTCTGGGCTGCTGGGGGTCCCGTGTGTCGTGTCCCCCCCTCCGCCGTGGTCCCCCTGCTTAGGGACACCAAGGATTTTGGAAGCCCTGTGCGTGTTTTCTCCTCTCACTATCTGCTTCAACATGCTGGGCGTTCCTGAATTTCCCCCACCCTGGGTTTCCCACTTTGGCGTTCCTTGGGGAGCCGTCTCCAACCTATCCCCCCTCTCCGGGTCCGCCGTTTCTGGTTCCCGAGGGTTTTCCCTCTCCAGGCTTCTCCCTCTCCGTGCCCGACCCCTCTCCAGGCGGCCGGAGATCCCGCAGCTCCAGTGCGGCCTCTCTCCGGGGCTCCTCCCCACAGCTCGGCTCTTTGGAAGGGCCCCCAGAACCGGAGGGCCATCCCCGCCAGCACCGGGCCATGGCCATGAGGGCGGGCTGGCCATGCAGGCGGCGGCCCCGAGCATAAACCTGCACTGCGGGCTGGCCATGGAGGCGGCGGGCCGGAGCACAAACCCGCACCGCGGGCTGGCCATGGAGGCGGCGGGCCAGAGCACAAACCCGCACCGCGGGTTGGCCATGGAGGCGGCGGGCCGAGCACAAACCCGCACCGCGGGCTGGCCATGGAGGCGGCGGGCCCGAGCACAAACCCGCACCGCGGGCCGGCAGTGAAGGCGGCGGGCCGGAGCACAAACCCGCACCGCGGGCTGGCCATGGAGGCGGCGGGCCCGAGCACAAACCCGCACCGCGGCTCCGGGAACGCGGCATGCCCCGGCCCCGCCGCCGGGACGGCTCCAAACAAACCCCCCCTCCGCACACCCTCACCGTCCTCCCAAGGGGCATTTCCGGCTCAGCGTTGGATTCCCCGAAGATCCCAAATCCCCCTCCCAAAAAAACTCTACCAGGAGCCCCACGAGCCGCCCTCCCCCGTCACCTGCGGGATGCGGAGGGCAGGACCGACGCTCCCAGGGCGCCGGGGCTGCAGTTACAGCGAGCTGTGCGCTCGTGGCTCCTCCTTTTCCTGCCCCTCTTCCCTTCCTCTTTCCCGCCTCCTCCTGCTCCGGCTGCTTCTTTATCTGCTGAATCCTTGCTGTTCCTTGTCGTCCGTCTTGCGTCCTCCCCCTGCTTCTCCTTGGTCATCCTGTGAAAAACGCCAATCACTTGTTTTTAAAATTTTTAAAAGTTTAAGAGTAATAAAATGGTTAAAAAGAATAGTAACACAATTAGAGTAATAACAATTTGGACAAATTTAATTAGGACAATATGAGACAATAAAAGCAGTAACCCAGAAACAGCCTCAGCTGGTGCCTCCCAGGAGGGACTCCCAGCAAAGAACAGCTTGGCTTTATCCTCTCACAGTCCAAGTGTGGCCCAGTCTCAGCTCTTGCTCCTGCAGTGTCTCTCAGTGTCCCTTCCTGAGCTGCACCACAGGCCCTGAGCCCTTTTTTGTGCCAAGTCAACAGTTCATGGCCTCTTGTGTCTCTGCACTCCCCCCAGAGTTCAGCCTGCAGCTCCACTGCTCCTGCCCCTGAGGCACCTGCACCAGGTGTGCTCACAACCCTGCAGGGTTTCCTGGTGCCCAGGGGACACTGTGACACTGCAGGGCATCACGGAAACAAGGGAACTGTACTGGGTTTTCATGGCCAGCTTTTGGTACTGGGAGCAGGGGGCTACAGCAGTGGCTAATGTGAGAAGCTGCCAGAATCTTCTCCCACATCTAGGAGAGACAATGCCAGCCAGCTCCAGGATGGATCTGCTGCTGGCCAAGGATGACCCCATCAGAGATGGTAATGATAATATATTTAAGAAGGAAAAAAACCAAAAACCTTCTTGTACAAATGGAATTGGGTGCAGCGAAGAGCAGAATGAGAGTATGTGAGAGGAACAGCTCTACAGACACCAAGGTCAGTGGAAAAGGAGGGTCAGGAGCTGCTCCAGGTGCTAGAACAGGGATTGCATGCCCAAAAGAGGGCTGTGAACCTGTGGGAGGCCCATACTGGAGCAGGTGGATGCTTTCAAAAGGATGTGATGACTTGGGAAGCCCGTGCTGCAGCAGACACCCTGCAAGGACAGCAAACCTGCAGAGAGAAGAGCCCACAGTGGGACAGCTTTGCTGGAAGGACTTGCGGCTCTAGGGGGGACCCATGCTGGGGCAGAGGAAGGACTCAGACTTCTTTCCCTAAACAGCAGTAGGAACAAGGTGTGATGAGCTGACCATGACCCCCATTCCCATCTCCCTGCACTGCTGCAGGAAGGAGGGAGAGCCCAGGAAGGAGGGTGGGATAGGGAGGCGGTGTTTTTAGGGTTTATTTTATTTCTCATTATCCTGCTCTGATTTGGTTTGTAATAAATTCAGTTCCTAGTTCCAGGCTGTCTGTTTTGACCATAACTGTGGTCGGTGAGGGATCTCTTCTGGTCCTTATCTCAACTCTTGGGCCTTTATTTTTATTTTCTCTCCCGTGTCCAGATGTGGAGAGCAAGGACAGAGTAGTTTTGGTGGCACCCAGCATCCAGCCAGGGTCAACCCACCAAATCCTACACGGTCCAGGACTGCAGGAAAAGCTTTGGAAGAAGCTTCAAACTCATCAAGCACCAGTTGATCCATACTGGGGAGACCCTCTGGATGCCACAACTATGAGAAGGGCTTCACTGTGAGCCCAAAGTTCCTGGAACACCTCTAGGACCCATCCGGAGGAGGTCTCTACAAGTCCTCTGGCCCCAGGAAGAGGCATGAGGAGTTAAGGTCCTGCCAGAACTATCATCTGAAGTAGCAGGTGGTGACAGGCCTTGAGCCCAGGGCCCCAGGAGCACCTGAGGCTTTCCAGCTAGACTCCGCTGAGCCCCAGGAAGGGGCTTACACAGCCTCTCATCCTGCCTCCAAAATCCCCTGGGATCCCCCAGCCATCTCTGCATCCCCCCCTCCAAGATCTCGGCTCCTGAGATGAGCACAAAGGAGTGGAAGTCTCCGACTAAGGACGCCGTAAACCCCAAAATTTTATCTCCATTCACCAATTTTCTGTTTTCCTCTGCTTTTCCCATTTCCGTGTCCTGTCACAGCGGGTGAGAGCAGCCGAGAGCCCAGCGCTGCCGATCCAGACCTGCCCCAGCTCCATCCCTGCTCCTCCCGCGGAACAGAAGGGGCTTTGGGGGGAAGGGTAGCGCTGGTTGTGGGAGGAGGAGGAGAAGGAATGGAGGAGGAAGGATGAAGAAGGAGCAGGATAAGGAAGGGAGGTAAGAGGAGAAGGAGCTGGGAGTACAGAGGACGAGGAGGAGGAGAAGAAGCGGAGGTAGGAGGAGCAGGAAGCGGAAAAGAGTGAAATGTCCGTGGGGAGCGCTCGGTGTGTGCGCGGCCGCTCCCCTCGGGAGCATTGCCAGCTCACCTACATCCCGCAGGTGACTGGGGACGGGGAGACCGCCCCAGATATCTTGGGGGGACGGGGTGTGTGTTCCTGGGACCATTTGTTTCTGGAGGGAGGCGAGATATTTCAAGTTCACCCCAAATATCTGGGGGTGGGTCTCTTGTTTTTTTCGGGGGAAGGGGGAATATTTCGTCCTGGCAGGATTCCAAAGCTGAACCGCAGGAGCCGCCCCCGGGGGCATTCTGCGGAGTCTCCAGGCGGTGTTATTTCGACAGGACGGTCCGGCGGAGGGAGGGGAGGGATCACCGCGCCTGCTGGGGCTGCGCCTTCCCGGCCCCGGCCCCGGCCCCGGCCCCGGCCCCGGCCCCGGCGGGGATGCTGTGCCAGACGCGGGGGCTGGGAACTCTCCCGGGATAAACTGGGACCCCCAGAACGGGGACAGTGCAGAGGGGCCACACCGGGGCTTGAGGACCCGTGGCAACCTGGAGGTGGAGGAAGAATGGAGAGGAGGGATCTTGGAAAGGGGGGAGCCTCGGGACCCGGCGGGACCCTGAAGTAGGGAACCTGGAGAGGGGAAACCTCTGGAAGCCTAGAGGGGAGGGAGGAGCCTGGAAGGGGAAAGCATGGAGAGGGGGATGGCCTTGTAGCCCTGAGAGAGAAGGAAGGAGCCTGGAGAGATGGGGAGCCCTTGGATCCCCGGGAATGCTGAAAAGGGAACCCTGGAGGTAGGGGACCCTGGAGAAGGGTGGTTATGACCAGCCTCTGAAGATTTATAGTGGTGTTTATCTGTCATCTATCTATCTATCTATCTATCTATCTATCTATCTATCTATCTATCTATCTATCCATCATCTTTTATGCACATTTTTTTGAGAACTCACCAATTTGGATGCAATGGAAAGGTGGTGGGCAACCATTTTGGTTATTATTATCTACAGGAATGCAACAATATAAAAGCATTAAAATAACATGTAAGAAAACATATAAGGAAAAGAAAGAAAGAGAAAAAAAGGATAAGAGTAGAAAGGTGTAACCATCTTTGGATCCAGACATGGGACTTGATTGTTGCAATTTTGATGTCAGTTGGTTGAAATGATGGTCACTGTCTTGATTTTTTGGGGCTGGGTGATGCCCATGAAACACAGACTTAACTGGGTTAATGTACACTCGGGGTTATGCAGGAAGGTCCATGTTCTTCCCGGGAAGGGGGAGTTTGCACGGTCTTTACAGCACTGTGGGTTTATTGCAACACTGGATCATATGCAGTCCTCTGGTGAAAGGCTCCAGAAATGAGTCTGGGGCACTTCAGAGATCTTTGATGGTTTATGACATCTGTTAAGACATGACAGCTGTCTCTCAGTCATTGTCGTTGAGCTAATTATGGCCCATCAGAGGGGATGAAAACCTTCAGCCCTCTGTCTGAATATCGCAGTATGTGTGAATGTCCCAGTATGTGTGAATGTCCCAGTATATCCCTCATGGAGGAGGGAGTTTTTACAACTGAGCCAGTTGTGTTAAGGATGAAATTGCCCTGCTCAAAAGCACTGTCCCACCTTGCTGGATCAGCTGCCTATAGGATTTTTCCCTTATTTGGGTCAAAGCCCAGCTTCTTGCTAAACCAAGGTTGATTTGTTGTGGTCATGCTCTGGGGCTCTCACCCTCTGCACCTGGGCTGCAGAACCCAGCACACGGATGGCCCTCCTGGCTGCCAGGCACTGCTGATTTGGATCCAGCTGGACATTGACCGGGACCTCCAGGTCCCTTCTCACAGCTGCTCTCCAGCATCTCATTCCCCAGTCCATACACACAGCCAGGGGCTCCCCATCTCAGGTGCAGCATCCTGCACTGGCCCTTGTTAAACTTCACATGGTTGGTGATTGCCTACATCTCTGATTCGTCAAGGCTTTTTGCAGGGCCTCTCTGCCCTTGCAGAAGTTGATAGCTCCTCCCAATTTAGTGTATTTTCTTAGTATTTATTTAAGTCCTGCCTCCAAGTCATTTATGAAGATGTTGAAGAGAACTGGGCTGATGATGGATCCCTGTGGAACCCCACTAGTGACTGGTGCCAACCTGATTTCATCTGTCACTGTCACCCTTTGTGCCCAACACGTAACACAGTTATTCAGCTGTTTCACAGTTATTCACAGTTTGTTCAGAAGGGGCCTGGGAGAGACAGTGTCAAAACCTGTGCTGAAGTCCAAAAAGCATTCCATCTCCTGGCTTTCCTGGATCAACCACATGGGTTGCCCCGTCTTAGAAGAAAATCAGGTTCAACAAGCAGGACTTTCCCCTCATGAAGCTGTGCTGGCTGTGACCAATAACTGTGGTGTCTTCCAGGTATTTTTCAATACCTTCCAGAGTAATCTTTTCTGTTGCATCATTGGGTACTGAAGTGGCTCTGACAGGCCTGTAGTTTCCAGAGTCCTCCTCCTTGCCCTTCTTGAAAACTGGGACAGCATTTGCCCACTTCCAGTCAGCTGGGACCTCTCAGGTATCCCAGGAATACTCAAAAATCTTCAAGAGAGGCTTTGCAATGACATCAGCAGCTCTGAGTATTCTTGTATGAATCCCATCAGACCCCATAGATTTGTAGGGATCCAGCTGGATCAGCAGATCCCATGCAAGTTCAGGGTCAACTTGGAGTTGATCATTCTTGATCTCCTGCACTGAGATTGCCTTGGTCTGTCATCTGTGTTGAAGGCAGTGGCAAAGAGTGTATTAAAACACATCTGCCTTGTGCATGTCCCTGTTTGTGAGGTGACCATCCTAATCCTGGAATGGGACAGTGTTATTTCTACCCTTTGTTTTCCCGTTAATATATTTGAAAGAACTTTTTATTGTTCCCCACATTTCTGGCAGCTTCAATTCCAACTGAGCTTTGGCCACACAGATTTTCTCCCTGCAGTGTTGAGCAGCATCTCTGTATTCTTCCTGTGTTACCTGACCTTTCCACTGGGCACACACCTTCCTTTTTTCCTTATATCCAAGGGGAAATCCCTGTTCAGCCACACCAGTCTTCTACCCTGCCTGCTTGACTGCCAGCATTTAGGAATTACTGCTCCTGTGCTTTAGAAGATGATGCAGTGACGGGCTCCAGCACCTGCAGAAACATTTTTCCAGGGTACTCATTTGTTCCCTGAACAGCCTGAGGTCTGCTCTCATGGCCAGAGCTGAAGTTTTGCTGGCACTTTACCTCCTGTCAGCAGAGATTTAAACTTGATTGCTCTGTGGTCTCTGTGGCTGAGATGACCAATCTCCATTTTGCTCGTGAGATCTCTCTGTTGAGAAGCAGCAGATCTCAGAGAGCATCTTTCCTTTGAAGTGTCCCTTAGTTCCTCAGATAATAACTCTTCACTGTTCTGGGCCTGGCTGGGTGGTCTGTAGTAGACTCCCACATGGCATCTGCATTATTTGTTTGCCCCTTTATTCTCACCCAGTCTCAACTGTGTCGTTGTCAGCTGTGAGCTCCAGACATTCCAGCCCTTCCATTACATCCAATGCCACAGCACACCTCTCCTGCCCTGGTTACCCTTCTAAAAGAGCCTTTAATCATCCAGTGGGGCACTCCTGTAACAGAGTTGTCTCATCCCACCAGGTTTCACTTATGCCAGTGCTGTCAAAGCTCTGGCAGTGGGCCAGAGCTTCCAGCTCTTCTTGTTTGTTGCTCATGCTGTGTATGCATTAGTGTGGAAACGTTTCAGGTGTGGTAGATTGTAGCAGGATTGAGGGATCCTATCAGTGCTCCTTTCCTCAAGCTTTGGCATTGCATCCCATTGCTCTTCACTGGTGAGCCTGATTTTGTCCCTTTCCCTCTTAAAGGTAAATCCCATCAGGTGTCAGTAGGCCAGGTGTTGAATAGATCATCCCATAGTCAAATAACCCAATTTTTTCCAGTTGCATCAGCCTTGGACACATGCATTGATGTGACGGATCTTTTTATTCCTGTCAGTATTATTCCCTGTTAACAGAAGGACCAGGGAAATCACTACCTGTGCTCCTGATCCTGTGTTCAGTTGTCTCAAGGCTTTGAAATCTCTTTTGATTTCCCTCGGACTTCTCTTTATTACTTTGTCACTGCCAGCCTGAAAAACCAATAGTAATCAGAGGGCCTTAATAGGCTGGAGAGTTTTCCAGTAGTGTCCCTTACCCAAGCCCCTGGGAGACTGCAGACTTCGCTGTGAGTTGGGTCCTATCTGCAAATCAGGCCCTCCATTCTCCTCAGAAGGGAGAATAGTCTCTTATTAAACTTCCCTTCTTTTCCTCTTAACAGAGGAGATTCTGTTGCCGGGTACGGGTGGTGTTGCTTTAGGAGGCTCCTCTGTCCCAGAAGCACCTTCACCCACCCTATCAGTTGTCTGGCCGCCGAGTTCCAGGGTCTCTTACTTGTTGTAGAAGGTACCTGCCCTACTTGTCAGGATTTCAGAAGGAACTTCCCTCCTGGTAGCTGAAATTATTCTCTTCCAGCCTTCATCTTCAACAGACCCTTGACCTTACAGGGTTTTGAGTGTCCACAACAACAAAGGTTCAAGTCTCTGAGAATCTGGAGACTGGGTGTCTCTGAAAATAACTGGTCAAAGTTGGGATTCTTGTGTTTAGTGTCTGTTTAGGATTTGAGTGTTTTGTACTCATTTTTTCTGTGCTGTGTGGATCTTCAGGGCCATGCTGAGCAGGGACAGCACAAAGCCCTGTGCTTCCCTCGCCTGTCTGGTCTCCCTGTTATCAGCACTTCCATGTTTGTTTACCTGAAGCCCCCCTTCACCTCCTCCCCACGGTTACATCTGGTGGTGTCGGTTCTGTACTCCATGGTGCCTCCAGCACTGAACCCCCTCATGTACAGCCTGAGGAACTAAGAGCTGAAGAAACTTAGGAGTGGATGCATTTGAGCAGCCACAGCCTGCCTGTTGTCCTCTGTCAGTGACTCCCAGTGCGTGTCGTGACAGATAGGTCTGTCTTTCCTTATTTACATATTACATATTTTTCTTCTCCACTTGTGATGTTGTTGTCTTTAAAAAGAAGTGTCATTACTCATCCTTTCCTCCTTCAGCATCCACCAAGCTTGTGTGACCCAGAGACTGTGTAAATAGGGAGACTCACATTGTATTTAAATGAAATAAATTAACCTGCAGCAATTTTTTTAGTCTTGAGGTCCATCCTCAGCAGAGCAGGAATGAATGGGAAGTGAGAACAATTTTCTGGCTGCATCAGCCTTGGAGCGTGCCCTGGGCCTGGAGCAGGAGCAGCTCTTGAGGGCCCCAGGGCCGGGGCTCTTGTGCTGCCCTGGGCAGATGGGATGGCAGCAGGGGCTGCAGAGCTCTCAGCACCTCAGCCCGAGGGGAGCAGGGCAGCCAGGGAGCCTCCTTTGGCCTTGGCCAAGCCCCTTCCCCCATGCCTGGGGCTGAGTCCTGTGGCAGCTGCAGCTGCTGCTGTGCCCTTGCCAGGGGCTGAGGCCGTGGGGCAGTGCCCAGAGCAGCCTGGCCTGAGCAGAGCTGTGGGGCCAGAGCCGGCTGGGCTGGGCTGGGGAGAGGCCCTTGGTGCTGCCCAGAGCTCAGGGCAGCTGGCAGAGCTTGCAGGGAGCTGGGCTTGGCTCAGAGAGCCTGGCCCAGAAACCATCAGTGTCCATCTCAGCCTGGCTGAGCATGCAGGGGCAGGACTCAGGCCAGGCCTTGGTGGCATGGACAGAGCAGGGAGGGGGCCCAGGACATTTGTCAGTGCCAGCCTCTGTGCCCAGCCCTTGGCAGCCCTGGCTGCTGAGCCCAGCTTTGGCCTGGGCTGAATTTGGCTGTGGCCCAGCTTCATCCTCCTGCGGGGCTCAGGGCCTGTTTCCCGCCATGGCCAGCCCTGGCTGCCTCTCTGTTGGCCCAGAGGCCGGCAGAGCCTGGGGCAGGGCTGTCTGTGCAGCCCCACAGGTGCCACGGGCTCTGCAGGAGTTGGCAGAGGCTGCCCAGCAGGGAGGCCATGGGGCACAGAGCCCCAAGGCTGCTGTGGGCACCACGGCACAGGGGCCGTTCCCAGCCGCAGTGCTCCTGGCCTGGGCTGGGCCTGCACAGGGCTCTGGGGACGTGGGAAGGGAGCAGGGCTGCGATGGCACTGGACAGGTAACGAATGGGAGCTGTGAAGACGCTGGATAACAGCAAGGACAGCAACAGACAGGGAATTTCTCTGCATTGTGTGTGCTGTGCAGGACTGCTTCAGAACAGGGAGGGGGATTTAATACCAGCAAACACTGATACTGATGTTGAGGGATAAAATGGCTTCTTTGCCTGAGTCTTTGCTGGAAAGGTCTCTCAGATCTCTGCATTCAGTGAAGAGCTTCAAAGCGGAGGAAAGCGAGTATTGTCAGGAACCTCACTGAGGGGGGGAAGGGGTTAAAAGCCAATGCGGCAAGGAAGAAAAAAATAAGAAAAAGTAGTATTTTCACTCAAAGATGACCTTGCAGCTGAAAGATGTTGATATTCGGTGGGAGAAATTTCACATATTGTGGTTGCTTTGGGTTGTTTTATGCCTGCTTTGAGAAGTGCAATTTCTGCAGAAGATAACAGGATGTTGTAAAAAAGTCCTAAAATGCATTTTTCACAGGCCTTAGGCCTCCTGGTGAGAGGGAAGAGAGATAAGGGGCTCAGAGATTGCAAAAGCACAGCCTTGTGAAGGCATGTGCCTTTGATGGGCCCTGTGGTGTGTTATGGCAGAGGAACAGGCTTGGCATGTGTTGTTTTTGCCCCTGTTACGATGGAATAAGCTTAGGACTGCATATGTCCCCTTTTCCTAGCGTGGCAATAGGATAAATCTACTCTTTACACTTCAGCTGTGGATTTTGGCTGTCTTGGTTACCTGCATATATTCAGTTCACACACTCGTGGAATTCATGAAAGAAGGACAAATGCCAGTATCAGCCCCTGCAGTGGCACTGGCTGGAGCTGCGTGGCTGGCAGTATCCCTGTGGGAGAGGACTTGGTGCACTGGGAGCTGGAGGCAGCCATATGCCCTGGCCGCGAGGAAGGCCAGGAGCACCCTGGACTGTGTGACCAGGAGATTAACGATATGGATCTGAATTATCCAGATTATTGTGCCTTGGTTTTGGTTCCTCAACACAGGAAAGATGTCTGTAAGCCTGAGCAGGTTTAGTGAAGGGCCTCCAAGGTGGGGCTGGAGCACCTTGCCTGTTAGGAGGCTGTGGAAGCTGGACTTGGATTAGATCCAGCCACACCTACATTCCCTTCTGAGAAGTTTAGAAAGCCAGGGGGTCCTGGGTAGGTTTTGGGGGTGTTGGGGATCCTTTCTGTACTTTATATCTCAAAACAGCTTCTCTAATAAACCTTGTTTCAAGCTCCCACTCTGCCCACAATGAGGGGAGCGCTGCCGGGGGGCACTGGGTCCCTGGGGAGCAGTGATGAACACTGTGAGCACTGGGAGGAGGCACTGGGGGCACCTGGAACTCTGTCATGTCCCCCAGTTGCCTCGGTTCAGCTTCCTGCTTTGTGTGGGGGCTGTGCGGATCCCTGTGGTTTTAGGGTATGCCTACAAGCAGCAAGGTTTGATTGACAGCTGGCATTTATTGGGGAGAGGAAAATGGAGCGGGCGGTGCTGAGGGAGCTGGGGGTGGATGATGGAGATCTCCAGGTGTGGGGCTGCTGGGGTTGTCCAAGTGCGGGACGCTGGGTGACAGGGTGTTGGGGATGGCCGAGTAAGGGGTGCTGGGTGTACTGGATGTCCAGATGCTGGTGGTTCTGTCTGTTGAGGGTGCCCAGGTGCAGGGTGATGGCAGTGCTGGTGATGCTGAGCGGGTGCAGCTCCTGTGCTCAGATGGAGATGCTGTTCTCCGTCTCCAGTGGGTTCAGGTAGTTGTATCTCAGCTCAGCCTGTTGGTTCCTGTCCTCAATCCGGTCCCGGATCTCCTCCAGCCGCCCTTGGAAGGCCCGGATGAGCCGCCGGGGTTCCGCCTCCGTGAACCACTCCTCTGGGTACTGTCCCAGGAGCCTCTGGAGGGGGACAGCAACATGGACCCTTCAGCTTCAGCCCTTGGTGCTATTCGGGGGTTCTCCAGCACCCTGGTAGGTGTGGAGCAATGGTGGCTGTCTCCCAAGCTTGGTGACACCAAAGGTGGTGACATCCACCCTTGTGGGCACCTCTTGCAGTTCCCCAGGCCCACAGAGTTGTTTGGGGGGGGCACATGGGGACTGTGGGGCCAGACTCACCCTGTCCTTGAGTTGGGAGCTGAGGAGAATGAGGGCAACCAGGATGTTAGCAGTGGTGGCCACCTCAGGAATGGTGTCGAGGAAGTGCTGGAGGAAGGCCCGGCCCTTCTCGCTGGGTGGTGGGTGGCGCATGGAGGACGGGGCGTTGGGGACGAAGGCCCCCAGATCATACTGCAGGAGGAAAGATTACTGCAGAGAACATCCCCCCAAAACAGCAATGGAATGGGTGGGGACATCCTCCCAAAACAGCGAGGGGACAGGTGGGAACATTCTTTGGCACAGAGGGGGCAGATTGGAACATCTCAACATGGCAAGGGAGATGGATGGGGACATCTCCAGTGTGAAGAGGGGATGGATGGGTACATCCTTCTGGCATGGGGACCCATTGGATGGGGACACAGGGTGAGGACATCCTTCCAACATGGAGATAGGATGGATGGGGACATCCTTCTGGCACGTAGAGAGGTGTGACATAGACATTGGTTCAGGATGGGGACATCCTTCCTGCACACAGAGGAGTGGGAGGGGGACATGTCCCCAGCATGGCTTGAGGACACCTGAGGATATCCTTTGGGTCCCTGCCCGTGTCCCACCTGCCCATTGTTGACAGCTGCGTGCTGCGCCGAGCAGGTGAACATCACCATGGTGAGGAACTTGATGAGCTCCACCACTGTCTGCAGCGACGAGGGAATACCTGGGTGGGGATGGGACAGCCAAGAGCCTCAGGGACCTGCGTGTTCCCTGCCTCCCCTGGGGACATCCTCTGGCAGCCACAGGTGTGCTACCTGAGGAGGTCCTGCCCAAGAAACCATTGGTGAAGATGTCCATCACCCAGGCCTGCATCTCGGTGTCCCCGCTCACCGCTGCATCCCCATCATAGTAGAATGTGACGATGCCGGTGACAAAGCTACCGTAGGGATGAGGTGATTGTGAGATCCTGGGGCATGCCAGGACCACCCTCCACCCCCTGAAACCAGTCTCACCTCTCAATGGCTTCCCAGAGGCTCATCCCATCGTCTCGGTAGTAGTAGTTGGGGACGTGGGACATGCCACGGTGGCGGATGTCGTCGGGGAGGCACAGGGACGTGTAGGTCACCTGCTCCAGGCCTCGCTGCACCACCAGCAGCAGCCCCTCATAGGTCACCCCGGAACCCTGGGTGAACCATGGTTGGGGAGGGCAGGAGGTGCCCGGCTTCAGTGTCGCCCAGTGCTCCCCATACACCCCAGTACCCCATACTGGTCCCAGGTTACCAGTACTCCAAGTACACACCCAGTGCCCCTGGTACTCCCATTTACCCCAGTGCTCTCCAGTGTCCTCCACACCATGTTCTCTAATGTCTCCCAGGTCTCTCATGCTTCCCAGTGCCCCCTAGTGCCCCCAATACACCGCAGTGTTCCCCAGCAATTTCAGTACACCCAGTGTTCCCTGTACGCAGCAGTACTCTACATTGGTTCCAGTAGCACCCCAGTACTGCCCAGTGTTTCCAGTAGACCCCAAGGTTCCCAGGAGACCCCGGTGCCCCCCAGTAGAATCCAGTACCTCCAGGAGACCCCAGCACTGCCAAGACTCCAGTGCCCTCCAGTGTCCCAGTGGACTTCAGTAGACCCCCAGTGTCCCCAGTACACCCCTGTGTCTCCCAGTACCCCAGAGCATTCAGTGCCCCAGCAGAGCCCAGTGGCTCAGTTCCCAGGGCTCACCTTGTCAATGAGGCCACCCTGGTTTATGAGGACACTGCGGGCCAAGGTGTTGATGTGCAGTGTGAAGTGGAAGTGGGGCATGAGGAGCTGAGGGAGGAATAAACACCTGGCAGGTGACCATGGACCCCTTCATGGAGCGGGGGGCTGTCAGGTGGGCATAACTGCCCTCAGATCTGGGGACAGGGAGCAGCAGGTGGCTCTGAGGGGAACCCTTACCTTGAAGAGAGGGTGACAGGTGGGCAGGTGGCGCAGCGTGGCGATGGCAAAGACCTCCCCAAACAGGTGGGTCCTCAGCAGGTGGGTGAGGAGCTGGTGGCTGTAGAAGTCGGCGTTGCGCACCCAGGTCTTGGCCAACAGCCAGTCCCACTCATCATCACTCGGCAGGAAGATGGGGCTGTGGGGTCCTGGTTTTTGGCTGAGCTGTGGGAGACCGCACGGTGGTATAGAACCATTGCCACCCTCCTGACAGTAGGATTTAGAGTGGGACACCCCTACCTGGATGGCGATGGGGCGCAGGAGCCCATCAGTGCCTTGGTGAAGCAGGCAGAGCGGGGCCGCTATGTGCTGCTGGCGCCCGTAAATGGTGTCGGTTGGGATGTCCTCCAGCACCTTGTAGTCCACAATGAAAATCCGACCTTCTTGCAGCTCCTTGCCCAGGTCAGTGCCACCTCCCAGTGAGCCAGCAACCATCTCTGGTGTCACTGGGAAATTGAGTGGCAATGTGGTGCAGCGATGGATGATGATGGGGTTGTTGCCAGTGAGGAACTGGGAACCGAAGAAGTCATCTTCTTGCCAGTGCTTGGCCACATACTCAGGGACTGAGGCGATGGTCAGACATCAGCACCCACTTACCCACCCTCCAAGCACCTTGTGATACAGGAGGAAGGGCAGGGGACAACACAAAAGGCACCCACCAATGTCCCTGCCCTGTGTCCGGGAGAAGATGGTGCGCATCTCATCCAGGCTGTTCCAGGAGCTGCGTCTCAATAGGAACCCTGACAGAAAGTGGGAGGCCCCTCTACAGGGCAGAGGGGGGACCTCAGCACACTTCTTGCCTTCTCTGGCCCCTTTCCCTGCCATTACCCAAGTCCTGCATGGCCTCAGGGCACAGCTTACTGGAAGATGAGGAAACCAGTGAAGTTGTTGGCCCTGATGCGGGAGAACTGGATGTTGGAGTCCAGCTCGAAGATGGAGTCCACGTTGAGGCAACGGGGCCAGCCCTGGGCGAAGTCCTTCCACCTGAGCAGGGGGGGAAATGGGAGCGGACATCAGCATCACTGCTGACCAGCCCACCTGGCCAAAGCAGGCCTTGCCCCCCTGTCCCTGCTGTCACCGGTAAGCCTCCTGCCGTGCCGCCAGCTCCCGATGACGATGTTCCTTGAGGATCTGCAGCTTGTCATCCACCAGCTTCTTCCCTAGAAAGAAAAGGGGTGTCAAAAGTCGGACCTCTGGCCATCAGAGGAAGATGGGGACAGGGTGGGTCCTACCTGAGCCCTCTCGCACCTCCACCGTGGTGACTCCCTCCAGCCACTGGTAGCAGGGGAAGCGATACAGGGTGCCATTGGGGGCTGCCACCCGGACATCCTTGCAGAACCAGGCATCCTCCAGGAAGAGCCGCCACTTGTGCAGGCGGATGAGGACAATGGGGCCCAAGTCCTGCCCACAGTGCACAGACAGGCTCCTCTCCTGGAGAGGAGGAAAAGGCTTCTGGGGGAATGGGCAGATGCCCTGTGGTGGCACCAGGGACACCAGCAGAGAAGGGGCTCAAAGCATCCCCACTTGCATCCATTGCCTTCAGGATCCTTTTCCTCCATCATCCCCTCAAAGTCCCTTTTCTCCATCCTCCCAGAACACCATTCCTCCAATCCCCCCAGGACCACTACCCACCATCCTTCCCAGATTTTTTTCCTCCACACCCTGGAACCCCTTTCCTCCATCTCCCTCATATCCCTTCTCACCATCCCCTTGTATCCCCAGGAAAGTCCATGCAGCCCCTCATGTCCCCAGGACAGCTCTATCACCCCTTGTGCCTTTTGTCCCTATCCCCATGCCCACCTTCCCTGGCAGGAACAGGAAGGAGATGGTGGTCTGGCGGCTTTCGCCATAGGCGCCCACCAGGGTGATGGAGATGGAGTTGTTGGTCCCAGCTTCCACCATGTCACCTGTTGCCACTGTCACCTTGTAGGTGGCCATGACAAGCTGCAGTGATGTCCTGGAGATGCCGTCAGAGAAAAGTGAGGGGCTGTGGGGTGCAAGCCTGCTGTTTTGGGTGATCTGGGTGTCGCAACCCCCACGTTCGTTGTGTGAGCGCGTGACGGGTCCTTCCTCCTCAGGAGGTGTTATCAGACCACTGCTACTGTCCAGCATCGAGTACATCTGATCTCAACTGATGTGGCCATGGGGACATTGCCCAAGTGATGGCCCTGAGGATGGCCACAGGGACATTGCCCAAGCGATGGCCCTGAGGATGGCCACAGGGACATTGCCCAAGCGATGGCCCTGAGGATGCCCACAGGGTGGCTGTGGGGACATTACCCAAGAAATGGCCCTGAGGATGGCCCCAGGGACATTACCCAAGAAATGGCCCTGAGGATGGCTACAGGGACATTGCCCAAGCGATGGCCCCAGGGTTGACCATGGGCACATTACTCAAGAAACTGTCCCATGTTCCTGGCTATGGCAATGGCCCAAGGGTGTCAGAACCCAGGACATCCCTCTGGCTGTCCTGAGCAGCCAAGACCCCTGCCAGGGGGCTCAGAGACCCTGGCACAGAGACCAAGATGCCTGTGGTTTTGATTATGACCCGTGGAGCAAGTTACCAACCTTAGATGAAGATGTGCAAGCCATGACAAATTAAGTAGAATGATAGTGAATTTATCACAAGGTGAAAAAGTAGATTTTGGGGGTTTTAGAATGGGGATTCAGGGGGGCAAGATGGAGGGAACTGGGTGTGTCCAGCCTTTCTCCTTCTTCTTCTTGACCCTTCTTTCTGGAGATCTTGCCTCTCCCCACCCTTATCCCTGCCTTTCCTTACCCTGGGAACCCCCCAAAGTGCAATTCCTAGCACTGGGAACCTTGAACCGCAATTCAAGAGCACCAAGATGGCCTGATCCACCGTTCCATGCACAGAACAACCCTGAACCCCCTTTCCCAGCCCCCCCGTCTCTCCAACCTCCAGACCCTCCTTTTCCTTTGTCCTGGGACCCCCTGCACCCCCATTCCTGCCTTTCTCCTTTCCTTAACCCTGGGGACTGTCACAATCCGCTAGTACAAGTGGGGGTTGTGATGGTTCCTTAACTGATCTCAGAGTGCAAAAACAACACAGAGGGGATTTCATAACTGTGTATAGGTTTGATGAGAGGTTCAGCAATTAATTTACATGTTATTGCAACATCATCACCTCGTGTTACCATAAAGGGAGGGAAAACGTTATTTTTGTCATCCAACACTAGTGTTATCATGATTTATCAGGTCTTCATGTCCCTCAGAGTTCTTCTGTGAAAAAGTAAATGTAAACAGAATCTGCCACCAGGAGGCACGAAATTAAAATGATGGAATTATCCAGCGTGTATTTATCCAGTGCTCTTTCCCCACAGCATCGGGGGCTACCCAAGCATATTTATTCAGAGAGGTTTTTAGCACAAGTGTTACTTGCCCTGTAGTAAGGGGGTTCCACCAGAACAGGTTGTCCAGGGTAATGTGCTGGATTATTAGGATCATTTGGTACACAGCATAGGAGTCAGTGTAGATGCAGACAGGAGAGGTATTGTGTACCTCACATTGGAAAGCACTCCAAACAACTATCAGCTCCCCAACCTGAGCGCTGCCTTCTCCCTCAGTAATAATTTGTTCACCAGAGGGAATGTGGAGGGCTCTGCCCTGTATCTCCACACCTTCCTCTCTTGTTTAGCAGAGGCATCAGGGAAACAAGAATTTGCTGATTGTTTGGGGGACAAAGGAGGGACTACTTTAATTACAGGGGCAGGTTTGTCATGGCTTCTGCCCAAGTTCTCAGTTTCGTGGTTCACTAAATTCTTTACAGCACCTCCTGTTATGGAGAAAGTGTTAGAGTCATGTTCAATCTGAGCATACCAGTTTGTAACTGAGGCCTTCTGGGCCACCCTGTCAGGTGGGGGGGTCCCAGTGGTGTCTTTATAACTTTGAAAAGGGCCTCTCAGACAATTAGTTGTTGTCGTGCAATTTTTTCCTCTTCTATGAGAGATAAGCTAACCACAAACAATCATTTTTCCCAGGTGGTGTATCTTTTCTCAGCATCTTTGAAACCACAGGAATTGAAACCAACAGGCCTCATCAGACCCTCAGAACCCCACTGCCAAATGTGTACTGACAGCCCTGAGGAGGCAAATCCACATTCCACCTGAAAGGGATCTGTGGGATGGACAGGGTCCAGTGCTTGGTGAGCTGTTGCTTCAAAATCAGTATTTGCATTGCTTCCTCCTGAGAAGGAGTCCTATCTCATTTCACCCCTTATCTTTGCCTGAGAGCCCTCCTTAATTTCAAATTTATAGCAATTCAGAGAGAGGGGGTTTACATTTTCCATTTCAGGGAAGGCTTCTGCCTTCCTTAACAGACACCTGTCTTTTCAAAGCAAGACAAGAACTTATAATTAAATTTATAATTTGCTGTATAGTCAAGTATGTTAAAAACAGATAGTTCTTGTTTCACCGCAAGAGGATTTTGCTTCTTTGCTACCATAAACAAGACTTTATGTATTCGTTTAAAACTGATAAGCAAGAAAAAAACTCTATCTGTAGTTTGGACTATGGCCAGAAGCCTTGGAAAACAACCAGCTACCCAGAGAGCATGTGCAAGGACGAGGTTCATCCAAAGCACACCACAAGGAACACTGCTTTTACCCCATTGACTTCATCTGGCGACCCCCGCCCAAGACCCCCAGCAGATGGTCCTTAAGCTCAGGGGATAAGGAGCTGATTACCATATGAAGAGGCGGGGAGGAGGGGAACAGGCTATGAATATGTATAGGCGATGTTGTAATCTTTGCAAATATGTATGAGCTTATGGATATATAAACACAGTCTGCTCTGTTTGGATAGGCACGCTTGGTGAAAATATTCCATGAAAATATTCCCCATGTGTCCAGCGCTGTAATATACTTACCTGCTTCACAACTATTTATTAGTTGTGGAGCTCTTGTTCCGAACGTCAATAGGCTGGGGGTGGGGGAAAGGCTTTGGTGTGTGTTGGAAAAGCCTCTGGCCGGAGGCACAGTGACTGCCCACCCTGCACTGTGCAGAGAAGCCCGGCTGAGGCTCACAGGGTGGAGAGACCTGTAATCACTGGGAAGGGGAGTGCAGGGGGTCCCTGGCGTGAAGGACATGAGGTCCAGGAAAGGCAGGATCTGGCGGATCTTTGCACGGTACAAAGCAAAGAGGATTGCCCCTTGAATGAGGTGCAAATAAAATTTCAGGGGCAAGCTCCGGGCGAGCTCATTGTCCCGGCACAAATCTCGGTGCAGGGAAGCTTTCTGTTTGGATTCAGACAAGGAGAGAGGCTGAACATGGTGGTGCGTGGTGCTTAGAGGGAAAGTGCATGGCCCATGTCAGAGAATAGATGAGCATTTGCCTTGGTGAGAATGAACACGCGACAGTTCCAAAAGGCGAAGAGCGAGGCCACAGAGCTCCGGGCTGGCGTGTGCAGCGTCCTGGCTGCCAGAGCAGCCTGGCTGCCGCTTGCTTGCCTGCCAAATTCACGGTGGCAGTCATAAGGGGGAAGTTCAAAGACAAAGCTTGTTTAAAGACAAGCGCTCTCCCGGCTTGGCTCCATTCGTGTCGGGAGCAGTTCAGGGAAGAGCTCCACTGTGGATCCTGGCTCTTGGACACCGACAGAAGGCAATCCTGAATGTAGCAGGGAAGGAAGAGGAATTGTTGTGTCATTGGTATGCAGTTTATAGGCTGAAAAAGAAAAGGCAATTGCAGCACGGTCTCTTTCTTTTCTGTGCAGTCAGCCACTCAACATGTAACTCACACCCGCTGAACTGCATCCACCTCCCTGGAGATATGCACTTTCCCTTAAGCTCTATGTACCATCTATGTACCTCTCATTGTCACAGATTTGAAATCCCTTCAAAATGTACAGCAGCTGCTTGCAAAATAAAAGTCCCAGAACGAAAAGCCAGTGCTGGCTTTCATAGTCCCTTTGCAGTCTGTAAACTACACAAAATGCACTAGCGATTTAGCGCTTTCCTTTTCAACTATATGTATAGCATCAGCACATTCTCTCAGAGTGGCAGAGCCCATTGTTACAGTGAAGCGTTTCCAGCTGCAGTTACTACTGAGAGATGTCCCAGGACAGAAAGCATTTTCTGCACTTCCCTCTTCCCTGGGAAACCTGATATTCAGGCGCAATCACTTTCATACACCTTTAGTGTTCTTGAGTGCAAGCAGCTAGAGGTCGCAGAGAAGGAAGGAAATGTCAGGGCAGACTAAGGAAGCCATTTTTCCTAGCAGCATTTAAATTGTGCACAAAACACTTGGGACCATGTACCTCCTTTTAACATATATGGACGTTTTTCACTCTTGCAGTTTTGTTGCCAACTTTCAGCAGCTGCTCCTGCCAAAGACAAAGCCATTGCTGGGCTGCCCCTTCCCCTAGCCTCACCTAAGCCACATCAAGCTCACTGGTGCACTCTGTATATCCATTCTCTGCTGTGTCTACTGTTGTTATCTCTGGATCTCAGGACCTAAAGATAAGGGCAGTAGTTTTCTGATAGGGCTGGAAGAGGAAGAGGTAGCAGCACAAAGCTGCTCTTGTTGAACTTCCCACTTGACAACTGCTGTAGTGAATTTGGCAGCCACGCTCCTCTGGCAGCCAGTACGCTGCACACACCATCCCAGTGCTCGTTCTTCGCCTCTTGGAGCCTGTCCTGCTTTCATTCCTGCCAAGGTGAATCCTCATCTGCTCTTGCGCAGAACACTGCCAGCAGGAAAGCACTCCTAAGCATTGCTTCTGCCAAAACTGACCTGGCCCATGCCCTTTCCTTATAAGCACTCTGTACCACCACATTCAGCCTCTCTCGTTGTCTGAATTTAAACAGAAAGCCTCTCGGTTTCATCTTGTGCAGAGAATTGTGCCAGGACAATGTGCTCACCTGGAGCTTGTTCCTGAAACTTGTGGAAACCTGTATTTGCACCACATTCAATGGGCAATCCTCTTTCTTTTACAATGTGCAAAGTGCTGTCAGATCTCCGTGCTCTCTGCACAGTCCTTCTTAGCTTGAAGTACTACCGCACACATTACAGCCTCACAAGGACTAAAGCTCCAGCGAGACATCTCGCACAGAAAAATGTGCTGGGACAAAGCCATGTTCTTCCTGTCCCCCTCTCGTTGCTCAGATTATGGTGCTGTGTGAAATGTCTTGGACAGAACAACTAATCCAGCAGGTCCTTCCCTCCTAGCACATTTCACTGAACGAAAGCTCCATGGACAGTTTGGACTTGGTGAAACAAAAAGGATATGAGTGTACCTAAAGCTGAGGAGAAACCGTGCGTAGCACACTGTGGGTGCATGCAGTACACATAGGGAGAAGTGGCAAAGCTGAATGCCACCACTGGGCTTCAGTCCTGTCCAGGTCACATAAGGTGAAGAATGAAGTGGCAGAGCACTGGGCTTGTTTGCACAGTGAACAGAATCGCAAAAGTCCAGCAACAGCTCGTTCTCAATTTGAATCCACCGAGAATGCGCTTGTTGCTTGAAAAGTAACATGAAGCCATTAGACTATCACAAAATGTGGAGATCAGCTCTTTTTTACACTCTCAGTGTTGCAGAGTCTATGATAACCAAGTCCATAGATCACCTAGATGCACATGTCAAAACAGAAGGCATTCTTTACGTACCCCTTCTCCAAGCAGCCCTGAAACTGCGCTGCATCTCTGTGCCTTCTTTCTCAGATAGCGATGCCATCACATTTTCCACTCTTGCAGCTCTGTTGCGGCTGTCAGCCGATACTGTAACAGAAAAAAGCTCAGTAAGTCAAAACAAGTTCAGGGCTGCACCTTCTGCTTGCCACACCTAAGTCACATCAAACTCACCCGTGCACTGGGTCCTTTCCTTCTCCTCTGCAACTACCAGTGTGCTGTCTGGATCTCGGAGCCTAGATGAAAGCACAGTTGTTTCCACAGGGGGCTGAAAGAAAAATTGATAGTAGCTAGAAGAGCTGTCCTTAAGATTCTTGCTTAAGACTGTAATGTGAATTCAGGCAAGAAAGTAGCAGCCATCAGCTTTTTGCAAGTCTTTACGCTACACGGGGGGAGCTGGACTCACAACTGGGACACATGATGGGGTGTCCCTGCTTCCAGTGCCCCCTCCTGGTGCTCCCAGTGCCTCACCTCAGTGCTCCCTGTAGGACTCCCTGGCTCCCCTTCCTGCCCCCAGTTCCAGCCAGTGCTCCCAGCTGACTCAGTTCACTCCTGGTGGACTCAGGGTTGCTCTCTGCAGCACCGTCCCTGTCTCACCCAAGTGCCTCCCGAAAGTTCAACATGGCAAAAGTTCGGAGTGCTGAAGACAGCAGGTATTTCCAGCCTGTGTGTTCCATACTTTGTCTAAAGGCTGTTGGTATCTGGATGTTTAGATGTTTTTTTAGACACTGAGTTACATTTATCATCTGAAGATGTAAAAATCTCCATCTCCACAGCACACCCATAGGCCACATTCATCCCACTCAGAGAATCCCGGACCAATTCCTGCCCTCTGCCTGAAGCCCCCAGTCCCAGCCCAGTTTAGGCTGCTCTAATTCAGCTCTGCCAGTCCCACCCTGATAGACTGAAGTGCCTGCAGTCCATTTCATGAGGCAAAAAACTAACAGGAAGTTCTCTATTGCAGCGACTTGTGAGGGTTCCTCAGGGTGAGAGAGATGGACGAGAATCTTGGTCTCATGATCAGAAGGCTGGATTTATTGATATATGATATATAATACATTATTACCATACTAATAGGAATAGAGAGAGAAGTTGCAGAAGCTGCTAATCTAAGAATAGAATAGGAATCTAATAACAAAGTTCTGTGTCCAGCAGAAAGCAAGGACAAACTCTCCTGTGAGTGGTCAGCAAATCCAAACACTCACAGAAGACCAATCACCGCTGCACCTGTTGCATTCCACACCAGCCGATAACAATTGTTTACATTCTTCTTCTGGGGCCTCAGTTTCCCAGAACGGACAAATCCTAAAAGAAAGGATTTTTATGCAAAGATGTCTGTGACAGTTCTCAGCTTTAATTTTCAGCTGGCTTAGGCCTGAAGCAGGTCACCAGAGTCAGCTAAATCCCCAGAAATGTCCCGAGGAAGGACAAATTGCCCAGCCAAACCTGTGCCAGTGGTGCTGAAGTGGTGACTTCCACTGTCCCAAGAGCAGCCTTGGGACTGCAGCCTGAGATCCCTGAGGAGCCGCATTTCCTCAGGAGCAGGAGCAGCAGCCTGATGGATGTTTAAAACATTAGCAATTCACATGCACAGTTCTTTCCTGTGCCTCCATGATAGCCTCCAAAAAGGAGCAAACCCACTGATTTCAGGACATGAAAGGTCAATGCAGGAGGAACTCAACACGAGCTTCCAGATGTGTCCCCAGCAATTCCCTCACTGTTGTCAGCAGAGCTTTAGGACAGCACCCAGTGCCCCTGTGCTCATGGCAGTGAGACTGTGTATGGTGGGTCCCAGCTCCCATTCTGGCGGCCCAGTGCTGTGGTGGCTTGTGGGGGGTCACAGTGGCCACAGACTCGGCTGCTTGCCCACAGGTCTGTGTTGTTGTCCCAGGATTCACAACAAAACCTCATTTCCCCACCCTGTCAGAGAGAGCAAAGTCCCAGCGCCTGCTGCAAGGTTCAAGTCTCCCTGCCCAGGATTTGTACCAGGGACAAGGGGACACTCAGCCTCCCCCAGGCAGCACCTCCTGCTCTTCAACATCACAGCCCATGCCATTCTGGGGCTGGAGCAGCAGTGAGTTCAGGCTGAAGAGAAAATTCTTATTGGAATCCTTGGACTTCACGCTGGTGTTCCTAGTAACGCCCAGCAGGTCATGGTTTGGTTACCAGATGAAGAATCATTAGCACCTGGTGGGTTTGATACCTTAGGATTTTAGCTTTTATATTTTTCATGTGTTTGTGAACCTGCAATTCTTTAGTGTACAACTCTGAATTCCACACAGAGTGTTAGTTGCTGCTTACCCATTTTGGTCAGACACAATAATTCCTCTCTGAGCCTGGGAATCAAGGATGCTTCACTGTCTCAGGCCCCAAGAGATGTAAACAAGTGAGCTGGGGGGGCAGCAAACTTGGGGTAAATGACTTCATTACCTGAAGCTGTAATTGGAAGATTAACCCCCAATATGCAAATGGACCAAACTTATAAAAGTGTGAAAACCCGTGACCCGCTGTCCATTTTTGGCTGTAGCCCCTCGGGGAGCTTCATCTGCCTGAAATGTACTAGAAGGCCCTTCAATAAATCCAACTGCTCTTTATTCCCTTAATTTTGTCTGGCCTCTGTTTTTAGGTAGCCCTGGAAAAGGCATCAGGGTAATACAATGCCAGTTTTTAAAAACTCATTTGTCTATGGAATCGCATGATACTTATTCTGTAGGAAAAAGAACTGGAAAGCAACTAGCCCAGTTCTGGACACTTTTACCAGTTCAGGTATAACTTTAGGGTTGTCAACCACCAGAGACCACCAAAGAGACCCCTGGGACAGAAGAATGTGTGCACAAAGGGAAGAAAAAAGATCTTAATGATTTGGGGGAAAATTAGTATCATATGTATGTTTACTCCAGGAAAATCAATGAATATGTATATAAAACAGAGTATAGAAACAGAAGCAGTTTCTGTAATCAGTGTGGACTTGGTGGAGTTACACCCCACACGTCCAGCCAAATAATGAACACCTGCTTTCTGCAGAAAAGCACATGAGATAGTTCCTCAAACATAAAACCAAAATGCACAAGAAAGAAAATGCTCACAAAATGTCACTAAACTGTTTTCAAGCCACCAGAATCCATTAAATGGAATCACACAATTTAATTTAAACAGCAGAATGTGACAGGCTCCTTATCTTTGTCCATTGTCCTGGCTTGAAAAGACAGGTGTCTGCTAAGGAAGGCAGGAGCCTCCCTTGAAATTGAGAACTTAAACCCCCTCCCTCTGAATTATTATAATTTTGAAGTTAAGAGACTCTCAGGCAAAGATATGGAAAAGTAATAACAGGAATAAAGGAAAATTAAAAATACAAATGCAATAGTACAGACAAACAAACAACAAAAACCCCACTGACAGAGTCAGAATATGACCTGACACCCTGTGGGTCAGGGTGGTGGTACCACTCTATTAAATGGTGGCTGCAGTGCTCCTGGAGTGACAGGTGTGGTTCTGTTGAAGCAGAGATCCTGTAGAAGGGTGGAGCTTTTCTCTGAAGGTCCAGTGGTGGCGTAGATGGGCCTGGACTTCCCCTGGGAATCCAGTGGAAAAGAAAGTGGCTCCTTTGGGAATCCAATGGAAAAGGCTGTCTCTGGTGTTCCAAATCTCAGATTATATCCAGGTAGGAATGCTTGGCTCCTCCCTATGGGCAGAGCGTCTCACAATGGGATGATGAAATTTCATCAGTCATGCAGTGACACTCAGTGGCCCATTAACAGAAGGTGTCTCCTGGAGGGAGGTTTGGTTGTGGAAGAGATAAAGAAAACTGCCCAATTGACAGAAGATAACTGCCCCTCCTCTAACAGATGGGAATAGAATACATACCCCCAGCTACATCTTTCAACCCAAGACATCCACTGAAGACAATTCCTTTTGAAAGAACACATTCCTCAACTTCCCTTGAAGCTGGGAATTTGTGCTAAATACAGACAGGTTAGGGAGCCCTGACAAGCAGGCTCTGATTTTAGAAAATGTATTGATGTGTGGACAGGAGCTACATCACTCACTTTAAAGTGAAATGAGAGTTGAAGGAGCATGGTGGGTCCCAGGGAACTCTGATCCCTGCAGAACCTCATCTGACATGGATGGGCCAGCCCAGCTGCACTGGTGTCCTGGTTTAGGACAAATTAGGGGAAATCTCCAAAAGGGAGCCCCCCAAAACAAAACAAACCTCCAACCACCCCTCCCCCAACACCGGGTTCGGGAAGGAATTTCTCGGAGGAGCAAAGTGGAAAACAAAACCTATTTATTTACAAGTAACAAAAGAACACTCCCCAACACAAGAAAAGGAAAGAAACAGACTTTGTGTATGGTGAGGGCGTCAAGCTTCTCTTGCAAGCTCCAGGTGTCCTGGACGTCTCAGGTCAGGTCCGGAACCGGTCCAGTATCTTCAGGGGAGGGTAAGAAAGAGGGAACAAAAGAAAAGGAAAAAAAACAGCGCAAAAAGCAGAAAGCAAGCAAGCAAAGCGGCTAGCCAAGCCAAGCAGCAAAAAGCCAAGAGCCAAAAAGGCCTGGTCAAACACTCCCCCCCTCTCTTCCCCGCCCCGCCACAGCAAGACGGCCGGCGGGGGGGGAAGAGAGAAAAGGCACAGCTGCCAGACACAACACACGATATTGGGATAAAGGCTGTCAACCCACGACACTCCACCCCTTATCCCATATCGTGAATATACAATAAAAACTTTCATTTCACTTACTCACACCTTTGACACTTACGCATTCCTCTCATCTTACTTGCTCAGACCTTTGACACTTACAGTTTCCTTCTGTCTCACATTCAACAAACAATGACATTCATATATGAGTCTCATCCCACAATCAGGTCTCCCTGAGGTACACACCGTGTTGTTCCATCTTTCTGCATTATCCACCATGTATAACCTGGTCCTTGAGCAAAGACAATCCCACGGATGGGTTTGTCTGTACTCGAGGCAGGGTTGATCCATACTGTCTTTCCCAACAAACCTCTGACATGGGCCACTGGGGCTTTATCCCCATCTACTATATTAAGGAGCTCAGACTGAGCAGGACCTGCTCGGTTGGTGGAACCTCGAGTGTTAACTAACCAGGTAGCCTTTGCCAAATGCTGCTCCCAGTTTTTAAAAGACCCCCCACCAAATGCTTTTAAGGTGGTTTTTAACAATCCATTATACCTTTCCACCTTCCCTGCAGCTGGTGCATGATAGGGGATATGGTATATCCACTCGATGCCATGTTCCCTAGCCCAAGTATTAATAAGATTGTTTTTAAAATGAGTCCCATTATCCGACTCAATTCTCTCGGGAGTACCGTGCCTCCAAAGGACCTGCTTTTCAAGGCCCAAGATAGTGTTACGGGCTGTGGCATGAGACACAGGGTAGGTTTCCAACCATCCCGTGGTGGCTTCTACCATGGTTAGTACATAGCGCTTGCCCTGGCGGGTCTGAGGCAGTGTGATGTAATCAATCTGCCAGGCCTCCCCGTATTTGTACTTAGACCACCGCCCCCCATACCAGAGGGGCTTCACCCGCTTGGCCTGCTTAATGGCAGCACACGTCTCACAGTCACGAATAACCTGAGAGATACTGTCCATGGTTAGATCCACCCCTCGGTCTCGTGCCCACTTATAGGTGGCATCTCTACCCTGGTGGCCTGAGGCATCATGGGCCCATCGTGCTAAGAATAACTCTCCCTTATGCTCCCAGTCGAGATCTATCTTCAACTCCCCTATCTTTGCAGCCTGATGTACTTGCTGGTTGTTTTGCTGCTCTTCATTAGCTCTACTTCTGGGGACATGGGCATCTACATGGCGAACCTTCACAGGTAACTTCTCTAACCGAGTAGCGATATCTCTCCACTCTTCCGCAGCCCAAATTGGTTTTCCTCTTCGCTGCCAGTTCGCCTCTTTCCATCTCTTCAGCCATCCCCATAGAGCGTTGGCTACCATCCAAGAATTGGTATACAAATAGAGCCTTGGCCACTTCTCTCTCTCTGCAATACCTAGGGCCAGTTGAATAGCTTTGATTTCAGCAAATTGACTGGATTCGCCTTCTCCTTCAGTAGCCTCTGCAACCCGTCGAGTGGGACTCCATACAGCTGCTTTCCACCTCCGTTTCATCCCTATGACGCGACAAGAACCATCGGTGAATAGAGCGTAACGCGTTTCTTCTGCTGGTAACTGATTGTATGGCGGAGCTTCCTCAACCCGGGTCACTGGCTCTTGTTCCTCATCCGCGACACTAAAGCTTTCACCTTCGGGCCAATTTGTAATTATTTTCAGGATCCCAGGGCGATTTAACTTCCCAATTCGAGCGCGCTGCGTAATGAGGGCAATCCACTTACTCCAAGTAGCATTGGTGGCATGGTGGGTAGAGGGAACCTTTCCTCTGAACATCCATCCCAGCACCGGTAGTCGGGGTGCCAGAAGGAGTTGTGCCTCTGTACCAATCACCTCCGAGGCGGCTTGGACTCCTTCATAGGCGGCCAAGATTTCCTTTTCTGTTGGAGTATAGTTATCTTCAGACCCCCTGTAGCTCCGACTCCAAAATCCCAATGGTCGGCCTCGGGTCTCGCCAGGCACCTTCTGCCAAAGGCTCCAGGACAGACCATGGCTCCCGGCTGCAGAGTAGAGCACGTTCTTCACATCTGGTCCCGTCCTGACTGGACCAAGGGCTACAGCATGAGCGATCTCCTGCTTGATTTGGATGAAAGCTTGCTGCTGCTCAGGGCCCCAATGGAAGTTGTTCTTCTTGCGGGTAACCAGATAAAGGGGTCTCACAATCTGACTATACTCAGGGATGTGCATCCTCCAGAAACCTATAGCACCTAAGAAAGCTTGTGTTTCCTTCTTATCAGTTGGTGGGGACATAGCAGTGATTTTGTTAATAACATCTGCAGGAATCTGACGCCGTCCATCTTGCCACTTCACTCCCAAAAACTGAATTTCTCGGGCAGGTCCCTTGACTTTGCTCTTCTTAATGGCAAATCCGGCTTCCAAGAGAATATGAATTATCTTCTCTCCTTTCTCGAACACTTCTATTGCCGTGTTCCCCCAAACAAACTGAGTAAACAACCATAACAGCAACCCATACATTCCTGAAATAAAGTCCAGCATTTTTATCCGACACATCATCACACATAAGACCAGCACAATGACTATTCTGGTTAGTGCCCCCCGCTTACAAAAGCTACTTATTAGGGACAACATCAGAGCTATTTTTGGGTAAGGAAATAACCCCAGGGACCACAAAAGTATTAAAACTTCAAAAACCCCTAGGGACCAGAAATACCGGCAAGCTTCCACTCCAAATGACATTATGAATCACCAATATGCCCACCAAAATAGCCAAAACCAAAATATTATTGTTATAGGTTTTTTTTCCACTGTTTTTTTTTTTTGGCCTCCGTTTCCCGGCCAATGCACCAAAAAGTATATTGTCCTGGTTTAGGACAAATTAGGGGAAATCTCCAAAAGGGAGCCCCCCAAAACAAAACAAACCTCCAACCACCCCTCCCCCAACACCGGGTTCGGGAAGGAATTTCTCGGAGGAGCAAAGTGGAAAACAAAACCTATTTATTTACAAGTAACAAAAGAACACTCCCCAACACAAGAAAAGGAAAGAAACAGACTTTGTGTATGGTGAGGGCGTCAAGCTTCTCTTGCAGGCTCCAGGTGTCCTGGACGTCTCAGGTCAGGTCCGGAACCGGTCCAGTATCTTCAGGGGAGGGTAAGAAAGAGGGAACAAAAGAAAAGGAAAAAAAACAGCGCAAAAAGCAGAAAGCAAGCAAGCAAAGCGGCTAGCCAAGCCAAGCAGCAAAAAGCCAAGAGCCAAAAAGGCCTGGTCAAACACTCCCCCCCTCTCTTCCCCGCCCCGCCGCAGCAAGACGGCCGGCGGGGGGGGAAGAGAGAAAAGGCACAGCTGCCAGACACAACACACGATATTGGGATAAAGGCTGTCAACCCACGACAACTGGGATCACAGATCACTGCACTTCCAACTGCCAGGTCAAACATCACCTCATCACCTTCCTATTAAATGTTTATCACTGCTTGCTGTTAATGACAGGGGACTTGGGCAGGGAATAGCAGCAAATTGACATTTATTGATTTTCTGGATTATAAAAAGGAAATGTAATCAATTGTCACATGAACATTTATTGCTAATTCTACACAATTAGGTAATTTCATTAAATGTACCACTTACCATGCCCACAAAGACATTTCCTTCAGAGGAAAAGGAGAGTGCTTCAAACCACCCCACAGATGAGCCCTCATTTAAGCAAGGCTTTTCCTTTCTGTAAACCATGACAAATTCATAATTGACTTTTTTTTTTTTTTTTTTTTAAGTCATGGCAGTTCACTTGTGCACTGTGAGTCCCACTTTAAAAAGCTTTTAAAGAGATTGTTATGTCTGCAATGACTCTGTGCCTGTAATCAGAAAGTATATTGAATTGTTCTTTTAACCATTACTGCCCTCAAAGTGGGTTTGCCTGAGAAGAATAGAAGCTCATACATGCAGATGTGAGCAGGCTGCTTCCCTGAAGAAATCAGAGCAAACACAGAGTTCAGATCTGGGATTTGAGGAGTCCCAGCTGACTGGAAGCTGGAGAATGTTGTCCTGATTTCCAAGGGCAAGGAGAAATCCAGACACTACAGGCCTGTCAGTCTCACTCTGATACTTGATAGAATCATGGAAAAGTTTGTTCTGGGAAGTATTGAAAAACACCTGGAGGACAATTCAGGCATCAGTCAGAGTCAGCACAGCTTCATGAGGGGAAAGCCCTGCTTGTGAAATCTGGTTTCCTTCTCTGACAGGGGAACTGGCTTGGTTGGTCCAGGAAAGGCAGTAGATGGAATCTTTCTGGGTTTCAGCAAAGCCTTTGATGCTGTGTCTCCCAGAATGCTTCTAACAAAGTGCCCATCACACAGCTGGATGAACGATTGTGGAATGGGTGAGCAACTGGCCCACAGGTCAGGCCCTGAGGCTGGCAGTGACTGGGGTGACACCACACTGGCAGCGGTGACCAGAGGGTTCTGCAGGCTCCATTGGCAGCCCTGGCTCTCCAATGCCTTTATTAAAGATGTGAACACAGGACTTGAAGGGATAATCAGTAAATTTACTGATGACACCAAACTGGGAGGAGCTGTTGCCTGCCTGGAGGGCAGAGAGACCTCCCAAGCAGAGATGGGCAATCACCAACGGTGTGGGGTTTAACCAGGGAGGGGTCAGGTTGTGCCCCTGGCATGGACACCCTGGTTGGGGTATGGACAGGGGAAGGAGGGGCTGCAGGGAGGGACCGGGGGGTCCTGGCCAAGGGCAAGCTGAGCATGAGTCACCAGTGCCCTGGCAGCCCAAAGCGCCACTCTGTCCTGGGGGCAGCAGCCTCTGGGCTGGGGAGGGGACTGTCATACTCTGCTCTGCCCTGGGTGGCCTCACCTTGAACGACAACACAATATAAAAAAGACATAATAAAGCCATTGCAGCGTGTCCAGAGGAGGTCACAAGGATGGGGAAGGGTCTCGAGGGGCTCTGAGAGGAACTGCTGAGATCACTTGTTTTGTTCATCTGGAGAAGAGGAGACTCAGGTGAGACCTCACTGAGGGGCAGTGCAGGGGCCAGCACCAAGCTCTTCACCCTCATGAGCAGGGACAGGACTCAAGGAAATGGCTGGAGCTGAGTCAGGGGAGGACAGGTTGGACATCAGCAGAAAGTTTTTCACCTAGAGGGGGGATGAGCACTGGAACAGGGTCCCCAGGGAAGTGGTACCAGCCCCAAGTCTGTCTGGGGACAGGAAGCATTTGGACAATGCTCTCAGGCCCACAGTGGAATTGTTGTGGTGTTCTGTGCAGGGCAGGAGTTGGACTCAATGATGCTGATGAGTCCCTTTCAACTCAGCATGGTCTGTGTTGCTCTGAAATTACTTCAGCGTCCAGCATTCAGCTTTCACTCTAGAATAAAGCTGTTCCAGCCTGGTGAACACAGACATTCCACCCCTCCTAAGTACAGCACCTACAATATTCCTTAATTTCTTTGGATTAAAGAAAGAAAGAAACTGCATTTAAATGTCACTGTAACAATTCCATGCCCTTCTGTAAAGAGGGCTATTTACAGAGCAGCTCGACAGGGGCCATGGCTTGCCCTGGCCATGGGAGGGCACAGAACAGGCTGTGGGTGCCCTCCGTGCCCCCGTCACTCATGGGGGATGTGACAGTGACGGGGCACAGGTGAGCTGGTCAGGAGTGCCAGGATGGGGCACAGGTGGCTATGAAAGCGCCACGATGGGTGCTGAGACACCAGGGCACGCATGGCCATGGAGATGCCACCATGGGTATGGTGACACCAAGGGATGTGTGGCCTTGGTGCCACCGCAGGTCCCGAGATGCTCATGGAGATGCCACCAGGGGACAGGTGGCCATGGGGTGGCAATGCCAGTGGGTGTGACAGTGACAGGCCATGCGTGGGGCCAGGCTGGAGTGGCTCTGTGCCCTGTGGGTGGCCTCAGTGGCACCGAGCTGCTTTGGCTGGATCCGCAGGGCCTGGCCCGGTGCCACTGTCAGTGCCAGCCCTGGCACGGGCAATGCTGGCACAGGGACACGTGGGGCGGGAAGAAACCCTGGGATAGGGGAGACTGAGCATCCCAGGGGGCTGTGCCAAGCCAACACCTCGCACCCCACACCCCAGAATTCATCACCCCCCACCCATCATCATCATCACCCCAAAAGTCATCACCCCCCCAAACCACGACACCCAAACCATCCCCATCACCCTCCACCCATCATAATCACCCCAAAAGCCATCACGCCCACCCATCGCCTCAGAACTCCCCCCACCCCTCACCACCACTCTCTGTACCCCCTCCCCTGCCCCGTCCTGTGTCCTCAGAGTCGCCCTGGCCCCGCTGTCTTCTCCTCCTGTCCTCGGAATGCAGGCACTGCTGCCGGGGTGGCCTCGTCCCCTCCTGTCCCCCTCGGTCCCCCTGTGCCCTTGGGCGCCTTGGAGGGGGCGAAAACGCCTTTTGGAGCCGGGCCCCGCCCGCGCTGCCCTTGGGACGCCGCTGTCGCCAGCCCTGCTGCCGTCGGTGCCGGGGCTGCAGGAGCGTTTCCAGCCCTGCGGCCGCTCCCGGGACAGGCGGGGACAGGCGCGACACTCGTGGTTCCTCAGTGGGGCGGGGGGCTCGGGGTGTCCGGGAGCGCTTCCACCTCCGTCTGTTGGGGGGAGAGTAGAGTTTGGGGGTTCCACGGGGTCGATGTGGGGGCGCTGGCATGGGGGAGTCACTTTGGGGGGGGCCCAGGGGGTAAATTTGAGGTGGTGGGATGGGGGGAGTAATTTTGTGAGCTGGAATTGTGGGTGGCGGGATGGGGGGAATCATTTTGGGGGTTCATGGGCTGGATTTGGGGCTAGTGGAATGGGGGGAGGCATTCTGGGGGGTCCCTGGGCAGGCGTGGGTGGGGTTGGGGTGGAGAGAGTCACCAGGGCAGTCCAGGGGCTGAACTTGGGCGTCGTGGGATGGGCAACCCCAACCCGGCATCCTCACCTTGAGGAGTCCCCGGTTTTTGGGGTCCCCCTCCCTGGGATACCCCTGCCCATCCAGGAGCCCCAATTTTTGGGTTATTCTGCCCACCCAGGGGGTGCCCACGCCAGCGCCTCGCAGCCCCACCCTGCCGGGACAGGACGATGGGTGCCCGGCCATCCATGGCTCCCGAGGCGTTTCCGTCCCGCCCCGGCCGCGCTCCCCCCGCACCCTGGGACCCCCTCGTCCCCCCTTTGTCACCCGCTCAGCGCGGGGGGCGCGCTGGCACCGCAGGACCCCCTCTGTGACATCCCCGAGGCGGCACCTGTGCTTTTGATCATCCCCACCCGCCAATTCGTCACCAGCGCCCCAAAGCGGGCAGTGGCCCACATCCTACACGGGCGGTGACAGCAATTTTGGGGTCCTCCCTCGTTACCTCCAGCCCCGCATCCCCCCGAGGATGCCGCGCGACCCCCCCGCTGTCCCGGCCGCAGCATCCCCCGAGGGTGCCCTGGGGACTTTGGGGACTGTCCCCACGTCCCCCCGCGCCGTCCCCGCCGCTGCTCCCGCGCTCCGTCCCCGTTCCTGTCGCGGCTTCCCCATGGGCAGGGCAGGAATTGCAGTCACCCCGTCACCTCCTCCTCCCTCGGCAGGTGATGCTGCTGCTCCCGCTGGGGACGACCCGGGGGACACCGCGGGTCACCTCTCGGAGACTGCGGGGTCACGGTGGCTTTAGAGTCCCCCCGAAATGACAGGGGCGGGATGCTGCAGGTGCCAGTTTGGGGACTGGGTGCTCGTTTTGGGGGGGGAGTTTGAGGTCTCCAGGGTGGGTCCCGAAGTCCCCTCCCATCACCCCAGCCTGTGCCTCAGTTTCCCCCTTGCTCTGCAGGGACCACCCAGAGCTGATGTCCTGGAACTGGATTTATTTTGGGGGGTTTGAGGTTGGGGCTACTGGGATGGGCTGGTGGGCCAGCAGGATGGGCCAGGCTGTGGCTGGGCTGGTGGTCATCTCGGCTGGGAGCTGTCCAGGCTGGGGGGCTGCAGACCAGAGTCCAGCTGGGATCCATGGGTCTGGTGTTCATCTGGACCAATGTCCAGACCAACATCTGCTGGACCAGCGTCCATCCAGCCTGGGCTGGTCTCCATCTGAACTGCTGTCCAACCTCTCCTGCCTCCATCCAGCCCAGGCTCCCTGGCCGGGGCCGCTCCTCACTGCAGGGTGGACAAGACACACGGTCAGTCACAAGATGACCCTAAACCCCTTCCCACCAACCCCACCGGGCCACCCACCCCGAGTGCCCGTGCCAGCGGCGTCCCCTGGAAGCCAGGCCAGCTCTGGATCTCCTGGAAGAGGGCGTTGCCAGGGCAGTCGGTGTGGCCGAGCTGGCGGTGGCCGCGCAGGGTGAAGTCTGGCCGGATGTGGCCCAAGCGGACGGCGCAGGGCAGGAGCTCATCCCGCACGAGGGCCAGCGTGTCGGGGTCCGGCAGGGTGGCCGTGAAGTCCCCAACGATGCTGATGCCGAAGCCTTGGGTGTTGTAGCCCTTGGTGTGGGCACCCACCCAGCGCCAGCCCCGGCCCTCGTACAGGTACCCATCCGAGCCCACCACAAAGCTGTGAGGACGTGATGGCAGTGAGGGGACAGTGGCAGGGACTGCAAAGGGACAGGGACGGGGATAGTGGAGAGACAGTGATGGGGACAATGATGCAGGCTGTGGGGGCTTATGGGGACAGAAGGGAAATGGGAACGGGGACTGTGGGTCAACAGGGATGGGGACTGTGAGGGGACAGTGGTGGTGACCATGGAGGGGCAGTTATGGGGACCATGAAGGGACAGTGGTGGGGACTGGGAGGGGACAGTGGTGATGACCATGGAGGGGCAGTTATGGGGACCATGAAGGGACAGGGGTAGGGACTGTGGGGGGACAATGGTGGGGGCTGTGGGGGGACAGTGATGGGGACTGTGAGAGGACAGTGGTGGGGTCTGTGAGGTGACACCAACATGGACTGCCGTGGGACAGTGATGGGGACCACAGGGGATGACAGTGACCATGGGGGTGGACAGGGACCATGGGGAGACAAGGATCGGCCCCATGGAGGGTGGCAGGAACCAGTGGGGGTGACAGTGCCCACAGGGGTACAATGAGAGGATCTGGGGGGGGTGACAGGGATCGTGGGGGTGACAGTGCCCACAGGGGTACAATGACAGGGCCCACAGGAGGGGACAGGGACTGTGGGTGTGACAATGCCCACAGGGGTACAATGACCGCTCCCACAGGGGGTGCCAGGGCCCGTGGCAGGTGCCATCGCCCCAGGGAGGTGACAGTGACCTGTAGCCGATGTCGTCCCAGCCGCGGGTGTCCTGGTGGAAGCGCTGCATGTCCCTCATGGCGCGGGCGCAGGCGCCGAAGGTCTGGCAGGGCCGCGATGGCTCCAGGGTGTGGTGCAGGAACACGGAGCCCAGCGGGGGCTGCAGCAGGGCCGGGGTGCCCCGGTAGGGACGGGCACCCCACAGGCAGCGCGGCACGATGGCCGGGCACTCTGCGGGGACAACGGCGCGGTGTCACCTGAGATCCTGGGGACATGGCAGAGGGGACACGGGGGGGACATGGGGCTCGGTGGGGACGCAGTAGAGTCTGCATTAGGACAAGGGGCTTGATGGGCCCTTGGGGACATGGTGGTGTCCACATGGGGATGTCATTTGGGGTCAAGAGGCCATTTGGGGACAAGGGGCTTGGGATCACAGCAGAGGCTGTGTGGAGACACAGGGGGTGATAATCTTGTCTGGGAGGTGACAACGCCCATTTAGGGGGTGACAGTCCCTGTTTGAGGGGTGACACCCCCGTTTAGGAGGTAACAATCCCTGTCTGGGAGATGACAACTACTGTTTACAGGGTGTCAACTCTGTTTGGGGAGCACAATGCCCATTTGGGTAGTGACAATCCGTATTTGGGAGATCACGATGCCTGTTTGTGCGGTGGCAATCCCTGTTTAGGGGGTGACAACCCCAGTTTGGGAGGCACCAACCCCATTTATGAGATGCCACCCCATCCATACCCACGTAGCGCTCGCTGAACTCCCGCGCCGCCCGCTGAGCCACGGCCGCCACCTCCTGTGTCCCCACGTCTCTCAGGAGCTCCGAGGTGGGCGACAGCGTCCTCAGCAGCTCCAAAACCGCTGCCACCTCCTTCTCCAGACGTCCCTGTCCCGCCAGTGCCCCAAAACTCCGGCGCCGGTAACTGCTGGGGGGTCTCCCCGCTCCCGAGCCGTTCCTGGTGCCGTAGTAGCCCCGAAGCAGCTCGGCCACCGGGAGGGGTCCCCGGGCCAGCCGCGCCCCCAGCACCGCCCCGTCCATGGCCCCGATGGCCACAGCGTCGGGCACGGGGGACGGGGGACCCCTCAAGGTGTAATTCTGGGGGTTCTCCACGTCGTCCCAGCAGCCGCCGGGTCCTAACGCGGTGGCGTTGCGGCCACCCCCCTGCGCCAGCAGGAAGGACGTCCCCAAAGCCTCGGTGATGGTGACAGCCAGGAGGGGGTCGGCGGGCGGGTCGAGGGTGGGGAGGGGTCGCCCGAGGCCGGCGGATCTCAGCCCCGCCTCGATGCCGGCCAGGAGCGGCCCGAGCGCCACCGCGGAGCCGTCGGGCGCCAGCACCGCCCCCAGCGCCGGGGCCGCCGGGCCGGGGCGGAGCAGCGCGGTCAGCAGCTGCCACTGGCCCGCGGTCAGAGCCGGGGGGCGCTCGGGGGGCCCGGGGGGCTCGCCCAGCACCGCCCGGCACCCCGGGGCGCTGCAGAGCCCCAGCGCCCGCCCCAGGGCCGCGGCCGCGCCGGGGGAGCCGCCCCGGGCCGGGGACTCGAGCGCGTCCAGGATGTCGAGCACCGAGTCCATGTGGCGCGGGGGGACAGCCGGGGACACCGCCGGGGACACCGCCGGGGACACCGCTGGGGACACTGACGGGGACACTGCTGGGGACACAGCCGGAGACACGCCTGGAGGCACAGCTGGGGACACAGCCGGGGATACAGCCGGGGACACCGCTGGGGGGACAGAGCGTGGGGGTGAGGGGGGTTAAGGGGGTGGGGAGGGGGTTGGAGGAGGGAGAGGCACCCAAAAGTGCCTCAAGCAAAAGGGGAGGGCACCCAAAACAGGGGGAAAGGACCCCAAAAAGGGGGGAAATGACCCCAAATAAGGGGAAAAGACCCAAACCCGGGGGAAAGGACCCAAAATAGGGCAAAAAGGACCCAAAAGAGGGGGAAAGGACCAAAAAGAGGGGGAAAGAACCCAAAATAAGGGGGAAAGGAACCAAAACAGGGAGAAAGGATGCGGGGAAAGGACCCAAAATCAGGGGGGACGGACCCAAAAGAGAGGAGAACGACCCAAAATCAGAGGAAAAAAGGTGTCGTAGGGTGTTGTGGATGTCGTGGCGTGTCCTTACCTGTGCCAGGGTGGGCACAGATGCTCAGTGCCAGCAGCAGCCACGGGAACATCCTGCAGGACACGGGGACACCCTGCAGGACACGGGGACACCCTGCGGGACACGGCCCCGGGGCCTTGGGGACTTTGACCCCACAGGGACACGTGGGGGAGGGACAGGGACACAGGGAAAGGGACAGGGACACACGAGGGGAGGGGACAGGGACACACGGGGAGGAGGGGGCACAATGGCACCAGGACACACATCAGGGACAATGTCGCCACACCTGTGGGGACCCTGCCACCATGACATGTCAGCGCATGAAGCCACCATGACATGTCAGGGACGCTGTCACCAGGCCATGTGACCCCCCCAGGTGACACTGACCCTTGTCCTGTCCCCAGCCTGTCCCCAGGGGCATTGGGGTCCCCTGAGTGCAGTGGCTCTGGGACACCCTGGTGGCTGTCACCTGCTTCTGGGCCACTTGTCACCAGCTGAACAAGTTCCCTGTCCCGCCCCAGTGGGTGATGACATTCAGCTGGGACACCATCGTGGTGACAGTGGGAGCACAGTGGCAGGAACTGCATCAGGCAGTGCTTTGCCACGGCCGGGATGAAGGTGCTGGTGGCACTGTGGTGGCACTGACACTGTCTCAGTTTGTGACCCCACCCATGTCCATGTCCCTCCATGTGCCCATCCATGTCTGTGTTCCCTCATGTCCTCATCCGTGAAGGGAATGTTCACATCCATGTCCATGTCCCCCATGCCCCCATGCATGGCCATGTCGCCATCCATGGCCACGTCCCCCCATGTCATTGTTCCCCACTCATGCCTTTGTTAAACATTATTTTTACCCCAGTTCCAGGGGTTTCAAAGGGATGAACAAAAATGAAAAAAAATCAAGGCTAAACCAAAAGAATTTATGTGTCTGTGCCAGCTGAGCATCCACATGCTTACATGGGTGGAAGAACCTTTTTAAATGGGATTTCCATCCCACTGTCTCCAAAATTGTGAGTTTTGCCCCAATACATCCCCATTTCGCTGTGGAAGATGCCTGTGGGCCAGAGAGAATTAAAATGATGGATTTATGTTCGAGAAGACCTCCAAGGCCATCCGGTGTTGCTTGATGCCACCATCAGATGCAAAAGGTGAGATTTTCTGGGGACGGAAGTTGACAAATCTGCTCTCCACAATGGATTTCTGATGTGGGTCTGTGGATGTGCCCAGGTGCCCACAGGGAGACAGGAGGATGGGGAGCCCCCCAGCCAGGGGTCTTCCCAATATGGATCACCAGGACCATGGATCACCAGCTCATCCTGAAGTTCTTCCCACCCTCTCCACACTTGCAGGATCTTTCCCCAGTGTGGATTCTCCAGGGGTAGATCAGAGTTGAGCTCTGGCTGATGCTCTTCCCACATTCCGACTGCTTGGGGGGCTTCTCCCTGCCATGAAGCTGCTCATGGACACCCAGCTCTGAGCTCTGGCCTATCTCCAGCTGCATTTCTGGCCCAGGGTGGGTCTTTCCTCCTCACAGATCCCAGGGCTGGGTTTACAGCCCCTCCTCATAAAGGATCTCTGAGGCTTTTCCTCCCTTTTGGATTCCTGCAACAGGGAGCTGCTCAAAATGGCCTCTGCCACGAGGTTCTGCTGCGGGGATCTGTCCGACCTGGTCCCCAAGCTCAGCTCCATCCTCTGTCTGGGGGAGGAAGGACAAGGAGACGATGGGATTTGCCTCCGTGCCAGAGGGAAGGGGAAGGAGATTCCCCATCCATTCCAGGCAGCACCGGGGTTGTCCTGCAGCCGGGGCCGTGCTGGGCTGGGAGATGGAGCAGGAGAGAGGGGGAAAGGGGCACTGACTTCCTCTTCACCTGCCTCAGTGTCCCGGGACATCTTCCTCCTCCTCGTGGTCGTCTCCCCTTCTGTCAGGCCAAGGTTTGGGAATGGGGAATCCTGGTTTGCGGGGAAAACCAAGGGGTGAGCTCATTGAAGGTTTGATGGTCCCGCTACGCAAGTCCAGCTGGACAAGCGACCACCCCGCTCAGCCTCGGGGGCCCGGGCTTGGCTCATCTCCAGCCTCCCCCAACCCTTCTGTCTACCGGGCGTCCCCTGGCTCCGGGATCGCCCCTCTGTGCTCTCCCCACTCCGGGGCTCCCGCGTTCCCCCCGGCTGTCTCCGGGGAATCCCTGACACCGACATCGCCCCTGTCCCCAAAGGTGCTGCGCCATTGCCACCTGGGATCGCTCTACATCCTCCAAAGTGGCATTTGCAGCTCAGCTTTGAGCTCCTGTGTTGTAAATAAGAGGCTTGACTAGGCCAATATTCCAGCAGCAATCAATTTATTAACTAATATGGTAAAGTATGAGCAATACAGCGCTGGGTACAGTGGGGGAAGTTTTCCCTCCAACTGCACACCAATAGTTGAGGCTTACAGATTGTCATGGTTTATAGATATTTATAGGGGTACTCATAAGCTTTCTCAGCAGTTTCTATTCCAAATTTTTACGTCACAATTCTATACACTATTGTGATTTAGTTTTTCTCAGGCTGTATCTCAAAGGAGTATCCCCAGATGGTGGTGGTCCAGTTTCCGAAAGAAGAAAGATGTATCCCATATGGTGAAGTGCAGCTCCCCAGATGTGGGTCCACCTTTTAATTACAGAGACTATAAATCTCATAACAGTGATGTCCAGCTTCCCTTGGTCAAAACTATAAATCCTTCAGTTGATGTTCATCTTCCTTTCTTAAGCTGCTTTTCTCTGTTTTGTTAAGGTGTGAGATAAGCATGTTTCCCTTATATATATTCCAAAGCTATAGTTTCAAGGATACAAGTAATATTCTAAAATTATACTTCAAAAGGTTATTATTGCAGAACTCTTTAAGGCTTAACTACAAGCAAAGAGCAACATCCTTAACACTTTAATTCAAATGCTCCTAAATCAACCAAGGTTAATTGTGAAGAAAAGACAGGTTCAAAGGCCTTCTTCCATGCTTTACTTTCCTCAGTTATTATTAGAATTCGCAACTGTCTCATGGTCGGCTTCCACACATATCACAATCACAAATACACACATTGCCTGTATGTACCTGACATGAAACACAGCTTTGTATTTCACACCTGCAAGATCCAAGCATCCCTGCCCCGCAAGAAAACCCTCCTGGAGACCCTCCGATGGATTCGGGGCGAGCTCCCCGTCTCCGGTGCCCGGCGGGCTCTGGGGGGAGCGACGCTGCCGGAGCCGGGGGAGCCTCAGCGGGCGGGCCGGGAACATCGCGGTTTTCTGCTGCTGCTCCTCTTCCTCCTCTGTTTCCTCTTTCTGCCGCTCCTGCTCCGCTCCCAGCCCGGCCCGGGCAATGCCGGCGCCCAAAAGCAGCCGCGCTCTGCCCTGGGGGCATCTCCAAAACTGCACCGCCCGCCCGGCACTGGGAGCGATACTGGGAGCACCGGGAGCGATACTGGGAGCACTGGGAGCCATGGTGAGAGCACTGGGAGCGATACTGGGAGCACTGGGAGAGATACTGGGAGCACTGGGAGCGATGGTGAGAGCACCGGGCAGGAGCTGGGAGCGCTCTCCCTGCCAGTGCCGCCCGTACTGGGAGCACTGGGAGCGCTCTCCCTGCCAGTGCCGCCCGTACTGGGAGCACTGGGAGCGAACTGGGAGCGCTCTCCCTGCCGGTGCCGCCCGTAGTGGGAGCACTGGGAGCGAACTGGGAGCGCTCTCCCTGCCGGTGCCGCCCGTAGTGGGAGCACTGGGAGCGAACTGGGAGCGCTCTCCCCGCCACTGCCGCCCGTACTGGGAGCACTGGGAGCGCTCTCCCTGCCGGTGCCGCCCGTACTGGGAGCACTGGGAGCGCTCTCCCTGCCGGTGCCGCCCGTACTGGGAGCACTGGGAGCGAACTGGGAGCGCTCTCCCCGCCAATGCCGCCCGTACTGGGAGCACTGGGAGCGCTGGGAGCGCTCTCCCCGCCAATGCCGCCCGTACTGGGAGCACTGGGAGCGAACTGGGAGCGCTCTCCCTGCCGGTGCCGCCCGTACTGGGAGCACTGGGAGCGAACTGGGAGCGCTCTCCCTGCCAATGCCGCCCGTACTGGGAGCGCTGGGAGCACTGGGAGCGAGCGGCGCCCGGACGCGGCTGCTGCCAGCGGGGGGGCGGGGCCAGACGGGGGCGGAGCTATGGAAATGTCAGGGCTGTGATTGGTGGGCGGGAGCAGCGCGGGGTGTCTCCTGTCGCGTGAGGGCTGAGGCGGGCTGGAGCCATGGCGGCGGCGTCCGGTGAGAGGGGACCGGGAGCGGGAATACAGGACAGAGACCGGGAATGGGAGCGGGAATACAGGACAGGGACCGGGAGCGGGAACACAGGACAGGGACCGGGAATGGGACCGGGAACACAGGACAGGGACCGGGAATGGGAGCGGGAATACAGGACAGAGACCGGGAATACAGGACAGGGACCGGGAATGGGAGCGGGAATACAGGACAGAGACCGGGAATACAGGACAGGGACCGGGAATGGGAGCGGGAACACAGGACAGAGACCGGGAATGGGACCGGGAACACAGGACAGAGACCGGGAATACAGGACAGGGACCGGGAATGGGAGCGGGAACACAGGACAGAGACCGGGAATGGGACCGGGAACACAGGACAGGAACAGGGAATACAGGACAGAGACCGGGAATGGGACTGGAAATACGGAAATGGGAACGGGAGCGAGAATACGGAAACGGCAACGGGACTGAGAATATGGGATGAGGAGTAGGAAGAGAGGACCGGGATTGAGGACGGGAATATGGGAACGGGACTGGAAATGCGGGAACTGGAATATGGGAATGGGACCGGGACCGGGAATGTGAAAACGGAAGAGGGAGTATAGAAATAGAAATATGCCGACAGGAATACGAGAACGGGAACAGGAAAGATAGGGAATACGAGACTGAGAATATGGGAGCAGCAACCAGACAGAGAATATGGGACAGGAACAGGGAATGAGACCGGGAATGGGATCCGGATGGGAGCAGGACCGGACACGGGCAGGGGGTGGGGGGCACGGGAGTGACAGCAAGGAGAGGGGCATCCGGGACAGGGGACACCAGGAACCTGGACAGGGGGACGTGGGCATAGCTCCCGGGCAGGGGTCCTTGAGCAGCTGCCCCAGAACCTCCGCCAGGGTCTCTCAGTGCAGCCAGAGACGCTTGGCCCTGGTTTCCCAAAGCCGTGAGCAGCTCCCAGGTCCCTTCCAGGAGCACTCCCTCCAGCTCACACAGCCCCTGCAAGTTCCTGCCATGGCGCTGACCATGTCTTAGTTCAAGGTCTTTATTTTTGCCCCATTTTTGGGTGTTTGGAAAGGACAAAGAGAAATGAAAATCAAGGTCAGAGGGAGCCTGAAGAGGTGGAGCCCCCCAGCCAGCTGTCTTCTCAATATGGTTTACCAGGACCACGGATCACCAGGGGGTCACTGGGGATCATCCAGCGCGGATCCTCCCATGGCGGATGGAGCTGGAGCAGCGCACGAAGCTCTTCCCACACTCAGGGCACTCACAGGCTTCCCTCAGTGGCGCCTCCGTTGGTGTCGGGTCAAGGCCGAGCTGTGCCTGAAGCTCTCGGCACACTCGAGACTCTAGTATGGCCTCTCCACAGTGTGAATCCACTGACGTAGGAGCTTGGAGCTGCTCTGAAAGCTCTTCCCACACTCAGGACGCTCATAGGGCCTGTGACACCACGAGGGGCAGGGCTGGGATGTGCTCTGGTGCCTGTAAATGTGGTAATCACATATCCTCTGAACAAAGAGACATAGCTCTCCCAGGATTTTCCTGGGAAGCTGTGAGAAGCTGCGAGAAAGCTCAGAGAAAAGAATTAAAACAATTTTTATCTCTCTTTCTGCACATGTTGTTTATAGATATGATTTTCCAGAGTGTGCTATTCTTACTTCGCCAAGAGTGTGAGGTTTTTACTTTAAGACCAAACAGTCTCAGCTTAATGAGTTGGGTTATAAAAGATGCGCTATTTTCTATTAAATGCCTTCTTTCCACCTTCTGAAGACTGGAGTCTTTGTTCCCGTTGCTGACTCAATGGCAACGTGTGCAGTGCCCAGGGCAGGGTCACAGCGGGGCAGCGCTCAGTGTCCCCAGCAGTGCCCAGGGCAGCGCTCAGTGTCCCCAGCAGGTCACGCTGTGTCCCCAGGGCGGCTCTCAGTGTCCCCAGCAGTGCCCAGGGCAGCTCTCGGTGTCCCCAGCAGTGCCCAGGGCAGCTCTCGGTGTCCCCAGCAGGTCACGCTGTGTCCCCAGCAGGTCACTGTGCACCCGGGGCAGGCTGGGCTGGACGGGGCTGGGGCACAAACGCCGTCCCCGGGCCGGGCTCTGCCCCTGCCCCTGGCCCAGCCCCTGCTGGCAGCGCCCTGGGCAGGGCACGGGGCTGCTGCTGGCCCGGGGGACAGGCCTTGCCCCCTGCCACTGCCCGGGCCCCTCGGGTGCCTGTCCCATGTCCCTGTGCCTTCTGTCCCCGCTGCTCCCCGCCACCTCCACTGCCTCCATCAGAGCCCCTCTCAACCTCTGCGCTGTGACCTCTGGAAACAAAGAAAGAATGAAGGAAAGGAAAGGAAGTGTAGCTGGTTGACCCTGACTGGATGCCAGGCACTCACCATAGCTGCTCTCTTCGCTCCCCTCCAGAGATGGGCAGGAGAGAGAAAACAGAATGAAGGCTTCATGGGCTGAGTTAAGGACTGGGACAGATCACTCAGCAGATACCATTGTTAGTGTTCGGGAACACATAAGCACGGAATGATTATATGCAGGTGCTTTTATTAAAGAGCTCTGGGCATCAGGGGTACACAGACCCAAATTTGACTCCAACATGGTTTCGAGCTGAATATGCTTTATATTCTATCATTGTATACTTACATATTAATTATTAAACTTACATTGTTCTGCTGTATACATTGATTTCATCCAAGCATGATTTTCTTGTGATTCCCCCTCAAACCCCACTACACAGTTTCTCATGATTCTTTAAACAATAATTATATTTAATCACATCTAACAATTATATTATTTATCATATACTGACTATACAGGTGCAATTTCACATGATCTAGCAAATACAAAGCCTAACATTTCTCAGTGCCTACTTTAACATTATCCCAGGGCCTACTAAGCCTAACTTTCTAGTTCCCCAAATTTTCTGTGATTTTAAAATCCTTTATTACCACCATCATGGGCAAAACATGTTTGAAATTAGAGACATTAATTTAATTTATTGTTATCAAAATTGGAGCAGAATAGTGAAAAGTAAAATAAAGCTTTAAAAACACCTTCTGCCCATTCCTCCCTCCCTCCCAGCTCTGCCTCCTCCCGCAGTGGGTGCAGGCAGACAGGCAATGGGGGTTCTGCTCAGTTCATTCCTGTTGTTGCTCCTGCTGCTCAAGGAGAGGAGTCATTCCCCTGCTGCACCATGGGGTCCCTGCTGGAGACACTTCTCCATGAACTTCTCCGGGGTGAGTTCATCTCAGGGACAGCAGCTCTTCACAAACTGCTGCAGCATGCCTCACTCTCCCATGGGCTCACATGGAAGGACCCTGCTCCAGCGTGGGCTCCTCTCTCCATGGCTTTGCAGGCCCCTGCCTGGTCCCTGCTCCAGCACAGGTTTCTCATGGGGTCACAGCCCCTGCTCAGGCCCCCCCTGCTCCAGCACGGGCTCCTCCAGGTGCTGCAGGTGCATCTCTGCTCTCTGGGCCCTCCATGGGCTGCAGGGGCCCAGCTGCCTCCCCAGGGGCTGCCCAGGGAATCTCCGGGCAATCAGCTCCAGCCCCTGGAGCAGCTCCTGCCCCTCCTGCTGCCCATCCTGCCCTGGGCTGTGCAGAGTTGTTCCTCTCCCACATGTTCTCACCCTGGTCACAGCTACAACTACACGATCACCAGTCTTTTTCTTGAATCTCTTTTCCCAAAGGTGTCACCAACATTTCTAACAGGCACAGCCTTGGCCGGAGGCCGCTCCATCCTGAGCTGGCTGGAATTGCCTCTGTGGGACACAAAGGAGCAGCTGCTTCCAGCAGCCTCTCACAGAAGGTGTTCCTAGAGCTCCTCCTTACCAAAGCCTGGCCATGCAAATCTAGTATGAGCATGGTAGGGTTTTTATAACCATTATTAATTATTATTATTTCTATTATCACTATTGTTGCTATTAATGTTACAGCCATTATTATTACTAATTTGATTCTTTTTTACTCTATATTAATAGTGACTATAGTAGAACTTGAAACCAAAGTTCTTAATTACAAATAGACGTTATAATTTTGGCAGCTGCTTGCCCTGCCCTGTTCTGTGTGTGAACCTTCCAGGGCTTCCTATTTCCCTGGTTTGGAGAAATCAATGGCATCGCTCCCATGTCAGAAAGAGAGGGCTCATTCCATTCAAATGGAACAATCCTTGGATATATGGAAATTTGGAAGTAGAATCCCAGTTTTGACCATGGGCACCTGGATGGGAGTGATGATTCTTCTCCATAGTAGGGAAAGGGTGTAGCCCCAGTGTTTTGAAGGCAGATGAGAGGTGCCCCCCAGGAGGTAAAGGCCAGCAACACGTCTGTCTTTGAAGCTCTCACTGAGGAGCAATCCTTGGATATACAGAATTTGGGAGGTAGAATCCCAATTTTTGACAAGGGCACATGGACAATAAGGACAGTTCTTTTCCATAGGAAGAAAAGTATGGGGCCCCAGTGTTTTGGTGGCAGATCAGAGATAGCCCCCAGGAGGCCAAGTCAGCCAGACCCATCTGTCCTGACACCTTTATTGACAGAGCAACCCTTTGATAGAAGAAATTTTGGAGCCAGAGTCTCAATTTTGGCCATGAGCCCCTGGAGGAGAAGGACAGCTCTGTTCCATAGGAAAGAAAGCCCAGAGCCCCAGTGCTCCAGGGGCAGATGAGAAGCTGGCCTCAGCATGCCGAGGTCAGCAGGACCTGTCAGGTGGCCCCAGCAGGCCAAGACCTGTTCCATGCTCCCATGGTTCCATGGGCTCCCTCAGTGTCACAAAGGTGTCCTTGGTTCCACAGCACCCGGCAGTGTCACAGTGGACTCCACGGGGACCTGTGGTACCACAATGGTCTCCTTGCATCCATGGGGCCTGTCACAATCACACTGGTCCCTTGGTTCCGTGGGGCCCAGCATGGCCTGGTGATCCCCTTGGATCAAATTCCAAAATTACGGGGCTCCCAAGCAAAAATGTAGGAATAGGAATAACAGTTCTTTGCTATGAAATACATAGAGAACAGAAAAGAACAAACACCAACATGCTAACAGAAGTTTTCCACCCGCTAAGCACAAGTGATCATGGGATACTCCATTCCTTATCCATGCCCCAGACAGCTTTGAGCAATGAACCTTGTGTGAGCCCACCAGCTGCAGAGGATTTTCCTTTGACAACAGGGAGGATGCTCTGGGGGGCTGTTGAGAGACTGAAATATTGTGGTTCATGGCTTAAACTTTGTTAGGATGGACTTTTTGCCCATTATGGCAGCGTGTCCAGAGGAGGGCAATGAGGCTGGTGAGGGATTTGGAACACTTCCCTTCCCTTCCCTTCCCTTCCCTTCCCTTCCCTTCCCTTCCCTTCCCTTCCCTTCCCTTCCCTTCCCTTCCCTTCCCTTCCCTTCCCTTCCCTTCCCTTCCCTTCCCTTCCCTTCCCTTCCCTTCCCTTCCCTTCCCTTCCCTTCCCTTCCCTTCCCTTCCCTTCCCTTCCCTTCCCTTCCCTTCCCTTCCCTTCCCTTCCCTTCCCTTCCCTTCCCTTCCCTTCCCTTCCCTTCCCTTCCCTTCCCTTCCCTTCCCTCCCCTCCCCTCCCCTCCCCTCCCCTCCCCTCCCCTCCCGTCCCCTCCCGTCCCCTCCCCTCCCCTCCCGTCCCCTTCTCTCATATTTACTGTTAAACACACTCCACACTCCAAAGAAATGAAATTTAGCAAAATGTTTAATTATAGTGAGTTGTGTGTGAACTGGTTTGTTAAAAAGTAGGTTTGTAGCTGTTGAAAGTGTGTTGGGTTTTGTGTGTAACCTAGCAGGTAGTCTTAGGGATTTAATAAATAATTAAACTAGTGCAGGAAAGTAAGAATGCTAACCTGTCTAGAGGCAGCATACAATGCTCTTAGAATAAGATAAGCAGAAGATTAATGATCTTGTTTGTGAACCAAGGAATTTATCACGAGGGGTCTGTGACCAGGCAAGGGGAACGGGGAACTGTTCCTTGGAGGCTAGGCAAGGGGAACGGGGAAACTGTTCCTTGGAGACTTTGTTGTGAATCGCATGTATAAGAGGGAAGCACCCATACGTGAATTTGGGGGCTTGGACTTTGGGACGTGAGTCCCCCAGTTCCCCGGGCCCTTAATAAAGCACCCACAAAACTTATCCGAGTTTTGTGTCATTTACCAATCGGGCAACAGTGCGAGCTCAGCGGCCTCTGACCCGGCCACGGCGGCTGTGGGGGCGGCACGGGGAGAAAGGGGCTCCTTTCGCCAGAGCCACGGCGAGCAGCCGGCCTCAGCGCCACTGCAGGAGCAAATGGACGGCAGCAGGAACCTCGGAGTGTCAGCTGGAACAGAGGGGAGCAGATCCCCGGGGGCGGTGAATGAAAGTGTAGCACTAACCCTGGAGCGGTGGCAGAAGCAGCAGCAGCGGGCTGTCCTGATGGATGCAGGGTGTTGCACTATAGTGTAGCAAAAACCCCTTAATTAAGCAGTGGCAGAAAACAGCAGCGGCTGGGTGGGAGATTTCTCCTTTGCATGGCTCACTGGTGATGTCCGGTCCTGAGGCTGGGTCACCACGCAAAGGGAGCAGCCTGGTAGGGGAAGGGGTGCTCCCAGCTCCCAGCACACCAGCCCTGGGCTCTCAAGTGGCAGAGCAGCAGAGAAGCAAGCTGGCAACCCTAGTCACAGTGCCAAAGGAGAAAAAAGAAAACAAGGAAAAAAGCAAAAGGCCACAACTGCAGGGCAACAGTGTCTCAAATGAGATGCACTGTGCTGCATGGCTGCTGAGCTGATCACCCCAGCCTGAAGGAAGAGCAGCCTCTGGATCAGCCCAGCCCCCACAGGATCCCAGGCTGCCCCTCCACCCATTGCGATATTCTCAGAGCTGGGGAGGGGAGGCAGTGACCATTATGAACACAAAACAAAGAAACCCCAAAATGGTTATGAGGTATGAACCATCCCCAAGACAGCTCCATGAGGCTGCACTGTGTCACAATGGGCACTGGGTTGTACCAGCGTTGGCAACACCCCAGTGGCACCTGTGTCCCAGGAGGCCCCACTTTGTCAAAGCACAGCTTTAGTTCCATGAGATTCCATGCTGTCACAATGTTCTGCTGAGTTCCATGTGGCTGTGCTGTGTCACAATGGACACTGAATTCCATGTGCCCGGGCACTATTCAAGTGGCACCTGGGTTCCATGAGGCCCTGTTGTGCTTGCAGGTGACACTTGGTTCCCCAAGATGTCATTATGTCACTCTGTGAGGCCTTAAAGAACCGAGAAATAAAGCAACACCTTTTGGAGATAGTATTTGTATAGGAGGTAATATAAAAGCTGGTCTTTATTGGAGACCTCCAGGAGTAGATATGAAAAATGTCCACAAAATGCCCACACCCACCACAAAAGGTGAATACAGTTTTGCAAGTTTAGCAGATTAGCATTGATGACAAAAATCACCAATTAGGAGTGCAAGTGGTGATGCAATTCCCCCCATGGTCTTCTAAGCCTTCCCCGTCTCTGGTCTTGGTTTAGGACAAATCTGGAGAAAGCCTCCAAAAGGGGCCCCTCCAGAAAGCCAACCTACACAGCCTCTCTTCTTCAATCAGTTCGGGATGAATTTCTTCAGAGAGAAGTGGAAAAAACCCTGTTTATTTAATAGGTAAAGCACTCCCCAGCTCACAGAATGAACAATACCAGATAACAACACTCACTTGCTGCTCTGAAGAAATGACAAATTCAGAAAGCGTCTCTGGTGGGTCGCTCCGTTCTCGGTCCCTCTGGCGCTGGCAAAGGCTGCAGAGTCTGAGCTCTGGGTGATTCCCCAGGTCCCGCTCTGGAGCAGCTTCAAATGGCTCTAAGAAAAAGGGAAAGAAAAGCAGTCCAGGGAAAACTCAGACTGCCTCAGCTAGCTAAACTAACCAACTAAGTAAAAAGCAAAAGAAGCATGGTGCTCTGCCCTGTCTGTGCCTAGACATCAACGGTCTAGGCAAATGTGGAGGAGTGAGTCAGTGAGTGAGTGAGTGAGTGAGTGAGTGAGGCTGATAACAAACTCTGTGCTTCTTCTCCCCGCCTTTGCTTTCAGCCAGTCTTGAAGGCACAGAATAGAACACCCAGCACAGACAGAACACATGATGGGGGATACAAGCATCATAACGTCACCCTAGAACACCCTCCAATGGGACTGTACTTTATGAGAATTGGTCCTGAAGAGCTGGTTTTGACCTTGGTTTCTAAGGAGAACCAAGACAGGATAGAGGCTTTGAAATGTGTTTTGTCTTTCTGTGTAGGGAAATAATGAAGCTAAGCTACAATAACAGACTACAGAGCTACAAATAGAGCTCTGTAGTTTGTTGTTGTAAATGAGTAAAGAATGCAGAGACTATATAAAAGAAAAAAGGCAGAATTTCTGCATAATTCCTCTTTTTTAGAGACTATGTTGTCTAGTTTGCTCCATATTTAACCACAGCATCATATAATAGATGTCAACTATACACTTTTTATTCAGGCCCACTTGAGTAACCATGAAGTGAGTGTACTGAAGATATATCCAAAGTTCAACAAGACTTTTGAAAGCTACCTGGTGTAGAATTTGAGTTTGCTTTCAAATTTCAACCAAATCTTTAAGAATTCTTACACTCTGATCTACATAATAACGACTGCATTATTAATATTTCTGTGGCTAGTAGGAAATTGAAAGGTATCCTGTTTGGTAAAACTATACTAGAAAAATCATGGACTTCATCTTGTAAGGCTGAAATTGCGTTTGAAGTTTTGCCTTTCAGTGTGTCCAATAATCCTTGATGTGATCAGATATTATGTGTGGAATTACAGCCCCAAGAGCACAGGCCTGATCTTTATCTAGGGGCAAACCTACCAGGCCAGATTCTCACATATCCAGTATCACCCTGACAAGTTGTTCTTATGAAGAGCTTTTGGATACACTTTGGGCTCCATTTACATGCAAATTTTGGGGCCAAACTTGAGTTATGGTTACCAGCTGTGCAGATAACAAGCACAAAAAGAACAATTTAAACCACATCATCCTGATTTGTGTCAGTCTCTGTTTTCCAGCTGTTTCAGCAGAGATTTCCCCAGATAATATGACAAATCTCTGGAGCTTCTGCAAAGTGGAACTTCAAACAATTAAATCCCTCTGTAAGTTAATTTTCCCCCTCATATATGAATTCCTCCTGTGAATATATATACATAATTATACATATATGTAAATTATATATATAACATATATAATATATACAATTTGATATGGCCTGCCATGTGATGTTTCATTAGGACTTACGTTGTCTTTTTGCTTTGGTATCGGAATAAATCACATAAGACTTTATTTTCTTCATGGTGAAAAAGCTTATTCTTTATTCAAGTAACTCGTTTTTATACAGTTTTACATACCTTGTGTGTGTGATTCCAATTGGGTTAGTAGCTTTTTTGCCAATTACTTTATTGGTTAGTAAGAGATACTTTACTTGTCCATCAAATCTCTCTATAAAATTGTTTACATATTTTCTTCTCTGGTTCTCATGGGATAGATTTAATGTTTATGCAGGCACTAGTTGTTTTTCATCCAGGAATAAACTGTTATGTTAATGAACTCTTCACACCAGGATTGCTTTCACATGGGAACTTGCAAAGTGCAAGCTTGACAAGGTCACTGATCTAACAGAGCAGGCCTGATTTTATGAGGCCTTTAAAAATAATTTTTCTACCTTACTGCAACACTTTGGTTGTATGTGGATTCTCAGTAAGGCTCTGGGTAAAACCTGAACTTATGTCATGGATGTTTCCAACAAATTTTATATATATCTGTGCTTTGAGGGTTCCAGTCACAGGTGTGTAGGGAATTTATAGATCCCAAACAATTCCCAACATTTGACTAACATCTCCAATCACAGGGGGACCAACTCCAAAGGAACCCCAAACACTGGAATTATATGATTTATTAAAATATCCACCACTTCCTTTTGTTGTGTTGGTGCAACAGGGGTAAGCCTCAGACCGTCCACTGAAGGTATCACCTACCCCTAATACATACCTGCATCCTTTTTGGGTGTAACTCAGTAGAATTTATTCGCCAACAATGTCCAGGAGAATCCCCAGCCTCTGTTATTTCTAACACAACTCTTTTGCTCATGTTTGGGTGGGTTCTAGAGAAGATTTCACATTTGTTACGGATTGTACAATATCAGTTTTTTCCCTTTCTGTTACTGATTTCTTAATGTTTCAAAAGGTTTCTTGTTCCCCTGCAAGTGTTTTTATGTTCTCGCTGAGGTGGGACTACAGTCTGTCCCTCTGGTGTAACAGTCCATTCACTTTCCTTGATTTCAACCTTTGTGCCAGAAAACTGATGGCTCTGTTGATCACATTTTGGGACAAACCATGTCAAACTGATTTCCTTCTGTAGCACCACTGTTAAGATCCTTTTTCTTGCTTCTTTTACTATTTTATCGACAAAAAGATTCTCTAACTCAAGAGTTGCTTCCCCATTTTGATGAATCTTGCAATGTATAAAGGCTGCTTTCCAGACTCCTTAATACTCTCTAGCAGTGGATGGGTCTGTTCAGTGTGTTCAATTCCAGGCCTTGAACAGTTGCCAGTCCTCTCTCTTTCCAGATGACCTCACTGAAAACATTAAATGCATATTCAGAATTAGTCCATATTTTTACATTCTTTCCTTCGCTCAGTCCTTGGCCTTTCTTATTCACAGGGATGCAGAAGCTATTTTTAAAATTTAATTCAGTAAACCATCCTCAACTATCTGTTATTCTCCACACTTTGCAAAATACCAACAGATCCTTCTTAGAAGCATTTGGCAAATAGGGTGAGTGATGCATCACCCAGTGTTTTCCTAATTCATATTTTAAAGGTTGAAAGAAGGTCTCAGCTTTCAGCTACAAAGGTGACATCAGCCTTTGGATTCTGCCTCTGCCTTCGCCCACCGTGGCTGTAGAAGAGTTAGAAAAAGTGATGAAAGGGGAAAAAAAACCCTTGAGAAACAACCCCATAAGCAAATCCCCTCACCCCGCTGGGACAGAACAAGTGGCCTAACAAACCTTACGAAACAGATGGGATCCTGTAAAATGTTACAATTTGGTTTCTAAGAGCCTTGATTTTCCTGAAAACACACAAATGCACAATTTCACGCTACACAACAAAAAGAGCTGCCTTTATGTTACCTCCTGTGGGGTCCTGGGACCATGGTTCCTAACCCCTCAGGTCACTGCACGGAAATTCTTAAAAGTCTTCAGCAGGAAAGAGTTCCTTGCAATATGTTTCTGGTCCAGAGGGAGGCTGCTGGGTCCAGTCCCATCTGAGATGCCAGAAAAACTGATGCCTTAAAAGCCTTAGAAATGAAATAACACCCTTTGGAGATAATATCAGTTCAGGAGGCAATATAAAGGCTGGTCTTTATTAGAGGCCTACAAGGGGCAAATATGGAAGATGCCCACAAAATGCTCACCCCACCATGGGGTAAATAGTTTATAAGTTTAGCAAATTAGCATATTTGACAAAAATCACCAATTAGAAGCACAGGTGGTGAGGCATGACAAAGTTCCTTGGCAAGAGACTCTGCCTGTGACTGGAGACGTCAGGCACAGCAAGGAAACAAAGCAACTACAAAGCAAAACAAAATCCAGGCAATCAAACCAGAAATGGACCAAGAACTGTCCGTGTGTGTTTAGGTGCATCTGACAAAAGGACAGTGGGGGGAAGGATAAAAGGAATATGGCCTAAAGGCTTAACAGCAAACACTCAAATTTAACTTAACCTTAACTTATATCTTAAACATAACAATTTAGCAAAGGAACAGCAATAAACAGTATTCAACCCAACTTAAGACTTAACAATTTACAGAGGGGAAGTGTTTAATTTAGCTTATAACTTATATTAAACCTGGAATTATGGTAAGGCACTTCACAAAGCACTGACTCAGCAAACTCTAACCTGTCCAACTTAAAGTTATCCAGATTTTGAGAAGTCAGGAAAAGAGTGAGAGGGAGAGACAGAGCAAGAGAGAGAAAAAGGAAAGAAATATCCACAGCCATGGCTTTAGATCTAGAGTCATCTCAGCTGATATGGGATGTGTCAGTGTCACACCCGTGTCACGGCCTTTACCTGCTCTGGTCCCTCTCACATGTGGGGTTTTCGGGGTGCCACGGGCCTGGCAGCCACTTTGGGGCTGGGCCAGAGGCTGCAGTGGCTGGGGTGGGGCAGCAGCCACCCCACCTACACAGAACTTGCTCTGACCTCCCAATTCACACTGGAGATGTCTGGGACCGTTCATCATTTCTCTGCTCTCCAACACTGAGGCTACAGACTCTGGCTACAGCTCTGAGCTCGTGCCCAAGACAACCACCCTGGCAATGGGGCTCCATGGAGCTGCTCTCAGGAACCCCCCAAGAGCTGGGGAGTGCCCCAAAACCACTTCCAAAATGTGGCATGTCCCAAAATCCCTGCAGTCAGGCCATTTGCGGAGCTTCCCTTACCAGTGCCTCTGTCGGTGCTGGGACAAGTGAGAGCCCCTGGGGAAGCTCTTCCCACACTGCTCACACAGGTAGGGCCGTGCCCCAGTGTGGGTCCGCCGGTGGTGGTTCAGGTTGGAGCGATCTCTGAAGCTCTTCCCACACTGCTCACACCTGTAGGGCTGTTGCCCAGTGTGGGTGCGCATGTGGACTATTAGGTGGGACCTCTTGTTGAAGCTCTTGCCACACGTCCAGCACTTGTAGCTGTCACATATCCTGATTTCCAAACACAGGTGGTTGTGAATCTTCCTGAAGCTCTTCCCACATTTCTCACAGTTGTTGGGCTGTTCCCTGGTGTCAATGCACTGGTGGACATCCAAGTGGGTGCTCTGGCTGAAGCTCTTCCCACATTTGGGACATTTGTGGGGCCTCTCCTCAGTATGGATCCTCTTGTGGCGGACCAGGTTGGAGTTCCGGCTGAAGTTCTTCCCACATTCTTCACACACATAGGGCTGTTCCCCAGAGCAATTTATCTTGTGCTGGTTTAGTTTGGATGTCTCTCTAAAGCTCTTCCCACGTTCAGAGCGCTTGCAAGGCCTTTCATTATCATGAGTATTCTCATGACGGGCCAGGTTGTTGCTACGGCTGAAGCTCTTCCCACATTCCCTACACTTGTAGGGCTTCTCCCCAGTGTGGATCCTCTGGTGTTTCTTCAGGTTGGAGATGTGGCTGAAGCTCCTCTCACATTCCCCACACTTGTATGACTTCTCCCTGCTTCGATGGTGCTCAGTGACCACCATGTCTGAGCTCTGGCTGAAGCTCTGTCCACCCTCCTGGCACAGGGCAGGTCTTTCCTCCTCACAGATGCCAGGGCTGGGTTTGCAGCCCCTCCTTGTGCGGGATCTCTGGGGCTTTTCCTTCCCGTTGGATTCCTGCACTATGGAATCGCTCAAAACGGCCTCTTCCACAAGGTCCTGCTGCGGGGATTTGTCCTCCCTGGTCTCCATCCTCCGCTCCTATTCTGGGGGAGGAAGGACAAGGAGAGGATGGGATTTGCCTCTGTGCCACAGGGAACGGGCAAGAGATACTCCCAAAGTGTCCCTGGCAGGACGGGGTTGGCAGCAGGGCTGTCCTGCAGCCGGGGCCGTGCTGAGCTGGGAGATGGAGCAGCAGAGAGGGGGAAAGGGGCACTGAGTTCCTCCTCACCTGCCTGGGTGTCCCAGAGCATCTTCCTCGCAGCCTCCTTCTCCATCTGACCAAGCTTTGAGAATGAGAAATCCTGGTTTTGGGGGGTAAACAAGGTGTGAGTGCCTTGGGTTGGGTGTTCCTCCTGCCCAAGTCCATCTCTAGAAGTCATCAGGTGTCTAGTGTCCGTAAAACCTCCAATAATCAAGAGTGAATCCCAAACAAGCCTTTCCCTTTCTAATCTCCTCACTCTGAGGTTCTGAGGCCCCCCTTCCTGGGGCTGCTGGGGGTCCTGTGGATTCTCCCACTCTGGGGTCCTGCTTTGGGATGCCTGGAGGGTTTTGCAGGTCCCACAAGTCCCTTCTCCCTTAATTCTGCTTTGGCTCCCAGGGGTCCCAGGCTCCCCTCACTGTAGGCACTCAAGGCTCACCCCTCTCTTAGTGACCCTTTCATCTCCTGGACCCTGCTCATCTCCAGGCTCCACCACTCCACCGGGCTGCCAGGGCCGGATAGCAAAGCCTCTGGCCTTACAAATATTGAAACAGCTCCATGCAGGGAGCCCTTGGAGTTCCTGAGGATTGGCAGAAGCCTTCCTCAAGATGTCCTGCCTTGGGTATTTTTGGTATGGCAAAACAGGCTCCTAAAGGTTGCTTGATTTGTGCTAACACCAAGGTTTGAAAGACGTGCTGGCCAAGGAAGGCTGGAACCTAAGAATGGAGAATATGACCACCTTTCCTCATAATTATTATAATTTTGAAATTATTGGATGGAAAAGGGATTTCCTTTACAAACCCCCCAGGGCAGCTGGTCCCATGGATAGCAGCTACAGGCAGAACTTCAGGAGCAGCAAGCTGCAATGGCAGGGCAGGCTCACCCGGGGCAGCAGGCGAGAGGCAGCAGAAACCCCAGGGCCCTGCCCGAGGCTGGGGGGTGTCCAGGTGATGGGTTACAGTCTGTCAGTGGGGCCCGACAGGGAATCGCTCCCTGCCATTCCTCACCGGCAGTGCCTGGTCCTGGGCTCTGGATTCGTGCAGAGGAGGCAGCCCCTGGTGCGGAATGGGGTGCTCCCACTCCTGGCACGGCACGCACCGGCTCTGGGCTCCCAAGCAGCAGAGAAGCAAGCCAGCAAGCACAGTCACAGCGCCAAAGGAAAAGAAACAAAAAGAAACAGACAGCACCCACGAAGCAGCAGGATCCCCGGTCAGAAACACCAGCAGTGTGGCCACTCCAACAGCTGGCTGGAAGGAAAGGAGCTGCCCCACACCCTGCCCCAGACTCTCTCTGCAAACCCCAACCTGGCTCCCACTCATTGCAATACTCCCGAAACAGCAACCATCCCAGACAAAAAACAAAACAATGAACCCCAAAAACTATATGAGACAAAAAACCATCCCCTAGACACTGCTATAGGTAGATAATGAGATGATTGGCTCTCGCAATTAAGGGATGACTATTGTGTGAATATTAAGAAAAGCTATAGTGATGTATAGTTATGTTATTCTAATTTAGATGTCCTTTGTTCTCCCCATAGATCCCTTTCCCCCCTCTGTATTGCTGTCTAAGACAGGTACAAAGAAGGTGTGCACACCTGCCTTGCACAGGACAGTTGGAATGGAAGCTTGGTGCTCAGGGGGTGGGCATGGCAACACCTGACCTCCAATCCCCTTACAAGAAAGCATCTCCACCAATAAATGGCACAGAAGAGCTGACTGACAGACTTTGGGAAGGGCCAGGGGTATAAAAGACTGAGCAATCATCTTGAAGATGAACTGGCCATGGGGTATCCATCAGGGTAGTTCCCAGTGCTGCGAATTTTTCCTTATGCAGTCCTTTTGTTGTATTTTTGTCAAGGTTTAATAAACCTTTTAAATTTTCAAAGTGAGCAGTTGTTTCTTACAACACCAAGTTAAAAAGAAACTTGCCAGAGGAGGGAGGCCTTGGGCCTTGTCCTATGTCCCTTCCAAAGTTGGCAGGTGGATTTCACCAGACTGTCCCAAGTGGGAAGGCTTAAATATCTTCTGGTAGCAGCATGTCAGCTAACAGGGTGGCCAGAAGCATTTCCAAGTGCTTCAGCAACTACAGGATCAGTTATATAAGTATTTTTGGAACAAGTAATTTGAAGATGGGATCATGGATGCAATAGACTCAGAGGAACTAATTTTACAGGAAAAACTCTCCAAGGGGTTATGACTGGTTTAGGAATACAATGGAACCTCCATCCCTCCTGGCACCCCCAGAGCTCAGGTCAGGTAGAAAAAAAAAACGAGTGAAGAAATAAAGAAACGCCTTTTGAAGCTAGAAACAGAAACCAAGATGCCATGGGTACAGCTTTTGCAATTGGCTCTGGCAAGAATAAGAGACAGACTCAGGGCAGATATTCAATTATCTACCTTGCAATTCATGTCTGGAATTCCTTACCCTGGTAATTCTCCACCTAGTGCAGGGTGGAGACGAGGGATGTACATTTAAGGCAGTCTGCGGCCACAATCCTGTCACTTGTGAAATCTCTCCCACAGCAAGCTGGGCTGGCACAGAGCCTGCCCTGGCACTTGGCTGCTGCCAACACCCAGCCAGGACATCGGCTCCTGCCTAAGGAGTGCAAAGCAGCACCACTGGTGGCCAAGGGGCCCATGCCAAGTGTCCCTGAGGCCAGAAACAGCCGCCAGCACAGCTCAACACGGGGGACCCCTCAGCCTGGCCTCAAGGGCTCTGAAGCCCCGGAGATTTGCACTTCCCGCCCGCAGCAGGAGGATGGGAGGCCGCCCCTGAGCCTGCCCTGAAGGCAACGCAGCAGCAGCCAGGGCTCCACAGCGGGCCAAGCCCCTGCGCCTGCCCACAGATCCTCGCCTGGAATCCTCTGCAATCCTGGCCACCCTCCTCTGCCAGCTCCAGCCACTGGCAGGACAATCCTTACTGTCGCTGTTTTCTTTCTTAAATTGTTTCTGTGCCTTCGGTTGCCACAGGTGGTGGGGAAGACAATGTGAGAATTTGACTAAATAATTAGATTACACTATTAGAATATTTCCCTTAATACTTTATATTGTCAGTCAGGGTTGGGCCAGAGGTGGGAGAATCAATTTGCAGCCTTAGGAGAAGAAGCAGCAGAAGTTCTCAACCTTAGCAATTGTTGGGTCAGGAGGGGCACGAGCACCTGAAAGCTGGCCATGGGTGACCAGCCAAGCCGCACTTAAATGGTGGGTCAGCACTTCGAGTGAAGTCCATAATGGAACGGGATTTTGGGATGAGGAAGGAAGTCCATGGCAGCTTCATTGCTCTGAAAGAGGTATTTATTGCCTAAAAAGGATGGGCGTTTATTCACAAATGCAGGAAAAAGCATTTGTGAATAAACCTTACCTTTGGGTTTAGACTGTTGGACCCCCAACTGCCCTCCTTATGATTGCAAATACTGAGGCAGATGGAATGAAACCCAGTCAGATGAGAAATGGAACATTTCAACATCAGATAGTATTATATTATCTACATCAGATAGTATTATATTATCTATTAGCATAGAAAGGAGGAGTTTGTGGAAAATTAAACAACTCAAGGACAGAATTATGTCATTGGGTCAAAGAAGACCCAGGAAGAAAAGATTAAATCAAGGGATTTAAAGTTTGTAAAGGCAATTACTAAGAAAATAAAAGAGGAGGGATTGAAACAAATAAGATGAATGTGTCTTTACAAACAGTGTGAATCTGCTTGGGGATAGGGCCATGCACTCAGAGATAGGGAAGTAACAAAAGAAGCTATTAGCTCTAGAGAATGTTACTGATCAACACAGACTGCTGCTCAGCCAAGGCCCTATTAAATTCCTGAACCTAGAGCATGAGAACAAAGACTTAGTCAAATAATGAGTAGGTTTTTCTTTCTTTTATACAATGAAAGGGGGGTGCATATTGGGAGGGGGTGCATAGAGCAGGCGATTCGGTAACTCTGTACCTTCTGATTACCTTGGCCGTGGGAAAAAGGAAGAGGGTGATGCAGCAGGGATTTTAAGATAAAAGAGAGGCTGCATCCTCCAACCATCTGAGACACCCCACGGGAAATGCCCCATGGCCTCTCCCTTTACTCGAATAAAGTTACAAGACCACTCTGTCTCCTTTTTGGACATAAACCTGGATTAATGGTGGGTTAATTCCACACACACTCACCCACCCCGACCCACCCAGCCCGCGTTTCCCCCTCATCACCTCCCTGGCGCTGCACTGAGGCCTGCTGAGGCCTGCCGGAGCGCGGAGCGCGGAGCCGCCGCCGTGTCCCACAGAGCCCCGCGCCGCCTCAGCCGCCCTCAGCCGCTCCGGCCGGTCCCGTTTGCGGGCCGCGGGAAACTCACCGGCACCGGGGTCACCGGAAGGGCCCTGGCACCCGCTGGGCTCCGCCGGGACCTCCCTGAGCCGCGGCGTTGCCTGCAGGGCCCGGAGCCCCGCGGCGAGCAGAGGAAATGGTTACGGACCGCCCCGCCCCGCGGGAATGGAAGCGGCAGGGCCCGGAGGCCGCTCCTCCTCCATGTTATGAATAAGAAGCTTGAGTAGGCCAATATTCAAGCAGCGATCAATTTAATATTTAATATGGTAAAGTATGAGCAATACAGCGCCGGGTACAGTGCGGGAAGTTTTCCCTCCAACTGCACACCGATAATTGAGGGTTACAGGTATTTATAGGGGTCCCCATCATTTTTTTTCAGCAGTTTCTCTTTTCAATTTTTACTCATCAGCAATTTTTATTCCAAATTATTACATCACAATTCTATACACTATTGTGATTTTAATTTCTCAGGCTGTATCTCAAAGGAGTATCCCCAGATGGTGACGATCCAGTTTCCGAAAGAAGAAAGAGGAATCCCATCTGGTGGGGTCCCACTCCCCAGATGTGTGCCCACCCTTTAATTGCAGAGACTGTAAATCTCATAACAGTGATGTCCAGCTTCCCTTTGGTCAAAACCATAAATCCTTCAGTTGATGTTCATCTTCCTTTCTCAAGCTGTTTTTCTCTGCTTCACTAAGGTGTGAGATAAGCATATTTCCTTTATATATATTCCAAAGCTATAGTTTCAAGGATACAATATTCTAAAATTATACTTCAAAAGGTTATTATTGCAGAGCTTCTTATGGATTAAATGCAAGCAAAAAGCAACATCTTTAACACCCTAATTCCAATGCTCCTAAATCAACCAGGGTTAATTGCAAACAAAAGATAGGTTCAAAGCCCTTTTTCCATGCTTTATTTTCCTCAGTTATTATTAGAATTCACAGCTCTCCCATGGTCGGGGTCCACGCATTTCGCATTCACAAATGCACGCGTTGCCTGTTTGTGCCTGACACGAAACACAGCTTTGTATTTCACACCCATTCCCCAGTGCCTCCCAATAACCTTCCCAGGCACCTTCCCCAGTCCATCCCAGAGCCCTCCCAGTGCCCTCCGGGTACCCCCTGGTGCCCGCCGGCAACCTCCCAGTAACTTCCCAGTCCCCACCCAGTTTCTCCCTGTGAAAAACGCCAATCACTTCTTTTTAAAGCTTTTAAAAGTTTAATAGTAATAAAATGGTTAAAAAGAATAGTAACACGGTTAGAGTAATAACAATTTGGACAAATTGAATTAGGACAATATGAGACAATAAAAGCAAAGAGTTACAGACATCCGAGTACCTTTTTCTGGGCGTCAGGAGCCGAAAAAGGACCCCCGTTAACAAAGGATTAGCCCTTAAGAACAATAGCCTGTTGCATATTCATGCACTTCATACATGATGCATAAATTCCATTCAAACACAGGATTCTGTCTGGTCAGTGTCAGCTTCTCCCCTCCAATCCTAACAGCGCCTCCGAGGCGGGAAGAAGTTCGTTTCTTCTGATAAGAGGGCAATAAATTCTTTTTCTCTGAAAGATTCAGGTGTCCTGTGGCTGCTATCTCGCTGCAAGTCCTTTCCTTTAAACAAAGCATCTTCCATAGCACAGTTTCTATTTTAACAATTTTTATAACCTAAAACTATATTTAACACAGTACTTAAGAGAATTAACACAGCATTACTTTCTAACACAACACATATAATATTCATTTTAATATTTGCGAAAAGCCAATCATAAAATACATGCATTTTTCACATCCCAGTCCATCCCAGTCCCCATGAATCCCCTCCCAGTGCCCTTCCAGTTACTCCCAGTCTCCTCCCAGTGCCCACCAATTACCACCCAGTAACTTCCCAGTATGTCCCAGTGTGTTCAAGTCCCTCCCAGTCCTATTCAGTCCACACAAACCAATTCCCAGTCTCTGCCAGTCACATCCCAGTGCTCCCAGTATCCCCTCTAGTCTCTTACAGTTTCTCTCAGTCCATCCCAGTCTCCTCCCAGTAGCTCCCAGTATATTCCAGTTCCTCCCAGTCCCCTCCAGTGCCCACAAACCCCAGCCCATCCCAGTTGCCACCAGTGCCTCCCAATGTCCCCCAGTATCCTCCCAGTTTATTGCTGTTCCCTTCCCAGAACACCGTGTTTATCCCAGTCCATTCCAGTGCTCCCAGTCCCGTCCAGTGCCCACCAGTCCCTCCCAGTTCTTCCCCAATGCTTCCCAGTCCGTCTCAGTTCCCTCCCAGTACTCTCCACTGCTCCCAGTTTCTCTAAATCCCTTCCAGTATCTCCCAGTGCCTCCCAGTCCTCCCCATTCTCTTCCCAGTCCTTCCAAGTATGAACCAATCCCCTCCCAGTTTGTCCCAGTGCTCCCAGTTTCCCCTCCCAGACCTCCCAGTTCCCTTCCAGGCTCCTCCTGGTGGCTCCCAGGATCCCCCAGTGTCCACCAGTAACTTCCCAGTTCCTCCCAGTACATCCCAGTCCCACCCAGTGCCCACAAACCCCTTCTCAGTGTATTCCAGTTGCCATCAGTCCCTCCCAGCCACATCCCAGTCTCTCCCAGTTAGTCTCAGTCTCCTCCCAGTGACCCCCAGTGCCCACTGGGAGCCTTCCAGTCCCTCCCAGTGCTCCCAGTACATCCCAGTTCCCTGTCCAGCATGGCAGACAAGCTCCACCCCCCAGACTCTGCCTGGCACCAGCGGCAGGAGGGGAAACTGAGGCAGTACTGGGAGGCCATGGACACCTTACTGGGGGTACTGGTTTGTACTGGTTTGTACTGGGGGCGGGACTGGGAGGGCATTAAAGGATTTTAGAAAGGGATCAATAAGGGTTGAAGGGTGATTTTTTTGCTGGTTTATACTGGTGTTGGACTGGAAGGGACTGGGAGGTCACTGGGATGTTACTGTTCCATACTGGGAGGTGACTGGTTTATACTGGGGGAGGTCACTGGTTTGAACTGGGGGGTTACTGGGAGGGACTGGGATGAACTGGGAGTTACTGGTTTGAACTGGGAGGGTAACTGGGCCATACTGGGAGGTCAGTGGGAGTTACTGGGATGAACTGGGAAATCCCTGGGGGGGTTACTGGGCTGCAGTGGGAGGGGATTGGGAGGGCATTGGCATTTACTCGGTCTGTACTGGTTTATACTGGTTTGGACCTGGCATGGTCCAGCAGGGGCCATCCCATGCCCAGGTGTTGCCCTTAATGGTACTAGATGTTACTGGGATGAAATTGGGATTTCCTGGGGCTCTACTGGTTTCTACTGGTTTGAACTGGGATTCACCTGCCCCACAGGGGGTGCCACCCGGCCAGGTGCTGTCCTTGACCAGCATCATCCTGGTGGACATCTGCTGGAACCTGTGGGGACTGGGAGCACTGGGAGGGAACTGTGTGTATTGGTTTGTACTGGTTTATACTGGGAGGGCACTGGTTTGAACTGGAAGGGTTTAAAGGGGGTAAAAAAGGGTTAAAAGGGAGTTTGGGGTTACTGGTTTATACTGGAAGGGCACTGGGAAGGGTTAAAAGCAGACTGGGAGGGACTGGGAGAGCCCTTACCAGTGTGTACTGGTTCATACTGGTCTATACTGGCCTATACCAGTCTATACTGGTTGGTGCTGGTTCATACAGGTCCATACTCATTTTAGAGCTCTGGATGCATTGGTGTTTTTCAGGGAGTGAAGCCCAAATCTGTACCATAGGCATGGGGAACAAAGACACGCAGAGCTCCTTGCTTGCTCCGAAGAAGAGAATTTATTGTAACCAACTGAGCTTTTTTATACTCAAAACTTGCTCCAAACTTAACCAAACTAAGCACGCATTGTCTGCCTGCCATTGCAGGGTTGTTATTGATGTGTCCCTTTACCTAATCAGCTCTCTGATCATGTGGTGTCCACGCATCTCCTCAGCCAATCCCTGCCTCACACATGAGGCAACCACCAACCACCAACTCTCTGGCCATCGACCCACAGCTGAACCTCCCCAGAATGCCTTTTGGTGAACAGAAGTGAGCAGGACTGAACAAAGGTGGGAAAGGTCCTTATTCTGTAAGGCTTATTCCCCACAGTTTTGGAGCCCAATGGAACAAGGGCTCTACTGTGACTCAGAGAAACCTCACTGAAGCAAAGACACCATCGTGAGAGGGTTTGGAACCTCATGGGACCAAGGCTGCAGTGTGACACAGTGGGGCCTTGTGAAGTTCAGGAGACCCCAGTGAGGGATTAGAACCTCATGAAAGCAAGGCTCTGATGTGATCCAGCTGGACCTCATGGAATGCAGATGGCCACTGTCAGTCGATGGAACTCGTGAGAAAGGCTTGCAGCATGGAACCCAAGAGAGCCCAGTGAGTTTGTGGAGCCTCACTGAGCCACAGTTCAAATGTGTCACAGCAGGGCTTTAAGGAACACAGGAGAGCATCGTGAGGTTATTGAACCCAATGGAAACAGCACTCTAATGAGACTTGGTGGGGCCTTAGGGAGCCCAAGAGACCCTCATGGAACCAAGGCTGCGGTGTGCCACAGAGGGGCCTCACGGAACCCAGGAGAACACTGTGAGGCTGTGGAACAATATGGCACCAAGGTGCTGCTATGGCGTGACAGAGCCCCATGGAAGCAAGGAACCATTGCGAGCCTACGGAATCAGCGTCTGCAGGAGGATTTTCTGTTCCCTCCTGGAATGCTGGTGGACAATAAAGCCTGAGGCAGCCTCCCACGTGTCTGGCTGTGTCATCAGTGTGGGGGAAATTTGTCAACCTTGGCCCTGCTGCTGCTCCTGGCTGGGCTTGAAGATACTGACACATGGATGTGAGGGGATCTTGATGGTCCTCCCCCTTGGGGCAGAGTGGAAATCTTCCAGAGTAGAAATCCATTTTGATTTAGGTGAAATGTACATCTTTGAGTTAAGTCTGTAGCTTGCTGTTTAGTCTGACTGCCTGCTCTCTTGAAGGGCCTGTGTTTGGAGAGACTCCTTCAGCTGAAGGACAAGAGATAACAGGGGAGGGGTGGGGCAGACAGAGCAGGGCAACCTGACCCAGGAGTTCTTTGTCAGAAAGAAGAATTATTGGCAAATGCCACACGAAATCAGTAGAATGAATATGTATGAACCTATTGTGAAATTGCATGTTTATGTATTTGAGAGGGAAATAAAAGGAGATCTGGAGTTCCCAGAGGTAGGCATATCATTTTAGGGGAATAATCCCCACGTGTCCAGCGCTGCAATAAACACACCAGCTCTACAGCTTTCACAAAAGTTGTGGAGTTTGTTTGTTTCCGCAAATCACCCTTGTCCCCCAAACCATGCACAACTTTTAGGGCACTTTGAAAATGTCCTGGAGGTGAAGTTGGGCTGGCTGGGGGAGGGTGGTGGGACAATTTGGGTGGATTTTTGGAGTGTCCCAGTGTCCCCTCCCAGCCCAAATCTGGCTCCTGCTCCGGCCCGCCCTCACGAGTCCCTGCCATGCCACTGTGGCAGAGCGGGAGGGACTCACCATCGCCGCTGTGCTGGGCCCCCTCAGTGGCCACCGGAGGGGCTGAGGGTTGGTGACCGTGCTGGAGTGCCCACGGTGCCACACATCGCACACACACACATGGTACACCCACTGGAGGGCTTACACACCCACAGTGCGGCGCGGACAGGCACAGGCAGGGCACAGAAGGGCCGATGGCACTGTCGCCATGCTGTCCCTGCAGCCCTCCTCACTGGATTCCTGCGACATGGAGGTGCTCAAAATGGCCTCATACAAAAGGTTCTGCAGTGGGGATTTGTCCTCCCTGGTCTCTGTGCTCTGCACATTGCTTGAAAAAGGAAGGACAAGGAGGGGATGGGATTTGCCTCTGACAGAGGGAAGGAGATTCCCCCATGGGGAAAAGAAGTCATTTCCCCAGGGTCTGGGTATCAGATTAAAGGTGACATTTGTGGCTCTATGTACTTGCAGGGTCCTAGTTGCTGGCAGCTTTAGTTTTGGAGAAATCCTGCAAAATTTACAAATTTTGAGCTTGGCATGCCACTGTCAGCCATGGCAAGTGGCAACAAACAGAGACCATTTTCCATGGGAAAAAGAAGTCATTTCCCCAGGGTCTGGGTATCAGATTATGTCGGAACTCAGCGCATCCCTCCGGGTGTCCAGAGTTGCCAGGACTCTGCTGGGAGGCTCAGAGACCCTGGCACACAGCCCAGAACACCTGGGGATTTGATTGTGACCCCTGGAGCAAATTATCAGCTTTGTATGAGGACGTGAAAGTCACAGAAGTTTGAACAGTATAATAATGAAATGATCACAGGGTGAAAATGTAGATTTTAAGATTTTTGGTATGGGGGTTATGGGGACAAGTTGGAGGAACTTGGGTGTGTCCAGCCTTTCGTCTTCTTCTTGTTCTCCATTTTCTGCAGTGATGCTGGCACTTTGGGATTGGTTTAGAGTAGAATTGCACTGCCTAACGTAGGTGATGGGTATTGGGAATTAAGTGTAAATATGATAAACGTAGTTTGTAGTATAAAAAGACAACACCATCTCGGGGGCGGTCAGAGTGCTCGTGGCTGCCCTGCTGAGCAGACTTCTGCTGGGCAGAAAGAAAATTTTATAGATAAGAATTAATAAACAACCTCAAGACCGAAAAGTGAAGAGTCCAGACTCGTTCTTCAGCTGCGCGGGCCGAAGCAGAGACACCCTGCACATCTGGGGCAGCAATGAACCACCAGCTACCCGAGAAGTGTCATCTGCTGGCTGGGCACGTTCCAGGAGGGCACAGATAAGCCTCTTGGGAAGCAGCCAGAACAGCCCGAGAAGCTGCAGGCACTCTCAAGACCATCCAGAGAGCTCCTGCCGAAGAGACTCGTACCCAGAACAGTCTGGAGCGGAACCAGAAGGCGCCTGGATCCTCTCTCCTGTGAGCTGCTGGCTGGGGTCCAGGTACACCGAAGCATTCCCTGCCCTCAGGGGAATTGCTCACAGGTGCCTTGCCCTGACTCTTTGTGTCTGTGTGCACACAGGAGTGCCTGTGCTGGGGAAATGTGCCAGAAATGCTGCACTCTGAGGGGCTTGAGCCAGTCAGGCCTGTAGGGAAGGGTAAATCACAAGGTCTAAGTGAAGTTAATTGCTGCTAAGAGTTGTTCTCTTGCTAGGTAGTGAAGTTTAATATAAGTTATAAGCTAAGCTGAATATTGTTAAGTGTTTTTCCACCGTGAAATCATTAAGTGCTAGGTTATACAAGTAAGGTTAAATACTGTCAAGTGCTGTTCTTTTGCTAAATGCCGAAGTCTAAGGTATCAGTCAAGGCCTGTTAAATTTGAGTTCTGTTTAGCTTTTAGGCTGCATTCCTTCTATTCTTGCCCTCACTGTCCTTTAGGCACACACACAGGCGCACAAATTTCAACAGTTCTGGGTTCATTTCTGGTTTGATTGCCTGGATTCTGTTTGGTTTTGTTCTTGCTGTGTTTCCTTGCTGTGCCTCAAGGGTCCAGTCAGGAGCAGAGTGACTCTTGCCAAGGAACTTTGTGCTGCTGTCCCTTAATATTCAATCTGGTTTTGGCTGATCCCTTGCCAGGGGTTTTTCAGCGCTCTCAAGGCCTCGTTTCTAACAGGGTGAAGGAGCCCTGGCCCAGGCTCTGGCCCTGGGGGACACGGGGACGCTGCCGGGGGTCCCTGTCCCCCTGTGCCACCCCCAGGGCCCCGGCCCCCCGTCCCTGTGTCAGGCTCTGGGGTCGATCTCGTGGAACATCCTCTGGGGGAGGCTGCAGAGCTGGGGGCGGGGGGACCCGGGGGGAGAGGGGACCCCGCTGTGCACGAGCAGGGTTGGACTGCTCTGGGGGGAGCTGTGAGGGGGGCCGGGGCAGAGTGACCTCCCCAGTGACCTCACACAGCCCCTGTGATGTCACACAGCTCCTGAGATGTCACACAGCCACCTCTGTGATGCCACACAGCCATCTGTGATGTCACAGAGCCATCTCTGTGATGTCACACAGCCATCTGTGATATTACACTGCCATCTGTGATGTCACAGCCCATGCTGGGATGTCACGAATCCCTCTTGTGATGTCACAGTGCCAATGCTGGCATATCACTCTGTGATGTCATACAGCTGCCTCCTGGGATGTCTCAGAAGACACTGTGATGTCACAAACTCACCCAGTGATGTCACTGCACGTTCTCTGATGTCACAGACTGTTCTGTGATGTTACTCAGACACCCAGTGATAGCACAACCCACTCTCTGATGCCACAACGCCACCCTCCATGATGGCAGAGTCTGGTCTATGATGTCACATCCTACCCTATCATGTCACAGCCAGCTCTGTGATGTCACAATCCCCTCAGTGATGTCACACAACCCTCTCTGTGATGTCATACTGCCACTCTGTAATGTCCCTGCACATACTTTGACCTCACTCCATGATGTCATACAGTCCCCTCTGTGACGCCGTAGCTGTTCAGTGCCCTCACACAACAAACTCTGTGATGTCACAGCCCAATCTGTGACCTCACACAGCCCACTCTGTGCTGTCACACAGCCCCTTGCTGACATCCCAGCTGCTCTGTGCCTCTATGACACAGCCACAGAGGTGCTGCTGTGACACAGCCCCCTCTGGGCCATCCCACAGCCCCTGCCAGTGCTGAGCCCCTGTGAGCTCTGTCTGTGCCCTGCTGGTGTCCCTGAGGGGCCCTGGCAGTGCCCCAGCCCTGCTGGGCTGTGCACAGGAGCTGCTCCTGGCCAGAGCTGTTTCTCTGCAGCGCTGCCCTTGCCAGGAGCTGCCTCTGTGCCAGGAGCCCAGCCCAGCTCAGTAGCACAGACACAGCACAGGGACTTTAATGACCCTCTGGGGCTTTGGTGCTCTTTGCATCAGACCCGGTCCCTCAGAGTGGGCTAAAAGAACTTCTCAAGAGCTCAAAGTGAGATTCAAACACTGAATTTGCTAGAAGATTTAATGGGTCTCACTGAGGGACATGACTGACAAACTGTCCCCAGGTTCCTGTCAGAGCAGAACACTGGAGGCAGTGCTGACAGCTGGGGACAAACAAGGCAAAGGTGTCTCTGATACTGAGCAAACCTGGATGTGTTTCAGGAATGCAAAGGGCCAAGGCCTGAGCCCCAGCCCCTGGCCAGGCAGATCCTGTCCTGCCCTCCTTGCTCAGGGCTCTTCCCGGGACGGGCACTGGCATGAGGGGATGTGCAATGGCAAGGGCAGGAGCATGGGGCGGCCCCTGCCAGGCTGCTGAGCAGGGACAAGGAGGCAATGAGGCCCCAGGCCTGCAAGGGTCACTTGTCCCCTCCTCGTGGCCTCAGGCCCAGGCCCAGCAGCCATGGCCAAAGTGCTGCCCAAGTTGGCTCTGGCAGGGCTGTCTTGCAGCTGCTGCCCATCCCTGTGCCCTGTGCAGCCCAGGCTGTCCTACGGTGTCCCTGCCCTGCGCCTCTGTCCCTGCAGGCTGTCGGCATCCCCCGGCTGCCCCACCTGGCTGGGCCCTTCCTGTGCTGACAGCTCTGCCTCCTGCCTGCCTCTGCCTGCCACACAAAGCCTTGGGCTGCTCCAGGCTCCTGCTGGGGACGTGCTGCACCACAGCCCTGCCCTGCCAGGGAAATTCCTTTCTCCTGGTGCCAGTCTGGGCCTCCCCAGCTGCCCTTGGCATTAATTCTTTCTCTCTCTGGCTGTTTTCCACTATGGCAAAAGGATTCACCATCCCTGAAATCTCCCATTAAACACTCTCATGGCTCTGCTCCACTGTCCTCAGTCTCCACCCCACTGAGCAGAGCTCCTTTGTCCCTGTACAGTGCTCATGTGCCCAAGGCCTCCAAACCCCACCTTGGGACATCCAGAGGGGAGCGGCCTTGCAGCAGAAAGTGCCCAGAGAGCCCAGAGCCAAAGAGTCTCTCCCCTGCAGGCACTGCTGCTCCAGTGCATTGAAATATTTCCAGTGCTGGCTGTTCCTCATCCCACCCAAAAGAAGCTGATGGTTGGATACTGTGGGAGAATTTCTCTCAAGTTGAGCCTGGCAGGGGGTTCTTGACAGAGAGAGAAGCTGCTACAAGAAATACCCTGATGCCTCCCCCAGGCTCTGTGTGTTTCAACGCTCTTGGCCTTTCTTGATGCTTCTCAAATGAAAAAAAATTCCTGGGGCAGCAGCAGCAGCAGGATTTGCCTCTCACCAGAAAATACTGTTACATCAGTTGGTTTTCCAGTCCATCCAGCTCTTACAGTGGCTATCCCGGCATGCGTCCAAACCCTAAAGATGTTCATATCCCCAAAGGGTGACACAGGGTTTTTCCTGTTGTTCAGACCTGGAAGACTTTGAGGTTTACAGATAGAAGGGGGAGTAATTGCAAGGTGCTGTACTGTATTTATAGTGGTCTTTAAATAAGTAATACAATTACAGATGGACCATGATAGGAAAATAACTTGTTGCAGGAAAAATTCCTCAGGATATCTGGTTATTCTCAAGATCTACTGCTGTCATTTAGTAGGGAAAGACGAACAACAAGCCATGTCTGAATAACAACAGATTAATGTTGTGCTCTCTTCCTGAGTCTGCTCCCAAAACATCTGGGATTGACAAAGAGAAAGGAATTTTAAGAGCAGTTTTGGTAATTTCAGAGAAAGTTTAAAAGGGAGAAGGGATTGGGGTGATGAAGAGGCTGTCATTACCTATCCTTCTCAGTGCTGTCTATTATATCAAACATGAGCAGTGTGCCCTACTGCTGTTAGATGTTCTGAGTCCCTCAGCTGTGACTTGGTTCCCATGCTGTCCTGCCTGAGGCTTGCTGGATGTGCTGGCACAGAGAGCTTGGGCCCTTGATGAAAACGACCACAATTGAGCTCATTGTGATTTACTGGGCTCAGAGTAAAAGGGATCATATTCATGTTTGATCTAGAAAATGCTTCTTCCCTGTGAGGGTGGTGAAGTCCTGGCTGCACAGGTTGTTTAGAGAAACAGAGTAAATCAAGTTTCAGAATTCTTCCTTTCTGTCCCATTCCTGTTCCATAAGTCCAGGTTTGGTTTTCAGAGTGCCACCTTGTCAGCTGGTTGCCATTTGTGTCCTGCTTTCTCTCCTGCCTTCCTTGGTCTGCTCCTTTTCCCTTCCAAGGTCTCTCTTTACTGTGGCAGCTCCCAGCCAAAGACCCTCCCCTGATTTTATTTTTTCCTTCCCCATCCAGGTGCTCAAACAGCCCTGGATGAAGTTATGGAGGCTGGTAGTGAAATGTCTTTGTAAGATCTTGCTGCACTTGTGTCTTGGCCCCTTCAGACTTTGGCCTTGAAGGGCAGGAGCATCTTTTCCTTGCTGGCAGCTGGAATTGCAGCCCATGGCAGTGAGTGCCAGAGATGTCAGAGGGCGATTGCTGAGGCTGCCGGGGCGCTGCTCCTGCCGTGCCTGCCAGGGGAGCTGTGCAGGGCAGGGTCAGGCTGCAGCACCTGGCTGGGCTCCCTGAGCAGACAGCAAAGGCGGCTTTGCTGCACATTCTGCAGCTGGAAGCAGAGGGAAGAAGGGCAGGGAGTCCCTGACAGAATCCTGGAATGCTTGTGGCTGGAAGGAACCTGCCCATGGGTCCATCCAGGCTTAAGGCGCCATGAGGAAGAGGTGCCTCTGCCCCAGTGAAAGCACAAATGAGACCATAGGAGAACAAAACCAGATTGTTTTGTTCATGGATTCTATTGAACAAGAAATGGGAGCTCGGGAGATCGAAGTGCGAACGAGGTCTCGGAGAGACAGAGCTCAGGCGATGGTCAGTTGGAAGCAGGTGCTTTTTAAGGTCCGTTCCTGCATTCTGGGATTCTGGAAGACGCGACGCCACTTTTGGGTTGCAATCCCCCTTTAGTGCTCCTGGCGTTTCCCCGCTGGGTGTTGGGGCGCGCTGTCGGGGCGCCAGTAGGAGCTGTGGAGCTGCAGGAAGAGCTCCCGGCAGCGCACGCGCCCCCCGAGGTGGGCGCAGGCCATGAAGACGCCGCCCAGCTTGCGGTGCAGGGCGTAGCTGGGCTCGGGGGGCGGCCCCAGGCGGCCCCGCAGCATCTGGGGCAGCAGCCCCCGGACCCCCCGCGCCGTGCCCTGGGCCCCAAAATCGAACGGCTGGGAACCCCAAAAAGGCTCCCCCAGCAGCAGAACGGCCTGGAGGTGCAGGGACTCCATGGCCTGGGGAAGAAACAAAATTTGGGTCAGGAGGGACGGGAAAATTTGGGGGGAAGAGATAAAAAACTGGGGGGCAAACCCCCAAAATTTGGGGTGAGAGAGACCAAAATTGGGGTGAGGAAACCCTAAATTGGGGGATACCCCAAAATTAGGGTGAGGAACCCAAACATTTGGCATGAGGAACTCCAAAACTGGGAAACAAAACCCCAAAATTGGGGGGGGTGAGAGAGCCCAAGATTTGGGGTGAAAAGGAAACTTTGGGGTGAAAAGGAAACTTTGGGGGAAGGAACCCCAAAACTGGGGGGGTGCAAAACCCCAAAACTGGGACAAGAGAAATCCCAAAATTGGGGCAGGAGAGTCCAAAATCGGGAGGGCAAAACCCCAAAATTAGGAGGGTGAGGAAACCAAAAATTGGAGGGGGAGGACCCTCAAAATCAGAGGGGAAACCCCAAAATTAGGGTGTTGGGACTGTGAATGTTTGGGGGTGAAGAACCCCAAAACTGGGTGGGGAAACCCCAAATTTTGGGGTGACAGAGACCAAAATTGGGGCGGGGAACCCCTAAACTGGGGCAAACCCCAAAATTAGATAAGAGAAATCCTAAAATTGGGGTGAGAAAGCCCAAAATTGGAGTGGAAAACCCCAAAATTGGGGTGACAAGACCAAAACTGGGATGAGGAACCCCCAGACTGGGGAACCCCAAAATTCGGGGTGGAAGGGACTCAAACTGAGGTCAGAAAGAACCAAAAAATGAAAAGACCCCAAAACTGGGGGTGAGGAGAGAACCCCAAAATTAGGGAAGGAAAAAGCGCCAAAACTGGGGGTTTTTGATCCCAAAATTGGGGTGAAAGTGGCCTAAAATTGGGGTTTTGGCTGCAAAATTGGGCAAAACTGGCCTAAAAATTGGGTTTTTTTTGAAGTGGTCTCAAAAAAATTGGTGGTTTTTTTTGCCCCAAATTCAGGGGGTTTGCCCCAAAATTGGGAACAGAAGAAGCCCAAAACTGGGGTGAAAAGGGCCCCAAAATCAGTTTTTTTCCCCAAAATCGGGGTAAAAGTGGTCTCAAAATTGGGGGTTTTGCCCCAGAAATGGGGAAGGGAAAAGGCTCAAATTTGGGGGTTTTGACTCCAAAATTGGGGTGAAAGTGGCTTAAAAATTGGGGGGTTTGCCCCCAAATTAAGAGGGTTTTGCCCCAAAACTGTTTTTTTTGCCCCAAAATGGAGGAAGGAAAAAGGACCAAATTGGGAGAAATAGGTCCCAAAATTGGGGCTTTTCCCCCCAAATTTGGAAAGTATTGGCCCCAAAATTGGGGTGAAAGGGGCTCAAAAATTGAGGGGTTTTGCCCCAAAATTAGGGTGATAATTGAAGTTTTGGTCCCAAAATTGGGGGGGTTGGCCCCAATTTTTTTTTTTTTTTTTGTCCCAGAATTGGGGAAGTTAAAAGGCCTAAGATTTGAGATTCTTTGCCCCAAAATTTGGGAAACAAGAAGGCCCAAAATTGGAGGTTTTTTACCCAAAATTTGAGGGGGATTTGCCCCAAAATTTGGGATTTTTGCCCGTTCTCACCGGAGACTCGAAGCCCGTCAGGAATTTCAGCTCCCGGGATTTGCTCAGGATTTTCTCCTCGTCCCTGTCAGCCGCAGCCCGAATCACCTGAAACCCCAAAATTGTGATTTTTTACCCAAATTTCTGGGTTTTACATAATTTCCAGATTTTATTTCTGGGTTTTTTCCATCAAAATCCCCTCAAAATCCTCATAAAATCCCCCAAAATCCTCCAAAATCTCCCCAAATTCCCCATTTCCCTCCTTTTTTCCCCCCTTTTCCCAGTTTTTCTCCCATTATTTCCCCCTTTTCTCCATTTTGCGCCATTTTTTCCATTTTACCCATACTTTCCCCATTATTCACATTTTTCCATTTTTTCCCCAATTTTTAAAAAATTTTTACTGTTTTTCCTGTTTTATCCCATTTTTCCACTTTTTTCCATTTTTTTCCCATTTTCAAGATTTTTCTCCTGTTTTTTCCCAGATTTTTCTATTATTTTTTCCCATTTTCCCCCTTTCCCCCCCCATTTTTCTCCCATTTTATTCCCATTTTCCCCAATTTTTCTCAAATTTTGCCAATTTCTTCCCATCTCTCCCCATTTTATTCCATTTTCCTGTTTTCCCCCACTTTCCCCCATTTTCCCCTTTTTCCTGTTTTTTCCTATTCTTTTCCATTTCCCCTCTTTTTCTAATTTTTTCCCATTTTTCTCCCATTTTCCCCATTTTTTGCTTTCTTTCCCATTTCTTCCTGGGCTTTGCCCAATTTTTCCTCATTTTTTCCTGTTCTTTTCCAATTCTTCCCATTTTCCCTTAATTTTCCCCCATTTTTCCCATTTTTTTCATTTTTATTTTTTCCCATTTTCCCCAATTTTTAATTTTTATTTCTTTCCCATTTTCCCCCTTTCTTCCCCTTTTCCCCCAAGTTTTAAATTGTTTCCATTTTCCAGGGTTTTTTTCCCCATTTTCCCCAAATTTTCCCCCATTTTTTCTCTTTTTTTCTTATTTTTCCCATTTTTCCCTCTTTTTCCCAATTTTTCCCCACCTCGATGTAGAGATCGGTGAATTCCTTCTCGAAGCTCCGGCACGCCCCGAAATCCAACAGCGTCACCTGGGGACAAAAACTCCAAAAATCCAAATAAATCCCCAAAAATATCCCCAAAAATTCCCAAATTTGGGGCATGGGGAGGTGGTTGGGCTCTCCTAAAAAAATCCCCCAAAAATTTGTCCCAAATCCTAAAAAACAAAAAAAAATCCTGAAAAAAATTCCAAAAATGCCTAAAAATTTCCCCCCCCTCAAAGAAATCCTCAAAAAAATCCCCAAATATCCTCAAAAAATCCACCTGAAATCCCAAAAAGGTCCCCAAAAAATCCTCAAAAAAAAAAACAAAACTGAAAAATCCTGAAAAAATAAAAAAAAAATCCCCCAAAAATCCTGAAAAAAATCCTTAAAAAATCCAAAAAACCATTCTCAAAAAGTCCTTAAAAAATTCCTAAAAAAATCCCCCAAAAATATCCCAAAAATCCTGAAAAAATCCTCCCAAAATCCTCAAAAAATACAAAAAAATACTCAAAAAAACCCCCTCCAAAAATACTGAAAAATATCCCCAAAATCCTTGAAAAAATCCTCAAAAATATCCCAGAAAATTCTTTAAAAAAACCCGCAAAGTCACGAAAAAATCCTCAAGAAAATCCCCAAAAATCCTGGAAAAATTGTCAAAAAAAAAAAAAAATCCCCAAACAATCCCCCAAAAGTCCTGAAAAAAATAACAAAAAAAAAAAAAAATCCTGAAAAAAGTCTCCAAAAAATCCTGAAAAATTCTCAAGAAATTCCAAAAAATTCCTGGAAAAATCAAAAAAATCCTGAAAAAATCCCCAAAAAATCCTCCAAAATCCCCAAAAAAGCCCTCAAAAAATCCCCAAAATTCTTTTTAAAAATCCCCCAAAACCCTGAAGGAAAATCCTGAAAAAATAAAAAAATGCTCCAAAAATCCTCAAAAAATCCTAAAAAATCCTAAAAAATCACCAAAAAAAAAAAAAAAAAAAAAAAAAAAAAAAAAAAAAAGTCCTCAAAAACTCCTGGGGAAAAATATCCCCAAAAATCCTGAAAAATTCCCCCCACAATCCTGGACAAAAATCCCTAAAAATCCCCTTGAAATCCCATTTAATTCCCCTAAAATCCCCTAAAACCTCCCCAAATCCCCCTAAAATTCCACAAATTTCCCGAAATTGGCCAAAATTCTGATTTTTTTTGCTCACTTTGTGCCGCTCAGGGTCGTAGAGGAAATTGGCCCAGTTGGGGTCGGTTTGCATGAAGCGGAACTGGAAAAGCTCCTGGAGGCAGAGGCGGAGCAGCTCCGTGCAGATCTGGGCGGGAAAGAGTTAAATTCGGGGGGGGAAAGGGTTAAAGCTGGGGAGCAGGGGCATTAAAAGCCCAAAAAAACTGAAAAAAATCCCCAAACTATGAAAATTCTGTTTAAAAAAACACGAAAAAATGCAGTAGAAATGCCACAAAATCCCCCAAAATGTCTCAAAAGTTCCTATAAAACCTTCACAAAAATCCGCCCCCAAAATCCCTCATAATAAAAAAAATCCCCAAAAATTCCCATAAAACTTCCACAAAATCCCCCCAGACAAACCCCCAAATCCCTCCCAAAACTTCCCTAAAAATTCCCAATCTCCCCAAATCCCAAATCCCCCCCAAAATCCCCAAATTCTCCACATTCCCACCCAAAAACCCCTAAAAATCCCCATAAAAATGCCCCCCAAAATCCCCCAAAATGTCTCCAATTACCTCCAAATTCTCCCAATTCCCCAAAAATCCCAAATTCCCAAAAATGTCCCTAACAAACCCAAAATCCCCCCTAAAATCCCCAAAATTTCCCAATCCCCCCAATAATTCCCCCAGAAAATCCCAGATCCCCACAAATCCCCTAAAATCCCCCAAACCCCCAAAATCCCTCCAAAATCCCCTGAAAAAAATCCCAAAATCCCCCTAAACACCCCAATACCCCTAAAAACCCCCCAAAATCCCCCAACACCCCCAAAAATTCCCCCAAAATCCACTCCCAAAATTCTCCCCAAAAAACCCCAAAATCCCCAAAAATCCCTCCAAAAATCCTCAAATCCCCCCAAAATCACCCAAGCCCCCCCAAATTCCCCCTAACCCCCCCAAATTACCTCCCCAAAACACCCAAAAATCCCCCTAAAGAAACCCAATTCTCCCCAAAATCCTCAACCCCGCCAAATCATCCCAAAAATTCCCCCAAAAATCCCAAAGAATTCCTCCAAAATCCCCCAACCCCTCCCCCCAACAAATACCCCCGAAATACCAAAAATCGCCCCAAAATCCCCCTAAAAAAATCCCCCTAAAAAATCCCCCCAAAATTTCCCCAAATCCCTCTAAAAATCCCAAATTCTCCCCCTACCTCCCCCAATTTTCGCTGCCCCTCCGCCCGGTCCCGCCGCTCCTGGGGGAGGCTCCAGCACCGCCCCAAGACCCCAAAATCCCCCCCAAAATTCCCCCAAATCCCCTCTAAAAATCCCCCCAAGTCCTCCCCAATCCCCAAAATTCACTTCCAAATCCCCTGCAAAATCCCCAAAATCCCCTCAAAGTCCCCCAAATATTCCCCCAAAAAACCCAAATACTTCCCAAAATCCCCCAAAAAATCCCCAACCCCGCCCAAAAATTCCTCAAAACGCACAAATCCCCCCAAAAGTCTCCAAAAATCCCCCTAAATATCCCAAAATCTCCCTCCAAAATACGGAAAATCCCAAACCCCCCCAAAATCCCCAAATCCCCCCAATTTTGGTGCCCCTCGTCCCCACCTGCTCTCTGCTCTCCTGGGGGAGCTCCGGCACCACCCAAAGACCCCAAAATTCCCCCAAATCTCCCCAACCCCCCCCTAAAATCACCCCCAAAAATCCCTCCAAATTCCCCCTAAATCCACATCCAAAATCTCCTAAAAATCGCCCCCTAAAAATCCCCAAATTCTCCCAAATCCCCAAACCCCACACAAATCTCCCCAAAAGTCCCCCAAAGAACCCAAATCCCCTCAGCCCCCCAAAAACTCCCAATAAACTCCCTTAAAAAAACCCCAAAATCCCCCCAAAATCCACAGAATCCCCCCAACCCCGTCCAAACCCCCAAAACCCCCCTAAAAATCCAAAATCCCCCCCGCAAATTCCAAAAATCGCCCCAAAATCCACAAAATCCCCCCAACCCCGTCCAAACGCCCAAACACCCCCTAAAAATCCAAGATCCCCCTCCCGCGAATACCAAAAATCCACCCAAAATCCCCCCAACCCCGCCCAAACCCCCCAAAAATCCCCCTAAAAATCCAAGATCCCCCCCCCGCGAATACCAAAAATCGCCCCAAAATTCCCCCAACCCCCTCCAAACTCCCCCTAAAAATCCCCCTAAAAATCCAAAATCCCCCCCGCAAATACCAAAAATCGCCCCAAAATCCACAAAATCCCCTCAACCCCGCCCAAACACCCAAAGCCCCCCAAAAATCCCCCTAAAAATCCAAAATCCCCTCCGCAAATACCAAAAATCGCCCCAAAATCCACAAAATCCCCCCAACCCCGCCCAAACCCCCAAAACCCCCCTAAAAATCCAAGCCCCCCTAAAAATCCAAGATCCCCCCCCCCCCGCGAATACCAAAAATCGCCCCAAAATCCCCCCAAAAAAATCACAAAAAATCCCTCCAAAACCCCCTAAAACCCACCCGATATCCCGCCAAAACCCCCCACAGAACCCCAAAGTGCCCCAAAACCCCCAAAAATCCCCGAAACCCCCGGAATGCCCCGAGGCCGCGCGGCCGGCGCCGCCCCCACCTGGTCGCGCCGCTCCTGAGGGAGGTCCCGGCAGCGCTCCAGGGCCGCGCCCCGCCCCCACTCGGTGCAGAGCACGCGGCGCGCGCTGAGCGCGGGAACCACGGCGGGCACGCGGAAAAACCGATCGGAGCCCAGCAGGGACCTGGGAAACCCCAAAATGCCGGAAAATGCCGGAAAATGCCGGAAAATGCCGGAAAAATCCCATCGAATCCGGCCGAAACCCCGAGAAAATCCACCCAGAAATGGCCCCAAAGTGCAAAAATCCCTCCCAGAAAAAACTCAGGAGAGACCTGCGACAATCCCAAAATCCCCAAAATCCCGAAACGTTCCGAGTGAAAACCCCAAAAATCTCGAAAAAAATTACATAAAATTCGGCCGAAACCCCGAGAAAATCCACCCAGAAATGGCCCCAAAGTGCAAAAATCCCTCCCAGGAAAAGGGGTCGGAACTCAGGAAGGACTTGGGAACATGCCGAAATCCCAAAAAATCCCGAAAATTCCAAGTGAAAATCCCCCAAATCCCATAAAACTGGTAACAAACAAACAAAAAACACCCCCCCCCCAAAAAAAAAAACAAACACCAAAAAATCCACCCAGAAATGGCCCAAAAGTGCAAAAACCCCTCCCAGGAAAAGGGGTCAGAACCGAGCAGGGACCTGGAACAATCCCAAAAACCCCAAAATCTCTGAAAATTCCAAGTGAAAAATACAAAAATCTCGAAAAAATTCCACCAAATCCGGCCAAAACCCCGAGAAAATCCCTCCCAGAAAAAGGGGTCGGAACTCAGGAGGGACCTGGGAACATCCCGAAATCCCAAAAAATACCAAAAATTTCAAGTGAAAATCCCCAAAATCCCATGAAACTGGCAAAAAAACCAAAAAAAACCAACCTCAAACCAAACAAAAAAACCAAAACCCAACCAAAAAATCCACCCAGAAATGGCCCAAAAGTGCAAAAATCCCTCCCAGGAAAAGGGGTCGGAACTCAGGAAGGACCTGGGAACATGCCGAAATCCCAAAAATTCCCGAAAATTTCAAGTGAAAATCCCCAAAATCCCATGAAACTGGCAAAAAAAAAAACAAACAAACCAAAAAACTGGCAAAAAAACCATAAAACCAAAAACCAAAAAAACAAACAACCCCCCCCCCCAAAAAAACCAAAAAAAAAAAAACCAAACCCCACCCCCCCCCAAAAAAACCCAACCAAAAAATCCACTCAGAAATGGCCCAAAAGTGCAAAAATCCCTCCCAGGAAAAGGGGTCGGAACTCAGGAAGGACTTGGGAACATCCCGAAATCCCAAAAAATCCCAAAAATTTCAAGTGAAAATCCCCCAAATCCCATAAAACTGGTAAAAAACAAACAAACAAACAAACAACACCAAAAAAAAACCCCAAAACCAACAAACCAACCACCAAAAAACCCACCCAGAAATGGCCCAAAAGTGCAAAAATCCCTCCCAGGAAAAGGGGTCGGAGCTCAGGAGAGACCTGCGACAATCCCAAAATCCCGAAACGTTCCGAGTGAAAACCCCAAAAATCTTGAAAAAAATTACATAAAATTCGGCCGAAACACAGAGAAAACCCACCCAGAAATGGCCCCAAAGTGCAAAAATCCCTCCCAGAAAAACCTCAGGAGAGACCTGCGACAATCCCAAAATCCCCAAAATCCCGAAACATTCCGAGTGAAAACCCCAAAACTCTCAAAAAAATTACATCGAATCCGGCCGAAACCCCGAGAAAACCCACCCAGAAACGGCCCAAAAGTGCAAAAATCCCTCCCAGGAAAAGGGGTCAGAACTCAGGAAGGACCTGGGAACATGCCGAAATCCCAAAAATTCCCGAAAATTTCAAGTGAAAATCCCCAAAATCCCATGAAACTGGCAAAAAAAAAAAAAAAAAAAAAACCACAAAAACCCAAAAAACTGGCAAAAAACCCATAAAACCAAAAACCAAAAAAACAAACAACCCCCCCCCCCCAAAAAAACCAAAAAACCAAAAAAAAAAAAAACAAACCCCACCCCCCCCCAAAAAAACCCAACCAAAAAATCCACTCAGAAATGGCCCAAAAGTGCAAAAATCCCTCCCAGGAAAAGGGGTCGGAACTCAGGAAGGACTTGGGAACATCCCGAAATCCCAAAAATTTCAAGTGAAAATCCCCCAAATCCCATAAAACTGGTAAAAAACAAACAAACAAACAAACAAAACAAACAACACCAAAAAAAACCCCAAAACCAACAAACCAACCACCAAAAAACCCACCCAGAAATGGCCCAAAAGTGCAAAAATCCCTCCCAGGAAAAAGGGGTCGGAGCTCAGGAGGGACCTGGGAACATGCCAAAATCCCAAAAAAATCCCGAAAATTTCAAGTGAAAATCCCCCCAAATACCATGAAACTGGCAAAAAAACCCAAAAAAACCAAAAAAACCCACAAAAAACCAAAAAACTGGCAAAAAACCCATAAAACCAAAAACCAAAAAAACAAACAAAACCCCCCCCACAAAAAAAAAAAAACCAAACAAACAAAACAACAAAACAAAAAAAACCCCAAAAAACCCACCCCAACCAAAAAATCCACTCAGAAATGGCCCAAAAGTGCAAAAATCCCTCCCAGAAAAAGGGGTCAGAGCTCAGGAGAGACCTGCGACAATCCCAAAATCCCCAAAATCCCGAAGCATTCCGAGTGAAAACCCCAAAAATCTCGAAAAAATTACATAAAATTCGGCCGAAACCCCGAGAAAATCCACCCAGAAATGGCCCAAAAGTGCAAAAACCCCTCCCAGGAAAAGGGGTCAGAACCGAGCAGGGACCTGGAACAATCCCCAAAACCCCAAAATCTCTGAAAATTCCAAGTGAAAAATACAAAAATCTCGAAAAAATTCCACCAAATCCAGCCAAAACCCCGAGAAAATCCCTCCCAGAAAAAGGGGTCAGAACTCAGGAGGGACCTGGGAACATCCCGAAATCCCAAAAAATACTGAAAATTTCAAGTGAAAATCCCCAAAATCCCATGAAACTGGCAAAAAAAAAAAAAAAAAAACAAAAAAAAACCCAAAAAAACCCCCAAACCAAACAAAAAAACCAAAACCCAACCAAAAAATCCACCCAGAAATGGCCCAAAAGTGCAAAAATCCCTCCCAGAAAAAGGGGTCGGAACCAAGAGCAGGGACCTGGAACAATCCCCAAACCCCCAAAATCCTGAAAGATCCCACAAAATTCCACCAAAACCCCCCAAAAAATCCACCCAGAAACTGCGAAAATTGCCCCAAAAGCCCTCCCAGAAGAAGGGCTTGGAACAGAGCAGGGATCGGGGAGCACCCCAAAAATCCCAAACCCCCAAAAAAATCTGAAACACAAATCCCAAAAACTCCCAAACCCCCAAAATCCAAAAAAAACTCCCAAAAAAATCAACCCAGAAATGGCCCAAGACCTCAAAAAGTGCAAAAATTGCCCAAAAAATCCAACTTGGAAAAAGGGGTCAGAACTCAGGAGTGACCTGGAAAAACTCAAAAATCCAAAATCCCAAGTGCAAATCCAAAAAAATCTGGGAAAAAACCCCCCAAAAATCCATGAAAACCCCAAAAAATCCATCCAGAAATGGCCCAAAAGTGCAAAAATCGCCCCAAAAACCCCAGCTGGAAAAGCCCAGGAGGGAGCTGGGAACACAAAAATCCAAAAAATCCCAAATCACAAAAATCCCCCAAAAATTCCATAAAAGCAGATGAAAACCCCAAAAATCCACCCAGAAATGGCCCAAAACCTCCAAAAGTGAAAAAATCGCTCCAAAAATCCAACTTGGAAAAAGGGGTCGGAATTCAGCAAGGATCTGCAAAATCCCAAAAATTCCAAAATCCCAAAAAATTCCAAGTGAAAATCCAAAAAATCCAGGAAAAATCCACCCAGGAATGGCCCAAAACTTCAAAAAGTGCAGAAATTGCAAAAATCCCAAAAAAATCCCGCCCAGAAAAAGGGGTCGGAACTCAGGAGAGACCTGGGGACATCCTGAAATCCAAAAAATCCCAAAAATCCCAAGCAAAAATCCTTCCCCCGCAAAAAAAAATGGTGAAAATCCCCCAAAAAATCCACCCAGAAATGGCCCAAAAGTGTAAAAAATCACCCCAACCCCCCCTCCCCCAGAGAAAAAGGGGCTGGAACTCAGGAGAGACCTGGAAAATCCCAAAAATCCCAAATCATCCCAAAAATTCCGAGTGAAAATCCCAAAAAATCCGTGAAAAAAACCCCCAAAATTCAAGAAAATCCCCCAAAGATCCACCCAGAAATGACCCCAAAAGTGCAGAAATCGTCCCAAAAATCCAACTTGGCAAAAGGGGTTGGAATTCAGGAGGGATCAGGAAAATCCCAAAAATCCCAAATCCCAAAAAATCTTGAAAATTCCAAGCGAAAATCCCAAAAAATCCACCAGAAAGGGCCCAAAAATGGCAAAAATTGCTCCAAAAACCCCACCCAAAAAGAGGGGTCAGAACTTAGGAAGGACTTGGGAACATCCAAAAAACCCAAATCCAAAAAATCCCAAACCCAAATACCAAAAATCACCAAAACTTCCATTAAATTCCATGAAAACCCCCCAAAAATCCACCCAGAAATGTCCAAAGAATCGCAAAACTCGCCCCAAAAACCCCACCGAGAAAAAGGGGTCAGAGCCCAGCAGGGATCAGGAACATCCCAAAATCCCAAATCCCAAAAATTCCAAGGAAAAATGAAAAAAATCCATAAATCTGCAAAAAACCAAAAAACCAAAAAAAAATCCACCCAGAAACTGCAGAATTCATCCCAAAAACCCTCCCAGAAAAAGGGGTCAGAACTCAGAAGGGACCTGAGAACATCCCAAAAATCCCAAATCCCAAATAAACCCCAAGAAAATTCCCTAAACCTGCCCCAAAATCCCATCAAATGCCCTAAAACTGTCTTAAAAGTGCCCAAAATCCCCTAAAACTCCCTTAAAACTCCCCTAAAATTGCCCTGAAATCCCTTCTAAAATCCCCTAAAACGGCCCCAAAATCTGACCCCAAATCCCCTAAAATCCACCAAAACACGCCCCACAACTGCTCCAAAATCCCCTCTAAAATTCCTCTAAATCTCCTAAATCTGCCCCTAAAATGCCCCAAAATCCCCTAAAATCATCCCAAAATCCCCTCCAAAATCCCCCAGATCCCCCAAAATTCCCCTAAAATTTGCCTGAAAACCCCCTAAAATTCCCCCCAAAAACCCTAAAACTGCCCCAAAAAAACCCCAAAACTCACCCCAGAAATTCCCAAAAAGTCCCCAAAACCCCAACATTCCCCTAAAATCCCCAAATCCCCCCAGATTTCCCCGCAGCCCCGGAATTTCCGGGCGCTCTGGGCCTCCCTCGCACAGCAGCGCCTGAAACCCCCGAAATCCCCGAACCTGCCCCAAAAGTGTCCTAAAACTGCCCCTAAATCCCCCCAAATTCCCATAAAACTGCCATGCAATCCCCTACAAATTCCCCCAAAACTGCCCTAAAAATGCCTTCAACCTGCCCCTAAATCCCTTAAACCTGCCCCAAAATGCCCCATAAAATTCCCCCAAATGCCCCCAAAGTCCCCTAAAACTGCCCCAAATCCCCCCCTAAAAATCCCTCAAAATTCCCAAAAATGCCCCAAAGTCCCTCCCCTAAACCTGACCCCAAATCCCGAAAATCCCTAAAATCCTCCTAAAATCCCCCAAAACTGCCCCATAATTCCCTCTAAAACCCCTAAAACTCTCCCCAAAAACCCCCAAAGAATCCCAAAAATCCCAAAAACCCCAAAAGCCCCAAATTTGCCCCAAGTGAGCGGAATTTCCGTGTGCTCTGGGCCTCCCTCGCGCAGCCGCGCTCGAGCTCCAGCCCCCGCTGCAGCGTCTGAAATCCCCCAAATGCCCCAAAACCGCCCCAAATCCCTCTGAAATCCCCCAAAACTGCGCTGAAAGTGCCCCAAAATGCCCTAAAACCGCCCTGAAATGCCCCTAAAAATCTCCTAAAGGTGCCCCTAAAATCCCCCAAAATCTCCCCAAAACTCCCCCAAATCCCCAAAAATTGCTCCTAAGTTTGCCCCTAAAAGCCCCCCAAAATCCCCAAAAGTGCCCTAAAATGCCCTAAAACTGTTTTAAAACTGCCCCAAAATCACCCCAAAATCCCCTCAACCTGCCCCTAAATTTCCTAAATCCCCCCCAAAACTGCCCCAAAACTGCCCCTAAGATCCCCTCTAAAAACCCCAAAATCCCTCTAAAACTCCCCTAAAACTGCCCTAAAATCCCCCAAAACCTGCTCTAAAACTGCCCTGAAATGCCCTAAAACTGCCCCAAAATCTCCTAAAATCCCCCCAAATCCCCTAAAGCTGCCCCAAAATCCCCTCAAAATCCCCCAAACCCCCCCAAATCCCGTAAAGCTGCCCCAAAAATCCCCCCTAAAATTCCCCAAAATTCCCCTAAAGCTGCCTTAAAATCCCCTCAAAAATCCTCTTAAAATCCCCTCAAAAAGCCCCAAAATCCCCCGTAACTCCCTCTAAAATCGCCCCAAAACCCAAAAAAAGATCCCCAAAACCCCAAAAAGCCCCAAAAAGCCCCAAAAAGCCCCGAAGTTGCCCAAACCCACCGGAACTTTTGGGTGCTCTGGGCCTCCCTCTCGTAGTCGCACTCGAGCTCCAGCTCCCGCTGCAGCGCCCGCAGCGCCGGCGCCGCAAACAGGCCTGGGGACAGCGGGATTGGGGGAAATAATGGGGATTTTGGGAAAATAAATAATGGGATTGGGGGGAAAATAAATAATGGGATTTTGGGGGAAATAACGGGGATTTTGGGAAATAAATAATGGGAATTTGGGGAAATAGATAATGGGGATTTGGGGAAATAACAGGGATTTTGGGAAAAATAATGGGATTGGGGGAATAAATAATGGGATTTGGGGGAAATAAATAATGGGGATTTGGGGGAAATAATGGGATTGGGGAATAAATAATGGGATTGGGGGAAATAAATAATGGGATTTTGGGGAAGAATAATGGGAATTTGGGGGAAGTAATGGGAATTTGGGGAAAATAACAGGATTTTGGGGGAATAATGGGGATTTTGGGGAAAATAAATAATTGGAATTTGGGGAAAATAAATAATTGGAATTTGGGGAAAATAATGGGATTTTGGGGAAATAAATAATGGGAATTTGGGGGAATAATGGAAATTTGGGGAAATAAATAATGGGCATTTGTGGAAAATAAATAATGCGATTTTGGGGAATGGAAATCATGGGATTTTGGAGAAATAAATAATGGGCATTTGGGGAAAAAATAATGGGATTGGGGTAAATAAATAATGGGATTTTGGGGTAAATAAATAATGGGATTTTGGGGAAAATAAATAATGGGATTTGGGGGAATAATGGGAATTTGGGGGAATAAATAATGGGGATTTGGGGGAATAATGGGATTTTGGGGGATACAAATAATGGGATTTTGGGAAAAATAATGGGATTTTGGGGAAAATAAATAATGGAAATTTGGGGCAATAATGGGATTTTGGGGAAAACAATGGGATTGGGGGAAATAAATAATGGGATTTTGGGGGAAATAATGGGATTTTGGGGGATACAAATAATGGGATTTTGGGGGATACAAATAATGGGATTTTGGGGAAATAATGGGATTTTGGAGAAAATAATGGGATTTTGGGGGATACAAATAATGGGATTTTGGGGAAAATAAATAATGGGGATTTGAGGGAAATAATGGGAATTTTGGGTAAATAATGGGATTTTGGGGGAATAATGGGAATTTGGGAAAAATAATGGGAATTTGGGAAAATAATGGGAATTTGGGGGAATAATGGGAATTTGGGGGATACAAATAATGGGATTTTGAGGAAATAAATAATGGGATTTTGGGGGAAATAAATAATGGGAATTTGGGGAAATAATGGGATTTTGGGGGATACAAATAATGGGATTTTGGGGAAATAAATAATGGGATTTGGGGAAATAAATAATGGGGATTTGGGAAAATAATGGGAATTTGGGGAAAATAATGGGATTTTGAGGAAATAAATAATGGGATTGGGGGAAATAAATAATGGGGTTTTGGGGGAAAATAGTGGGATTTTGGGGGAAATAAATAATGGGATTTTGGGGGATGTAAATAATGGGATTTCAGGAAACAAACAATATGATTTTGGGGAAAAATAATGGGAATTTGGGAAAATATAGTGGGAATTTGGGGGATAAATAATGGGATTTTGGGAAAAATAATGGAAATTTTGGGGAATAAAATAATGGGATTTGGGGGAAATAATGGCATTCTGAGGGATAATTAATGGGATTTTGGGGAAATAAATAATGGGATTTTTGGAAAAATAATGGGATTTTGGGGGAAAAGGGGGAATTTGGGGAAATAAATAATGGGATTTTGGGAAAATATAGTCGGAATTTAGGGGGGAAAATAAGAATTTTGAGGGGAAATAGTGCCCAATAAATAATGGGATTTCTGGGGGGATGTAAATAATGGGAATATTGGGGAAATAATGGGAATTTTGGAATAAATAATGGGGTTTTTAGAAAATATAGTGGGAATTTGGGGGAAAATAAAAGGAATTTTGTGAATGAAATAATGGGATTTTGGGGGACAAATAATGGGAATTTTGGGAAAAACAGTGTAATTTTGGGGAATTAAATAATGGGATTTGGGGGAAATAATGGGACTCTGAGGGATAATTAATGGGATTTTGAGGAAAATAAATAATGGGGTTTTGGGGGGAAAATAGTGGGGATTTTGGAATAAATAATGGGAATTTGGGGTTTGGGGAATTAAATAATGGGAATTTGGGGGGAAATAAAGGGATTTGGGGGAATTAAATAATGGGATTGGGGTAAATAGTGGGAATTTGGGGAAAAAAAAAGGGAATTTGAGGGGGAAATGGGGATTTGGGGGAAATAAATAATAGCATTTTTGGGAATTAAATAATGGGATTTTGGGGGAAAAATAACAGGAATTTGGGAAAATATAGAATGGGATTTGTGGAAATTAAATAATGGAATTTGCGGAAAAATAAGGAGAATTTGGGAGAAATAATGGGAATCTGGGGAAAATAGAAGGATTTGGGGGGAAACAATGGGGGTTTGGGAATTAAATAAGGGGATGTTGGAGAGAAAGGTGGGGATTTGGAGGGGGAAAATAAAGGGAAATTGGGAATTAAATAAGGGAATTTTGGGGAAAAATAATGGGGTTTTGGGGGAACTAAATAATGGGGTTTTGGGAATAAAAAAGGAGGATTTTGGGGAAAATAAATAAAGGGATTCGGTGAATCAAATAATGGGATTTTGGGAATAAATAGTGGGATTTGGGGGGAAAAATAATGGGATTTTGGGGAAATAATGGGAATTTGGGAGAAAAAGGGGAATTTGGGAAAATAATGGGAGTTTGGGCATAAATAATGGGATTTGGGGGAGAAAGTGGGGATTTTTGGGGTAATTTCGGGATGATTTCAGGTGATTTGAGGGAATTTGGGTTGATTTTGGGGGGATTTCAAGCTAATTTTGGGGTGACTTGGGTTCATTTTAGGTGATTTGGGGGTGATTCTGAGTGTTTAAGGTTATTTGGGGTTAATTTTGGGTGATTTGGAGTGATTTTAGGGTGAATTTGGGGTGATTTTCAGGTGAAATTGGATTGATTTGGGGGTATTTTGGGTGATTTTAGGTGGTTTTAGGCTAAGTTTGAGGTGATTTTAGGGTGAATTGGGGTTGATTTTGGGGTGATTTCAGGTGATTTCAGGTAAATATTGGTGGGTTTGGGGTGATTTTTGGTGATTTTGGGTGATTTTAGGGTGAAATTGGACTGATGTGGGGATATTTTGGGGTATTTAGGTGATTTTAGGTGATTTTTAGTGTTTCAGGTAATTTTGGGGTGATTTCAGGTGATTTTGAGGTAATTTTGGGTGGGTTTGAGGTTGATTTGGGGATATTGTGGCGATTTTATGCAATTTTGGATGTTTTAGGTGGTTTGGGGCTAATTTTAGGGTGGTTTGAGGTAATTTGGGGCGATTTTAGGTGATTTTGGGCTAATTTTGTGGGGGTTTGGGTGATTTTGGGGTGCTTTGGGTGATTTTGGGGTGTTTTTTGGGGTGCTTTTGGGGTGTTTTGGGGTGTTTTTGGGGTGTATTTGGCACCTTTTGGCAGCCCTGGCGTGAGGCTCAGCAGGGTCAGGAGATTTTCGACGTCGCTGCCGATGCTGCGGGCGACGCCCGGGTACTGCAGGGACACCAACACGGAAACTCCTGCCCAAATCCCGCCCAAATTCCCCAAATTCCAACCCCCGAGTCCATATTCCAGCTTCAATTCCCAAAATTGCAGCCCAAATCCATCAATTTGGGCCTGAAATCCAGCCCAAATTCCCAAATTCTTGCCCGAATTCCCACTCAAATTCCCAAAATTCCAGCCCAAATTCCCAGACTCCCACCAAAACTCCCACCCCCAATTCCCAAAATTCTTTCCCAAATTCCAGCCCTAATTCCCCAAATTCCCGACCCAGACTCCCACATTCCCACCTAAATCCCCAAAATTCCAGCCCAAATTCCTATCCCAGAACCCAAATTCCAGCCCAAATTCCCAAATTCCAGCCTCAGTTCCTGCCCAAATGCCCAAAATTCGCGTTCCAATTTCCCAGATTCCCACCCAAAAAAATTCCCTAAAAATCCCAAAATTTCCCCCAAAATTTTAAAGCCCCCAAAATTCCCCAAAAATCAAAGAAAAAAAAAATCCTCAAAATGCAAAGAACATTCCCCAAAAATTCCCACAAAACCCCCCAAAATTTCCAAAACATCCCCCCCAAATCCAGCAAAATTCCAAAAAAATCCCCAAAATCCCCAAAATTCCCATTTTTTCCCCGTTTCCCACCTGCACCTTGATGGCCACGGGGGTCCCGCAGCGCAGCCGCCCCCGGTGCACCTGGCCCAGGGAGGCGGCGGCCACCGGAACCTCCTGGAACTCCTGGAGCTGCTCCCGCCAGCCCCGGCCCAGCTCAGCGTCCAGGACAGCCTGGGGAGAGAACTCCCAAAAATTCCAAAGAATTCCCCAAAAAAAATCCCAAAAAAATCCGGATAAAAATGCCCAAAATATGGCAAAACAGCCCAAAAATCCCATAAAAATCCTATAAAAATCCCATTAAAACCCCCTAAAAACCCCAAATCCCGGGAATTCCATGTCCAGGATGGACATAGGGGGAAAAATTCCCAAAAATCCCCAAAATTCCACCAAAACTTCCCCCAAAATTTCCAAAACTCTGGGTGAAAATATGGCCAAAATCCTATGAAAATCCTATAAAATCCCAAATCCTGGAATTCCTGGAGCTGCTCCCGACCCAGCTCCGTGTCCAGGATCAGGGGATCCCAAAAAAACCTGGATAAAAACAGCAAAAATATGGGAAAATACCCCAAAATCCTATAAAAACCCCATAAAAACCATATTAAAATGTCATATAAAAACCCCATAAAAATTCCAAAAATTCCTTAAAATCCTACAAAAATCTCCCCATAATCCTGTAAAAACCCCAAAAGCCCCCAGTCTCGGTTTCAGGGTTTTTGGGATTTTTGGGGTTTTGGTTTTTTTGGTTTTTTGGGTTTGCGGTTTTTTGGGGTTTTAGGATTTTTCTGGTTTTTGGGGTTTGGGATTTGGGTTTTTGGGGTTTTGGGATTTTTGGGTTTATGGTTTTTAAGTTTTGGGGGTTTTAGGGTTTTTGTGGGGTTTGGGGATTTTGGGAATTTTGGATTTTGGGATTTTAGGATTTTGGGATTTTTGAGATTTGGGGTTTTTAGGGTTTGGGATTTTGGGCTGATTTAGGATTTGTGGCATTTGGGGTTTTTGAGGTTTTGGGGATTTAGGGTTTTGGGGTGTTTGGGATTTGGGGTGTTTGAGTCTGGGATTTTTGGTGTTTGGGGTTTGGGTGTTTGGGATTTAGGATTTTGGGTTGTTTTGGGATTTTAGGATTTTGGGGTTTGGGATTTGGGGAATTAGGGGTTTTTGGGATTTGGGATTTTGGGGTTTGGAGTTTTGGGTTTGGGATTTCTTGGATTTGGGATTTCTTGGATTTGGGATTTGGAATTTCTTGGATTTGGGATTTGGGGTTTTGGAGGTTTTGGGGTTTGGGGGTTTTTGGAATTTGGGATTTTGGGAATTTGGCGTGTTTGCGATTCGCGATTTGGGATTTGGGGAATTAGGGGTTTTTGGGATTTGGGATTTTGGGGTTTGGAGTTTTGGGTTTGGGATTTCTTGGATTTGGGATTTCTTGGATTTGGGATTTGGGGTTTTGGGATTTGGAATTTCTTGGATTTGGGATTTGGGGTTTTGGAGGTTTTGGGGTTTGGGGGTTTTTGGAATTTGGGATTTTGGGAATTTGGCGTGTTTGCGATTCGCGATTTGGGATTATGAGCGTTTGGGGGTGTTTGGGATTTTGGGGTTTGGGATTTTGGGCTGTTTTGGGATTTGGAGGTTTTGGGTTTGGGGGATTTTGGGGTTTGGGGGATTTTGGGGTTTGGGATTTTTGGGCTTTGGGGCTGTGTCACTCACCCGGCTCTGCCAGCCCGGCATGGGCTCCGCGCTCTGCCTGAGCCGCGCCAGCAGCGGCTGCAGCTGCGGGGGCAGCACCTCCGCGTCTGGGGTGAGAGGGGATTTGGGGCGGTTTGGGGGGGGTTTATGGGATTGGGGGGGAAAAGGGGATGGGAGACCCCAAATCCCACCCCAAACCACCCCAAATCCCACCCTAAATCCCACTCTGCAGCTGTGGGGGCAGCACCTCCGAGTCTGGGGGATTTAGGGGATTTTATGGGGGTTTATGGGATTTTAGGGGGGATTTTGGGATATTTAAGGGATGGGAAACCCCAAATCCCACCCCAAATCCAACCCTGCAGCTGTGGGGGCAGCAGCTCCCAGTCTGAGGGATTTAGGGGATTTCTATAGGGTTTTAGAGGGTTTTATGGGATTTTGTGTGGATTTTGGGGCATTTAGGGGTGTTCATGGGATGAGAGACCCCCAATCCCACCCTGCAGCTGCGGGCGCAGCAGCTCCGAGTTTGAGGGATTTAGGGGATTTTATGGAGTTTTAGGGGGTTTCATGGGGTTTTAGGGGATTTTATAAGATTTTAGGGGATCTCACGGGATTTTAGGGGGGATTTTGGGATATTTAAGGGATGGGAGACCCCAAATCCCACCCTGCAGCTGCAGGACCAGGAGACCCAAATCTGTGGGGTTTAGGGGGGGATTTTTGGGGTTTTGGGATGTTTTTTTAAGGTTTTTGGGGTATATTTGGTGTATTTTCATGGGGTATTTTGGGAGTAATTCTGTTTGTATTTGGGTATTTTTGGGGAGGTTTTGGGGTATTTTAGGGGAATTTGGGGGGCATTTTTGAGGTATTTTGGGGGTGTTTGGGGGTATCTTTTGGGGTATTTTGGGAGTAATTTTCTTTGTATTTTAGGGTTATTTTGGGACATTTTTGGGGTATTTTTGGGGTATTTTAGGGGTGTTTGGGGGTAATTTTCTTGTATTTATAAGGGTATTTTTTAAAATTTTTGGGGTGGGTTTGGGGTATTTTGGGAGGGTTTTTTGGGTATTTTTGAGGGAATTTAGAGGTATTTTTGGGGTAATTTTTTTTGTACTTTGGGGGTATTTTTGGAGTATTTTTTGTATTTTTTGTGGTGGTTTTTTGGGTACTTTTGAGGTATTTTTAGGCTCTCACCTGCCATGCTGAGCAGCTGGCCCACCCTGAGGGGTTTTGGGGTATTTTTGGGGATATTTTTGGGGTATTTTGGGGGCATCTTATGCAGGCATTTTTCTGCATTTTGGGGGGTATTTTTGTGGGTTTTTTTTCATATTTTGGGGGTAGTTTGGGGGTATTTTAGGGTATTTTAGGGTCTCACCTGCCATGCTGAGCAGCTGCCCCACCTTGAGGGGTTTTAGGGGTGTTTTTGGGGTATTTTTGGGGTGTTTTTGGGGTATTTTAGGGGCGTTTTGGGGTATTTTGGGGTGCTTTGGGGTCTCACCTGCCATGCTGAGCAGCTGCCCCACCTTGAGCGCCGCCCCCCGGGCCCGGCTGAGCGCGGCCACCAAACGCTCAGCGCTGCCCTCGGACAGGGCGGGACCTGCGGGACAGAGACCCCAAAATGGGGAGGGGACCCCAAAATGGGGATCCCGAAATTGGGGCGGGAATCACAAAAATGGGGAGGGGGGAACACAAAATTTGGGATAGGGACCCCAGAACTGGGGTTGGGGACCCCTGAACAGGGGAGGAGACCCCGAATTGGGGTGGGGATCCACAAATTGGGGTGAGGGACCCCCAAATTGGGATGGGGACCCCCAAAATGGGTATGGGGATCCCAGAACTGGGGTGGGGACCCCCAAAACTGGGGAGGGGGATGCCCAAAAATGGGGATGGGGAACCTGAAATTGGGGATGGGGACCCCCAAAATGGGGAGGGGGACCTCCGAAATGGGGCTGGGGGAAATTTGGGATGGGTGAGACCCCAATTGGGTCTGGGGGATTTGGGGAAGATTTGTGGGGGGATTTGGGGGGCATCAGACCCCAATTGGGTCTGGGGTCTCAGGGGGGATCTGGGGATCAGCCCCAGTTGGGTCTGGGGTCTCTTGGCTCTCTCACTCACCCTGGGGCCGTTCCTGCCCCCGCAGCCGCGTCCGGGCAGCCTTGGCCAAAGCCCCCAGACCCAATTCCAGAGCCAGACCTGAGGGGGACTCCAAACACTGAGAGACCCCAAAAACGGGAACCCCCAAAAGCCCCCAGAGCCAGACCTGGGGACACCAATGGGGGACCCCCAAATCCCAGTGACCCCCAGTCCATCCCAGTCCCCCAACTGCCCATTCCCAGTCCCTTCCTTCCCTCCCAGTGCTCCCAGTTCCCACATTCCCCATTCCCAGTCCCTCCCAGTTCTCCAATTTCCCACTCCCAATGCTCCCACTCCCTCCCAGTGCTCCCAGTTCCCATTCCCAGTTCCCCCTAATCCCTCCCAGTCCCCTCCCAGTTTCTCCCAGTCCATCCCAGTTCTCCAGTTTCCCATTCCCAGTCCATCCCAGTCCATCCCAGTTCCCTCCCACTTCCCTAATTCCCCATTCCCAGTCCCACCCAGTGCTCCCAGTTCCCCAATTTCCCTTTCCCAGTCCCCTCCCATTCCCTCCTCATCCCCTCCCAGTCCATCCCAGTCCATCCCAGTCCCTCCCAGTCCCTCCCAGTCCATCCCAGTGCTCCCAGTCCCTCCCAGTATATCCCAGTCCATCCCAGTCCCTCCCAGTGCTCCCAGTCCATCCCAGTCCCTCCCAGTGCTCCCAGTCCATCCCAGTATATCCCAGTCCATCCCAGTACCGGCCATGCTCGCAGCCCGCCTCACTCTCCCCACGGGCACCGGGCGCCCCCGGCCCCGCACGGCGACCTTTGGGGGGGGCACAGAGTGAGAGACCCCCCAAAATACCGGCACCCCAAAATCTGGGACCCCAAAAAGAGCCGGGACACCCCAAAACCGGGGAAATCCCAAATACCGAGATCCCAAAATTGGGGAGACCCAAAATACCGACACCCCAAAATCGGGGATACCCCAAATACTGACACCCCAAAATTTGGGACCCCAAAATCCGGGATCCCCGCCAAAAAAAGGGGACCGGGACCCCCCCAAATTGGGACCCCCCTAAAATCCGGGGCACCCTAAAATCCGGGACCCCCCAAAATCTGGGATCCCCAAAATCGGGGGCACCCAAATCCGGGACCCTCCAAATCAGGAACACCCCAAAATCGGGGACCCCCCAGGTCTGGAACATCCCAAAATTCGGGAACCCAAAAATCTGGGAATCCCAAAAATCTGAGGACACTCCAAAATCGGGGACCCCAAAATCGGGGACCCCCCAAAATTTGGGACACCTCAAAATCCGGGATCCCCAAATCTGGGGCATCCCAAAATCTGGGACCCCCAAATCTGGGAAACCCCAAAATCGGGGACACCCCAAAATCCGGGACCCCCCAAATACCAAGACCCCAAAATCAGGGACCTCAAATCCAGGACCCCCCAAAATCTCGAAGCTCCAAAATCCAGGACATCCCCAAATCGGGGACACCCCAAAATCGGGGGACCCCCGAAGCTGGGGCACCCCAAATCAGGAACCCCACATCCCGAACACTCCAAATCCGGGACAGCCCCCCAAAATCCGGGACCCCAAAATCTGGAACCCCCAAATCCAAGGCCCCCGAACAAAGCCCCGCGCCCCCTCTCCAATTACCAGGGCTCTGCCAAAACAGAACCAGGACCCCCCACAAATACCGGGACCACCCCCCAGATTCTGCTACCCCCCCCCCCCAATAAAAGGGCCTGGACCCCCCAGCATATCAGGACCCTTCCCCAGAATAGTGGGAACCCCCCAAATACCGAGACCCCCCCTAAAAGAGCTGGGACCCCCCCAAATACTGGGACTCCCTCCAAAAAAGGGCCCGGACCCTCCACCCCCATAAATACCGGGACCCCCCCAAATACCGGGACCCTCCCAAGTACAGATCCAGGGCCCCCCAAAATACTGGGACCAGCCCCCCAAAAAAGGGGCAGGAGCCCCCCAAAATATCGGGACCCCCCAAAATATCGGGACCAGCCCCCAAATTCCGGGACTCCCTCTCAAAAAAAGGGCGGGGAACCCCCCAAAACGATCAGCCCCTCCCCCAAATCCGAGACCCCCCCCCAAATGCCAAGAACCTCCCAGAAAGGGCCGAGACCCTCCCAAAAATTGTCGGGAACCCCCCCAGATACAGGGAACCCCCAAAACAGGAGCCGGGACCCCTCCCCAAACACCCGAACCCCCTCCCCGCAAAAAGGGGCCGGGACCCCCCAAATACCGGGACCATCCCCCAAATTCTGGCACCCCCCCAAAAAAGGGCCAGGATCCCTCAGATACCGGGAGCCCCCTCCCCAAAGATGTCCGGGAACGCCCTCCCCAAAATACTGGGGACACCCCCAAAACAAAGGACAGGGACCCCTCAAAATTTCGGGACCCCCCAAAAGAGCCAGAACTCCCCCCAAAAAAAGGCCCAAGACCCCCCCAAAAGAAGGGCCAGGACCCCCCCCAATTAATGGCACCATTCCCGAAATTCCGGGACCCCTCCCCAAATAAAGATGAGGGACCGCTCCAAATTCCGGGACTCCCCAAAAAGGGGTCGGGATCTCCCCCCCAAATACTGGGACCCCCCCCAAAATGGCCGGGACCCCCCAAAACAACGGCTGAGACCCCTCCCAAATACCCGGACCCCACAAGGAAAGGGTCGGAACTGCCCGAAATGCCCAGAATCTCCCAAAAGGGGCCGGGACCCCCCGGGACCCCCCCAAAACCAGGGTCGGGACCCCCCAAATACCAGGACCCCCCAAAATAATGGCCGGGACGCCCCCCAAATCCAGGACCCCCCAAAATAATGGCCGGGACAGCCCCAAAAGAGCGGGGACCTCCCCAAAATCCTGGGACCCCCCTAATACCGCGACCCCCCCCCCCAAAAAAAGGGGCCGAGACACCCCCAAATGAGCCGGGACCCCCTCTAAATACCGGGACCACCCCCCAAATTCCGAGACCCCCCCAAAAAGGGGCCCCCCAAAATACCGGGACCCTCCTCAAAAAAGTCGGGACCCCCCCCCAAATCCCGGGACCCTCAAATGCCGGGAGCCCCGAAAAAAAGAGCCAGGACCCCCTCTAAATACCGGGACCACCCCCCAAATTCCGGGACCCACCAAAAAGGGCCGGGACCCCCCCGAAATACAGCCAGGACCCCCCAAATACCGCGACCCCCCCAAAAAAGCGGCCGGGACCCCCCAAAATCCCAGGACTTCCCCCGCCCCCCAAAGTCTCGGGACCCCTCCCCAAAAAAGGGCGGGACTCCCCCAAAACCCTGAGAGCCCCCAAAATCCCAGGATCCCTCCCCAAAAGGAGACAGGACCCCCAAAAAGGGCCGGGAACCCCCCAAAATCCCAGGACTGCCCCAAAAAGATCAGGAACCCCCCCCAAATCCCAGGACCCCCCTAAAAAGGAGCCCCCCAAGTCACTGACCTGATTTTGGGGGGGGTCTCGGCTGGTTTTGGGGGTGTCCCTGTTGATTTTGGGGGTGTCCCCGTTTTTGGGGGTGTCCCCGTTTTTGGGGGGGTCAGGGCCGAGCCCCCCCAGGGCCCCCCCCGGGCGGTGAAAGGCCCGAGGGGACCCCCGGGACAGGAGGAGCATTGGGGGGGGCACCGCGAATTGGGGGGGAAACGGGAATTGGGGGGCAAAGGGGGGAAATTTGGGGGTTCAGGGGCAAAATCGGGGGCGCTCAGGGAATTCGGGGAGCAAAGGAAATTTGGGGGGCACAGGGGACTGGGGGTTCGGGGGATCACGAGGGGACTCAGGGAATTGAGGGGCGGCTCCGGGACTTGGGGGGCCAAGGGGAATTTGGGGGGATCGCGGGGGATTTTGGGGCTCTCGGGTTGACTTCCGGGGGGCTCAGGAGGGTTCAGGGGGCGATTTTTGGGGTTATTTTGGGGGGGGGTCTCGGGGTGGGTTAGGGAGGGTCTCGGGGTGGGATTTTGGGGCGTTTGGGGGGATTTTGGGGGTTCCCGGGGTTGGTTAGAGGGGTCTCGGGGTGGGTTTGGGGGGATTTTGGGGGAATCCCGGGGCGGGTCAGGGGGGGCCAGGAGGAGGTTTTGGGGATATTTTGGGGCGGTTTCGGGGGATTTTGGGGCTCCGGGGGTCCCCGCTCGGCTCCGTTCCCGCGCTCCCCGCGTGCCCTTGCGCCGCTTCCGGGTCCGAAGGCCCCGCCCCCAGCACCGCCCCTTCCCGGCCGCAGCCAATCAGAGCCGGGCAGCTTGCGAAGGCCACGCCCACTGGCGAGGCAGCGCCCCCTGGTGGATCCCGGGAAAAGCGACGGGACCCCTCCCCAAAACGGGGGGTGGAGCCCCCCCAAAACACCAAAACTGCTTAAAACACTCAAAAAAATAATCTAAAAAACCCAAATATCCCAAAACTCAGAAAATCCACCAAAATCCCCCGAAAAACTAGAGAAAAATCACATAAAAGCCCTAAAAATTCCATTTTTTTATTTTGGGGAGGGGTCTTCAAGGGTTTTAATTTGGGGAGGGGTCGGCAGGGGGTGGAGCCCCCAAAACCCTGCAAAAAAACCCAAAAATGCCCCAAAAATCATAAAAAAACACCCTAAAATCTCATTTTATACTTTGCGGAGGGGTCTACAGAGGTTTTAATTTGGGGAGGGGTCTGCGAGGGATGCAGCCCCAAAACCGCCCCAAAACCCCTAAAATCACAAAAAACCCCCAAAATCCTGATTTTTATTTTGGGGAGGGGTCTCGGGGGACTTAATTTGGGGAGGGCTCTGCTGGGGGACCCCAGACCCAAATGGAGACCCCAGACCCAATTTGGGCCTCAGACCCCTCCCCAAATTGGGACCTCCACCCCAAATCCCGCACCTGAGACCCCTCCCCAACTTGGGAGCCCCCAAACCCAAATCGCGACCCCAGACCCAATTCGGGGTCCCCCAGCCCGGTCGGGACCCCAGACCCAATTTGGGAGCCCCCAGACCCAAATCCTGCACCCCCTCCTGGGTTTGAGACCCCTCCCCAAATTGGGAATCCTCTGAACTCAAACTGGCAGCCCCCAGACCAAATTCGGGAGCCCTGACCCGGTTCGGGACCCCAGACCCAAAATAGGAACCCCCAGACTCAATTTGGGAGCTCCCACCCAATTCATGACCCCAGACTCAAATTAGGAGCCCCCAGACCCAATTCGGGATCACCGAGCTAATTTGCGATCCCAGACCCAAATCGAGAGCCCCCAGACCCAATTCGAGGTGACTAAGCCCAGTCTGGACCCCAGACCCAAACTGGGGGGACGCCGACTCAAAATGGGAGCCCCCAGACCCAAATTGGGAACCCCCCTGGGGCTGAGACCCCTCCCCAAAATTGGAAGCCTCCAAACCCCATTTGCGACCCCAGACCCAATTTGGGGTCACCCAGCCCAGTCGGGACCCCAGACCCAAATGAAGACCCCAGACCCAATTCGGGGTCGCCGAGCTCATTCAGGACCCCAGACCCAAACTGGGAACCCCCAGACCCAAATTGGGACCCCACCCCAAATTGGAACCCCCGGACTCACACTGGGACCCCCCAGACCCAATTCAGGATCCCCATTCGAGTCCCCAGACTCAAATTGGGAACCCCCAGACCCAAATCCCGACCCCTGACTCAATTTGGGGTCCCTGAGCCCGTTTGGGACCACAGACCCAAAATAGGAAGCCCCAGACCCAAACTGGGAGCCCCCCTGGGGCTGAGACCCCTCCCCAAATTGGGAGCCCCCAGACTCAAAAGAGGCTCCCCCCTCATCCTGAGACCCCTCCCCAAAATTGGAGCCCCCCGACCCAAACTGGGGGGACCCTGACCTGAAGTGGGGGGAGCCCTCCTCGGCCTGAGGCCCCTCCTGTAACACAGAGCCCCCAGACCCAAATTGGGAATCGGCTTCAGAGAGAGAGCCCTGCTAGGGGGCAAACCCCAAACCGAGACCCCAAACCGAGACCCCAGACCCAAACCCCGACCCCAAACCGAGACCCCAGACCCAAACCGAGACCCCAAACCGAGACCCCAGACCCAAACCGAGACCCCAAACCGAGACCCCAGACCCAAACCCCAACGCCAAAGGATACGGGACAAGCAGGGGCTGCCCCAAACCCCAAACCCCAAAGGGTATGGCATGAGCAGGGACCTCCCAAACCCCAAATGGAGCCCCCAGACCCCAAATGGAGCCCCCAAACCCGGACCCCAGACCCCAAAGGAGACGGGAGGAGCAGGGCCCCCCCCAAACCCAGACCCCAAAGGATTCCCCAAATGGAACCTGCAGACCCCAAATCCAGAGCCCGACCCCCAAAGGATCCTGGATGAGCAGGGAGCCCCCAAAGCCCAAAGCGGACCCCAAACCCCAAACCCTCACCCCAAAAGGAGCCCCCAAACCCCAAACGGGGCCCCAAAGGACACGGGACGAGCAGGGGCCGCCCCGCCAGCCCCCCTGGAGCAGCTCCTGGGCCAGAGAGGCCAAATGGGGGTTGAAAAACCCCAAAATAATCCCATAAACATCCCAAAAACATCCTGAGAATCGCAGCAAAAAAATCCCAAACTTATCCCGAAAAACAACCACAAATCACCTCAAAAACATCCCAAACTCACCACAAAAACATCCTGAAAATCACCTCAAAAACATCCCACAAACATTCCAAAACCACCCCAAAACCATCCCATAACCTTCCTGAGAATCACCCCAGAATCACTCCAAAAACATGAAAAACCGCCATAAATCACCCCAAAACCTCACCAAAAATATCCCAAAATCACTCAAAAAACGACTGCAAACCCATGCCAAACCACCCCGAAACCCATCCCAAAACCCCCAAAAATATTCCTAAAAATACCCCCAAAAACATCCCAAAATCTCCCCAAAACACTCCAAAATCCCCCCAAAAAACGCCAAATCCCCCAAAAATCCCTGAGAGCTGGGGACCCCCTCAGTGACCCCAGGAACAGCTCCCGGCCAGAGAGGCCAAATGGGGGCCAGAAACCCCAAAATGATCCTAAATCTCCCCCAAAACACCCTGAGAGTTACTCCAAAATCATCCTGAAAGCTACCCCAAAATCACCCCAAAATGTCCCAAAACCGCCCCAAAAATCTCCATAAATCACCCCAAAGCCGTCCTGAAAACCGCCCAAAAAAACCTCCTGAAAAATCACCCCAAATCCCCCAAATCGTCCCAAAATCACCCCAAATTCCCCCAAAAGCCCCTCAAAATGCCTCCCAAACGCCCTCAAAGGTCCCCAAGCCCCGGCAAAACCCCAAATCCCCCCCAAATCCTCCCAAATTCCCCCAAACTGCACAAAATCCTCCAAGGCCCCCCCAGCCCCCTAAAATCCCCCAAAACCCCCAAATCTCCCTTAAAACCCCCCTCAAAAATCCCTCAAAAGCCCCTAAAATGCTCCTGAACACCCCCAAATCCCTCCAAACACCCCAAACCTGCCCCAGACCCCCTCAGGGCCCCCCAAATATCCCCAAGACCTTCCCAGGACCCCCCAAATCCTCCCAAATCCCCTCAGGACCCCACAAAATCAACCCAAACCTTCCCATAAAACCTCCAGAAAATTAAAAAAAAAAACCCCAAAATTCCCAAAAACTCCCCCAAATCCCCCCTAAAACCCCCAAGCACTCCCAAATGCTCAAAAAATAACCCCCAAAACCCCCAAAATTCCCCCAAAATAATAAAGCCCTCCCAAAATCTCCCTCCAAAATCCCCCCAAACCCAACAACCCCCCCAAAAAAACCAAAACCTTTGGCAGGGGGTTTGGGAGAATTTGGGGTTTTGGGGAAATTCTTGGGGTATTTTATTTGGTTTGGGAGGATTTGGGGAGATTTTAGGGGGATTTTGGGGGCTTTTGGGGGATTTTACTTGGCTTGGGAAGGTTTGGCTGGATTTGGGGGGATTTTTGTAGTTTTTGGGGGGTTATTTTATGTTTTAAAAGGCTTTTGGGGCTTTTGGGGGGATTGGGTGGATTTTAAGAGGATTTTGGGGCTTTTTGAGAGGACTTTTTAGGTTTTGAGGGGATTTTGGGGGATTTGGAGGGACTTTACTGGGTTTGGAGGCGATTTTGGGGTGATTTTTTGGGGTTTTGTGGGGTTTGGGGGAACCTTTGGGGGTTTTGAGGGAATTTTTGGGACTTTTAGGGGACTTTATTTGGTTTAGGGGGATTTGTTTTATGGGCGGGATTTTGCAGGGATATAGAGAGATTTTGGGGTTTTTGGGGGCATTTTTGGAAGGTTTTGGGGGATAATTTTGATTTTTCTGGGGGTATATTATGATATTTTGAGGCGATTCTGGGGGCTTTGGGGGCATTTTTGGTGATTTTGGGGGCATTTGTGTGGTTATGGAGGGGTTTGGGGGAATTTTGGGGGGTTTGTGAGGGATTTTGGGGGGTTTTGGGGGGATTTTATAGGTGTTGAGGGAATTTTAGAGGGTTTTGGGGGGACTTCATCGTGTTAGGGGGATTCCTGGGGTTTTTGGGGCTGTTTTGGGGGTATTTGGGGGGTCTGGGGGGATTTTGAGGGGATTTATTTGGCTTGGGGGGATTTTTTAGGTTTGGGGGGGGGGTTTTTGGCATGGTTTTTGGGGCATTTTGGGGCCATTTGTTTGGATTGGGCGATTTTGGGTTGGTGGGGGGGAATTTTTGAGGCTTTGGGGATTTTGAGGGGATTTGGGGGAGTTTTGGGGAGATATGGAGGGATTTTGTGCTTTGCATTGGGGACTTTTGGAAGAATTGGTTGCATTTTGGATTATTTTGGAGTGTTTGAAGAGATTTGGGGGGGCTGTTTGGGTTTTGGGGGGGATTTGGAGAGGATTTTGGGGGGACCTGATTGGGGTTTTTGGGATTTTTTTGGGGCAGGCTTGGGGTATTTGGGGGCTTTGGAGGGATTTTGGGGCGATTTGGGAGTTTTTGGTGGGATTTTTGGGAGGATTTGGGGGAAATTTTGGGGGACTTTATCAGGTTTAGGAGATTCTTGGAGTTTTGGGGGTGGTTTTAGGGGGATTTGGAGAGTCCTGGGGGGATTTTGGGGTTCTTTGGGGGGGATTTGGGTTTTTTTGCGGTGGTTTTAGGGGAATTTGAGAGGATTTTGGGGCATTTTTAAAAGTTTTGTGGGGATGTTGGGGGCTCTTGGGGGATTCTGTGGGGTTTGGGGGGGCTTTGAGGGATTTAGGGGAATTTTGGGGTGTTTTGGGGAACTTCAATGGGCTTGGGGGGATTTGGGCAGATTTTTTGGGTTTTGGGGGGATTTTAGAGGAAATTCAGGCAGATTTTGGGAGGATTTGGGGGTGTCTCGATTTGGGCAGACAGGATTCTGCTAAGGAAGGCAGGAGCCTCTCCTGAAATGGAGAATGTAAACCCTCCCCACCCCTCCGAATCGCTATAAATTTTAAATTAAGGGGCTCTCAGGCAAAAAATATGGGAGTAGGAAATAACAGATCTTTATTAGGGAAAAGAAAAAAAAAAGGATAAAATCAACAATGCAGTGCACATGAACAACACTGACAGAGTCAGAACCCAGCCTGACACCCTGTGGGTCAGGGTGTTGGCAGCAGTCCCATTGGAATTGTGGCTCAGCCCTCCTGCAGTGTCAGGGGTGGCTCTGCTGCAGCAGGATCCTGTAGAGAAGGATGGATTCCTCCTCTGAAGACCCAGTGAGAGAAGAGGCAGCTGCTGTTCCTCTGGGGAATCCCAGGGAGAAAGCCGTGCTGGTGTCTCAAAAACTTCTGGATTATATCTGGGTGGGAATGCTTGGCTCCTCCCTCTGGGCAGAGCATCTCACAATGGGATTTAGAGTTCTTATCAGTCATGCAGTGACATTCGATAGTCTGTTATCAGCAGATGTCCCCTTCCGAGGGAGGAGTGATTGTGGTCACTCAAAGAGAGAGAGAGAAGGCAAACTGCCCACTCGACAAAATATAATCTGCCATGCAGATGGTAATGGAAAACATCTCGCATTGCAATCTTCAACATTCCACCAAGGTGTCACCGTGGTCTCCTGAGTCCAGGTAACAATTCAGAGTTGAGATTCCACCATCGTGTCACCATGGTCTCCTGGGTGACAATTCACACTTGGTTCCATGAGATTCCACAGTGTCACCATGGTCTCCTGGGTCCCATGAGGCCTCTCTCTGTGTCACAGTGCTCTCCGTGGTTTCCTGAGAAGCTGATGTGTTGACAGTTGACCCTTGGTTCCTCGAGATTCCATTGCATCCCAGTGGTGTCCCTGGTTTCATAAAGCCCAGGTTTATCACAAGGGAGCCTTGGTTTCAGGATATTCCATTGTGGCACAATGGTCTCACCACTCTCTGAGGCTGCACCGTGAAACAGTGGGCACCTGGTTCCATGAGATTCCGTGGGGTAACAGTCAATTCTTTTGCTTCTTTTCTGCCAAGGTCGGGACGAAATCCCAAGACAGAATTTCTTGTTTGGACTCAGGTGTTCATTAGCTCTTGTCTCTAGAACAGTCTCACAAGCTGTGAGTTCTGCAGCACTTCACTAACAAGGTAAAAATGGAGCCCCATCTCTCTCTCTGCAAGGTCTTTTAAGAATAAACTGTCCAATTAACAAATAACACCTAAATTGTTTTTACTTTTAACCCAATAACCAACCACCCATGCCTAACAATGGGGACTTTTTTATCCAATTACACAATACCACCCAAACTCAAGGAGGAAGAGGAACAGGAGAAGGAGAAGGAGAAGGAGAAGGAGAAGGAGAAGGAGAAGGAGAAGGAGAAGGAGAAGGAGAAGGAGAAGGAGAAGAAGGAGAAGGAGAAGGAGAAGGAGAAGGAGAAGGAGAAGGAGAAGGAGAAGGAGAAGGAGAAGGAGAAGGAGAAGGAGGAGGAGAAGGAGAAGGAGAAGGAGGAGGAGGAGAGGGAGGAGAGAAAGAAAAGAAGAAGAAGAAGAAGAAGAAGAAGAAGAAGAAGAAGAAGAAGAAGAAGGAGAAGGAGAAGGAGAAGGAGGAGGAGGAGGAAGAAGAGGAAGAAGAAGTAGAAGAAGAAGGCAAAGAAAAAGGATCAGCCTCCACCCTAAAACCTCCATCTTGCTTTGTATATATTACTATATTCTAAAACCTTAAACTCCAAGTTTTCCACCCTGTGATATTACACCCTTCTATTCAAACTCCACACCCATAATCCCAGTTCTATCATTCCATTTTGGAAGCCTTCTCCACAGCCTCAGATCAAATGCAGTGTTCTCTTGGGGGTCAGTGTCTGTCAGCTCAGAAAATCCGAAATTAGCAGCAGCCAGGGTTCCAACAGGTAACAATGTTCTCCTGTGTTCCAGTAGGTTCCATCAGGCCCAGCTCTGTCCCCATGGACACCTGGTTCCAAGAGATTCCATGGGGTAACAATGTTCTCCAGTGTTCCATCAGGCTGAGTGTCACCATGGACACTCAGTTCCATGGGCAGTGGCTGTGTCCCAGTGGCACCTGTGTTCCAGGGCACCCTAGTCTGACCAGGCACAGTTTGTTCCAGGACATTCCATGGAGTCCCAGCGGTCACTTGGGTTCCGTGCAGGTGCCTGGGGAGCGGGAGCTCAGCCCAAATATCCTGCGGGTCCCTGGGCTGGTGTTTTTTGAGGGGAACCTTTGGATCTTGCAGGGCTCCAAAGCTGAGCTGCGGATGCCCCTTGGGACAGAGTGGAGCATGATGGAGCCAGGAGACCCTGATGGAAGCCAGGAGACCCTGATGGAAGCCAGGAGACCTGATGAAGCCAAGGCTGCAGCGGGACACAGAGGGACCTCATGGGAGCCAGTAGACTGTTGTGAGGCTGTGGAACAACGTGGCACCGAACTTTCACTGGGGCTTGACAGAAGTTCCTGGAGACAAGGAAGAGCCGCAAGGCTCCGGAATCAGCGTCTGCAGGAGGATTTCCTGCTCCCTCCTGGGATGCTGGTGGACAATAAAGCCTGTGTCAGCCTCCCAGGTGTCCGGCTGTGTCACCAGTGGGGGCCACATCTGGGGAGACGCCCCATCAGCCCTGGCCCGGCTGCTCCTCCTGGCTAGGCGTGGAGCTGCTGGGAGCCTGGGCTGGGGGGGATCCTCAGGGCTGTGCAAGGAAAGGTTCCCCACAAGCAGCACTGGAATGAGATGTGCAGTGTGAAAAACGCCAATCACTTGTTTTTACAATTTTACAAGTTTAATATTAATAAAATGTTTATAAAAATAGTAATATAATTAGAGTAATAATAATTTGGACAATTTGAATTAGGACAATATGAGACAATAGAGACAAAGAGTTACAGACATCCGGGTACCTTTTTCTGGGCACCGCAAGCCTGAAAAATGACCCCCGGTAACAAAGAATTAACCCTTAAAAACAATAGCCTGTTGCATATTCATACATGTCATACATGATGCATAAATTCCATTCTAATACAGGATTCCGCCTGGTCATCGTCATCATCTTCCTCTGAATCCTAACAGTGCCTTCAAGGTGGGAAGGATTAGTTTCTTATGATAAGAAGGCAATAAATTCATTTTCTCTGGAAGATTTAGGTGTCCTGTGGCTGCTATCTTGCTGCAAGTCCTTACTTTAAAAAAGAATCCTACATAGCACAGTTTCTATTTCAACATTTTTATAACCTAAAGCTATATTTAACACACTACTAAAGAGAATTAATACGGCATTACTTTCTAACACAAGACATATAATATTCATTTTAATATTTGCAAAAAGCCAATCATAAAATATGTATTTTTCACATACTGGGAGCAGCCACTGCCAGTGTCAGGACCCCCCAATGTCACCCTGAGGGCCATCTGCAGCTCGGCTTTGGAGCCCTGCCAGCTGCAAACATCCCCCCCAAAAAACCCAAACACAGGCACCCCCCGGGATGTGTTAAAAATCAATTGTTTTCACTGGGACTTGAGTGGTTCTGTATTGGAAAAAAAGGCTCCCAATATTACCAGTTAGATTGTGCCTGGGCCAGTCTGACCCTCGCTGCTGGGCCAAAGGCAGCAACTGCGGTGTATCACCCCAGTGATGCCTCGGCTTGCTGGTGGTTGCAGCTGGGCACTGAACAAGTCCAGGCTTGTAAGGGACCCCGTTACCTCAGGAGGGATAGCTTCAGGCGATGGTGAAGAGAAAAAGGAGAGGATTCTGCTGGAGGGTTTAATGTCCAGAGGTTTATTCCATGGTTACAGAGGTCTGAACGTGAGGAGCTGCTCCAACAGAACCATGACCGCATGGTCTGATCACCTTTTTAAGCTCAGGGACAGGGGGAGGGGAGGTACAGGTGAGCCACCAACCAGGTGAGAGGGGCAGGGTCTCAGAGGAAGATGACACCCAGCCAGGCCAATGACCCCTGGGCCTGAGGGGCATCCTTTGAACTTGACCAACCACACGACGCCTTGCTGGAACGTTCAGCCTGATTGACAGGACTCACTCAGCATGGGGGCAAGGGGGAAGGGATAGACGTACAGGCACACCTGGGAAAGTGACCTGGAAGGCCAAAATGGGACATCACAGCACACCACAACATCTCCCCCTAGTTTTGTTTAAAAAGAAGAGGACTATGTTTGTGGTGCAGAATGATTGCCAAACCATGGTTGGTAAATCAGTTCTTCCTCTACAGGAGGGTCAGTGTTTTCCACTGAGGCTTCTAGGTCATCCATTGGAGCACTGAGGGCTTCCAAATGGTAGACCTCAGGAGGGGGAGATGAGCTTGAAACTAACTTGAGAACCATGCGTTTGATTAGTCCAAAAACAATGCTAAAAACTACAATAACTATAACTAAAATAAACAGCACTAAAAACAGAGTTTTCAGAATAGATCCCAACCAGCCCGAGAGTCCCCAGCCTTTGAACAGTTCATTCAGCCAGTCGTCAGTTTCTCTGTTGATGTCTGAGAGCCGTTGTCAAGGTAGTCCATACGTGGTTTGGGCTGAGGCACTATGCAGGAGGTCACAGGTGGGATGATCACGAGTAGGACGAGAAGCAGGCTCGGTCTCATGGCGTCTCGAGGCTACACATGAACAGTGGGATCTAAACTGGTACAAAAACTTGAAACAAACATATATTATAAACTATTCCAGATAGGAGGCTTAAATGGAATTTCCTCCAGAGAACACGGGCGGCGTTTTCTTCTCCAGGCAGCATGAGCAACCTGGGGTGCTTCTGTAGATTTCTCTGAGACCTTGGGAACATAGGGCTTTACCCATTTGGAAGGGACCCACCTTAAACCAGAGGGGGTGGACACACAGGCATATCCACGTCCCCAAGTAACCAATTTGTAAGGTCCCACCATTTTCCAAGTCTCAGGGTCCTTTACTAAAACTGGAGGTTTTTCCTTAATTAACCTATGATTGCTCCCCCCAAAGTGGCGTAGGATGGGTGGGTTTAGGCTGTCAAAAGAACAATTCAGAAAATTTATTGTGAATAGCGCCCTGGATAACCAGATGTGGGGAGGTTCTACCTTCAGAACCTGTTGTTGCTGGTCCAGGACCCTTTTAAGATCACGGTGAGTTCTTTCTACAATGGCTTGACCTGTAGGGGAGTAGGGGATGCCAGTTTTGTGCTCTACTCCCCATTGCTGCAGGAAGCTCCCGAATTCCTTGGATTTGTAAGCAGGCCCATTATCAGTTTTCAGCTCCTTGGGGATGCCCATGAAAGAAAAAGCCTGCAAGAGGTGCTTAGTAGCATCAATAGATGATTCTCCTGTGTGGGCAGAAGCATAGACCGCTCCAGAAAAGGTATCTACACTAACATGAACATATTTCTGCCGCCCAAAAGACTGTATGTGTGTTATATCTGTTTGCCACAGTTCACAACTGTTCAGTCCCCTTGGGTTTGCTCCCGTACTCACTGTAGGGAGTGCATGTTGTTGGCAATTTGGGCATGTGGCCACAATCGCTTTGGCCTGTTCTCGAGTGATGTTAAACTGACGAACCAGGCCAGGTGCATTTTGGTGGAAAAGCTGGTGGCTGATTTTTGCCTGTTCAAAAACATTTGGGAGAGTGGCCATCACTGCAGGTGCAGCAAGAGCATCTGCCCTTCTGTTGCCTTCAGCAATAAACCCTGGCAAGTCAGTGTGTGACCTGACGTGCATCACATAAAATGGTTGCTCTCGGTGAGTGACTAACTTTACCAGCTTTGAGAGCAATTCGAAAAGTGCGATGTTAGACACATCTTGCAGTATTGCTTGATCTGCCCTGGATACTACTCCTGCCACATATGCAGAGTCTGTAATCAGATTAAATGGTTCTGAGAACCTTTCAAAGGCCCTAACAACTGCAGCCAATTCAGCAACCTGAGGTGAACCTTCCACCTCAGCAATGTCTGTCTCCCACTGCTGGGTTTGAGGATCCTTCCAAGTCATAACAGACTTGTGGGACCTCCCGGATGCATCTGTGAAGACAGTTAGAGCCCTTTTTAAAGGTCTCCTACTTAGAGCACTTCTCAGTTTTAAGGTAAATTGAACATCTTGTTCGAACAATTTGTGAGCGGGCCGCACTACCGAAATTTGTCCTGAGTAGGAATCCAGAGCAAACTGCAACACTTCATTTTCTTGAAACAATTGTTCCAGTATTTTCATAGTATTTTGACCTGATTTTAACTCAACTGGAATGTGAATGCACTTAAAATCACATCCTGCTAACTCCCTGATCCGGGTCCTTGCTTTTCGGATCAGTTCTGCTACCAGCTCCTGAGGCTTTGTCAGTCTCTTGGACCTTTTGTGATTGAGGAAAACCCATTCTATGATCAAGAGAGGGTCCCTCTGGTCCCGGTCCTTTTTTGGTGTGTTCTTTGCCTTAGGTGTTTGTTTTTCCTCCCACTGGAAAATAATTCCATGGAGATGTGGCAACTTACCTAGGATGATAAATTTGAATGGCAGGTCAGGCCGGCATCGGTTGGCCTGTCTTGTGGACATTGCAATCTGAACCTTTTCTAGAGCTTTCCGTGCCTCTGGGGTAATAGACCTAGGAGCACCTGGGTCCTCTCCCCCTTTCAATAAATTGAAAAGAGGGGCAAGGTCTTTGTTAGTCAGACCGAGCCATGGTCTTACCCAATTCAAAGACCCACACAACTTGTGGACATCCGCAAGGGTCTTGATCTTTGGATTGATTTCTAATTTTTGAGGAACAATGGTCCTATTTCCAATTTCTAAGCCCAAATACTTCCAAGGTGGCATCTTTTGAATTTTCTTTTCCTGGAGCTCGAACCCTGCAACAATCAATGCATCGATCGTTAGGTCAAGCGCATGCGTGAGTAAATCATCATTGGGGGCACACACAAGGATATCATCCATATAATGATAGATGATGGCCTTCTCTGCGGCTGCACGTACTGGGGAAAGCAGGAAAGACACATACCACTGGCAAATAGCTGGAGATACCTTTAATCCCTGAGGAAGAACGGTCCAATGGTACCTTTTCATAGGGGATTCCATATTAATAGAAGGGACTGAGAATGCAAAACGCGGTGCATCGTCAGGGTGCAAGGGGATTTGGAAAAAACAATCCTTAATATCAATAACAGCTAATTTCCAATCTTGGGGAAGCATTGTTGGGGATGGCATACCAGGTTGGGGAGAACCCATATCTTCAATTACATTATTAATTTGTCGGAGGTCGCAGAGGAGCCGCCATCTCTTTTTGTCAGCTTTTTGGATGACAAACACTGGAGAGTTCCATGGGGACATGGTCTCCACAATGTGGCCCTTTTTTAGTTGCTCTTCCACTAGTTCTTCAAGCACCTTTATTTTTTGTTTACTTAGCGGCCACTGTTTCACCTGAACTGGTTTGTCTGTTATCCACTTCAGTTTTGGGGTGGGGCGCTGTTGTTCAGTGACTGCTGTACAAATATGCTGTGGAGAGTCTGGAATATCAATTGTGACACCCCACTGGGCCATTAAATCTCTCCCTAACAAAGGTTCTGAATAATCCAACACAAATGGACGGATATTAGCCAATTGTCCGTTTGGTCCCTCAAATTGAATAATGCTTTTGGATTGTCTTGCCAATTGCAGACCTCCTACACCTTGAAGGTGACCGGCAACATTTTGCAAAGGCCAATGTGCTGGCCAGTCTTGTACTGGAATCACTGTGCAGTCTGCACCTGTGTCTACAAGCATCTCAATGCGTTTAGACTCCCCACCCCCAGTGACATTACACCATAATTTGGGTTTGTCTTTTCCAATAACTTGGACCCGGGCGACTGTGGGCCCTTGTTTTTTGATATTTTCAGGTAAAGATGGCACAGGGATAGCTTGTGCAACAATTTGTCCTTTGGGAAGAAACAGGGGTGGGTGGAAACAATGCAGGCCGAGAACGAATTGCTCAGGATCTGATGTTGTCATTCCTGGAGCAATTTCGATCTCTTGTGGTGTGTGTTTGGTGTCCCCAATGACGATGTACTTACAACTAATCCAGTTCCAAGTACCTTTCTGTTCAGGATTTACAGACACAAAATGCCAATCAGTGTCCTCCAGATGGAGTGACTCAGTCAGCTGCAACCTGTAAGGCTCATTGACAGAAGACGTGGTTAACACAGGATCACCTAAATCATACACAGTCTTTGAAGCACCTGCTTCACTTACACAATCATTAATATTATCGCACGCTTGATTTGTTTTGCTACCCTTATTCCCTTGGCCTGCTCTTTTTGTGTCTGCGCGCCTGGCAGGCCGGCGCTGGCTCTTTAGTTTTTTTGTTGTTGTTGACCCCCAGGGAGGGCTTGTAGTTCTCCTCCCCTGCCATTTCTAAATTCATCAAATTCCCTTTTCAGGGGGCACTGGTTACTCCAGTGCCCTAGGTTGTTACAAAGCAGGCATGGTTTTGTGGGCTCAACCATTGCTGGTCTCCGCTGCTGCCCAGGGTACTGCTGTGATGAGGGGAAAGGCGCAGGGCTGGCAACGGCGACACGCTGGGGTGGTCTTGGCAGCAGCCTTGGTCTGGTGTCTTCAGCTACACTCATCAGAGGCACTTTCCTGTTACACACTAGAAGCATATCTTTTAACGTTGGAGAAGGTTGAAAAGGAAGGCTCAGGATTGCCGTTTGACACTGATTATTTGCATTTGTAAACGCCATTTCTTCTAAAATTGCTTCCCTAGCATTCTCTTTTTTAACTTGTATTTCAATAGCTCTAGTTAACCTTTCTACAAATTTCAAAAAAGGCTCTGATGGTAGCTGTTTAATTTTACTATAGGGCTCAAAAGGCCCCTCAGGTTGTAGGGAAAAGAATGCTTTTTCAGCTGCTTCCTTTACTTTTTCGAGTGTTTCTGCAGGAATTGCAGTAGCTTGGATCGAGGGAGAAGACCATTGGCCCTCACCACAGAGGTGCTCAATGGTGATAGGGTTACCACTGTTGTCTTTGGCTGTGTTTGGATCAGCATGCAAGCCTGGGAGAGCATCTTTTAGCATTTGTTTCCATGCTATTTCCCATAATTTAAATTCCGTGGAGGTCATGAGACAGGAAAAAAGCTGTTTTAAATCATGTGGAATCACTACATTCCTACTCAATTCAGAATTTAAAAGGCCACGGAAATATGGACTGTGTGGACCATATTCTTTATGAGACTTACAGATCTCTTTAATCAATTGCCGTCCAAAAGAACTCCAATTAGCAGTTGGAGCTGCTCCCCCCTGAGCAGCAGGCTGAAAGGTAACAGGAGCCAGTGACAACATGGGACTATGCATTGGGTCTGCTGTTCCCTGCTCTGTATCCCTTGAAACAGAAGCATTGGGATCACAGATACAGGTTTGGGGGATGGCAGTGGGTGTGTCCCCACCTTGGGAACTCGGGGAGGGGGTGGGGACAGGGGGCCGGCAAGGGGCGGGGAAACCGTGGGAACAAGGGGCGGGGTCAGGGGGCAAGCAGGGGGCGGGGACACCTGGTGACATCACGTCAGCAGACGCCCCCTGGGAGGTGTAGAGGGGCGGAGCTGAGGGTACTGCAGGAAATGGAGGGGGAGGGGGGAAGGTGTCACGAGGAACAGGAGGAGAGGGGGATGGGGCTGGAGTTTTGGGATGCTTAAGGGGATTTTGGGAAGAAGAAGACCAGGTTTGGGAAGATGCCACGTGGCATCCACCATCTTGTGAACCCCCTAGGGGCTGGGGGCCATTTTGGGCATCACTACTCTCTGCAAAGCTAACACGTGCTGTGGGTTTCAGAGGATGGGACACAGGGGATTGGGAAAGATTCCACGCAGCCTGGCCAGGGCCTTGTGGATAGGGCAACTCAGGCATTTCAACAGACTTTGGGCGTCGACTTCCCAATGAGTTTGATCTGTTTAAAATACTAAGTTTTGGGGAAAGAGGTTTAGGGGTTTTAGAATTAGGAGAGGGAGAAACAGGGAGAGCAGGGGTACATGGCTTTACATTTGGCTTTTTCTCCATTTCCTTTTGTTTGAGCAATGCTGTACGAATTTGTAAACTCCAAAACACAAATTTAGCTGAGGGTGCATTGCTAGATTGTCCTAAGGTTATTAATTCATTTCCAACTTTATCCCAGAATTGAATATTGTGGATTTCTTCAGGGGAGATTTGTGGGAAGTGGAGGAAAAGCCATCTTATAAACTGTTTCAATTTTCCCTTTGAGAACTTCACATTACCACTATTTAAAATGCTAACAATATTATAATACACTCCTTTTTGTACAATGCTGAGTTTCAAACCCATGTTAGATGTAAAAAGCAAAGTACTAAATCCCGCCTGACCAAAAACAAAGCCAAAATCAGCTACCGATTTCTAAAAAAAAAAAACACAGATAGGAAAGCGATAACGAGCCGACAAAAGCTTCACAATGCAGCTGTATATACTGCTTTTAAAATTCCCGGGCAGCAGCAGCAGGGCACGCCCTGCCGAGCTGAGGCAGAAACAAAGCCTCCCCCGCTGTGGAATGCACCCCCCCGCGGAGCAGAGAGAGCAGCCACGCCACGTGGCAAGCCGAAACCGGGGCCCCCCGCGCCGCGTGTGCAGAGAACCCCCCTTCCTCCACAGAGAGAGAGAAAGAGAGCCCCCAGCGGCAAGAGAGCCGAGAGCCCCCCCTCCCCCGCACAGAGAGAGAGAGAAAGATCTCTCGACCACGTGGAGAGAGCCGAGCCTGCAGAGCCGGGAGGGAAGGGCAGAGAGCTCCCGCGCGAATTCCAAAAGACAGCAAAACACGCGGCAGAAAGCTAATAGCTAGAAATCAATGAATTCCCGTCTGTGGGGCTGCGCAGCCAAAAATGCAAATGCAAAAAGGAACAGAACTCACGGCAGAGTCTGTTTTTGAGCTCCTGCCCTACCGAGAGCAGAGATACTCACCCGAAATGGAAGCTGTAGCTGGCTGGGTACAGGCAGGTCTCTTCACCGGAACAGGACCTCTCTTGGGCGAGAGAGGCTCCCCTGTCTTTCCTCTGGAAAATCTGCTCACCAGAAAGGAGCTGGGCTTTCCAGAGGCGCCGAACAGTCCACGAAACTTCTTGTGGGAATATTCCCTAAGTCTCTAGCCGAGCGCGTTGCAACCAAAGCCCCTTTCAGCTGGATGCACAGCTGCCAAAAGCTTCTCCAAGGTGTTGCGGGTCCGTTTTGGGCTGCAGAGTCGCTTTGCCCGCCTCAGGGACGCCAAATATTGGAAAAAAAAAAGGCTCCCAATATTACCAGTTAGATTGTGCCTGGGCCAGTCTGACCCTCGCTGCTGGGCCAAAGGCAGCAACTGCGGTGTATCACCGCAGAGATACCTCGGCTTGCTGGTGGTTGCAGCTGGGCACTGAACAAGTCCAGGCTTGTAAGGGACCCCGTTACCTCAGGAGGGATAGCTTCAGGCGATGGTGAAGAGAAAAAGGAGAGGATTCTGCTGGAGGGTTTAATGTCCAGAGGTTTATTCCATGGTTACAGAGGTCTGAACGTGAGGAGCTGCTCCAACAGAACCATGACCGCATGGTCTGATCACCTTTTTAAGCTCAGGGACAGGGGGAGGGGAGGTACAGGTGAGCCACCAACCAGGTGAGAGGGGCAGGGTCTCAGAGGAAGATGACACCCAGCCAGGCCAATGACCCCTGGGCCTGAGGGGCATCCTTTGAACTTGACCAACCACACGACGCCTTGCTGGAACCTTTAGCCTGATTGACAGGACTCACTCAGCATGGGGGCAAGGGGGAAGGGATAGACGTACAGGCACACCTGGGAAAGTGACCTGGAAGGCCAAAATGGGACATCACAGCACACCACAACAGTTCTGAAGTGACAGATCGACCTTTCTTTGCTTTTGGAGTGCAGAGAGATGGAGAAGGGGAAAAATTAAGGCCAAACAAAAAGGCGAAGCAGCCAGGTGTGTTCCCAACATGGATCACAGGGAATGTGAGTGACCAGGGCTGTGCCCAAAGTGCCTCCTCCAGTGGGGGATGGAGCTGGAGCAGCGCACGAAGCTCTGCCTGCACTCGGGGCACTCACAGGGCTTCCCTTAGTGGTGCCTCCGTTGGTGTCGGGTCAAGTGAGAGCTGCTGGAGAAGCTCTTCCCACACTGGGGACACTCGTAGGGCCTCTCCCCAGTGTGGATGTGCCGGTGGGTGACGAGGGTGGAGTTGTGCTTGAATCCCTTCCCGCAGTCGGGGCAGCGGAAGGGCCTCTCCTCTGTGTGAATCCGATAGTGCAGGAGGAGATGGGAGCTGGTCGGAAACCTCTTCCTGCATTGATCACACTCGTAGGGCCGTTCCCCACTGTGGGTCCTCTGGTGCTGGATAAGGTCACAGCTCCTCATACTGAGATCATACTGGGACCATACTGGGAGTGAGTAGGAGCTGGCAGGGAGCAATTGAGACCATGTTATGGGCAAATGGGATATACTGGGAGTGACAGGATTATGCTGAGGGTGACTGAGAGCAGCTGTGAGCAACTGGGAACACGCTGGGAGCAACTGGGAACAACTGGAAGTGACTGGGTGCATACTGGGGGTGATTGGAAACTGCTGGGCTTATACTGGTATGAACTGGGATCATGCTAGAGGTGACTGGCATCATACTGCCAGCAAGTGCCACTACACTGAGGCTGAATGGGAGTGGTTGGGAGCAAATGGGATCATACTGGAAGGAACTGGAAAGATGCTGGAGGGAACTGGGGTACACTGGGAGATACTGGGAGTGACAGAAACAAAAGTGAGGGTGAAAGAGAGCAACTGGAACCATGTGGAGCACAACTGGTTCATACTGGCAGGGACTGGGAGCACACTGGGCTCATCTTTGGGTCATACTGGGAGGGACTGGATGAATACTGGGAGTATCTGAGAGTGACTGGGAACACACCCTGCACATCATCCCCCATACTGGGCCTGACTGGAAGCAACTGAAACCACACTGGGGGCACTGGCATCAGACTGGGAGTGACTGGGAGCAACTGGGATTAGACTGCAAGTGACTAGGATCTACTGGGAGCAGAGTGGGTGTGATTGGACCCTGACTGGGGGTTACTGGGAGCTACCAGGCCCTGCTGGGAGCCAACAGGGAGCATAATTAGAGCAACTGGGAGCAACTGGGATAAAACTGGGGGCAAGTGAACCAAGCTGAGGGAACTGGGAGTGCCTGGCAATGACTACGAGAATGTTCAGGGCAACTGGGATATACTGGGAGGGTCTGAGACCATATGAGTGGTGACTGGGACCAGACTGGGAGTGACTGGGAATGTGCTGGGGGAACTGGGAACATGCTGGGGGCAAGTGGGAGAGAGTGGGGCCCTGCTGGGAGAGACTGGGATCATACTGGGAGAGCCTAGGACTACACTAGGGACAACTGGGAGAACTGGTTCAGCCGTCCTGGTCTGGATGGTCCCAGTCCATATTTGATCCCACTCCCTATTTAATCAAAGTCCGTATTTGATTCAAGTCCATTTGATCAAAATCCATATTTAATCCCAATCCATATTTGATCCTAGTTCCATATTTGATCCCAGTTCAAATGATCCCAGTCCTTATCTGATCCCAGTCCAAATGTGACCTCAGTCCATATTTGACCTCAGTCCATAGTTGATCCCAGTCCTGTTTATCCCAGTTTGTATGGTCCCAATCCATAGGATCCCACTCCATAGGATCCCAATCCATATTTGATCCCAGTCTAAATAATCTCAGTCCAGTTTATCCCAGTCTGTACAATCCCAGCCAGTGTTTGATCCCAGTCCATGCTTGATTGAGTCGGTATTTGATCCCAGTTCCTATTTGATCCCAGTCCATATTTAATCCCAGTCCATAGTTGATCTTAGTTCATATTTGATCCCAGTCTAAATAATCTCAGTCCAGTTTATCCCAGTCTGTAGGAACCCAGTCCATTTGATCCCAATCCATATTTGATCCCAGTCCATATTTAATCCCAGTCCATAGTTTATCCTAGTCCATATTTGATCCCAGTCCAAAGTTTATCCCAGTCCTGATTTGATCCCACTCCAGTTTATCCCAGTGCATAGTTGATTTTAGTCCATATTTGATCCGAGTCCATTTTTTATCCCAATTCATATTTGATCCCAGCTCATATTTGATCACAGTCTAAATAATCTCAGTCCAGTTCATCCCAGTCTGTACAATCCCAGTCCATATTTGATCCCAGCCCATAGCTGATCCCAATCCATATTTAATCCCAGTCCATATTTGATCCCAGTCCCTATAATCTCAGTCCAGTTCATCCCAGTCAGGATGATTCCAGTCTATATTTGGTTCCAGTCTGTATTTACTCCCAATCCATATTTGACCCCAGTCATTATTTGGTCGCAGTCCATTGTTGCAGTCGAGGCGGTCACAACACAAAGCAGAGACCACAAGCAGTCTCAGTTGGCGACACTTTATTAGTGAACATGGCTGATCTTTTATACACTTTCCAATTGTTTACCCTTCTTCTACCTTAACTATTGGCTGCAATAAGTCAATACCATGCTATTGGTGAAAAGTTATAGTGACTTCATCTAACTCTCTAAAAATGCTTCGTCCAGCTGCAAAGTGCTCTTATCTTTCTTCTCTCAATCTCCTTGGTTACAGCCTTGGAGAAAGCTCCTTATCAGCTTCTTCTTCTTCTCGCTCCCTTAGCTAACAGGCCTGCTGTTAGCCTCTCCCACAGTCCATAGTTGATCCCAGTCCAGTTTATCCCAGTCTGTAGGATCCCAATCTGAAGGATCCCAGTCCCTAGTTGATCCCAGTCTATAGGTGATCCCAATCCATATTTAATCCCAGTCCATATTTGATCCTAGTTCCATATTTGATCGCAGTCCAAATGCTCCCATTCCACATTTGATCCCAGTCCATATTTGATCCCTTCAGTTTATCCCAGTCTGTAGGAACACAGTCCATATTTGATCCCAGTCTATATAATTTCAGTCCATTTTATCCCAGTCAGGATGATCAAAGTCCATATTGGATCTGAGTCCATATTTGACAGCAGTCCCTATTTAATCCCATTCTATTTGATCCCAATCTATATTTAATCCCAGTCCCTATTTCATCCTTGTTCCATATTTGATCCCAGTCCAAATGAAACCAGTCCATATTTGATCACAGTCCACATTTGATCACAGTCTGTATTTATTTCCAGTCCATATTTGATCCCAATCCATATTTGATCCAAGTCCATATTTGATCCCAGTCTATATTTGATATGGTTTTAATAATCTCAGTCCAGTTTATCCCAGTCTGTACAATCCCTGTCCATACCTGATCCCAGTCTATATTTAATCCAGTCCATGTTTGATCCCTGTCCCTACTTGGTCCAAGTCCCTATATGATCCCAGTCTCTATAATCTCAGTCCAGTTTATCCCAGTCAGGATGATCCCAGTCCATAGTTGATCCCAGTCCCTATTTGATCCCAATCCATTTGATCCCAGTCCATATCTGATCCCAGTCCATATTTGATCCCAATCCATATTTAATCCCAGTCCCTGTTTGATCCTAGTTCCATATTTGATCCCAGTCCAAATGATACCAGTCCATATTTGATCCCACTCCATATTTGATAGAGTCCCTATTTAATCCCAGTCCCTAACTGAGCCCAGTCCCTATTTGATCCCAGTCCCTAATTGATCCCAGTACATTTTTGATCCCAGTCCTTATTGCCCTGCACACATTCCAAAAGTCTGGAATTCCAGCTCCCAGATAGAAAAAGATGTTCCTGCCCTTGAAGGCAAATGGAGCAAAATCCTACAGAGACATTTCCCTGCCAGCCTTCAGGACTTCAGCTCCTGGGACTGGCAATTAAAATAATTATTGGGAAATAAAATAATAAATAATCAGGGGACGGTCTGTGGGGACAGAGGGGTCAATTAAATCAGGGCAGGGTCAATTAAATCAGGGGAGGGTCTTTGGTGGTCACTGAGGCAATAAAACAAAGGAGGGTATTTGGTGGTCCCTGGGTCAAGGGAGACACTGAGAGAGAAACAGAGCAGGCAAAGAGAGGCAGGAGAGAAAAGGGGACACAAAGACAATGAGCTGAGAAGGCGGCACTCTGCAAACAGAACTGCAACAGACTGAACATGAATGGGAGAGAAATCAGTAAGTCTCAGAGTTTTATTTGCTATCAAATACATCCCACACACCCAGCCCCACAAATCTCCATCCCACCACTCTAACTGAGACCCCATGACTCTAAATCATCTCCCAACCACATCTCAGCCTGGTGGCTGTGGAATTGAATGAGTTTGGTGTGGGACTGAGATTTTTGAGGTGGGTTTGAGCCTTTTGGGGTAAGATTGAGCTGTTTTCACTGGGATTTGAGTGGTTTTGAGGTGACAGATCCATCTCTCTTGGTTTTTGGAGTGCAGAGAGATGGAGAATAGAAAAAAATTAGGGTGAAATTAAAAGTAGAAACAGCCAGGTGTATTCCCAACATGGATCACAGGGAATGAGGGGCACCAGGGCTGTGCACAAAGTGCCTCCTCCAGTGGGAATGGAGCTGGAGCAGCGCACGAAGCTCTGCCCGCACTCGGGGCACTCATAGGGCTTCCCTTACCGGTGCCTCCGTTGGTGTCGGGTCAAGTGAGAGCTGCTGGAGAAGCTCTTCCCACACTGGGGACACTCGTAGGGCCTCTCCCCTGTGTGGATGCGCTGGTGAGTGACGAGGGTGGAGTTGTGCTTGAATCCCTTCCCACAGTCGGGGCAGCGGAAGGGCCTCTCCTCTGTGTGAATCCGCTGGTGCTGGAGGAGATGGGAGCTGGTCGGAAACCTCTTCCTGCATTGATCACACTCGTAGGGCCTCTCCTCACTGTGGATCCTCTGGTGCTGGATCAGGCTGGAGCTCTGGCTGAAGCTCTTCTCACATTCCCCACACTCATGGGGCCTCTCCCCAGTGTGGATGAGCTGGTGCCTGACAAGATGGTGGTTCTGCCTGAAGCCCTGCCCGCAGTCGGGGCAGTGGAAGGGCCTCTCCTGTGTGCATGCGCTGGTGCTTGAGGAGATTTGAGCTGGTCGGAAAACCTCTTCCTGCATTGATTACACTCGTAGGGCCGTTCCTCAGTGTGGGTCCTCTGGTGCTTAAACAAGTTGGAACTACAGCTGAAGCTCTTCCCACACTCCGCAAACGTGTGAGGCTTCTCCCCATCATGGAGCTGCTCATGGAGCACCAGCTCCGAGCTCTGGCTCCATCTCCGGCTGCCTTCCCGGCCCAGGCTGGCTCTTTCCCCCTCAGATCCCCGCCGGCTGCGTTTGCAGCCCCTCCTCGTGCGGCATCTCCGGGGCTTTTCCTCCCCGTTGGCTTCCTGCGCCATGGAGCTGCTCAAAACGGCCTCTTCCACCAGGTTCTGCCGCGGGCATTTGTCCTCCCTGCTCTCCATGCTCAGCTCCTGCTCTGGGGGAGGAAGGACAAGGACAGGATGGGATTTGCCTCCGTGCCACAGGCAAGGGCAAGGAGATTCCCCCAGGGCTGAGCTGCAGCCGGGGCCGTGCTGGGCTGGGAGATGGAGCAACACAGAGGGGAAAGGGGCACTGACTTCCTCCTCACCTGCCTCAGTGTCCCGGGGCATCTGCCTCTTCCTTGCAGCCTCCCAGGCCTTGGCAATGGGAAATCCTGGTTTGGGGAAAACAAGGGATGAGCACAATGTCTTCGAAGGTCCCTCTGCCCAAGTCCATCTCTACAAGTCATTGGCCATCTGGGCTACTGAAAAAGCTCCCAAACACCCAGATTCAGCCCTGAAAAAGCCTCCCAGGAGTTCCCTGTCCCTGGTCCCTCCCCTCTGGTGTTCGGGGGCTCCCCCCTGTCCCAGCTGCTGGGGGTCATGCTTGGATTGGGGGTCCCCCTTCTCCTTGGTGCCTGCCCTGCCCAGGCTGCTGACAGTCCCAGCAATGCCAAAAGCTCCCCTGGCTTCGCTCTCCCCACTTCGGGATGCCGCAGCTGTTTGGGCTCGCGGGCTCCCTTCTCCCCTCGTTCTCTGCTCTGGGCTGCAGCAGCGCCAAGGAGTCCCCCCTGCCCCTCTCCAGGCTCTTGAGGCTCCCGCCAATGGCGGCGCTCCCCCCTCTCTGGGCTCCCCAATTTGGGCTCCTGGGGGACACAGGGCTCTGCTCCTCCAGGCTGCCTCTGCCGGCAGCGGCCACCGCCACCCCCCGATGTCCCCCCGAGGGGCCTTTTCCGCTCAGCCTTGGACTGCTTCATTCTCCAAACATCCCCCCAAAACCCCAACCCAGGGACCCCCCGGGATATCTGGGCTGAGCTCCCCCTCTCTACTCACCGGCACGATTGGGGGGCGATGATCCCACAGGTGGGGGCTGTGAATTCAGGCAGGGCTCGACCGGTGGTTCCCTCAGCTCAGCGTTGATCCACCTTTGTCCCTCCTCTTCCATCCCCCCTCCTCCTCCTTGCTAACCCCACCTCTTTCTACTCCTCCCCTCCTCCTCTTCCATAGCCCCATCTCCCCCTCCCTAACCCCGCCTCCTCCTCCCCCTTCATCCCTGCCCTTCCCATCCTCCTCCTCCTCCCCCAGCAGCAGCCACACCCTCGGTGACCCGTTCCCGCAGCCCTCGCAGCCTGCGGCAGGAGCGGGGATGGAGCCGGGACAGGTCGGGATGGGCAGCGCGGTATTGGAATATGAATCCCAATATTACCAGTTAGATTGTGCCTGGGCCAGTCTGACCCTCGCTGCTGGACCAAAGGCAGGAACTGTGGTGTATCATCCCAGAGACACCTTGGCTTGCTGGAGGTTGCAGCTGGGCACTGAACAAGTCCAGGCTTGTTAGGAACTCCGTTTACTTCAGGAGGAATGGCTTCTGGCGGTGGTGAAGAGAAAAAGAGATGGATTCTGCTGGAGGGTTTAAATTCAGAGGTTTATTCCATGGTTACAGAGGCCTGAACGTGAGCAACTGCTCCAACAGAATCCCGGCCGCATGGTCTGATCACCTTTTTAAGCTCAGGGACAGGGGGAAGGGGAGGGAACAGGTGAGTCACCCAACCAGGTGAGAGGGGCAGGGTCTCAGGGAGGGATGACACCCAGACAGGCCAATGACCCCCAGGCCTGAGGGGCATCCTTTGAACTTGACCAACCACACGACGCCTTGCTGGAATGTTAAGCCTGATTGACAGCCCAGCAGGGGGCGAGGGGGGAAGGGGAAGAGAGGTATTGGCACACCTGGGGAAGGAAGTTTACAACACACTGCAACATCTCCCCCTAGTTTTGTTTAAAAAGAAGAGGACTGTGTTTGTGGTGCAGAATGATTGCCACCCCATGGTTGGTAAATCAGTTCTTCCTCTACGGGAGGGTCAGTGTTTTCCACTGAAGCCTCCAGGTCATCCATTGGAGCACTGAGGGCTTCCAAATGGTAGACCTCAGGAGGGGGAGATGAGCTTGAAATTAACTTGAGAACCATGCGTTTGATTAGTCCAAAGACAATGGTAACAACTACAATAACTATAACCAAAATAAACAGCACTAAAAACACAGTTTTCAGAATAGATCCCAACCAGCCTGAGAGTCCCCAGCCATTGAACAGTCCATTCAGCCAGTCGTCAGTTTCTCTCTTGATGTTGCTCACCATGGTTTTCATCTTGTCAATTGTGGCATGTACGTTCTCTGCCTTTGATGACAAGTCAAGACAGCAGAGTCCTTCAAATTCTTCACAGCGATGGTTGTGCAGAAGGAGCAGATAGTCTATGGCTGCCCTATTTTGAATGGTGGCTTGCCTGGTAATTTCCTCATCTGATAAGAGGTCACTCAGGGCAGTAGAAGTGAGGTTTGCCTGTTTTGTAACCCAACATTCCAATCGGCCTAATTCTCCCATAGTTTTTGCTGCCGAGATCCACGGCAGAAGGACTGTAATTGCGGTGGCCTTAAGTCTGGACCAGTGAACAATTTCTGAATTACAGTCAGGGTCTAATTGCCTTAGGTCTCTTTTTTTGATAGCCAATGTATGTGTGTTGTTTTTAGTTTGCCAGTGTATTAGGTTTGTTCAATTTGGTGTTAATAGGCTCAGCTTGCCAAAGGTACATGGACCTCCGAGCAGACGAGGAGGGAGATCTGCCCATGCTCTGTCTCCACATATTAAAAACACACCCTTTGGGAGTTCACGAGGCTTGTAATCACCACCAGATGAGTGCATAACTAAGACTGAATTTTCACACCAGTTCTTGTCTGTGTAGTGTGGGTTGCTAGGGTCAGGATAGGTGTTTGGTTTAGCTTCAAGATATGGTAAGCGGGAATTGAATTTAAAGTGAATGCAAAAGGTTGCATTCCTGGAGCCTAAGAGATGGAACTCTTGTGGCTCCCTTTTTGACACTGGTAACTTTCTCGCCCACTCCTGCCAAAAAAGTAAAGGATTGTCAGCAGGGTAACGGCCAGGGGAAGGTGCGAGTAAGTTAACTTCATTTAAGGCACTCCACGTTGCATTTGGGAACTCTGAGGATTTAAAAGGAACTCCCACCAGACAAGTTGACAGGGGGTCAGAGGCTGTTGCGATGGAGAGGCAAATGTGATCTTGTCCAAGGGCTCTGGCCAGAGTGGTCCATACATTTGCTTTGGGCTGAGGGACTAACCAGGAGATCGCTGGAGAAATGATCGCAAGTAGGATGAGGAGCAGGCTCGGTCTCATGGCGTCTCGAGACTGCACACGAACAGCAGGATCTAAACCGGTAAAAGGAAACTTAAAACAAACATATATTACAAACAATTCACGATAGGAGGCTTAAATGGAATTTCCTCCAGAGAACGTGTGCGGCGTTTTCTTCTCCAGGCAGCATGAGCAACCTGGGCTGCTTCTGTAGATTTCTCTGAGACCTTGGGAACATAGGGCTTTACCCATTTGGAAGGAACCCACCTTAAACCAGAGGGGGTGGACACACAGGCGTATCCACGTCCCCAAGTAACCAATTTGTACGGTCCCACCATTTTCCAAGTCTCAGGGTCCTTTACTAAAACTGGAGGTTTTTCTTTCATTAACCTATGATTGCTGCCCCCAAAGTGGCATAGGATGGGAGGGCTCAGGCTGTCAAAAGAACAATTCAGAAAATTGATTGTGAATAGCGCCCTGGATAACCAGATGTGGGGAGGTTCTACCTTCAGAACCTGTTGTTGCTGGTCCAGGACCCTTTTAATATCACGGTGAGTTCTTTCTACAATGGCTTGACCTGTAGGGGAGTAGGGGATGCCAGTTTTGTGCTCTACTCCCCATTGCTGCAGGAAGCTCCCGAATTCCTTGGATTTGTAAGCAGGCCCATTATCAGTTTTCAGCTCCTTGGGGATGCCCATGAAAGAAAATGCCTGTAAGAGGTGCTTAATAGCATCAATAGATGATTCTCCTGTGTGGGCAGAAGCATAGACCGCTCCAGAAAAAGTATCTACACTAACATGAACATATTTCTGCTGTCCAAAAGACTGTATGTGTGTTACGTCTATTTGCCACAGTTCACAACTGTTCAGTCCCCTTGGGTTTGCTCCCGTACTCACTGTAGTGAGTGCATGTTGTTGGCAATTTGGGCATGTGGCCACAATCGCTTTGGCCTGTTCTCGAGTGATGTTAAACTGACGAACCAGGCCAGGTGCATTTTGGTGGAAAAGCTGGTGGCTGATTTTTGCCTGTTCAAAAACATTTGGGAGAGTGGCCATCACTGCAGGTGCAGCAAGAGCATCTGCCCTTCTGTTGCCTTCAGCAATAAACCCTGGCAAGTCAGTGTGTGACCTGACATGCATCACATAAAATGGTTGCTCTTGGTGAGTGACTAACTTTACCAGTTTTGAGAGCAATTCGAAAAGTGCGATGTTAGACACATCTTGCAGTATTGCTTGATCTGCCCTGGATACTACTCCTGCCACGTATGCAGAGTCTGTGATCAGAGTAAATGGTTCTGAGAACTTTTCAAAAGCCCTAACAACCGCAGCCAATTCAGCAACCTGAGGTGAATCTTCCACCTCAGCAATGTCTGTCTCCCACTGCTGGGTTTGAGGACCTTCCAAGTCATAACGGACTTGTGGGACCTCCCGGATGCATCTGTGAAGACAGTTAGAGCCCTTTTTAAAGGTCTCCCACTTAGAGCACTTCTCAATTTTAAGGTAAATTGAACATCTTGTTCGAACAATTTGTGAGTGGGCCGCGCTACCGAAATTTGTCCTGAGTAGGAATCCAGAGCAAACTGCAACACTTCATTTTCTTGAAACAATTGTTCCAGTATTTTCATAGTATTTTGACCTGATTTTAACTCAACTGGAATGTGAATGCACTTAAAATCACATCCTGCTAACTCCCTGATCCGGGTCCTTGCTTTTCGGATCAGTTCTGCTACCAGCTCCTGAGGCTTTGTCAGTCTCTTGGACCTTTTGTGACTGAGGAAAACCCATTCTATGATCAAGAGAGGGTCCCTCTGGTCCCGGTCCTTTTTTGGTGTGTTCTTGGCCTTAGGTGTTTGTTTTTCCTCCCACTGGAAAATAATTCCATGGAGGTGTGGCAACTTACCTAGGATGATAAATTTGAATGGCAGGTCAGGCCAACATCAGTTGGCCTGTCTTGTGGACATTGCAATCTGAACCTTTTCTAGAGCTTTCCGTGCCTCTGGGGTAATAGACCTAGGAGCACCTGGGTCCTCTCCCCCTTTCAATAAATTGAAAAGAGGGGCAAGGTCTTTGTTAGTCAGACCGAGCCATGGTCTTACCCAATTCAAAGACCTACACAGCTTGTGGACATCCGCAAGGGTCTTGATCCTTGGATTGATTTCTAGTGTTTGAGGAACAATGGTCCTATTTCCAATTTCTAAGCCCAAATACTTCCAAGGTGGCATCTTTTGAATTTTCTTTTCCTGGAGCTCGAACCCTGCAACAATCAATGCATCAATCGTTAGGTCAAGCGCATGTGTGAGTAAATCATCATTGGGGGCACACACAAGGATATCATCCATATAATGATAGATAATGGCCTTCTCTGCGGCTGCATGTACTGGGGAAAGCAGGGAAGAGACATACCACTGGCAGATAGCTGGAGAGACCTTTAATCCCTGAGGAAGAACGGTCCAATGGTACCTTTTCATAGGGGCTTCTAAATTAATGGAAGGGACGGAGAATGCAAAACACGGTGCATCATCAGGGTGCAAGGGGATTTGGAGAAAACAATCTTTAATATCAATAACAGCTAATTTCCAATCTTGGGGAAGCATTGTTGGGGATGGCATACCAGGTTGGGGAGAACCCATATCTTCAATTACATTATTAATTTGTCGGAGGTTGTGGAGGAGCCGCCATCTCTTTTTGTCAGCTTTTTGGATGACAAACACTGGAGTGTTCCATGGGGACATGGTCTCCACAATGTGGCCCTTTTTTAGTTGCTCTTCCACTAGTTCCTCAAGCACCTTTATTTTTTGTTTACTGAGCGGCCACTGTTTTACATCAACTGGTTTGTCTGTTTTCCACTTCAGTTTTTGGGTGGGGCGCTGTTGTTCAATGACTGCTGTACAAATATGCTGTGGAGAGTCTGGAATATCAATTGTGACACCCCACTGGGCCATTAAATCTCTCCCTAACAAATGTTCCGAATAATCCAACACAAATGGACGGATATTTGCCAATTGTCCGTTTGGTCCCTCAAATTGAATAATGCTTTTGGATTGTCTTGCCAATTGCAGACCTCCTACACCTCGAAGATGACCTGCAACATTTTGCAAAGGCCAATGTGCTGGCCAGTCTTGTACTGGAATCACTGTGCAGTCTGCACCTGTGTCTACAAGCATCTCAATGCGTTTTGACTCCCCACCCCCACTGACATTACACCATAATTTGGGTTTGTCTTTCCCAATAACTTGTACTCGGGCAACTGTGGGCCCTTGTTTTTCGATATTTTCAGGTAAAGATGGTACAGGGATAGCTTGTGCAACAATTTGTCCCTTGGGAAGAAACAGGGGTGGGTGGAAACAGTGTAGGCCGAGAACGAATTGCTCAGGATCTGATGTTGTCATTCCCAGAGCAATTCTGATCTCTTGTGGTGTGTGTTTGGTGTCCCCAATGACGATGTACTTACAACGAATTCAGTTCCAAGAACCTTTCTGTTCAGGATTTACAGACACAAAATGCAAGTCAGTGTTCTCCAGATGGAGTGACTCAGTCAGCTGCAACCTGTAAGGTTCATTGACAGAAGACGTGGTTAACTCAGGATCACCTAAATCATAGACAGTCTTTGAAGCACCTGCTTCACTTACACAAGCATTAATATTATTGTGCGCTTGATTTGTTTTGCTACCCTTATTCCCTTGGCCTGCTCTTTTTGTGTCTGCACACCTGGCAGGCGGGCACTCCCTTTTCAGTTTTTTTGTTGTTGTTGACCCCCAGGGAGGGCTTGTAGTTCTCCTCCCCTGCCATTTCTAAATTCATCAAATTCCCTTTTCAGGGGGCACTGGTTACTCCAGTGCCCTAGGTTGTTACAAAGCAGGCATGGTTTTGTGGGCTCAGCCATTGCTGGTCTCCGCTGCTGCCCGGGGTACTGATGTGCTGAGGGAAAAGGTGCGGGGCTGGCAACGGCGACACGCTGAGGTGGCAGCAGCCTTGGTCTGGTGTCTTCAGCCACACTCATCAGAGGCACTTTCCTGTTACAGACTAGAAGCATATCTTTTAGGGTTGGGGGAGGTTCTATAGGAAGGTTCAGGATTGCCGCTTGACACTGTTCATTTGCATTTGTAAATGCCATTTCCTCTAAAATTGCTTCTCTAGCATTCTCTTTTTTAACTTGTATTTCAATGGCTCTAGTTAACCTTTCTACAAATTTCAAAAAAGGCTCTGATGGTAGCTGTTTAATTTTACTATAGGGCTCAAAAGGCCCCTCAGGTTGTAGGGAAAGGAATGCTTTTTCAGCTGCTTCTTTTACTTTCTTAAGTGTTTCTGCAAGAATTGCAGTAGCTTGGATTGAGACCATTGGCCCTCACCACAGAGGTGCTCAATGGTGATAGGGTTACCACTGTTGTCTTTGGCTGTGTTTGGATCAGCATGCAAGCCTGGGAGAGCATCTTTTAGCATTTGTTTCCATGCTATTTCCCATAATTTGAATTCTGTGGAGGTCATGAGACAGGAAAAAAGCTGTTTTAAATCATGTGGAATCACTACATTCCTACTCAATTCAGAATTTAAAAGGCCATGAAAATATGGACTGTGTGGAACATATTCTCTCTGAGACTTACAAATCTCTTTAATCAATTGTCGTCCAAAAGAACTCCAATTAGCAGTTGGAGCTGCTCCCTGAGCTGCAGGCTGAAAGGTAACAGGAGCCAGTGACAACATGGGACTATGCATTGAATCTGCTATTCCCTGCTCTGTATCCCTTGAATTGGAAGCATTGGGATCACAGATACAGGTTTGGGGAATGGCAGTGGGTGTGTCCCCACTGTGGGAACCCGGGGAGGGGGCGGGGACGCAACGGGTACAGGGGATGGGGACAGGGGGCCGGCAAGGGGCGGGGAAACCGTGTGAACAGGGGGCGGGGTCAAGGGGCCGGCAAGGGGCGGGGAAACCCTGGGAACAGGGGGCAGGGTCAAGGTGCAGGCAGGGGGCGGGGACGCCTGGTGACATCACGTCAGCAGACGCCCCCTGGGAGGAGTAGAGGGGTGGAGCTGAGGGTATTGCAGGAAAGGGAGGGGGAGGGGGGAAGGTGTCACGAGGAACAGGAGGAGAGGGGGATGGGGCTGGAGTTTCAGGATGCTTAAGAGGATTTTGGGAAGAAGAAGACCAGGTTTGGGAAGATGCCATGTGGCATCCACCATCTTGTGGAACCCCTAGGGACTGGGGGCCATTTTGGGCATCACTGCTCTCTGGAAAGCTGACACGTGCTGTGGGTTTCAGAGGATGGGACACAAGGGAATGGGGAAGGTTCCATGCAGCCTGGCCAGAGCCTTGTGGACAGGGAAACTCAGGCATTTTAACAGACTCTGGGAGTCGACTTCCCAATGAGTGTGCTCCCTTTAAAATACCAAGTTTTGAGGTAAGAGGTTTAGGGGTTTTTGAGCTAGGAGAGGGAGAAACAGGGAGAGCAGAGGTACATGGCTTTACATCTGGCTTTTTCTCTATTTCCTTTTGTTTGAGCAATGCTGTTCGAATTTGTAAACTCCAAAACACAAATTTAGCTGAGGGTGCATTGCCAGATTGTCCTAAGGTTATCAATTCATTCCCAACTTTATCTCAGAATTGAATATTGTGGATTTCGTCAGGGGACATTTGTGGGAAGCGGAGGAAAAGCCATCTTATAAACTGTTTCAATTTTCCCTTTGAGAACTTAACATTACCACTGTCTAAAATGCTAACAATATTATAATACATCCCTTTCTGTACAATGCTGAGTTTCGAACCCATGTTAGATGTAAAAAAGCAAAGTACTAGATCCCGCCTGACCAAAAACAAAGCTAAAATCAGCTACCAATTTCTAAAAAAACCACAGATAGGAAAGCAATAACGAACAGGCAAAAGCTTTACAATGCAGCTGTATATACTGCTTTTAAAATTCCCGGGCAGCAGCAGCAGGGCATGCCCTGCCCAGCTGAGGTGGAAACAAAGCCTCCCTGCCGTGGAATGCAGCCCCCCGCGGAGTAGAGAGAGCAGCCATGCCACGTGGCAAGCTGAAACCGGGGCCCCCCCGCGCCGCATGTGCAGAGAACCCCCCTCCCTCGCACAGAGAGAGAGAGAGAAAGATCTCCCGACCACGTGGAGAGAGTTGAGCACACTGCGCTGCAGAGCCGGGGGGAAGGGCAGAGCACTCCCGCTCTGGCGCGAATTCCAAAAGAGAGTAACACGCAGCAGAAAGCTAAAAGCAAGAACGCAATGAATTCCCATCTGTGGGGCTGCGCAGCCAAAAATGCAAAGGCAAAAAAGGAACAGAACTCACGGCAGAGTCTGTTTTTGAGCTCCTGCTCTACTGAGAGCAGAGATACTCACCCGAAATGGAAGCTGTAGCTGGCTGGGTACAGGCAGGTCTCTTCACCGGAACAGGACATCTCTATGGGCGAGAGAGGCTCCCCTGTTTTTCCTCTGGAAAATCTGCTCACCACAAAGGAGCTGGGCTTTCCAGAGGTGCCGAACAGTCCACGAAACTTCTTCTGGGAATATTCCCAAAGTCTCTAGCTGAGGGCGATGCAACCAAAGCCCTTTTCAGCTGGATGCACGGCTGCCAGAAGCTTCTCTAAGGTACTGCGAGTCTGTCTCGGGCTGCAGAGTCACTTAGCCCACCTCAGGGACGCCAAATATTGGAATATGAATCCCAATATTACCAGTTAGATTGTGCCTGGGCCAGTCTGACCCTTGCTGCTGGGCCAAAGGCAGCAATTGCGGTGTATCACCCCAGAGATACCTTGGCTTGCTGGAGATTGCAGCTGGGCACTGAACAAGTCCAGGCTTGTTAGGAACCCCATTTACCTCAGGAGGAAAGCTTCAGGCAATGGTGAAGAGAAAAAGGATGGATTCTGCTGGAGGGTTTAAATTCAGAGGTTTATTCCATGGTTACAGAGGTCTGAACCTGAGCAACTGCTCCAACAGAATCCCGGCCGCATGGTCTGATTCACCTTTTAAGCTCAGGGACAGGGGGAGGGGAGGTACAGGTGAGCCACCAACCAGGTGAGAGGGGCAGCGTCTCAGGGGAAGATGACACCCAGACAGGCCAATGACCCCCAGGCCTGAGGGGCATCCTTTGACCTTGACCAACCACACGACGCCTTGCTGGAATGTTAAGCCTGATTGACAGGACTCACTCAGCATGGGGGCAAGGGGGAAGGGAGAGAGGTATAGGCACACCTGGGGAAGGAAGCTTACAACACACTGCAACACTGGGGGAATCTCCTTCCCTGTGGCATAGAGGTAAATCCCATCCTTTCCTCGTCCTTCTTCCCCCAGGGAAGGAGATGAGGAAGGAGTCCAGGGCAGAAAAATCTCCTTGGCAGACCCTTGTGGAAGAGGCTGTTTTGAGCAACTCTAGTGCACAGGAATCCAATGGGGAGGAAAAGCCCCGGAGATCCTGCAGGAGGAGGGGCTGCTAACCCAGCCCAGGGTGCTCTGAGGAGGAAAGACCCACCCTGAGCCTGGAAGGTGGACAGAGCTTAAGCCAGAGCTCAGAGCTGGTGACCCATGAGCAGCTTCATGGTGGGGAGAAGCCCCACAGGTGCTTGGAGTGTGGGAAGAGCTTCAGGCAGAGCAGCACCCTGATCAGCCACCAGATGATGCACACTGGTGAATGGGCCTACGAGTGTGGGGAGTGTGGGAAGGGCTTCAGCTACTGATCCAACCTAGTGACCCATCAACGCATCCACACCGAGGAGAGGCCTTACGAGTTTCTCGAGTGTCGGAAGAGCTTTCAGACCAGCTCCGATCTCTACAAGCACCAGCAGATTTACTCCGAGGAGAGGCCCTTCTGCAGCCCTGTCTGTGGGAAGGGCTTCAAGGTCAATTCCATCCTCATCAGGCACCAGCGCATCCACACTGGGGAAAGGCCCTACGAGTTCTCCACATCATGGGAAGACCTTCTCGCAGAGCTCTCACCTGATCAGACACCATTGGTGTCACCAGTAAGGGAAGTTCTGCGAGTGCCCCAACTGCAGGAAGAGCTTCATGCCCAGCTCCAGCTTCATCCCCCATTGGAGGTCCCATGTTGGGGAGAGCCCGGAGGATCCATTTTCCCTGTGATCCATGCTGGGAAGACAGCTGTCCCTTGTCCTGCCCCTGACAATGACCTGATGTGGCATTGAAAAACATGAGGGTCTGGCCATGGCCGTGACATTACATTCATTCCCACCTCAAGTCATTGCCAGGTGCATGAAAGAGACTCTCTCCCTGAGGAGAAAGGTGACATTTCCATGCAGGAGGAAATATGTTGCTGGGAAGAGCCAGGAAGTTTTGTTGTAGTTTTCCCAGTAAATCCTTTTTCTTATCTTGTCTGTTATCAATGTTGTTTCGGTTCCATTTGTTCCTTATCTCATTGCTGTTCCCAATAAATTGTTCTTATCCCAACCAGGGATCTTTGCCTTTTGTTCTTTCCATGGGAGGCAGGAGGCAGCGAGGGCAGCGCGGTTTTAGCGGGAGCAGGAAATTGGGGAATCCCATTCCTGAATCCAGGCCCCTGGAAACAGAGCATCCCAGCTGGTCCCAGCCCTGGTGGCCATGGCAACAGCCTTTGGAGCGGGTCCCTGGCTGGGGCTGTGGGAACCTCTTCCCTCTGGTGCCCAGGGACAGGAGTGGAGGGAATGACTGCAGCTGAGTCAGGGCAGGCTCAGGTTGGATGTCAGGAAAAGGTTTTTGCCCAGAGGCTGCTGGGGCCCTGCCCAGGCTCCCCAGGGAAGGGTCCCAGCTCAAGGGCTCTCTGAGCTCCAGCAGCATTTGGACAGCACTGCCAGGCCCAGGCTGGCATTGTTGTGGTGTCCTGTGCAGGGCCAGCAGTTGGACTGGAGGACCCTGATGGGTCCCTCCCAGCTCAGCCAATTCTGTGGTTCTGGGATCTCATGAGCCTGGGGATGTGGCTGCAAATGGTTACTATGGCAAGGAGCTCTGGCTGCAGGCCTAGCTGGTGTCCATGGCAACCACCCCTGGCATGGGGTCTCTATGGAGCTGCCAAGGGACTGACCATAGCAACAGGGGGCTGGTGGTGGTTTCCATGGAAACTGACCATAGCAACAGGGTCCTGGTGATGGTTGCCTGCTAAGGATCAGATTTGTCACAGGCCCTCAGAGGGGTTTCATGGGGACTTTCCAAGAATCTCCAGGCTGTTCCAGAGCTGCATTGTTACACCCAGAGACCTCCATGGAGACCTCCCAGGGCTTTCTGGGATGGTAATGAGCTATGTGGTCAGAGGCAGTCACAGCCATTGCATGGTGACATCCCAGGAGACTTTGTGCTGCAAAGGCACCCAAGTGTTTCAAAGGCAAATGAGAGGTTTCCCTTGGGTGGCCAAGGCAGCCAGAGCTGTTTCTCCTGGCAGATTTAACCTGGGAACAATCTCTGCACATATTGAAATTTGGAGGAGGAATCCCAATTTTGTCTACGGGCCTGTGAGAATCTGTCCGAATTTTCCCTCATCTGCCTCACAATCGTCCTTGGGAGACCACTGGAGAGAAGACCCCCCCGTCTAGAATCTCTGGCTCTGAAAGAGAAGAGTCACATGCCACAGGCCCTGAGACCTGAAAGCACAGTGTTAAGCTATTGTTTTCACAAGTGTGTTTGCAGTATGCTAAGAAAGGGGCACCGTGCCTCGTTTGCAACACTAGCAGCTTTGGAAGCTGTCCCACCTCTCAGCCTGGCTGGACTTCTCCTGAATTTCAGGTGGTCTCCCACAGAAAACCATCACCTGTTTTACAACCACCATGACAGACAGACTGAGGTGTAAGAAGCTTCTCCACCAAGGACTGAGACATGAAACTCCTAAAAGGCCCCTCTGCTCCTTCCAAGGACTGGGACTGAAACCCCCAGCCCGGGGAGGTGTGTGGGGGAGGCAAGCTGACTGAAGCAAGATGTTTGCCTGCAAGTTGTGACCACAGGAGCAAGAAAACAATGGCTCTCGCTTACTGCTGAGATCATAGACTACCTGTTACATCTGTTCCCTATTGTATCTGTTTCCCCCCTTCACAATTTTCAGTAATAAAAACCTCTGAGTTAGCTAGAGCCTTTGAGATCTCCCCAGAATAGCAGGCGGACCCTCAACTGGACTGGACCAAAGGACTTCGTCTCTGCATTGGTAGCTATATCCCCTCTCCCTCCCTCTCTCTTTCCTCTCTCTTTCTCTATCTTTTTTCTCTCCCTTAATCCCTCTATCGCATTTTTGCTGTGGTTATTTCAATAAAACTGCATTTTATTTGATTATCACTGCAAACCCCCTTGTACCGTGTTGGTTTTGCACTCTGAGATCATTCCTACGAACCATCAGGTCATCTGTTCACTAGGATGGATCCTGACAGGGCCTCTGAAGGAGAAGGACAGTTCTGTCACAGGCACTCATTGGGACTCCAAAGGGACATCCCAGGAGTCCCCAGCCTACCAAAGAGCCAGGATGTCCCAGACACTTACAGGGGTTCCTGTCATGGGCACAGTGGGATCTTCAGGCAAAGTTTATTAGAGAAGCTGCTGTTGGGTCCCAAGGTGCAGAAAGGATCCCCAAAAGCCCTCATAAATGTCACCATGGAGTAAGAGATGACACGGACTCAGATCAGAAGGCTAAGGGCCAAAAGCCACCCGTTTATTCAATCCTCTTATTTTATACCTTGGTTTGCTACAGGTGGACCTCACTGGTCATTTAATCAATACATTTCACATGATTGGCCAATTAAGACAACACCCTTCAGTAATCAACATCAAGGAAAAGAACAAACTTTTTACAAACATTGTTGGGGCACCAGTTATTGATGTTTGTTTTATGTTGGTCCTTTTGGGGACTTCCCGGATGGGGTAAACCCTCCTGTAGCAATTCTGTGCCAGGTAAAAGGAGATGCACAGGGCTTTTTGGTCTTCAGCTTCTTGTTTATTGTTATCTTATATAAAGTTTTGCATTGCTGTCCACACCAGGGTCAGCATGCTGAAAAGCACCTCAAAATGGCTCTAAAATGTACAGTTTCAAGGTCTTTTAATGTTGTCTCATCCAATTAACTCTTAAAATGTACATTATTTCTACTTATCTGCCAATAACTCATCCCTTGACTGTCCACATAAACTCTGCACTGTGCTTTCCATGACCAATCACCCTGTGCCACCAACACTGCAGAACATGGAGTAGATGAAGAAGAAGACAGGGACTACACCCCTATTCCTCCATCTTGCTTCCTATCTACACCATACTAAAAATCCCAAAACCTAAATTTCTCACCCAAGTGACATACTATACTACTCTGTATTATCCCTTTCACACTTTGGTAAATTCTAATCTAACTCAAAGTCTTGGAAGTCCTCTCCATGGGCAAAGGTCAAAGGCAGTGTTTCTCTGGGGGGGTCAGCATGCCTCAGAGCAGACAGAGAAATATTCCCTGTGGCCTGGATTGCCACACGTTTAACCTAAAATCCTTTAACCCTTAACATGTGATGTTACCCAAAAATGTTCCAGGTAAATAGGATTAGAAGGAGAAGAAGTAGCAAACAAGAGAAAGACAGAAGATCCATAGAAAGACACGCACATAGGCACCAACTGCTGGGGTTCCAGCATCGCTAACAGAGAAACCCCAGGAGAAGGCAGGATCCAGACCCAGGGCTGGCCTTGTGCTCTGGCTTTTAACCCCCAGGGCCTTCATGGGCCTGTCTCTGGGGTGGGACTGCCAGTTGTTTTTCCAATCAGAGCCAGGGTATTGCCGCTGTTAGTGTGTGATTGATTGACAGATCAGCCAATCAGAGCTCAGTTAGCACTGCCCTTGCTGTGTGATTGACAGCTCGGCCAGGGCTGGGGGCGGGGCTCTGTTCCACCACAAACCAAGGCCTGACCCGGCCCGGGCCCAACACGGGCATTCTGAGCATCCCAAGGTGGCTCGGGACATTGATCTCATCCAGCCTCTGACAGCGACCACAGTAACACTACAGAACCTCATGGAACCAAGGGTCCACGGTGACACAGTGGAATCCCCATGTACTGAGGAGTCCATTGTGGCTGTGAGGTAAGATTTCTTTGCAGACTATTCAATGGGTGAATGTAGGGATGTTAACATCTTTGAAATGGGTCTTAATGTCTCTATTAACTTCAAGAAACATTTTAATTACAGAGGCTGGACAGCTTGGTATAGGAAAGTGCTTCTTGGTAATGGATTGACAAAACTATTCTTTGTTTCCTTAAAAAGTAAAAAAGCTCAGAAGTTTCTCTCCTCAATTATGTGAAAAGACATTTCATAGGAAGCCTCCTGAAACAGAAAAGGGTCTGCACAAGCCTGAACTTCTGAACTCTGGCTTAAAATGACAGGTTCAAGAGGGGAATATGGGGTAGGGGGTTCAAAAAGGTTATATCTTCCGAGTACCTCAGCCAATGGGGAAAGGAAGGGGGCAACATGTGGCTAGGAGCTTAGATAAAACTTGAAACTTCGAGAGAGAAAACTCCCTGGGCATGTGCCCTGGTGGATTCTCTCGCTTTATTCTATTAAAGTTGAGGGACTCCTCTGCCTCCTTTATGGACACTAGCTTTTCATAGTGTGATTTTCCGTACATGACACCATGGAACATCACAGAACCAAGGAACCATTGTGACACATCAAGGCCCTGTTGGAACAGAAAAACAATTGCTGCCAGTACAGAACCCATGGAATCAAGGGGCCATTGGAACAATGCAGATCCAAGGACACCATGGTGACACTATGGAACCTCATGGAATCAGAGAGACCATTGTGACACTCTGGTACCTCACAGAATCAGGGGGACCATTGTGAAACTCAGACCCTCTATGGCCAAGGATGAAGCTGTGGGGCCTGTGGAACCAAGGAGCCGTTGTGACACAGCGGGGCCACAGGGAGCTGAGGGGCCATGGTGACATTGCAAGGCCTCAGGGAACCCAAGGGGCTATTGTGACACTACAGAAGAAAGGAGAACACTGTGACACTCCAAGGCCCCATGGAACCAAGGAGACCATTGGGACACTGTGGGGCCCCATGGAACCAAGGCAACAAGGAACAGGTGTGACTGGTTTGGCCACCGAGAGTCTGCTGGACAGGTCTGGCTGACCTTGGCATGTCAAGGGCTGCTTCTCATCTGCCCCTGAAGCACTGGGGCTCTGGGCTTTCCTTTCTATGGGAGAGAACTCTCCTTCCCCTTCAGGAGCTCATGGCCAAAACTGTGATTCCTCCCCCAAATTTTCTTATATGCAAAGATTGTTCCCAGATGAAATCTACCAGGAGAGACACATCTGGCTGCCTTGGCCACCCAGGGGCCACCTCTCATCTGCCTTTGAAACACTGGGATCATGTGCTTTTCTTTCTTATGGGAAAAAACCATCCATCTTGACCAGGTGCCCATGGCCAAAATTGAGAATCTGCTTCCAGAATTCCCAATATCCAAGGATAGCTCCCAGACAAAAGCTGCCAGGACTGGTAAGTCTGGCTGGCCTTGGCTTCCTGAGGGCTGGCAATCATCAGCCTCTGAAACGCTGGGACTTGGTGCTTTCCTTCCCAATGAAAAGGACTTGTCTTCCCGTCTAGGCACTCACAGCCAAATATGAGATTCCACCTCCAAAATGCCCTATGTCCAAGGAGAGTCCCTAGATAAAGGGTGCCAGGACAGACAGGTCTGGCTGTGTTGGCCTAAGGGTGGCCACCTCTCATCATCTTCCAAAACACTTAGATTTGGCATTTTTCTTTCTATTGGTGAAAAATATCCATCCTGACCTGGTGTCCATAGCCAAACCTGGAACTCTACCTCCAAAACTCCAAGGATTGTACATCCAAGGATTGCTCCCAAATGAAAGCCAGAAAGGTCTAGCTGCCCTTGCCGCTTGGGAGCTGTCCCTCACCTGCCTCAAAATACTGTGGCTCAATACTTTCCTTCCTATGGAAAAGAACCATCCTTCTTCTCAAGGTGTCCAAGGACAAAACTGAGATTTCTCCTCTGAAATTCTAAATGTCCAAGGAGTCCTCCATGACAAAAGCTGCCATGACAATCAGGTCTGGCTGGCTTGGGAGCCAGGACAGGAACCAACTGTCTCCTCTTCTGCCTTTGAAACACTTGGGCTCCGTGCTTTCCTTCCTATGAAAAAGAACTGGCCAAAATTGGGATTCCACCTCCCAAATTCCCTATATCCAAGGGCTGCTTTCATACAAAAGCAACTAGAACAGAGAGGTCTGACTGACTTAGGCCTCTGATGACCACCTTTCATCTGCCCCTCAAATACCAGTGTTCCCTGCTTTCCTTCCTATGGAAATAACCGTCATTCTCCTCCAGGTTTCCATGTCTGAAACTGGGATTCCACCTCCAAAATTCTGTATATCCAAGGGTTGCTCCCAGGTAAATCTGTCAGTGCCATCAAGTCTGGCTGGCCTTGGCCTCTGGTGACTGCCCCTGCAACAGTGGGTCTGGGTTTTTTCCTTCGCATGGAGATCACTGGGACACTCTGGGGACCTCATGGAACCAAGGGGATCATTGTGGCACCACTGGAGCCCATGGAACCAAGTCGCCATGGTGACAGAGCGGGGCTTCATGGACCCCAGAGACTAATATGACTCTCTGGGGCTGATGGAACCATGGAGACCATTGTGACCCTTCAGGGCCTTGTGTCACCCAGGGGGCATTATGACACCTCAGGGCCTCATGGAAGCAAGGGACCATTGGGACACTGTGGGACCCCATGGAACCGAGGGAACATGGAGCAGGTCTGGCTGCAAGCACCGAGCCCAGCTGGGGTCACGGAACCATCTGCAGGCCCCGGGTGAGATATTACTCTTTCAGTGCTTCCATCCTCCCTCGAGTGAGAGAAAAGGACAAAGTGCAGGCACGTAGAGGAGCAACATGAAGACACCGAGGGTAGTGAAGAGGAAGTTGAGCCCCAGATGGGAGGGATGAGGAGATGTCCTGACCTTGGGGCTGAAATCCTGTTGCAAAGCTATGGAGAAGGATGTAATTCATACATCAGACTCTCTTTTTTCCTGTATCGCATTGAAAAGTATGGGGACATGACTTGTTCAGCAATGGCTCCATGCTAAAGTAAGCAAATGCTGAAGTAGCTGTCGTCCCATGAGAAGTTTGAACATTGTAAAAGGGAAAAGTGGTGAGATCCTGTGCCTTCACAGGGAGAAGAAAAAGATCTCTGTTCTCAGAGATGAAGATGATTTCAGAAATAGATGAGGAGAACCTTTGCTCTTAAACAGCTCATCTTTAAACTAATACCCCATAAGCTGATATGGCCCATAAACACATCTGTAAAAGAGCTTTGAAAAACTGGAAGGGATGTCACAATTGCAGATTTTTCTGGGCAGTTGCTTTTCATGGAAATTGAGAGCCACAAGAGAAGTGTTTCTTCTGGAGAAGTCTCCATAGCAAGAAAGAGAGACTCCTCTCCCTAAGTGAACTCAAGAAAGACTATTCTAGTTGGGGTAAACTGACTGAAAATTCTAGGTTTGTCTCTTTATATTGTCAGCTAGAAAGAAAAGGTTGTAGGGAGAGGAGAAGTGTTCTGAAAGTTTTGTTCTTATTACTCTTTCTTTTAGTTGCTATTAATGAACTTTTCCTTATACCCTTTTAAAGTTTTGAGCCTGCTTTGCCGTTCTCCTAATCTTATCACACAGGAGGAAATGAGCAAGTATATTCTAATGAGTGCACTGGTAATTAGCCAACACTAAACTCAATACAATAATTGCTACATTCTCCAAGAAATCTCAAATTGGCAAACCAAAACCACTACAGAAACATTTCTGATGAACTGCACTAGAGCAGAGGGAAATCAAGGCAGAGCCATGGTTTGTCAGGACTTGCTTGATCCTAATGAGCCCCGTAGTGCATTTGGAGCTGAGCCCTGGAATATCAGGGCCTGAGAGGAGATTGCAAAAACCTTTCCAGGTGTCAAAGTCAGAAGAAAACCCCAAAGTGCCTCAAATCATGGATGCGTCCCACTGAGGTCCATCCCCTACACAGGCTCCTCATCGACTCCTTGGAGGAGAGGATTGGAGGCCAGGATGGCACAAAACTTCTCAGAGATTCAGTGTGGAAAGAAAAATCCAGAGTACCTTAAAAAGCAAAAGTATCTCAAAGTATTAATAAGCACTATTGGGTGTCAGTACAAAGCTCTCAAGGGACTCATTAAAGCAGATAATTGGGGCCATGATTGCACAAACCTCTCACAGAGTGTGTATCAAAAGAGAAACACCAAGTACCTTCAAATAACTGAAGTACCTTGAAGCATTAATGAGCCCCACTGAGTGTTGTTAGTGACAAAGCCTCTCCAGGGACTAATTAAAGCAGATAATTGGAGGCCAGGATTGAAGAAACCTCCCAGTGACTACAAGCCAAAAGCCAAACCCAAAGTCCTTTGAAAAACTCTGTGAGCATTAAGGAGCCCACCCAGGGCCATTCCTGAGCAAGGCTCCCCAGGGACTCCTTCCAGCAGATCCTTGAGGCCACTGGGATGTGGGCTAGGTGGGGATGCTGAGGGCAGGACAAGGGGGTGACAGTGCCCAGCCTGGCTGGGGCTGTGCCAGGAGGCCCCAGGGCCTCAGGACAAGGTGTCTCCTCACAGCCCTTGCTGGCACAGACCCTGCTGTGTCCCAGGGCACCAAGACTTGTCTTCTCTTTGTCCCCACCTGTCATCAGTGCCTCCAGCTCTCTGCTCTGCCTGGGGCCTGGAGACACTTTCTCAGTCGTGTCCCTCAGTGGGACCCATTAAAAGTCCAAGAAAATTTGGAGTGTGATTCTGACTTGGAGTTCTGGAGAGGTTTCTTCAGCTGCCTCTCAGGGACTGATGTTCAGGGCCTGAGCACAAAGCCCCAGAGGCTCATTAAAGTGCTTGTTCTGTGTCTGTGCTGCTGAGCTGGGCTGGGCTCCTAAAGCGCCAAGAAGAGCTTCAAAAGCACATTTCTCTTGATGAGCAGCATTTCTCCCAGTCCAGCTGGGCTGGGGCACTGCCTGCCGCCACCCTGGGCACAGCACAGAGGCACAGAGAGCTTCAGTCAGGGCTGGGAAGGTGCTGAGACGTGCCTGGGGCAGAATCACTGCCAGCCCTTGGCACAGGAACCTCTGGCTGCAAGACAATGCAGCTGCAGCTCCTGGAGCCATCTCCCAAAGCTGGAACATCCCAATGCCTACAGAGCCTGTGAGTACATTCTCTGATTGTCTCTTGTGCAGAGCAGCCAGGGGTGCCCAGGGCTGTCCTGCAGAGCAGGGTCCTGCAGCCCAGGGTGCTGTGCTGGGGCAGGGACTCTGCTGCCTGCCAGGGACAGCTCTCAGCCAGCCCTGGCAGCTGCTCCCAGCACTGGAGAGAAGTTCTGGGGGGAAGGAGCCACCCTGAGCAGGGCAGGGGCTGATGCTGAGAGGGGCTGGGTGGGGCAGGGCTGCTCCAAACTCCAGACCAACCTGGGTACATCTCCAGAGGACTCTTCCTAAAGAAGGTAAGCATGGGATTGCTGGAAAGATCAGGAGCTTTCCTGAGACTGTTTTCAATTTTCTGCTTAGAGTAGAGTGGGAAGGTTAGGATGATGACATAAAGATTTTTGTTTTTATACATTTTTCATCTCTTCGTAGCTCTGCAAATTAGTATTATATAGTTATAAAATTATAATATTTCCTTAACTCTATTAAACATTTATTTAGGTCAAATTGCTATTATAGACTTCTATAACTATAAGCTTTAATTCTTCTATAACTATAATCTTCTATTAACTCTAGTATGTTTCTCAACCTTTCTCTTAGATTTTAGAAAAATAAGCTGACTGTCTAAATACATTCCTGAAACACTTTATAGTCTTATTATCAGAAATAGGACCTACAAGAAGAACATTCTGGTTTCTGACCAGAATATGAGCAGTCATAAAAAAAATGAAGGCAAAGAAGCCTTTGGACCTAATCCAATGGGTTGATCCAGGGATGTGTAAATGGGGTAACTGAATTTCCTATTGGATGTTCCTGTTAAATATCCTAAATTAATCAACCTTAATAAATTGCTGAAATTGGGGGCCAGGATGTGTTACATCCCTACTGGGACACCTATAAGTTTCCAATTAATGTCTGTTTTTTTACTTTACTGTTCTAACACTGTTGCAAGGGTTGTTTTTTTTTTTTTTTTTTTTTTTTTTTTTTTTTTTTTGTTTTTTTTTTCTTTTTCTTTTTGGATTACAGACAATAGGGGGATGAGAGAAGAAGAACAGGAATTGGAATCCCAGAATCACGGAACATTTTGAGTTGAAAGGGACACACAGAATCATCAAAGGAATGTTTGAACATTTACAGAGACTCCAGAACTGTAACTTTGAGTGGTCAGTCTCTCTGCTGGGAGCCTCCCAAAGGGCCCTCAGCCACTCCTCAGCCCTGGACAGCAGCAGCATCACCTTTCCAGGGCCCAGCAGGGCTCTCCTGAGCTGCCCTTGCCCAGCTGCACACAGAGCCTGCCCCAGCCAGGGCCCTGCACATAGGCAGGTTTCTGTAGGGCCCCAGCCAGGGCACACGAGCTGGGATGGGCTCTGTGGGTGCTGGCAGGGAAGAGGCTCCTCTCAGGAGGGAATGTCCAGGCCCAGGGAGATGCTCAGGGAAGGAGAGGGGGCTGAAGAGAGTAGTGCTGGGGGCAGGGGGGCACTGTTGGTGTGTGGGAGGTGCTGGGCACAGCTGGGCACGGGAACACTGTCCTGAGTGCCTGGCTGTCTCTGCCCTGCCCTCTCAGGCACAGCACCACAACATCTTCTCTTGGTTACGCACTGCCCTGATATTGTCACTATTATCTGCTGCTCTCAGGGAGGCTCTGGCATTTGCAGCAGCTGAGTCAGGCACTGCCCTTGGCATTCCTGCCAGGCAGGGCTGTCCATGGGAATGGGGTGTCCAAGCTTCCCTGGCACCTGTAGGGCTGTGGGCAAAGCAGTCCATGGGAAAGGGGAATGAGCTGAGCCCCCTCCCTGAGATCCCATCATGGGCAGAGCCAGGGATCTCCTTGCTGTGCCCTTCCAAGCTCTGAGCTGCCCTCCTGGGTGCAAATCTGTGCCAGAGCCTCTGGGAGTTCCCTGGATGTCCCATGGGGAAGGGCAGAGCTGCCAGAGCTGAGGAAATGCTGTTGGGTTTGCCAAGGGAGCCGTGAGTGTCCTTGGCACAAGGGGGTTCTGAGACCTTGCCCAGAGACCTTTAGAGAGGGTGAGACATTCAGGGATCCCTCTGCTCTGGGCAGGGTCTGGTTTATCCCAGGGTGACCTGGGAGTGTGATTGTGCTCTGATTGCAGCCAAAGGTGTAAAGCCAGGGCAGTTGGGCACAAGCCCATCCAGCCCCTCACCTTCCCTCAGCCACAGGGAATCCTTTGCCTCTCCCATCTCTCAGTGGCAAACTCTGAGTGCAGCAGAAATGTTGGGGATTTCTGACCTCAGAGAGCCAGGAATGATGTGTGTGTAGGAAAACAATTCCTATAATAAATTCCTGCCATCCTTTAAAAGTGGGAGTGCAGATGCTACCACGCCTTTCTGCATTAGGAGTGATTTCATTGACAAATCCTTAACATCCAGCCTTGTCCCTCTGCCACATGGCCACAAACCCAGGGCAGTAGGGCAGGGATGGCTCCTTGAGGGCCCTCATGCACAGGCCTGGCTGCTCCTGGCACACTCAGCCAGCACAACTGGACCTCAGGCTGGGACCTGGGTGAAGGTTTTCCCAGAGCAGGAACAAGGCTGAGTGAGTCCCAGTGGGACAATCTGCAAGGAATGGCCCAGGTTTGGCTTAAAGCAGCCTCTCCTGACTTTTCACTGTCCTTTCTCCATGAACAGGTCCCCATGTGCAGCCCCAGCAAATGTCCAACAGCAGCTCCATCAGGCACTTTCTTCCTGCTGGCATTGGCAGACACGCGGCAGCTGCAGCTCCTGCACTTCTGTCTCTTGCTGGGCATCTCCCTGGCTGCCCTCCTGGGCAACAGCCTCATCATCAGTGCTGTAGCCTGCAGCCACCACCTGCACACGCCCATGTTCTTCTTCCTGCTCAACCTGGCCCTCGGTGACCTGGGCTCCACCTGCACCACTGTCCCCAAAGCCATGCACAATTCCCTCTGGAACACCAGGACCATCTCCTACAAAGGATGTGTTGCACAGGTTTTTCTGATTTTCTTCTTTCATGGATCAGAGTATTTTATCCTGACCATCATGTTCTACGACCGCTACGTGTCCATCTGCAAACCCCTGCACTACGGGACCCTCCTGGGCAGCAGAGCTTGTGCCCACATGGCAGCAGCTGCCTGGGCCAGTGGTTTTCTCTATTCACTGCTCTCATGGCCAATACATTTTCCCCGCCCCTGTGCCATGGCAATGCCCTGGGCCAGTTCTTCTGTGAAATCGCCCAGACCCTCAAGCTCTCCTGCTCACACTCCAACCTCAAGGAACTTTGGCTCATTGCTGTCAGTGCCTGTTTATCATTTGTTTGTTTTGTGTTCATTGTTTTCTCCTATGTGCATATCTTCAGGGCTGTGCTGAGGATACCCTCTGAGCAGGGACGGCACAAAGCCTTTTCCACCTGCCTCCCTCACCTTCCTGTGGTCTCCCTGTTCCTCAGCACTGGCACAATTGCTCATCTGAAGCCCCCCTCAATATCCTCCCCATCCCTGGATGTGGCCCTGTCACTTCTGTACTCAGTGGTGCCTCCAGCCCTGAACCCCCTCATCTACAGCCTGAGGAACCAGGAGCTCAAGGCTGCAGTGTGGAGACTGATGACTGGATGGTATCAGGAACATTAAACTGCTGGCTAATTTCTGCATATCACTTGTAATAAAAGTCATCTTTGGTACTTCTTGTTGGTTTCATCTTGTAGGTTCTTTTGCTTGGCTTTACTTAATATTGTGCCACAAGAAATGCCATTGTTTGTGCCATTTCTCCTTTAATTTCTCTCCATTCATGACTGCAGACTGTGTCAAGGAGGGGCTGTGCTCTAGATGGCTTTAAAGATGTAAATGCTCTCCCAGCAAAGTTTTGTGCAGAGATGCCCTTGTGTTGCTTTCTCTGGAGCTGCTGCGGCAATGTCTGTGTGCAGAACTGGGGGCAGATCAGGGCTGGCCCAGCAGCTGTGCCCAGCAGCAGCAGCACTTGACGTTGCCAGTGCTGCTGCCGTGGCCCTGCCCCACTGCCCCAGTGATCCTGGTGTTGCTGCAGGGCCTGAGTGCTCTCGGGGCCGGGCACAGCCCTGGGGGTGGCAGTGCCAGGGCTGCAGCAGGGACAGGCCATGGGCACTGCTGGGGCAGCACTGACACCTCAGGCCAGGGCCTGGGGGCTCCAGGTTCCTTGCCCAGGCTCTCTCAAGAACACACCCAGGCCAATGCTCAGCACAGAAAACTCCCGTGAGCTGGCTGTGGGCAGGCTGGGGGCAAACAGCATGGCTGGGGCTCTGCAAGGGCCCTGGGGGAGATGGGAAGGAGCAGCAGAGCAGGGGCTGATCCATCCCCAGTGTGCTGGACAGCCCAGGGCAGCGTCCCAGAGTGTCCTCATAGAGCTGCCAACAACATCCCCCTTCTGCAGCCCTGGCCTCTCCCCAGCTCACACAGGTGCCCCATCCTTGCAGGCACAGCCACGGCAGCACTGGCTCAGGAGCTCCTGTTTGCATTGCACACAGTAGGTTGAAGCACCCCCATGCTGCTGCTGTGGGGACATGAACCTGAGGGAGCACAAATGCCATCAGCCCCTGGGGCCAGCAAGGGCTTGGGGACACCAGGGAAACCACTCAGCTTTGTCCTGGCCTCTGCAGTCAGCCAGAAAGTTTGTTCCCATCAGCTGGGAGTTTCCTGTCCCACGGCAGATGCTGTTGCTCAGAGCCAGGGCTGCCTGGCAGCCACCTCCAAACTGCCCTGAGCATTTCCTTGGCTTCACCTTTGCTTTCTTTATTCTTCCTGCTACAAATTTCTTCCTATTTCCCACTCCATTGGGCCCAGAACTGGACATAGCCCTTGAGGTGCTGCCCAACCAGTGCCCAGCACAGGAGAAAAATCCCTGCCCTGCTCCTGCTGGCCACACCATTCCTGATCCAGGCCAGGAGCCATTGGCCTTCTTGTCCAACTGGGCACACTGCTGGCTCATGTCCAGCCTGCTGTCCATCAGTGTCCCCAGGTCCCTTTCTGCCTGGCTGCTCTACAGCCACTCTGTCCCCAGCCTGTCGTGCTGCAGGGGTTGTTGTGGCCAAAGGGCAGGATCTGGCACTTGGACTTGTTAAACCTCACCTTGTTGGATTTGGGCCCTGAATGCAGCCTGTCCAGGGCCCTGTGCAGAGCCCTCCTACCCTCCAGCAGATCCACACTCACACCCATCTTGGTGTCATCTGCAAATTTGCTCATGATGGATTCAATCCCCTCATGCAGATCATCAATGCAGATATTGAGGTCCACACTGGCTGGCTCTGATCCCTGGGCCATCCTGTGGGTGCCCTGTGATGCCACTCAAGGTGATCTGTTCCATAACCTTTCCTGGCACCCAGGTCAGGCTGACAGGCCTGGAGTTCCCCAGCTCCTCCTTCCAGCCCTTCTTGGGGATGGGCTCACACTGGCACCTCCACTCCTGGGGAACCTCCCTGCTGAGCCAGCACTGATGGTAAATGATGGAGAGCAGCTTGGGGAGCTCATCCACCAACTCACTCATCCCCCTCGGATGGATCCCATCTGATCCCATACATCTGTGAGCATCTGAGTGGCTCAGTAGGTCACCAACTGCTTCCTCCTGGATTCCAGGAGGCTGTTCTGCTTCCTGTGCCCATCTGCCAGCTCAGGAGAACACTTGTCCTGAGGTCCACCTGTTCTATTATTGAAAGTTGAGACAGACACTGTGTTAAGTAACTTAGCCATTTCCTTATCTTTGGTTACTATATTTCCTTTTCCTTACTTTGGTTTCTATATTCTCCACTGCATCCAAAAAAGAGTAGAGGTTCTCCTTCTCCCTACTTTTGCTACAATTTTTTTTAATTAAAACAGTTTAATATTATTATTTTTACAGAGGTGGCCAGGTTAAGCTCTAATTGAGCTTTCCCCTCTCAACTTTTCTTTCTGCATAACGTAAGGACATCCTTAAACACTTCCTGAGTTGCTGGTCCTTTTTACCCTGAGTTCCCACAAAAGTTCCATAGGCAGCCAGGCCATATTGCCGGCCAGGGGCTATTTACAATTCACAAATAGGATGGGACTGCTAGCAACTTTCCTTAAGCTGTTTTATTTTTCAGCATCAGTCTCATTCATGGTTATGGCAATAGGAAGATGCCATCAGTTCACAGCCTAGGAAGCAGACAGAGAACTTAATGTTACAACTTATTTTAAAAGTGTTTTGACCAATCACACAAAGCAAAAGCATATTGACAGTAGTTCTATCCAATCACCATAAGCATATGAACCTTTGGTTAAAAAAATGCTTGCTTATTTCAAATACAATACCTGCATGTAAGCCATAAAACACAATGCATAGAGCTCCATTATTAAGCTTCAAACTTCCTAATATCTTGCTAGATAAACTTCTCTGTAGCTTAGGGAGTTATTCTAGACAAGTGTTAATACACAGACCATTGCTCTATTTGTCTTTAGTTTTCTACTTTTTAGATAATTTTCCTGCTGACCTATCTCATGACTACTGCTTAGCTCAAATCACAATTCCACTGTCTCAGTGGCCTGCCTTTTGCAACTTTCAAAAAACCCTCTGATTTTATGGATTCCCACATGGTCAGTAATTTTCCTTACCAGCTCATCTTTTGCCACACTGGAACAGGCTGCTCTTTCCCCCTTAAGATTACTTTCTTGAAATGTGTCCATCCTTTTTGGACCCCTTTGTTTTTAAGGGCTGTTTCCCTTCAATAAATCAGGACCTGATTTGGTGCTCCCCAAATCTGCATCCTAAACAGGCCAAAGTCTGCCCTTCCTAATTCCAGTGTAGAAGTTTTGTTGCTGCCCCTCCTTCTGTCACAGAACATTGAAAATTTGATTATTTCCTGGTCACTGTGCCCCAGGCAGCCTCCGAGCCCCACATCTGCCACCAGCCCTTCTTTGTTTGTAAACAGCAGCATACAGAGCTTTCCTTGGCAGTGGGAGTGTTACCATAAATTTGGTAAAACAGAAAACTCCTCAACACCAATGTAGCATTAAGAAGCATCATTCTTTATTCAGCTGGATGCACGGGGGATAGCTCCTCCCAAAGCCGTGCATGCTGAGAACAGGAAAGTTTTTGTTAATTTTCTGTATTTTGCACACATATTCATTGATTTTCCCAGACTAAACATAAATATGATAATGGTTTCCCCAAAATCATTAACATATGTCTCCTCCCCTTTACCCATGCATTCTTCTGTCCTGGAGGTCTCTCTGGTGGTCCCTGGTGCTCATGGACCCCAATGTTCCAGTGGGCCTGGCTGTGACGTTGGTCACAAGGGTTGCAGACGAAGAGAGAGGCGAGAATGTTGATCCATGATCAGAAGGCTTGATTTATTATTTTATGATATATATACTACATTATAACTGTACTAAAAGAAATAGAAGATATTACCGTGCCTGTGTGAGTCACTGCTGGTGAGAGAGAGACGGTGAATCTTGTTTCGTGAATCAGAAGGCTTGATTTATTGAAATATCATATATAATACATTAAGACTATGCTAAATAGAATATAGAGAGAGGTTTGCAGAGCTGCTAAGACAGGCTAAGAATAGACAGAAAGAATTCCACAACAAAGTTGTGCCCAAGGACTCAGTCCCCTGGCTTGCACTGGTGATTGGCCCTTAATTATAAACATAGAAAATGAGCCAATCAAGAAAACCCCTGTTACATTCCACAGCATCTGATAATAATTGTTTACCTTGTCTTCTGAGGCCTTTTGCCCTCCAGAAGACGCAGAAATCCGAAAGAAAGGATTTCTGTGAAGAAATGTCTGGAACAAGAAGAGAAAGGTTCTCAGAAGGCTAGCTAAGCTAAGAATAGAAAAAAAAAGAATGAATAACAAAGATCTGTGTCTCAGAGAGAGAGCGAGACCCAGCTCTACCATGATTGGTCAGTAAATCCAAACACCCACAGGAGACCACGGATCCACCTGTTGCATTCCACAGCAGGAGATAACCATTGTTTACATTTATTGCTGAAACAGCTTCAGCTGGAAAAATCCTAACAAAAGGATTTTAATGAAAAGATGTCTGCGACACCTGGCTGAGCTGGCAGGACACTGAGGCTGGTGAACTTCGAGTTCCCCTTGTCACACAATGGGCATTGTGTGGTTTCCATAGATCTGGGGTTTTGGAGAAAAAGCTCCAGGTGTCAGCTCACCTGGTGTACACAATTGATCAACTCGTAACATTAGGTCACAGAGTGGGTTATGTGAGGTCATCGAGAACTATGACATCATAGAACTGCATCTCTGAAATCACATGGCAGAGGTCTGACATCACAGAGCCAGCTGTGACATCATAGAGTTGGCTGCGACATCAGAGACCAACTGTGTGACATTAGAAAATGGGCTGTGACATCACAGAGCAGGCTGTGTGACATCCCAGCAGGTCTGTGTCAGGTCACTGGGTTGGTCACTCTGCCCCAGCTCCCCCTCACAGTTTCTCCCCACAAGTCCAATGCTGTTCATGCCCATCAGGGTCCCTGTTCCCTGGGATCCCCCTGGCCCACCCGGAGCCACAGCCTCCACCAAAGGATCTTCCACAGGATCCACCCCAGAGCCTGACAGGGGACAAGGGGCCAGGGCTGTGTGACCAGGACATCAAGGACGTGAATTGTCCAGGTCACTGTGGCCTGGGTGGGGTTGCCCAGGGCAGGAAAGATGTCTGGCAGTTTGAGCAGGGTCTGGGAAGGGCCTCCAAGGTGGGGCTGGAGCCCTTGGGCTGTGAGCAGAGGCTGAGGGAGCTGGGCTTGTCCAGCCTGGAGCAGGGAAGGCTGAGGGACTCCTCATCCCAGCCTGGCAGTGCCAGCGAGGAAGGGATGGAGAACAGAGCCAGGCTATTAACCAGGGGGCCTGGTGGGAGACAATGGGCAGAAGGGTTGGATGAGGGAAATGTTGGGGAGCGGATAGGGACAAAGTGTGATTGATTGTCAGCGATGAGGAGTTTTGATTTTCATATCTGTTCAAAATGCATTAGAAGATGTTGGGGGCCAATATAAATTGGACATTGCTGATATCAACCTGAACTGGAAAAGAAAACTGAACAGGACAAAACAGTTCTCTCTTCATTGTTTTCAATATAGTATATTCATTTGAATACACTTCTGCAATGTGACTAATTAACCACAGAAGAATTAAAAACTTGAATGATTCCCAGAGACGTGTCTTGTTTTGGTATTCTGAACAAATATTTATGAGCTTTTCTAACTGAATTCCTGAACCAAAAAGCTGAAGAAAGAAGAGGCCCCATGAGCAGTAAAATTCATCATCGGCCTCCAAGTGGCTGAGGATCCATCCCCATCAGAGCAGCAATGAACAGAAATGGGCACAGCTTTGTGTCTGCCTCAGCTCTGAGATGGGCCCTGGGCCTGGAGCAGGAGCAGCTCTTGAGGGCCCCAAGGCTGCGGCTCTTGTGCTGCCTTAGGCAGATGGGATGGCAGCAGGGGCTGCAGAGATCTCAGCACCTCAGCCCAAGGGCAGCAGGGCAGCCAGGGAGCCTCCTTTGGCCTTGGCCCAGCACCTTCCCCCATATTTGGGGCTGAGTCCTGTGGCAGCTGCAGCTGCTGCTGTGCCCTTGCCAGGGGCTGAGGCCATGGGGCAGTGCCCAGAGCAGCCTGGCCTGAGCAGAGCTGTGGGGGCAGAGCTGGCTGGGCTGGACTGGGGAGAGGCCCTTGGTGCTACCCAGAGCTCAGGGCAGCTGGCAGAGCTTGCAGGGAGCTGGGCTGGGCTCAGAGAGCCTGGCCCAGAAACCATCAGTGTCCATCTCAGCCTGGCTGAGCGTGCAGGGGCAGGACTCAGGCCTGGCCTTGTGGGGCAGGGCCAGCGCCTGTGCAAGGCATTGCAAACAGGCAAGTGGCCCTTTCTGGGGCTGGCCCTCTCTGGAGGCTGCTCTGTGTCCTTGGTGGCATGGACAGAGCAGGGAGGGGACCCAGGACATTTGTCAGCACCAGCCTCTGTGCCCAGCCCTTGGCAGCCCTGGCTGCTGAGCCCAGATTTGGCCTGGGCTGGGTTTGGCTGTGTCCCAGCTCCATCTTCCTGCAGGGCTCAGGCCCTGATCCCAGCCATGGCCAGCCCTGGCTGCCTCTCGGCTGGCCCAGAGGTCGGCAGATCCCAGGGCAGGGCTGTCTGTTCAGCCCCACAGGTGCCACGGCTCTGCAGGAGCTGGCAGAGGCTGCCCAGCAGGGAGGCCATGGGGCACACCTCAGGGCACAAGTGGCACTGCCTGTTCATGGGCACACAACTGATGTCTGCCTGGAAAGGGGCACAGGTTTTAACACCATTGGTTTCCTAATATACAAGCATATTTTTATTATCTAGGTCATTTAAATACATTTACAAAATGGCAAATTTTTCCCGCCAGGAACAGGAATTTCCTGGATCTACTGGATCCTTTTAGTGATGGCAGGAGAAGAAATACTGATCTTCACCTCTGCCTTTGCCATCAACATTCAGTCTAATATTTCATGACACTCCTTCCTTCAGATGTTTCCAGGTCTCCTGGATAAATGGCCATGTCGAAGGACATCTCTTCACTTGACCAGCTGGATCTATTTCCTGTTGAAGTGAGGGGAGAACGACCATCCTGTGATGCATCGAACTCCATTTATTGATCGATCAGTCAGCTTAAATAATAGTGTTAACGACCTTCATGCATATTCTGTAATACAGGTTTATGATAGGCTAACAGAGAAAACTCTAACCACACCTTTTGTTTTACTACACCGTTGATTGTTTACACAAAACAAAACCAGTGTTCTCACTGTGATGCGAACGGTTCCCAAAACTTCCACATCTGTTCTCAGGGTGCCATCTTTTCCCAGAGAGAGTGTTACACTTGTTATGAGAAGACTGCCTGAGAACTTTATTGTTTATACAGTGATGCCTGAAAGAGTCTAGTTGTTTATAGAAGTCAGGCTGGGAACTGCTTCACAGCTACCTGTTACTTTTCTCTCAATTGTATGGCTTCATGGCCTTTTTCTTTAAGCCATGCCTGAACTAAACTCCCGACATTTCCCCCGCTTTTTTCTTTAAGAGAAAGGAGGTTAGCCTGCCAGGTTTTCTCTATCATCCTATTAACCATCTTTTGGATACAGCTACAGAAACAAGGTAATATAAGTAAAAGTAATAAGAGTACCCCTAATATCCCTATAGCATATGTTATAAGGTTTCTTAGCCAGGGTCCCAATCCAAAACTTTTAAGCCACTCATCAATACCTAATCCTTCTTCTTCCTTAAGTTTGTTAAATCCTAGCCATAGCTCTTTTAACTTAGCATGAATAGATACAGAATGATCAGATAAGTTCATGCAACACATTCCTTCAAACTCTTCACACCCATGGCCTTGTGCTAATAATAAGAAATCTATAGCAGCTCTATTTTGTAGAACAGCGTGATTAACACTTTGTACATCTGAAGTTAACATATCTAATATCTGTGAAGTTTTATTCAGTTCACCCTTAGCCCAACACCCTATTTGTTTTGCTAGAGTCAATGCTTTGCTTGCAGCACCCCATGGTAGGAAAGCTGAAACCATCACTTGCTTAAATTTACTCCAGAACCATGGATCTCCTATTTGACTACAGTCTAAATTATGTAAGCTACGCTTTTGCCTGCTTATGACTTAATTGCATTAGCACAGATATATTAGGGTGGAATAGTGATAACTTGCCTAAATAACAAGGTCCACCCTGAGGCTGGGCAGGTATACCATTCCAGGCTCTATCTCCGCAAATTAGAAATATACCCGTAGGTAATTTCTTAGGTGTTATGATGCTAGAGCCTTTACAATGATTGTAGAGTTGTTTAGACACTATGTTTGGCTTTAGAGCTGAATCCAGGGTAGCCCACGTTTGTGTATGTTGATTCATCTTTTGAGGATTAGAATAATCAAAGCTGAACTACTCACTATTGGAAGTGCTGGTCATGCTAGCATTTGCACTTCTGAAAAGCTCCAATTCCTCAGGTGGAGAATGCAAAGGAATATTAAGTGATTGAATTAACAGGCATTGATGGTAGCCGTCACTCTGACTGGCAGTATACCCTTTAGGCAATTTAATATTTACCATACTGCTCATACATAAGGCACGGTTGTTAATAAAACTGCAGAATTCTTGAGGAGACCATACTGGAAGCCCTACCAAACATGTTCGAAAGGGGTTAGTAACTCCTCCAATGCTGAGACAAAGCGATGTCTGATTAATCTGCCTAGCAAGTGTTATCCATACATTATATCTAGGTTGACTAAAATGTGTTACCTTTAATTCTTCAGCTACCACTACACCAAGTAATATAATAAAAGTAAACCTCATTTTTCTGGTTTTACTTTGACCTTCTTCTTCTTATCAGTTTTTAACCTTACTGTTCCCGAGGCCCGAAGACCACACCTTTGTAACCTTCTAATGCAGTTGTCTAATGCTTGATTGGGATCTCCTTTTATAGGCCCTACAACAGAATGTTGTGTAAAGGCACCAGTTTTATACACCTTACAGAGGTAATATATGATGCACTTTGAGCTTTAACCCTTTTCAAAATACACTGTACCTCCCACCGATAATAAGCCAAGATTTTCTGCTCATGTGACTCATAAAGAGCTAAAGCTGAGGCAGTGTTTAGTCCTGTTTCATTCCGTAGTGCCCACTCCCAATTATGTTCCCAGTTATGTTCATAATTACAGGTATTACACCATAAATGAAAAAGTGACAACTGATCCACCCAAAAGGTCCTATCACAACCCCCACAACACAGTGCAACCCAAGCAGCACAATTTGGGCTGTGACATTCAAGGCAGTTCTCTTTTGCCGGTCCTTTTATATGGAAAGATGATAATGATTCAATAATGTCAATCAGTTCTCTGGTCCTCCGGCAATGGCGTTTTATCCCAAAGGGTTAAACGCACCCTCAGCTGAGCCACAATGTCCGGCCTTATCAGGCATTGCAAGGTAGATGGTAATTGGACTAAGAAAAGACAGCTGTTAGCTGTTTTCATTCATGTGAACTTGGAGAGGAGGTGAACGGCAAGTCTGAAAACAATCCTTTTTGTCCTTGAGATTTTCACATCCACCCCTTCCCCAGGCCTCTCAGAAAAGTTCAAAATCAGTTTTACAGTCTGTAATCCTTTAGTCATTTGGCTGAAATGGCATCAGCTGGGCGATTCTCAGTCCTTTGTTGATTTGGAGTGGTGAGAAAATAGTATACACTTAAAGCACTTAAAATATTTAACTTAGCAGACTTATTTGTAAATTAACAGAACTTAACTGGCTTCAAAATTCTATGGGCTAGCTGTGTTACACTCTTTGCAACATAAGAATAGGCAATTCTAATAGTTAAATAGTATTTTCAGCTAGCAAGGTTTCTCTGAAGTTCACAATAACACTTTGAACACAAGTCATAAAATAAACGCCTATCGTAAAAGCATAAATCTATCTAACATCACTTAAACTTAATAGCACTTATACTTAAAATACTTAAACTTAAAATATTTAAACTTAATAGATCTTAACATTACTTAAACTTATCTTTACTTAAACTTAATAGATTTTTAAATCAACAGAACTTACATGTAAAATCTCTTAATTCTAATAAAACTTAACTATAACAAAACTTAACTGACTTTAAATAACAGACTTATTTGTAAATAATGTAAGATCAAACTTAACAGAATCTAACTTAACTTAATATACAATTTAAACTTAACAGACCTCGAACTTAACAGAAAATAAACTTAACAAACTTAACCTTAATAGAACGGCACTTAATAAATAATTTAACTTAAACTACTTAACAACAGATAACTTACTATAAACATAAAATATAGCATTCACTATCACTCACCCACAGGCCTGACTCCAAAACACTAAATCAAAACAACCTTTCTCACGTTTCTGCTGCAGCATTTATACCAAAAAGCACATTCATACAATCTCACTCATACAATCAATCCAACACATCTTAACATTTTTAAACTTTTCAAAATATAATTTCAGAGTCTGATGTTCCACTGACTGAACCATCCGGGCTTCTGATGTTAAAGTCTATGCTAATGCAGGTGATTTCAAGACAGCATAACCAATGCCGAGCCAAATCGGCTGAAATTTGACCCATGCATACAGTACGCTGATTGCTGTTTCATAGTCTCTGCCAGGAAGAACAAAAGTGCCTTTAACTTTCCTTGTTTACCATCACTTGTTTCTTAATTTCAACAGGGATCTTTTCCTTTTGCTGACAAAAGTTACATCCATTAGGCTGTTAGGTCCTAGACCGAGGCATCCATTAGGCTGTTAGGTCTTAAACTGAAGCTTTTGCCGGCTGTGGGGGGAGGGAGAAACGCTCCCGCTGCAAAAAGCGCTCCAGTCCCGTGGCGCGTGTGTCGGAGCGGGCGAAAACCCCCCCGCTGCGCTGGGCTCTCTGTTTACTCGCCGGCAGGCTGACTCCGCTGCAGGCACCGCTGCACCCACGGCTCCCCCCGCGGCGGCTTCGCTCTCTCCCGGGGCGGCGAGCCTCGGCTCCCACGGCGGCGGCTCCGCTCTCCCCGCTGCTGCCTCCGCTCCCGCATCGCTCGCCGCGGCTGCTCGCCATGGCGGAGCGCCCGTGCCGAGTTCGGAGTAGCACAGCCCCGCAAGCTCCGCGAGCTGCGGCCGCTATCTTGCACTCAGAGAGATAGTAAAACAGTCCACCATATATCACTCGCCATGGCTTGCCTAGCTTCTTGGCAGTTTTACCACTCTCTAAAGCAGCCTCTGACAATAAATCACCGAATTCACGCAATTCCGTTAACTCGTAAACTGTGTGGGGATTCACGAAGACTCCCCATTCCAGACCATAAGCCAAAAGACCTTGCAATTCCTTCCGTAAGTCTATTCCCTTAATTTGCCTTTTTTGCAAAAACATAATAAAAGGTTCATATGTGGCTTGCCTTTCCATACCTCTTTTAAGTGCGCACTTTTACCTAGCAGCGATTTCCAGACATCGGCCACACGTATCAGCTGGACCCATCTAATATGGTCGCCAGGGCACGGCGCGTATCGGCGGCTTTTTTTTCTCCGCTTTGGTTTTGCGCTTATTTGCCGCTCCCGCTGCTTCGGAGCCTGAACCAGTCCTCACTTCTCGTGGTGTTCGCAATCCCCGTGGTGGTCGCGATCGTCGTGTCCGCTATCACGTCCGGGTGGTCACCATTTGTTGAAATGAGGGGAGAACGACCATCCTGTGATGCATCGAACTCCATTTATTGATCGATCAGTCAGCTTAAATAATAGTGTTAACGAACTTCATGCATATTCTGTAATACAGGTTTATGATAGGCTAACAGAGAAAACTCTAACCACACCTTTTGTTTTACTACACCGTTGATTGTTTACACAAAACAAAACCAGTGTTCTCACTGTGATGCGAACGGTTCCCAAAACTTCCACATCTGTTCTCAGGGTGCCATCTTTTCCCAGAGAGAGTGTTACACTTGTTATGAGAAGACTGCCTGAGAACTTTATTGTTTATACAGTGATGCCTGAAAGAGTCTAGTTGTTTATAGAAGTCAGGCTGGGAACTGCTTCACAGCTACCTGTTACTTTTCTCTCAATTGTATGGCTTCATGGCCTTTTTCTTTAAGCCATGCCTGAACTAAACTCCCGACAATTTCCCTTTCATTTCTCCCAGATTTCCTCCTCCAGATGCTTTCTGGTCATTCAAGTGCCTCTCAACTGACTGGCTTCAGGCTTTGAACTTCAGGAAGTTGCCCAATCTTTCTAAAATTCCAATTAATATCACATTAGTCAATATCCTAATTACATTTATATCTATCCTAGAACTACCTTTTTTTATGTCTTTGTCTAAAACTCTTCCTGTACGGAAATCCCTGAGGATTGGGGGACATGTCATATGCTGCTGGGACATCCCAGGGAGCTGAGGGAAGAGCTGTGATAGTTATTAAACTGTTCAAATATTCAATTTGTGTTTGTGTGCAAGAAACCTTTCTGTGCCTCTGAGTGTCACCAGTCCCTGAGCCCAAAGGACACAAACCTGATGAATTGTGGTTCCCACTTCAGGGGCTGCACTTGGACCTTGGCTCTGCACGGGAGAGCTCTTCATCCCCTTTCTCTCTTTTCCTCCCTCTGCGCATGGAGGAAGCTCCTGACTTCAGCCTGTGACTCGGGTGTGCAAAGTGCAAATTTGGGCAGAATTGGGGCAGGCAGGGTTTGGGGGGACCTTGGGATCTGTGCTGGTCACAGAAGGTGTTTTCCATTGCTCCGAGACTGTCTGCTGTGGAAAGTGAATTCAATATCCAGCAGACGAATGACTTTTGCATTTGATGGAGCTGTGTCTTCCCTTGGCTTTGTTGGCTGACAAGAAATGAACATCCCTCTGTGTCTCGGGCAGCTCCTTCTCCAAGGGAAGCAGGTGGGAGTTGGAGCCAAGGAGCTGAAAGCTGCAGGTGCAGCCTGGGCTGGAGGGAGCTCAGATTTGCACAAGGCTGCTCTGAGTGCCAGGGCTTGGATGCGGGAAGAGGGGGGGTGGGGGTAGGGACAGAGTCTGATTGATTGTCAGCCATAAAGGGTCTTGATCTTCATATCTATTCCAACTGCTTGAGGAACTACTTGGATTCTGTGTCAGCTGGAGATTGCACATATCAATTTATTAACAGGGAAACAAAAATAAACAGGACCTAAAATAATCTTTTCTCACCGTCTTTTTAAATATCATGTTCACTTTGAATCACTACTGAGATCTACCTAACCACAAACGATTTGAAAATTAAAATCCAATCATTCCCAGAGGCTTGGCTTGTTAAAGTCAAGAGGCTTGGCTTGTTAAAGTCAAGTTCTCAGTGTTAATGAGCCCTGGGACACTGAATTCCTGCACTGAAGAGCTGCAGGCTGAACAAGCCTCTGGAGCAGGAAAATTCAGCAGCAGCCTCCAAGTTGCTGAGGATGTCAGCAGCCCCCACTGAGGCCATCCCTGCCCAGAGACCGTGGGGGAATGGGCAGACAAGGAGAGCATCTCTGGGGCTGGGGCAGCACAACTCAGAGGCACCAGCGGCTCCAGCTGGGCAATGGAGTGTGGAATGTGGCTGGGAAAGCCCTGCCTGGGCTGTGCCAAGCAGGACAGACAAGCCCTGACTTTCATCCCCCAAGCAACTCTGTCAAGGAGACATTTAAAAGAAGTTACAATTTTTTGTATGCTCTGAGTTGGATGTACTTGAGAAATACCAACAGGAGATTCTCAGAAGCTCAAAACAACAAACCAGGAACTTGACTGGCAACTTTAGAAAATCAAAGAAACTTTGGCAACATGTTTAATATGACATTCAATCAACAAAACCACTTCTCAAAGTAATAACTTGGCCCATTCAACTTCACAAATTCTAAGCCTACTCAATTTTAAGGTAATATTTGCAAGAGGACAAAATCAGAAAAAGTATTTATCTGTCTCTCTCAGACATTGAGAAAGAAAAAAAAAGATTTGGAGAAGCACACACACAGAGCTACCAACTCCTGGATTCCAGCAGTGTTCAGATGGAAATTCCAAGAGGAGGTAGGGTCAAGATGTGTTCTTGCCTTGTGGTCAGCCTTAAATACCCCTTGGTCTTGCTGGATCCTTCCCCCAGCTGGGACTTGGGCTCATTTGGTCACTCAGGAGCTGGACTGGGGGCTCCAGAGGTGGCTGTGGAGCATTGCCTGTGCTGTGCCAGAGACTGGCAGACACTGCTGGGCTGGGATAGAGGCCCTGGGGTGATTGGTGTTCCAGGGATGCAGATTTTCTGGTGTTTTTCTTAGCCCTCTTAGGCTGATTTAGGCTGATTTATTCTTGATTTATGCTTGTTGGTTTTCTGGTTCTCTTGCCGGCTGATTTATGTCTGGGGATAGCTCAGGGATGCCAGTTGCTCGGTTTCTCGGCTGTTTCAAAGACCTGAAAAGGCCCAGAGTGGCCTTGGGCAGCCCGGCGCTTCAAAGGACGAGGAGAGACTTCTGATCTTGTTTCGGTCTCAGTGTTTATTAATTGTTTATCTAAAAGATTTTCTTTCAGCCCAACAGAGGTCTGCACAGCAAGTCAGCCATGGGCACACTCCCCCGCCTCTTGGGGCGGTCACTTATCTTTATACCCAAAGTTACGTGTACAATATTTATGATTTTTCTCCAATACCTTCTACTCATATTAACCGGTGCACTTCTAGTAAAGACCAATCCCAAAGTGCCACCATCACCACAGAAGATGGAGGCCAAGAAGAAGAAGAAGAAGGACAGGACACGCCCCAATTCTTCCATCTTACTTCTTTAGACCCCCCTGTACAGAAATCCTAAACCCTGTGTTCTACACCTTAATTAACTTATCCCTTCACCATTCACCCAGTAAAATCCTCCCAGTCCTCATACAGGTGTCATCTCCTGTGTAGGATCAAAGTCCAGCCACCAGACACTTCTGGCAACATTCCAGGACTCCCGAGCCCCCCAACGGTGGTCTCGGTCTCTGCACCTCAGTCCTGAGGTGCTGAGATCCCACACAGGGAAGGGCAGGGCTGGGGTTCCAGGGCAGGGCAAGCTGGACCTGCCCCTTCCTCCCCCACACACGAAATGTTTTGAGCCAAAAATCTCCTCCAGTCTATCACAATAGGGAAGGATGGAGGTGAATTCCCAGTTCTGGCCATGGGCACCTGGATAAGAAGGACAGTTTTTTTCCATAGGAGGGAAAGCATGGAGCCTCAGTGTTTCAGGAGCAGATGAGAAGAGACCCTCAACATACCAAGGTAAGCTGGCCCAGTCAGGCAGTCCATGGGAGGCCAAACCAGCCAGATCTGTTCTGTGTTCCCTTGGTTTTATGGGGACCCTTTGTTCAATGGAGTCCCAGAGTGTCTCAATAGCTCCTATGTTCCAGAAGTCCCCAAAGTGTCCCAGGGGTCTTAAATCATTCCATAAGCCCTTGCAGTGTCACAATGGTCTCCATGGTTCCCCAGGCCTCACAATGTCATGAGACTCCTCTGTTCCATGAGCCCTGCAATGTCAAAATGTACTTTTGGACCCTGGGGGTTTGCAGTGTCACAATGGTCTCCTTTGGCTCCACAGTGTCACAATGGACCATTGATGTCAGGAGGCCCCTCTGTGTCACCCTGGAGCTTTGGTTCCATGCAGCCCTGCAGTGCCACAAAGGCCTCTTGGTTTCCTGATGCCCCAGAGTATCACAATGGTCCTCTTGGTTCTGTAAGGAATCTCAGGGTCACAATGGTCTGGCTAGTTCCATGAGGCCTCATAGTGTTACGATGCTTTGCTTATTCCCTGGGGCCTCATAGTGTCACAATGGTCTCCATGATCCCATGAGTCCTCTCCGTGTCACAATGGCCACTTCGTTACATGAGGCTGTGAAAGTGTCTTATTGGTGTCTTCATCGTTCCATGAGACCTTGCAATGTCACAATGGACCTTTGGCCCATGAGGTCTTATAGTGCCACAATGGCCCCTTGGTTCCACATCACACCAAAGTGTCACAATGTTCTCCATAGTTCCATGAGGCCTCTCAGTGTCACAATGATCCCTACACTCCATGGAGCCACAGAGCATCAGTACATTCCCATTGGTTCCATGAGGCCCAGAAATGTCACACAGCTCTCTATGATTCCATGAGGCCCCACAGTGTCACACTCTTCCCTCAGTCTCACAGGGCCCTACAGTGTGACAATGTTCCCTTGGTGTCACCGGGCCCCACAGTGTCATAATGGTCCCTTGGTCTCACAGGACCCCACAGTGTCACAATGCTCCCTTGGTCTCACAGGGCCCTACAGTGTCACAATGGTCCCTTGGTGTAACAGGGCCCCACAGTGTCACAATGGTCCATTGCTTCCATGAACCTGTGCTGCTGCATTACCCCCTCCCCTTCTCAGGCCGCCCTGCCAGCTGAGAAATGCTCCTTGGGCCTCGGCCTTGGCCAACAGCCCCTGGGCTCAGCTCCTCTGCAGCTCATTACAAACACTGTCTGCCCCAGGCACTGCTGCTGCCCAACCAGCTCCTGGTTTCTGTAGCAGCAGCCCTGGGAACTGTTTTTGTTCCCTCAGTGGCACAACATCCCCATTCTCACACTGCCAAAGAAAGCTGCTGATGCCAAGTGCGGCCAGGATGAACCATTGCTGGGACTGCAGCCCCTCTCTTGGGGCCCTGCACACAGCGCTCCAAAAGGAGCCCTTGGAGCTCTCCTGGGCCAGCGACTCCCTCTGAGTGGGGCCTCTCCCAGCCGGGAACTCTCCTGTTCTCTGCACTCGGGGATCCTGAACAATGACAGAGCCTGGGCCGATACCCCCACTCCTCCAGGCTCAACCCTTGTGTCACACACACACATACACACACACACACGGACAGTTCTCACTTAATTTCTGGTTTGATTGACTGGATTTTGTTTGGTTTTGTGGTTGCTTTGTATCCTTGGTGTGCCTGAAGTGTCCAGTCAGGAGCAGAGTGACTCTTACCAAAGAACTTTGCCATGCTGTCCCTTTATATTAAATCTGTTTTTTTCTGATCCCTTGCCAGAGATTTTTTCAACACTCTCAAGGCCTCGTTGGTAGCAGGGTGAAGGAGCTCTGGCCCAGGGTCTGGCCCTGGGGACACGGGGATGCTGCCGGGGGATCCCTGTCCCCCGTGCCACCCCCAGGGCCCCGGCCCCCCGTCCCCGTGTCAGGCTCTGGGGTCGATCTCGTGGAACATCCTCTGGGGGAGGCTGCAGGGCTGGGGGCAGGGGACCCGGGGGGACAGGGGACCCTGCTGTGCATGAGCAGGGTTGGACTGCTCTGGGGGGAGCTGTGAGGGGGGCCGGGGCAGAGTGACCTCCCCAGTGACCTCACACTGCCCCTGTGATGTCACACACATCCTGTGATATCACACAGCCCCCAGTGATGACACACAGCTTTTTTGCGGTGTCACAGAGCCACCTGTGAACTCGCACAGCCAACTGTGATCTCACAGCCCACTCTAGCATGTCACACAGCACCCTTGTGATATTACACAGCCACCTCTGGGATGCCAGCCTGGAATGTCAGGCAGTTGCACTGTGATGTCACAAAAGACTCTGTGATGTCTGAAAGCCACAATGTGATGTCAGAATCTGTTCTGTGATGTCACCACCTGCTCTATGATGTTACACAGCCTCCCAGTGATGCCACAACCCATTGTCTCATGTCACAGAGCCACCCTCTATGATGGCAGGATCTCCTCTATGGCCTCACACCCTACTCTATGATGTCACAGAAGCTGTATGATGTCACAACTCTCACAGTGATGTCACAAAACCATCTCTGTGATGTTATACTGTGATAAGTAGAAAAGTTGCCCATTTTATTAAAAGGTTGCAGAGTTCACAGGTTGGGCCATTTCCTGCCAGGGAGGAGTTCTAACTGTTTGTTGTTGTAATCACCTGTTGTTAAGAGTTTTTCGTTTACTACCTGTTGTTGAGGGTTGAGAATTCCCCTTTTTGTCGAGTGGCAACCTTGCTGCTTCCAGGAGGATGGCACTCAGGACACTGAAGAGGAGGGGACAACCAAGTTGGCATGCAAATGACATCGGGGTTGGCATGCAAATGAGGAAGCCCCTCATGAAACCTAGCCAAAACCCCCTAAAAACAACAAACCAACATGGAATTGAGGGATCAAAGTGATGTCTAGACATGAAGAACAGAATCCAGTGTCCACTAAGACCCTTTTTTCCCCTCATCCTAACCTAAAAACATGTTGACTGGAAAGAGGACCTCGAATGTCAAACCAAAATACTGGGAATCTCCTGGTGCTGTGGTGAGGAAGGAACCCCCAGCTTTGCCTGCAGACCAGTGGACAAACTGGACTCTTTCTCCTCCTCTGTGCCACTCCTGGGGGCAGTGGCAGTGTGAGACCCATTGGATCACCCTACCTGAGCTGATTTTTAATGAAGACATTAAAAAGGAGAAAGAACTCCTGCCCGATTTATTTAGTTTATATTAAAAAAATACATTTTTAGGAACCAAAAATATTATTGGTCATTGGTTCTAATAATATAATTGTCTTCATTGATTCCTTAATCTCCATTGGCTATTTATTTATTCCTCTTTATGGTAACTAGTAATATCTGAGTCTTTTTGTCATCTTTTTTATCATCTTTTTCTCAGAAAGGGTCAAGGGATGCACTTTGGGGTCCCTGGAGACATTTCTGGGGCACATTTCTGGCAGTTTCGGGTCTGGGGAAGGAATTCAGAGAGAATTTGAAGGTCTGGAGGACAATTGGGGGAGCCAGGTGGGCACTTGGAGGGGAATTCAGGGATTCTGGGGGACAGTTCGGGGTCCGGGACAGCACTTGGGGGTCCAGGGGGGCCCTCGGAGGTCAGGGAGGGGAATTTGGGGCCCTTCGAGGTCCGGGCTGGCCCTTGGGGGGCCCTGACGGGCTTCTCTGGGGCACGGGGGGTGATGGGAGTTGTAGGCGTGGGTCTAATACTGTTTAACGAGGCCGCGGAGCATCACGAGAGTTCGAGGCACAGCGGCAATAGCTCTCGGTGGGAAGTGCGGGGCATGACGGGTGATGAAGTCCCGGCTAGAACGGCACAGGACGTGTGCCGCGGAGCATGATGGGAGCCATGGTCCCGGAAGTGGCTCCAACGCTTTGTTTGGGGGTCCGGGAAGGCTCCTGGGGGACACTTCTGCATCCGAGCCGCGACTTGAGGTCCTCGGGGGAACGTAAACGTTCAGGAGAACTTCGGGGAGCTCGGGAAGCTCTAACTGGGCTCTTTAGGGCGCGGAGCACGGCAGGAGTTTTAGGCGCCCGACTGTGTTCTGAGGGGCTCTGGGGCCGCAGGGGAGGAGATGAATTCCCAGAAGTGTCTGTACCGGGCATCTGTAGGGTCGGGAGCTCTCAGGGGTCCGGGGACGCTTTTGGGGGTCCCGAACGGGCGCTGAGGAGGCACTGAGAAATCCTGGAGGGTCTGGGGGACACCTAAGGGACAAAGGGGGGGCGGATCCCGGGGTTCTGTGGAGCATGGGGCATAACGGGCGTTGTAGTCCCGGCTCCAATGCGGCTCAATCGGGCTGCGGGGCATGACGGGAGCTGTAGGCTAAAATATGTCACCCATCCAAGGCACTGTTCAGGAGGCCCCAATCCCGGCGCTGATTGGCTTTGGGCGGTGATGGGCAGAAGCCTTGGCAAATGGGATGTGGCAGAGGCGGGAACAGCCCATTGAACTTCTCCAGTCCCTCCCAGTACAGCCCAGTTCATCCCCAGTACAGCCCAGTACATCCCCAGTAAAAGGCAGTTCATCCCAAGTAGAACCCAGTAACAACCCAGTGCCCCTCCCAGTACAGCAAGGTCTCTCCCAATACACCTGAGTTTATTCCCAGTCCCTCCCAGTTCATCCCAATGTCATCCACAGGATGCCCCAGTGTCCCCAGTCTTTTCCGCAATGGCCCCAGTGACCCCAGTATGTCCCAGTATCCTCCAATGTTACTCCCAGTATGTCCCAGTGTCTCCCACAGAGTTCCCAGTCTCCCCAGTATGTCCCAGTCCTCCCCACTGTCACTCCCAGTATGTCACAGTGTCTCCCACAGCGTTCCCAGTATGTCCCAGTCCTCCCCAGTGTTTCCAAGGACAGTTTAATTTCTCACGGTGGCCGTGGCAGCCAAACCCAGCAGTGGGGTCAGTGCCCATGGCCACAGCCCCTTGCAGGGGCCCAGTGCAGCCTGGGCTGATGATCCACCCTCACAGCTGGCCCAGGGCAGCTCTGCAGTGCCTTTGGTGGCACCTGGGGCTGGCACACACCTGAGCAATGTGTCTGTTTGCACTGGGGAAACTCAGCAGTTTGAGATTGCTGCAAAAAGTACAAAAAGGGAGAACCCCTCTTAGGCTGGGTGCAGCCAGCTCTCCAAGCACAACACGGCCAAGGGGAGTGAGGACAGACAGGATGGGGCTGGGCAATGTTGAGCAAGGTTGTCCACACTGGGTCAGAGCTCCAGGCACAACTTCTGTGAGCAGGCCAGAGCTGCTGAGGAGAGACCCTGGGTCAATATCAATCACAGAATGCTGCAACCACCTCTGCTCTAAAGAGAAATTTAATAAAAGACACCCTTTAAAATAGGAATGTATCTTTTATTACCGCTCTTTGAAATCTTTCTCTCTAGAACCGCATACGTTTACCCGAGGACCTCAAATCGCAGGTCGGACGCAGAAGTGTCCCCCAAGAGCCTTCCCGAACCCCCAAACAAAGCGTTTGAGCCACTTCCGGGACTATGTTTCCCATCATGCTCCACGGCGTACGACCAGTGCTGTTCCAGTCGGGACTTCATCTCCCGTCATGCCTTGCGCCCCACCGAGAGCCATTTCCGCTGTGTATCAAACTCCCGTGATACTCCGCGGCCATGTTAAACTGTATAAGCCTCGCGCCTACAACTCCATTACTCCCCGCGCCCCAGAGAGCCCAGTCAGAGCCCTCCAAGGGCCTGCCCAGACCCCGAAGGGCCCCAGATTCTTCTCTCTGACCTCCACGGGCCCCCCTGGACCCCCAAGTGCTGCCCCGGACCCCGAACTGTCCCTTGGAATCCCTGAGTGTCCCTCCAAGTGCCCACCCAGCTCCCCCAAGTGTCCTCCAGACCCTCAAGTTCTCTCTGAATTCCCTCCCAAGACCGAGAACTGCCCCAAATGTGCCCCAGAAATGTCTCCAGGGACCCCGAAGTGGCCCCTTTTATCCTGTGTGTAAAAATGATGAAAAAGATTGACAAAAGGATTGAAAATAGGACTAATTAGCATAAAGAAGTGGAAATCAATAGCCACACTGCTCAATGAATTAATGAAGGGAATTGTGTTACTTGGAACTAATGACCAGTAAATTTGTTGCCTGCTAAAAAGGTATGGACTTTATAATATGAATATTAAATTTGATATTACAAATAGAGGATAATTCTTTTATAAATAAGAAAAATAAGTATAAATTTATTCAGTAAATTTCATTTTTAAGGGGAAGTGCATAATTATTTTTATGTTTTGGGATGTCAGTCTGTAAGAGATGGTCCAAAGATCCCTCATCTGCCTCGCAACCACCATCAAGGACAGAGATTGAAGCCCTCGCCAAGGACTGAGGCTGAGACCCTTCAAATTCTAACCGAGGGGTGCTGGCCTGACTGGAGCGGGATGTCTGCCACAGGAAGCAGGATGTTGCCCATAGGAACAAGTCCTTAAACAATGGGCCCCGCTCACTGCTGGCACCAGTTTGTGCTGTTCAGAACTGGACTGTCTGTACCTGTTCCCAATGGATTTATTCTCCACTGTTCCCTCCTGGTGGTAGATTATAAAAGAGCCCTGAGTTAACCAAAGACTTTGAGACTCTCCCTGACATGACCAGATGGATCTACTGGCCAGATCACGAGGATTTCATCTCGCTGTTGGCAGCTATTCCTTTTCTCTGCCTCTCTATCCTTTATCTCCTTTCTAATCCTTCTGTTGCATCTGCTGTGGGCACTCAATAAAAGGTGCATTTGTTTTGGTTAATACTGAAAGTCCCCTGCTGTGTGTCTTTGCACCCTGAGATCAGTGAAATGAACCATCGTGACGCCCCTTGTACCAGGGGATGGTGGCACGGCCTGATGAGGTTGCTGCCCACAGCGTGTGAATGTGATCTTCTTGGTGGGGACTGCACTGCTTCATCTGCTCTTGCTTTCAGGTCTCCCTATCCCAGAATTACCTATGCCGTCTGCTTTTCTTATATTGTGGTTCTCTGCAGTTCCTTCAATAGTCAGCCCTTCTTAAGTTCACTCTTGGAATAGGGGATTATCACCTCCCCCTCATAGCGAGTGCATTCAAATGCACTGAATGCATTTTACCTGCATTCGAAATATGGTCCCTGGTTTTGATTTACTGGGGAATCTCTGTTTGTATTTTCTACCTCTGTTGAGGCTGGGATTGAAGGTACATGAGATGATATTTGGCGTTCAGATTCAGGTGGTTTTTGTTTCTTATCAGTGACACAGCCTCACAACCATGATTTCTGCAGCCTTTCATCTAAGGCACAAAATGGCTCCCTCTCTCTTGTTACAAGGCCTGGATGGGACCAAGGAGACCATGGTGATACTGGGGATCCAAGGAGGCCATGGTGACACCATGGACACTCATGGAACCATGGGCATTGTGACACAGCAGGGCTTCATGGAACCAAGGAGTCAATTGTGATTCTACCAAACCTCGTGGAACCAAGGGCCCATTGTGACACTGAAGAACTTCAGGGAACCAGGAGTCTCTTGTGACACAGGGGGTACTCATGAAACCATGGAGACCATTTTGAAACTTCAAGGCCTGATGGAACCAAAGAGTCATTCTGGCACTTCTGAGCCTTGGAAGCAAAGGGACCACAGTGACACAGTGGGGCTCTGAGGAACCAAGGGGTCGTGGTGACTTTGTGGATGTGTCATTGAACAAACTGTCCATGGTGACACTGCAGGGCCTGATGAAATCGTGGACACCATTGTGACACTGCAGGGCGTCATGGAAGCAAGGGGCCATTGTGACACTCTGGGGCCTCTTGGGATCCAAGGGCAGTTGTGATACCATGGAAATTATGGCAACTGTGGCACCAGAAAACCAAGGAGACCATTGTGACCCTACAGGACCTCATGGAACTAAGGATTCATGGAACAGTGCAGGACACATGGAACTGAGGGGCCATTGTGAAGCTGTAGGACCAAGAGAGCCCATTGTGACACTGTGGGCCCCCATGGATCCAAAGGTCCATTTTGACATTGCAGGGCCTCATGGACTCCTGGAGACCACTGTGAAACTTTGGGGCCTTGTTGAATTAAGTGGCCCTGCAGGGCCTGATGGAACCAATGAGACCCCATAGAACCAAGGGTCCATTGTGACCCTGTGGTACCAAGGTGTTGTGGGTTGACCCAGGCCAAATGCCAGGCATCCATGTGGGCTGCTCACTCACTCCCCTCTGCAGCTGGACAAAGAGAATTTAATAAAGGGTTCATGGGTTGAGATAAGGACTGGATGAGATCACTCATCAAATACCGTCCTGGGAAAAACAGACTTAGCTTAGAGATGTGAAATTCATTTATTACTAACAAAATCAGAGCAGGAAAAGGGGAAATAAAATAAGCCCCTCAGCTCCCTCCTTCCAGCTCTACCTCCCATCCCAGCAGTGCAGGGAGACAGGGAATGGGGGTTATGGTCAGTTCATCACCCATGGCTTCTGCCCCTGCTCAGGGAGAGGAGTGGTTCCCCTGCTGCACCGTGGGTCCCTCCCCAGGGAGACAGTTCTGCAGGAGCTTCTCCCATGTAAGACCATTTCAGGGGCAGCAGCCCTCTGCAAACTGCTGCAGTGTGAGTCCATGCCAGGGACAACAGTCCTTCCCAAACTGCTGCAGCATGGGTCACTCTTCCAGGGGGTGCATTCCTCCAGGGACAGGCTGCTCCAGCCTGGGAGCAGGGCCCCTCTCTCCATGGCTCTCCTGCAGGGTGCCTGGGTCTCCAGTGCCTGGAGCACCCCCTGCCCCTCCTTCTGCACTGACCTTGAGGTCTTCAGAGTTGTTCTTCTCACATGTTCTCCCTCTGCTTTCCTCTGGCTGGAGTTACAACGGTGCCACAATCTCTATTTTGATTTCTTTTCCAATCTGTTATCACAGAGGCATTGCCACCATTTGTAACTGGCCCAGACTTTGCCAGCAGCAGGTCCATCTTTGAAGCCACCAGGAATTGGCTGTGCCAGACATGATGAAAGCTTCCAGCAGCTTCTCACAGGAGCCATCCCTGTGCCCTCCTGTGAAATACAAAGCTGTGTTTCATGTCAGGTACATACAGGCAACGTGGTATTTGTGATTGTAATATATGTGGAAACCGACCATGGGACAGTTATAAAGACGAATTCTAATAATTGCTGAGGAAAGTAAAGCATGGAAGAAGGCCTTTGAACCGTTCTTTTGTTCATAATTAACCTTTGTAAGTCTTAAGTTGATTTAGGAGCATTTGAAGTAAAGCTTTGAGGATGTTGCATTTTGACAGGAACTTTCTGCTTGTAGCTAAGCCTTAAAGAGTTTTGCAATAATAACCTGTTGAAGTATAATTTTAGAATATTGCTTGTAGTAAGGATCTTTGAAACTATAGCTTTAAAATATATAAAAAGAAACATGCTTATCTCACACCTTAACAAAACAATGAAAGGAAGCCTTAGAAAGGAAGATGAACAACAACTCAAGGATTAATAGTTTCAACCAACAGAAGCTGGACATCACTGTTATGAGATTTATAGTCCTTGAAATTAAAAAGTGGATCCACATCTGGAGAGCTGGACCTCACCATCTGGGAGACTTCTTCCTTCTTTCAGAAACCAAACCACCACCCTCTGGGGATAGTCCTTTCTGGGATACATCCTGAAAAAACTAAATCACAATAGGTATCGAATTGTGATGTAAAATTTGGGAATAGAAACTGCTGAGAAAGCTGATGAGCACCCCTATAAATACCTGTAAGCCTCAACTATTGGTGTGCAGTTGGAGGGAAAACTTTCCCCACTGTACCCAGTGCTGTATTGCTCATGCTTTACCATAGTAATTAATAAATTTATTGCTGCTTGAATATTGTCCTAGTCAAGCTTATTTATAACACAGTGCCCAGTGGATGCTCGAGGGGTCTCTGTACCTCATCCCCTGGGAATGCTTGTGAGAGGCTGGAGTGGGTGTCCCTGTCGCTGTCATTCCAGGCCATTTCCAGGGTCTGTCCCTGTCCCTGTCACCCCAGGCCATTCCCCAGGAGGTCTCCATCATTCTCACCCCAGGGATTGCCTGGGGGGTCTCCCTCCCTCTCACCCTTGTGCCGGGGGTCGCTCGGGGCAGTCTCTGTCCCTCTCAGCCCAGGGGATGCTCGGGGGTCTCTGTCTCCTCACCCTGGGGGATGCTCGGGGGGTCTCCATCCCTCTGGCCTCAGGAAATGCCTGTGCAGGGCTGGGGACCAGGGGCTCAGCAGATCCGCAGTTGCGTTCCCATGGTGTCATTTTCACCTTCACTCAGGTGTGGGAAGATCGGAGAGCCCCCCAGCCCCGAGCACCCTCAGTGTTGAGAGGGACACAGAGCCCTTGGTCCCCAGCCCTGCACAGGCATTTCCTGAGGCCAGAGGGATGGAGACCCCCCGAGCATCCGCCAGGGTGAGGAGACAGAGACCCCTGAGCATCCCCTGGGCTGAGAGGGACAGAGACTGCCCCCGAGCAGCCCCTGGCACAGGGGTGAGAGGGAGGGAGACCCCCCCAGGCATTCCCTGGGGTGAGAATGATGGAGATCCCCTGGGGAATGGCCTGGAGTGACAGGGACAGGGACAACCCCTGGGGAATGGCCTGGAGTGACAGACACAGGGACAACTCCCTCCAGCTCCTCCCAAGCATCTCCCAGTGTGAGAGGCTCAGAGACCCCTTGAGCATCATCTGGGCACTGGAGAAAGTAAAGTTGTTTCTGGTAAGAAATCAAACTTACCCTCCAAAAAATGACTTGAATTTGCTTTTCCCACAAGACACTTTTGATGGAAATGCAAAAAACCTCCAAACTTTAATAAACTGACAAAAGAAGCAAATTCGTGGCAATTCCAAGTTCCATTAGTCCTGCACAGCTCCAGCTCAGCTGCTGGCCAGTTCTGATAACAGGAAAGTGGAAATTTGTCCGAATTCAGATTTTGAAAAGGAAGGTTAAGCTCTGTGTAGGTGTTAACAAGGTTGATAGGGACAAAAGACAAAATACTCTTAGATTTGGCAAAGCCCCCCAGTCTGTGAAAGAGAAAAGGGGGGCGGGCAAGAGAGAGACAGAGACAGAGACAGAGACAGGGCAAGTGTGACATTGTTCCCTGTGTGTGTGGCCTTCCCAGGGTGGGGGTTTTACACCTGACCCAGTTTGGGTAAGGGGGGTGGTGTTCACCCCCTGAGCAGGGATCACCCCACTGTTTCAGGTTGCAATGCAAGATGTAACCAAATGCATGTTTTCAATCCCCATCTTCATCAACTGCTATAAACAGGTGGGGCAGTGTTCTTTATCTCTTCCATGACTCACCCCTGATAATGCCCTCCAGGGGAGATATCTTGCGCTAATTTCCATTGAGTGTCACTGCAGGAATGATAAAATTCTATCATCCCATTGTGGGATGCTCTGCCCAGGGGGATGATCCAAGCATTCCTACCTGGATATAAGCTGAGGCTTCCAACACCAGGAGCAGCTTGCCTACTGGATTCCCAGAGGACAAAAGCTCCAGAACCACCATGCGACCTCCAGAGGAAGACCAGACCCTTCTGCAGGATCACTGCTTCGATAGAATCACCTTCGTCACTCCAACAGGACTGAAGCCACCATTTAATGGGACAGCTGCAACCACCCTGACCAACAGGGTATCAGGTTATATCCTGACTCTGTCAGTTAAAGGCAGTGTTTCTGTCTCATTGCCTTGATCTTCATTTTCTTATTAAATTGTAATTCTGGCTTAGACCCTCTCCCAGGTTTGCCTTCAAACCAGAACAAAGCTAAATGTGCTCATCCCTTGTTATTCTCCCAAAACAGGATTTCCCATCCCGAAACCTTTGTCAGATGGAGAAGGAGGCTGCGAGGAAGAGGAAGATGCCCCGGGATACCCAGGCAGGTGAGGAGGAAGTCAGTGCCTCTTTCCCCCTCTCTCCTGCTCCATCTCCCAGCCCAGCACGGCCCCTGGCTGCAGGACACCCCTGCTGCCAACGCTGTCCTGCCGGGGATGCACTGGGGGGATCTCCTTCCCCTTCCCTCTGGCACGGAGGCAAATCCCATCCTTTCCTTGTCCTTCTGCCCCCAGACAAAGAGATGAGGATTGAGACCAGGGAGGACAAATCCCCACAGCAGAACCTCGTGGAAGAGGCTGTTATGAGTGACTCCAGGGCACAGGAATCCAACAGGGAGGAAAATCTCCAGAGATTCCACAGGAAGAGGGGCTCCAAACCCAGCCCAGGGTGCTCTGAGTAGGAAAGACCCAGCCTGAGCCAGGAAGGTGGGCAGAGCTTCAGCCAGAGCTCGGAGCTGGTGGTCCATGTGCAGCTTCATAGGGAGAAGCCCTACAAGGGCTTGGAGTGTGGGAAGAGCTTCAGGCAGAGCAGCACCCTGATCTGTCATCACATGATCCACACTGGGGAATGGGCCCATGAGTGTGAGGAGTGTGGGAAGGGCTGCAGCTACAGATCCGCCCTCATCAGGCACCAACACATCCACACTGGGGAGAGGCCCTACGAGTGTCCTGAGTGTCAGAAGAGGTTTCACACCAGCTTCAATCTCCTCCAGCACCAGCGGATTCACACAGAGGAGAAGCCCTTCTGCTGCCCTGAGTGTGGGAAGGGCTTCAAGCACAACTCCAACCTCATCAGGCACTGGCGCATCCACACTGGGGAGAGGCCCTACGAGTGCCCCACCTGTGGGAAGAGGTTTCAGACCAGCTCAAATCTCCTCCTGCATGAGCAGATTCACACAGATGAGAGGCCCTTCTGCTGCCCCAACTGTGGGAAGGGCTTAAAGCAAAACTCCCACCTTGTCACCCACCTACACATCCACACAGAGGAGAGGCCCTACCAGTGCGCCACATGTGGGAAGAGGTTCACCAGCAGCTCTGACTTGAGCAGACACCAATGCAGGCACCAGTAAGGGAAGCTGGGAATGCCCCAGCTGCAGGAGGAGCTTCATCCCCCATAAGAAAACCATGTTGGGAAGAGATTGGGTGATCCATGTTCCCTGTGATCCATGCTGGCAAGACACCTGTCCCTATTCCTTCCCCTGTCTATGACATGGTGTGGAACTGATGAACATGAGGGTCTGGCCATTGGCATGTCATTACATTCACTCCCATCTCAGGTCACTGCCAGGGGCAGGAAAGGGACTATCTCCCTGAGGAGAAGGGTGTCCTTTCCAGGTGGGAGATATATGTTGCTGGGAAGAGCCAGGCAGCTGTGTTGTTGTTTTCCCTGTAAACAGTTTCATTTATCCCTTCTGTTAGCAATATTGTTTCTCTTCTGTTTCTTCCTTATCTTGTTGCTGTTCCCAATGAATTGTTCTTATCCCAGCCTGGGATCTTTGCCTTTTGTGCTTTCCATGGGAGGCGGGAGGGCAGTGAGGGCAGTGCGGTTTTAGCGAAAGCAGGAAATTGGGGAATCCCATTCCTGAATCCTGGGATTTGTCAAAGGTGTAAAGGATTGGAGAGGTGGAATTCAACTTTAACCCAATTTGTCCCTCAGAATTAATGATGGGATATCCAATAGATTTATATAAATATTCCTCTAATTGATTCTAGTCATGATTAGAAGAAAGAACTTAACTACATTCATTTACTCCACAGTTCAGGAGCTATAACAATTATTAGAATATAATGCTCTAGGAAGCAGTTTTGAAGTCAACAGGGCCTTGCTGGAGTTGTTGGAGCCCGTTGCAGGCAGAGCCTCCTGCTCCATCAGGAACTGCCTTTCCTGTGCCATGAGCAGGGCAGGTCCCGCTGCAGGAAAAGCCCCAGGCCAGCCCCAGCACGGGGAAGGGCTCGGGCACAAGGGCAGAGTGCTGTGCTGGGAGCTGTGCCAGGGAGAGCCTGAGGCACCAAAGGCACCTTGGCAGCAGCTGCTGCTTGCAGGCCATGGCCAGAAGCCTCCCTTGGCAGCCCGGCCTGGTGGCCACCACTGCAGAGCTGCTGCCTCAGGGCTCATTCCTGGCTGGGCTCTGAAAAGCCACTTCTGCTCCAGGAGCCTGACTGGGAAGCCATTGGCCCCAGCACCTAGGGGACAAGATATTAATGACAAAACTCTTCATGCCAGCAGAGCCAAGGCAGGGGCAGAGGAAAGGGCAGAGACAGGCCCAGGGGACAGGGCTGCCATGGTGATGGCTGTGAGGCCACTGCCCCAGCAGCAGCCTGACTGCCCTCAGCAGACATTCTGGCCAGAAGCGCTGTGAGGGCACCCAGCACATCAAGAGAACCCACACTACAGGAATTCTGTCCCTGGGGATGAGAGGGTTTCACTGGCTCAGGCTCCACAAAGTTCCTGATCTTGGACAATTCCTGTGATGGGGAATCCAATTCTCTGGAAAATCAGCTGCAGTTTCGAGCCACCCTCATACTTGTAAATTATTTCCTCCTTCTGAGATATATAAATCCACCCTCATTCAGTTTAAAGATATTGGCCCCTGTTCTGTCATTGCAAGATTCTGGAGAAAATAACTTTGATCACTATTTTTCCATTTTCTCACACCTTGGAGAAGACACAAAAATCTCCCAGGATGGGGTTTGGAGGCCTCATCACAAAACCAGCTGGTAGAGGCTGATGGCTCTGGGCTCAGTGGTGTGGAGACTGAGGGTAGAATAGGAGTAGCCTGGGAGGGATGGAAGGGTGGTTTCAGAGAGGCTGGAGCTTTTTTTTCATAGTGGGAATGAGTCTGAAGAAGACATAATAGCACCAAGGGCAGCTGGGGAGGCCCAGGCTGGACACCAAGAGAAAGGAATTTCCTTGCCAGGGCAGGGCTGTGGTGCAGCACATCCCCAGCAGGAGCCTGGAGCAGCCCAAGGCTCTGTGTGGGCAGGCAGAGGCAGGCAGGAGGCAGAGCTGACAGCAAAGGAAGGGCCCAGCCAGGTGGGGCAGCCGGGGGATGCCAACAGCCTACAGGGACAGAGGCACAGTTTTGCTCATCATCAGAGTCACCTTTCCCTTGCTTGTCCCCAGCTGCCATCACTGCTACCAGTGCTCTCCTCTACCTGGAACCTGGGGAGACTTTCTCAGTCCTGTCCCTCAGATGAAACTATTTATATTATGAGAAATTTCAGTGTTTCAATCACTTTTTGAATTCTTCAGAAATTTTTGAGCACACTCGGAGGGACTGGGTCTGATGCAAACAGCACCAAAGCCCCAGAGGGTCATTAAAGTCCCTGTGCTGTGTCTGTGCTGCTGAGCTGGGCCGGGCTCCTGGCCCAGAGGCAGCTCCTGGCAAGGGCAGCGCTGCAGAGAGACAGCTCTGGCCAGGAGCAGCTCCTGTGCACAGCCCAGCAGGGCTGGGGCACTGCCAGGGCCCCTCAGGGACACCAGCAGGGCACAGACAGAGCTCACAGGGGCTCAGCACTGGCAGGGGTTGTGGCATGTCCCCGAGGGGGCTGTGTAACAGCAGCACCTCTGTGGCTGTGTCATAGAGGCACAGAGCAGCCGGGATGTCAGCAAGGGGCTGTGTGACAACTCTGAGGGGGCTGTGATATCACAGAGCTAGCTGTGACATCATGGAAGGTGGCTCTGTGACATCACAATATGGGTTGTGATATAGAGTATTAAATCACAGAGCAGCTATGTAATTTTATAGAGAAGGCTGTGACATCACAGGGTCACTGTGACATCACAAAGCTCCTCTGTGACATCACACAGCAGCTGAATGACTTCATATAGATGCTGTGTGACATAACGGAGTGGTTGGGGACATCACAGGAGGTTGTATGAAATCACAAGTAGCCTGTGACATCAGAGGAGCAGTGTGATATCATGGGTAGCAGTGTGACATCACAGAGATGTTGTGACATCACAGGGGCTGTGTGATATCACAGGAGGCTGTGTGAAATTACAGGTGGCTGTGTGACATCACAGGGACAGCGTGACATCACAGCGGCAGTATGACATCACAAGGGCAGTGTGACATCTCAGGGGCTGTGTAACATCTCAGGAGCTGTGTGACATCATGGGGGCTGTGTGAGGTCACTGGGGAGGTCACTCTGCCCCGGCCCCCCTCACAGCTCCCCCCAGAGCAGTCCAACCCTGCTCGTGCACAGCAGGGTCCCCTGTCCCCCCGGGTCCCCCTGCCCCCAGCCCCGCAGCCTCCCCCAGAGGATGTTCCATGAGATCGACCCCAGAGCCTGACACGGGGACAGGGGGCCGGGGCCCTGGGAATGGCACAGGGGGACAGGGACCCCCCGGCAGCGTCCCCGTGTCCCCCAGGGCCAGAGCCTGGGCCAGGGCTCCTTCACCCTGCTACCAACGAGGGCTTCAGAGTGCTGAAAAAATCCCCAGCAATGGATCAGCAAAAAACAGATCTAATATCAAGGGACAGCAGCACAAAGTTCCTTGGCAAGAATCACTCTACTCCTGACTGGACACTTCAGGCACACCGAGGAAACAAAGCAACAACAAAACCAAACATAATCCAGGCAATCAAATCAGAAATTAACCGAGAACTGTCCCTGTGTGTGTGTGTGACACAAGGACAGTGAGGGTAAGGATAAAAGTAATACGGCCTAAAAGCTTAACAGAGCTCAAATTTAATAGGACTTACCTTATAACTTAACCCTAACTGATATCTTAAAAGAACAGCACTTAACAGTATTTGATCTACCTTATAACCCATGGCTTACTAATTTGAAGGAGGAATAACACCTAACAGTATTTATCTTACCTAATACCTTTTATTAAAAGTAACAACTTCACTAAAGAACAACCCTTAGAAATATTTAACTTTGCTTAGACCTTGTGACTTAACCTTCCTTACATGGCCCAACTGACTCAGCTATCCAAGGCACTCAAACCCCTCAGAGAGCAGCATTTCTGCCACATTTCCCCAGCCCAGGCACTCCTGTGTGCACACAGACACCAAGAGTCAGTGCAAGGCACCTGTGAGCAATTTCCCTGCGGACTGGGAATGCTCCCTGTGGATCCTTTGGCATCTCCTCAGCAAAAGGCAAAGGGTTGAGCCTGGAGGAGTGGGGGGATCGGCCCAGGCTCTGTGGTTGTTCGGGATCCCCGAGTGCAGCAAACGGGAGAGTTCCCGGCTGGGAGAGGCCCCACTCAGAGGGAGTCGCTAGCCCAGGAGAGCTCCAAGGGCTCCTTTTGGAGCGCTGTTTGCAGGGCCCCAAGAGAGGGGCTTCAGTCCCAGCAATGGTTCATCCTGGCCACACTTGGCACCAACAGCTTTCTTTGGCAGTGTGAGAACGGGGATGTTGTGCCACTGAGGTAACAAAAACAGTTCCCAGGGCTGCTGCTACAGAAACCAGGAGCTGGTTGGGCAGCAGCAGTGCCTGGGGCAGACAGTGTTTGTAATGAGCTGCAGAGGAGCTGAGCCCAGGGGCTGTTGGCCAAGGCCGAGGCCTAAGGAGCATTTCTCAGCTGGCAGGGCGGCCTGAGAAGGGAAGGGGGGAATGCAGCAGCACAGGTTCATGGAAGCAAGGGACCATTGTGACACTGTGGGGCCCTGTTACACCAAGGACCATGGTGACACTTTGGGGCCCTGTGAGACCAAGGGACCATTGTGACTCTGTGGGACCCTGTGACACCAAGGGACCATTGTGACACTGTGGAGCCTCATGGAATCGTGGAGAGCACTGTGACATTGCTGGGCCTAATGTAACTAAGGGGACTGTGCTGACACTGTGTGGCTCCATGGAATGTAGGGATCACTGTGACACTGAGAGGCCCCATCAAACCAAGGTTCCATTGTGACACCGCCAGGCCTCATGGAACTGTGGAGACCATTGTGACACTTTGGGGTGTCATGGTGATAGTGAAGCCCTGGAAAAAGTTAAAGATAGAATCTAAAATGTTTGACTTTGTGCTTTCCCAGATCAACTGTACCTGTGTAAGCAGTATGATAAATTGTATAATTGTTAGATGTGATGATTGTTTAGTAATTAAATATAATTATTATATAACCATAAGAAGAATAATGAGAAACTATGTTGGAAATTCAGAGGGGGGCTAAATCTATGTATACAATAGAACAATATAAGTTTTATAATGATAAAGTATAAAACATGATCATTTCGGATGTATGGTTAGAGTCAGATTTGGGTTGAGTATACCCCTGACACCCAGAGCTCTTAATAAAAAACACCGCATATAATCCCCGTGATAATGTGTTTTTGAGCACTAACAATTTGGCGACCCCCAGATGGCACCGTGGTGAGTGCTGCTGAGCAAGTTCACGACTCGATCACTCTCCAGCCGGCACCGAGGGATTCTCGGGGAGTGCATCGGCCACGACCGCTCCCACCACTCACAACATCCCCAGGAGAAAGGTAAGGTACTTTTTACTTTGGTTTGGTTTTGGGTGCCTACCAATAAGACACAGCGAAAGCTACGCTTGGTTGGGCTAACGGAATTCCTGTTGGTGTAAGCCTAGGCGCCGTTCCGTAAGACAACCGTGAAAGCGTTGCAGGTTCGGCATTTGTGGTATTTTTTAAATGGAGAAACTTAAAGGGATTTTGGGCAGTAACACCCCTATCCCGCAAAATTCTCCTTTGGGGTGCTTATTAGCACATTGGAAACAAGGTAACTTTGGGGAAGAATTACATAAAACTAAGTTGATTGATTATTGTAATTCATGGTGGCCAGAATATGCCTCGGAGAATGGTGAAAAATGGCCAAAATACGGTACTCTGCAATATAAAACTATTTCGCAGTTAATGTCGTTTTGTAAACAAGAAGGAAAATGGGATGAAGTCCCATATGTCAATCTCTTTTTCTACTTACAGGGAATGCCAGAATGGCAGGATGAATGTGGATTATTAGTGGTTAAAACATCTGCAAAGGGTGGGGTTTTTGAGGGACGTTGTTTAGAACACTTGGTGTTAAGAGAAAGCTTGAGTAGGGAAAATTATACAGATATTGATTTACAAGTAGCTCCAATAGGAACAAGACAACCTAACCTTATCCCACTTGTTTCATCTGTCCCTATCCCACTACCTGCTCCTCACCCACCTAGTCCTGAACCTCTCTCGTCTAGTACACCTTTCCCTCTTTATCCTCCTCTCCCATCATCACCTGATCCCTGTTCCTCGTAAGATGAGCAAAACCTAACATTGATAGGAAGGAGAAAGAGGTATGCGAGTGAAAAAGATAGCAATGGTAATGAATCAGTGATCCCAATAGCCCATAGAACCGGGAGTCAGTCAAAGCTTACCCCAGTTGTGCATAGAAAAGGCATAAGCAAACAAAACCAGACTGTGATTGCCCCCTTGCGACAAGGTGTCGGAGTGGAAGGGCCAGTATTTGTAAAAGTGCCTTTTTCCCTGGCAGACTTAGTAATTTGGAAACAGTCAGCCGGAACTTATAGAGAAAATCCTGCTAAAGTGGCACACATAGTAAAAATGGTCATAAAAACTCAAAATTCTGACTGGGATGACATACAAGTAATATTAGATACTCTGATGGATTCTACTGAAAAAGAAATGGTACTTAAGGCAGCCAAAGAGAGGGCAAGAGAAGATATTAGAAATGGGCTGGTAACAGGGAATTTAGATGTGAATTTCCCAATTGAGGATCCAAATTGGGACCCTAATTTATTGTGCGATATGAGAAAATTACGGAAATATCAAGAGTGGATCCAAATAGGAGTTCAGAACACTGTGCCCAAAACTATAAATTGTTCCAAACTATATGAGGTTCGACAAGAAAAGAAGGAATCTCCCACTGCGTTTTTGGAGAGGCTTAAGGAGGTAGCAAGGAAATATACAGACGTCCAAATGGATACAGAGCAAGCAAAGATTCAGCTCGCTCTCATATTCTTGGGCCAATCACAGGACAACATTAGCAGAAAATTGCAAATATTAGAAAGAGAGAAATTAAGGAATTTGGATAAGCTACTTGAGGTTACCTGGAAGGTATATAACAACCACAAAAGAGAAGTTAGTAAAAAGGAGCAGCAGAATCTTTTGGCAGTAATACAAGGGAAAGGGAACCCAAATTTCAGGGGACATAACAGGAGTGGTCGGGGTAGGAGACCAGTTACCCAGGGGTTAAGCCTGAATCAATGTGCATATTGCAAGGGGATGGGACATTGGAAGAGAGATTGTCCAGAATTGTTTCACCAGGACAATCAGTTCCAGCAGGGAAATGCTGCCAAAGCCATGGTGTTAGGAGAATATAACTAGCTGAACCTGTGGAACAGGTTCAAGAACTCACCACAAATATACAATAGAATTTAATCCACCAATATTTCCAGTAAAGAAACCAAATAGGTAAATATAGGTTAGTGCAAGATTTGAGAGCAATAAATAAAAAGGACATTTATCCAGTGGTAACAAATTCTCACACATTGCTAACATCTGTAAAGGGGATATGTAAGTGGTTTACTGTAATTGATTTAAAAGATGCATTTCTCTGCATACCCTTTAACAAAGAAAGTAGGAAACTGTCTTTGAGTGGAAAAACTCAGGGAACGGAAGAAAGACCCAGCTCACCTGGAAATGAAAAGAACTTGCCAACCCTATTTGGAAACTAACTGGCAAAGGATCTGGAGATTTGGACTGAAAATGGGCAAGTACCAAGAGACCAATTATTGTTGCAGTATGCTGATGATATACTAATAGCTACAGAAGAAAAAGCAACCTGTATAAAGGTAACCATTGAGATTTAAATTTCACAAGGGCAACAAAAACTAGGTACTAACCATGTCCAAGCTATTTGTGCTATTCTAGAGCCCCAGAATTTACATGAGCTGCAAGTCTTCCTTGGGATGGCAGGATGCTGTCGCTTGTGGATCATGGACTATGGATTGATTGCGAAACCCCTGTATGAAACTCAGAAGATGCAGCCATTCACCGGGGGCAAACCACAGAAAAAAGCCTTCCTAAAATTAAAGGAAGCACTGGCAACTGCTCCAGCATTAGGGTTACCTGATCTGTCTAAAGATTTTCAGCTGTTTGTACATAAAAGGTTGCACCTAGCACTAGGAGTCCTGACCCAATGTCTGGGAAGCTGGAAAAGGCCGGTGGGCTGCTTTTCCAAACAACTCGACAACATAAGTGCCGGGTGGCCCCCATGTCTGCGGGCAGTCACAGCTACTGTGATCCTGATACAAGAAGCCAGGAAACTTACTATGGGAAGGCACATAGATGTCTATGTACCACACATGGTAACCACTGTCTTAGAACAAAAGGGGCTGGTATGTGACTGCACAAGGACAAAGAGTGGTACCCCCCCTTGATAATGAGAGAAGTTCTACAAATTAAACATAACAAATGTCATGAGGAGCAGAGGCATTGATAAAATTGCTGAAGCGGAGTTTAATTTCAGTACGGATGTTAACAATGGCAAAATCAGTCATGTCAAAATGTGATATCTGCTTGAAAAACAATCCAGTGGCCAGGCGACAGGCACGGCTAGAAGAATTCGGATAGGAATAGAGCCAGGAGACTATTGGCAGGTAGATTTTGTAGAACTACCAAGAACCCGAGGATACAAATACCTGTTAGTGGGGGTTGACACATTCTCTGGGTGGCCAGAAGCCCTTCCCTGTCACACGAACCAAGCAAAGGAAACAGTTAAGTGGTTACTATGGGAGATTATTCCCAGATTCGGGGTACCCCTAGGTGTATCGTCAGATAGGGGACCCCATTTCATAGCTACAGTAGTAAGAGAGGTAAGTAGATTGCTGGGGATAACTTGGGACCTCCACACACCGTGGAGACCCCAGTCAAGTGGACAGGTAGAGAGGATGAATCAGACACTAAAAAGGCAAATCAATAAAATATGCCAAGAAACCAATTTGCAGTGGCCCCAGGCTTTGCCAATAGCACTGTTGAGGATTCGGATAAAGCCTAGGAGTGGGATGTCAGTCAGTCCTTATGAGATATTGTATGGGAAACCATGTGAATCTCCTGAGTCTAACCCTAATGTACACGTCACAGGAAAACAGGAGGTGTATAATTATGTTCTGTCTCTCCGGAAAACTTTAGCTCGGCTCCGGAGTATCCTCATGTGGAATAGACCACTGACTCTCGAGAACCCAGTTCATAACATACATCCAGGAGACGAGGTGTACATCAAGAACTGGAACGAGGAACCGCTGAAAGAAAAGTGGAGTGGACCCCATCAGGTACTACAAAGTGGAGTGGACCCCATCAGGTACTACAGACCATGTTTACAGCAGTCAAAGTAGCCAGCGTGGACCCCTGGATTCACTGTACCCGAGTGAAGAAAGTCCATCCTGGAACATGGACTGTGTAAACTCTGGAATGAAAAAAGGCTGCAGATAAGATGTGTTTAAGTGCTTTCAGAATGCTATCAGTAATTGTGCTAACGTTATGGTCATTAATATCTTTGGGATGTGGAATGCAAAGTGATCAACTAACCTCTCTTCATTCTAGAATGAAGAGAGAGGTACAAACAGAAACACAGGTGATAAAGGTTTCTAATGCAGTTCAGGCTGAGAATGTAATGATTAGATTAGTCAAAGATTTTGCCAAAATGCAAAACACCAGCCGAATAACTGCCTGTCTGCCAATACCAAAGGCAGCAGGAGACCCAGTAAATTGGGGCATCATAACATCCAAACTACCTGAAATACAAAAGAACAAAACAATTACATGTAAACAGGTACTCGAATCAAGGCAAGTTACAGAAACCACTCTGGTATGGGAATGTGAGGCCAAGGATAAGAAAGATCAGATAGAACCTTGGGACAGTGTGTGGTCTGAGAGTATTCTTCAAAGATTCCAATATATGGCAAACACCCCTTGGTGTATTAAGTGGGAAGGCCCCGAGAATGAAACAGATCCAGCAATAACAAACACTGACACTAGTAGCAGAACGAGGGCAGACAAAGTAAATTGGTGGGCATGTAATAAAACTTATGACTGCACTTTAGATGATGAAGAGATAAAACAGTTGCCACCCCTGGAAATAGCCCTACAAATTGGTTTTTCTTGCAGAGGGATCAAACATAAACAAGGCAAAGTGAATTACAGAGTAATTATAGGGTGTACCAAGGTTACAGTCCGAGTTCCAGGACAATTTGTGATGGTACCTGGACAACACATCTGCCTGTAGACAGGAAAGTAAAGGAGGATTACTTTAGGCCTCCCAACCTTATGTCCAATTTGGAAAAAGTCCCCATTTAATGGAAAACATGAACTTCTGCAGGTAAGAGCAAGACGAGAAGTTCTAGACAATGAAAATCCAGATGACACTTGGCAAGAACCCTCTAGTGGAGTGAAATTTGGATGGGCCCCAGAGTCATTGCTTGGTCCTATAGCAAACTATCAGAGTAGAGACATGCTGTACAAACTTACAGGTCAGGTAGATAGACTGGCAAAAGTCATCCGTGAAGGATTTAAAGAATTAAATATACAATTACAAGCCACCACAAAAATGACGTTACATAATCGATTAGCCCTAGATATGTTATTCCTGAAAGAGCATGGAGTATGTGGATTTTTAAAGGGACAAGTTGATCATTGCTGCATTCATATCCCAAATGTAACTGCAGATGTAGGATATGACATCAATCAGTTGAAACAAATAGAGCATGAAGCACAAGAAGAGCAAAAGGATTTGGCTACAAGCTGGCTAGGAAAAATCTTTAAAGGATTAGGGTGGAATGTGAGTTCATGGATTAAATCTATCATTGAGAGTGTGATAATCTTACTAATTGTATTCTTAGCAATTTGGTTAGTTTGCAGCATCTTAAAGGGAGAGATACAGAAGAAAACATCCTGGAACCAGAGGATAATAAAGGCACTAACACAAGATCCATGCGCACCATCTTCTGGTTCTCCAGTTCGTAACAATGGAACCAAGAGACCATTGTGACACAGTGAGACCCCATGGATCCAAAAGTCCACTGTGATGTTGCAAGGCCTCATGGAACCATGGAGACAGCATTTAGAGACTTCATGGCCTCATGGAACCAAGGGGCCATTGTGATAATGAGAGTACTCATGGAATCATGGATACCATTGTGACACTATGAGGCCTCATGGAATAAGCAAAGCACTGCAACACTGTGAGGCCTCATGGAACCAGTGAGACCATTGTGACCCTGGGGGTCCCCACAGAACCAAGAGGACCATTGTGATACTGTGGGGCCTCGTGAAACCAGGAGGCCTTTGTGACACTGCAGGGCTGCCTGGAACCAAAGGTCCATTGTGACATTGCAGGGCCTCGTGTCATCAGTGGTCCATTGTGACATTAAGAAACCAAGGGGGACCATTGTGACACTGCAGGGATGCATGGAACCAGGGGGCCATGGTGACATTGTGAAATCCCATTGAACCAAGGGTTCATTGTGACGCTGCAGGGCTGCATGGAACCAAAGCTCCAGGGTGACACCTCCTGTCATCAATGGTCCATTGTGACACTGGGAAGCCAAAGGACACCACTGTGATACCGCAAACCCCCAAGGTCCAAAGGTCCATTGTGACATTGCAGGATCATGGAACAGAAGAGTCACGCGACATTGTGGGGCCTGTGGAACCACAGAGACCATTGTGATGCTGCAAGGTCTCATGGAATCATTGGGACCACTGTGACACTTGGGGCCTTCTGGAACCTGGGGGCCACTTTGACATTGTGCAACTCCACTGAACCAAGGGTCCATTATGACACTGCTGGACCCCATGGAATCAAGGCACCATTGTGAAATTAAGGGGCCTCCTAAAACCAAGGGGACACAGAGCATGTCTGACTGGTTTGGCCTCCCATGGACTGCCTGACTGGTCCAACTGACCTTGGCATGTTGAGGGTCGCCTCTCATCTGCTAATGAAACACTGGGGCTCTGTGCTTTCCTTCCCAATGGGAAAGAACTGTCCTTCTCGTCCAGGCCCCCATGGCCAGAATTGTGATTTCACCTCCAAATTTCCTTATATCCAGGGATTGTTCCCATAGCAATATTGCCAGGACAAGTGTGGCTGGCAGTGGTTTCACAAGGGTCATGTCTCTTCTATCCACAAAACCCTGGGGAAGGCTCCGTGCTCTCCTTCCTTTGGGAAAGAACTGTCCTGCTTCTCCAGGAACCCATGGCTGAGACTGGGCTTCCACCTCCAAAATTCCCTGTATTCAAACACTGTTCCCAGACAAAATCTGCCATTACTGACAAGTCTGGCTGGCCTTGGCCCAGTGAGGCTCTCACCTGCCTTCCAAACACTGGGGTTCTGTGCTTTCCTTCCTATGGAAAAGAACTGTCCTTCTAGTCCAGGTGCACATGGCCAGAATTGGGGTTCCACCTCCAACATTCCTGATTGTGACAGACTGGAGGAGACTGTTGGCTGCAAATATTTCACGTGTGGGGGAGGAAGAAGGGGCAGGTCCAGCCTTGTCCTGCCCTGGAACCATGGCACTGCCCTGCCCTGTATCCCAATCCCCCAGAGCCTCTATCCCAGCCCAGCAGTGTCTGCCAGTCCCTGGCACAGCACAGGCAATGCTCCACAGCCACATCTGCAGCTCCCAGCCCAGCTCCTGAGGGACCAAATGACCCCAAGTCCCAGCTGGGGGAAGGGCCCAGGGATACCAAGGGGTATTGAAGGCTGACCACAAGGAAAGCACACATCTTGGCCCTACCTCCTCTTGGAATGTCCATCTGAACAACCCTGGAATCCAGGAGCTGGTGGCTCTATGTGTGCTCCTCTGTACCTTTTATGTCTTTCTCTCTTTCTAATTCCCTCCTCTTGCAAATTTTGATTAACATTACATTGAACAGGCTTAGAGTTTGTGAAGTTGAATGGGCCAAGGTAATGCTTTGAGAAGCGTTTTCTGTTGATTGAATGTCATATTAAACCTTTTGCCAAAGTTTCTCTGTTTTTTTAAAGTTCGCAATAAAGACTGTTTAGTTGTTTTGAGCTCCTAAGAATCTCTTGTTGGTATTTCTCCAGTACATCCAACTCAGAGTACACAAATAATTGTAATTCCTTTTAAATGTCTCATTGAGGGAGTTTTTTGGGGAATGGCAGTCAGGGCTTGTCTCTCCTGCTTGGCACAGCCCAGGCAGGGCTTTCCCAGCCACATTCCACACTCCATTGCCCAGCTGGAGCCGCTGGCGTCTCTGAGTTGTGCTGCCCCAGCCCCAGGGACGCTCTCCTTGTCTGCCCATTCCCCCACGGTCTCTGGGCAGGGATAGCCTACAGGGGGCTGCTGACATCCTCAGCAACTTGGAGGCTGCTGCTGAATTTGACTGCTCCAGAGGCTTGTTCAGCCTTCAGCTCTTCAGTGCAGGAATTCAGTGTCCCAGGGCTCATTAACATTCAGAACACCTTAACAAGCCAAGCCTCTGGGAATAATTTGATTTAAGTGTTCAAATCTGATTAGTCAGATTTCAGAAGCCTATTCAATGTGAATACCCTGGATTAAATAGACAGCAAGAAAATATTTTTTTAGGTCCTGTAATTTTTTTTTCACTACTAATTCATTGACATGTGCAATCTCCAATTGACACTGAATCCAAGTTCCTCCTCATGCCCTTTGAATGGATATGGAAATCAAGACCCTTCATGGCTGACAATCAATCAGACTCTGTCCCTGCCCCCATCCCACCATTTCCCCCATCCAAGCCCTGGCACTCAGAGCAGCCTTGTGCAAATCTGAACTCCCTCCAGCCCACACTGGACCTAACCAACAGACCACAGTTGAACAGGATACAATTTAATAACAATCACATAATTAAAATAACTATCACACAATTACAAACTCTTCCCTGAGCCATGTGCAACATCCCGGCAGTGTCTGATGAGTCCATCATTCACAAGTGATTTCCATACTAAAATTTATTTCACACAAACATGGTTCTGTGATAGATATTAACACAATTAAGTTCTTGTATCAGGATTCTCATCCTGGAGTGAGGACAGAACAGCTCGAACAATTCCTGATTTGCAAAGCTGTCTGTGGTGAATGGAGAAGGGAGGTCAGGCTGCTCTTGGTGTTGAGGAAATGCTGAAACAAGCCTGACTCATTTAATCTCCTCATGCCCTGGCTGATCTCCCCTCTTTCCCCTTCTACCCATCGGCTTTTGTATCCCACCAGCCCCCAGTGAACAGCCTGGCTTTGTGTTCTCCATCCCCTCCTTGCTGGCACTGCCAGGCTGGGATGAGGAGCCCCTCAGCCTTCCCTGCTCTGGGCTGGACCAGCCCAGCTCCCTCAGCCTCTGCTCACAGCCCAAGGGCTCCAGCCCCACCTTGGAGGCCCTTCCCAGATCTTGCTCCAGCTGCCAGACATCTTTCCTGCCCTGGGCAACCCAAACCAGGCCACAGTGACCTGGACAATCCCCGTCCTTGATGTCCGGGTCACACAGTCCTGGCCCCTTGTCCCCATGTCAGGCTCTGGGGTGGATCCTGTGGAACATCCTTTGGTGGAGGCTGTTGCTCCAGGTGGGCTGGGGGGATCCCGGGGGACAGGGACCCCGCTGGGCATGAAAAGCATTGGACTTGTTGGGAGAAACAGTGAGGGGGAGCTGGGGTGGAGTGACCAACCCAGTGACCTGACACAGCCCTGCTGGGATGTCACACAGACCCTCTGGGATGTCACAGCCTGCTCTAGGATGTCACACCCTGCTCTGTGATGTCACAGCCCATTATCTAATGTCACACAGCTGGTCTCTGATATCATACCAGAGTCTGTGATGTCACAGCTGGCTCCGTGATGTCACAGAGACAGTCAATTATGTCATAGCTGCTCAATGACTTCACATAACCCACTCTGTGATGTCACAGCCAACTCTGTGACTTCATGCTACCAGATCATAAATTGTCTCCACCAGCTGCGCTGACACCTGGAGCTTGTTCTCCAAAGCCCGGGCCTATGGAAACCACACAATGCCCATTGTGTGAGAAGGGAACTGGATGTTCAGCAGCCTCAGTGTCCTGCCAGCTCAGCCAGGCTCACTGGAATATTGGGGTCCACGACCACCAGGGACCACCAGAGAGACCTCCAGGACAGAAGAGCACATGGATTAAAGGGAGGGGGAATATGCTAAAGATTTTGGGGAAATGATTATCACATGTGTGAAGAAGAATAGAAAATCACCAAATTTGCAGATGACACCAAGCTCGGTGTGAGTGTAGATCAGCTGGAGGGTAGGAGGGCTCTGCACAGGGCCCTGGAAAGGCTGGATCCAGGGCCCAAATCCAACAAGGTGAGGTTTAAAAAGTCCAAGTGCCGGGTCCTGCACTTTGGCCACAACAACCCCTGCAGTCCTACAGGCTGGGGACAGAGTGGCTGGACAGCAGCCAGGCAGAAAGGGACCTGCAGGGACTGATGGACAGCAGGCTGGATATGAGGCAGCAGTGTGCCCAGTTGGGCAAGAAGGCCAATGGCTCCTGGCCTGGATCAGGAATGATGTGGCCAGCAGGAGCAGGGCAGGGATTGTTCCCCTGTGCTCAGCACTGCTTGGGCAGCACCTCGAGTGCTGTGTCCAGTTCTGGGCCCCAAATTTAGGAAGGACATGGAGGGGCCGGAGTGTGTCCAGAGAAGGGCAACAAGGCTAGGAAGGGGTCTGGAGCAAAAGAGCTTTGAGGAGCAGCTGAGGGAGCTGGGGTTGTTTATCCTGAAGGAGGCCCAGGGGAGACAAGGCGGTGTAAGGGCACAGGGTAGACTTGATGATCTCCATGGCCTGTTCCACCCTTGCTGATTCTGGGACTCTCTGAAACCACCCTTGGAGCAGTCGCAGGATGAGCCCTGAGCCTCCTCTGCAGAAGCTCCAGCAGCCCAGGTCCCTCATCTTCTTCTGCCAGCCCCAAAGCCTATCCTGTCAGTCCTGCAGAGCCTCTGCAGCTTCTCCTCATTGCCCAGAACAGGGAGCCCCAGAGCCAGACACAGCAGCCCAGATGTGCCCCCATGGCCTGGGGTGTCTCTGGCAAGGGAGCAGCACCAGGCACTGCAGGAGCCTGCAGACAATTCCTGCAGCACTTGTAGGATGATCCTGCTCCCTAAAGGATGTTCCCATGGTGCCAAGTCAGGAACTGCAGGGGGGAGTGGGGCCGGAGAGGAAAGGGCAAACAGAAATGGGCTGTTTGCAGGGCAGGGAACAGGGCTGGGCAGTAGGAAGAAATTTGTATCAGGAAGAGGAAAGAAAGCAAAGGTGAAGCCAAGGAAATGCTCAGGGCAGTTTGGGGGTGGCTGCCAGGCAGCCCTGGCTCTGAGCAACAGTGTCGGCAGTGGGACAGGAAACTCCCAGCTGATGGAAACAAACTTTCTGGCTGAGTGCAGAGGCCAGGACAAAGATGAGCGGTTTCCCTGGTGTCCCCCAGCCCTTGCTGGCCCCAGGGGCTGATGGCATTTGTGCTCCCTCAGGTTCATGTCCCCACACCAACAGCATGGGGGATGCTCCCCCTGCTGTGTGCAATGCAAACAGGGGCTGCTGAGCCAGTGCTGCCGTGTCTGTGCCTGCAAGGATGGGGCACCTGTATGAGCTGGGGGAGAGGCCAGGGCTGCAGAGGGGGGATGTTGTTGGCAGCTCCATGAGAATGCTCTGGGACGCTGCCCTGGGCTGTGCAGCGCACTGGGGATGGATCAGCCTCTGCTCTGCTGCTCCTTCCCGTCTGCCCCAGGGCCCTTGCAGAGACCCAAGCATGCTCTTTGCCCCCAGCCTGCCCACGACCAGCCTGGGGCTGCTCACGGGGGTTTTCTGTGCTGAGCATTGGCCTGGGTGTGTTCTTGAGAGAGCCTGGGCAAGGAGCCTGGAGCCCCCAGGCCCTGGCCTGAGGGTTCAGCGCTGCCCCAGCAGTGCCCATGGCCTGTCCCTGCTGCAGCCCTGGCACTGCCACCCCCAGGGCTGTGCCCGGCCCTGAGAGCACTCAGGCCCTACAGCAACACCAGGGCCACCAGGGCAGCGGGGCAGGGCCACGGCAGCAGCACTGGCAACACCAAGTGCTGCTGCTGCTGGGCACAGATGCTGGGCCAGCACTGATCTGCCCCCAGCTCTGCTGCAGCAGCAGAGAAGGCAACAAAAGGGCATCTCTGCAGAAAACTCTGCTGGGACATCTCTTAGTTAATTTTAAGCCACTGAGAGCGCAGTCCCTCATTGACACAGTCTGTGCCCACAGGGCAGGTGGAGATAAACTAAATTAATGATAGCAGAAAGAATGACATTTCTTAATGGACAAGATTAATAAAAGTATTGCAAAAGAAAAGAACCTCAAAAATGAAACCAACAAGAAGTATCAAAGATGACTTTTATTACAAGTTTGCAGAAATTAGCCAGCAGTTTAATGTTCCTGACAGCATCCAGTCGTCAGTGTCCACACTGCAGCCTTGAGCCCCTGGTTCCTCAGGCCGTAGATGAGGGGGTTCAGGGCTGGAGGCAGCACCGAGTACAGAACTGACAGGGCCACATCCAGGGATGGGGAGAACATGGAGGGGGGCTTCAGGTGAGCAAAGATAACAGTGCTGAGGAACAGAGAGACCACAGCCAAGTGAGGGAGGCAGGTGGAAAAGGCTTTGTGCCGTCCCTGCTCAGAGGGTATCCTCAGCACAGCCCTGAAGATCTGCACATAGGAGAAAACAATGAACATGAAACAACCAAATGCTAAACAGGAACTAATAGCAATGAGCCCCAGTTCCCTGAGGTAGAATTTGGAGCAGGAGAGCTTGAGGATCTGGGGGATTTCACAGAAGAACTGGCCCAGGGCATCGCCATAACAGAGTGGAAGGGAAAATGTATTGGCTGTGTGCATGAGAGCAGTGAGTAAGGCACTGGCCCAGGCAGCTGCTGCCATGTGGGCACAAGCTCTGTTGCCCAGGAGGGTCCCGTAGTGCAGGGGTTTGCAGATGGACACGTAGCGGTCGTAGCACATGATGGTCAGGAGATAAAACTGTGATCCAAGGGAGAAGTAAATCAGAAAGAGTTGTGTGGCACATCCTGTGTAGGAGATGTTCCTGGTGTCCCAGAGGGAATTGTGCATGGCTTTGGGGACAGTGGTGCAGATGGAGCCCAGGTCGCTGAGGGCCAGGTTGAGCAGGAAGAAGAACATGGGCGTGTGCAGGTGGTGGCCGCAGGCTACGGCGCTGATGATGAGGCCGTTGCCCAGGAGGGCAGCCAGGGAGATGCCCAGCAAGAGGCAGAAGTGCAGGAGCTGCAGCTGCCGCGTGTCTGCCAGTGCCAGCAGGAGGAAGTGCCTGATGGAGCTGCTGTTGGACATTTGTGCTGTCTTGGCAAGGGGACCTGTAAAAAAAGTAATCATGAAATATTTATGTTTGGAGACAACTTTAAATATCCCAGCACAGCCTGGGGACACTTTCCCCCCACTGCCTGCCCCTGGCTCTGCTGCTTGGAGCAGTCCCGGCCAGCAGCTGCTTCCCCGTGCCCAGGGTTGGGCCCTGCCAGTGCTGCCAGACCCCCATCCCAGCTCTGGGGGCTCATCTCTGCCCTGCAGACACCTCCCAGCTCAGGCACTGCCCAGGGGCAGCTCTGGGTCTGCAGGCTCTGATGGCAAAGTCGGAGCAACCCTGAGGAGGCTGGAAAAGCAACACTGATACTGCCTGTGAGGGGCCTGGTGCTGATTTCTATCACTGCCGAGTTTAATCAGAACTGAGACAAAAGGTATTTATTTTTCTCAGCCTGAACTGAGAGATGAATATCTATGTGCAATTTCCCATCCAGGCAACCCAGAGCAGTAGATTCAAAAAGCAGGATTTTCACTTTTATACAGCCCCTGACTATCTGTGCTCCCAGTATAATGTAATTGGAAATGTTCTGCAGTTAAATGTCATGCTGGAAGCAGTCCTGAAAAATGCAGCATCCGCACCACACAAGAACATTTCCAAGCCTTACCAGCAGTATCCATCCACCCAGATATTGTCCCCCAGCACTGGGAGCAGCTGCCAGGGCTGGCTGAGGAGAGCTGTCCCTGGCAGGCAGCAGAGTCCCTGCCCCAGCACAGCACCCTGGGCTGCAGGACCCTGCTCTGCAGGAGAGCCCTGGGCACCCCTGGCTGCTCTGCACAAGAGACAATCAGAGAATGTACTCACAGGGTCTGTAGGCATTGGGATGTTCCAGCTTTAGGAGATCACTCCAGGAGCTGCAGCTGCATTGTCCTGCAACCAGAGGTTCCTGTGCCAAGGGCTGGCAGTGATTCTGCTCCAGGCACTTCTCAGCACCTTCCCAGCCCTGACTGATTGAAGCTCTCTGTGCCTCTGTGCTGTGCCTGGGGTGGCTGCAGCCAGTGTCCCAGCCCTGCTGGGCTGGCAGAAGAGCTGCTCATCAAGAGAAATGTGCTTTTGAAGCTTTTTTTGGTTACCAGGAGCTGTCTCTGTGCTGGGAGCCCAGCCCAGCTCATCAGCACAGACACAGCACAAGGACTTTAATGAGCCTCTGGGGCTTTGTGCTCAGGCCCTGAACATCAGTCCCTGAGAGGGAGCTGAAGAAACCTCTCCAGAACTCCAAGGCAGAATCCAACTCCAAAGTTTTTTGTACTTTTAATGGGTCCCAGTGAGGGACACAACTGAGAAAGTGTCTCCAGGCCCCAGGCAGAGGAGAGAACTGCAGGCAGTGATGACAGGTGGGGACAAAGAGAATCCAAGTCTTGGTGCCTTGGGGCACAGCAGGGTCTGTGCCACCAAGGGCTGTGAGGAGATACCTTGTCCTGAGGCACTGGGGCCTCCTGGCACAGCCCCATCCAGGCTGGGCACTGTTAGCCCCTTGTCCTGCCCTCAGCATCGCCCCCTAGCCCACATCCCAGTGGCATCAAGGATCTGCTGGAAGGAGTCCATGGGGAGCCTTTTTCAGGAATGGTCCTGGGTGGGCTCCTTAATGCTCCCAGGGACTGCAGTTTTTTCAAAGGACTTTGGGTTTGGCTTTTGCCTTGGAGTCTCTGAGAGGTTTCTACAATCATGGCCTCCAACTCTCTGCTGTAATTAGTCCCTGGAGAGGCTTTGTCTGTACCAACACTCGGTGGGACTCATTATTGCTTCAAGGTACTTCGTTTTTTTAGGGTACTTAGTGTTTCCCTTTTGATACATACTCTGTGAAAAAGATTGTGCATTCACAGCCTCCAATTACCTGCTTTAATTAGTCCCTTGAGAGCCTTTATCAGTAATGACACTTAGTGGGCTCATTAATGCTTCAAGGTACTTCAGTTATTTTAACATATTTAGTGTCGCCCTTTTGATACAGACTCTGGGAGAGTTTTGTGCAACCATGGCCCCAATTTTCTGATTTAATGAGTCCCTTGAGAGCTTTGTACTGACACTCAGTGGGGCTCATTAATACTTTGAGATACTCAAGTTTGTTAAGGTACTTTGGATTTTCCTTTCCACTCTGAATCTCTGAGAAGTTTTTGTGCCATCCTGGCCTCCAATTGTCTCCTCCAAGGAGCCTGTGTTGGGGATGGGCCTCAGAGGAACACATTCATGCTTTGAGACACTTTGGGTTTTCTTCAGACTTTGCCTCCTGGAAAGGTTTCTGCAATCTCCTCCTGAGCCCGAACTTCTAGGGCTGAGCTCCAAATGCACCACGGGGATCATTAGGATCAAGCAAGTCCTGACAAACCATGGCTCTGCCTTAATTTCCCTCTGGTCTGGAGCAGTTCATTAGGAATATTTCTTTTTACAGCTATGGAGAAATATTTCATAGAGCTTCTAAGAAATATGTAATCCTATCTTAAAGGGTGATTTTATTGCTGTTCTTATTATACAAGAGGTGATTGTAGCATTCTGTGATTGATATTGATACAGGGTCTCTCCTAAGGAGGTCTGGCCAGGTCAGAGAAATTATACCTTGATAGCCGACCCAGTGTGGAAAATCTTGCCTCACATTCCCCAACCCCATGTTAGAAATGATTTTCACTTACAAAAATTTAAATGCTTTATTAAGACCTTATCAAAATACAACAGAAGACTGAATAAAGAAATTAATACAGCACCAGGAGCAAATGATTCAGTCACCATGTACTTATCTCCAAAATGGATGGTCTGTCTTTTATACCTCCAACCCCTCACAAAGTCTTGTCAATCGACTCCTTCTTCACTGTCCAGTGGTGGAGATCACTGTCTTACACCTTGATTGGAGGTCAGGTGCTGCCATTGTAACAAGCTGGCCCTCCCAAATGCCCTGAATACTGAGGCCATCCTGTGATAACAATGCAAGGGGGAGGGAAAGGATAACTAAACATCTAGTTCTCTTAACATATATTTAATATTCGCCCCTCAATTGTGAGAATCAACCACAGAATCACTCATCTGTAACACCCCCCCTTTTCTTTTTCTATAAGTCATTTTGCTTGAACAATTAAGTAAAAATTTTTCTCTCTCTCTTGAATGAGTCATACCAGCATCTGTTGATGTGGGCAAGGACCGTGGGAACAGGAGAAAAAAAATCTCAGGTTTTCCCTAGACACACTTATTTGGAATGGACAAAAGGGAATCCCAGAGGTCTGATATGGTTTTGACTCCCATCTACCGTGGCTATGTGGCTTCTACCCATAGTCAGTGTATCTTAGGGGTGAGTACAGAGGCCAACTTGGTGCTGCCCTCCAGTCCTTGTGTATTAAAAGACAACTGAGGAATTATAGAGGTCTGGTATGGCCTTTTGTCCTTACCATACCATGCCTATGGTGTTGCTACCTGCAGCAGGGCTATGGAGCCTTCTTGGTAGCAAACAAAGGGGCCAACTCGGTCTTGCCCTCCTTCTTTTGTCTTATTTACTTAAAGAAGTTGTCCCATTACCTTTTTCAGTCTTTTTTGTACTTCCCCTCAACAGATGCTGGTAATTCTCACCCATTAAATCAGGTGGACAGTTCTCAAGCTGGTTGGTGGAAGCTTGACTCTACTTTTTGGGCATCTTGGTTTTTTTCTGCTTGTCTTTCAGTCTCTGCTTGAGAGTCAATCTTGTTTCATCTGGCCTGGGTGTTACAGTCCACTCTTTGGGTTCTTCTAGTGGCCTTTGACTCTGTTGGCATGAGTCCATCCCTGCTCTTCAGTTCACACGGCCGATTTGGTGGTGAGCAGTACCTGAAAGGGACCTTCCCACTGGGGAGTTAGAGGCTGATCTCTCCATGACTTAATCATCACCCAATTCCTGGGATTAATATTATGGATTCTGAAATCCATGGTGGTAGTTTGAGGAATTGCCCCTTTATGTCGTAGCCCTTCTAAGGTTTGTGCTATAGACATAACTTATTTCTTGGCATTGGTTTCCCCTTCCTCATAGGTGGCAACCTTCTGGGGTAAGGTCAGGAAGGTTAACCCAAACATCATTTCATAGGGTGACACCCCAAGATCTGACTAGGGTTGGGTTCTAATTCTTAATAAGGCCAAAGGGAGACATTTTATCCATGATATTTGGGTTTCAATCGTTAGCTTAACTAGAGCTCTTTTAAGAATTTGATTCATTCTATCTACCAACCAGAACTCTGTGGATCCCATGGAGTGTGTAATTCCCATTTTATACCCAGGGCCTGAACAACATTCTGCAATATCTTCGATGTGAAATGAGTTCCCCGATCTGAATCAATCTTTTTTGCCATCTCATACTGGGGAATGATTCATTCTAGAAGAGTTTTACTCACAACACTGGCACTGGCTTTCACAGTGGTAACCACCTCTACACAATGAGTCAAGTGATCTACTATCACTGGCAAAAACTTCCACTGTTGTACCTGGGGAAGTTCAATAAAGTCTATTTGGATGTTTTGAAAGGGCCTTAAGGCTAGTTCTCACTCTCCCCTGGGTGTTTTCCTCATGATTTTCTTATTCACTTTTTGACATATCACACACCGTTCAGTTACTTGCTTAGCTATTCTGAAAATTCCAATGCAGCCCCAATCCCTCAGAAACTGATCACTTAGCACTTGTGTACCCCAATGTGTCGTTCCACGTATGCCTTGTAACATTTTCCTGGCAAGGTGTTTATTCAATATTTGCCTCCCATCTGCTAATTTCCACTTCCCTTTGTTATCCTTCTTGGTTCCTATTTTAAGGGGTTCTTCCTCTTCTGTCCCACTGAATATGGGGACTTTTGCATTTCTCTCAGGGGTGTTAATACCATTATTAGTTTTTCTGTCTCTGATTCAGTTGCATTTTTAGCTTCAAAATCAGCTAAGTTGTTCCCTCGTGCCTCCTGAGTTGCCTCTTTTTGATGCCCTTTCACATACAACACTGCTACTTCTTCTGGCAATCGTAAGGTTTCTAAGACAAAAGTTTTGTGAATCAGTCCCTTTCTTTTTGAATTTAATAGCCCCCTCTCTTCCTAAATTTTTCCAAAGTTATGCACTATTCCAAAAATGTATTTTGAGTCCTGTATATATTGTTACCCTTTTCTGTGCTAATGTTTCCAGACCTCGTTTTAGGGCACACAACTCACACACTTGGGTTGACCAGTTGGAAGGTAACTTTCTCTTTTCTATGGCCTCTAACTCTTCATGCACTATAGCGTACCCCAATACTCTGTGCCCCTTTATTACTCGTGAAGATCCATTGAGGTACAATCATTTCCCACCTTGGAGTGCTTTATCTGTTAGGTCTTCTCTTACTCTAGTTTGATAGTTTATAACCTCTAGGTAATTATGTATTAGTTCCTCATCTGGTTCTCCATATAAAAACTGGGCAGGGTTGAGTTGGTTACCCACTGTTAGCTCTAAACCCTTATCTGTTAAGATGGCTTCATACTTTAGCACTCAAGAATCAGTGAGCCATTTGTCAGCCTTTTGGCTCAGGGTACTACTTACTGAGTTAAGGATATATATCTTCAATTTTCCCCCAAAAGGTTAATTTTTTGCTTTCTGCTGTGAGTAGGGCAGTCACTGCCACAGCCTGAATGCAGATCAGCCACCCCCAGCTCACTGGGTCTAGCAGTTTTGATAAATAGGCCACTGGTTTCCTGGATCCTCCCCAGTCCTTGGCTAGTTCTCCATGTGCTACCCCTCTTTCTATATCTACAAACAGATAAAAAGGTTTATGGTGGGAAGACGCAGTGCCAGTGCACTGACTAATTTTTGCTTTAAAGCTTCAAACTTTTGTTCGTCATCTTTTCCCCACCTAATCTCTTCTTCTACTAGCTTTTTATACAAGAACTGGATGGCCTGTGTGTATCCTTCAATACATAGCCTACAATATCCCAATAGGCCTAAAAACCTTCTGACTTCCCTCTTAGTTTTTGGTCATGGGACTGAGACTATCCCTGTAATTCTCTCAGGTTTCAGCCACCAGCTCCCTTGACAAATCACATGTCCTAGGAATTTTTCTTCCCACTCTACAAATTGGAGTTTCCCTTTTGATACCTGAAGTCTTTGGTCCCCCAGAAAATTTAACAACACTGTGTTGGATTCCCAAACTTCTTTTTCTTCCTGTCTTGAGAGAAGCAAATAATTTACATATTGGATGAGCTTTATCTTAGGTTTGATGCAGAAGAGTTGTGTTCTCCTAGGGTTTGACCAAACAGGTTTGGGGATTCAGAAAACCCTTGGGGTAACCTAGTCCACCGAAGCTGCTGCTTCCTCCCAGAATCGGGGTCCTCCCATTCAAAGGTAAATATATCCCACTCTCTCCTGCCAGTGGACACACCCAAAAAGCATCTTTTAGTTCTATCACACTGAACCACTGGTGTGATGGGGGGATAATACTCAGTAGTGTATAGGGGTTAGGCACTACTGGGTACTGGTTCACTGTTCTTTTGTTCACTTCTCTTAATCTTGGACATGCCTGTAAGTCCCATCTGACTTCTTTACTGGCAATAGGGTGTATTATGGGGGGACATACATGGTCCTAAGGTCCTGTCCTCAAGTAGGTCCTGGATCAGTGGCTGCAGTCCTTGTTTCCCTTCCAGGGAGAGTGGATATTGCTGTACCCAAACTGGATGGTTCTCATTAGCTATTTTCCTTACTAAAGGTTTCATGTTTAATTTACCTCACATTTTTGGATTTGCCAACACCATCTCAAGGATTTTCTCCTCATTTTCTTCCCTTAATTGGAGAATTTTAATTACTATTTTACCTTTCTCTGGGAGCACTCCAATGTCAAACTGCACCTATAAATCCTGTCCTAATAAATTTCACTCTGGTTCTGGAACTAATGGAGCATCCCCAGTTCCTATTTTATTTGTTCTTTCAAACTTTATTTGCATTATAACTGAGGCTTTCAAACCTTCCCCTTGTCTTGGTTTGAAAAGACAGGTGTCTGCTAATGAAAGCAGGAGCTGCCCCTGAAATGGAAAATGTAAAACCCCTCCCTCCGAATTGTTATAATTTTGAAATTAAGGGAGCTCAGATATGGGAGCAGGAATAACAGTTCTTTATTAGGGAAGAAAAAAAAATAAACAATGCAGTAATAAAAAAGAACTCTGACAGAGTCTGAAAATGACCTGACACTGTGTGGGTCAGGGTGTTGCTAGCAGTGCAATGAAAATAGTGGCTGCAGTCCTTCTTCAGTCTTCCTGCAGACAGGTGTGGTTCTGTTGAAGCAGTGATCCTGTAGAAGTGTCTAGTTTTCCTCTGAATATCCAGGGGTGGTGTAGATAGGCCTGGTCTGCCTCTGGGAATCCAGTGGAAAAGGCTGCTGCTCCTCTGGGAATTCTGTGGAAAGGCTGTTCTGGCATCCCAAAATCTCAGATTATATCCAGTTAGGAATGCTTGGTTCCTCCCTCTGGGGCGGAGCATCTCACAGTGGGATGATGCAATTGTTATCAGTCTTGCAGTGATATTTAATAGCCCATTAACAGCAGATGTCTTCCCAGATGGAGGACTGGTTTGTGGAAGAGATAAACTGCCCAATTAACAGAAGATAACTGCCACACTTTTAACAGAAGGGAATAGAACACATACCTTACCTTGCAACCCAGGACATTATCCACACCTAATTCTATTTCCATCTGCATCACAATGAAACCTTTCACACAGTTCTCACTTAAGACTAAGTTTCCCTGTGGTACACGATGGCTTTCTCCATCTTTCTGCATTACCCACCAAGTGTAACCAGGTCCTTAAACAAAAACAATCCCACAGATGGATTTGTCTTTGCCTGAGGTGATATTAATCCAAACAGTCTTTCCCAAAATACCTTTAATGTGTACACCAGGGAGTTTATCTCCATCCACTGTGTGCAAGGGTCCAGACTGGGCAGGACCAGCTCGACTGATGGACCCTCAGGTGTTGGCCATCCAGGTGGCTTTTGCTAAGTTCACTTCCGACTTTCTGAAAGTTTCCTCCCCTAAGTGCCTTCAGGGTTGTCTTAAGTAGTCCATTGCACTGTTCAACTTTCCCAGCAGCTGGTGCATGGAAGGCGATATGATACCATGTTCCCTGGCCCAGGTGTTAATAAGGGTGTTCTTGAAATGGGTCCCATTGTCCAACTCAATTCTCTCAGGGGTGCCATGTCTCCACAGGACTTGCTTTTCCAGGCCCAGGAGGATGTTCTGGCCAGTGGTGTGAGACACAGGGTGGGTCTCCAACATCAGTGGTGGCTTAATGGGGCTGGAAAGTCTCTGACTGGCAAAAATCCAAGCGGACACACCTATGGGCCTGTACAAGCTCTTGATCCAGTTCTGTTTTTTCCTGTCTCATTCTCTTTTTCATTGCAAAGGATTTATCTTCCTTTCTAAATAGACTAAATCAAAACCTGAAAGAGAGAAATGGTCTTAAAGTGACCCCTCCTCTATTCCCTGAAGGTGAGATTTAGTAAAACCAAAAAAAGTTATGAAACAAATCAAGCCACTACTTAAAATCTGTACAATTGCATAAATAAATATTGTTTATATTGATTTGTCCAGAGCCAAAAGTGCTTCTAAATTGTCAAAAGCCACTTCGTAAATTCTCAGTGGTGGCTTCCACCATGGTCAGCACGAAGTGCTTGCTTTGGCATGTCTGGGGCAATGCATGGAGTCAATCTGCCAGGCCTCCCCATACTTGTACTTGGACCACCGCCCACCGTATCACAGGGGGTTCACTCCCTTGGCCTGCTTGACGGCAGCACGTCTCACAGTCATGGATAACCTGAGAAATACTGTCCATGGTTAGAACCGGCCCTTGGTCTTGTGCACACTTATAGGTGGCATCTCTGCCCTGATGGCCTGAGGCATCATGGGCCATCGAGCTACAACTCTCCCTTGTGTTCCCAATCTAGGTCTATCTTGGACACCCATATCTTTGCAGCCTGGTCTACCTGTTCATTGATTTGGTGTTCCTCATTAGCCCGACTCTTGGGGACATGGGCATCTACATGGCGAACTTTCACAGGTAGCTTCTCCAACTGAATGGCAATGTCTTCCATTCATCAGCAGCCCAGACTGGCTTTCCTCTACACTGCCAGTTGGTCTTTTTCCACATTTCCAGCCATCCCCACAGAGCATTGGCTACCATCCACGAATCAGTATAAAAATAGAGCTTTGGCCACTACTCTCTCTCAGCAATGTCCAGGATCAGCTGTACAGCTTTGAGTTCAGCAAATTGACTTGATCTACCTTCTCCTTCGGTAGCTTATGCAGCCTGTTGTGTGGGGCTCCATACAGTTGCTTTCCACTTCCAGTTCATCCCTACAATACGACAGGAACCATCAGTGAAAAAAGCGTAGCGTGTTTCTTCTGCTGGTAGATAGTTGTATGGTGGTGCTTCTTCAGCCCATGCTCTTGTTCCTCTTCATCAGTGAGACCAAAGTTTTCCCCTTCTGGCCAGCTTGTAATTCTCTCTAAAATCCCAAAGTGATTCAGGTTTCCAATACAGGCGTGCTTTGTGATCAGAGCAATCCACTTGCTCCATGGAACATCGGTGGTGTGGTGGGTAGCGGGAACCTTTCCTTTAAAAATCCACCCCAGCACTGGTAAGTCAGGGTGCCAGGAGGAGTTGTGCTTCTGTGCCAATCACCTCCAAGGCGGCTTGAACTCCTTCATAGGCAGCCAAGATTTCCTTCTCTGCTGGAGTATAGTTGGCTTTGGACCCTCTGTAGCTTTGACTCCAAAATCCTAGTGGTCGGCCTTGAGTCTCCCCAGGCAGCTTCTGCCAAAGGCTCCAGGACCAGCCATTGTTCCCAGCTGCAGAATAGAGCATGTTCTTTACCTCTGGTCCAGTCCTGACAGGGCCAAGGGCTACTGCATGAGCGATCTCCTGCTTAATCTGGGTGAAGGCTTGTTGCTGCTTAGGGCCTCAGTGGAAAGTGTTCTTTTTGTGTGTGACCAGGTAAAGACGGCTCACAATCTGGCTGTACTTGGAGATGCGCATTTTCCAAAAGTCTATGGCACTTTGTGATCAGAGCAATCCACTTGCTCCATGTAGCATCGGTGGTGTGGTGGGTAGCGGGAACCTTTCCGCTTGTGTCTCCTTCTTGCTGGATGGTGGAGACATAGCTGTGATTTTGTTGATGACATCAGGGGGAATCTGATGCTGTCCGTCTTGCCACTTTACTCCCAGGAACTGGATCTCTCGGGCAGGTCCCTTGACTTTTCCCTTCTTGAAGGCACAACTGGCTTCTAGCAGAATCTGAATAATCCTCTCTCCTTTCTCAAATACTTCTGTTGCTGTGTTCGCCCACACAATGATGTCATCAATATATTGCAGATGTTCTGGAGCCTCACTTTTTCCAGTGCAGCCTGGATCAGTCCATGGCGGTTGGTGGGGCTGTGCTTCCACCCCTGGGGCAGTCAGTTCCAGGTGTACTGCACGCCACTCCAGGTGAAAGCAAACTGAGGCCTGCATTCTGCTGCCAGAGGAATGGAGAAAAACACATTAGCAATGTCTATAGTGGCATACCACTTCGCTGCCTTGGACTCCAGCTCATACTGGAGCTCCAGCACGTCCGGCACAGCAGCGCTCAGCGGTGGAGTCACTTCATTCAATGCACGATAGCCCACAGTCAATCTCCATTCTCTGTCGGACTTGCGCACAGGCCAGATGGGGCTGTTAAAGGGTGAGTGGGTTTTGCTGACCACCCCTTGGCTCTCCAGCTCATGGATCATTTTGTAGATGGGGATCACAGTATCTCGATTCATCCGATACTGCCAGCAGTGCCCTGTTGAGGTGGCAACTGGCACTCGTTGCTCTTCCACCTTCAGGAGACCTATTGCAGATGGGTTTTCTGACAGTCCAGGTAAGGTATTCAACTGCTTGATGTTTTCTGCCTCTACAGCAGCTATGCCTAAAGCCCATCTGAGTCCCTTTGGGTCTTTGTAATAGCCATTCCGGAGGAAATCTATGCCCAGAATACACGGGGCCTCTGGGCCAGTCACAATAGGATGTTTCTGCCACTCTTTTCCAGCCAGCCTCACCTCGGCTTCCAACAGGGTCAATTGCTGTGATCCTCCGTCACCCCCTCAATGGAAACAGGTTCCGCCCCCACATGTCCCAATGGATTTAGGGTACAATGCACACCAGTATTAACTAAAGCATAATATTTTTGTAGTTCTGTTGTGCCAGGCCATCTGATCAACACCGTCCAGAAGATCCAGTTTTCCCGTGCCTCTCCCTGGCTAGAGGCAGGGCCTCTCTAACCCTGGGCATACATGGTAGGGGTACCTTCCAGGGTATCTGACAGATCTCAGAAGCTCAGTCATGGGAGGCTGAGGCTACCTTCACTTTACTGGAGTTCCCTTGGTTATTGTTTCCCTCCTTGAGTTGATGCACCCATGCTGCCAGGACAGAAGTGGGTTTTCCATCCCACCTTCCCATGTCTTCCCCATGGTCATGTAGAAAAAACCACAGATCAGCCCATGGGGTGTACCCTCTCTCTGTAGCTGGGGAACGTTGGACTCTGACTCTGGGGCCTGTGACTTGCACTGGTGCAATGAGGGTACTGTTCCTCCTCCCCTCCTCCCTCATCTCCCTCATCTCCTCTCTGAGTTCTTGGACCATGGCACAAAGACATGAGCTTGCATTGGGTCATTGATCATACTTTCATAATTCCTAAGCTTGTTGGCCACAGAACCCACTGTCTCTTGGTTGGTATCGGCATTAATCGTTGCAATAAAGGTGGTGTATTGAGATGGCCCCAGATTTGCCAGGCTCCACAATATTTGCCCTGTGCACCTGACTTTGTTGGGGTCATTATCATGCTGTCCATACCTCCCAAAGAGTACCTCCTATACTGCCACTTCTCTCAGCTGTTGGATCCCTTCCTCAAGAGTCTTCCAGCGCATTCTATGGTGCTGGTCCTCCATTCTTTCCCTGTGAACAAACCTCTCTCTGACACTTATTAAAAGCCACTCCCAGAGGGAAAGGGACCCTGGCTCCCTTACAAAAACCTGATTGATCCCTGAGTCCTGGGTCAAGGGTCCCAAATTCCTTGCCTCACCACCATTCAGCTGCACACCTCTACCCATAAAATCCCAGACCCAAAGTAGCCAGGTTGTACAAGCCTCACGTCTCTGTCGTACAATGTCTTTGTGCAGATTATGGAGACTTTTGTACATCAGGGACTTGACAATGATTGCAACCTCTGGGTCCCCTGTGAGTTGTGAGGGCCCTCCCCTATCTGGGTGCTCTGCTTTCATCTTAGATCTCCATGTTTCTACAGGGGCAACTGCTGCTGGCTGTGTTTGCCTTTGCAATTCAGCTGGAACCTGGACAGTTGTAACATCTGTGAGTTCCGCTGCTGCGCTATTAGACTCTCTCTCTTCAAGGCAGGGGGAGGGCTTCTCACCAGCTGGGAAAGTGTATTCCTTCAGCATCTGGCCCATCTCCTTCACCAGACCCTCCACCCAATCTGGGTGATTTGTATCTGAGGTGGGCTGTGGGGCAGGGTCAGGCTCTGGGGCAGCAGCATCCCTAGACTCTGGTGGCGTGTTAGGTTTTGGGGTAGGTGTCAGGGTGGTTATCCAGATTAGTCTCTTTTTTCCATTAAATGCTAAATAGAGCAGGCCTATCAGCAACATCAGCCACTGTATTATACTATTAATATTTAGAGTGGATCTGAACCTTTCAAAAACTGTTGGGGCAGACTCAAAGAGATGGTTAAAGAGTTGAGAGAAGATTTTTGCCCGGTGTCATTTCTTTAGAGCAAGTGCCATTATTAAAGTAACTCCAAAAACCTACAGTTAGTGTGTGATAGCTGCGAATCCATGTGCCTGCTTTCCAGAGGAAGTTAAAAATCCATGAATTCCTCACCTTATTCACCCATAAAACAAATCGGGTAACAGCCACAGTATCCTTGGTTATAGGACCCATGTTTAGATAAGGGCCCACAAATGGGAGAAATACAGCCACAATCACGTGCCACCCAAACCAGGGCAAGCTGGACCACATGGTGTCACTTAATAAGGCTTCTATAGCCACACACACAAAAAAATTAGATTACTCAAGAACTGTTATTCCCTTTTTGTTTCTGTGCCCTCGAGCTGCACGTTGGGCACCAAAATCTGTCTTGGTTTGGAAAGACAGGAGTCTGCTTAGGAAGGCAGGAGCCTCTCCTGAAATGGAGAATGTAAACCCTCCCCACCCCTCCAAATTGCTATAAATTTTAAATTAAGGGGCCCTCAGGCAAAATTATGGGAGCATGAATTAACAGTTCTTTAATAGGGAAAAGAAAAAAAAAGAATAAAATCAGCAATGCAGTACACTAGAACAATACTTACAGAGTCAGAACCCAACCTGACACCCTGTGGGTCAGGGTGTTGGTGGCAATCCAATTGGAAATGTGGCTGCAGCCCTCCTGAAGCATCAGGTGTGGCTCTGTTGGAGCAAGGGGGATCTGTAGAGAAGGATGTATTCGTCCTCTGAAGATTCAGTGGAAGAGACAGCTGCTGTTCCTCTGGGGAATCCCGTGGACAAAGCCATGCTGGTGTCTCAAAAACTTATGGATTATATCTGGGTAGCAATGCTTGGCTTCTCCCTCTGTGTGGAGCATCTCACAATGGGATGCTATAGTTCTTATCAGTCATGCAGTGACATTCAATAATCTGTTATCAGCAGATGTCCCCTCACAAGGAAGGTGTGAATGTGGTCACTCAAAGAGAGAGATAAAACAAACTGCCCACTTGACAAAAGATAATCTGCCATACAGATGGTAATTGAAAACATCTCGCATTGCAATCTTCAACAGAGCTAATTCCCTCCCTCTGGCTGTTACTTTTCTCATAACCTTCTGGTTCACTTTTTGACAAATTAAACACCTTTTTGTAATTGCTTTTGCTAGGTCATTTACATCTATGCACAGGTTATTTCTCAGGAAATGATCACATAGTCTTTGGACTCCCCAGTGGGTCAATTTATGTAGTTCTGTTAGCACTGTCTGAATAAGTGCTTTGTTTAAAAACACCCATCCATCCGAGGTTAACCACTTCCCTCATTGCCTTTGGTGTAACTTTAAATCTTTTATAACTTCCAATTCCTTTTCACAAAATTTGGGTTCCTCTCTTCTTTTACCCCTGTCAGTTGTGCTCTCTGCTTTAAAAACTTTCACTGGATCCCCTGGTTCTAAAGCTGCTTCTTTTGCTATCTGATCAGCCCGTTGGTTTCCTCTAACTTCAAAATTGTCTCCTTTTTGCTGCCTTTTTATATGGACCACTGCTATTTCTGTTGGTTTCTGTAATAATTCTAATACGGACTTGACCAGGTTCTCATGGGCTAAGCTTTTTCTTTTCAGCTTAGATATCCAGGCTCCTCCCGTATTTTCCCAAATCTATGAACTATCCCAAATGCTTATTGGGAATCTGTATAAATGGTTCTGTGGTCTCCCTCCAGTAAGTCTAATCCTCTTCTCAGGGCATATATTTCACAACTTTGGGCTGACCTGTTTGGGGGTAATTTCCCTTTTTCATCAATTTGTAAAATTTCTCCATCTATGATGGCATAACCTGAAGCTCTTTTTCCATCTACTACCCTCGAAGAGCAATCTGTGAACACAATTCTTCCAGTTGCTAGAGGCTGATCTTCTAAATCCTCTCTTAGTTTTGTTTGGAGGTTAATCAATTCAAGACAATCATGTTCTAAATTTTCTATAGACTCTCCCATAAGGAATTGTACTGGATTGAGGGCATTTGATGTGATGAATTCTAAATCATCTGTGTTCATTGGTATTATGTCATATTTTAATATTCTTGCATTGGTTAGCCACTGCTGAGCTCTCTGTTTCAGCACTTTTTTAAGATCATGAAGAATATGTACTTTAATTTTTCCTTGTAAGGTCAATTTTTGGGTCTCATCTGTCGGGATAGCAGTCACTGCTACTGCTTGTATACAAACTGGCTAGCCTCTAGCCACTGAATGTAACAACTTGGAGATGTAAGTCACAGGTTTCCTGCAGCTTCCCTACTCTTGAGTTAGTACACCATAGGCTATACTCTCATCAGCACTCACAAACAGATCAAAGCCCTTCCTGAGGTCTGGTAAGCTTAGGACTGGGGCAGAAGACGACTTGTCTTTTAAGCTCTCCAGTTGTTGATCCTCTTCTGCTGTCCAAATTATGAGGTCTGGACCTACTAACTTACTGTATAAAAATTTTGCACTTCATGTGTATTGATCTAACCATAACTTGCAGTATCCAAACACACCTAGGAGTTTTCTCACATCTCTTTGTTTTGGAGCTGGGAGAACACTTGTGTCCCAATTAGGAGGAGGTAAAGGGACAGCAGTAGGAGGGGGAGAAGAGCCTGAATGCATGTTAAGTGGAGCTGGAGAAGGGGTGGAGAGTGAAACAGGTGGAGTAGGCACTTGTGGTGGTGCAGAAGCAACTGGAGGAGCCATAGGGGGTGGTGAGGGAGTGGCCACCAGGGGAGATACAGGGTCTACCACAGAGGAAGCCAAAGAGGTAGAAGAAGGAATTAGAGCAGACAGTAATGGGATGGCAGCGGGGGGAAATGCCAGATCTGCCATTTGAGGTGCCTGAAGAAGAGGATGATAAGGTGGAGGGGGAATCAGGAGGCCAGTAGTCTAGGAGGTCCCACCTTTTACTACTCTCTCTAACTCCAGCATCCCCTCTTTCATTCCCCTCTTTCTTCCTCTGCACCTTACAAATTCACACACCTTCATCCCCAAAAGCACTCTTTAGCCAACAAGCCACTTATAATAATTGCTCAGGATCATTATCTCCTCGAGCTGTCAGATAGTGACTCAATTGTTGACACATCCACTGGTCTTTTGTCCTACACCCCGGCCATCCTCCTTGCACATCTAACTCTGGCCAGACTTTTACATAGTAATGAATCATCTTAACCTTATCTAATCCCTCCACGGCCTCTATAGATTCTCATCTCTCTAGCAGTTGACCTAAGGGACTATGAAGGGGGTATATTCCTCAGTCTTTTGCCTCTCTTCTTACTACTACATCCTCCCATTTTTTCGGCCTCAACAGAAAAAAATCACAAAGGTTCCTCTACTCGAAAAGAATGTACTAAAAGGTGGCTCAAGAAAAAACTTATTTGAGGAGTCTCTGCTTCCTCCACTGAACTTCAGATTTGCCTGACCCCTTTCTTCAGGACTTTAAAAGAAAAGTACTGCCTGATTTCTAGCTTGCCTAATTTCCCTAATGCTAGGACTTAAGTATCAGGACTTCAAAAACTTGAGATCCTGGCTTCCCCCGCCGAGACTTGTGCCTGATCTCCTTTGTAAGGACTTAATTTGCCTGCAGGACTTGTGGGCTTGCCTGAATCCTTCTCGGGACTTGTGATTTGCCTGACTTCCCCCTGTCAGGACTTTTGGGGTGTGTGCCACTCATACTACTATTTCCTCCACATGCCCGGCAGGGGGCCCTCTTTACTGCTTAGGAGGTGACTCACTCACGCTGATTCTACTCGCTTCCCCCCTTTCCCGGCTGGCCCCCTCGCAGGGGTTCGGAACCCCAGAACTAAGGGGTCCATACTCAGGCCGAGGGTCCAAGCTGCCGGCCCCCGTCTCACTCACACACACTTGCTTGCCCCCTACTCCTGCCACTGGACACTCTCACCAGTCAGGCGCTCCTCTGCATCACTGGTCCTAAGCCGATCTTCTCTGGTCCTGATAGCCAGCTGTCCTGGAGGTCCATTGTGGGCGGCCATCCCAGTCCTGGTGTCCTCTTCAGGCATGGCTATCCCAGACGAGTGCCAAGCTGAAATAAATAGGGCAGGAGATCTTTCTCCTTTTAATGCCTTTATTAAAAATCAGCTTGCATGGGAAGAACTGACTGGTCTCATGCCGCCGCTGCTTCCAGGAGTGACATGGAGGAGGAAGAAAAAGTGCAGCTTTTTCTGCTGGTCTGCAGGCAGAGCTGGGGCTTCCGTCCTCTCAAGAGCATCAGGAGATTCCCAGTTTTTAGGTTTGACATTTGAGGTCCTCTATTGGAATAAGAATCCCAATATTACCAGTTAGATAGTGCCTGGGCCAGTCTGACCCTCGCTGCTAGGCCAAAGGCAGCAACTGTGGTGTGTCACCCCAGAGATACCTTGGCTTGCTGGAGATTGCAGCTGGGCACTGAACAAGTCCAGGCTTGTTAGGAACTCCGTTTACCTCAGGAGGAAGACTTCAGACGATGGTGAAGAGAAAAAGAGATGGATTCTGCTGGAGGGTTTAATGTCCAGAGGTTTATTCCATGGTTTATTCCACAGAGGTCTGAATGTAGGCAACTGCTCCAACAGAATCCTGACCGCATGGCTCGATTCACCTTTTAAGCTCAGGGAAAGGGAAGGGGAGGGGACAGGTGAGCACCAACCAGGTGGAAGGGGCAGGGTCTCAAGGGACAAGGGACACCTAGACAGGCCAATGACCCCCAGGCCTGAGGGGCATCCTTTGAACTTGACCAACCACACGACGCCTTGCTGGAGAGTTAAGCCTGATGGACAGGACTCACTCAGCATGGGGGCAAGGGGGAAGGGAGAGAGGTATAGGCACATCTGGGGAAGGAAGTTTACGACACACTGTTGCCCGATTGGTAAATGACACAAAACTCGGATAAGTTTTGTGGGTGCTTTATTAAGGGCCCGGGGAGCTTGGGGGACTCACGTCCCAAAAACCCGAGCCCCCAAATTCACGTATGGGTGCTTCCCTCTTATACATGCGATTCACAACAAAGTCTCCAAGAAACAGTTCCCCGTTCCCCTTGCCTAGTCTCCAAGAAACAGTTCCCCGTTCCCCTTGCCTAGTCACAGACCCCTTGTGATACATTCCTTGGTTCACAAATAAGATCATTAATCCTCTGCTTATCTTATTCTAAGAGCATTGTATGCTGCCTCCAGACAGGTTAGCATTCTTACTTTCCTGCACTAGTTTAAATATTTATTAAATCCCTAAGACTACCTGCTAGGTTACACACCAAACCCAACACACTTTCAACGGCTACAAAACTACTTTTTAACAAACCAGTTCACACACAACTCACTATAATTAAACATTTTGCTAAATTTCATTTCTTTTCCAAGAACACCGCAACATCCCTCTGTTCAGCTGACATCTTTTTAGGTCAGGGTGAGGGGTATAAAGGGTCTTAGCCGATGGTGGATTCTGTTCCTCACGCCTAGACAGCACTTCAATATCTCAATTCCGTCTTGGCTCATTGTTTTTAGGGGTTTTTGTTACGTTCGGTGAGGGGTTTCTTCATTTCCATGGTAGCCCCAATATCATTTGAATGCCAACCCCGACGTCCCCTCCTTTTCACCATCCAGGTGCCATCCTCCAGGAAGCAGCAGGGTGCCATTCGACAAAAGGGGGAATTCTTAACCATTAAGAACAGGTAGTTAACAAAAATGACAGGTGACTACAATAATAAACGGTTAGAACTCCACCCTGGCAGCAACTAGCCCAACTTGTGAAGTCTGAAGCCTTTTAAAAAATATGGTCAACTTCTCTATTCATGATATCTTATGTAATAAAAAAAGTAATAAAAAACACTGCTCAAAAAAAGAATACCTATTTCCGAGAAGCTCTTTGAAATATTTCTCCATACCTGCAGAAGGAAACCTTCCTAATCAACTGCACTACAACAGAGGGAAATCAAGGCAGAGACATGGTTTGTCAGGAATTTCTTGATCCTAATGAGCCCCATAGAGCATTTGAAGCTGAGCCCTTGAACCTCAGGGCCTGAGAGGAGATTGCACAAAACTTTCCAAAAGTCAAAGTCAGAAGAAAACCCCAAAGTGTCTCGAGGCATGAATGGGTCCCACTGAGGTCGATTCCCAGCACAGGTTCCTCATGGACTCCTTGGAGGAGAGAATTGGAGGCCAGGATGGCACAAAAAACTCTCAGAGACTCAGTGAGGAAGGGAAAACCCAAAGTACTTAAAAAACCTTGAGTATCTCAAAGTATTATTGAGCCCCACTGAGTGTCAGTACAAAGCTTCAAGGGACCCATTAAAGCAGATAATTGGGGCCATGATTGCACAAATCTCTCACAGAGTCTGTATCAAAAGGGAAACACCAAGTACCTTCAAATAACTGAAGTACCTTGAAGTATTAATGAGCCCACTTAGTGTTGTTACTGACAAAGCCTCTCCAGGGACTAATTACAGCAGAAAATTGGAGGCCATGATTGCACACACTTCTCACACAGACTCTAAGGCAAAAGCCAAACCCAAAGACTTTGGAAAACCTCCAGTCCCTGGGAGCATTAAGGAGCCCCCCCGCTGCCACAAGGGCCATTCCTGAGCAAGACTCCCCATGGACTCCTTCCAGCAGATCCTTGAGGCCACTGGGACGTGGGCTAGGGGGCGATGCTGAGGGCAGGACAAGGGGCTGACAGTGCCCACCCTGGCTGGGACTGTGCCAGGAGGCCCCAGGGCCACAGGACAAGGTGTCTCCTCCCAGCCCTTGGTAGCACAGATTCTGCTGCTGGGGCCCAGGGCACCAACACTTGGCTTCTCTTTGTCCTCACCTGTCATCACTGCCTCCAGTCCTCTGCTCTGCCTGGGGCCTGGAGACACTTTCTCAGTTGTGTCCCTCACTGGGACCCATTAAAAGTACAAGAAAGTTTGGAGTTGGATTCTGCCTTGGAGTTCTGGAGAAATTTCTTCAGCTCCCTCTCGGGGACTGATGTTCAGGGCCACAAAGCCCCAGAGGCTCATTAAAGTCCTGGTGCTGTGTCTGTGCTGATGAGCTGGGCTGGGCTCCTGGCACAGAGGCAGCTCCTGGTAACCAAGAAGGGCTTCAAAAGCACATTTCTCTTGATGAGCAGCTCTTCTGCCAGCCCAGCAGGGCTGGGACACTGGCTGCAGCCACCCCGGGCACAGCACAGAAGCACAGAGAGCTTCAATCAGTCAGGGCTGGGAAGGTGCTGAGAAGTTCCTGGAGCAGAATCACTGCCAGCCCTTGGCACAGGAACCTCTGGCTGCAGGACAATGCAGCTGCAGCTCCTGGAGCCATCTCCTAAAGCTGGAACATCCCAATGCCTACAGACCCTGTGAGTACATTCTCTGATTGTCTCTTGTGCAGAGCAGCCAGGGGTGCCCAGGGCTCTCCTGCAGAGCAGGGTCCTGCAGCCCAGGGTGCTGTGCTGGGGCAGGGACTCTGCTGCCTGCCAGGGACAGCTCTCCTCAGCCAGCCCTGGCAGCTGCTCCCAGCACTGAGGAACAAGATCTGGGTGTGAGGAGACAGCTAGTAAGGATTGGAAGTGTTATCATGGTGTGGTTGGTGTGGCGAGGATGCTGCATTCTTCAGGACTGCTCCCAGCACGGCATTTAACTGCAGGACATTTCTAAGTAGGTTATACAGGGAGCACAGCAAGGCAGGGGCTGCATAAAATGGAAAATCCTGCTTTTTGAATCTACTGCTCTGGGTTGCCTGGATGGGAAAGTGCACATAGATCTCCATCCCTCAGTTCAGGCTGAGAATTAAAAAAAAATAATCTCACAAATCTGAATGAACCAGGCAGTGACAGAAATGAGCCCTTAGAGGCAGCATCAGTATTGCTTTTCCAGCCTCCTCAGGGTTTCTCTGACATTCCCATCAGAGCCTGCAGAGCCAGAGCTGCCCCTGGGCAGTGCCTGAGCTGGGAGGGGTCTGCAGGGCAGAGCTGAGCCCCCAGGGCTGGGCTGGGCTCTGGCAGCACTGGCAGGGCCCAGCCCTGGGCACAGGGAAGCAGCTGCTGCCAGGGACAGCTCCAGGCAGCAGAGTCCTGGGCAGGCAGTGGGGGGAAAGTGTCCCCAGGCTGTGCTGGGATATTTAAAGTCCTCTCCAAACCCAACTATTCCATGATTACATTTTTTTACAGATCCTCATGCGAAGGGACAGCAAATGTCCAACAACAGCTCCATCAGCCAATTCCTACTGCTGGCATTGGCAGACACGTGGCAGCTGCAGCTCCTGCACTTCTGCCTCTTGCTGGGCATCTCCCTGGCTGCCCTCCTGGGCAATGGCCTCATCATCAGCCATAGCCTGTGGCCACCACCTGCACACGCCTATGTTCTTCTTCCTGCTTAACCTGGCCCTCACTGACCTGGGCTCCATCTGTACCACTGTACCCAAAGCCATGCACAATTCCCTCTGGGACACCACAACCATCTCCTACACAGAATGTGCTGCTCAGCTCTTTTTCCTCCTTTTCTTCATCTCAGCAGAGTTTTCTCTCCTGACCATCATGTGCTACGACCGCTACGTGTCCATCTGCAAACCTCTGCACTATGGGACCCTCCTGGGCAGCAGAGCTTGTGTCCACATGGCAGCAGCTGTGCCCACATGGCAGCAGCTGCCTGGGCCAGTGCCAGTCTCACTGCTCTGCTGCACACAGCCAATACATTTCCCCTGTTCCTTTGCCGTGGCAATGCCGTGGGCCAGTTCTTCTGTGAAATCCCACAGATCCTCAAGCTATCCTGCTCAAAATCCTATTTCAGGGAATTTGGGCTCGTTGTTGCTAGTGCCTGTTTATCATTTAGTTTGTTTTCTGTTCATTGTTTTCTCCTATGTGCAGATCTTCAGGGCTGTGCTGAGTATCCCCTCTGCGCGTGGACGGCACAAAGCCTTTTCCACCTGCCTCCCTCACTTGGCTGTGGTCTCTCTGTTCCTCAGCACTGTTATCTTTGCCCACCTGAAGCCCCCCTCCATGTTCTCCCCATCCCTGGATGTTGCCCTGTCAGTTCTGTACTCGGTGCTGCCTCCAGCTCTGAACCCCCTTATCTACAGTCTGAGGAACCAGGAACTCAAGGCTGAAGTGAGGAGACTGATGAGTGGATGCTTTCTGAAACATTAAAATGCTGGTCAATTTCTGCAAACTTGAAATAAAAATCATCTTTAATACTTCTTTTTGGTTTGGTTGGGGTGGTATTTTTTCCTTTGTTTTAGGTATTAATATTTTCCACAAAATTTTCACTGATTTTACCAATTCTCATTTTGTTTCTCTCCACCTGCCCTGTTACCACAGACTGTGTCAACAAGGGGCTGCACTCTCAGTGGCTTTAAAGGAACTAAAGGAACTCCCAGCAGAGTTTTCTGCAGAAATGCCCTTTTTGTTGCCTTCTCTGCTGCTGCAGCTGCAATGTCTGTTTGCAAATCTGGGGCAGATCAGGGCTGGCACAGCAGTTGTGCCCAGCAGCAGCAGCACTTGGTGTTGCCAGTGCTGCTGCTGTGGCCCTGCCCCGCTGCCCTGGTGGCCTTGGTGTTGCTGTAGGGCCTGAGTGCTCTCGGGGCTGGGCACAGCCCTGGGGGTGGCAGTGCTGGGGCTGCAGCAGGGACAGGCCATGGGCACTGCTGGGGCAGCGCTGACACCTCAGGCCAGGGCCTGGGGGCTCCAGGTTCCTTGTAAGGCTCTCTCAACAACATGCCTGGCCAATGCTCAGCACAGAAAACCCCCGTGAGCAGCCCCAGGCTGGCCGTGGGCAGGCTGGGGGCATACAGCATGGCTGGGGCTCTGTAAGAGCCCTGGGGGAGATGGGAAGGAGCAGCAGAACAGGGGCTGATCCATCCCCAATGCGCTGGACAACCCAGGGCAGCGTCCCAGAGCGTCCTGATGGAGCTGCCAACAACATCCCCCCTCTGCAGCCCTGGCCTCTCCCCCAGCTCACACAGGTGCCCCATCCTTGCAGGCACAGACACGGCAGAACTGGCTCAGCAGCCCCTGTTTGCATTGCACACAGCAGAGGGAGCACCCCCATGCTGTTGCTGTGGGGACATGAACCTGAGGGAGCACAAATGCCATCAGCCCCTGGGGCCAGCAAGGGCTTTGAGACACCAGGGAAACCGCTCATCTTTGTCCTGGCCTCTGCACTCAGCCAGAAAGTTTGTTCCCATCAGCTGGGAGTTTCCTGTGCCACAGTTGCTCAGAGCCAGGGCTGCCTGGCAGCCACCCCCAAACTGCCCTGAGCATTTCCTTGGCTTCACCTTTGCTTTCTTTCTTCTTCCCTTGTCTAAATTTCTTCCTGTTGCCCATCCCTGTTCCCTTCTCTGCAAACAGGCCATCTCTGTTTGCCCTTTCCTCTCCGGCCCCACTCCCCATTGCATTTCCTGACTTGGCACCATGGGAACGCCCCTTGGGGAACAGGATCATCCTACAAGTGCTGCAGGAATTGTCTGCAGGCTCCTGCAGTGCCTGGTGCTGCTCCCTTGCCAGAGGCACTCCAGGCCAGGGGGACACATTTGGGCTGCTGTGTCTGGCTCTGGTGCTCCCTGTTCTGGAAAATGAGGAGGAGCTGCAGAGGCTCTGCAGGACTGACAGGATGGGCTTTGGGGCTGGCAGGAGAAGCTGAGGGACCTGGGCTGCTGGAGCTTCTGCAGAGGAGGCCCAGGGCTCATCCTGCAACTGCTCCAAGGGTCGTTCCAGAGAATCCCAGAATCAGCAAGGGTGAAACAGGCCATGGAGATCATCAAGTCCATCCTGTGCCCTGACATTGCCTTGTCTCCCCTGAGCCTTCTTTTCTCCAGGATAAACAACCCCCGCTCCCTCAGCCACTCCTCACAGGACTTGTGTTTCAGACCCCTCTCCAGACTTGTTTCCCTTCTCTGGACACACTCCAGCCCCTCCATGTCCTTCCTAAATTTGGGGGCCCAGAACTGCAAACAGCACTTGAGGTGCTGCTCAACCCATGCTGAGCGCAGGGGAAGAATCCCTGCCCTGCTCCTGCTGGCCACACCATTCCTGATCCAGGCCAGTAGCCATTGGCCTTCTTGGCCCCCTGGGCACATTGCTGGCTCATGTCCAGCCTGCTGTCCATCACTCCCTGCAGGTCCCTTTCTGCCTGGCTGCTGTCCAGCCCCTCTGTCCCCAGCCTGTAGTGCTGCAGGGGTTGTTTTGGCCAAAGTGCAGGACCTGGCACTTGGACTTGTTAAACCTCACCTTGTTTGATTTAGGCCCTGTGCAGAGCCTACCTACCATCCAGCAGATCAACACTCCTAGCCAGCTTGGTTTCACTCTAGTTCTATGAGGCCCCAGAGTGTTCCAATGGTCTCTATGATTCCATGAGGCTTCCCAGTGCCACTATGTCACTTTGGTTCCGTGGGAGCACCTTGGTGTCCCCAGGTCTCTTGGATCCTTGGGCCCTGCAGTGTCACAATGTTACCATGGTCCTCCAAGATCCTGCAGTGTCACAGTTGTTCCTTGATTCCATGAGGTCTGGCAGTGCAACAGTGCTCTCCTTGGTTCCATAGTCTCACAATGGCCCCTAGGTTCCAAAAGGCCCAGCAGGGTCACAGTAGCCTCCATGGTTCCAGGAGGACCCAGACTGACACAATGGACTTCTTGCTTCCATTTAGCCCCACAGTGTCACAGTGGCCCCTTGTCTCTGTGCTACCATGTCGTACACAGTGTCACCATGGCCCTCTTAGTGCCACCAGGCCCCGCAGTGTCACAATGGCCCCTTGCTTCCCCAGGGCCCTGCACTGTCACAATCATCAGAGAATCAACCAGACTGGAAAAGACCTTGGAGACCATCAAGTCAATCCTGGCACCCAACACCACCTTGTCATCCAGACCATGGCACTGGATGCCACATCCAGTCTTTCCTTAAACACTTCCAGGGATGGTGAGTCACTCACCTCTCTTGGCAGTCCATTGCAATGCCCAATCACCCTTTGTATGAAGAATATTTCCTAATGTCCAGTCTAAATGTCCCCTGGAGCAGCTGAAGGCTGTGTCTTGTTGTCCGGTCACTGTTCCCTGGGAAAAGAGCCTGATCCCTACCTGGCTGCATCCCCCTGTCAGGGAGTTGTAGAGAGTGATGAGGTCTCCCCTGGGCCTCCTCTTCTCCAGGATAAACAACCCCAGCTCCCTCAGCTGCTCCTCACAGGACTTGTGTTCCAGACCCCTCCCCAGCTTTGTTGCCTTCTCTGGACAAACTCCAGCCCCTCCATGTCCTTCCTATTGTGCGGGGCCCAGACCTGGACAGAGCACTCGAGGTGCTGCCCAACCAGTTTCAAGCACAGGGGAAGATTCACTGCCCTGGTCCTGTGTGGTGGTGTTCGCAGCGGTCCCAGGACGAGGGAAGAGATGAGAATCTTGACTCCATATTTCAGAAGGCTGATTTATTATTTTATGATATATATTATAATAAAATAAAATGATATATTAAAACTAAACTAAAATCAGCGGTCCCAGGATGAGGGAAGAGATGAGAATCTTGACTCCATATTTCAGAAGGCTGATTTATTATTTTATGGTATATATTACAATAAAATAAAATGATATATTAAAACTAAAGTAAAAGAATGGAAAAAGGATTTCATCGGAAGTCTAGAAAGTAAAGGAATAGAACGTTATGAAAATCTTGTGACTGACCAGAGTCCAAACAAAACTGGACCAGTGATTGGTCATCAAGTAAGAACAATTTCACCTGCTGCGTAAACAATTATTCAAATCACATTCCAAAGCAGCAAAATGTGGAGAAGGTGAACCTTCTAAACTCCTCAGGAGAAAAGATCCTGGTGTGATGCTGGCCAAACAGTTCCTGATTAATAGGAGTGCCAGGGGCTGGATGAGGGAAATGGTGGGGAGGGGGTGGGGACAAAATCTTGATTGGCAGCCATGAAAAGTTTGATCTTCTTATCTATTCAGACTACATTAGGAGTTGCTGGGGGTCAATATCAATTGAACATTGCTGATACAAAAATATATAAAGGAAAAGAAAATAGGAGAAAACAGTCCTCTCTGTTTTGTTTTTTTTAAATATATCATATTCAACTTGAATACATTACTGCAATGTGTCTAATTTGCCATAGAAGAATTGAAAACTTCAGTAACACCCATGGGCTTTTCTTCTTCTGCTGTTGTGAAGAAATGTTTCTGAGCCTTTTTCAGTGAATTCATGAAGTGAAGAGCTCAAGAAAGAACAGGCTTCTGGAATAGTAAAACTCATCATCAACCTCCAAGTGGCTGAGGATCCATCCCCATCAGAGCAGCAATGAACAGAAATGGGCACAGCTTTTTGGCTGCCCCAGCTCTGGGACGGGCCCTGGGCCTGGAGCAGGAGCAGCTCTTGAGGGCCCCAAGGCCGGGGCTCTTGTGTTGCCCTGGGCAGATGGGATGGCAGCAGGGGCTGCAGAGCTGTCAGCACCTCAGCCAGAGGGGAGCAGGGCAGCCAGGGAGCCTCCTTTGGCCTTGGCCCAGCATCTTCCCCCATGGCTGGGGCTGAGTCCTGTGGCAGCTGCAGCTGCTGCTGTGCCCTTGCCAGGGGCTGAGGCTGTGGGGCAGTGCCCAGAGCAGCCTGGCCTAAGCAGAGCTGTGGGGCCAGAGCCAGCTGGGTTGGGCTTGGCTGGGGAGAGGCCCTTGGTGCTGCCCAGAGCTCAGGGCAGCTGGCAGAGCTTGCAGAGAGCTGGGCTGGGCTCAGAGAGCCTGGCCCAGAAACCATCAGTGTCCATCTCAGCCTGGCTGAGCATGCAGGGGCAGGACTCAGGCCAGGCCTTGTGGGGCAGGGCCAGTGCCTTTGCAAGGCATTACAAACAGGCAAGTGGCCCAGAGAGGAGGCTGCTCTGTGTCCTTGGTGGCATGGACAGAGCAGGGACGGGGCCCAGGACATTTGTCAGCACCAGCTTCTGTGCCCATGTGTTGGCAGCCCTGGCAGCTGAGCCCAGCTTTGGCCTGGGCTGGGTTTGGCTGTGGCCCAGCTCCATCCTCCTGTGGGGCTCAGGGCCTGTTCCCGGCCATGGCCGGCCCTGGCTGCCTGTCTGCTGGCCCAGAGGCTGGCAGAGCCCGGGGCAGGGCTGTCTGTGCAGCCCCACAGGTGCCAGGGGCTCTGCAGGAGCTGGCAGAGGCTGCCCAGCAGGGAGGCCATGGGGCACAGAGCCCCAAGGCTGTCGTGGGCACCACGGCACAGGGGCTGTTCCCAGCCGCAATGCTCCTGGCCTGGGCTGGGCCTGCACAGGGGCTGGGCCACCATGGTTGGGCCAGCACAGGGCCACAAAGGGGCCACGCAGCCGCTGCCGGGGCTGACAGCAAGGCCAGGCACACACAAGCAATTGCTGAGCATGGCCTGTGCTGGCCAGGCCTGACTGTGCAAAGGCAGAGCTCAGCTGCCCTTGGGTGCTGCAGCAACAGTCCAGAGCCCAAAGAGCCTCCATGGCTGTGCTGGAGACCAAGGCTGCAGGAGGGAAATGCAGGGCTGGTGTGGGATGAGAGAGCATTAAATTCCAGCACACACCTTGGCTCCCATGGGTTTGTTGGCTGACAATAAATGAATATCCCATTGTGTCTCAGGCAGCTCCTTCTCCAAGGAAATTAGGTGGGAGTTGGAGCAAAGGAGCTGAAGTCTGCAGGTGCAGCCTGAACTGGAGAGAGCTGATTTGCATAAGGCTGCTCTGAGGGCCAGGGCTTGGATGGGGGAAATGGTGGGGTGGGGTTAGGGACAGAGTCTGATTGTTTGTCAGCCATGAAGGGTCTTGATTTTCATATCTATTCAAACTGGATGAGGAGGTACTTGGATTCAATGTCAGCTGGAGACTGCACATATCAATAAATTGACAGGGAAAAACCCCTAAACTTGAGCTAAGAAAACTTTTCTCACTGCCTATTTAAATAGAATCTATTTAGTTTGAATGCACTACTGGAATTCATCTAATTAACCACAAAAGATTTGAAAATTAGAATCAAATTATTCCCAGGGACGTGGCTTTTTAAGGTGTTCTAAATGTTAATGATCCCCGGGACACTGAATTCCTGCACTGAAGAGCTGAAGACTGAACAAGCCTCTGGAGCAGGAAAATTCAGCAGCAGCCTCCAAGTTGCTGAGGATGTCAGCAGCTCCCACTGAGGCTATCCCTGCCCAGAGACCGTGGGGGAATGGGCAGACAGGGAGAGCGTCCCTGAAGCTGGGGCAGGACAACTCAGAGACGCCAGCGGCTCCAGCTGGGCAATGGAGTGTGGAATGTGGCTGGGAAAGCCCTGCCTGGGCTGTGCCAAGCAGGAGAGACAAGCCCTGACTGCCATCCACTAAAAAACTCTCTCAGGAGACATTTTAAAGGATTTACAATTGCTTGTGTACTGTGAGGTGGACTCCCTGGAGAAATATCGACTGGAGGTTCTCAGGAGCTCAAAACAACCAAACAGCCTTAACTGGCAACTTTAGAAAATCAGAAAATCTTTGTCGAACGCTTGTGACATTGTAATGTGTTTAATTTTTTAGTTTAAGATTTTTCTATTCTTGAGATTTCTTAGTTAATGGATTGATGAATGTGGTGGGTTTTACTGTCAATTAATTATTTATGTATTATTTTGTTGTGAGATAGGATTACAAGAAAGGTAAAGTAGGCTTAAAATTTTAAAAGGGTATAAGGAAAATTTTATTAAAAATAAATTAAAAAAGAAGAAAGTAGTAAGAATTAAACTCTTTAATTCACATTTTTTTCTTTACAACTTTTTCTGACAATGTGAAGAAACTATATTTAAAATTTATAGTTAGTTCACTATTTCCAGAATAGTCTTTTTTTCAGATTACTTTGGGAGAGAAGTTTTTCTTGTTAAACTTCTGGAGTTTTTTTACAAGAGGAAAAAATAGGTTTTTTTGTGGTTCTTAATTTTGTCATGAATACCGTTGTCTGGGAAACTTAGATATTGTGAAGTTGTTTTTATTGCTACAAGCCTTTTTACAGCTTGTTGATGGGTCATGCTGACTTATAAGGTATTGTTTTAAAGATGAATTGTTTAAAGGTAAAAGTTTTTATTATTTACTTTTAAATTATTTTTATCTTCTGGAATAGAGGTTTTATCTTGGAGGTATTGGATGATGGTTTTTTTCTTTTCCTTTTTAAACTTTTTATGAAATTATAGAAAGTTTAACATTTGTTTATTTTAGTATGCAGGTATTTGTTTGATATTAATTTGATTATTTTTTTAAACTTTTATGTGCTATAAAAAAGAGGGGTTTTTTATAGTTTATAGGAGGATTTAAGATTTAAGGATAAGGTATTATTTCTTCTTTTTAATTTGGGATTGCATTTATTTTTTACTGACTTTGATGGGTTTTTTTTAAATATGTTTGCATTTTGTTTTTTTCTTTTACTCAATGGAGGATTGATGTATTAAAAGGATTAACACCTGACCTGCCAGTAACTTGTAGTGGGAGTTGGTTTTGGGCTGTCTTAGAATTGGTTTTATGGTTGGGTTTTGGGTTTTTGTTTTGTTTAATTTTAGTTGTAGGGTTTTTTTTTTTTTGGTTATAGGTTGTAGGCGGTTTTGGTTTGAGTTGTGTTCGGAGGGGGAGGACAACGACTTGATGATAAGATTTTAATAGCTGTGGCTGGCTTTGTTCTGGTTGGGGGGTTTTGTACCTTTTATTGTTTTCCTGTTTGGTAGTTGGGGTTTGGTTTGGTTAGAACGGGGCCGATGGAGGGGGGCAGCCTGGAGAGAGGGGAAGGGGCTTGGCCCATGGCAGGGTTGCTTGGTTTGGTTTGGTTTGGTTTGGTTTGGTTTGGTTTGGTTTGGTTTGGTTTGGTTTGGATGAAATGGGGGCTGGAGCTGGGGCCCGCTACTTATTTGTTGACTGAAAAAGAAAGAGGAGGTTCCCGGGTTTTTTCATCTTTAACGTTTGTGTTTCACAGAGGCATGTTCCGTATCTTAGTGGTTTAACAGATTATCAGCTACACAGAAAGTTTTATATTACTTTTTAAAATTCTTCTCATGTCAAAATACGACAGACATTCAATCAACAAAAAACTCTTCTCAAAGCATTGACTTGGCCCATTCAACTTCACAAACTCTCAGCATGGCCTGATGGAATCATGGACACCATTGTGATACTGCAGGGTGTCATGGAAGCAAGGGGCCATTGTGACACTCTGGGGCCTCTTGGGATCCAAGGGCAGTTGTGATACCATGGAAATTATGGCAACTGTGGCACCATGAAACCAAGGAGACCATTGTGACCCTACAGGACCCCATGGAACTAAGAATTCATGGAACAGTGCAGGACACATGGAACTGAGGGGCCATTGTGAAGCTGTAGAACCAAGAGAGCCCATTGTGACACTGTGGGCCCCCATGGATCCAAAGGTCCATTTTGACATTGCAGGGCCTCATGGACTCCTGGAGACCACTCTGAAACTTCGGGGCCTTGTTGAATTAAGTCACCCTGCAGGGCCTGATGGAACCAATGAGACCCCCTAGAGCCAAGGGTCCAGTGTGACCCTGTGGTACCAAGGTGTTGTGGGTTGACCCAGGCCAAATGCCAGAAATCCATGTGGGCTGCTCACTCACTCCCCTCTGCAGCTGGACAAAGAGAATTTAATAAAGGGTTCATGGGTTGAGATAAGGACTGGGCGAGATCACTCATCAAATACTGTCCTGGAAAAACAGGCTTAGCTTAGATATGTGAAATTCATTTATTACTAACAAGGTCAGAGCAGGAAATGGGGAAATAAAATAAGCTCCTCACCACTCTCCGGCTCTACCTCCCATCCCAGCAGTGCAGACAGAGAGGGAATGGGGTTTATGGTCAGTTCATCGCCCATGGCTTCTGTCCCTGCTCAGGGAGAGGAGTGGCTCCCCTGCTGCACCGTGGGTCCCTCCCAAGGGAGACAGTTCTGCAGGAGCTTCTCCCCTGTGAGTCCATTTCAGGGGAACAGCCCTCTGCAAACTGCTGCAGTGTGAGTCCTTGCCAGGGACAACTGTCCTTCCCAAACTGCTGCAGCATGGGTCACTCTTCCAGGGGGTGCATTCCTCCAGGGACAGGTTGCTCCAGCCTGGGAGCAGGGCCCCTCTCTCCATGGCTCTCCTGCAGGGTGCCTGGCTCTCCAGGGCCTGGAGCACCTCCTGCCCCTCCTTCTGCACTGACCTGGATGTCTGTAGAGTTGTTCTTCTCACATGTTCTCCCTCTGATCTCTGACTGGAGTTAAAACTGTGCCACAACCTGTATTTTGATTTCTTTTTCAATCTGTTATCATGGATGCATTGCCACCATTTGTAACTGGCCCATCCTTTGCCAGCAGCAGGTCCATCTTTGAAGCCACCAGGAATTGGCTATGCCAGACACGGTGGAAGCTTCCAGCAGCTTCTCACAGGAGCCATCCCTGTGCCCCCTTGTGAAATACAAAGCTATGTTTCATGTCAGGTGCATACAGGCAACGTGGGTATTTGTGATTGTAGTATTGTGGAAACTGACCATGGGGACAGGTATAAAGATGAATTCTAATAATTATTGAGGAAAGTAAAGCATGGAAGAAGGCCTTTGAACCGTTCTTTTGTTCATAATTAACCTTTGTAAGTCTTAAGTTGATTTAGGAGCATTTGAATTAAAGCTTTAAGTACTTTGCTTTTTGACAGGAACTTTCTGCTTGTAGCTAAGCCTTAAGGAGTTTTGCAATAATAACCTGTTGAAGTATAATTTTAGAATATTGCTTGTAGTAAGGATCTTTGAAACTATAGCTTTAGAATATATAAAAAGAAACATGCTTATCTCACACCTTAACAAAACAATGAAGAGCAGCTTGAGAAAGGAAGATGAACATCAACTCCAGGATTTATAGTTTCAACCAAGGGAAGCTGGACATCACTGTTATGAGATTTATAGTCCTTGCACACACAAGGTGGACCCGTGTCTGGAATCTGGACTACACCATCTGGGAGATTTCTTCCTTCTTTCGGAAACTGAACCACCACCATCTGGGGATACTCCTTTCTGGGATACATCCTGAGAAAAACTAAATCACAATAGTGTATAGAATTGTGATGTAAAAATTGGGAAATAGAAACTGTTGATGAGTAAAAATTTGAATAGAAATTGCTGAGAAAGCTGATGAGTACCCCTATAAATACCTGTAAGCCTCGACTATCAGTGTGCAATTGGAGGGAAAACTTCCCCCACTGTACCCAGCGCTGTATTGCTCATACTTTACCATCTTAATGAATGAATTGATTGCTGCTTGAATATTGGCCCAATCAAGCTTCTTATTTATAATACAGTGCCCAGTGGATGCTTGAGGGGTCTCTGTACCTCATGCCCTGGGAATGCTTGGGAAGGGCTGGAGGGGGTTTTTCCCGTCCCTGTCAGCCCAGGCCATTCCCCAGGGGGTGTCCCTGTCACCCCAGGCCATTCCCCAGGGGGTCTCCATCATTCTCACCCCAGGGATTGCCTGGGGGGGGTCTCCCTCCCTCTCACTCCTGTGCCAGGGGGTGCTCGGGGCAGTCTCTGTCCCTCTCAGCCCAGGGGATGCTCAGAGCTCTCTGTCCCCTCACCCTGGGGATGCTCGGGGGGTCTCCATCCCTCTGGCCTCAGGCAATGCCTGCGCAGGGCTGGGGACCAGGGGCTCTGTCTCTCTCCACTGCCGAGGGTGCTCGGGGCTGGGGGGGCTCTCTGCCCTTCTCACCCCTGGGGAGGCCGGGGGGGTCTCTGTCCCTCTCAGCCCTGGTGTGACCCCACACAAACATCATCGGGGTCAGAGGGACAGAGACACCCCCAAATCCCCAGAAGGGCTGAACCTGGGATTTGGTTTGGGGCTGAGGGTTTAGGACAGGGCTGGAATTGGGGCTGGCTTTGGAGTTGGGGCTGTGATTTGGATTAGAGCTGGGTTAAGGCTAGACATGGGATTGGCTTTAGGGCTGGGGTTGGGATTGGATCTGGGGTTTGATGAGTCTGGGACTGGGATGAGAATAAATACAGAACTGTGAGTGTGTCTAAACATGGAGTGAGACTGAGACCAGGATCAGGGCCAGGTTTGGGTCTGAGCTCACCCAGAGCGGGACAGGGGGGATGTCACTGCAGGATGGTTTGGGGAAAATCCTGCTTTGTGGAATGTGGAGAGCATTATTAATAATTGGTTAGCTGAGAAAGGCCACACTGATATAATGCCACTGGTTAAGCTGAAGGAGAAAAGTCAGCAGTCAGCAAGCTGAAAGGAAGAGTCAGCAGCGACCTTGCTGCAACATGAGGATAGGGAGTTGAGATTAGTCCTGAATATATCCTAAGAATATGTAGAAAGTATCAAAAGTAGAACCATAGGAATGTAGAAGTAGGTGTAGGTGCTGATATGTAAGCTGACCAATCCTGAGCTCAACTTTTGCAATATGTATGAAGCTCATTATTAACTGTATTTAACCCGCCGTACTGATCAATAAAATCGAGCCTGTGATGATCAAATTGATGTCCTGGTTCCCTTCCGCCGACAAATGGTGGAGAATGCGGGCATAACCGAATCTCTGCCCTTTTTCTCGGATTAAAAGAAAAAGGGATTACGCCACGGTCGAGGAAGTTGGGTTTGGGTCCTTGCAGCTGGGATGGTGCCGGAATTTGAAGCACCCTTAAGGTTCACAACTGTGACTTAAGCCAATACGTGTCCGCCGGAGCCTGGAGAGCTGCAACAGTGCATGCTGATTAATAGGTATGGATAGGCAAGCGGCATATGATTTATTTACCGCCTATTTAGAGCGGCGTGGGATAAAAGGGATAGATTTAAAAAAGGAGTTACCAGGGTTATTAGCTTATGGCCATGCTAAGGGTATCTTTTCTAATCCTCATACAGTTCATGAGTTATCAGAGTGGAGAAAGTTTGGGGAAATATTGTGGGATACAGTACTAGATGATGATAAGTCAGCAAAGAAATTCGGGAAGTTATGGCGGGTGGTGTATAACACGTTACTTCAGCAGGTCTCTGAGAGAAAGGCAGCAGAAAGGGCAACAGAAGCTCATAAGAGGAATATAGGGTATGGTCGTGAAGATGATCCCCTGGCACCTTCTGTAACTAAGGTACTTATGCCTAAGAGTCCCCAGCAAAGTGGTGTGGAGGATTTTCCTATAGATGCAGTGGAACCGTCTGCACCTTTCCTGTCAGAGGGGGAGGGCGAGTCGGATGGTGGGGGTAAGAGCAAACCAGCTTTGCCTCCGCCACCAGCTTCAGGCGGGTTGGATGGTGGGGGTGGGAGCAAGCCAGCTTTGCCTCCGCCGCCAGCCTTGCCTCCGCCGCTTCCCCTCAGTGAGCCGGCTCCGGTTACAGCTTTGGCGGGGGAAGGGCCCATTTCTCCACCCGAGCCGGCTCCAGTGGGGGGGCAGATTGCCCCCCGCAGGCTGGCTCTGCTTGAGTCGGCTCCGGTTTCACTGTCAGCTCCAGCGGAGGAGGGGGGGCCCCTGCTTCCCCCGCTCAAGCCAGCCTCTACTCCACCGCCTTCCCCGTGCAAAAACTCGGTGTCTGCACCGAAGCGCCAGCAGCATAGCACCCTTAAAGAGCCAGATCCCATCCCAGGGGCGCACCGTGATCCATGGGGGGAGATGGCTAAACAGAGGAGGGAAGCTTGGGCTGCTTTGGCGAAAGAAGTAATGCAAATGGGGGATGGTGAGGCGGTGGAAATAGCTTCTAGTCTTGCATGTCCAGTTACATACACACCACAGTATGATGCACAGGGGAACCTTACGCATAATATAGCAGAATATACTCCCTTAGATTGGAAGCTGTTAACTCAGCTATGTTCTACGGTTAGTCAGTTTGGAGTAAAAAGTGAACCTGTTAAGCAAATGTTAGATTATCTTTTTAATACTCAGGTTTTATGTCCTAATGATTTAAGAGGAATAGTTCGGTTGATATTCACTCAGCATCAGCAGTTATTGTTTAATGCACATGACCCATTACATGGAGTGATAGTAGAGGAGCTGATGGGCTTAGGGGCATATTTGCGTACAGAGGCACAGATGATATCGGGAGCTGATAAACTTAGAGAGTCTATGAGGTTGGTGCATGCTGCAATAGATATGGTTAAAGAGCCAGGAGGGTTACCGGCTTATATGGGTATTAAGCAAGGAAGGGAAGAATCATTTGGAAATTTTATTGATAGAGCAGCTACTGCTATAGATCGGGCTGGTGTGGCAGATTACATGAAGGGGGCGCTATTGAAGCAGTGTGCCTTGCAAAATAGCAATCCAGCAACCCAGAGAGTGTTAGCTACTTTAGGGGCAAATTGGACTATTGAGGAAGCATTAGAGCAAATGGCATTAATGCCAACAGCTTCACAGGCATTTATAGCAGAAGCCTTAAAGGAATTAGGGTTGGGGTTGCAAAAGCAAGCAGAGTCCACTCAAAATCAGGTGCTAGCTGCTCTTGCTCCTCTCCGAAACGGCTCACTGGCATTCACTCAAGGAGGTTCGAAGCCATTCCTCAAGTGTTACCGATGCGGCAACGAAGGACATGCACGCCGAACGTGCCGAGCAACTGGCGTATGGTGTCAACACTGCCGATCCAGCTCCCACAACACTACGGCTTGTAGGCGCCGGTCGGGAAACCATCCGCAGAGCGCACATCTTGGGGGCCGCGCCCAGACACAAGTTGCCTCCGTGACATCGGAGACACCAGCAGCTGCCGTGACATCGCTGCCACCTCCTGTCTGCAACCCGCAACAACCGGGAGCCTCGGCTTGGACTTATCAGCAGCAGTAGACGTCACACTAATGACGAACCGGCCTGAGAGGATACCCACTGGAGTAAAGGGTCCTCTTATATTAAATGGACGAACATGTGGAACATTATTGCTGGGACGTTCCTCATAACTATGTTGGGATTATTTGTTTTGCCTGGTGTTATCGATGCGGACTTTACAGGGGAAATACAAATTATGGCTTACACCCTTTATCCTCCGATTAAAATTACAAAAGGACAACGCATTGTACAATTGGTACCACTGTAACAAATGACATCAGGAATACAATCATTTACTGGGCAAGCACGGGATGAAAAAGGTTTTGGCTCTACTGGTGTTACACTTTTAACTGTGGATTTACAAAATAGACCAAAGCAAAAGGTTGAAATTACCTATGGGCATCAAAGCATAACCCTTTATGGATTATTGGATACAGGAGCAGATACCAGCATCATTTCTCCAGAAGCATGGCCACAACATTGGCCTCTATTTCCCTCATCAAACATGCTCACAGGAGTGGGAGGATTTACATTGGCAAGCAGGTCGCCGTCTTTGTTTGTGTGCATTGAGAATCAACAAATATCTGCTGTGTTTTCAATTGTTCAACTGCCTCCTACAGTTTCCTGTTTAATTGGAAGGGACATTTTAACACAATTGGGAGTGGTGTTAACTAATCAGCACCCTTTGGGGTAATTGCCATTGCTTGGACTTTCCCCATTCCACTCACCTGGAAAACGGATACACCGGTGATGGTTAAGCAATGGCCATTAAAAGGGGAGAGTCTTATGCATGCCCATGAATTGGTACAGGAACAATATACAAAGGGACACCTGCGACTGTCCACAAGCTCTTGGAATACACCTATTTTTGTAATCAAAAAGAAATCAGGGAAATATCATTTGATACATGATTTGAGGGCTGTAAATGACCAAATGGAACCAATGGGGGCCTTACAGCCTGGTCTTCCAAATCCAGCTATGATTCCAGAACACTGGCCACTTTTAATTATTGACCTAAAGGATTGTTTTTTCACTATTGGCCTGCATCCTGATGACATGAAGAGATTTGCTTTTACTTTACCAGCAATAAATCGTGGGGAACCAGATAAAAGATTTGAATGGACATCTCTTCCGCAGGGCACGCGCAACTCCCCCACTTTATGTCAGCTTTATGTTGATGCTGCATTACAGCCACTACGTCGCAAATGGCCAGCAACTATAATATATCATTACATGGACGATATTTTGTTTGCACAGCAACAGCCATTCTCCTCTTTACAGATTAACACCATTATAAATACTCTTGCTGCATATTCACTTGTTATTGCTGCAGAGAAAATTCAGACTACAAAGCCCTGGAAATATTTGGGATGGACTTTGATGGATCAAATAGTGATACCACAAAAATTGGAATTACAATTGAACATTAAAACTCTACATGATGCACAGAAGTTGCTGGGAGACTTACAGTGGCTGAAGCCTATTGTGGGAATACCAAATCACTTATTAGAAGCCCTACGGCCTTTGTTAAAAGGTGTGGACCCTACTACTCCTGTACACCTGACAAAGGAGCATCATCTTGCCTTGCAGCAAATTAGTAACTGTGTACAGCAAGGGTATGTGTCTCGTCGACAACTCGACCACCCCATTGACCTTACTATTTGGAATAGCCCTTGCCACTTGCTTGGTGCTCTCTCTCAGTTGCAAAAGAAAACGGGGGAGATACGGGTGTTGGAATGGTTATCACCACCACTACAGCATAAGAAAACAATATCTTCAAAAATTGAACAATTGGCTGCATTAATCAAAAAGGGGCGTCTCAGAATTCTTGAAGTGGATGGTAGAGAACCTGCTACTATTAGATTGCCTATGGAAAAAGAAATCTTGGACTGGTACTTGATAAATTCAAAGAATTTACAAGAAGCATTATTGATGTCACCTGCTAAAGTAGAGACTAGTAAATTAGTGCCTAGAGTTTTGCAATGGATGACAGAATGGAACTGGATTACTCGACCTTTGAGAGAAGAAAACGCCATAGAAGGAGCTATTACAGTTTTTACAGATGCAAGAAAGAAATCAAGGCGTGCTGCTGTTACCTGGCAAGAAAAGGGACAATGGAAGCATCAACTCCTCACAGCAGACCCTGCAGATAACTTACAAACTTTGGAATTGTTAGCAGTAGTATGGGCGGTGTCTAACTTACAGGAGCCTTTAAATGTGGTCACAGACTCTATGTATGTTGCAGGAGTAGTCAAACAAATAGAGGAAGCAGCAATTAAGGAAGTGAATAATAAACGATTGTATGAGTTACTGATACAGTTAAGGAAGGCTTTATGAGAAAGAAATGCAGCATATTCTGTGATTCATATTAGGAGCCATAAGTGGTCTGAAGGTTTAGGAGAAGGGAATGAACGTGCAGATAAATTGGTTACCCTACCCATTGATAATTCTTGTCCTATTGACAAGCACACATTGGCCAGAGAAGCACATAGTAGATATCATCAAAATGCAAGAGGTTTAGCAAAACACTTTGAGCTGAGTTTGTCACAAGCCAAGGCCATTGTCAGAGCATGTCCAACATGTAGTTATCATAATGGTGGGATAGGTCTAGGCATCGGGGTTAATCCTCGAGGTTTAGAAATAAATGAGATATGGCAAATGGATGTTACACACATAGCTAGATTCGGTAAGGTCAAGCATGTGCATGTCACCATAGATATATATAGTCATTACATATGGGTTACAGCTCAGGCAGGACAGAAAGCTATACAGGTTATCAGACATCTGTTAAGTTGTTTCGCTGTTATGGGAGTTCCAAAGAGTATCAAAACGGATAATGGTCGAGGTTATGTAAGTGCTAGGGTCCGGAAATTTTTGAATCAGTGGTCTGTTAAGCATGTGACAGGTATTCCACACTCTTCTACTGGACAGGCAATAGTGGAAAGAGCAAACGGTACCCTTAAGCAGTATATTGAAAAACATCAAGATTTGACAGATCCACAAGCATGTTTGGCTAAGGTTTTATATGTGATTAATCATTTATGCATTTTTGGGGAAGATGATACCCCCCCTGCAATGAAACATCATCCGAGGTCAGGTCAGGAAAATACTAAGGAAACAGAGGTCTGGGTTAAGTATAAGAACCCAAGTACAGGATTATGGGAAAAACCTGCAAAAGTATTATATTGGGGCCGGGGGTATCTTTGTGTTTCCTCACCTACAGGGCCTTTGTGGGTGCCTGTTAAGTGGACTAAACCTGTTTTTGATGCAGCCTCTGGTGGATCGCCTTACGGAGGAGGACAAGGAGCGACTGGGGAAGAAAATGCTTCTAGTCCTACAACCACTACTGTTTCAATTGAAGGGGTACTCGGAAGCGGTGGACAGAGCACTGACACGTCACTACCGGACAGCCCAGGAGTTGATTCGTTTCATTGACTCATTATCAACTTTTCGCTTAACAAATCCAGCGAAACTACATTGCCTTGACTGTCACAATCCACATTGTGCTGCCTGGATAGCTCTACGTTGTGGGGGTTGTAAAAGAACTTTTTGGATAGAACAATCATTATTACGGGATTTATGGTGTCATACTTGTGAACACGAGCATACGTGGGGAAAAAGCTGGCAAGATGAATTGTGGAGACAAACAGGGCAAAACGCATATATAGCTTTAAATCTTTATGAGTCTCCTGAACAGAAGGTTCTTGCTTATTATCGATGGTGTCCTGGTTTAGGACAAATTAGGGGAAATCTCCAAAAGGGAGCTCCCCAAACAAAACAAACCTCCAACCACTCCTCCCCCAACACCGGGTTCGGGAAGGAATTTCTCGGAGGAGCAAAGTGGAAAACAAAACCTATTTATTTACAAGTAACAAAAGAACACTCCCCAACACAAGAAAAGGAAAGAAACAGACTGTGTGTGGTGAGGGCGTCAAGCTTCTCTTGCAGGCTCCAGGTGTCCTGGACGTCTCAGGTCAGGTCCGGAGCCGGTCCAGTATCTTCAGGGGAGGGTAAGAAAGAGGGAACAAAAGAAAAGAAAAAAAAACCAGCGCAAAAAGCAGAAAGCAAGCAAGCAAAGCGGCTAGCCAAGCCAAGCAGCAAAAAGCCAAAAGCCAAAAAGGCCTGGTCAAACACTCCCCCCCTCTCTTCCCTGCCCTGCCGCAGCAAGACGGCCGGGGGGGGGGGAAGAGAGAAAAGGCACAGCTGCCAGACACAACACACGATATTGGGATAAAGGCTGTCAACCCACGACACTCCACCCCTTATCCCATATCGTGAATATACAATAAAAACTTTCATTTCACTTACTCACACCTTTGACACTTACGCATTCCTCTCATCTTACTTGCTCAGACCTTTGACACTTACAGTTTCCTTCTGTCTCACATTCAACAAACAATGACATTCATATATGAGTCTCATCCCACAATCAGGTCTCCCTGAGGTACACACCGTGTTGTTCCATCTTTCTGCATTATCCACCATGTATAACCTGGTCCTTGAGCAAAGACAATCCCACGGATGGGTTTGTCTGTACTTGAGGCAGGGTTGATCCATACTGTCTTTCCCAACAAACCTCTGACATGGGCCACTGGGGCTTTATCCCCATCTACTATATTAAGGAGCTCAGACTGAGCAGGACCCGCTCGGTTGGTGGAACCTCGAGTGTTAACTAACCAGGTAGCCTTTGCCAAATGCTGCTCCCAGTTTTTTAAAGACCCCCCACCAAATGCTTTTAAGGTGGTTTTTAACAATCCATTGTACCTTTCCACTTTCCCTGCAGCTGGTGCATGATAGGGGATATGGTATATCCACTCGATGCCATGTTCCCTAGCCCAAGTATTAATAAGATTGTTTTTAAAATGAGTCCCATTATCCGACTCAATTCTCTCGGGAGTACCGTGCCTCCAAAGGACCTGCTTTTCAAGGCCCAAGATAGTGTTACGGGCTGTAGCATGAGACACAGGATAGGTTTCCAACCATCCCGTGGTGGCTTCTACCATGGTTAGTACATAGCGCTTGCCCTGGCGGGTCTGAGGCAGTGTGATGTAATCAATCTGCCAGGCCTCCCCGTATTTGTACTTAGACCACCGCCCCTCATACCAGAGGGGCTTCACCCGCTTGGCCTGCTTAATGGCAGCGCACGTCTCACAGTCACGAATAACCTGAGAGATACTGTCCATGGTTAGATCCACCCCTCGGTCTCGTGCTCACTTATAGGTGGCATCTCTACCCTGGTGGCCTGAGGCATCATGGGCCCATCGTGCTAAGAATAACTCTCCCTTATGCTCCCAGTTGAGATCTATCTTCAACTCCCCTATCTTTGCAACCTGATGTACTTGCTGGTTGTTTTGCTGCTCTTCATTAGCTCTACTTCTGGGGACATGGGCATCTACATGGCGAACCTTCACAGGTAACTTCTCTAACCGAGTAGCGATATCTTTCCACTCTTCCGCAGCCCAAATTGGTTTTCCTCTTCGCTGCCAGTTCGCCTCTTTCCATCTCTTCAGCCATCCCCATAGAGCATTGGCTACCATCCAAGAATCGGTGTACAAATAGAGCCTTGGCCACTTCTCTCTCCCTGCAATACCTAGGGCCAGTTGAATAGCTTTGATTTCAGCAAATTGACTGGATTTGCCTTCTCCTTCAGTAGCCTCTGCAACTCGTCGAGTGGGACTCCATACAGCTGCTTTCCACCTCCGTTTCATCCCTATGACGCGACAAGAACCATCGGTGAATAGAGCGTAACGTGTTTCTTCTGCTGGTAACTGATTGTATGGCGGAGCTTCCTCAACCCGGGTCACTGGCTCTTGTTCCTCATCCGCGACACTAAAGCTTTCACCTTCGGGCCAATTTGTAATTATTTCCAGGATCCCAGGGCGATTTAACTTCCCAATTCGAGCGCGCTGCGTAATGAGGGCAATCCACTTACTCCAAGTAGCACTGGTGGCAAGGTGGGTAGAGGGAACCTTTCCTCTGAACATCCATCCCAGCACCGGTAGTCGGGGTGCCAGAAGGAGTTGTGCCTCTGTACCAATCACCTCTGAGGCGGCTTGGACTCCTTCATAGGCGGCCAAGATTTCTTTTTCTGTTGGGGTATAGTTATCTTCAGACCCCCTGTAGCTCCGACTCCAAAATCCCAATGGCCGGCCTCGGGTCTCGCCAGGCACCTTCTGCCAAAGGCTCCAAGACAGACCATGGCTTCTGGCTGCAGAGTAGAGCACGTTCTTCACATCTGGTCCCGTCCTGACTGGACCAAGGGCTACAGCATGAGCGATCTCCTGCTTGATCTGGATGAAAGCTTGCTGCTGCTCAGGGCCCCAATGGAAATTGTTCTTCTTGCGGGTAACCAGATAAAGGGGTCTCACAATCTGACTATACTCAGGGATGTGCATCCTCCAGAAACCTATAGCACCTAAGAAAGCTTGTGTTTCCTTCTTATCAGTTGGTGGGGACATAGCAGTGATTTTGTTAATAACATCTGCAGGAATCTGACGCCGTCCATCTTGCCACTTCACCCCCAAAAACTGAATTTCTCGGGCAGGTCCCTTGACTTTGCTCTTCTTAATGGCAAATCCGGCTTCCAAGAGAATATGAATTATCTTCTCTCCTTTCTCGAACACTTCTATTGCCGTGTTCCCCCAAACAATGATATCATCAATATATTGTAAATGTTCTGGAGCCTCACCCTCTTCTAGTGCAGCCTGGATCAGTCCATGACAGATGGTAGGACTGTGTTTCCACCCCTGGGGCAGTCGGTTCCAGGTATACTGCAGTCCCCTCCATGTAAAAGCAAACTGGGGCCTGCATTCTGCTGCCAGAGGGATGGAGAAAAACGCGTTAGCAATATCGATGGTCGCGTACCACTTTGCTGCCTTGGACTCCAGCTCGTACTGCAGTTCCAGTATGTCCAGAACAGCCGCACTCAGTGGTGGAGTCACTTCATTCAAGGCACGATAGTCCACAGTCAGTCTCCATTCTCCGTCAGATTTTCGCACAGGCCAGATAGGGCTGTTGAAGGGTGAGTGGGTTTTACTGACCACCCCTTGGCTCTCCAGCTCTCGGATCATTTTGTGGATGGGGATCACGGCATCTCGATTTGTCCGGTACTGCCTGCGGTGCACTGTTGAGGTGGCAATTGGCACTCGTTGTTCCTCTACCTTCAAGAGTCCTACTGCAGATGGGTTCTCTGATAGTCCAGACAAGGTATTCAATTGTTTAATACCCTCTATCTCCACTGCAGCTATTCCAAAAGCCCACCTGAATCCCTTAGGATCTTTGTAATAGCCATTCCGGAGGAAGTCTATGCCCAAAATACACGGAGCCTCTGGACCAGTCACAATCAGATGTTCCTGCCACTCCTTCCCAGTCAAGCTCACCTCAGCTTCCAACAAAGTCAACTGTTGTGATCCCTCCGTCACTCCAGCAATGGAAACAGGTTCTGTCCCCACGTGTTCCGATGGCATTAAGGTACACTGTGATCCAGTGTCAACCAATGCTTCATAGTCTTGTGGCTCTGATGTGCCAGGCCATCTGATCCACACCTTCCAGAAAACCCGGTTCTCCCGTGCCTCTTCCTGGCTGGAGGCAGGGCCCCTCTACGCCAGATTGTCCTTCTTTCCTTGGGCATATGCCTTAGAAGTTCCTTCAAGGGGATCGGACATGTCATCGGCATCAGCATACTTAACATTTCGGCTACGAGCGACCGGAGCTGCTATCCTTTTGGTGATACTTTCTGTTTTCTTCAAATCACGTACCCGTTGTGCCAAAGCAGTGGTGGGTTTTCCATCCCATCTCCTCATGTCTTCTCCAGACTCACGAAGAAAAGCCCATAACTCAGCCCGTAGGATGTACCTTCTCTCCCCATCAAAGGAGCGCCAGCGTTGGACACCAGGGCCTCTAATTTGTACAGCTGAGATTTGAATAAGGTCCTCCTTAATCTCTTCCCAGAGTTTCTTATGATTCTCCTCTATTTTGTCCTCTAGTTTCTGCAGTCGGGTTTCCACTGCTGCAATTCTGGCATGAGTTGGGCCATGCACAGCATCTGCATACATTCGAAGCTTCTTTGCCATATCGAGCACAGTCTCATATGTATCATCCCGCTTCATTATTGCTAGGACAGAAGCGTATTCAGGTGGCCCAAGTCGCACAAGTTTCCTCCACATTACAGGTGTGCATGGTACCAGGTCCGGATTCCTAGTTGTTGTATCATCTGAGAAAATGAGCTCTGCCACCGCCATCTCTCTCAGGCGTTGGATCCCCTGTTCTATGGTCTTCCACCGTGTCTGCTGCATATAGAGATCATCTGTACACAGGTATCGTTCTGCTACGCTTCTTAGGACCCGTTCCCAGAGGCTGTGAGGGTTAGCCCCCCTCATCATACCTTGATCAATGACAGGATCATGTGACAGGGATCCCAAATGCCTCGCTTCAGTACCATACAAAATCGTAACCTCCCCTGCAGCATCCCAAAGGCGGACTAACCAACTAATTATAGATTCGTCAGGTTGTCGTCTGTAATCCTTTCTTAGGCCTCTGAGGTCCTTCAGAGAAAAGGAGTCAATATTAGCTCCAGATTCTGTGCCCCTTGATGTGGCCTCTGATTTTGGTGAGGGTCCTTCTCCTGCATCATCATCATCATCCTCCACCTTTCAATCAGTCTTGCCCTTACACTTTCCACCTCTTGTATTAGCTGCAACAGCCATGGTTTGGGGCCTATTGTCTGATTCAGCTGCTAGCCTGGAGCCTGGGATGTTAGCTGCAGCCTGGGTCACTGGGATAGTAACTAACTTATCTCCCTGTTCCCTTTCTGCTATCTGCTGCTCCACAGTATCTAGCAGAGTACAGTAAACAAACGCCAAGGCCCAGCTCACTGCAGTAACCCTTTCCTCCTTAGTATTACCATGGCACTTCTCCCTCAAATACTTTGCCACCTCGACTGGATCCTGAATTTGATCAGATGGAAAGTCCCAGTCTATAGGATCAGAAAATTCCTTTAAAGTCTGGCCCATGTCCTCCCATTTCCCACTCCAGTCAAGATCTTTCCTGCTTTGTTTTACTCCTAAGTCAGGAGTGTCTCTAACCCCTCTAGAAATCTCAGTCTTCATTTTATACACACTCCAGACAGTATAGAAAAGGCTTAAGAAATTAAATGCCAGAAAGATGGTTTCTTTCAAACTCAGGGGAAATTCAGTATTTTCTAATAGAGATGTCAACAATTTGGAGGACAAGAAGGAAGACAAAGGCTGAAAAGCCCCTTCTCCTTCTTCTCCCCAGACAAACTGAGTAAACAACCATAACAGCAATCCATACATTCCTGAAATAAAGTCCAGCATTTTTATCCGACACATCATCACACATAAGACCAGCACAATGACTATTCTGGTTAGTGCCCCCCGCTTACAAAAGCTACTTATTAGGGACAACATCAGAGCTATTTTTGGGTAAGGAAATAACCCCAGGGACCACAAAAGTATTAAAACTTCAAAAACCCCTAGGGACCAGAAATATCGGCAAGCTTCCACTCCAAATGACATTATGAATCACCAATATGCCCACCAAAATAGCCAAAACCAAAATATTATTGTTATAGGTTTTTTTCCACTGTTTTTTTTTTTTTTTGGCCTCCATTTCCCGGCCAACGCACCAAAAAGTATATTGTCCTGGTTTAGGACAAATTAGGGGAAATCTCCAAAAGGGAGCTCCCCAAACAAAACAAATCTCCAACCACCCCTCCCCCAACACCGGGTTCGGGAAGGAATTTCTCGGAGGAGCAAAGTGGAAAACAAAACCTATTTATTTACAAGTAACAAAAGAACACTCCCCAACACAAGAAAAGGAAAGAAACAGACTGTGTGTGGTGAGGGCGTCAAGCTTCTCTTGCAGGCTCCAGGTGTCCTGGACGTCTCAGGTCAGGTCCGGAGCCGGTCCAGTATCTTCAGGGGAGGGTAAGAAAGAGGGAACAAAAGAAAAGAAAAAAAAACAGCGCAAAAAGCAGAAAGCAAGCAAGCAAAGCGGCTAGCCAAGCCAAGCAGCAAAAAGCCAAAAGCCAAAAAGGCCTGGTCAAACACTCCCCCCCTCTCTTCCCCGCCCCGCCGCAGCAAGACGGCCGGGGGGGAGGGGAAGAGAGAAAAGGCCCAGCTGCCAGACACAACACACGATATTGGGATAAAGGCTGTCAACCCACGACAGATGGGAAATACAATGTATTGTAAATAGAATTAGGGTTCAAAGTAAATCACGTATAGTTTCTATAAGGTGTAGGAAATTATTGCCTTTAACACAGCATTCAGTTGTAGGACCCTTCCAAGGGGATCCTGATAGAGCATTAGATTGCTGCATTGATAAGTTGCAAAAATTAAGTTTGAAAGTGGCAGGACCAGTGAAATTAGGAGCAGCAAGATTGAAGACTGATAAGAAAAAGAAGGCAAAAAAGGGAACGGTCTCATTTGAATAGGGGTATCAGTGATTGCTAATTAATTTTCTATGATTAGAACAATTCTACTGTTGTGGGACCCTCGGGAGGATATAGTTGTTGAGGAGGATAACGAACAAGAACTATGATTACGAAATAAGATACACCTTGTGTTAAAGAAAGACCTTGAGCTGTTAGCCTCATATAGTAAAAAGGCTGAAGAGGCTTTGCGATCACCACCATTGAATTGGTTGCATTGGGTTGAAGAAACAGAATTTTATACTGGTCCTTACTTACATTCGCTTCCTTGTTATGTTTGCAAAAAGGAAAAAGATAAATGCTATGCATGGGTAGCTTTGCATTGTGCAGATTGTAATCAGGTTTATTGGTATTCACAGAAGTCATTGGGATATTTATGGTGTACATCTTGTTTTGGAAAGTGGATTCGAAATCGTATCTGGGTTAGAGCTCTTGAACAAAGTACTGGCCTGCCAGGACGGACAGGATTACAGCTCTTTGAGAGTGCAGAACACGTGGTTATAGCATATCTTAGGTGGAAGTTACAGGAAAACCTTAGAATATTTGAAATTACTAAAGCCTCACGCATCATAGCAGCTCGCTGCAAAGCTGATTTGCCTTCAAACTTACCTCATGCTATACCTGTGAGCAAGGATGCTGATTTAGAGTTAGATCAGTATATTCAAAAATTGACTCAGCCTTACAATAGACAATCTAGCAAACCAGGGAAAAGACAGCGAAGAAAGGAAAAACAACGTAAGCAGAAGGAAGAAAAGGAGAAGCAAAGCAAGCAGAAAGAAAAATGAGGTTTGTTTTTGTAATACTGCTCAATGCTGTAGCAAGTGAAGCAGTAGGAGTAACACACTTTAGTCAACCAAGGGAAAATTTATGGGTAACACTTGCTAATCAAACTAACCAATCATCACTTTGTCTTAGTCTTGGAGGAGTCACTAACCCATTTCGAACATGCCTGGTGGGACTTCCGGTGTGGTCTCCTGGAGAATTTTGCAGTTTGATAAACAATCAAACCTTATGTATGTCTAACATGTCAAACATCACATTGCCGGTGCAACAAGGGTATACTGCAGGTCAGAGTGATGGCTATCGTCAATGCTTACTAATCCAATCACTTAACACCTCTTTGCATTCTCCTCCTGAAGAATTGGATCTTTTTGGAAGTACAAATGCCAGCATATCTAACACTACATCTGGTGGATGGTTTAGCTTCAAACTTTTGGGTGCTCAGAATTTAAACCAACCTAAAGAAACATGGGCCACCCTAGATTCATCCCTGAATGTGAGTGAATTCTCTCCACAGCATTACAGTCAATGTAACGGCACAAATATCACAGCACCAATGAAATTACCCACAGGAATATTCTTGATTTGTGGAGACAGGGCATGGAATGGTATACCAGCTAAACCACAGGGTGGACCCTGTTTTTTGGGAAAATTGTCACTGTTTCATCCTAATGTGTCCTTGCTAATGCAGCTGAGTCAAAATTCAAACAGGAGAAAACGTAGCATACATGACTTAGACTGCAGCAAGATAGGAGATCCACGGTTTTGGGGCACATTCAAACAGGTGGTGGTTTCAACTATCTTACCAGGAGGATCTGCCAATAAAGCCATGAATTTAGCAAAACAATTAGGATGCTGGGCAAGGGATGAGCTGAACAAGACATCACAAATTCTAGACATGTTAACTGCAGATGTGCAAAGTGTTAACCATGCTGTTTTGCAAAATAGAGCTGCTGTAGATTTTTTGCTCTTAGCACAAGGACATGGATGTGAAGAGTTCGAGGGAATGTGTTGCAGGAATCTGTCTGATCATTCGGTGTCCATTCACACTAAGATAAAAGAATTACAACAGGGACTTCACAAACTTAAGGAAGAAGACGGTTTAGGAATTGACGAATGGCTTAAAGGCTTAGGACTTGGACCGTGGCTGAGGAACCTTGTGATCTATGCTATAGGACTGCTGGGTATAATTTTACTGTTTTTGCTTATTTTGCCTTGTATCTTCAACTGTATCCAAAACATGGTCAGCTGTACAATAGCAAAAACATGGCAAACTAATCTCCTTGCACAAGAAGAAAACGGGGGAAATGTGGAGAGCATTATTAATAATTGGTTAGCTGAGAAAGGCCACACTGATATAATGCCACTGGTTAAGCTGAAGGAGAAAAGTCAGCAGTCAGCAAGCTGAAAGGAAGAGTCAGCAGCGACCTTGCTGCAACATGAGGATAGGGAGTTGAGATTAGTCCTGAAGATATCCTAAGAATATGTAGAAAGTATCAAAAGTAGAACCATAGGAATGTAGAAGTAGGCGTAGGTGCTGATATGTAAGCTGACCAATCCTGAGCTCAACTTTTGCAATATGTATGAAGCTCATTATTAACTGTATTTAACCCGCCGTACTGATCAATAAAATCGAGCCTGTGATGATCAAATTGATGTCCTGGTTCCCTTCCGCCGACAGTGGAAAAACAAGGTGTCAATGTCTTGTGTTGGGGATTCCTCCCACCCAAGTCTATCTCTAGAAGTCACCTGATGTGCATAAAAATCTCCAAAACTCAAGAGTGAATGAAATAAAGCAACAAAGAGTGTCCCATGTCCAGTCTCATCCCTTTGGGGTTCTGGTTGTCCCCCATCTCAGGACTGCTGGTGATGCCACGGGTCCTGGGGATCCCCCCTCTCCAGGGTCCTGCTTAGGGATTCTGGGGGGTTCTGGAGTCCCAGGTCCCCCCTCCAGCCTCCCCTCAATCCAGCAACTTGTGGTTCCCCCTTCTTTCCACCACGTTGTCCTGGTTTAGGGCAAATTTGGTTGAAAACCTCCAAAATGAGTTTTGTCACAGACATCTTTTCATAAAAATGCCTTCTTTAGGATTTTTCCTTCTGGGAAGCTGAGGTGCCAGAGAAAGAATGTAAACAGTGGTTATCTGCTGCTGTGAGATGCAACAGGTGCATCTGTGATTGGCCCATGTTGCATGTTCACAATTAAGGGCCAATCAGAGACTAAGATCTCTCTGGGAGAATCAGAGAGAGCTCCTTTGTTGATTCATTCTTTTTCTATTCTTAGCTTAGCAGCTTCTGAACTTTTCTCTCTATTCCTTTTAGTATAGTCTTAATGTAACATATATATCATAAAATAATAAATCCAGCCTTCTGATCATGGAGTCAAGATTCTCATCTATCTCTTCACCCTTGAGGAACCCTTGCAAGCCCGGCAACAGTTTCCTCTAGAATACAGATTCAGCAGCCCCACCCTCAGCCAGTTTGGGAAAATATTTCCTTGAAGAGAAGTGGAAAAATTTTTATTTAATAGGCAAAGCATTCTCCAGCACAAATATCGAACAATATTAAGCAATAAAACCTCCTGCTGCTCCAAAAGAGATGACAAACTCTGAAACTCCCTCCTTGGGCTGTAGCTCAGCACACTCAGTCTCTTATCAGTCTTTTATCAGTCTCTTATCAGTGCCTCCAGAGCTGGAAATGCCGCAGCCCAGGCTCACCCAGGTGGGCCACAGGTGTAAGCTGCAGGTGGTGTTCTGGCTGTTCAGTCCAGAGCAGGTTTAAACAGCACCAAAGAAAAAGAAAAACCACAGCTGGGGGAACTTCTCTGCCTCAGAGAGCTAAAAACTAACTAAAAGCAAAGGGGAGCTCTGTCCTTCTGTCTGTCCGTCCTGTCCGTCTAGGAGCCGTAATGTAGAAGAGTGAGTGCAGTGTCTGAAAACAAACTGCAACTTCTTCCTTCTCCCCTTCACTCTCAGAACCAGCCTTAAAGGCACAGAACTCATTTCTGGGCTAAACAGACTGATAGGGGTACGGGCATCATGAAGTCACCCCAGGACATACCCCTGTCAGGGTCAGGGGGTCCCGTCCCCGCCTCATCTCTGGGCTGCCGGGGGTCCCCCAGCTCTGGTATTGCCCCTTCCCCTCTCCCCGCCCCGGGGGTACCCCGTTCCAAAGCCCTGGCTCTCACGAGGATCCCCCCCAAAACCAATGTCCCGCCCCATCGGTACTGGGTCATCCCCACATGGACCCCCCGGGACCTTCTCGAGGGGAGATTGCGGCTCCTCTGCCCCGAAAAAGCTCCTCTTAGGGAGCCCGGAGATATCCAGGGCTGGAGTCCGGGATCTGCCGGCTCCGAACTCTCCCCAAAAAAATCCTGCCAGGGACCCCTGGCTGGAGATATTTGGGAATTTAGCTACTTGAGCTGGGCTTCTTCTGGGACTTTCAGCAGCCTTGTGTTCCTCACCTTGGAGTAAATGAACTTTATCAGTCACGCTGATATTATTTGCTCCCTCTCCTCCAGTGATTTTAAATAACTTTTCAAGGAAGGACAACAAAATATTTTCTTTTTCACTGGCCTCCCACAACAGCCATTTTCTTCATCATTTCTCCCAAAAGTTTCCCAGGAGGAAGGAGGGACTGTGTCCAAGTTTCCAAGATTTCTTCCAGAAAAAAACACAACCTCCTGAGTGGAGAGAACCATGCTGTTGTCAAAGGTACTTGGGGTCAGACCACAGCGCTCTGAACTCACTGTGCCAAAATAATTTGCAATCTGGTTAAGAAAATTACTAGAGAGATTCCTCTGTGCCAATTAAGGTCCTAATGAGACCAAATCCAAAGTGGATTTTATTGAACAGTAAATGTGAATTAGAGAGAGAGATGGAAAGAAAGAGAAAAGGGGGAGAGGAAAGGAGTGACAGGGACAGAGACCTCCCATGGGGCAGGGCAAGTGTGACATTGTCCCCTGTGTTTGTGTGGCCTTCCCAGGGTGGGGGTTTTACACCTGAGCCGGTTTGGGTAAGGGGGTGGTGTTCACCCCCTGAGCAGGGATTACCCCACTCTTTCAGGTTGCAATGTAAAATGTAACCAAATGCATGTTTTCAATCCTCATCTTCATAAACTGCAATATAAAGGTGGTGCAGTGGTTTTTATCTCTTCCATGATTCAGCCCTAATAATGCCCTCCAGAGAAGATATCTTCTGTAAATGAGCCATTGAGTGTCACTGCAGAACTGATCAAATTCCATCATCCCATTGTGGGAGGCTCCACCCAAGGGGACGATCCAAGCATTCCTACCTGGATATAATCTGAGGTATGAAACTCCAGGAGCACTTTGCCTAGTGAATTCCGAGAGGACAAGATCTCCATAACCCCCACTGGACCTTCAAAAGAAGACCAGACCCTTCTGCAGGATCACTGCTCTGACAGAATCGCGTTCATCACTCCAACAGGACTGCAGCCACCATATAATGGGACTGCAGCCACCACCCTGACCAACAGGGTGTCAGGTTATATCCTGACTCTGTCAGTTTAAGGCAGTGTTTCTGTATCATTGCCTTGATCTTCATTTCTTACTAAATTGTAATTCTGGCTTAGACTCTCCCCCAGGTTTGCCTTCAAACCAGTACAAAAGACAATATACTCACGGCTTGTCTTCTTCCCAGACCAGAATTTCCTATTCCCAAACCTTGATTGGATGGTGGAGGAGGCTGCGAGGAACACAAAGGAGCCCTGGGATACCCAGGCAGGTGAAGAGGAAGTCAGTGCCCCTTTCCCTCTCTCTCCTGCTCCATCTCCCAGCCCAATATGGCCCCTGGCTGCAGGACAACACTGCTACCAACCCTGTCCTGCTGGGGATGCATTGGGGGATCTCCTTCCCCTTCCCTCTGGGACAGAGGCAAATCCCATCCTCTCCTTCTCCTTCCTCCCCAGAGAAGGAGCTGAGAATAGAGACCATGGAGGAAAAATCTCCACAGAAGAACCTCATGGAAAATTCCATTTTGAATGACTCCACAGTGCAGAATTCCGATGGGGAGGAAAATCCCCAGAGATCCTGCAGGAGGAGGGGCTGCAAACCCAGCCCAGGGTGCTCTGAGAAGGAAAGAGCCACCTTGAGCCAGGAAGGTGGACAGAGCTTCAGCCAGAGCTCAGAGCTGGTGTTGCATGGGCAGCTTCATGGTGGGGAGAAGCCTCACAAGTGCTTGGAGTGTGGGAAGAGCTTCAGGCAGAGCAGCACCCTGATCCAGAACCAGATGATCCACACTGGGGAATGGCCCTACGAGTGTGGGGAATGTGGGAAGGGCTTCAGCAACAGCTCCGCCCTCATCACCCACCGACACATCTACACTGGGGAGAGGCCCTATGAGTGTCCCAAGTGTCAGAAGAGGTTTTGGAGAAGCTCCAATCTCATCCAGCACCAGCAGATGCACACCGAGGAGAGGCCCTTCCTCTCCCCTTACTGTGGGAAGGGCTTCAAGCACAACTCCACCCTCATCACCCACCAACGCATCCACACTGGGGAGAGGCCCTTTGAGTGTCCCCAGTGTGGTAAGAGCTTCACCCAGAGCTCTGCTTTGACCAGTCACCAATAGAGGCACTGGTAAGGGAAGGCCTGCCAGTGCCCCAAGTGCAGGAGGATTTTTATGCACTGCCCCAACTTCATCCATCATTGGAGGATCCATGTTGGGAAGAGCCCGGGGGATCCATTTTTCCTTTTGATCTATGTGGGGAAGACACCGGTCCCTTGTCCTGCCCCTCCCAGTGACATGATGTGGCATTGAAAAACATGAGGGTCAGGCCATGGTCCTGTCATTACATTCACTCCCACCTCAGGTCATTGCCAGGGGCAGGAAAGGCACTCCCTCTCCCTTAGAAGAAGGGTGTCCTTTACAGGAAGGGGAAATTGTGGCCAGGCAGACCCAGTGAGTTGTGTTTTAGTTTTCCCTGTAAACAGTTTTATTTCTCCCTTCTGTTGTCAATATTGTTTCTGTTCCATTTGTTCCTTATCTCATTGCTGTTCCCAATAAATTGTTCTTATCCCAACCAGGGATCTTTGCCTTTTGTACTTTCCATGGGAGGCAGGAGGGCAGCAAGAGCAGCACAGTTTTAGTAGGAGCAGGAAATTGGAGAATCCCATTCCTGAACCCTGGCCCATGGAAACCGAGCAACTCAGCTGGTGCTACAGCCTTGGGAGTGGGTCCCTGGCTGGGGCTGTGGGAACCTCTTCCCTCTGGTGCCCAGGGACAGGAGTGGAGGGAATGGCTGCAGCTGAGTCAGGGCAGGCTCAGGTTGGATGTAAGGAAAAGGTTTTTGGCCAGAGGCTGCTGGGGCCCTGCCCAGGCTCCCCAGGGAAGGGTCCCAGCTCCAAGGCTCTCTGAGCTCCAGCAGCATTTGGACAGCACTGCCAGGCCCAGGCTGGCATTGTTGGGGTGTCCTGTGCAGGGCCAGCAGTTGGACTGGAGGATCCTGATGGGTCCCTCCCAGCTCAGCCAATTCTGCGGTTCTGGGATCCCATGAGCCTGGGGATGGGGCTGCCAATGGTTGTCATGGCAATGGGCTCTGGCTGCAGGCCTGAGCTGGTGTCCATGGCAACCATCCCTGACATGGGGTCTCCATGGAGCTGCCAAGGGACTGACCATAGCAACATGGGGCTGGGGATGGTTGCCATGGAAACTGACTATAGCAACAGAGGCCAGGTGATGGTTGCCATGGAAACTGACCATAGCAAAAGGATGCTGGTGATGGTTGCCTGATAAGGATCAGATTTGTCACAGGCCTTCAGAGGGGTTCCATAGGGACTTTCCAATAGTTTCCAGGCTGCTCCAGAGCTGGAATGTCACAGGCAGAGACTGGGGCTTCATGGAGACCTCCAAGAGCTTTCTGGGGATGGTAGAGAGCCGTGTGGTCAGAGGCAGTCACAGCCATTCCATGGTGACATCCCAGGGGACCTTGGGCTGCAAAGGCACCAATCTGTCACAGGCACTCATGGGGGCTCCACGGTGACATTCCAGGAGTCCCCAGGCTGCCAAAGAGCCGGGATGTCCCAGACACTCACAGGGGTTCCTGTCATGGGCACAGTGGGAGCTTCAGGCAAAATTTATTAGAGAAGCTCCTGTTTGGTCTCGAGGTTCAGAAAGGAGCCCTAACAGCCCCCATAGATCCACCATTGTCACCATTCAATCAGAGATGACATAGACCCTAATCACAAGTCTAAGGGCTCAAATGCACCCTTTTTTCAATCCTCTTCTTTTATACCTTAGTTTCCTAGAGGTGGACATCATTGGCCATTTAATCAACACATTTCACATGATTGGCTAATTAAGATAACACTCTTCATTAAAAAACTTTTTCCAAAAAGCAACCTATTATACATATTTTCATGGTGCCAGTTATTGTTTTTTGTTTTATGCTGGGCCTTTCTGGGGGCTCTCTGGATGTGGGAAACCCTCCTGTAGCAGTTCTGTGCCAGGTAAAAGGAGATGCACAGGACTTTTTTGGTCTTCGGCTTCTTGTTTATTGTTATCCGTCGCAGACATTTTTTCGTAGAAATCCTTTCTTTGGGATTTGTGCATCTTCTGGGAAACAGAGGCCCCAGAAGAAGAATGTAAACAATTGTTATCGGCTGCTGTGAAATGTAGCAGGTGCCCCTGTGATTGGCTCATGCTCCGTGTTTACAATTAAGGGCCAATCACAGAAGCGAGCTCGGGGACAGATTCCCTGGATGAAGAACTTTGTTATTCATTCTTTTCTATGCTATTCTTAGCTTAGCAGCCTCTGCAACTTCTCTCCCTATTCTTTTTAGTATAGTTATAATGTATTATATATCATATATCAATAAATCTAGCCTTCTGATCATCAAACAAGATTCTCGTCCTTCTCTCTCACCATGGAGACCTCATCAGGTCGCTGTAACAGTTATCTTCTCTAAAGTTTTGCATGCTGTGCATACCAGGCTCACCACGCTGGACAAACACCGCAAAATGGCTATAAAATGTACAGTTTTAAGGTCTTTTAAAGTTGTCTCACCCAATTAACTCTTAAAATGTACATTATTTCTACTTATCGACCAATAACTCATCCCTTGACTGTCCACATAACCTCTGCACTGTGCTTTCCTTGACCAATCACCCTGTGCCACCAACACTGCAGAAAATGGACTAGATGAAGAAGAAGACAGGGACTACATCCAAATTCCTCCATCTTGCTTCCTATCTACATCATATTAAAAATCCCAAAACCTTTAATTTCTCACCTAAGGGACATGCTATACTACCCTCTATTCTATTTCAGACTTTGGTAAATTGTAAGCTTTCTCAAAGTCCTGAAATCCTCTCCATGGGTGAAGATTAAAGGTAGTGTTTCTCTAGTGGTCAGGACCCCTTTAGAGCAGGCAGAGAAATATTCCCTGTGCCTTGGATTCTCACACATTTAACCTAAAATCCTTTAGTCCTTAACATGTGAAGTTACCCAAAAATGTTCCAGGTAAGTAGGATTAGAAGGAGAAGAAATAGAGAATAATAGAAAGACCGAAGATCTGTAGAAAAACACGCACATAGGTACCAACTGCACAGGTTCCAACATCACCAACAGAGGAACCCCAGGAGAAGGCAGGATCCAGACCCTGGGCTGGCCTTGTGCTCTGGCTTTTAACCCCATGGGCCTGCCCCTGGGGTGGGACTGCCAGTTGTTTGCCCAATCAGAGCCAGGGTAGCACCAGCTGCTAGTGTGTGATTGATTGACTGATTAACAGCTGGGATAATCATAGCTGGCTTAACATCACTCCCTGCTGTGTGATTGACAGCTCTGACAGGCCAGGGCTGGGGGCGGGGCTGTGTCCCACCACAAACCAAGGCCTGACCCGGCCCTGGCCCCACACGGGCATTCCAAGCACCCCAAGGTGTCTCGGGACATCGATCTCATCCAGCCTCTGACAGCGACCACGGTGACACTACAGAACCTCATGAAACCATGGGTCAGTTGTGACAATATGGGTCCAAGGAAACTACGGTGAGACTGTGGAATCCAGGAATCAGGGAATCAAGACCATTGTGCAAGTCATGGACCCTATGGAAGCAAGGATCAGTGATCAAACTGTGGTTTGATTGTGATTGATTTAAAACAGAAACAAGGAGCCATTGTTTCACAGCAGGGCTACATGGGGCCAATGGACCTTTGTGACTCTGTTGGGACTCATGAAGCCAAAAAGCCATTGTAACATTGCCAGACCTCATGGAATCAAGGAGACCATTGTGACAGTGTTAGGACCCATGAAATCAATGGAACATGGAACGGGTCTGCCTGATTTGGCCTCCTGGAGGCTGTCTGAAAAGTCCCACTGAATTTGACATGTCAAGGGCCACTTCCCATCTGACCGTGAAGCAGATGTTCTTCTATTCGTATGGGAAAGAACTGTTTTTCTTGTCTAGGCACCCATGGCCAAAACTGGGGTTCTGCGTCTAAAATTCTCTATAACCAAGGGTTACTCCCAGATAAAATCTGCCTGTACAGTCAAGTCTGGCTAGACTTGGCCTCTGGTGACTGCCTCTCATCTGCCCCTGCACCACTGGGGCTCACTTGTTTCCTTCCTATGGAGATCACTGTGACACTGCAGAGCATTGTGGAACCAACAGGCCATGGTGACACTGCAGGCCCTTGTGGAGCCTGTTACACTGTAGGAACTTGTGGAACCAAGGGGAAAATTGTGGCACTGCAGGGTACAACGGATCCCAGGGGCCACTGTGACACTGTGGGGCCTTGTGGAACCAAGAACATCTTTGTGTCTCTGTTGGACCACATGGTCCCAAGGGGCCAGCGTGAAACAGCGGGGCTTTGTGGAACCAAGGAGAACATTGCTGCATTTCAGGGCCCTGTGGAGCCAAAGGGCCGTTGTGATCCGGCAGGGCACCGTGGATCCATGGAGAGCATTGTGGCATTGCAAGGCCCCAAGGAATCATGGAGAGTATTGTGACACCGTGGGGCCCCACAGAACCAAAGGAACACTGTGACCCTGCAGGGCCTCATGGAAGGAGGGGGCCATTGTGACACTATGGGAAGTTGTGGAAACAAGGAGATCATTGTTGCACTACTGGGCCCCAATGGAACCAAGGGGCCATTGGACACAGCGAGGCTTCATGGAACCATTAGACCATCATGACATTATGGGGCCTTGTGGAACGATGGAGACCATTAAGATACTTAAGGACTTGTGTAACCAAGGGGCCATTATGACACCTGACGGCCTCTTGGAAGCAAGGAGCCATTGTGACACTGCAGGGCCCTGTGGAAGCAAAGGAATATGAAATAGGTGTGACTGTCTTGGCCTCCCAGGGGTCACCTGACAAGTCTGGCTGACCTTGGAATGCTGAAGGCCATTCCCATTTCCCCCTGAAACACTGGGGCTCTGGGCTTTTCTTTTTATGAAGAACAACTGTCCATTTTTTCCAGGCATCCATGGCAAAAATTAGGATTCCACCTCCAAATTTCTCTGTTTCCAAGGATTGCTGCCAGACTTAAGTTGCCAGGACAGCCAAGTCTGGCTAGTGTTTGACTCCTGAGGGGCAGCACTCACCTGTTTTCCAAACATTGGAAAGGGTTCTGTGCTTTTTTTTGTATGGAAAAAAAATCCCTCTTTTCCAGGCACAAATATTTTAAATCAGGACTAGGCATTTGTAATTTCAAATATCCAAGGGTTGCTCCAAGCAAACCTGCCAGGACAGATAGGTCAGGCTTGCCTTGGCCTCTGGTGGTTGCAGTTCATCAGCTCCTGAAACATGGGGCTCTGTGGTTTCCTTCCTATGGAGACCAGTGTGACATTGGGAGCCTTGTGAAATGAAGGGGCCATTGTGATACTGCAGGGCATCATGGTTCCACGGGACCATTGTGACAATGTGGGGCTTCATGGAACCAAGGACATCATTGTGGCTCTGTTGGGCCACATGGTCCCAAGGGGCCAGTGCAAAACAGCAGTGTGGGAGTTAGCCAAGCTGTAACTCAGAGTCAGTCAGATTTTACCCTAAAAGAATTTGGCATGAGTTTCAAGTCATAGGAATCATTCTTTTAACTTAGGGTGAGCTTGAGAGTTCCCCTATAAGCCTTTATGTGTTGTTATGCTAAGTTGTCCAAGTTCTACTCCCCAATTTGTTTATTGGTTACTTGTTTCCTCTATAGGGTTATTGCTCTAGTTTTCTACCCCCAAGTGTCTATGTTGTTGCTTCCCCTTTGTCTCAGGTCTTAGGATCCTACCCCTCGTACAATGCTCGACTTCTCGATGTTTATTGTTTTTCACCCTGGTATTAAAGTTCTTTTTGGGCAACTGCATCAAACCCCCTCCTTGCCCTGAAGTCAAGGAACCAGAGAGGTTTGTTGCCGCCAGCTTCACTGTGACTTTTGGCACCCGAACAGGGACCCTAAAACTCAGGGCTCCCTGTGTCGGTCACATCAGCTGGGGTTAGCTGATGGATAGGCCAGTGCTCCCCGGGATTTTGGATTGTGCCTGGACCGGCAGATTCATTATTGCTTCAAGGGACCTTGCCCAGGATCTGCAGGGACAACCACGGTTTCACCTGCATAGGATTGCAGGTGGGTTTGGGGAAACGCAAGACATTTCTTGCCCATTTTGCCACTGTGTTTTTACAATATGCACCCATGTCTAATCATTGATTTGGGGTGTTCCGGTGGCTATTCCCCATAAGGAAGAGAAGGAGAAAAATGGGCAGCCAGCTCTCCAAAGCATAAAGGAGCATATATGGATGCTTTAATTCTCCCTGATCATGGCATATTATTTTCAAAGAACGAATTAAATCAATCATGAGGTGGATCATTAAAAGTTTTCCAGATGCCTCTACTGAGGAAATCCGTACCATTGAATTTTGGGACTCAGTGAGAGTTAAATTGTACAACCTTTTGATCAAAAGCGACCACATTGAACCCCGCATGCTCCCCATCTTCCACACCATCCTTGAAACCCCTCACCAGCAAGCAGCGTGTTGAAAACTCAATCCATTGGTCACTCCTAATACAGGACTTCCTTTCAAACCTGCCTTTTTCAGACCGTCCACGATGGTCCAAGATGCATCATGCCCGGGAGACTCATGATGGAAAGAGCCTGAATGTGGCTCTGGAGCCTGACCATCCTCCTTCCATCTTGGCTCCTCCACTTCCTGCTACCACAACCTTCTCTTCCACCCTGAATGAACCTCCAGACTCCACCCCCACAACTGCGGGTACTGCCCCCACTATCAATCATTCCACCTCCACCCTGGGCCATGCCTTCAGAACTCCACCATGGAAGTCTGCCATCCTAGATCAAGGCCCTTCCTCCCCAACACCTGACAAAATGGCAGTGCTTTTTGCCTCACCCTTCGACAAAAATATAACCCCATGATCAAAGATACTAAGTCCAACGGTCACACTATTTCTAATCTGAATGTTTCTGCTCCAAGTTATTCTTCCTCCCCAGAAGACAGTTTGGATTCCCCAGAGCCACCTCACCCCTCAACCCCAGAAGATCCCATGGAAAGGATCTGGAAAGAAGCAGTTAAGGAAGGAGACTGGCAAATAGTCTCAAAACTCCTCATTGCCCTAGGGTATTATGAAAGAAGGGGGCAGAATCTGAGGTATCACCCATTGGTTTGCAAGGAAATCAAAGAATCAATGTAGGGCAGCTAAAGACCATAGGAAGGCTTAACTTGTTTTAATGGCCTAATGAGGGCCATGTTTACAGCACATGCCTTAACCCCCTATGATTTAAAATATATTATGACCATGTTGTTGTCACCTACAGAATACACTTTGTGGGAAGGGGGATGGAAGTGTTTAATAATCAATTAATAGAAGACTATGCTAATAGTGAGGCAAGGGCAGAATTGACAATCAACCATCTAGCTGGAGAAGGACAACACAGCCTACCAGATGATCAAGCAGCAGGTATCCCCAGAGAAGTATTGGATGATTTCAAAGAGATGGCTTTGAAAGCTTTATTTCAGGTATTGGATGGCAGTACCCCCAGTTTGGACTACCCTTGGGTGGCTGCAGCTGAAGTTTTAGGAAAATTAGACCATCTTGGGTGTCTGTTAAGTAAGCAAACCAATGCTAACTCCCTCACATTGAGTGGCCTGCTCTCAGATATAGGGACCATCAGACATGCCACCTTGCAGAACAGCGATAGAGTTTTTACTCTGGGCACATAGGCATGGCTGTGTAGAGTCTGAGGGCATGTGTTGCATGAACCTCTCCAGCCACAGTGAGTCAATCCATAAGAGCATTCAGGTACTGAAGGAAGGGTTCAAGAATCTTCAAGTGGAAAACAAAGACTGGGTGAATAAACTCTTCCAATCCAAGGGACTAAAGTGTTGGATGACGTCTAGCTGAAACAGGACCAATTATTGTCTTAGTGGTTGTTGTGGAATTGTTAATTGTCCCATGTTTTTTTGGATGATTTTAGAAAGTCTTAAAAAATTCTTTCAGTTCCATTTTGTTGTAAAACAGAAAGGGGGACGATACTCAACACAGGCTCCTCATGGACTCCTTGGAGGAGAGAATTGGAGGCCAGGATGGCACAAAAACCTCTCAGAGACTCAGTGTGGGAAGAAAAACCCTTAAAAGTACCTAAAAGTATTCTTCAGTCCATAAAGTACCTTAAAAACCTTGAGTATCTCAAGGCATTAATGAGCCCCATTGAGTGTCAGTACAAAGCTCTCCAGGGACTCATTAAAGTAGATAATTTAGGCCATGATTGCAAAATGTATCACAGAGTCTGTATCAAAAGGGAAACACCAAGTACCTTCAAATAGCTCAAGTACCCTGAAGCATTAATGAGCCCCACTGAGTGTTGTTACTGACAAAGTCTCTCCAGGGACTAATTAAAGCAGATAATTGGAGGCCAGGATTGCACAAACCTCTAACAGACTCCAAGGCAAAAGCCAAACCGAAAGTCCTTTGGAAAACCTGCAGTCCATGCAGGGAGCATTCAGGAGTCCCCAGGGCCATTCCTGAAAAAGGCTCCCCATGGACTCCTTCCAGCAGATCCTTGATGCCACTGGGATGTGGGCTAGGGGGTGATGCTGAGGGCAGGACATAGGGCTGACAGTGCCCATCCTGGATGGGGCTGTGCCAGGAGGCCCCAGGGCCTCAGGAAAAGGTGTCTCCTCACCGCCCTTGGTGGCACAGACCCTGCTGCTGTGCCCCAGGGCACCAAGACTTGGATTCTCTTTGTCCCCACCTGTCATCACTGCCTGCAGTTCTCTCCTCTGCCTGGGGCCTGGAGACACTTTCTCAGTTGTGTCCCTCACTGGGACCCATTAAAAGTACAAGAAACTGTGGAGTTGGATCCTGCCTTGGAGTTCTGGAGAGGTTTCTTCAGCTCCCTCTCAGGGATTGATGTTCAGGGCCTGAGCACAAAGCCCCAGAGGCTCATTAAAGTCCTGGTGCTGTGTCTGTGCTGATGAGCTGGGCTGGGCTCCCAGCACAGAGGCAGCTCCTGGTAACCAAGAAGAGCTTCAAAAGCACATTTCTCTTGATGAGCAGCTCTTCTGCCAGCCCAGCAGGGCTGGGACACTGCCTGTAGCCACCCTGGGCACAGCACAGAGGCACAGAGAGCTTCAATCAGTCAGGGCTGGGAAGGTGCTGAGAAGTTCCTGGAGCAGAATCACTGCCAGCCCTTGGCACAGGAACCTCTGGCTGCAGGACAATGCAACTGCAGCTCCTGGAGTGATCTCCTAAAGGTGGAATATCCCAATGCCTACAGACCCTGTGAGTACATTCTCTGATTGTCTCTTGTGCAGAGCAGCCAGGGGTGCCCAGGGCTGTCCTGCAGAGCAGGGTCCTGCAGCCCAGGGTGCTGTGCTGGGGCAGGGACTCTGCTGCCTGCCAGGGACAGCTCTCAGCCAGCTCTGGCAGCTGCTCCCAGCAGTGGGGGACAAGATCTGGGTGGAAGGAGAGAGCTGGTAAGGCTTGGAAGTGTTCTCCTTGTGTGTTCTGGATTCTACATTCTTCAGGACTGCTCCCAGAATGGCACTTAACTGAAGAACATTTTCCAAGCAGATTATAGAGGGAGCACAGCAAGGCAGGGCTGCATAAAAGGGAATATCCTGCTTTAATAATCTACTGCACTGGGTTGCCTGGATGAGAAACTGAACATAGATATTATTCTCTCAGTTCAGGCATAGAATTTATAAAAATACCCTCTCAGATCTGAATAAACCACGCAGTGACAGACATCAGCACAGGGCCCCTCACAGGCAGCATCAGTGTTGCTTTTACAGTCTCCTCAGGGTTCCTCTGAAGTTTTCATCAGAGCCTGCAGAGCCAGAGCTGCCCCTGTTCAGTGCCAGAGCTGGGAGGGGTCTGCAGGGCAGAGCTGAGCCTGCAGGGCTGGGCTTGGCTCTGACAGCACTGGCAGGGCCCAGCAGTGGGCACAGGGAAGCAGCTGCTGGCAGGGACAGCTGCAGGCAGCAGAGCCCTGGGCAGGCAGTGGGGGGAAAGTGTCCCCAGGCTGTGCTGGGATAATTCAATTCCTCTCCAAACCCAATTACTCTGTCATTACTATTTTACAGATCCTCATGCGAAGGGACAGCAAATGTCCAACAACAGCTCCATCAGGCACTTCCTCCTGCTGGCATTCGCAGACACGCGGCAGCTGCAGCTCCTGCACTTCTGCCTCTTGCTGGGCATCTCCCTGGCTGCCCTCCTGGGCAATGGCCTCATCATCAGTGCTGTAGCCTGTGGCCACCACCTGCACACGCCCATGTTCTTCTTCCTGCTCAACCTGGCCCTCACTGACCTGGGCTCCATCTGCACCACTGTCCCCAAAGCCATGCACAATTCCCTCTGGGACACCAGGAACATCTCCTACACAGGCTGTGCTACACAGGTCTTTTTCTTTCTGTTCTTCATTTCAACAGAGTTTTATTTGCTGACCATCATGTGCTATGACCGCTACGTGTCCATCTGCAAACCTCTGCACTACGGGACCCTCCTGGGAAGCAGAGCTTGTGCCCACATGGCAGCAGCTGCCTGGGCCAGTGGCTTTCTCACTGCTCTGCTGCATACAGCCAATACATTTTCCCTGCCCCTGTGCCATGGCAATGCCCTGGGCCAGTTCTTCTGTGAAATCCCACAGATCCTCAAGCTCTCCTGCTCACACTCCTACCTCAGGGAAATTTGGCTTCTTGCTGCTAGTGTCTGTTTAAATTTTGGTTGTTTTGTGTTCATTGTTTTCTCTTATGTGCAGATCTTCAGGGCAGTGCTGAGGATCCCCTCTGAGCAGGGACGGCACAAAGCCTTTTCTACCTGCCTCCCTCACCTTGCCGTGCTCTCCCTTTTCCTCAGCACTGGCACATTTGCCTATGTGAAGCCCCCCTCCATCTCTTCCCCATCCCTGGATCTGGCCCTGTCAGTTCCATACTCGGTGGTGCCTCCAGCCTTGAACCCCCTCATCTACAGCCTGAGGAACCAGGAGCTCAAGGCTGCTGTGAGGAGAATGATGATGGGATGGTTTCAGAAACATTAAACTGCTGGCCAATCTCTGCAAATCACTTGCAAAAGAAGTCATCTTTGATACTTCCTTTTGGTTCAGTAGTGGGAGTTTTTTTTTTTTTCTTTATTTTTCCCTTTCCATATTGTCCAAAAAGAAATGTCATATTTGTTCCATTTCTCATTTTGTTTCTCTCCACCTTCACTGTGGCCAGAGATTGTGTCCATGAGGGGTTGTGCTCTTGGTGGCTTTAATGGAAGTAAAGAATATCCCAGCAGAGTTTTCTGCAGAGATGCCCTTTTGTTGCCTTCCGTGGAGCTGCAGCAGCAATGTCTGTGTGCAGAGCTGGGGGCAGAGGAGCAGTGCTGGCCCAGCAACTGTGCCCAACAGCAGCAACACTTGATGTTGCCAGTGCTGCTGCCGTGGCCCTGCCCCGCTGCCCTGGTTGCCCTGGTGTTGCTGTAGGGCCTGAGAGCTCTCACCGCCGGGCACAGCCCTGGGGGTGGCAGTGCCAGGGCTGCAGCAGGGACAGGCCATGGGCACTGCTGGGGCACCGCTGACGTCTCAGGCCAGGCCCTGGGGGCTCCAGGCTCCTTGCCCAGACTCTCTCAAGAACACGGCCAGGCCAATGCTCAGCACAGAAAAGCCCCATGAGCAGCCCCAGGCTGGCCGTGGGCAGGCTGGGTGCAAACAGCATGGCTGGGGCTGTGCAAGGGCCCTGGGGCAGATGGGAAGGAGCAGCAGAGCAGGGACTGATCCATCCCCAGTGTGCTGGACAGCCCAGGGCAGCGTCCCAGAGCATCCTGATGGAGCTGCCAACAACATCCCCCCTCTGCAGGCCTGGCCTCTCCCCCAGCTCACACAGGTGCCCCATCCTTGCAGGCACAGACACGGCAGAACTGGCTCAGCAGCCCCTGTTTGCATTGCACACAGCAGGCAGGAGCACCGCCATGCTGTTGCTGTGGGGACATGAACCTGAGGGAGAACAAATGCCATCATCCCTTTGGGGCCAGCAAGGGCTGGAGGACACCAAGGAAACCACTCAGCTTTATCCTGGCCTCTGCAGTCAGCCAGAAAGTTTGTTTCCATCAGCTGGGAGTTTCTTGTGCCACTGCAGACGCTGTTGCTCAGAGCCAGCGCTGCCTGGCAGCCACCCCCAAACTGCCCTGAGCATTTCCTTTGCTTCACCTTTGCTTTCTTTACTCTTCCTTCTACAAATTTCTTCCTATGGCCCACCCCTGTTCCCTCCCCTGCCAACAGCCCATCCCTGTTTGCCCTTTCCTCTCTGGCCCCACTCCCCATTGCAGTTCCTGACTTGGCCCCATGGGAATGTCTCTTGGGCAGGAGGATCATCCTACAAGTGCTGCAGGAATTGTCTGCAGGCTCCTGCAGTGCCTCGTGCTGCTCCCTTGTCAGAGGCAACCCAGGCCGGGGATGCACATCTGGGCTGCTGTGTCTGGCTCTGAGGCTCCCTGTTCTGGGCAGTGAGGAGGAGCTGCAGAGGCTCTGCAGGACTGACAGGATGGGCTTTGGGGCTGGCAGGAGAAGCTGAGGGACCTCAGCTTCTCCTGAGTCTGGCCAGGCCTGACTCTGCCAAAGGCAGAGCTCAGCTGCCCTTGGGGTCTGCAGGAACAATCCAGAGCCCAAAGAGCCTCCATGGCTGTGCTGGAGACCAAGGCTGCAGCAGGGAAATGCAGGGCTGCTGTGGGATGGGGAGGGCATTGAATTCCAGCACACACCTCAGGTCCCTGATGATCTTGGCACCAGGCTGGGCCCTGTTTCAGACTGGAGGAAGAGTGACACAAAACTACAACTAAGATGCCTTTGTCTATATACCTTCCTATATGGCAATCCCTTGTTGATAGTGGACATGTCAGATGTTGCTGGGATGTCACAAGGAGCTGAAGGAAAAATTTGGATGCTTCTTAAATTTTATCATGTTCACATTTTTTATGTTGACCATGAAGAAAAACATTTCTGTGTCTCTGAGTCTCACCAGTTCTTGGTCCCTTAAGGGACCCAAACCTGATGAGTTGAGGTTCCCACTGCAGGGGCTGCACTTGGACCTCCCTCCATCCCCAGAGCAGAGCTCCCTTGTCCCAGAAAGTCCCTCGCAATGCAGGGATGAAGGAAACAGGACAGGCTGTGGGGAGCAGGGGCAGGGCAGAACCAAGGAAGAGAATAACTTTTGCATTTAATGGAGTTGTGCCTTCCCTTGCCTTTGTTGGCTGACAAGAAATGAACATCCCTCTGTGTCTCGGGCAGCTCCTTCTCCAAGGAAACCCGGTGGAATTGGAGCTGAGGAGCTGAAAGCTGCAGGTGCAGCCTGGGCTAGAGGGAGCTCAGATTTGCACAACGCTGCTCTGAGTGCCAGGGCTTGGATGGGGGAAATGGTGGAGTGGGGGTAGAGACAGAGTCTGATTGATTGTCAGCCATGAAGGGTCCTGATTTTCATATTTATTCAAACTGCATAAGGAGGTACTTGGATTCAGTGTCAATTGGAGACTGCACATATCAGTTTATTAACAGGGAAAAAAAGTAAACAGGACCTAATAAATGGAGTGTGGAATGTGGCTGGGAAAGCTCTGCCTGGGCTGTGCCAAGAAGGACACACAAGCCTGACCCTCATTCCCCAAACAAGTTTCTCAAGGAGGCATTTAAAAGGAATTCGAGTTGTTTGTGTCCGCTGAGCTGGACTCCCTGGAGAAATACCAACAAGACATTCTCAGGAGCTCAAAACAACCAAACAGCCTTTACTAGCAACTTTAGAAAATCAGAGAAGCTTTGGCAAAAGTTTAATAGGACATTCAATCAAAAAATGAAAAAACACTTCTCAAAGCATGAATTTGGCCCATTCAACTTCACAAACTCTAAGCCTGTTCAATTTTAAGTTGCTCAAAATTTGCAAGAAGAGGGAATTAGAGATAAAGACAAATAGGATACAGAGAAGCACACACGCAGCTACCAACTCCTGCATTCCAGCACTGCTCAGATAGAAATTCCAAGAGGAGGTAGGGTCAAAATGTGTGCTTACCTTGGGATCAGCCTTAAATACCCCTTGGTCTTCCTGGGCCCTTCCCTCAGGTGGGACTTGGGCTCATTTGGTCCCTCAGGAACTGGGCTGGGGGCTGCAGGGGTGGCTGTGGAGCATTGCCTGTGCTGTGCCAGGGACTGGCAGACACTGCTGGGCTGGGATAGAGGCTCTGGGGGTTATTGAGGTTCCATGGCAGGGCAAGGCTGGACCTGCCCCTTCCTCCCTCACACACAAAATGTTTCCAGCCAACAATCTCCTCCAGTCTGCCACAACAGGGAATGTTGGAGGTGGAACCCAAATTTGCCCATGGGAAGCTGGTTAAGAAGGACAGGCCTTTTCCATAGCACAGAGCCTCAGTGTTTGGAAGGCAGGTGACAGCCTCACTAGGCCAAGGCCAGCCAGACTTGTCAGGAATGGCAGATTTTGTCTGGGTGTTATCTTTGGATTAAGGGAATTTTGTGGTGGAACCCAATCTCGGCCATGGGTGCCTGGAGCAACTGGCAGTGACTGAGTCTACACTGAGGGCAACTGGGATTGACTGGGACCATGCTGGGGGAGACTGGGATCAGAGTGAACTCATACTGGGATCATACTTGGAGTGACTGGGTAAATGCTAGGCACCACTGAGAGCAACTGGGATCAGACTGGGACCAGCTAGGACCATGCTGGGAGTAACTGGGATCATATTGGGAGGAAATGGCACCATGCTGACGGTGACTATGGTCATTCTGGGATGATACTGGAAGTGACTAGGTGAAGGCTGTGGGCAACTGGGATCATGCTGGGGCAACCAGGATATACAGGAAGTGACTGGAATCATGCTGGAGGTGACTGGGAGCTACTGGGCGTGAATAGAAACACACTGGGGGCAACTGGGATATACTGGGAGAGACCAGAAGTGACTGGGATCACAGAGGAACCATAAAGGAAGTTAGTGGAAGAATACTGGGAGTACCTGGAAGCGACTGGAATTATACTGGGTAACTTAGAAGGACTGGGACCATACTGGGGGCAAATGGCACTGTACTGAGAGTGACCGGGTTCATACTGGAATCATACTGGGAGGGACTGGAACCATACTGGGAGTGCCTGGAACTATAGTAGGGGTGAATGGGAACACCTGAGACCATGCTGGGATCATACTGGGAGTGACTGTGATGATACTGGGATCATACTGAGTGACTGGGACCATCCTGGGGGTGACTGAGAGCCACAGGGCCCATGCTGGGAGTGACCTGGGGGGAACTGGGGGAACTGGCCCAGCTGGGGCTCAGGGTTGTTCTCCCCTAGGGCTGCCCCGGGTTCTGCTGCCACCCCTGGCCCCACAGAGCCGAGGGAAAAGGGACAGCTTAGGGACAGGGGACACGGATGGGGACAGCTGAAGGACAGGGGACAACTGAGGGAAAGGGGATAGCCATGGGACAGGGCACAGCCAGGGAACATGGCCTGGCCGAGGGACACTGAGCTCCAGCACTTTGGGCTGTTCCCTTGGTCTGCCAGCACAGGCCCAGGGGCAGAATCCCCTCCAGGAACTGTTGTTTGCTTTGAGCTCTGGAATATTCCCCAGGAGCCCCTGCTGCAGCTGCAGCCCGGCAGGGTGCCCGGGGCCGCCAGAGCCACTCTGGCAGTGCCCTCCTGCCCCGGGCAGGGACAGAACAGCCAAGGAAAGGCTCGTGCTAGGCTCAGGGCAGGGACAGGGCACTCCCCTGGTGCTGCCACGGGCACAGCAAAGCCAGCCTGGGCAAAGGATTGGGATTGATGTCCCATGGAATCCCAGCAGGGATTACTTCTCATTGCACTGCTGGCATTGCATTGGTCATCCATTCAAATCATTTCCCCATGGAATTCCCATGGCAGTGGGTTAGGGGGAAGAACCATCCATGGAATTCTCACCTGACTGGAATGAGAGTGAAATCTGGCCATGGAAATTCCATGGTAATTCCTGCATTCCCAAGTCCCCCATTCCTGAATCCCCCCATTCCCATAGGAATTGCCCTTCCCCTCCCACACTCACCTTTGTGCTCCAGAGCCACCCAACCCCATCTGATGTATTTCCACCCAGGTGTGTCCCAGGTAATGCTTCGTCTGCTCCACCATGATCCCTTTGGATTCCCAGCACCTCTGGCTGATCCAGGTGGCACCATCGGACCCTGCAAAGCTCCCGGGTCCCAGCTGGAAAGAGGATGAAATCCCAGCCCTTGTAGCCATACCAGTGAGATCCATGGACACGCCATTGGACAGGAGGTCACAGCTGGAAACCACTTGCAGCATGTGGAGACCTGGGAACGAGGAGAGAACAGATCCATGGAGTTGTGTCCCAGACCCAGGGTGCCCCTTGGATTCCCATCCCAGCCCCACAGTTCCCCCCCATCCCCAGAGATCCCATTCCAGCCCCTCAGAATCCTCCATTCTCACAGATCCCAGCCCAGCCCCGGCTCCCCCGAATCCCCCCATTCTGGTTCTACCAGCCCCGTCTCCAGGGAACTGTCAGCCATGGGCCGGGTCCTGTCCTTGAGCCGGGGCTGGATATCCCAATATCCCAGCTCTGGCTATCCCAATATGTCAGCTCTGGCTATCCCAATATCCCAGCTGTGCCTATCCCAAGATCCCGGCTCTGGCTATCTCAATATCCCAGTTCTGGCTATCCCTATATCCCAGCCCTGGCTATCCAAATAGCCCTGCTCTGGCTTTCCCAGAATCCCAGCTCTGGCTGTCCCAATATCCCAGCCCTTGCTATCCCAATGTTCCAGCTCAGGCCATCCCAATATCCCGGCTCAGGCTATCCCAATATCCCAGCTCTGGCCATCCCAATATCCTGGCTCAGGCTGTCCCAATATGCCAGCCCTGGCTATCCCAATATCCCAGTTCTGGCTATCCCAATATCCCAGCCCTGGCTATCCCGATATCCCAGCTCTGGCTATCCCGATATCCCAGCTCTGGCTATCCTAAATATCCCAGCCGTGGTTTCTCAGTATTCCAGCCCTGGCTACCCCAATGTCCTGGCTCTGGCTATCCCAATATCCTAGCTCTGGCTGTCCCGATATCCCAGCCCTGACCATCCCAATATCCCACCTTTGGCCATTCCAATAGCTCAGCTCAACTCAGTTCCTCCCACCATCCCTGCTTTCTGTGGCTCCATCTGGCCCCGCTCACTGCCCCAGTGCTCCCAGAGTGTCCCATCCACATCCCCCACATTCAAGGATTTAGGACCCCTGGACTGGGCTCCGACAGCGCCACTTCCAGGCACCGCAGGAGTGGAGGACTGGGGGGACGTGGAGATTTGAGGGGGTTGGGGGGCTGAAAGTGAGAGTTTGGGATCCAGGGGGTTCCACAGGCCAAGTAAAAGGGGGACATGAAGAGCAGGCAGAGCTGGGAAGGAGGTTCAGGGGCTCAGAGTCAAGGAAAGGGGTGAAGGGACTGCGAGAGCTGGGACTGGGAAAACAAAAGAGGCTACAAAACCCCAACCAGAACAAAGCTAGCCACAGCTATTAAAATCTTACCACCATGTCCCCTCCCCGCAACACAACTAAAACCAAAAGCTCCTACATCCTACAACTCATACAAAATAACCCTACAACTAAATACAAAAAAACTCAAAAACCAACCATAAAACCAATCCTAACACAACACAACCACAACTTCCATCACAAATTACTGGCTGGTCAGATGTTAACCCTTTCAATACTTCAATCATCCCTCAAGTAAAAGAAAAAAACAAAATAGAAACATCAAAAAAACCCATAAAACCATCAAAGTCAGAAAGGAAGAAATAAATACCCAATAAAAAAGAAGAAAAAATACCTTAATCTTGAAACTAAAATCCTCTTATAATCTAAAAAGAAAAAACTCTTTTTCTTTATAACACATAAAACTATTTAAAAAAATTAAATATTCAAAACAATATCAAAAAAACCCCTCCATATTAAAATAAATTATAAAATACCTGCAATTTCATATAAAGTTCAGGCAGAAAAAAAAGTAATCTAGAATCCACAAGAGAAGATCTCTATTTCCAGAAATAAAAATATTTTAAAAAGTAGATAATAAAAACATTTACCTTTAAACAACTCACCTTTAAAACAATACCTCATAAGTCGACATGATCCATCAATAATTTGTAAAACAGCTTGTAGCAATAAAAGAACTTCACAATAACAAAGTTCCCCAGACAACTGTTATCCATGACAAAATTAAGAACCACAAAAAAAAAATTTTCCCCCTGTAAAAAAAGTCCAAAAACTTAACCAGAAAAACTTCTCTCCCTAAAACTAAAAAAAGACAATTCTAGAAATAGTAAACTACTAGAAATTTTTAGTTTAGTTTCTTTACATTGTCAGGTTAAAAAAAAAAAGTCGTAAAGAAAAAAATAAAGTGTTCTAATGAATTTAATTCTTACTACCTTTTCTTACATTTGCTTTTAATAAAATTTTCTTTATACCCTTTTAAAATTTTAAGCCTACTGTACCTTTCTCGTAATCCCATCTCACAACAAAATAAATACATAAATAATTAACCAACACTAAAACCAGCCAGACTCATCAATACATTAATTAAGAGATCTCAAGATTGGAAAAAATCTTAAATTAACAAACCAAAACCACTACAATGTCATATTAAACTTTTTGCCAAAGTTTCTCTGATTTTCTAAAGTTGACAGTAAAGGCTGTTTGCTTGTTTGGAGCTCCTGAGAATCTCTTGCTGGTATTTCTTCAGGGAGTCCAACTCAGAGTACACAAACAATTGTAATTCCTTTTAAATGTCTCCTTGAGAGAATTGTTTGGGGGATGGGGGTCAGGGCTTTTGTGTCCTGCTTGGCACAGCCCAGGCAGGGCTTTCCCAGCCACATTCCACACTCCATTTCCCAGCTGGAGCCGCTGGTGCCTCTGAGTTGTGCTGCCCCAGCCCCAGGGACGCTCTCCTTGTCTGCCCATTCCCCCACGGTGTCTGGGCAGGGATGGCCTCAGTGGGGGCTGCTGACATCCTCAGCACCTTGGAGGCTGCTGCTGAATTTTCCTGCTGCAGAGGCTTGTTCAGCCTTCAGCTCTTGAGTGCAGGAATTCAGTGTCCCAGGGCTCATTACCATTCAGAACACCTGAACAAGCCAAGCCTCTGGGAATAATCTGATCTCAGTTTTCAAATCATTTGTGGTTAATTCAACAGATCTCAGTAGTATATCCAAACTGAATGCAATATATTTTAAAATGAGTGACAAAACATATGTTTTAGGTCTTGTAATATTTTTTCCTGTTAATTCATTAAAATGTGCAATCTCCAATTGACACTGACTCCAAGTACTGCTCCAGAGGCTTGTTCAGCCTTCAGCTCTTCAGTGCAGGAATTCAGTGTCCCAGGGCTCATTAACATTCAGAACACCTTAACAAGCCAAGCCTCTGGGGACAAGTTTATTTCAGTTTCCAAATCTTGTGTGGTTAACAAAGAGAGATTTCAAAAGTGCATTCAACTGAATATGTTCTATTTAAAAAGACAGTGAGGAAACATTTTTTAGGTCCTATTTATTTTTTTTCCCCTGTTAATAGCAATCTCCAATTGACTTTGAATCCAAGTACCTCCTCATGTAGTTGGAACAGATATGAAAATCAAGACAGTGACAGGGGTTCTTGGATGAGGGAAGAGATGAGGATCTGACTCCATGTTTCAGAAGGCTTGATTTATTATATTATGATATATAATTCATTAAAACTATACTAAAAGAATAGCAGAAAATGTTTCATCAGAAGGCTTAGGTAAGAAAAGGAAAGAAAGAAATTATAACAAAGGTTTCTGGCTCGAGCTCCGTGTCCAAGCCAGCAGGGCTGTGATTGGCCATTAATTACAAGCAACCACATGAGACTAATCACAGATCTACATGTTGCCTTCCACAGCAGCAGATAATCACTGTTTACATTTGGTTTCTTGAGGTCTCTCAGCTTCTCAGGAGGAAAAACCTTAAAGAAAGGATTTTTCATAAAAGTTCTCTGCGACATAAGACCCTTCATGGCTGACAATCAATCAGACTCTGTCCCTACCCCCACCCCACCATTTCCCCCATCCAAGCCCTGGCATTCAGAGCAGCCTTGTGCAAATTTGAGCTCCCTCCAGCCCAGGCTGCACCTGCAGCTTTCAGCTCCTTTGCTCCAGCTCCCACCTGCTTTCCTTGGAGAAGGAGTTGCCTGAGACACAGAGGGATGTTCATTTCTTGTCAGCCAACAAAGCCAAGGGAAGGCACAGCTCCATCATATGCCAAAATCATTCCTCTGCAAGGTATTAAGTCCACTTTGCACAGCAGACATCTCAGAGCAATGGAAAACATCTTCTGTGCCCAGCACAGATCCCAACAGATCCTCCCGTGCAAACCCTCCCTGCCCCAATTCTGCCCAGATTTGCTCTTTGCACACATGAGTCACACACTGAAGTGAGGAGCTCTCTCCATGCCCAGAGGGAGGAAAAGAGAGAAAGGAGATTAAGAGCTCTCCTGCACAGAGCCAAGGTCCAAGTGCCACTGCAGTGGGAATCACAACTCATCAGGTTTGTGTCCTTTGGGCTAAGGGCCTGGTGATACTCAGAGACACAGAGAGGTTTCTTGCCAAAAAACAGAAGTTGAACATTTGAACAGTTTAATAACCATCACAGCTCTTCCCACGGCTCTCTGGGATGTCCCAGCACCATCTGACATGTCCACCATTGCCCATGGATTGTCGTATAGCAAGAGTTTTGGACAAAGACATAAGAAATGGTAATTCTATGATAGATATAAACACAATTAGGATGCTGTCTAATGTGTGTAAACTTCAGAAAGATTTGACAACTCCCTGATGTTCAATGCATGAAACGAGTCAGTTGAGAGGTACTTGAATGACCAGAGAGCATCTAGATGAGAAAATCTGGGAGCGATGGAAAGGACACAGATGCAGCTGCTCTAAATGAAGAGATGTTCTTAGACAGGGCCATTTCAACAGGACAGCTGGAAATACCTGAAGGGAAGGGGTGATTAAATATTAGAGTGAATGTTTGTGGTGAAGGCAGAGAGGAAGATGAGTATTTCTTCTCCTGCCATCAGAAGAAGAATCCAGCACATCCAGGAAATTCCTGTTCCAGGAGAGAAAACGTTTACATTTCTCAAAAGTTCTCAAAAGACCCAGAAAATAAAGATTTAAAGATTTGCTTGTATATTATGAAACTAACAGGTATTAACACCTGTGCCCCTTTCCAGGCAGAAATCAGCTGTGTGCCCATGAACAGGCAGTGCCACTTGTGCCCTGAGGTGCCCAGCTGGGATTGGATCTCTCTGAGAGCACCTGAGGAAGAGCAGAGCACTTTGCAAGCTGCAGGGCCCTGACAGCCCCACAAGGCTCCTGTCCCATCAACATCTGCTCTGCTTCAGTCTGAAACAGGGCCCAGCATGGTACTGGGATCATCAGAGAGCTGAGGTGTGTGCTGGAATTCAATGTCCTCCCCATCCCGCAGCAGCCCTGCATTTCCCTCCAGCAGCCTTGGTCTGCAGCACAGCCAGGGAGGCTCTTTGGGATCTGGACTGTTCCTGCAGCCCCCAGGGCAGCTGAGCTGTGCCTTTGGCACAGTCAGGCCTGGCCAGCGCAGGCCAAGCTCAGCAATTGCTTGTGTGTGCCTGGCCTTGCTGTCAGCCCCGGCAGCAGCTGCATGGCCCCTTTGTGGCCCTGTGCTGGCCCAGCCATGGTGGCCCAGCCCCTGTGCAGGCCCAGCCCAGGCCAGGAGCACTGCGGCTGGGAACGGCCCCTGTGCCGTGGTGCCCACAGCAGCCTTGGGGCTCTGTGCCCCATGGCCTCCCTGCTGGGCAGCCTCTGCCAGCTCCTGCAGAGCCCGTGGCACCTGTGGGGCTGCACAGACAGCCCTGCCCCGGGCTCTGCCAGCCTCTGGGCAGAGCAGAGAGGCAGCCAGGGCTGGCCATGGCCGGGAACAGGCCCTGAGCCCCACAGGAGGATGGAGCTGGGCCACAGCCAAACTCAGCCCAGGCCAAAGCTGGGCTCAGCAGCCAGGCCTGCCAAGGGTTGGGCACAGAGGCTGGCACTGACAAATGTCCTGGGCCCCCTCCCTGCTCTGTCCATGCCACCAAGGGCACAGAGCAGCCTCCTCTCTGGGCCACTTGCCTGTTTGCAATGCCTTGCACAGGCGCTGGCCCTGCCCCACAAGGCCTGGCCCGAGTCCTGCCCCTGCACGCTCAGCCAGGCTGAGATGTGTTGGAATCCATAAGGTTAGAGGATTTTTAAGAAATGGTTTAAAAAAGTATGTAGGCCTTAGATTGGAGTTTTGTTAGCATTGCAGAAATGTTTCCCATGCAAGCAGAAAAGTTTCCTGTGCAAGCAGAAAAGTTTCCCAAGCAGTAGTCGTGACAAACCACAATAGGCCTCTGTAGAATTTGCTTTAGGATGGCAACAAGGTTATTTAATGTATATCTTTAGAGGTTAGCATGAGTAGAACTTTGTTCTTTCTCTCTTATGAACCAGTCTTTGTTTTAGCTACGATTACATATGTTTTATAAGATTGGATAGAATGCTTGTCAATATGTGTTTTCTGTGTGTGATTGGCTGAAATCTAGACTGAGATGATTGTATGTATTTCTGTATCAGCTATCCCGAGGGGGACTTTTTTGTGTGGATCAGTGAGCTGTCATGTCTCCATTTTGTATTTTGAGACTGATGTGCTGGAAATAAAAGCAAAAGTCTCTTCACTGGTCTGGTTACAATGTTATCCATATTTGGATATTTTGCCGCGGCCTAGTGGGTTCCATTTTTAAGACGTGGGTTCCTGATACAATTGGATTATATCTACCCTTCCCCCGCAGAGATGGACACTGATGGTTTCTGGGCCAGGCTCTCTGAGCCCAGCCCAGCTCCCTGCAAGCTCTGCCAGCTGCCCTGAGCTCTGGGCAGCACCAAGGGCCTCTCCCCAGCCCAGCCCATCCCAGCCGGCTCTGGCCCCACAGCTCTGCTCAGGCCAGGCTGCTCTGGCCACTGGCCCCATGGCCTCAGCCCCTGGCAAGGGCACAGCAGCAGCTGCCACAGGACTCAGCCCCATCCATGGGGGTAGGTGCCTGGCCAAGGCCAAAGGAGGCTCCCTGGCTGCCCTGCTCCCCTCAGGCTGAGGTGCTGAGATCTCAAGGGTCCAAATCCCTGGCCCTGCCCTGCTCCTGATCCCCACAGCCTGTCCCGTTTCCTTCATCCCTGCATTGCCAGAGACTTTTTGGGACAAGGGAGCTCTGCTCTGTGCATGGAGGGATGAGGAAGTGCCACCACTAGTGTGGGAACCACAACTCATCAGGTTTGGGTCCTTTGATGTCGGTTTCTCGGCTGTTTAGGTGGCCTGGAAAGGCCCAGGGTGGCCTTGGACAGTCCGGCGCTTCAAAGGACGAGGAGAGACTTCAGATCTTTTCTCGGTCTCGGTGTTTATTAATTGTTTATCTAAAAGATTTTCTTTCAGCCCGACAGAGGTCTGCACAGCAAGCCAGCCATGAGCACACTGAGAGCCCCTGGGGCGGTCACTTATCTTTATACCCGAAGTTACGTATACAATATTTATAATTTTTCCCCAATACCTTTTACCCTTATTAACCAGTGCACTTCTAGTAATAACCAATCCCAAAGTGCCACCATCACCACAGAAGATGGAGGCCAAGAAGAAGAAGAAGAACAGGACACGCCCCAATTCCTCCATCTTACTTCTTTAGACCCCCCTGTACAGAAATCCTAAACCCTGTGTTTTACACTCTAATTAACTTATCCCTCCACCATTCACCCAGTGAAATCCTCCTATCCTCATACAGGTGTTGTCTCCTGTGTAGGATCAAAGTCCAGCCACCAGACACTTCTGGCAACATTCCAGGACTCCCGAGCCCCCCAAGGGTGGTCTCGGCCACTCTGCACCTCCATCCTGAGGTGCTGAGATCCCACACTTTGAGGACTAGGAACTGGTGAGACTCAGAGGCACAGAAAGTTTCTCTTCATGACAAACAGACAACACTTGAAGAAGACATAATTTAATAACAATCTTGCTGTTCCCTGAGCTATGTGCAATGTCCCAGCAGTGACTGATGAGTCCTCCAAACACAAGTGATTTCCATATTAAAAGTAATTTTAGACAAACGTGGTTCTGTGATAGACATACACACAAATGAGTTCTTGTATCAGGATGCTCGTCCTGGAGTGGGAGCAAAACAGTTCAAACAATTCCTGATTTGCAAAGCTGTCAGTGGGGGATGGAGATGGGAGGTCAGGCTGCTCTTGGTGTTGAGGAAATGCTGAAACCAGCCTGACTCATTTCATCTCCTCATGCACAGGCTGATCTCCCCTCCTTCCCCTTACACCCATTGGCTTTTGTCTCCCCCCAGGCCCCCTCGTGAAGAGCCTGGCTCTGTGTTCTCCATCCCCTCCTCGCTGGCACTGCCAGGTTGGCATGAGGAGCCCCTCAGCCTTCCCTGCTCCAAGCTGGACAAGCCCAGCTCCCTCAGCCTCTGCTCACAGCCCAGGGGCTCCAGCCCCACCTTGGAGGCCCTTCCCAGACCCTGCTCCAGCTGCCAGACATCTTTCCTAGCCTGGGGAACCCCACCCAGGCCACAGTGACCTGGATAATCCATGTCCTTGTGTGGGGGCCTGAATATATGTATTCTTATAACAGCAATAAGAATACAACAACTGAAATGTAATGAGAGTCCTATGTATTAGATGAGTGGGTCCTAGCTATTCTAAATGAGTCACTGCTGTGAAGTCCTTAGTTGGGCAGCAGCTGTGGTTCGTAAAGATAGCTGGGATACAAGGGGTCGGTCAAGAGCCCAGGAGGAGCCCCTGTGAAACCATGAGGAACTGTGCTACAGAGAAGGACTGCATGGTAGAAAACCAGCAAGAAGGTATGGACTTTAGATATGATTGCAACAGTATGGGACTCTAGAAATATGGAATACAATAAGATAAGAACATCTTTGATGTCCTGGTCATACAGCCCTGGCCCTTTTGTCCCCTGTCAGGCTCTGGGGTGGATCCTGTGGAACATCCTTTGGTGGAGGCTGTGGCTCCAGGTGGGCCGGGGGGATCCCGGGGGACAGTGACCCTGCTGGGCATGAAAAGCATTGGACTTGTTGGGAGAAACTGTGAGGGGGAGCTGGGGTGGAGTGACCAACCCAGCGACCTGACACAGCCCTGCTGGGATGTCACACAGCGCCTCTGGGATGTCACAGCCTTCTCTGTGATGGCACAACCCATTCTCTAATGTCACACAACTGGTCTCTGATGTTACAGCCAACTCTGTGATGTCCTAGTTGCTCTGTGATGTCAGACTGCTGCCCTGTGTTGTCACAGCTTGCTCTGTGATGCCATAAATGCAATCTATGATGCTGTAGCTTCTCCATGACCTCTCATTCTCCACTCTGTGATATCATAGCCCACTCTATGACTTCATGTTACCAGATGATCAATTGTCTCCACCAGGTGAGCTGACACCTCGAGCTTGTTCTCCACAACCCCAGGCCTGTGGAAACCACACAATGCCCATTGTGTGAGAAGGGGAACTGGAAGTTCAGCAGCCTCAGTGTCCTCCCAGCTCAGCCAGACCCACTGGAACACTGGGGTCCACAACCACCAGGGACCACCAGAGAGACCTCCAGAAGAGAAGAACACATGGGTATAGGGGATGGGAAATATGTTAATGATTTTTGGGAAATGATTATCATATGTAAGTTTAGTCCAGGAAAATCAATGAATATGTGTGCAAAACAGAGAAAATAAAGAGAAACTTTCCTGCACTCAGCCTGCGTGGCTTTGGGAGGAGCTCTCCCCTGTGCATCCAGCTGAATAAAGAATGTTGATTCTTAATGCTATCTATACTGGTTTTAAGGAGTTTTCTGTTTTACTGAATTTTTGGTAACACTCCCACTGGCAAGGAAAGCTCTGTCTGCTGCTGTTCACAAACAGAGAAGGGCTGGTGGCAGATGTGGGGCTCGGAGGCTGCCTGGGACAGAGTGACCATGAAATAATCAAGTTTTCAATGTTGTTGAAAGGAGGGGCAGCAAGAAAACTTCTACACTGGAATTAGGAAGGGCAGACTTTGGCCTATTTAGGATGCAGATTTGGGGGGTACCAAATCAGGTTCTGATTTTTTTGAAGGGGAAACAGCCCTTAAAAACCAACGGGTCCAGGAAGGATGGACACATTTCAAGAAAGTAATCTTAAGGGGGAAGGAGCAGCCTGTCCCAGTGTGGCAAAAGATGAGCTAATGAGGAAAATGACTGGCCTGGCTGTCCATGGAGCTTTTGTGGGAACTCAGGGGAAAAAAGAGAGAGCATCAACTTTGGACAAAAGTTCAGGCAACGTAGGAAATGTTTAAGGATCTTGCTAGGTCATGCAGAAAGAAAAGCTGAGAGGTGAAAGATCAATTAGAGCTTAACCTGGCTACTTCTGTGAAAAACAGTAGAATGTGTTTCTACAAATAAATTTTTAGCAAAATATGGGATAAGGAGAACCTCTACTCTTTTTTTGACACAGTGTAGAATATAGTCACTAAAGATAAGGAAAGGCTGAGCTGCTTAATACCTTGTATGTCTCAATGTTCAATATTAGGGCAGGCTGTCCTCAGGACAAGCGCTCTCCTGAGCTGGTAGGTGGGCACAGGGAGCAGAACAACCCCCTGTATTTCAGGAGGAACAAGCTGCTGACCTGCTGAGCCACTCAGATGCTCACAGGTGTATGGGATTGGATGGAATCCATCCTAGGGGGATGAGGGAGCTGGTGGGTGAGCTCCCCAGGCTGCTCTCCAACATTTACCATCAGTCCTGGCTCAGTGGGGAGGTTCCAGAGCACTCGAGGTTCCAGTGTGAGCCCATCCCCAAGAAGGGCTGGAAGGAGGATCTGGGGAACTCCAGACCTGTCAGCCTGAACTGAGTGCCTGGCAAAGTTATGGAACAGATCACCCTGAGTGCCATCCCAGGGCACCCATGGGATGGCCGAAGGATCAGAGCCAGCCAGCATGGATTTGGGGGTGGCAGGTCCTGCCTGACCAACCTGATTTTCTTTTTATGACCAGGTGACCCACCTATGGATGCAGGAAATGCTGTGGATGTTGTGTGCCTGGACTTCAAAGCCTTTAAAATCATGAGCCACAGAATTCCCTGGAAAAACTGCAGCCCATGGCTTGGACATGTTCACCCCTCCCAGGGTAAAGAGCTGGCTGGAGGCTGGGCCCAGAGAGTGGTGGGGATGGTGCTGCACCCAGCTGGTGTCCAGGCACTGGTGCTGTTCCCCCGGGATCTGTGCTGGGCCCAGTCCTGTTTAATATCTTCACTGGTGATCTGGGTGAGGGGATCGAGTCCACCATTCACAAATTGCAGATGGCACCAAGCTGGGTGTGAGTGTGGATCTGCTGGAGGGCAGGACAAGAAGATACAGCCTTAAGCTGTACCAGGCAAGGTTCAGGCTGGACAATAAGGAGTTCTTCACAGAAAGGGTGAGTGGGCATTGGAATAGGCTGGCCAGGGGGGAGGTGGCAGAGTCACTGTCCCTCTCCAGTGGCACTTAGTGGCATGATCTGGGTGACAAGGCACTATTAGGGTATTGGTTGGGCCTGATGATCCCAAAGGTCTTTTCCAGCCTATTTGATTCTGTCATTCTGTGATAATTGGGACGTGCTGGGGCCATTGTGACATTGCAGGGCCTATGGAACTAAGAGGACCGTGGTGACACCATGCAGGCCCACAGAACCAGGGGTCCACTGTGGTGCTCTGGGGCCAAAAGGAGCCAGGGAGTGCACTGTGATACTCTGGGTCCTCGTGGAACCACAGAGGCCATTGTGACACTGCAGGGCCTTGTGTAACCAAGGGGTTTCACCATTTTGACACTGCAAAATCAAGGAGACCATAGGGACACTCCACGGCTTTTCTGACACTGCGGGGGCCCATGGAACCAAGGGGCTCCTGTGAAACTGCAGCACCAAAGAGAACATTGTGACACTGTGTAGCCCCATGGAACCAAGGAGTCCATTGTCATATTTTGGGGCCCCATGAAACCTAGGACACCATTTTCTCTGCATGGTCACATGGATCCAAGGAGACCAGTGTGACAGTGCAGGGCCTGGTGTGACCAAGAGGCCTTTGTGACACTGAGGGGCCCCATGCAACCAAGGACATCTTTCCAGATGTCACCAAACGTGGTGTGAGTGTTGATCTGCTGGAGGGTAGGAGGGCTCTGCACAGTGCCTGGGACAGGCTGGATCCAGGGCCCAAATCCAAAAAGGTGAGGTTTAGGAAGACCGAGTGCTGGGTCGTGTACTTTGGCCACAACAACCCCTGCAGTGCTGCAGGCTGGGGACAGAGTGGCTGGACACCAGCCAGGCAGAAAGGCACCTGCAGGGACTAATGGACAGAAGGCTGGACATGAGAGAGCAGTGTGTCCAGGTGGGCAAGAAGGCCATTGGCTCCTGGCCTGTATCAGGAATGGTGTGGCCAGCAGGAGCAGAGCAGTGATTCTTCCCCTGTGTTCGGCATTGGTTGGGCAGCCCCTCGAGTGCTGTGTCCAGTTCTGGGCCACCTGGGGTGGGCAATTAGAAGAAATGTGAAGCAGGGGGCATAAAGCAAGCAAATGTAAAGCAAAGGAAATTCTCAGGGCACTTTGGGGGTGGCTGCCAGGAAGCCCTGGCTCTGAGCAACAGCGTCTGCAGTGGGACAGGAAACTCCCAGCTGATGGGAACAAACTTTCTGGCTGACTGCACAGGCCACAACAAATCTGAGTGGTTTCCCTGGTGTCCCCCAGCCCTTGCTGGCCCCAGGGGCTGATGGCATTTGTGCTCCCTCAGGTTCATGTCCCCACAGCAACAGCATGGGGGTGCTCCCCCTGCTCTGTGCAGTGCAAACAGGGGCTGCTGAGCCAGTGCTGCTGTGTCTGTGCCTGCAAGGATGGGGCACCTGTGTGAGCTGGGGAGAGGCCAGGGCTGCAGAGGGGGGATGTTGTTGGCAGCTCCATCAGGACGCTATGGGACGCTGCCCTGGGCTGTGCAGCGCACTGGGGATGGACCAGCCCCTGCTCTGCTGCTCCTTCCCATCTGCCCCAGGGCCCTTGCAGAGCCCCAGCCATGCTGTTTGCCCCCAGCCTGCCCATGGCCAGCCTGGGGCTACTCACGGGGCTTTTCTATGCTGAGCATTGGTCTGGGTGTGTTCTTGAGAGAGCCTGGGCAAGGAGCCTGGAGCCTCCAGGGCCTGGCCTGAGGTGTCAGCGCTGCCCAGCAGTGCCCATGGCCTGTCCTGCTGCAGCCCCGGCACTGCCATCCCCAGGGCTGTGCCCGGCCATGAGAGCACTCAGGCCCTGCAGCAACACCAGGGCCACCAGGGCAGCGGGGCAGGGCCACAGCAGCAGCACTGGCAACACCAAGTGCTGCTGCTGCTGGGCACAGCTGCTGGGCCAGCACTGATCTGCCCCAGCTCTGCACACAGACATTGCTGCTGCAGCTCCAGAAAAGGCAACAAAAGGACATCTCTGCAGAAAACACTGCTGGGAGATCCTTTAGTTCATTTAAAGCCACCAAGAGCACAGCCCCTCGTTCACACAGTCTGTGGCCACAGGGAAGGTGGAGAGAAACCAAATGGGAAATGGCAGAAAAAATGACACGTCTTTGTGGATAGAATAAAAAAATAATGTAAAGAAAACAAACTTGCACACCTTAGCCAATAAGAAGCATCAAAGATTATTTTATTACAAGTGATTTGCAGAAATTGGCCAGCAGTTTAATGTTCCCGAAACCATCCAGTCATCAGTCTCCACACTTCAGCCTTGAGCTCCTGGTTCCATAGGCTGTAGATGAGGGGGTTCAGGGCTGGAGGCACCACTGAGTACAGAACGGACAGGGCCAGATCCAGGGATGGGGAGGACATGAATGGGGGCTTCAAGTGGGCAAACACGACAGTGCTGAGGAAGAAGGAGACCATAGCCAGGTGAGGGAGGCAGGTGGAAAAGGCTTTGTGCCGTCCCTGCTCAGAGGAGATCCTCAGCACAGCCCTGAAGATCTGCACATAGGAGAAAACAATGAACACAAGACAGCCAACTCCTAGACAGGCACTAACAGCAAGAAGGCCCTGTTCCCTGAGGTAGGATTTGGAGCAGGAGAGCTTGAGGATCTGCGGGATTTCACAGAAGAACTGGCTCAGGGCATTGCCATGGCACAGGGGCAGGGACAACATATTGGCTGTGAGCATGAGGGCATTGAGAAAGGCACTGGCCCAGGCAGCTGTTGCCATGTGGGCACAAGCTCTGCTGCCCAGGAGGGTCCCATAGTGCAGGGGTTTGCAGATGGACACGTAGCGGTCGTAGCACATGACAGTCAGGAGATAGTATGCAGCTCCAATGAAGAACAGAAAGAAAAAGAGCTGTGCAGCACATCCTTTGTAGGAGATGTTCCTGGTGTCCCAGAGGGAATTGTGCATGGCTTTGGGGACAGTGGTGCAGATGGAGCCCAGGTCGCTGAGGGCCAGGTTGAGCAGGAAGAAGAACATGGGCGTGTGCAGGTGGTGGCCGCAGGCTACGGCGCTGATGATGAGGCCGTTGCCCAGGAGGGCAGCCAGGGAGATGCCCAGCAAGAGGCAGAAGTGCAGGAGCTGCAGCTGTCACGTGTCTGCCAATGCCAGCAGGAGGAAAAGTCTAATGGAGCTGCTGTTGGACATTTGCTGTTGCTGGGCACGGGGACCTGCTCATGCAGAAAAGGACTGTGAAGAGTTGGAAGAGATTCCTGTAACCAAAATCAAAGCCATTTCCTATACACCCACCCCTGGAACACACCGATATGGTCTTTAGTATTTTCAACATCTGAGGTTTTCTTTATAAACTCCCCAATGTTTTTCCTGGTATTCTTGGATATCAGGAAACCCTAAGCATTTCTACTTGACTCAGGGAGAACCGCGCAATTTCTGGGAGGCAAAGTGATGAGTGGAGACTGAGGAGAGATGGTCTGTCATTCTGACCTGTTCCGAGTTTCCTTGGGCTTTAACCTTTCTCTGGTGGAATATGATCACCTTCCCATGCTTCCCCTACAATGTCACCAGGCACTGCTGAGAGCAGATGGATCCACCACAGCCCAGATCCACATTTGTAGCCAAGGACTCACATTGCTCATTTCAGCAATCCAATAGCAGCATTTTCAGTGTCACAACACCTCTGCCTTTCCCCATCAATCTTATAACTTTCAGATGCTCTAGGACAGGTTTGAGCCCTGGATTGGAGCTCCCAGCCTGGACTGAAATCTCAGGGACACTTCCAAGTGTCCTTATGATGGCTTTGGATGAAGGGAGATGCAGCTCCTTCCCTGGCTGCACTGACAGCACTGCCCAGAGCCGGGCACTGGGGACAGCGTCACCCTGAGCCAGCTGTGCCCCCTGCCAGAGCCCCCAGGGCTGGGCAGCTGCTCCCAGCCCTGCGCTCTGCAGAGGGAACGGGGCCCAGGGCTGCAGAGCTGCCCCACAGCTCTGCTGCAGCTCTGCCTGCACAGGAGGGGCTGCACGCCTTGGAGCCCTGGCCCTGAGGGCAGAGGCTGAGCTGGGGCACAGGAAGGAGGGGGCTTGTTCAGAGGGAGGGGCTGCACTGGTGGGGATCCTGTGGGCATCTCTAAACTCTCCCTGCCACAGCATTGCTGGATATTGTTTTCTCTCATTTCCTGATCTTCTCTCTGCTTCCTGCAGATTTTCTTCCTGCAGGTGTTTCCCTGTGCCTGATCTCTCCCTGCCACCACTCACAGACCCCAAATATCTGTGCACTCCCCTTGGCCTGACAGAACCCTGCCTGTTTGCAGGGCACTGGCTTGAGGCAGGTTCTCTTTGCAGCTTGGAGAAAGGACAGCTCAGACTGACCCTGATGGGTCCAGCAAAGGTGATGTTGGTGCTGTCCATGGGCAGAGTGGCTGCAAGCACATTAGGGATCTCCTGTGAACCTATTGATTGCTAAAAGTAACACTTCAGATGTTTCTGGCATTTGTCAGAATTAATAATAATAATTCATAAGCAAGCTTTAATATTTATCTCCTCTTGGCTACCATTCTCCAATAGTAGGAAACTGAATACCTACTTAGTTATTATAAAAGTCCTCATTTTTGTTAAATTCATTTTTTTGGAAATATTCTATGACTGATCAGAACCCCTCAGCATGCCAGACCTTAATAAGCATTTCACCTCCCCTGCACCAGAATTGCCCAGAGTTGTACTCACAGTGTCTGTAGGCATTGGGTTGTTCCACCTTTAGGAGATGGCTCCAGGAGCTGCAGCTGCATTGTCCTGCAGCCAGAGGTTCCTGTGCTAACGGCTGGCAGTCATTCTTCCCCAGGCACTTCTCAGCACCTTCCCAGCCCTGACTGATTTAAGCTCTCTGTGCCTCTGTGCTGTGCCCCGGGTGGCTTCAGGCAGTGCCCCAGCCCTGCTGGGCTGGCAGAAGAGCTGCTCATCAAGAGAAATGTGCTTTTGAAGCTCTTCTTTGTTACCAGGAGCTGCCTCTGTGCCAGGAGCCCAGCCCAGCTCAGCAGCACAGACACAGAAGAACTTTAATGAGCCTCTGGGGCTTTGTGCTGAGGCCCTGAACACCATTCCCTGAGAGGGAGCTGAAGAAACCTCTCCAGAACTCCAAGGCAGAATCCAACTCCAAACTTTCTTGGACTTTTAATGGGTCCCAATGAGGGACACAACTGAGAAAGTGTCCCCAGGCCCCAGGCAGAGCAGAGAACTGGAGGCAGTGATGACAGGTGGGGACAGAGAGAATCCAAGTCCTGGGGTCCTGAGGCACAGCAGGGTCTTTGCCACCAAGGGCTGTGATGAGGCACCTTGCCCTGAGGCACTGGGGCCTTCTGGCACAGCCCCAGCCAGGCTGGGCCCTGTCAGCCCCTTGTCCTGCCCTCAGCATCCCCCGCTAGCCCACATCCCAGTGGCCTCAAGGATCTGCTGGAAGGAGTCCCTGGGGAGCCTTGTTCAACAATGGCCCTTGGAGCTCCTTCATGCTCCCAGGGATTGCAGGTTTTTCAAAGAACATTTTTGTTTTGCTTTTGCCTTGGATTTTCTGAGAGGTTTGTGTAATCATTGCCTCCAAATATCTGCTGTAATTAGTCCCTGGAGAGGCTTTGTGAGTAACAGCACTCAATGGGGCTCATTAATACTTCAGGGTACTTCATTTATTTTAAGGTACTTGGTGTTTCCCTTTTGATACAGACTCTGTGTGAAGTTTGTGCAATCGTGGCCCCAATTATCTGCTTTAACAAGTCCCTTGAGAGCTTTGTACAAGCACTCAGTGGGGCTCATTAATGGCTTTAGATACTCAAGGTTTTTAATGTACTTTATGGATTTAAGAATACTTCTAGGTACTTTTAAGGATTTTCTTTCCCACACAAAGTCTCTGAGAGGTTTTTGTGCCTTCTGGACCTCCAGTTCTCTCCTCCAAGGAGTCCATGAGGAGCCTGTGTTGGGTATCTTCCCTCTTTCTGTTTTACAACAAAGACAGAACTGAAAGAATTTTGTAAGATGTTCTAAAAGCATCTAAACAAACATGAGACAATTAACAATACAACAACAACTAGGAAAATTAAATGTCCTGATTTAGCTCGACATCATCCAACCCTTTATACCCTTGGACTGGAAGAGTTTATTGAACCAGTCTTTGTTTTCCACTTGAAGCTTCTTGAACCCTTCCTTCAGTACCTGAATGCTCTTGTAGATTGACTAGCTGTGGATGGAGAGGTTCATGCAACACATGCCCTCAGAGTCTACACAGCCATGGCAATGTGCCCAGAGTAAAAATTCTATCGCTGTCCTGCAAGGTGGCATGTCTGATGTCTCTATATCTTAGAGCAGGCCACTCAATGTGAGGGAGGTAGCATTGGTTTGCTTACTAACAGGCACCCAACATGGTCTAATTTTCCTAAAGCTTTAGCTGCAGCCACCCAAGGTAGTCTAAATTGGGGCTGCTACCATCCGATACCTGGATTAAAGCTTTCAAAGCCATCTCTTTGATATCATCCAATACTTCTCTGAGGATACCTGCTGCTTGATCATCTGGTAGGTTGTGTAGTCCTTCTCCAGCTGGATGGTTGATTGTCAGTTCTGCCCTTGCCTCATTATTAGCATAATCTGCTATTAATTGATTTAGTAAGCACTTCCATCCCCCTTCCCACAGGGTGTATCCTGTAGGTGGCAACAACATGGTCATAATATATTTTAAATCATAAGAGGTTAAGATATGTGCTGTAAAAATGGCCCTCATTATGCCGTTAAAACAAGATTAAGTCCTTCCTCTGGTCTTTAGCTGCTTACATAGATCCCTGTTATCCCTGTAAACCAATGGCTGATACCTGGGATTCTGCCCCTTTCTTTCATAACATACCAGGGCAATGAGAAATTTTAGAATATTTGCCAGCCTCCTTCATTAACTGCTTCTTTCCAGATCCTTTCCCAGGGATCTTCTGGGGTTGAAGGGTGAGGTGGCTGTGAGGAGTCCAAACTGTCTTCTGGGGAGGAAGAATAACTTGGAGGAGAAACATTTGTATTAGAAATAGTGCGACTGTTGGGCTTAGTATCTTTGACCATGGGGATTACGTTTTTGCCAGAGGGTGAGGCAAAGGGCACTGCCATTTTGTCAAGTGTTGGGGAGGAAGGGCCTTGATTTAGGATGGCGGACTTCTGGGTTGGAGTTCTGGAGGCATGGCCCAAGGTGGAGGTGAAATGCTTGACAGTGGGGCATGACTCGCAGTTTTGGTGGTGGAGTCTGGAGGCTTGTTCAGGGCGGAAGAGAAGGTTGTGGTATCAGGAAGTGGAGGAGCTAAGATGAGGGAGGATGGTCGGGCTCCCAAGCCACATTCAGGCTCCTTCCATCTTGAGTCTCCAGGGCATGATGCTCCAAGACCGCACAGCCATTGCAATCTTGGACCATCCTGGAAGGACAGAGATTGGCAGGTTTGAGGGGAGGTCCTAAGTTTGGAGTGACCAACGGATTGAGTTTTCAACACACTACTTGCTGGTCAAGGGTGGTGTGGAAGATGGGAAGCATGTGGGATACAATGGGGTCCCTTTTGATCGAAAATTGTACAGTTTAACTCCCATGGAGTCCCAAAATTCAGTGGTATGGATTTCATCAGCAGAGGCATCTGGAAAATTTTTAATGATCCACCCGATTATTGATTTTAATTTGTTCTTTGAAGATATTATGTCCTGATCAGTGAGAATTAAAGCATCCATATATGCTCCTTTCTACTTTGGACATCTGGCTGCCCATTTTTCTCTCTGGGGAGCACTGGCCTATCCATCAGCTAACCCCAGCTGACGTGACTGACACAGGGAGCCCTGAATGTCATGGTCCCTGTTCAGGCACCAAATGTCCCAATGAGGGTGGCTGTGAAAAACCTCTCTGGTTCCCTGACTTCAGGGCAAGGGTGGTGAAAATGAAAAGGAGCAGGATCAATGGAGTTGCTTAAAAGGAACTTTAATAACACAGGGTGAAAAACAATACACATGGAGAAGTCGAGAACAATACAAGGGGCAGAATCCTAAGACCCGACACAAAGGAAATGCAACAACATATAAACTTGGGGTTAGAACACTCTAGAACAATAACCATATGGGAAAAACAAGTAACCAGTAAGGGAGTAAAATTTGGACAAGTTAGTATAGCAACACTTAAGGCTTATGGGGGAACTCTCAAGCTCACCCTAAGTTAAACAAATGATTCTTAGGGCTTGAAACTCATGCCCAATTCTTTTGGGGTAAAATCTGGCTGAATCTCAGTTACCGCTGGGCTAACTACCACACCGCTACTTTGCACTGGCCCCTTGGGACCAGGTGTCCAGGTTTAGAGCAAATTTGGAGGAGCATCCCCCAAAGGAGCTGCAGTGAGAAAAGCAGATCCAATCAGCCCCTCCCCCCAACTCGTCCAGGAGGAAAACAAAAATACCTCCTTGGAGAAAGGTGGAAAAAAACTGTTTAATAAACAATAAAACCAAAACAATATCAAACAATGAGACCCTTTGCCACTCTAAAAGAAATGACAAACTGAGAAAACCCCGGGTTGTAGCTCAGCTCACTCAGTCACTGATCAGTCCCTCCAGTGCTGGAATTGTCGCAATCCAGGCCCGGCCCGGTGGGCCACAGCTGCAGCTCCCAGTGCTCCCCTGGGTGTTCAGTCCAGAGCAGTTTCAAGAGGTCCAAAGAAAAAGGAAAAAAAAAAAAAAAACGGTTCAGGGAACTTTTTTGCCTCAGCTAGCTAAAAACTAACTAAAAAGCAAAAGAAGAGCTCTCTGTCCTGCTGTCTGTCTGCACACAACACAGTCGTGGAGGAGTGAGTGCAGTGTCTGAAAACAAACTGCGCACTTCTTCTCTCCCCCGCTTCACTCTCTGGAACACTCTTAAAGGTACAAAACTTATTACTCAACATAAACAGAATGAGACGATTGGGGATAGAAGAATCATATGGTCAACCCAGGACATTCCACCATTTATCCCCATATTGTCTGCTTACTACTAAAACTAATATAAATTCTAACTCTACAAGTACATACATGATACATCCATTTTACAGCTATACACAGACAATGGTAATAACATTCAGCAAACAGTGATATTTATAGAGGTTTTATCCAACAATCAGATCTCCCTGAAGTACACATCGTGTTCTTCCATCTTTTTGCATTATCCACCATGTGCAACCTGGTCCCTGAGCAAAAACAACCCCACGAATGGGTTTGTCTGTATTTTAGGCAGGATTAATCCAAACTGTCTTCCCTAATAAACCTCTGACATGTACCACTGGGACTTTGTCTCCGTCTTCTCTGTGCAAAGGCTCAGATTGGGCAGGGCCCACTCGGTTAGTAGAGCCTCGGCTGTTAACTAACCAGGTGGCTTTTGCCAGATGCTGCTCCCAGTTCTTGAAAGATCCCCCACCTAATGCTTTCATTGTGGTGTTCAAAAGTCCATTGTACCTCTCCACTTTTCCTGCAGCTGGTGCATGGTCGGGAATATGGTACACCCCCTCAATGCCATGTTCCCTAGCCCAGGTGTTGATACGGCTGTTCTTGAAATGAGTCCCGTTGTCTGACTCGATCCTCTCAGGGGTGCCATGTCTCCACAGAACTTGCTTTTCCAGGCCCAGGATGGTGTTCCGGGCTGCAGCATGAGACACAGGGTAGGTCTCCAACCATCCAGTGGTGGCTTCCGCCATGCTCAGCACGTAGCGCTTGCCCTGGCGGGTCTGGGCCAGTGTGATACAGTCAATCTGCCAGGCCTTCCCATACTTGTACTTGGACCACCGCCCACCATATCACAGGGACTTCACTTGCTTGGCCTGCTTGATGGCAGCACATGTCTCACAGTCATGGATAACCTGAGAAATACTGTTCATGGTTAAAACCACCCCTCATTCTCGTGCGCACTTATAGGTGGCATCTCTGCCTTGATAACCTGAGGCATGATAGGCCCATTGAGCTAGGAATAACTCTCCTTTATGTTCCCAGTCTAGGTCTATATTTGGCACCTCTATCTTTGCAGCCTGACCTACCTGCTCATTGTTTTGGTGCTCCTCATTGGGTCTGCTCTTGGGTACATGGGCATCTACATGGCGGACCTTCGCAGGCAGTTTCCCTACCCTGGTAGCAATGTCTTTCCACTCTTCAGTAGCCCAAATTGGTTTTCCTCTACGCTGCCAGTTAGCCTCTTTCCACCTTTCCAGCCATCCCCACAGAGCATTGGCTACCATCCATGAATCAGTATAAAGGTAGAGCTTTGGCCACTTCTCTCTCTCAGCAAAGTCCAGGGCCAGTTAAACAGCTTTGAGTTCAGCAAGTTGGCTTGATCCACCTCCTCCTTCAGTGGCCTCTGCCACCTGTCATGTGGGGCTCCATACGGCTGCTTTCCACTTCCTGTTCATTCCCACAATGCAGCACGAACCATCAGTAAAGAGAGCGTATCGGGTATCTTCTGCTGGCAGTTGGTTGTATGGTGGAGCTTCTTCAGCCCATGTCACTTCTTGCTCCCCTTCATCAGCGAGACCAAAATTTTCACCTTCTGGCCAGTTTGTAATTATTTCCAGAGGAGTTGTGCTTCAGTGCCTATTACCTCTGAGGTAGCCTGGACTCCTTCATAGGCAGCCAAGATTTCCTTCTCTGTTGGAATATAGTTGGCTTCAGACCCTCTTTAGCTACAACTCCAAAATCCTAGTGGTCAGCCTCGAGTCTCCCCAGGCACCTTCTGCCAAAGGCTCCAGGACAAGCCGTGGTTCCCGGCTGCAGAGTAGAGCATGTTCTTCACCTCTAGTCCTGTCCTGACTGGCCAAGGGCTACTGCATGAGCAATCTCCTGCTCTATCTGTGCAAAGGCTTGTTATTGCTCTGGGCCCCAGTAGAAAGTGTTCTTCTTACGGGTGACCAGGTAGAGAGGGCTCACTATCTGACTGTATTTGGGAATATGCATCCTCCAAAAACCTATGGTGCCTAGGAAAGCTTGTGTCTCCTTATTGGTGGGTGGAGACATTGCTGTGATCTTGTTGATGGCATCGGTGGGAATCTGACGCCGTCCATCTTGCTGCTTCACTCCCAGAAACTGGATCTCTCAGCCAGGTCCCTCGACTTTGCTCTTCTTGATGGCAAAGCCAGCTTTTAGGATAATCTGGATGATTTTCTCCCCTTTCTTGAACACCTCTGCTGCTTTCTTCCCCCACACAATGATGTCATCAATATATTGCAGGTGTTCTGGAGCCTCACACTTTTCCAGTGCAGCCTGTATCAGTTCATGGCAGATGGTGGGGCTGTACTTCCACCCCTGGGGCAGTCGGTTCCAGGTGTACTGCACTCACCTCCAGGTGAAAGCAAACTGAGGCCTGCATTCTGCTGCCAGAGGAATGGAGAAAAATGCATTGGCAATGTCTATAGTGGCGTACCTCTTTGCTGCCTTGGACTCCAGCTCATACTGGAGTTCCAGCATGTCTGGCACAGCAGCACTCAGGGGTGGAGTCACTTCATTCAATGCTCGATAGTCCATTGTCAATCTCCATTCTCCTTCAGATTTTCACACGGGCCAAATGGGGCTGTTGAAGGGTGAGTGGGTCTTGCTGACCACCCTTTGGCTCTCCAGGTCTCGGATCATCTTATGGATGGGGATCACAGCATCTCGAGTGGTCCTATACTGTCGTCAATGCACTATGGAAGTGGCAATTGGCACTCGTTGCTCTTCTCCCATCAGGCATCCTACTGCAGATGGATTCTCAGACAACCCAGGCAAGGTGTTCAATTGGTGGATGCCCTCTCTCTCTACAGCAGCTATTCCAAATGCCCATCTGAGTCCTTTTGGGTTTTTGAAGTACCCACTTCGAAGGTAGTCTATGCCCAAAATACATGGGGCCTCTGGGCCAGTCACAATAGGATGCTTTGTCCACTTATTTCCCGTTAGGCTCACATCAGTTTCCACCCAAGTGAAACCCTGGGATCCCCCTGTCACACCAGCAATAGAAACAGACTCTGTCCCCACATGTCTTGATGGGATTAATGTGCATTGCGCACCAGTATTGACCAAAGCTTTGTACTCTTGTGGTTCCGAATTTCCGGGCCAACGAATCCACACAGACCAAAACACACGATTTTCCCTGGCCTCTACCTGGCTAGAGGCAGGGCCCCTCTAAGCCTGGTTATCCTTCTTTCCCTGGGGGTATATTTTGGATGTTCATTCGAGGGGATCAGACATGTCATCATCATCATACCTGGCCGTTCGCCTATGGGCAACTGGAGCTGCTTTCCTTCTGGTGACTTCCTTCAGTTCATGCACCCGTCGTGCCAGAACAGCAGTAGGTCTCCTATCCCACCTTATCATGTTTTCCCCACAATCACGCAGGTAAAACCACAGCTCAGCTCGTGGGGTGTACCTTCTCTCACCATCTGGGAGATGTCTGCCTTGGATACCAGAACCTCGGATCTGTACTGCTGAAATTTGGAGAAGGTCTTCTTTAATCTCCTCTCTAAGCTTCTTGTGCTTCTCCTCTATCTTATCCTCTAAGTTCTGCAGACGTGTTTCTACCGCTGCGATTCTGGCACGTGTCGGGCCATGTACATCATCTGCATATGCTCAGAGCTTCCTTGCCATGTCAAGCACAGTCTCATCCCTCTTCATGATGGCTAAGGCAGAAGCACATTCATGTGGCCCAAGTCGTAAAAGTTTTCGCCACATCACAGTCGTGCATGGTACTAAGTCTGGGTTCCTAGTTATTACATCATCTGAGAAGACAATCTCTGCCACTGCCATTTCTCTCAGACATTGCATCCCTTGCTCTATTGTCTTTCACTGGGTTTGCTGCATATAGAGATCGTCTGCACACAGGTATCTTTCTGCTACACTTCTTAGGACCCGTTCCCAGAGGCTGTGAGAGTTAGCTGCCCTCATCATTCCTTGGTCTATGACAGGATCCTGTGACAGGGATCCCAAATGCCTGGCTTCAGTGCCATCCAGAATTGTAGCCTCGCCTGCAGCGTCCCAGAGACGGACCAGCCAACTAATTATGGATTCATCAGACCTTCAAATGTAATCCTTCCGTAGGCTACGAAGGTCCTTCAGGGAAAAGGACTCAGTATTTGCATCTGATCTTGCACCTGCTGCTTTGACTCCTGATTTTATGTCAGGAGGCATCATCATCATCCCCTGGTCGATTGGTCTTGTCTGTGCATTTCCCGCTTCTAGTGCTGGTAGCAACAGCCATGGGTTTAGTTGCTGGCTTCGAGCCTGGGCTGTTGGCTGCAGCCTGAATCACCGGGATAGTTGCTGATTTATCTCCCTGCCCCTCTGCCTCTGTCTGCTGCCCGACAGTATCGAGCAGTGTGCGATAAGCATATGCCAGGGCCCAGCTCACTGCAATGGCCTTCCTCTCCTTAGGCTCATCCTGGTACTTCTCTTTCAGATATTTCCCCACCTCAGCTGGGTTCCAAATTTGTTGATGGGGAAAAGCCCAGACTATAGGGTCAGAGAATTTCCTCAGGATTTGGCCCATATCATCCCATTTCCCACACCACTTAGGATTTTCCACACTGGGGTTTACTCCTGAGTCAGGGGTCTCATCAGCCCGTCTAGAAATCTCAGCCCTCATCCTAGAGAAGCAGCAGGCTGTATAGAGGAAGGTTACTAGATTGAATACCAGGAAGATGGTTTCTTTAACATTGAGGGGAAACTGAACATCCTTCACTAGTGATGCAACTGATTCATAGGAGAAGAAGGAAAGGAGAGGCTGAAAAACCTCATTCCCTCCTGCTCCTCCTCCAACAAACTGGATGCATAACCACAGCTATGAACCATTCATACCTGGAACAGACCCTAGCATGTTTATAAACTTCTTGCACATCATTGCCACCAAGCCCAGCAGGATAGGTACTCTGGTCACTGCCCCTCTGATGTAAAAACTACATATTAGGGGCAATACTAAAGCTATTTCTGGATAAGAAAATAAACCTAGGGACCATAGAGGTATTAAAATCTCAAAAAACCCTAGGGACCAGAAATGCATGGAAACCTTCACCCCAATAGACATTATGAATTCAAAAAGCATGGCTATTAGCTGATTTAAATGAACACAGAGTAATAGCAACAAATATGCAGTCAAAACAGGGTTTTTCCACTCTCTCGAGCCCCCAGGATGGGTGCGAATATTTGTCCTGGTTTAGGGCAAATTTGTTAAAGAATCTGCAAAGGAGGGCCCCTCCAGAAAGCAAACCCACATGGCCCCTCCCCCCAACTGGTTTGGGAAGAATTCCTCGGAGAGAGGTAGAAAGAACCTGTTTATTGACAGGCACAGCACCCCCCCAGCACACAAAATGAACAATACCAGATGACACGACTCTGAGAAAGATGACAAAATCAGAAAGTCTCTTTCGGAGGTGGTTGCTCTGTTCTCAGTCCCTCTGGCGCTGGGGCAGCTGCTGCAGCCAAACGGTGCCAACCATCGGTGTTCCCAGGCCCCAGTCCGGAGCAGGTTTGAGATGTTCAAAGAAAAGGAGAAGAGAAAGAGTCCAGGAAGGAATTTGGACTGTTTATCTAGAGCTAGCTAATAAGCAGAGGCCAAAGCAGAGCAGAAGCGAGAGCAGAAAGAGAGCAAGAAAAGCAGCAAGCCGAAAGCAAGAAGCAAAAAACAGCCCTATGTACTGCTCGTCTGTGTCCCTGATAAGAGAAATCCAAACAAAACTTCCACTCTTCAGAGATGGTCTTAAAGGCACAGAACAGATGAATGGGGATACAAGCATCATAATGTCACCCCAGGACAAGCTGTCACAAGGTGACAGGACAAGGACGGACAAAGAGAAAAATGATTGTCACATTTGACAAAGGCCCCCAGCCTGTGAAAGAGCAAAGGAGGAAGATCAAGGCAGTGAGAGGGACAGAGCACTCCCCTGACGTGGGTGCAAGTGTGACATTGTCCCCTGTGTGTGTGGCCTTCCCAGGGTGGGGGTTTACACCTGAGCCAGTTTGGGTAAGGGGGTGGTGTTCACCCCCTGAGCAGGGATTACCCCACTCTTTCAGGTTGCAATGTAAAATGTAACCAAATGCATGTTTTCAATCCCCATCTTCATCAACTGTTATAAACAGGTGGGGCAGTGTTCTTTATCTCTACCATGACTCAGCCCTGATAACGCCCTCCAGGGGAGATATCTTCTGTGAATGGGCCATTGAATGTCACTGCAGGACTGATAACATTCCATCATCCCATTGTGGGAGGCTCCACCCAGGGGGAGGATCCAACCATTCCTACCTGGATATAAGCTGAGGCTTGAAGCACCAGGAGCACCTTGCCTACTGGATTCCCAGAGGACAAGAGCTCCATAACCACCACTGGACTTTCAGAGGAAGACCAGACCCTTCTGCAGGATCACTGCTCTGACAGAATCGCGTTCATCACTCCAACAGGACTGCAGCCACCATTTAATGGGACTGCTGCCACCACCCTGACCAACAGGGTGTCAGGTTATATCCTGACTCTGTCAGTTTAAGGCAGTGTTTCTGTATCATTGTCTTGATCTAAATTTTTTTATTAAATTGTAATTCTGGTTTAGACCCTCCCCAGGTTTGCCTTACAACTAGTACAAAAAACAGTGTGCTCATCCCTTGTTTTCCTCCCTAAACAAGATTTCCCATCCCCAAACCTTTGCCAGATGGAGGAGGAGAATGCGAGGAACAGGAAGGAGCCCTGGGATACCCAGGCAGGTGAGGAGGAATTCAGTGCCCCTTTCCCTCTCTCTCCTGCTCCATCTCACAGCCCAGCACAGCCTCCAGCTGCAGGACAACCCTGCTGCCAATGTCGTCCTCCCAGGGATGCACTGGGGGAATCTCCTTCCCCTTCCCTCTGGCACGGAGGCAAATCCCATTGTCTCCTTGTCCTTCCTCCCCCAGACAAGGAACTGGGGGTGGAGACTAGGCAGGACAAATCCCCATGGCAGAACCTCAAGGAAGAGGCCATTTTGAGTGACTCCAGGGAACCGGAATCCAACAGGGAAGAAAAGCCAAAGAGATCCTGCATGAGGGTGGGCTCCAAACCCAGCACAGGATGCTCTTAGGAGGAAACACCCACCCTGAGCCAGGAAGGTGGAGAGATCTTCAGCCAGATCTCGAAGCTGGTGGTTCATGAGCAGCTTCATCATGGGGAGAAGCCCCACAAGTGCTTGGAGTGTGGGAAGAGCTTCAGGCAGAGCAGCACCCTGATCAGCCACCAGATGATCCACACCAGAGGATGGCCCTATGAGTGTGGGGAATGTGGAAGGCCTTCAGCTACCGATCCATCCTCATCATCCATCAACCCATTCACACCAGGAACAGGACCTATGAATGTCCCAAGTGTCAGAAGAGGTTTCCGACCAGCTCAAATCTCCTCCTGCACCAGCGGATTCACACCAAGCAGAGGCCCTTCCACTGCCCCGAATGCAGGATGGGCTTCAAGCAGAAATCCCACCTTGTCAGACAGTGGTGCATCCACACTGGGGAGAGGCCCTATGAGTGTCGGGAATGTGGGATGAGCTTTAGCCAGAGCTCCAACCTTATCTACCACCAGAGGACCCACAGCAGGGAACGTCCCTAAGAGTGTGGGTAATGTTGGTAGAGCTTCAGGCAGAAGTCCCACTTGATCTGCCACCTAAGGATCTACACTGGGGAGAAGCCCTACCAGTGTCCCCAGTGTGGGAAGAGCTTCTCCATGAGCTCTCACTTGACCAGACACCTATGGACGCACCGGTAAGGGAAGCTCTGCAAATGCCCCAGTTGCAGGAAGAGCTTTGTGCACCGCTCCAGCTCCACCCCCAATGGGAGGATCCACGTCAGGCAGAGCCCTGGTGGCCTACATTCCCTGTGATTTGCACTGGGAGGACACCTGGCTGGTTATCCTTTTGGTTTGGCCCCTGGCCAAATTTTCTTCTGATTTTTCTTTATCACTTAAAAACACCTGAAATAGGACTAAAATGAAAGATATTGATCAAAGACATCTTAAGTTCCATCAGTTAACAGTTACTTGAGCAGGAATTTATTGTTTTGGGGCATATTCTGGAAGATTTGTGGGTTCTTGGGGGATTTCAGGAAGTGTTCTCCATATCTTTGCACTCCAAAAGTCAAGATGGATTGATCTGTCACCTCAAAACGACTGAGTCCTACTGAAAACACCACAATCTTACCCCAAAGGGCTCAATCCAACTTCAAATTGCCTTGTTCCCACCTCAAAAAAACTCTGTCCCATACCAAAATTACTCAGTTCCATAGCCTCCAGGATGAGATGGGGTTGGAAGGAGATTGGGAGAAGTGGCATACAAATTTGAGGGTGTGGGATCAGGATTGTGTAGGTCTGGGTTTGTGTGATCTATTTTGATAGCAAATAAAACTTCCAGAATTATTGATTTCTGTCCCATTCTTTTTCCATCAATTCTGGTTTGTTTTTCAGAATGCCACCTTCTCAGCTGATTGTGTTTGTGCACTCCTTTCTCTCTTGCCTTTCTTTCCATGCTCTGTTTCTCTCTCAGTGTCTTCCTTGACCAAGGGCAGCTCCCACAAAAGACCCTGTCCTGAGTTAATTTCCAATCCACGAGCTACAACAATCATGGATGAAGTTATGAAGGCTGGCAGTGAAATATCACTGTAGGATCTTACTCCACTTGGCTTTCAGCCCTTTCTTGAGAGCTTTGTCTTCAAGGGCAGGAAAATCTTTTCCTGCCTGGGAACTGGAATTCCAGCCCCTGGGAGTGGGTGCCATGGATCCCAGAGGGGCATTCCTGAGGCTCCCAGGGTGTTGCTCCTGCCGTGCCTCCCAAGGAGCTGTGCAGGGCCAGGGGACAAGGTCCAGCAGCTCTGTTGGTTCTGCAGTGCCACAACAGCCCCTGGTTCCATGAGTTTCCCTACTGCCAAATGGGGTTCCTTGGTTCCCATTGATGTGTCACCATGGATATTTGGTGTCATGAAGTTCTTCAGTGTCACAATGGCCTCCCTCGCTCCATGAGCTTCTGCAGTGTCACAATGGCTTCCTTGGATGGGCATTGTCACCATGGACCATTGGCTCCATGCAGCCCCGCTGGGTCACCATGGACTCCTTGGTTCCAGGAGGTTCTGGGGGTGTGTCCATGGTCTCCTTGGATCCACAGTGTCACAATGGACCACTGGATCCACGTGGCCCTGCTGTGTCACCATGGCCCCTTGGTTCCATGGGACTCGAATGTCACAATTGACCACTTGCTTCCACGTGACCCCCTCACTGCAAAAAAGGGCCTCTTCGTTCCTTGAGGAACACAAAAGTTTTGTAGAAACAAGGAAAAATCCTTATTAATACACCTGGAAATATTTGTTTGCATTCAAGAGAGAGGTTAAAGGTGAGGATGGCACTAGCAGCTTCTATCTGCAACAGAGATCCAGGGAAAGGACAGGGATAGAGAATTCAGCTGGGAGACTCAGAGAATTCTGCTCCCAGAGATCATTTCTGCTCACACTGTCCCTTGGAGAAAGGTGACACCATTCCAGGCAGGCTGGACTGAGCAGGTGGTTCCTGAGTGGGGTTTGTTGTTTAGGAAACCTGCTCAGACTTTTCCATTCTTTCCTTCCCAAAAGGAAAACTTCTCCTGGGCCTGTGTGGAGGTAGAGCCCTGAGGAGAGCAGGTGGGACATGGTGCAATGGGCTGGGACATGGAGCTGCAGAGCTCAGGGTACAAGGTTCTGCTGCAGGGCACAGGGATGTCTGTGCCAGGTGGGCCATGTCAGACATGGTGAGGCTGGGGGTGAGGAGCAGCTGGTCCAAACCGGGTCAGCCCTCAAGGGGCTCATTCTTCTCTTTGCCCAGACCTCCTAAGGAGACATTCAGCATTAGGATCACCTGGGTAATGCTTCTCTCAGCTCTTCTCTGATCTGGAAAATAATAAATACTCACTTGATTAAAGAAAAAAAGTATGTGGTGCATTTTGAAATCTTCCTCCTTAGCAGAACTCCAAACTGACTCCAATCAGCTGCACAAACCCTGGAGACGGAAGGAAGGAAGGAAGGAAGGAAGGAAGGAAGGAAGGAAGGAAGGAAGGAAGGAAGGAAGGAAGGAAGGAAGGAAGGAAGGAAGGAAGGAAGGAAGGAAGGAAGGAAGGAAGGAAGGAAGGAAGGAAGGAAGGAAGGAAGGAAGGAAGGGAAGGAAGGGAAGGGAAGGAAGGGAAGGGAAGGAAGGGAAGGGAAGGGAAGGAAGGAAGGAAGGAAGGAAGGAAGGAAGGAAGGAAGGAAGGAAGGAAGGAAGGGAAGGGAAGGGAAGGGAAGGGAAGGGAAGGGAAGGGAAGGGAAGGGAAGGGAAGGGAAGGGAAGGGAAGGGAAGGGAAGGGAAGGGAAGGGAAGGGAAGGGAAGGGAAGGGAAGGGAAGGGAAGGGAAGGGAAGGGAAGGGAAGGGAAGGGAAGGGAAGGGAAGGGAAGGGAAGGGAAGGGAAGGGAAGGGAAGGGAAGGGAAGGGAAGGGAAGGGAAGGGAAGGGAAGGGAAGGGAAGGGAAGGGAAGGGAAGGGAAGGGAAGGGAAGGGAAGGGAAGGGAAGGGAAGGGAAGGGAAGGGAAGGGAAGGGAAGGGAAGGGAAGGGAAGGGAAGGGAAGGGAAGGGAAGGGAAGGGAAGGGAAGGGAAGGGAAGGGAAGGGAAGGGAAGGGAAGGGAGGGAAGGGAGGGAAGGGAGGGAAGGGAGGGAAGGGAAGGAAGGAAAGGAAGGAAGGAAGGAAGGAAGGAAGGAAGGAAGGAAGGAAGGAAGGAAGGAAGGAAGGAAGGAAGGAAGGAAGGAAGGAAGGAAGGAAGGAAGGAAGGAAGGAAGGAAGGAAGGAAGGAAGGAAGGAAGGAAGGAAGGAAGGAAGGAAGGAAGGAAGGAAGGAAGGAAGGAAGGAAGGAAGGAAGGAAGGAAGGAAGGAAGGAAGGAAGGAAGGAAGGAAGGAAGGAAGGAAGGAAGGAAGGAAGGAAGGAAGGAAGGAAGGAAGGAAGGAAGGAAGGAAGGAAGGAAGGAAGGAAGGAAGGAAGGAAGGAAGGAAGGAAGGAAGGAAGGAAGGAAGGAAGGAAGGAAGGAAGGAAGGAAGGGAAAGAAGGAAGGGAAAGAAGGAAGGGAAAGAAGGAAGGGAAAGAAGGGAAAGAAGGAAAAGAGCTCCTGAAGGCTTTCTGTAGTTTGATGATCGCCACAGTGGATTTGGGGCTGAGTCCAGGACCCTCAGGCACTGAGAGAAGGCTGAAGAAGCTGCTCAAGGAGTCAGAAGCAAAACTCCAATTCTCTTGGATCATCACTGGACCCCACTGAGAGCAGGGAGTGCCAAAGGCTCCCCAGGGACTGGTGAGAGCAGATCCTTGAGGCCAGGACTGCAGGCAGCCAAAGGCTCTGAGCAGGGAACTGCAATGCTGAGCAAGACCTGGGCTGGCTGGGGGAAGCAGAAAGGCCCAGCCCTGAGCCCAGCCTGGGCCAGCAGGGCCTGTCCCTTACTAGTGGCTCGGGGCTGTTTGTGGGGCAGGGGGATGTGAGGGGCAGCAAGGACGAATGTCATAAAACTGTGTGACACTGCAGATCCTTATGGAACCAAGGGACCAGTGGGACACTGTGGGAAGTTGTGGAACCAAGGGGATCATTGTGGCACTGTTGGAGCCCGTGGAACCAAGGGGCCAGTGTGACACTGTGGGGCCTATTGGGAACAAGAGGACATTGTGAGCCTACAAGGCTGGAACACCCCAGAACACTGAAATGCTGGGGGTAACCAAAGGTTCCTTGACTTGTGTTTAGTGCACAGGAGAAACACCAACCAGATATTGTCAACATGGGCAGATTCAAAGAATATTCTTGGTAGGAAGGGACCCACAAGAATCATCAAGTCCACCTCTTTAGTGAATGGCCCACACAGGGATTGAACCCACAGCCTCAGTGATACGAGCACCATGCAAAAACCAGCTGAGCTAAGATGTCCAAATGACACAAAATTTTACTGGCAAAATATCGACAGTCAAGGAACTTGGGCAAAGGGTTTATTACAACATCCACTTCAACATAAAACTCTTATCAAAGCATTAACTTCATTAACTTAGCCCATTTAACCTAAAGACCTTCAACCCTTAAGATGTTTAGTTACCCAAAATGTTCCAGGTAAGTAGGATTAGAAGGAGAACAAATAGAGAACATCAGAAAGACAGAAGATCCATGGAAAGACACACACATAGGTACCAACTACTCAGATTCCAACTACACCAACAGAGGAACCCCAGGAGAAACTGGGATGTAGGCCGGGGGCTGGCCTCGTGCTCTGGCTTTTAACCCCACGGGCCTTCATGGGCCCGCCCCTGGGGTGGGACTGCCAGTTGCTTGTCCAATCAGATTTAGGGTAGGCACTGGCTGGTAGTGTGTGATTGATTGACAGCTCAGCCAATCAGAGTGGGGTTGGCAGAGCATCTGCTATGTGATTGACAGCTCTGCCAGGTCAGGGCTGTGGGTGGGGTTCTGTCCCACCACAAACCAAGGCCTTACCCAGCCCTGGCCCCACATGGGTGTTCCGAGCATCCCAAGGTGTCTCGGGACATTGATCTCATCCAGCCTCTGTCAGCGACCACGGTTGCACTACGGAACCTCATGGGTCAGTTGTGACAATGCAGGTCCAAGGACACCATAGTGACACTACAGAACCTCAAAGAATCAAGGGTACTTTTGTGCAACTCAGGGGGCCCTGTGGAAGGAAGGGTCAATAATGAAACTGTGGGACCAATATATAAAAGGAACCATTGTGACACAGCGGGGCTACATGGAGACAATGGACCCTTGTGACTCTGTTGGGGCTCATGAAACCAAGAAGCCATTGTGACATTGCCAGACCTCATGGAATAATGAGACCATTGTGACAGTATGGGGCTCCATGAAATCAAAGGAACATGGAAAAAGTCTGCCTGGTTTGGCCTCCGGGAGGCTGTCTGACAGGTCCCACTGAATTTGACATGTCAAGGGTCACTTCCCATCTGACTGCGTAGCACTGGGGCTCTGTGCTTTCCTTCCTGCGGGAAAGAACTGCCTTTCTTGTCTAGGCGCCTTCACCAAAATTGGGATTCCATGTCTAAAATTCTCTATATCCAAGGGTTACTCCCAGACAAAATCTGCCCATACAGTCAAACCTGGCTAGACTTGGCCTCTGGTGACTGCCTCTCATCTGCCCCTGCACCACTGGGACTCACTTGTTTCCTTCCTATGGAGATTGTTGATTGTTGTGACACTGTGGAGGATTGTGGAACCAATGGGCCATGGTGACACTGTAGGCCCTTGTGGACCCTGTTCCACTGTAGGAACTCGTGGAACCAAGGGGAACATTTTGATCCTGCGGGGTACCATGGATCCAGGGGGCCCCTGTGACACTGTGAGGCCTTGTGGAACCAAGGGCATAATTGTGGCTCTGTTGAGCTGCATGGTCCCAAGGGGCCAGTGTGAAGCCGTGAGGCTTTGTGGAACCAAAAGAAAATTCTAGCATTTTAGGGCCTCATGGAGTCAAAGGGCCATTGTGATCCTGCGGGGCACCATGGATCCATGGAGACCATTGTGGCATTGCAAGGCCCCATGGAATCATGGAGACCATTGTGACCCTGCAGGGCCTCATGGAAGGAAGGGGACATTGTGACACTTTGGGAACTTGTGGAACCAAGGGAATCATTGTTGCACTACTGGGCCCCAATGGAACCAAGGGGCCATTGGACACAGCGAGCCTTCATGGAACCAATAGACCATTAAGATACTGGTCACTATATTGTTGCTTCGCCTTTATCTCAGGTCTTTGAATCCCAACCCTTGTACTGTGCTCGACTTCTCCATGTTAATTGTTTTTCACCCTGTTACTAAAGTTCTTTTTGGGCAACTCCATTGATCCTGCTTGTAGGATCTTTGGGGGCTAGGAGGGTTGGGACAGACAGAGACAAGAGATATCTGAAGCCAGGTCTTGGAACTTGTGGTTTATTGCAAAGGGTGTGGGTGCAGGGGCCTTGTTTGAAGCTGCCAGCCACAGCTCGGAGCAGACCCGAAAGAGGAGCTCGAAAGAGACACCCAAAATGGATGCCCAAAAGAGGAGGGGACTTCCCAATACTATACAATAAATCTTCTTCAGTGCTGCATATTCTAATTTTCACTAACCAATCTAGTACAAGATACAAATCTTATAGCATTTATATACAGCCTATAAGAATGATTACATTACCATACTGTGCCACATTTTAAACCCTAAAAACTACTCTTTGGACTCCTTCTGCCAAGCTAGTAGGGTCTGCTCTGACCCTTGGACCTGTCTGCAAGCAGAGGGTATTGTTTCATCAAAGGAAGATTACTTTCAGCTGGCCATACCATTGTTTTCCAGTTGTTCAGTAACTAAGGCTTGGTGTCTCAAAGCTTGATTTCATTTTAATCTCACTTATAGTTTCCATATTCTCAAAATCTTTTGCAGGCAATCATATTTACAAGGCTTTCCTGTCTCATCTTTCCCAGCATCTGCTTCTTTTTGTTTTCACCAACCTTGCCCTGAAGCTGGGGAACCAGAAAGGTTTGTCACAGCCACCCTCATTGCGACCTTTGCCGCCCAAACAGAGACCATGACATTTAGTCTCGTCAGAGCGGTTAGCTGATGGATAGACCAGTGCTCCCCGGGATTTTGAATTGTGTCAGGCTGGCAGATTCATCATTGTTTTGAGGGATCTCGGCCAGGATCCCCAGGGACAACGACAGTTTCACCTGTGTAGGATTGCAGGTGAGTTTAGGGAAACGCAGGACAATTATTGCCCATTTTGCCACTGTGTTTTTACAATATGCACCCAAGTCCCATTATTGATTTGGGGTGTTCCAGTGGCTGTTCCACCTAAGGTGGAGAAAGAGAAAAATGGGCAGCCGAATCTCCTAAGTAGAAAGGTACATATATGGATGCTCTAAGTTAATTCTCACTGATCATGACCAAATATCTTCAAGGAACAAATTAAAATCAATCGTGAGGTGGATCATTAAAAATTTTCCAGATGCCCCTGAGCCTGACTGTCCTCCCTCCATCTCGGCTCCTCCACTTCCTGCTACCACAACCTTCTCTTCCACCCTGAATGAACCTCCAGACTCCACCCTCAGAACTGCAGGTCACGCCTCCACTTTCAATCATTCCACCTTCAGCCTGGGCCATGCCTCCAGAATGCCAGCCCAGGGGTATGCCATCCTAAATCAAGACCCTTCCTCCCCAACACCTGACAAAATGGCAGTGCCCTTTGCCTCACCCTCCGGCAACAATATAACCCCATGGTCACAGATACTAAGCCCAACTGTCACACTATTTCTAATCCAAATGTTTCTCCTCCAAGTTATTCTTCCTCCTTAAAAAACAGTTTGGATTCCCCAGAGCCACCTTGCCCCTCAACCCCAGAAGAGCACCAGGAAAGGATCCAGAAAGAAGCAGTAAAGGAAGGAGACTGGCAAATAGTCTCGAAACTCCTCGTTGCCCCGGTATGTTATGAAAGAAGGGGGCAGAATCCCAGGTATCAACCATTGGTTTACGGGGAAGTCAAGGATCTGTGTAGAGCAGCTAACGACCATAGGAAGGACTTAACTTGTTTTAATGGACTAATGAGGCCCATGTTTACAGCACATCTCAACTTCATATGACTTAAAATATATTATGACCATGTTGTTGTCACCTACAGAATACACCCTGTGGGAAGGGGGATGGAAGTGTTTACTAAATCAATTAATAGCAGACTATGCTAATAATGAGGCAAGGGTGGAATTGACAAACAATCATCCAGCTGGAGAAGGACAACACAGCCTACCAGATGATCAAGCAGCCGGTGTCCTGAGAGAAGTATTGGATGATATCAAAGAGATGGCTTTGAAAGCTTTAATCGAGGTCTCACATCGTAGTACCCCCAATTTGGACTACCTTGGGTGGCTACAGCTAAAGCTTTAGGACAATCAAACCATCTTGGGTGCCTGTTAAGTAAGCAAAGCAATGCTACAACCTTCACATTGAGTGGCCTGCTCTCAGACATAGAGACCATCAAACATGCCACCTTGCAGAACAGCGATAGAGTTTTTACTCTGGGCACATTGCCATGGCTGTGTAGACTCTGAGGGCATATGTTGCATGAACCTCTCCATCCACAGCGAGTCAATCCACAAGAGCATTCAGGTACTGAAGGAAGGGTTGAAAAAGCTTCAAGTGGAAAACAAAGATTGGTTCAATAAACTCTTCCAATCCTGAGGACTAAAGGGTTGGATGATATCTAGCTAAAACAGGACTATTCATTCTCTTAGTGGTGGTTGTTGTGTTGTTAATTGTCCCATGTTTGTTTGGATGCTTTTAGAACATCTTACAAAATTCTTTCAGTTCCATCTTTGTTGTACAAGAGAAAAGGGGGAAGATACCCAACACAGGATCTTCATGGACTCCTTGGACGAGAGAATTGGAGGCCAGGATGGCACAAAAACCTCTCAGAGACTCAGTGTCGGAAGAAAAATCCATAAAAGTACCTAAAAGTATCCTTAAATCCATAAAGTATCTTAAAAACCTTGAGTATCTCAAAGTGCTAATGAGCCCTACTGAGTGTCAGTGCAAAGCTCTCAAAGGACTCGTTAAACCAGATAATTGGGGCCATGATTGCACAAACCTCTCACAGAGTCAGTATCAAAAGTGAAATACCAAGTACCTTAAAATAACTGAAGTACCTTGAAGTATTAATGTGTCCCACTGAGTGTTGTTACTGACAAAGCCTCTCCAGGGACTAAGTACAGCAGATAATTGGAGGCCAGGATGGCAGAGACATCTCAGAGACTCAAGGCAAAAGTCAAACCCAAAGTCCTTTCAAAAACCTGCAGTCCCTGGGAGCATTCAGGAGCCCCTAGGGCCATTGCTGAGCAAGGCTCCCCAGGGACTCCTTCCAGCAGATCCTTGAGGCCACTGGGATGTGGGGTGGGGGGATGCTGAGGGCAGGACCAGGGGCTGACAGTACCCAGCCTGGCTGGGGCTGTGCCAGGAGGCCCCAGGGCCTCAGGACAAGGTGTCTCCTCCCAGGCCTTGGTGGCACAGACCATGCTGTGCCCCAGGGCACCAAGACTTGGCTTCTCTTTGTTTCCACCTGTCATCACTGCCTCCAGTTCTCTGCTCTGCCAGGGGCCTGGGGACACTTTCTCAGCTGTGTCCCTCAGTGGGACCCATTAAAAGTCCAAGAAACTTTGCATTTGGATTCTGCCTTGGAGTTCTGGAGAGGTTTCTTTAGCTCCCTCTCAGGGACTGATGTTCAGGGCCTGACTGATGCTCAGGGCCTCTCAGAGCTCTAGAGGCTCATTAATGTCCTGGTGCTGTGTCTGTGCTGCTGAGCTGGGCTGGGCTCCTGGCACAGAGGCAGCTCCTGGTAACCAAGAAGAGCTTCAAAAGCACATTTCTCTTGATGAGCAGCTCTTCTGCCAGACCAGCAGGGCTGGGACACTGCCTGCAGCCATCCTGGGCACAGCACAGAGGCACAAAGAGCTTCAATCAGTCAGGGCTGGGAAGTCGCTGAGAAGTGCCTGGGGCAGAATGACTGCCAGCCCTTGGCACAGGAACCTCTGGCTGCAGGAAAATGCAGCTGCAGCTCCTGGAGCCATCTCCTGCAGCTGGAACATCCCAGTGCCTACAGACTCTGTGAGTACAACTCTGGGTATTTCTGGTGCAGGGGAGGTGAAATGCTCGTGAAGGTCTAAAATGCTGAGGGGATCTGATCAGTCATACAATATTTCCAAGATAATGATTTTGGCAAAAAAAAGGGACATTTTCTAATACTTTGTACTCAGTTTCCTACTAGTGGAGAATGGCAGGGAGGAGAGATAAATATTAATGCTTGATTATGAATTTTGACAAATTCCTGAGACATCCGAACTGTTACTTTAAGTGATCAATAAGTTCACAGAGATTTGGGGTCTGTGAGTGCTGACAGGGAGAGATCAGGCACAAGGGAACACTTGCAGGAGGAAAATCCCCAGGAAGCAGAGAGAAGATCAGGCAAGGAGAGAAAACAATACCCAGAGATGCTGTGGCAGGGAGAGTTTAGAGATGTGCACAGGACCCCCTCCAGTGCAGTCCCTCCCTCTGAACAAGCCCCCTCCGTCCTGTGCCCCCAGCCAAGCCTCTGTCCTTAGGGCCGGGCCTCCAATGCGTGCAGCCCCTCCTGTGCAGGCAGAGCTGCAGCAGAGCCGTGGGGCAGCTCTGCAGCCCCGGGCCCAGTTCCCTCTGCAGAGCACAGGGCTGGGAGCAGCTGCCCAGCTCTGGGGGCTCTGGCAGGGGGCACAGCTGGCTCAGGGTGATGCTGGCCCCAGTGCCCGGCTCTGGGCAATGCTGTCAGTGCAGCCAGGGAAGGAGCTGCATCTTCCTCCATCCAATGCCATCATAAGGACACTTGGAAGTGTCCCTGAGATTTCAGTCCAAGCTGGGAGCTTCAATCCCGGGTGCAAACCTGTCCTAGAGCATCTCTGAGTTATGAGATTGATGGAGAAAGGCAGAGGCGTTGTGACACTGAAAATGCTGCTGGGTTGGTGAAATGAGCAAAGCGAGTCCTTGGCTACAAATGTGGAGCTGGGCTGTGGTGGATGCATCTGCTCTCAGCAGTAGGTGCTAGCATTTTAAGGGAAACATAAGAAGGTGGTCACCTTCCACCTGAGAAAGTTTAAAGCCCAAAGAAACTCTGAACAGGTCAGAATTACAGACCATCTCTCCTCAGTCTGCATTCATCACCTTGACCCAGGGAACTCACTCTGTTCTCCCTGAGGGCCTCAGACATGCTTATGTTTGGATATCCAAAACTACCAGCAGAGACACGGGGGGAACTTATAAAGAAAACCTCAGAACTCTTAAAAATTAAAGACAATGTCTGTGTGTTACAGAGGAGGATGTATGGGAAATGGCCTTGATTTTGTCTACAGGTACCTCCCCTAAGTCTTTACTGTCCTTTCTCCATGAACAGGTCCCTGTGTGCAGCCCCAGCAAATGTCCAACAGCAGCTCCATCAGCCACTTCCTCCTGCTGTCTTTGGCGGACACACGGCAGCTGCAGCTCCTGCACTTCTGTCTCTTGCTGGGCATCTCCCTGGCTGCCCTCCTGGACAACGGCCTCATCATCAGCGCCGTAGCCTGCGGCCACCACCTGCACACGCCCATGTTCTTCTTCCTGCTCAACCTGGCCCTCACTGACCTGGGCATGACCTGCACCACTGTTCCCTAAGCCATGCACAATTCCCTCTGGGACACCAGGAACATCTCCTACACTGGATGTGCTGCTCAGCTCTTTTTCTTTGTGTTCTTCATTGGAGCAGAGTTTTATCTGCTGACCATCATGTGCTACGACCGCTACATGTCCATCTGCAAACCCCTGCACTACGGGACCCTCCTGGGCAGCAGAGCTTGTGCCCACATGGCAGCAGCTGCCTGGGCCACTGGCTCTCTCTATTCACTGCTGCACACAGCCAAAACATTTTCCCTGCCCCTATGCCATGGCAATGCCCTGGGCCAGTTCTTCTGTGAGGTGCCCCAGATCCTCAAGCTCTCCTGCTCCAAATCCCAACTCAGGGAAGTGGGACTTCTTGCTGTCAGTGCCTGTCTGGTATTCGGTTGTTTTTTGTTCATTGTTTTCTCCTATGTGCAGATCTTCAGAGCTGTGCTGAGGATCCCCTCTGAGCAGGGACGGCACAAAGCCTTTTCCACCTGACTCCCTCACCTGGGTGTGCTATCCCTGTTTATCAGCACAGCCACATTTGACTATTTGAAGCCTCCCAACATTTCCTCCCCATCCCTGGATTGGGCAGTTTCAGTTCTGTACTCAGTGGTGCCTCCAGCCCTGACCCCCTCATCTACAGCCTGAGGAACCAGGAGCTCAAGGCTGCAGTGTGGACACTGATGACTGCATGCTTTCATAAACATTAAACTGCTGGGCAATATCTGCATATAACTTGTAATCAAAGTCATCTTTGCTACTTCTTTTTTGCTTAAGTGTGGAGGTTCTTTCCCTTTGTTTTATGTTTAAATATAGTACAGAAAAAATGTCATTGTTTCTGCCATTTCCCTTTTTTTTTTTCCTCTCCAATTTGCCTGTGGCCACAGAATGTGTCAATGAGGGGCTGCACTCTGGGTGACTTTAAAGTAAATAAAGGAACACCCAGCCAAGTTTTCTGCAGAGATGCCCTTTTGTTGCCTTCTCTGGAGCTGCAGCAGCAATGTCTGTGTGCAGAGCTGGGGCAGATCAGTGCTGGCCCAGCAGCTGTGCCCAGCAGCAGCAGCACTTGGTGTTGCCAGTGCTGCTTCCATGGCCCTGCCCCGCTGCCCTGGTGGCCCTGGTGTTGCTGCAGGGCCTGAGTGCTCTCGGGGCCGGGCACAATCCTGGGGGTGGCAGTGCCGGGGCTGCAGCAGGGACAGGCCATGGGCACTGCTGGGGCAGCGCTGACGCCTCAGGCCAGGCCCTGGGGGCTCCAGGCTCCCTGCTCAGGCTCTCTCAAGAACATGCCCAGGCCAATGCTCAGCACAGAAAAGCCCCGTGAGCAGCCCCAGGCTGGCCGTGGGCACGCTGGGGGCAAACAGCATGGCTGGGGATCTGCAAGGGCCCTGGGGGAGACGGGAAGGAGCAGCAGAGCAGGGGCTGATCCATCCCCAGTGCGCTGCACAGCCCAGGGCAGTGTCCCAGAGCATCCTGATGGAGCTGCCAACAACATCCCCCCTCTGCAGCCCTGGCCTCTTCCCCAGCTCACACAGGTGCCCCATCCTTGCAGGCACAGACATGGCAGCACTGGCTCAGCAGCCCCTGTTTGCATTGCACAGAGCAGGGGGAGCACCCCCATGCTGTTGGTGTGGGGACATGAACCTGAGGGAGCACAAATGCCATCAGGCCCTGGGGCCAGCAAGGGCTGGGGGACACCAGGGAAACCACTCAGCTTTGTCTGGGCCTCTGCAGTCAGCCAGAAAGTTTGTTCCTATCAGCTGGGAGTTTCCTGTCCCACTGCAGCTGCTATTGCTCAGAGCCAGGGCTGCCTGGCAGCCACCCCCAAACTGCCCTGAGCATTTCCTTGGCTTCACCTTTACTTTCTTTACTCTTTCTGATAGAAATTTTTTCTAATTCCCCACCCAGGGGACCCAGAACTAGACACAGCATTCGAGGTGGTGCCCAACCGGTGCCCAGCACAGTGGAAGAATCCCTGCCCTGCTCCTGCTGGCCACACCATTCCTGATCCAGCCAGGAGCCATTGGCATTCTTGGCCACCTGGCCACATTGCTGCCTCATGCCCAGCCTGCTGTCCATCAGTCCCTGCAGGTCCCTTCCTGCCTGGCTGCTCTCCAGCCACTCTGTCCCCAGCCTGTAGTGCTGCAGGTGTTGTTGTGGCCAAAGTGCAGGACCCGGCATCTGGACTTGTTAAACCTCACCTTGTTGGATTTGGGCCCTGGATCCAGCCTGTCCAGGGCCCTGTGCAGAACCCTCATACCTCCATCCTCCATCAGATACACACTCACACCCAGTTTGGTGTCATCTGCAGATTTGCTGATGTTGGACACAATCCCCTCATCCAGACCATTCCATGCAGACACTGGAATCCACGCTGGCTGGCTCTGACCCCTCGGCCATCCTGTGGGTGCCCTGTGATGGCACTCAGGGTGATCTGTTCCATAACCTTGCCGGGCACCCAGGTCAGGCTGACAGGCCTGGAGTTCCCCAGCTCCTCCTTCCAGCCCTTCTTGGGGATGGGCTCACACTGGCACCTCCAGCCCTCTGGGACCTCCCTGGTGAGCCAGCACTGATGGTAAATGATGGAGAGCAGCTTGGGGAGCTCATCCACCAGCTCCCACATCCCCCTGGGATGGATCTCATCTCCTCCCAGAGACACCTGTGAGCATCTGAGTGGCTCAGCAGGTCCCCAGCTGCTTCCTCCTGGATTACAGGGGCTGTTCTGCTCCCTGTGCCCATCCACCAGCTCAGGAGAACACTTTTCTTGAGGACAACTTGACTTATTCTTGAAAACTGAGGCAAAGAAGGGGTTAAGTACCTTAGCCTTTCCCTCATATTTGGTAACCACATCTCCCCTAATAATGAATGGAGATTGTCCTTGTACCTTGTTTTGCCATTAATGCACTTATAGAAACATTTTTATTATTCTTCACAGATGTGACCTGGTTAAGTCTTAAGCTTTCACCTGTCTAATTTTCATTTTGCATGAGCTAACAACATCCTTAAACATATCCTGAGATACCTACCTCTCTGTCCGAAGGTGATGCATGTTCTGTTTTGTCCCAAGTTACTGCAAAAGGCCCATCACATACAGAATGTCACGTGTTGGCTAAAGCACGCCTCAGAGGAGGAAAATACAAGAGTCTATAAATTAAAAGAGGGAAAGCAAGCTAGTAAAGTAAAAGAAGAAGAGGCTGGGAAGGCTAACAAAAATTGGGACCTCCTTGACCACTTACTTCACCCTACCCTTGCAGTACCTCAAATCCTTCCTCCAATTCTTCTTGCTGTGGACGCAGTTCCTCCTCCTCTCCCAGCTGTCATTCCTTTACCTCCTCCTCTCCCAGCTCTCATTCCTTTACCACCTCCTCTCCCAGTTATACCTCCAACACCTTCCCCTCTACCCTCTCTTTACTCTCTTTACCCTTCACTACTGTTCCCTTACCTCTGCCATCTCATGCACCCCTTATTCACCAGCAAGTTCCTGCTCTGCCTCCCCCAGCACAAATGAGAAGCCAAAAAACATCTCAGAATCTCATGCCCAAGAGTGAAGTTAACCAGTCAGCCTCCACAGCTGATGTTGTAACACCCGGTCCAAAGTGGGTAAAGTGGAAAAATTGTTCCCCCTCATAGAAGTTCCCATGGGTGGGGTGGCCAGTGAGATTGGATTTGTAAATGCTCCCTTGACTGCATCCAAATTTAGGAATTTTAAGAAAGAATTGCAAAATTTAGTGGAAGACCCAGTAGGAATAGCAAATCAAATTAATCCATTTTTAGCCCCCAATATTTATACATGGGGAGAATTGAACTCCACCTTTAACATCCTATTTTCCCCAGAAAAGACTCGATTAATAAGAACTGCAGGAATGAAAATTTGGGGGCAAGAAACCAACCCAGGCCCCCAGGTGACAAAAAAAAATGCCTTTAGGGGAGCCTAGCTGGGACTCTAATCAAGAAGAGGGGAGAAGGAACATGAGAGATTACAGGTCCCTGATGACCAGAGGGATAAAAGAATCAGTCCCTAGAGGGAGTAATACCAGGTTAGCATTGGATGGCACCCAGGAAAAAGATGAGACCCCAGCACCATGTCTTAATAGGCTAAAGCAAAACTTCCAGATTTACTCTGATGTTGACCCAGATAGCCCAGAAGGCCAATCTTGGGTTCCCTGCAGTCGGGGATGACCCCAAGAATCCTTTTTTCTCAGCCTGATGTTTCCAAGAAGGAGTCTGAATTCTTCGGCTCTGGTTTCCAAGGTTGTTTATTGTTTCTTATCTAAAACATTTTTTCTCTGGCCTGCCGAGATGTTTTTAGCAGATCAGACAGAGGCACACTCCCCATCCCAGGGCTGGTGTCTACATTTTATACTATGAACTACGTGTACTTTATTTATCATTATTTCCCAATACCTATCATCTATGTTAGACAGTCTACTTCTACTCTAAACCAATCCTAAAATGCCACCATCACCAAGAACATGGAGACTAAGAAGAAGGAAGAAGAATAGGACAACACCCAAGTCCCTCCATTTTGCCTCCTAGACCTCTATATAAAAATCCCCAAAATACCATTTTATACCCTGTGACAGATTCATTATCATTCTACTTAAATTTTGTGACTTATAATTCTTCATACAAGGGTGGTAATTTGCTCCATGGGTTAAGATCAAAATCCCAGGCATCTTTGGCTTCCTGCCAGGACTCCCCAGCCCCCTGCCAGGGATCCCCAGCCCCCTGCCAGGGGCACATGTCCTCCAGGGCACCCAGAGGTGTGTCCTGGGTTCCGACAGGCCAAGTCCTTCCCAAGGTACAATTTGTCACTACATCCTGGCAAGATATCAGATGGAAGTTAGAAAGAATAGAGGACTGGCAGGAAAAAAGTATTATTGAACTGCTGTGAGAACCCATAATGTATATATAGGAAGAGAAGAAGAAAAGACAAAAAATAAAAATTAAAATTATGGCAGCCATAGCCAGAGAAAGTGTGGGAGCCAGTAGAAATACAGGCCAGTAGAACCACTTAGAAGAGACAAAGGTTTTATTGGACCAAAAGGGGCGAGGGCTCTACTCAGTGACAAATATTGTTACTACTGTGGAGAGAAAGGACACCTAAAGAGAAATTGTAAGAAACTCCAATTAGATGAAGCCATAGCCTGGGAGCAAGAAACTCTAGAGAAAAACTTAAGAAGAGATGAGAGGTATGCAGAATAAGTTCTATGCCCTGGAGAACTGAATGAATCATCTAGAAGAGCCCTTAGTAAATTTTGAGATTGGTCCCCAGAATGATGAATTTGAATTTTTAGTTGATACCAGAGCAGACAAGTCATGTGTGACTAAAATACCAACAGGAATCACGGTTGGTAAAAAGGTCTGCAAAGTACAATGGGCCAAAGGAGAATCATTTGAGGCCCAGATTATAGAAGATGTAGAAATTAGATGAAATTCAATAGAGTGTCGAGCTAAGTTCATTTACATCCCCCCGAGTGAGGTTGTAATTTATTAGGACATGATTTACAAATCAAATTGAGAACTGGAGTAATCCCAAAAGAAGGAAAAATGGTAGTACAAATAATGGTCTTAACAAAGGGAGACATAGATGAAATCAACCCAAATGTGTGGGCAGAGGGGGGAAAATTGGTTGTTTGAATAGTTCACCAGTAGAAGTAGAGCTGCAGAAAGACATCTCCCCCAGTTGGGTAAGGCAGTATCCAATTTCCTCAGAGGGAAAGAAAGGATTAGCCCCAGTAATTGACCAGCTATTAAAGGAAGGATTTTAGCACCATGCATGTCTCCACATAATACTCCCATACTAGCATTGAGAAAAGCTGATGGAAGTTAACGATTAGCACAAGATTCAAGAGAAGTTAATAAAAGAATGCTTGCAAGGCACCTGGTAGTACAAAACCCTTAAACACATTTAAGCCAAGTACCTGAGGAGCATGCATGGTTGTCAGTCGTGGATTTAAAGGATGACTTCTGGGCCTGTCCCCTGGCTGAAGAGTGCCGGAACTGGTTTGCCTTTGAATGGGAGGACATTGAAAAGAAAAGAAAACAGCAACTAAGGTGGACAGGTCTTCCCCAGGGGTTTAGAGAATCCTCAAATCTCTTTGGCAAGCTCTAGAAGAACTCCTAGAACAGTTTAAACCTGAGAATGGGTAAATATTTTACAATATGTTGATGGTTTACTTGCATCAGAGGGAGAACAAGACAAAGTTAGAAGTTCTAGCATAAAGTTCCTAAATTTCTTAGGGGAAAAAAGCCTAAAAGTATCACAAAAGAAACTGCAATTTGTGAAACAAGAAGTAACAGATCTAGGACATATAATCACCCAAGGGTATAAAAGGTCAAGCTCCAAGAGAATGTTGGGAATTCTGTCCATCCCTGCCCCAAAGACCAAAAGAGACGTTAGAAAATTACTAGGTTTGTTTGGGCATTGCAGATTATAGCTTGATCAGTATAATAAGAGTGTTAAATTTCCATATGGCAAATTGAATGAATCAGAGCCTGTAACCTGGACCTCAAATGACGAGGAACAGCTTCGGAATCTGAAAACTAAATTTTCTTCTGGCCCTGTACTGAGCCTACCAGACCTTATAAAGAACTTTGACGTATTTGTAAACGCGGAAGAGGGGACAGCTTGTGGAGTCCTTACACAGGACTGGGGAGGATGCAGAAAGCCGGTCGCATCTCTCTCCAAGTTACCAGATCCAGTAGCCAGAGGGTGGCCAGCCTGTGTGCAAGTGATAGAGGCAACACCCACGCTAACAGAAGACACACAGAAACTAACCTGAAAGGGGAAGATCCGGGTTCATACCCCACACGATGTAAAAGCTGTTTTAAGTCACAAGGCCCCTCAGGGGCTAACCAACTCCCAAATACTAAACCATGAAATAATACTAAAAACTACCAAGGGCCTCGAATTAGTCACTTCAAAATGTTTAAATCCAGCCCAGTTCCTCACGGGAGAGTTGTTAACAGACCTGGAGCATGATTGTTTACAAATGATTGAAATGCAAACTATAGTGAGAGAAGATGTAGAAGATGGATCCCTCCCATATAGGAGAATTTTATTTACAGATGGATCATCATGAACTCTGGCCAGTAAACAGGTCTCACGGTATGCAACCATAGATGGGCAGAACATGCAAGTTGAGGAAATGGGAAAGCTACCCTCAAATTGGTCTGCCCAGTGCTGTGAAATCTGTGCCCTGAAGAGAGGGCTAGATTTACTAGAAAAAGATAAAGGAACAGTCTATATCGACTCCCAGTACGCAGTCGGAATTGTCCATACATTTGGAAAAATATGGGAAGAACAGGGGTACCTAAATTCTAAAGGCAAAAATTTAATACATTAAGAGCTAAGAAAATTAGTACTAGAGTTCCTAAGGAAACCAATAGAGATAGCCAAAGGTCACATAGAAGGACATCAAAAAGGGGACACCCTTGAAATAAAGGGAAATCATTTAGCTGTTCAAGTAGTGAAAGAAGTAGCTTTGGAACAGGAAAGTCCAGTTAAAATTCTTAAGATAGAGGGAACACCTAGTAGAGAAAGAAAAGAGGAAAGACCCATCTTTGACGAGAACGAATTAAGAGAGTTAGAAAAGATGAGAGGACAGCAAAAAGAAAATGGAGAATGGTGGACCCCTGATGGATGGCAAATTTTAAATAAAGTTCTAGCCCGAAAGGTGATGACAGAGTTACACGAGTTGACCCATTGGGGAATACAAGGATTATGTGACCCCTTTCCAAGGGATCAAATGTGCATAGGAGTACCTAACATAGCAAAGGCAGTTACCAAGGGATGTTTAACTTGCCAAAAAATCAATCAGAAGTTAATGGGAAGAGTACTGTCTGATCTGGGGGATGAGAGTTGTCCTTGCGGCCATTCCAAAGCGTGCAGGTAGACATCACAGAAATGTCCCCTGTCCAGGGACACAGACACTTATTAGTGACCGTGGATCACCTCACCCATTGGGTAGAGGCGTTCCTGACCAAAACAGAGACAGCCCAAGCAGCCACAAAAGCAATTCTAGAAAACATCATTCCCCAATATGGGTTGATAAATAATCTTGATTCTGACCGAGGTCCACATTTTGCTGCCAAAGTCTTACAACAAGTTGTTGAAGCCCTGGGAATGAAATGGAGGTTGCACAACCCATTGGCATCCCCAGAGCTCCAGAAGAGTAGAAAGAATGAATAAAACCATCAAAAACACGTTAACTAAATTAGTTACAGAAACCCAGATGAATTGGCTTAAATGTCTACCCTTAGCACTGTTACAAATTAGAACAAGGCCTCGAACAGGTATAAGAGTCTCACCTTATGAAATGATGTTTGGACTCCCCTTCTTGACAAGCCTGTATAGCTCGGGAATTTATCCAGAAGGAGAGACAGCCACCCAAAAATAGGTAAAGGCCATAGGAAGGAGATTCAAAGATCTGAGGAAAAAGGGTTATCTCCCTCAAACCTCTCCCTTAGACACTAAGGGACATAACATCAAGCCAGGAGACTGGGTGTTAGTTAAATCATGGAACTCTGCACCTTTAACCTCTAAGTTTGAAGGCCCTTTTCAGGTCCTACTCACCACCAATACAGCCATATGACCCAAGAGAAGGGGTGGACACATATAACCCAGACTGAAGGACCTGTACCACCTCCCACTGAAGAGTCAAAACAAACCACATCCCCTACTAAGTCTTCTAATGAATGGATTGTGACCAGTCACGGAGACATCCTAAAGCTTACCCTCCAGAGGAGACCTAAAGACTATTAGAGACTGTCTATAGTAAAAAAATTGTTCAGAACTGTTTAAATAATCAAAACTTGTTAAGAACTGTTAAAAATTGCAGTTAATGTTATTTATATTTTACTTTTGAGTTTGAAAAGCAGATATTTTCCTTTTGCATTTATTATTAGTTAGTGTTTATTAATGAATGTACAGTATTTAGTTTGTGTTGGAGCCTTTGTTTGTTTTGGTGTCTATTGTGATTTTATAGGATTAGGCATTAGAGTAAATACCTCGTTATTTGTTTGGAGTATTTTTTCTATAATTTTGGATACCGATAATTCTTAAAGTCATCTGACCATTGAGTTCAAGGTTTTTAGGTCATGTTTTTGTGTGAAAAAGTTTAAATACCCCAGTGAACTCCAATCTTAGTGTACAAAGCAATATCCTATAAAACATCCATCAGGGCAAAAATAAATTAGTAAAGAAAAGTCAAATGTGTTGACACTGAGAGAATAAAAAACTCTGTACTAAAACCAATGAGCTGTTCTGTAGGAGAAAAGCATAACTAGGAGGCAAGGCTGGGTGAGTCTACAGTCTGCCTAAAAACAGCCACTCCAATCACTGGGTGCAGCTCAGTAGTTGTAGAGTTTAGGGGAATGCCTCATACCAGACTCCTGGGAATGCTCTTACTGATCTTACTGGTTAACATCACGCTGGGAAGTCAGAAGAGCCCATGTGCTAAATGTTACTACCCCCTTTACAGAGGGGAAGAAACCAGATCTTTAATACGAGTACATAAAAATTTAAACCTAAACTGTGTCAACCTCTCTCTGTTAGCAACCTGTCAAGGGCACCGGAAGACTTACTGGATTTCACAAAATATAGAATGACTGCAATGACTGCTTGGGAAGCGTCCTATAGGAGATGCTTGGCTTTGCTTTGAACGTAAGTCCAATCAAAAAGGCACAGCAGACTTAATAAAAGAGAAAGAAGTAACAACTTTAGTAAATGAGAAAGAAGACCTGGAAACATCTCGTGGGAAAAACTTGTTCATAGATTTAGTGGAAAAGATCAGTAAAGAGTTAAATGTTACTAATTGCTGGATCTGTGGAAATACACAAATGGCCAAAGTCTGGCCTTGGGAAGGGATCAGCTTAAGACCAATAGATATCTTAAAATGGACAAAAACAAGACAAAAGGTACAAGCTATTGGACAAATAGGAACAGAATGGTGGGAATTAAAGTCTAAAATTATTGGAGAAGAGCAGTGTATATCAAGGAAAGGGAAAATGTATGAATTTATAAAACCCCAGTAGGAGAAATGCCCTGTAAGAGATATTTAAAAATAAAACATCCAGTAGCTGGGTAGGTCCCTAGAGAACCCAATAAATACTGGAAGTATTATTAATTATCTATATAATGGAAATATTATTTATTATTCATATACTGGAAGTAGTATTTGCTAAATTAGAAATAATAAAATTATTCATTTTAAAAAATATTATTAATTAAATAATAATAAGTAATATCACCTTATTAAAAATAATTATTTTAACAGTAAAAAATAATAATATTATATATTACAACACATATTATTAAAATATATTATTAATAAATAATATAATATATTATATAATTTATAGTATAACTATTAATTAATATTATATTACCGTATATTATTATAATATTACAATATATATTATTATAATATTGAAATAATAATTAATAGTATAAAATTAAAATATATAATTATTCATAATAAAAATAATATATATTATATGCTATATAATTTTATAGAGTGTAATGTAATATAATAAAAAATTAATAATTTATATATTATATATTATATATTATATATAATGTATAATGTATTATATATTATATGTTATATGTTATATGTTATATATTATTTATTGTAAATTATTTATTATGTTAATATTATATATTATATATTAGATAATATAGAGAAATATAATAGTATATATTATATTTTAATTTATTATTTATATTATGTTATTATTTTCTTTTATTATTATTATTCCTTTTTTTTTTTCTTTTTTTAAATAATAGATACTGAAAATCCCTTGGGAAGAAAGAAACGGTGTGTCCCTACCGAGAAGGAAAAGGAATAAATCAAGGAATAAATCAAGGAATAAACCCATTCTGGGAAGTGAGAGAAATATCCAAATACTGGGAATTTCCAATGACTCTCAGTGATGCTTCTTGGAAAGTTCCAGAAAACCTCGTTTGGATATGTGGGAATGTGGCTTACACTGAATTACCCGGGGAGTGGAGCAGCACTTGCACTATCAGAATTATTAAACCGTCATTTTTCTTACTCCCAAAAGAGTCTGGATTGAACCAAGGGGTCCCAGTATATGATGATTTGAACAAATCTAGCTGACCAAAAAGAAACTTAATTTAAATTGGAGGAACACAGACATGGAAAAACACATTATGGAACACCCAGGAAATAATTTGCACTCATGGATCGGCGACCCGGGCTCAAGATGGGTCCTGGGGACACCGGACCCCAATTTATACGGGGGTTAAATCAGATTCTGAGATTACAGAGAGGACTCGAGATGGTATCGAACTGAGCCTCTCTAGCTTTAGACCACATAAATGATCAACTGTCCCAGACTAGAACTGCGGTGTATCAAATCAGACTAGCAGTAGATTATTTATTATTTGTGGAAAATTTAACTCCCCCAGTGCTGCTTAGAAATGGATGACTGCAGTGAAGTCATTAGAAATATCTCAAAGGAAATCCGGAAGTTATGTTGGAACACAAGAGTGGACCCCTACATTCGATACCAGCTGGTGGGACAATTTCTGGTCAGTAAAAGGAAACTGGTGGGAAAAACCAGCCTTTTTCATCATATGTGAAATTGCTAGTTTGATCCTCCTACCTTGCATGCTCCCCTGTATAATCCGAGTTGTAACATCTGCTGTACAAGCAAGTGTAATGATACCAAGAGAGCTTAATAAGAAAGAAGTAAAAGTAATCATGATAATGAATGATCAAGAACATCAAGATGCCAAGCAAATTCACAACCAATTTAAAAAATTTTACTTTCAAGAAGTATTTGCTAATTGATGCATGCTTGAGCCCAACTGAACAATTAGAGGGGGAAATTGTAGAGAATACATTGTTAAGGGAGTTGATATAAAGTTCATTGTTAAAGAAGTTAATATAAAGTTCCAACGTTAATTATAGATTGTTTGTTGAGTGTTTAATAGTTATGTCTAGTTCCAATATTAGGTAAAGGATTTATAATTATGTTAATCCCCTCACTGTCAGGTGTTCCCCCCACTGCTCCTGTTAGCGTTCAGAAGCACACAATCACGACAATGATTCTATGCAGGTGCTTTTATTGAAGAGCTCTGGGTGTCAGGGGTACAAACACAAATCTGTCTCCGACATGCATTCAGGATGAACATGTTTTTATATTCAATCCTCATGTAACTTTCATGTTCATTATTAAACTTATATTGTTCTATTGTATACATAGATTTCATCCAAGCATGGGCTCCTCGTGGCTCCCCTTTAAATTTCTGAAATAGTTTCTCATGATTCTTTGTATGATTATACAATAATTATATTTAATTAATAAACAATCATCACATCTAACAATTACATCATTTATCATATACTGCTTACGCAGGTACAATTTCACATGATGTGGCAAACACAAATTCTAACATTTTCAGAGTCTATTTTAAACATTTTCCAGGGCCCCACTAAGTCTAGCTTCTTTCTAATTCCCCAAATTTCATGATTTTAAAACCTTTTACTGTCACTCCCGCTCATCTAAGATGGCGAACCACCTGACACCATAAAGAAGAGGATTATGTCATAATAACCAAATATGAAAATGCCATAAGACCTAGCAGAAAAGAATGACCTAACGAAAACCCCAAGAACAACAAGCCACCATGCAAATGAAGAATTAAAATAACACCTCTAACCAAAGAAAACATAACCATGGTCAGAGCTTTTTGCCTTTGTCACCCGAACCAGAACAGGCCAAGAGCAGTGGAGGGACCATGGACCTGAAACCAACAGTGCCTACCCAGAGACTCTTGAAAGGAGAGAAAACCCAGCCAAGCCAGGCCTTGCTCAGCACTGCAGTTCCCTGCTCAGAGCCTTGGGCTCCCTGCAATCCTGCCCTCAAGGATCTGCTCTCACCAGGCCCTGGGCAGCCTTTGGCAATCCCTGCCCTCCCTGGGGCCCAGCCATGCTCCAAGGCACTTGGAGTTTTGCTGCTGACTCCTTGAGCAGCTTCTCCATCCTTCTCTGTATGCCTGAGGCTCCTGGAGCCAGCCCCAAATCCAGCGTGGGGCTGATTAAAATACAGAAAGCCCTCGGGAGCTCTTTGTCCCCCTTCCATTATCTTCCAGTCTCCAGGGCTTGTGCAGGGATTGAAGTCGGTTTGGAGTTCTCTTCAGGAGGGAGATTCCAAACTGCACATCAGGATTTTTGGTTTTAGTCAAGGAAATATTTTTTTATTTTTATTTCAGAGAAGAGGGGACAGAAGCATTCCTCAGGTGATCCTGATGCTGAATGTCTCCTTAGGAGGTCTGGGCAGGGAGAAGAATGAGCCCCTTGCAGGCTGAGCCTGTTTGGACAAGCTGCTCCTCACCCCAAACCTCACCATATCTCACATCACAAAACATGAAAAAAATTTAAGTATTTTTCCTTCTAAATAAAATTTAATTAATTAACAAAATTATACTTATATTATTCTAATTGTGATAGTATTATTCAATATTTTACTACCTAATTTTTATATTTATATTTAAAAATCAATACTATTTTAGCAACCAAAAACTTATTTCTCATTAGTTCAAAGTAAACACCATACGGTTCATTAATTAATTAACCTTTATTGGCTATTTATTTCTTCCTCTTTATGGTAACTAATAATATTTGTAGTCCTTTTGGCACCATTTTTATAAACTTTTTCTCTAAAAGGGTCAAGGGGCGGCACTTTGGGGTCCCTGGAGACATTTCTGGGGCACATTTGGGGCAGTTTTGGGTCTGGGGAGGGAATTCAGAGAGAACTTGAGGGTCTGGAGGACACTTGGGGGAGCCGGGTGGGCACTTGGAGGGGCACTCAGGGATCCCGAGGGACAGTTCAGGGTCCGGGGCAGCACTTGGGGGTCCAGGGGGGCCCTTGGAGGTCAGGGAGGGGAATTTGGGGCCCTTCGGGGTCCGGGCGGGCCCTTGGGGGAAGCTCTGACGGGGCTCTCTGGGGCGCGGGGGGTGATGGGAGTTGTATGCGCAGGTATCATACGATTTAATGGGGCCGCAGAGCATCACGGGAGTTCTAGGCGCAGCTGCAATGGCTCTCGGTGGAGGCGCGGGGCATTATGGGAGATGAAGTCTCGGCTTGAATAGGACCAGAGTTGCGCTGCGGAGCATTATGGGATCTGTAGTCCCCGAAGTGGCTCGATCACGATGTTTGGGGGTTCGGGACGGCTGTTAGGGGACACTTTGGCGTCCGAGCCGCGACTTGAAACCCGCACGGGAACTTAAAAAAATCGGGAGTCCTTGCGGGGAGCTCGGGGAGATCTAACCGTGCTCTTTACGGCGCGGGTCACGGCAGGAGTTTTAGGCGCGGGACTGTTCTGAGGGGCTCTGGGGCCGCAGGGGATGAGAGGAGATGAATTTCCACAAGTGGCTGTACCGAGCATCTGAGGGGTTGGGAGCATTCAGGGGGTCCGGGACGCTTTCGGGGGCTCCCGAATGGGCGGTGAGGGGGCACTGAGGGATCGTGGAGGGTCTGGGGAACACTGATGGGACAGATGGGGGCGGATCCTGGGAGGGTACTGTGGAGCGCGGGGCATGACGGGCGTTGTAGTCCCGGCTACATTGGAACCTAATGGGGCCGCGGGGTGTGATGGGAGTTGTATGCAAAGAGAAAATACGGCGCCTTTTTGGGCACCGGCCCTAGACCCGGATTCCTAGTGATGATTGGCTGGGAACGGTGATGGGTGGGAGCCTCGGCAAATGGGATATGGTGGAGGCGGGAACAGCCAAATCACCCTCCTACAGTCCTTCCAGGGACAGTCCAGTCCATTCCCAGTACAGACCAATATAACCCCACTAAAGCCCATTTCATTCCAAGTAGAACCCAGTTCAACCCCAGTGTCCCTCCAATCCCTCCCAGTGCAGCCCTGTCCGTCCCAATACACCTGAGTTCATTCCCAGTCGTTCCCAGTTCTTCCCAACCTGATCCATATGATGCCCCAGTGTCCCCAGTTTTCTCCGAAATGCCACCAGTGTCCTCAGGTTGTCTCAGTCCTCCCCAGTGTCACTCCCAGTATGTCCCAGTGTCTCCCACAGCGTTCCCAGTGTTCCCCAGTAGGTCCCAGTCCTCCCCAGTGTTTCCAAGGACAGTTTCATTTCTCTCAGTGGCCGTGGCAGCCAAACCCAGCAGTGGGGTCAGTGCAGTGCCCATGGCCACAGCCCCTTGCAGGGGCCCAGTGCAGCTTGGGCTGATGATCCACCCTCACAGCTGGCCCAGGGCAGTTCAGCAGTGCCTTTGGTGGCACCTGGGACTGGCACACACCTGAGCAGTGTGTCTGTTTGCAGTGAGAAACTCAGCAGTTTCAGATTGCTGCAAAAAACCCCAAAAATGTGAAAACCCCTCTTAGGCTGGGTGCAGCCAGCTCTCCAAGCACAGCAGGGCCCAGGGCAGTGAGGACAGACAGGATGGGGCTGGGCAATGTGGAGCAAGGTTGTCCACACTGGGTCAGAGCTCCAGGCACGGCTTCTGTGAGCAGGCCAAAGCTGCTGAGGAGAGACCCTGGGTCAATGTCAATCACAGAATGCTGCAATCACCTCTGCTCTAATGAGAAATTTAATCAAAGACACCCTTTAAAATAGGAATGTATATTTTGTTACTGCTCTTTGAAATCTTTCTCCGTAACTGGACTAGGAAAACTTTAATGAGCCTCTCAGGGCTTTGCTGTTGTTTACATCAGACTCAGTCTTTGAGAGTCAATAACACAAAGTTAAATTTAAACTCCAAATTTTCTTGAAGTTTTAATGGCTCCCACTGAGGGACACGACTGGAAAGTGTCCCCAGGTTCCAGTTAGAGCAGAACACTGGAGGCAGTGATGACAGCTGGAGACAAACAAGGCAAAGGTGTCTGTGGTGCTGAGCAAAGCTGGATGTGTTTGAGGAATGCAAAGGGCCAAGGCCTGAGCCCCAGCCCCTGGCCAGGCAGATCCTGTCCCTCCCTCCTTGCTCAGGGCTCTTCCCGGGATGGGCACTGGCATGTGGGCATGTGCAATGGCAAGGGCAGGAGCATGGGGCGGCCCCTGCCAGGCTGCTGAGCAGGGACAAGGAGGCAATGAGGCCCCAGCCCTGCAAGGGTCACTTGTCTCCTGCTCCTGCCTCAGGCCCAGGCCCAGCAGCCATGGCCAAAGTGCTGCCCAAGTTGGCTCTGTCAGGGCTGTCTTGCAGCTGCTGCCCATCCCTGTGCCCTGGGCAGCCCAGGCTGTTCCACGGTGTCCCTGCCCTGCGCCTCTGTCCCTGCAGGCTGTCGGCATCCCCCGGCTGCCCCACCTGGCTGGGCCCTTCCTTTGCTGACAGCTCTGCTTCCTGCCTGCCTCTGCCTGCCCACACAAAGCCTTGGGCTGATACCAAAAGGGTTAATTCAGTTTTTACTGTGCCTGTGAACTTTCAGCACAGGAACAAGGCATGCAGGGGCTGCTTTCCCAGCAGGAATGGGTGGAAGAGAAGAAGACATCTGGCTCAAGGGTGCAGGGATTGAGAAAACAAGGAGTGAATCTGGGAATTTGGGGTTGGTTTTATGGAAATGGGTAAATTGTAATTCACATTTAGTGGCTGTATATAAGCAACTCACTGGTAGAATTACATATCCATGTGAGGTTTGGAGTTATCCCTCACAAGAGCGCTGGCTTGAATAAATGACACCCTCTGAAATGGCAAATTCATGTACAGGCACAAAGCAGCTCTGTGCTCAGTGGAGTGGAGACTGAGGAAAGCAGAGGAGACCTGGGAGGGATTGAAGGGAGGTTTCAGAGATGGTGGATCCTTTTGGCACAATACAGAACAGCCAGAGAAAGAAAGAATTAATGCAAGGGGCAGATAGGGAAAACAGACAGGACCCAAAGAGAAAGGAATTTTCCTGCCAGGGCAGGGCTGTAGTGCAGCATGTCCCCCAGCAGGAGCCTTTGTGTGGGCAGGCAGAGGCAGGCAGTCGTGGCCCTCAGTAGGAGCCATAAAACTTCAAGAAAATTTGGAGTTTAAATTTAACTTTGAGTTGTTGAGAAGTTTTTTGAAGACACTCTCAAGGACTGAGTCTGATGTAAACAACACCAAAGCCTGAGAGGGTCATTAAAGTTTTCCTAGTCCAGTTACGGAGAAAGATTTCAAAGAGCAGTAACAAAATATACATTCCTATTTTAAAGGGTGTCTTTGATTAAATTTCTCTTTAGAGCAGAGGTGATTGCAGCATTCTGTGATTGATATTGACCCAGGGTCTCTCCTCAGCAGCTCTGGCCTGCTCACAGAAGCTGTGCCTGGAGCTCTGACCCAGTGTGGACAACCTTGCTCCACATTGCCCAGCCCCATCCTGTCTGTCCTCACTGCCCTGGGCCCTGCTGTGCTTGGAGAGCTGGCTGCACCCAGCCTAAGAGGGGTTTTCACTTTTTGGACTTTTTGCAGCAATCTCAAACTGCTGAGTTTCCCCAGTGCAAACAGACACACTGCTCAGGTGTGTGCCAGCCCCAGGTGCCACCAAAGGCACTGCAGAGCTGCCCTGGGCCAGCTGTGAGGGTGGATCATCAGCCCAAGCTGCACTGGGGCCCTGCAAGGGGCTGTGGCCATGGGCACTGCACTGACCCCACTGCTGGGATTGGCTGCCACGGCCACCATGAGAAATGAAACTGTGCTTGGAAACACTGGGGAGGATTGGGACATACTGGGGACACTGGGAACGCTGTGGGAGACACTGGGACATACTGGGAGTGACCCTCAAGGATACTGGGACATACTGGGGACAGTGGGGCCATTGCGGAGAAGACTGGAGACACTGGGGCATCCTGTGGATGACATTGGGATGAACTGGGAGGGACTGGTAATAAACTCAGGTGTATTGGGAGGGACTGGGGTTGTACTGGGTTCTACTTCGGATAAACAGGGCTGTACTGGGGTTGTACTGGTCTGTACGGGGGATGAACTGGGCTGTACTGGGAGGGACTGGACAGGTTGAATGGGCTGTTCCCGCCTCGACCGCATCCCATTTGCCGAGACTCCCGCCCATCACCGCGAGCACCCAACCAGCGCCAGAGATCAGAGACTCGGGGACAGTGCCTACGGTAGCCACAACTCCCGTCATGCCCCGCGGCCCTAATGAGCCCCATTGGAGCCGGGACTACAACGCCCATCATGCCCCGCGCTCGACAGCCCCCCCCCCCCCCCCCCCGCAAGGATCCGCCACCCCTCTGTTCCTTAAGTGTCCTCCAGACCCTCCAGGATCCCTCAGTGCCCCCTCAGCGCCCATTTGGGACCCCCGCAAAAGCGTCCCCGGACCCCCTGAGTGCTCCCAACCCCACACATGCCCGGTACAGCCGCTTCTGGAAATTCATCTCCTCCACCGTGGCCCCAGAGCCCCTCAGAACACAGACCCGCGCCTAAAACTGCTGCAGTGCCCCCGCCCTAAAGAGCCCGGTTAGAGCTCCCCGAGCTCCCCCCAAGCGCTCCCGAACCGTTTACCTTCCCCCGAGGATGTCAAGTCGCGGCTCAGATGCAGAGGAGTCCGCCAAGTGCCTTCCCGGACCACCAAACAAAGCGTGGTAGCCACTTCCGGGACTACAGCGCCCATCATGCTCCGCGGCGCATGTCCAGTGCTGTTCCAGGCGGGACTTTATCTCCCGTCACACCCCGCGCCCCATTGAGAGCCTTTGCAGCTGCGCCTCGAACTCCCGTGATGCTCCACGGCCCCGTTAAACTGCATTGGACCCCCCCCCCCCCCCCCCCCCGCGCTTACAACTCCCATCAGCCCCCGCGCCCCAGCGAGCCCCGTCAGAGGAGCCCCCGAGGGGCCCGCCCGGATCCCGAAGGGCCCCAAATTCCCCTCCCTGACCTCCAAGGGCCCCCTGGACCCCCAAGTGCTGCCCCGGACCCCGAACTGTCCCTCAGAATCCCTGAGTGCCCTTCCAAGTGCCCACTCGGCTCCCCCCAAGTGTCCTCCAGACCCTCAAGTTCTCTCTGAATTCCCTCTCCAGACCCAAAACTGCCCCAAATGTGCCCCAGAAATGTCTCCAGGGACCCCAAAGTGGCCCCTTTTATCCCGTCTCTGAAAATTATAAAAAAGATAACAAAGGATTTAAAATACGACTGATTAGCATAAAGAAGGAAAAATCAATAACAACACTTCTCAATGAATTACCGTTGGGGATTGTGTTACTTAGAACTAATGACCAATAAATTTTTTGCTTGCTAAAATGCTGTGGATTTTTAAATATAAATAATAAAATTTCATATTCCAAATATAGAATAATACTATTATAAATAAGAAAAATAGTTATAATTTTCCTAATTCCATAAATTTTATTTTTAAGGGGAAATGCATAATTACTACTATGTTTTGGGATGTCAGTTTGTAAGAGATGGTCCAAGATCCCTCATCTGCCTCACAGCCGCCATCAAGGACAGAGATTGAAGGTCCCCCAAGGACTGAGACTGAGACCCTTCAAATTCTAACCCCGGGGTGCTGGCCTGACTGGAGCGGGATGTCTGCCATGGGAAGCGGGATGTTTCCCATAGGAACCAGTGCTGAAACAATGGGCCCCGCTCACTGCTGGCACCGGTTTGTGCTGTTCAGAACTGGACTGTCTGTGCCTGTTCCCAATGGATTTATTCTCCACTGTTCCCTCCATGTGCTGTCCTGCTCCCCTCCCGTCGGTAGATTATAAAAGAGCCCTGAGTTAACCAAAGACTTTGAGATTCTCCCCGACGTGACCAGACGGATCTATTGGCCCGACCACGAGGATTTCATCTCTCTGTTGGCAGCTATTCCCCCCCTCCTTTTCTCTGTCTCTCTATCCTTTATCTCCTTTCTAATCTTTCTGTTGCATCTGCTGTGGGCACTCAATCAACGGTGCATTTGTTTTGGTTAATACTGAAAGTCCCCTGCTGTGTGTCTTTGCACCCTGAGATCAGTGAAACGAGCCATCGTGACCCCCCCTTGTACCAGGGGATGGTGGCACGGCCTGATGGGGTTGCTGCCCACAGCAATGTGAACGTGATCTTCTTGGTGGCAACTGCACTGGTTCATCTGCTCTTGCTTTCAGGTCTCCCTATCCCAGAATTACCTGTGCCACCTGCCTTTCTTATATTGTGGTTCTCTGTAATTCCTTCAATAGTCTGCCCTTCCTAAGTTCACTCTTGGAATAGGGGATCATCACCTCCCCATCATAGCGAGTGCATTTGAATGTACTTGAATGCATTTTGCCTGCATTCCAAATAAGGTTCCCTGTTTTTGATTTACTGTGGAATCTCTGTTTGTCTTTTCAGCCTCTGTTGAGGCTGGGATTGAAGGTACTTGAGATGATATTTGGCGTTCAGATTCAGGTGGTTTTTGTTCCTTATCAGTGACACAGCCTCACCACCATGAGTTCTGCAGCCTTTCATCCAAGGCACAAAATGGCTCACTATCTCTTGTTACAAGGCCTGCATGGTACCAAGGAGACCATGGTGATACTGGGGATCCAAGGAGGCCGTGGTGACACCATGGACACTCATGGAACCATGGGCATTGTGACACAGCAGGGCTTCATGGAACCAAGGAGTCAATTGGGACTCTACCAAACCTCATGGAACCAAGGGCCCATTGTGACACTGGAGAACTTCAGGGAACCAAGAGCCAAGAGTCTCTTGTGGCACAGGGGGTACTCATGAAACCATGGAGACCATTTTGAAACTTCAAGGCTTGGTGGAACCAAAGGGTCACTCTGGCACTTCTGAGCCTTGGAACCAAAGGCACCACAGTGACACAGTGGGGCTCTATGGAACCATGGGGCCGTGGTGACATTGTGGAGTGTTATTGAACCAACTGTCCATGGTGGCACTGCAGGGCCTGATGGAATCATGGGCACCATTGTGACACTACAGGGCGACATGGAAGCAAGGGGCCATTGTCACACTCTGGGGACTCTTGGGATCCGAGGGCAGTTGTGATATCATGGAAATTATGGCAACTGTGGCACCATGAAACCAAGGAGACCATTGTGACCCTACAGGACCCCATGGAACTAAGGATTTATGGAACAGTGCAGGACACATGGAACCGAGGGGCCATTGTGAAGCTGTGGAACCAAAAGAGCCCATTATGACACTGTGGCCCCCATGGATCTAAAGGTCCATTTTGACATTGCAGGGCCTCATGGAATCCTGGAGACCACTGTGAAGCTTTGGGGCCTTGTTGAATTAAGTGGCCCTGCAGGGCCTGATGGAACCAATGAGACCCCATAGAACCAAGGGTTCACTGTGACCCTGTGGTACCAAGGTGTCGTGGGTTGACCCAGGCCAAATGCCAGGCATCCATGTGGGCTGTTCACTCACTCCCCTCTGCAGCTGGACAAAGAAAATTTAATAAAGGGTTTGTGGGTTGAGATAAGGACTGGGCGAGATCACTCATCAAATACTGTCCTGGGAAAAACAGGCTTAGAGATGTGAAATTCATTTATTACTAACAAAGTCAGAGCAGGAAAAGGGGAAATAAAATAAGCCCCTCACCTCTCTCCAGCTCTGCCTCCCACCCCAGCAGTGCAGGGAGACGGGGAATGGGGGTTATGGTCAGTTCATCACCCATGGCTTCTGCCCCTGCTCAGGGAGAGGAGTGGCTCCCCTGCTGCACCTTGGGTCCCTCCCCAGGGAGACAGTTCTGCAGGAGCTTCTCCCATGTGAGTCCATTTCAGGGGCAGCAGCCCTCTGCAAACTGCTGCAGTGTGAGTCCATGCCAGGGACAACAGTCCTTCCCAAACTGCTGCAGCATGGGTCACTCTTCCAGGGGGTGCATTCCTCCAGGGACAGGCTGCTCCAGCCTGGGAGCAGGGCCCCTCTCTCCATGGCTCTCCTACAGGGTGCCTGGGTCTCCAGGGCCCGGAGCACCTCCTGCCCCTCCTTCTGCACTGACCTTGATGTCTGCAGAGTTGTTCTTCTCACATGTTCTCCCTCTGCTCTCCTCTGACTGGAGTTAAAACTGTACCACAATCTCTATTTTGATTTCTTTTCCAATCTGTTATCGCAGTGGCATTGCCACCATTTGTAACTGGCCCATCCTTTGCCAGCAGCAGGTCCATCTTTGAAGCCACCAGGAACTGGCTGTGCCAGACATGGTGGAAGCTTCCAGCAGCTTCTCACAGGAGCCATCCCTGTGCCCTCCTGTGAAATACAAAGCTGTGTTTCGTGTCAGGTACATACTGGCAACATGGTATTTGTGATTGTAATATGGGTGGAAACCGACCATGGGACAGTTATAAAGACAAATTCTAATAATTACTGAGGAAAGTAAAGCATGGAAGAAGGCCTTTGAACCTATCCTTTGTTTGTGATTAACCTTTATAAGTCTTAAGTTGATTTAGGAGCATTGAATCAAAGCTTTAAGAATGTTGCTTTTTGACAGGAACTTTCTGCTTGTAGTTAAGCCTTAAAGAGTTTTGCAATAATAACCTGTTGAAGTATAATTTTAGAATATTGCTTGTAGTAAGGGTCTTTGAAACTATAGCTTTAGAATATATGAAAGGAAGCATGCTTATCTCACACTTTAACGAAACAGTGAAAAGCAGCTTGAGAAAGGAAGATGAACATCAACTCAAGGATTAATAGTTTCAACCAAGGGAAGCTGGACATCACTGTTATGATGTTTATAGTCCTTGCAATTAAAAGGTAGACCCACATCTGGATTCTGGACCTCACCATCTGGGAGATTTCTTCTTTCTTTTAGAAAGCAAACCACCACCATCTGTGGATATTCCTTTCTGGGATACATCCTGAGAAAAACTAAATCACAATAGGTATAGAATTGTTGCATAAAAATTGGGAATAGAAACTTCTGAGAAAGCTGATGAGTACCCCTATAAATACCTGTAAGCCTCAACTATCGGTGTGCAGTTGGAGGGAAAACTTCCTCCATTGTACCCAGCGCTGTATTGCTCATACTTTACCATAGTAATTAATGACTTGATTGCTGCTTGAATATTGGCCCAGTCAAGCTTCTCATTTATAACACCCCTGTGGTGGAAGCTGGGAGAGAAGAAGGGGACGCTGGTCTGTCCCTCAGGGGAGGCAGGGCTCATTTGCTAACTGCCCGTGCCTCCCAGCTGAAAACTATCAAACTCAGAGTTTTTCTGGGACACAACATTTTTCACAGGCTCTTTCACGTTTGGTCAGGGGCTTCTCGCTGGGATTTGGGGTGCCTGACTCCCCTCATGGGCGCCAGTGGCGTGGGGGATGTGGCTCCCAGAGGTGCTGCCTCTGGCCACAAGCCCAGAGGGGATGGGGGTGATGTTGAGGAGCAGAAAACAGGAACATTGGAATGTGAATCGTGGGGTTCAGTGGGGGGGTGGACAGCGAGCATCGCTCACTTGTTCTGGGGAAAGGAGACCCACAGATCCGGGATGGAGATCCCTGGGAAAGCTTCTCCTTCCCAGCTGCCAGTGTGCACTGGTGGTTCTGGGGGAAGAGGGAAAAAGCGTTCGGTCATGCCTGTTGCCGAGGCACTGGCAGCACGGTGGGGGTGGGCTGTGAGAACAAAGACCCTGCCCTGCAGGCCAGGTCTGGGCTGTTTGGCCTGCCCACCACCAGGGTTGGGGGCTTTGATCAAAAAAAAAAAAAAAAAAAAAAAAAAAGAATAAAAAGGTGGTCAGAGCTACCAGCTCAAAGTACTGGAAAGCCACGAGTCAGACTCAGCCTAAGTGATTCAAGTAAGGGCTGTGGCCAAGGCATTCCAGAATTTTTTTTTTTTTAGTTATTGGTGATTTTTCTTTAGCAGTTCTTTGTTTCAGGATTCTGCAAGTCTGTTTCAGGACCAAAAGGGATCATTCAGGGATGTCAAAGATCTACACCTTCAGTGACTGGGATTGTAACAGGGATCATACTGGGAGCAGCTGGGCCCATGCCAGGGCAGACTGCGATCACACTGAGGGAGACTGGATCACACTGGGATGGAGTAGGACCCTGCAAGGGGCAATTGAGACCACATTGGGGGAAAATGGGATATACTGGGAGTGACTGGGATCATTCTGAGGGTGACCAGGAGCAGCTCTGAGCAACTGGGATCGTGCAAGGAGCAATTGGGAGGAACTGGGAGTCACTAGGTGCATGTTGGGGGTGATTGAAAGCAACTGGACTTACACTGGGATGAACTGGATCATGCTGGAGGTGACTGGGATCATACTGGTAGTGTGAGTGCAGCTACACTGAGGCTGACTGGGAGTGGTTGTGAGCAAATGGGATCAGGCTGGAACGAACTGGGAGTGACTGGGAACCTGCTGGGAGTAACTGGAATATGCTGGGAGAGACTGAAACCACAGTGGGGGGAAATGGGAGCAACTGGAATCACATTGGATGATGATGGGAGCAGCTGTGCCTGTGCTGGGGTCATACTGGAACTGACTGCGATCATACTTGGAGTGACTTGAAAAGTATTAGGGATATCTGAGAATGACAGGGATCCTACTGGAATCTGACTGGGAGTATCTAGAAAGGTGCTGGCTGTAACCGGAACCATGGTGGAGGTGACTGGCAGCAACTGGGCGCATACTGGGAATGACAGAGGGTCACTGGGCAGGACTGGAATCATACTGGGAGGATCTGGGAGTGACTGGAGTCATACTGGGGGAGACTGGGTGCAACTGGGATCATCCTGAGAGCCACTGGGATCCTGACTGGAGGGTACTGGGAGCTACTGGGCCCATGTTAAGAGGAAAATGTGGACATATTTTCAAAAGTGGGAGCAGCTGGGATCAACTGGAAGGTACTGGAACCATGTTAAGGGGACTAAGGACACAACTGGGGCAACTGGGTTCGTACTGGGAGCAACTGGGACTACACTTTGGGCAACTGCCAGAAACTGGGATCATGCTGGAGGCAACTGGGAGGAACTGGGATCATTCTGAGCTAACCAAAACCTCACTTGGCCATCTGGGATATACTGGGAGAGTCTGTGACCAAACTGGGAGCACTGGAGCCACAGTGGGAACAGCTGGGACCATGCTGGGGGCAACTGGGAGTGAGTGGGACCATGCTGAGAGGGACTGGGACTATTCTAGGGACAACTGGGATCATACTGGCAGGAACTGGGAACAACTGGAACTATTCTGGCAGCAGCTGGGGTCATACTGGAATCACAGTGGGAGCAGCTGGGTCCATGCTGGCTGAGACTGGGATCACAATGAGGGCAACTGGAATCGTACTGGGATTTACTGGTAGTGGCTGTGGGCAACTGGAATCAGGTTGAAAGCAACTGGGGGGAAGTGGGAGTGACTGGGAGCATGCTGGGCGCGACTGGGATATACTGGGAGAGACTGGGAGGCATGAGATCATACTGGACACTACTGGGGTCCTGCTGGCATTGACAGGGAGCAACTGGGATCCCACTGGGGGTCACTGGCATCATACTGGGAGTGACTGGGATCATACTGGGATTGTAGTGGGTGTCAATGGACCCTGAATGGGGTTGCTGGGAGCTACCAGGCCCATGTTGGGAGCTGCCTGCGCACACACTGGGAGGAACTGGGAGCAACTGGGAATGACAGGATGCATGCTGGTGACAACTGGGATGTCCTGGCAGTGACTGGGATAAAACTGGGGGCAGCTGAACCACACTGAGGTAACTGGGAGTGCCTGGCAATGACTATGAGAATGTTCAGGCAACTGGGATATACTGGGAGTGCCTGAGACCATGCAGTTGGTGACTGGGACCGGACTGGGAGCCACTGGGAATGTGCTGGGGGGAACTGGGACCACACGGCGGGCAACTGGGGGCAAGTGTGAGTGACTGGGGCCCTGCTGGGAGAGACGGATCATACGGGATCTCACTGGGATCATACTGGGAGTGAGTGGGAGCAGTGTGATGGCTCCATTGATGGGGCTGGAGGCGCTCCTGGGAGGCCAGGGGGCAGTGGGACCCCCAGCACCGGCACCCTGAACCACCATTGCCGGCACCGGGAACCCCCTGCTCCCCTTATCCTGCACAGGGACCCCCCTGAATCCCCCATTCCTGGACATCAGTACCCCCTGCTCCCCTTTTCCTGGCCATCCCATGGCTCCCAGCCTCCAGACTGGCCATGGGCTTGACCCTGGGATGCCTGGAATGCCTTGGACCCCCATTCCTGCCTTTCCCAGCCCCCAGCCCCAGCTTTGTGCAAAACCAGAGACCCCCTGAACTGCCTGGGTGTCCCCACCCTGGCACCCCCTTTTTGAGAAACCCTGGACTCCTCTTTCCTGGGCTCAAGGGTCCCCTGGAACTTGCTTTTACCTCTCCACATCCCTACCCCCCATTTCCATGACCCAGAGACCCCCCTGCACCCCCATTCCTGAGAACCCAGACACCCTTTTACCCCTTTGCCCAGTACTGAGACACTCGGCTGCACCCTGTCCCTCGGCTGTGCCCTGTCCCTCAGTTGTCCCCTGTCCCTCAACTGTCCTCTGTCCCTCGGCTGTCACCCCCAGGCTAGTCCCAGTCACTTCCAGTTACACTCAGTATGATCCAGTATCATCCTGGTCACTCCCAGTATGATCCCGGTATGATCCCAGGTGTTCCCATTCACCCCTACTATACTTCCAGGCACTCCCAGTATGGTTCCAGTCCTTCCCAGTATGATTCCTGTATGACCCCAGTCACTCTCAGTATGGTGCCATTTGCCCCCAGGATGGTCCCAGTCACTCCAAGTCAACCCAGTACCATTCCAGTCACTCCCAGTATGATTCCAGTCATTCCCTAATACTCCCAGTATTATTCCAGTAACTTCCTTTATGGTTCCTCCGTGATGCAAGTCACTTCTGGTGTCTCCCAGTATATCCCAGTTGTCCCTAATGTGTTTCCACTCACTCCCAGTTGCTCCCAGTAGCTTCCAGCATGATTCCAGTTGCTCATAGCCACTCCAGCATGATTCCAGTCACTTCCTGTATATCCCAATTGCCTCAACATGGTCCCAATTGCCCTTAGCCTGCCCCCCGTCACATCCAGCGTGATCCCAGAATGATCCCAGTCATCCTCAGTGTGGTGTCAGTTGCTCCCAGTATGATCCCATTTTTCCCCAGCATGGTCCCATTTCCTCCCAGTTGCCTCTAGCACAGACCCAGTCCCTCCCAGTATGATCCTACTCTGATGCCATGATGATCCCAGCCTGGTCCCAGCATGGTTCCAATTGCTCCCAGTCTGATCCCAGTTGCTCTCAGTGGCCTCTGCCATAGACCCAGTCACTCCAAGTATGATCCCAGTATGAATGCACTCTGATACCAGTCCCCCCCAGCATGGTCCCAGTCAATCCCACTTGCCCCCAGTGTAGACTCAGTCACTGCCAGTTGCTTCAGGCACCCATGGCTGAGACTGGATTCCACCTGCAAAATTCCCTATATCCAAAGAGTGCTCCTAGACAAAATCTGCCATTCCTGAGAAGTCTGGCTGGCCTTGGCCCAGTGAGGCTCTCGCCTGCCTTCCAAACACTGGGGCTCTGTGCTTTTCTTCCTATGGAAAAGAACTGTTCTCTTCAGCCAGGTGTCCATGCCCAGAATTGGGAGTTCCACCTCCAACAGTGCCTGTTGTGACAAACGGGAGGAGATTGTTGGCTGGAAACATTTCATGTGTGGCGAGAGGAAGGGGCAGGTCCAGCCTTGCCCTGCCCTGTGACCCCAGCACTGCCCTGTCCTGTAGCCCCAATCCCCCCAGAGCCTCTATCCCAGCCCTGCAGTGTCTGCCAGTCCCTGGCACAGCACAGGCAATGCTCCACAGCCACCTCTGCAGCCCCAGCCCAGCTCCTGAGGGACCAAATGAGCCCAAGTCCCACCTGGGGGAAGGGCCCAGGAAGACCAAGGGGTATTGAAGGCTGACCACACGGCAAGCACACATCTTGACCCTGAGTCCTCTTGGAATTTCCATCTGAAATGTGCTGGAATCCAGGAGTTGGTAGCTGTGTGTGTGCTTCTCTGTATTTTCTTTTATTACTTTCTCTCTTTCTGTGTTTTCTTTTCCTTCTTCTAATTCACTCTTGTTGCAAATTTTGAGTAACTTAAAATTTAACATGCTTACAGTTTGCGAAGGTGAAGGGGCCAAGTTAATGCTTTAGGAAGTGTTTTGTGTTGATTGAATATCATATTAAACCTTTTGCCAAAGTTTCTCTGATTTTCTAAGGTTTCCAGTAAAAGCTGTTTTGTTGTTTTGAGCTCCTAAGAATCTTTTGTTGGTATTTCTCCAGTGAGTCCAACTCAGAGTACGCAAAGAATTGTAACTAATTTTAAATTGCTCCTTGAGAGAGTTGTTTAGTGGATGGGGGTCAGGGCTTGTCTGTCCTGCTTGGCCCAGCCCAGGCAGGGCTTTCCCAGCCACATTCCACACTCCATTTCCCAGCTGGAGCCGCTGCTGCCTCTGAGTTGTGCTGCCCCAGCCCCAGGGACGCTCTCCTTGTCTGCCCATTCCCCCACGGTCTCTGGGCAGGGATGGCCTCAGTGGGGGCTGCTGACATCCTCAGCACCTTGGAGGTTGCTGCTGAATTTTCCTGCTCCAGAGGCTTGTTCAGCCTTCAGCTCTTGAGTGCAGGAATTCAGTGTCCCAGGGCTCATTACCATTCAGAACACCTTAACAAGCCAAGCCTCTGGGAATAATTTGATTTCAGTTTTCAAATCATCTGTGGTTAATTTGACCCATTTCAGTAGTGTGTTCAAGCGGAATATATTCTATTTACAAAGATAATGAGAAAACTTTTCTTAGGTCCTGCTTAGGTTTTTTTTCCTGTTCATAAATCAATACGTGTGATCTCCAATTGACATTGAATCCAAGTACCTCCTCACCTCCTCATGCAGTTTGAATAAAGATGAAAATCATCACCATTCATGGCTGGCAATCAATCAGACTCTGTCCCTACCCCCACCCCACCATTTCCCCCATTCAAGCCCTGGCACTCAGAGCAGCCTTGTCCAAATCTGAGCTCCCTCCAGCCCAGGCTGCACCTGCAGCTTTCAGCTCCTTGGCTCCAACTCCCACCTGCTTTCCTTGGAGAAGGAGCTGCCTGAGACACAGAGGGATCTTCATTTCTTGTCAGCCAACAAAGCCAAGGGAAGGCACGGCTCTATCAAATGCAAAAGTCATTCCTCTGCTGGATGTTAAATCCACTTTGCACAGCAGAAAGCCTCAGAACAATGGAAAGCACCTTCTGTGCCCAGCACAGATCCCAAAGTCCCCCCAAACCCTCCCTGCCCCAATTCTGCCCAGATTTGCTCTTTGCACACACGAGTCACACACTGAAGTCAGGAGCTCTCTCCATGCCCAGAGGGAGGAGAAGAGAGAAATGGGATGAAGAGCTCTCCTGTGCAGAGCCAAGGTCCAAGTGCCCCTGCAGTGGGAGCCACAACTCAACAAACACAACAAACCACAATTGAACAAACCACAAGCCAACAAACACAAATTGAATATTTGAACAGTTTAATAACCATCACAGCTCTTCTCTCAGCTCTCTGGAATGCCCCAGCAGCATCTGACATGTCCACCATCCCCAATAGATTTTTATGCAGGAACAGTTTTAGACATAGATATAAGAAAAGATAATTCTGTGATAGATATAAAGACAATTAAGATGTCGCCTTATGTGATATTTATTTAAATTTCAGAAAGTTTGGGCAGCTCCCTGAAGCTCAAAGCATGAAACCAGTCAGTTATGAGGCACTTGAATGACCACAGAGCATCTGGTGGAGGAAATCTGTGACCAGCTGGTCTGGTGAAGAGATGTCCTTAGACGTGGCCATTTAACCAAGAGAGATGGAAGCACTTGATGGAAAAGAGAGGGATTAAATAATAGACTGATTATTGGTGACACAAGTAGATGGGAAGATCAGTATTTCTTCTCTTGCCATCAGTACACTTCCAGGAAATCCCCGTTTCTGGTGGGAAAAGGTTGCCATTCCTTAAGAGTACTCAAATTGCACAGATAGTCAATATTTGCTTGTATATTATGGAACTAACAGGTATTAAAACCTGAGCCCCTTTCCAGGCAGACATCAGTTGTGTGCCCATGAACAGGCAGTGCCACTTGTGCCCTGAGGTGCCCAGCTGGGATTGGATCACTCTGAGAGCGCCTGAGGGAGAGCAGAGCACTTTGCAAGCTGCAGGTCCCTGACAGCCCCACAAGGCTCCTGGCCCATCAACATCTGCTCTGCTCCAGTCTGAAACAGAGCCCAGCATGGTGCCGGGATCATCAACGAGCTGAGATGTGTGGTGGAAATCAATGCCCTCCCCATCCCACAGCAGCCCTGCATTTCCCTGCTCCAGCCTTGGTCTCCAGCACAGCCACGGAGACTCTTTGGGCTCTGGACTGTTCCTGCAGCCCCCAAGGGCAGCTGAGCTCTGCCTTTGGCACAGTCAGGCCTGGCCAGCACAGGCCATGCTCAGCAATTGCTTGTGTGTGCCTGGCCTTGCTGTCAGCCCCGGCAGCGGCTGCGTGGCCCCTTTGTGGCCCTGTGCTGGCCCAGCCATGGTGGCCCAGCCCCTGTGCAGGCCCAGCCCAGGCCAGGAGCACTGCGGCTGGGAACGGCCCCTGTGCCGTGGTGCCCACAGCAGCCTTGGGGCTCTGTGCCCCATGGCCTCCCTGCTGGGCAGCGTCTGCCAGCTCCTGCAGAGCCCGTGGCACCTGTGGGGCTGCACAGACAGCCCTGGCCCGGGATCTGCCGGCCTCTGGGCCAGCAGAGAGGCAGCCAGGGCCGGCCATGGCCGGGAACAGGCCCTGAGCCCCACAGGAGGATGGAGCTGGGCCAAAGCCAAACTCAGCCCAGGCCAAAGCTGGGCTCAAGCAACCAGGCCTGCCAAGGGCTGGGCACAGAGGCTGGCACTGACAAATGTCCTGGGCCCCCTCCCTGCTCTGTCCATGCCACCAAGGGCACAGAGCAGCCTCCTCTCTGGGCCACTTGCCTGTTTGCAATGCCTTGCACAGGCGCTGGCCCTGCCCCACAAGGCCTGGCCTGAGTCCTGCCCCTGCACGCTCAGCCAGGCTGAGATGGACACTGATGGTTTCCGGGCCAGGCTCTCTGAGCCCAGCCCAGCTCCCTGCAAGCTCTGCCAGCTGCCCTGAGCTCTGGGCAGCACCAAGGGCCTCTCCCCAGCCCAGCCCAGCTGGCTCTGGCCCCAGAGCTCTGCTCAGCCCAGGCTGCTCTGGGCACTGCCCCACGGCCTCAGCCCCTGGCAAGGGCACAGCAGCAGCTGCAGCTGCCACAGGACTCAGCCCCACCATGGGGGAAGGTGCTGGGCCAAGGCTAAAAGAGGCTCCCTGGGTGCCCTGCTCCCCTCGGGCTGAGGTGCTGAGAGCTCTGCAGCCCCTGCTGCCATCCCATCTGCCCGGGGCAGCACAAGAGCCGCAGCCTTGGGGCCCTCAATAGCTGCTCCTGCTCCAGGCCCAGGGCCCATCCCAGAGCTGGGGCAGCCACAAAGCTGTGCCCATTTCTGTCCATTTCTGCTCTGATGGGGATTGGTTCTCAGCCACTCGGAGTTTGATGATGAATTTTCCTCCTGCAGAGGCCTCTTCTTTCTTGAGCTCTTCAGTTCAGGAATTCACTGGAAAAGGCTCATAAACATTTGTTCAAAACACCTGAACAAGAAAAGCCACAGAGAATACTCTAGGTTTTCAATTCTTTCATGGTTAATTAGACACATTTCTGAAGTGTATTCAAACTGAATATACTGTATGAAAACAATGAAGAGAAAACTGATTTATCCTGTTAATTTTTTTTCCTGTTTATAGAGTGATTTCAGCAATGTCCAATTGATATTGACCCCAGCACCTTCTAATGCAGTCTGAATAAATATTAAAATCAAGAGCTTTAAAGCTGACGATCAGTAACGCTTTGTCCCCACCACTTACCCACCATTTCCCTCATCCAAACCCTGAGAATCCTCTGGATCAGGAACAGGTAAGATACCATCCCTGGAAATGTATAAGGAAAGACTGGATGTGGCACTCAGTGCCATGGTCTGGGTAACCAGATGATGTTGGGTTCCAGGTTGGACTTGATGCTCTCCAAGGTCTTTTGCAGCCTGGTTGATTCTCTGATGATTGTGACACTAAGCAAGGGGCCTGGTAGCACTAAGGGGACAATGGTGACACTGTGTGTGACATGGCAGCACAGAGCCAAGGGGCGACTGTGACACTGTGGGGCTGAATGGAAGCAAGGAGTCCATGGTGACAGACAGTCTGGGTCCTGCTGGAATCACAGAGACCACTGTGATCCTGCGGGGCCTTGTGGAACCAAGGGGCCATTGTGCCAGTGTGGAACCAAGGAGACCCTTGGGAGAGTGTAGGGAAAATGGAATCAAGTAGACATTGCAGCATTGCAAGGACTCTGGGAACTGAGGGAACAATTGTGACACTGTGGTGCCCCATGGAACCAAGGATCCCTGGTGACACGGCAGGATCTTGTGTTGCCAGGGCTCCATTGTGACACTAAAGCACCAAGGAATTCATTGTGGCAATCTGAGGCCTCATGGAACCAAGAGGCCACTGTGACCCTGCCTTGTGGAACCATGCAGAGCTTTGTGACGGAGCTGGACCTGGTGTCATAATGGGGCCATTGTGACACTGCAGGGCCCCATGGAAGCAAGGGGCCAGTGCAGCTCCTCAGGGAGTCCCGGAATGAAAGAAACATGTTTGACACCATGGTGGCCCTTGGGAACAAGAGGCCATTGTGACACTGTGGAACCAAGGAGAGCATTGCCGCACTGCCAGACCTCGTGGAACCAAGGATCCACTGTGACACTGCAGGGCCTTGGGGGACCATGGCACCATTGTGACACTGCAGGGCCCAAGGATCCAAGGGACTTTGTGACACCAAGGGGTCCCATGGAACCAAAGGGACATTGTGACACTGGGAGGCCTCATGGAATCATGGAGACCATTGGGACACTCGGGGCCCAATGGAACCATGGTGACACTAAGTTGTCTGGGAGTGTGGATCTGCTGGAGGGTAGGATGGCTCTGTAAAGGTTCAACAAGACCAAGTGCTGGGTCCTGCACTTTGGCCACAACAACCCCTGCAGTGCTACAGGCTGGGGACAGAGTGACAGGACAGCAGCCAGGCAGAAAGGCACCTGCAGGGACTGATGGACAGAAGACTGGACATGAGGCAGCAGAGTGCCCAGGTGGCCAAGAAGGCCAATGGCTCCTGGCCTGCATCAGGAATGGTGTGGCCAGCAGGAGCAGGGCAGGGATTCTTCCCCTGTGCTCAGCACTGGTTGGGCAGCACCTCGAGTGCTGTGTCCAGTTCTGGGTCCCCCAATTTAGGAAGGACATGGAAGGGCTGGAGCGTGTCCAGAGAAGGGCAACAAGGCTGGGGAGGAGTCTGGAGCACAAGTCATGTGAGGAGCAGCTCAGGGAGCAGCTGGGGTTGTTGATCCTGGAGAAGAGGAGGCCCAGGGCAGACAAGGTGGAGTCAGGGCACAGGTTGGACTTGATGATCTCCAAAGACTTTTTCAACCTTGCTGATTCTGGGATTCTCTGAAACCACCCTTGGAGCAGTTGCCGAATGAGCCCTGAGCCTCCTCTTCAGGAGCTCCAGCAGCCCAGGTCCCTCAGCTTCTCCTGCCAGCCCCAAAGCCCATCCTGTCAGTCCTGCAGAGCCTCTGCAGCTCCTCCTCACTGCCCAGCACAGGGAGCCCCAGAGCCAGACACAGCAGCCCAGATGTGCCCCCCTGGCCTGGGGTGCCTCTGGCAAGGGAGCAGCAGGAGGCACTGCAGGAGCCTGCAGACAATTCCTGCAGAACTTGTAGGATGATCCTGCTGCCCAATGGACGCTCCCATGGTGTCAAGTCAGGAACTGCAATGGGGAGTGGGGCCAGAGAGGAAAGGGCAAACAGGGATGGGCTGTTTGCAAGGGAGGGGACAGGGGTGGGAAATAAGAAGAAATGTGTAGCAGGAAGCGTAAAGAAAGCAAAGAAATTTGTAGCAGGAAGAGTAAAGAAAGCAAAGAGTAAAGAAAGAAAAGGAAAGTGAAGCCAAGGAAATGCTCAGGGCAGTTTGGGGGTGGCTGCCTGGCATCCCTGGCCCTGAGCAACAGCGTCTCCAGTGGGACAGGAAACTCCCAGCTGATGGGAACAAACTTTCTGGCTGACTGCAGAGGCCAGGACAAAGCTGAGTGGTTTCCCTGGTGTCCCCCAGCCCTTGCTGGCCCCAGGGCCTGATGGCATTTGTGCTCCCTCAGGTTCATGTCCCCACAGCAACAGCATGGGGGTGCTCCCCCTGCTCTGTGCAATGCAAACAGGGGCTGCTGAGCCAGTGCTGCCGTGTCTGTGCCTGCAAGGATGGGGCACCTGTGTGAGCTGGGGGAGAGGCCAGGGCTGCAGAGGGGGGATGTTGTTGGCAGCTCCATCAGGATGATCTGGGACGCTGCCCTGGGCTCTCCAGCACACTGGGGATGGATCAGCCCCTGCTCGGCTGCTCCTTCCCATCTGCCCCAGGGCCCTTGCAGAGCCCCAGCCATGCTGTTTGCCCCCAGCCTGCCCATGGCCAGCCTGGGGCTGCTCACGGGGGTTTTCTGTGCTGAGCATTGGCCTGGGTGTGTTCTTGAGACAGCCTGGGCAAGGAGCCTGGAGCCCCCAGGGCCTGGGCTGAGGTGTCAGCGCTGCCCCAGCAGTGCCCATGGCCTGTCCCTGCTGCAGCCCCAGCACTGCCACCCCCAGGGCTGTGCCCGGCCCTGAGAGCACTCAGGCCCTGCAGCAACACCAGGGCCACCAGGGCAGCGGGGCAGGGCCACGGCAGCAGCACTGGCAACACCAAATGCTGCTGCTGCTGGGCACAGCTGCTGGGCCAGACCTGATCTGCCCCCAGCTCTGCACACAGACATTGCTTTTGCAGCTCCAGAGAAGGCAACAAAAGGGCATCTCTGCAGAAAACTCAGCTGGGAGGTCCTTTAGTTCCTTTAAAGCCACCAGGAGCACAGCCCCTCATTGACACAGTCTGTGGGCTCAGGGAAGTTGGAGAGTAACAAAATGAGAAAAGGCCCAAACACTGATATTTAATTATGGACAATAAAATACACCTTAAATAGGGGGAAAAAAAACCACAACCAAACCAACAAGAAATATTCAAAATTACTTTTATTACAAGTGATTTGCAAACACTGGCCTGCAGTTTAATGTTTCTGAAAGCATCAAATCATTAGTCTCCACACTGCAGCCTTGAGCTCCTGGTTCCTCAGGCTGTAGATGAGGGGATTCAGGGCTGGAGGCACCACTGAGTACAGAACTGACAGGGCCAGATCCAGGGATGGGAAGGACATGGAGGAGGGCTTCAAGTGAGAAAAGATTAGAGTGCTGAGGAACATGGAGAGCACAGCCAGGTGAGGGAGGCAGGTGGAAAAGGCTTTGTGCCGTCCCTGCTCAGAGGGGATCCTCAGCACGGCCCTGAAGATCTGCACATAGGAGAAAACAATGAACACAAGACAGCCAACTCCTAGACAGGCACTAACAGCAAGAAGGCCCTGTTCCCTGAGGTAGGATTTGGAGCAGGAGAGCTTGAGGATCTGCGGGATTTCACAGAAGAACTGGCTCAGGGCATTGCCATGGCACAGGGGCAGGGACAACGTATTGGCTGTGAGCATGAGGGCATTGAGAAAGGCACTGGCCCAGGCAGCTGTTGCCATGTGGGCACAAGCTCTGCTGCCCAGGAGGGTCCCATAGTGCAGGGGTTTGCAGATGGACACGTAGCGGTCGTAGCACATGACAGTCAGGAGATAGTATGCAGCTCCAATGAAGAACAGAAAGAAAAAGAGCTGTGCAGCACATCCTTTGTAGGAGATAGTCCTGGTGTCCCAGAGGGAATTGTGCATGGCTTTGGGGACAGTGGTGCAGATGGAGCCCAGGTCGCTGAGGGCCAGGTTGAGCAGGAAGAAGAACATGGGCGTGTGCAGGTGGTGGCCGCAGGCTACGGCGCTGATGATGAGGCCGTTGCCCAGGAGGGCAGCCAGGGAGATGCCCAGCAAGAGGCAGAAGTGCAGGAGCTGCAGCTGCCGCGTGTCTGCCAATGCCAACAGGAGGAAGTGCCTGATGGAGCTGCTGTTGGACATTTGCTGGGGCTGCACACAGGGACCTGTTCATGGAGAAAGGACAGTAAAGACTTTGGGGAGGTACCTGTAAACAAAATCAAGGCCATTTCCCATACATCCTCCTCTGTAACACACAGACATTGTCTTTAATTTTTAAGAGTTCTGAGGTTTTCTTCATAAGTTCCCCCAGTGTCTCTGCTGGTAGTTTTGGATATCAAACCATAAGAGTGTCTGAGGCCCTCAGCGAGAACAGAGTGAGTTCCCTGGGTCAAGGTGATGAATGCAGACTGAGGAGAGATGGTCTGTCATTCTGACCTGTTCAGAGTTTCTTTGGGCTTTAAAGTTTCTCAGGTGGAAGGTGAGCACATTCTTATGCTTCCCTTAAAATGCCAACACCTATTGCTGAGAGCAGATGCATCCACCACAGCCCAGCTCCACATTTGTAGCCAAGGACTCACTTTGCTCATTTCACCAACCCAGCAGCATTTTCTGTGTCACAACACCTCTGCCTTTCCCCATCAATCTCATAACTCAGAGATGCTCTAGGACAGGTTTGCACCCTGGATTGAAGCTCCCAGCTTGGACTGAAATCTCAGGGACACTTCCAAGTGTCCTTATGATGGCATTGGATGGAGGAAGATGCAGCTCCTTCCCTGGCTGCACTGACAGCATTGCCCAGAGCCGGGCTCTGGGGACAGCGTCACCCTGAGCCAGCTGTGCCCCCTGCCAGAGCCCCCAGTGCCGGGCAGCTGCTCCCAGCCCTGTGCTCTGCAGAGGGAACTGGGCCCGGGGCTGCAGAGCTGCCCCACGGCTCTGCTGCAGCTCTGCCTGCACAGGAGGGGCTGCACGCATTGGAGGCCCGGCCCTAAGGACAGAGGCTTGGCTGGGGGCACAGGAGGGAGGGGGCTTGTTCAGAGGGAGGGGCTGCACTGGAGGGGGTCCTGTGCACATCTCTAAACTCTCCCTGCCACAGCATCTCTGGGTATTGTTTTCTCTCCTTGCCTGATCTTCCCTCTGCTTCCTGGAGATTTCCCTCCTGCAGGTGTTTCCCTGTGCCTGATCACTCCTGCCAGCACTCACAGACCCCAAATCTCTGTGAACTTATCGATCACTTAAAGTAACAGTTCAGATGTCTCAGGTATTTGTCAAAAATCATAATCAACCTTTAATATTTATCTCTCCTCCCTGCCATTCTCCACTACTAGGAAACTGAGTACAAAGTATTAGAAAATGTCCTTTTTTTTGCCAAAATCATTATCTTGGAAATATTGTATGACTGATCAGAACCCCTCAGCATTTTAGACCTTCACGAGCATTTCACCTCCCCTGCACCAGAAATACCCAAAGTAGTACTCACAGGGTCTCTAGGCATTGTGATGTTCCAGCTTTAGGAGATGGCTCCAGGAGCTGCAGCTGCATTTTCCTGCAGCCAGAGGTTCCTGTGTCAAGGGCTGGCAGTGATTCTGTCCCAGGCACTTCTCAGCACCTTCCCAGCCCTGACTGATTGAAGCTCTCTGTGCCTCTGTGCTGTGCCCAGGGTGGCTGCAGGCAGTGCCCCAGCCCTGCTGGGCTGGCAGAAGAGCTGCTCATCAAGAGAAATGTGCTTTTGAAGCTCTTCTTGGTTACCAGGAGCTGCCTTTGTGCCAGGAGCCCAGCCCAGCTCGGCAGCACAGACACAGCACCAGGACATTAATGAGCCTCTGGGGCTTTGTGCTCAGGCCCTGAACATCAGTCCCTCAGAGGGAGCTGAAGAAACCTCTCCAGAACTCCAAGTCAGAATCCAACTCCAAAGTTTCTTGGACTTTTAATGGGTCCCACTGGGGGACACAACTGAGAAAGCGTCCCCAGGCCCCTGGCAGAGCAGAGAACTGGAGGCAGTGATGACAGGTGGGAACAAAGAGAAGGCAAGTCTTGGTGCCCTGGGGCACAGCAGCAGGGTCTGTGCCACCAAGGGCTGTGAGGAGACACCTTGTCCTGAGGCACTGGGGCCTCCTGGCACAGCCCCAGCCAGGCTGGGCACTGTCAGCCCCTTGTCCTGCCCTCAGCAGGCTCCCCTAGCCCACATCTCAGTGGCCTCAAGGATCTGCTGGAAGGAGTCCCTGGGGAGCCTTGCTCAGGAATAGCCCTGGGGGCTCCTGAATGCTCCCTTTAGGGACTGCAGGATTTTGAAAGGACTTTGGGTTTGGCTTTTGCCTTGAGTCTCTGAGATGTCTCTGCCATCCTGGCCTCCAATTATCTGCTGTACTTAGTCCCTGGAGAGGCTTTGTCAGTAACAACACTCAGTGGGGCTCATTAATACTACAGGGTACTTCAGTTATTTTAAGGTACTTGGTGTTTCCCTTCTGATACACACTGTGTGAGAGGTTTTACAATCATGGCCCCAATTATCTGGTTTAAAGAGTCCCTTGAGAGCTTTGCACTGACACTCAGTAGGGCTCATTAGCACTTTGAGATACTCAAGGTTTTTAAGATACTTTATGGATTTAAGGATACTTTTAGGTACTTTTATGGATTTTTCTTCCGACACTGAGTCTCTGAGACCTTTCTGTGCCATACTGGCCTCCAATTCTCTCGTCCAAGGAGTCCATGACGATCCTGTGTTGGGTATCTTCCCCCTTTTCTCTTGTACAACAAAGAAGGAACTGAAAGAATTTTGTAAGACTTTCTAAAAGCATCCAAACAAAAATGGGACAATTAACAACACAACAACAACCACTAAGAGAATGAATAGTCCTGTTTTAGATAGACATCATCCAACCCTTTAGTCCTCAGGATTGGAAGAGTTTATTGAACCAATCTTTGTTTTCCACTTGAAGCTTTTTCAACCCTTCCTTCAGTACCTGAATGCTCTTGTGGATTGACTCGCTGTGGATGGAGAGGTTCATGCAACACATGCCCTCAGAGTCTACACAGCCATGCCCATGTGCGCAGAGTAAAAACTCTATCGCTGTTCTGCAAGGTGGCATGTTTGATGGTGTCTATGTCTGAGAGCAGGCCACTCAATGTGAGGGAGTAGCATTGCTTTGCTTACTTAACAGGCACCCAAGATGGTCTGATTGTCCTAAAGCTTTAGCTGCAGCCACTCAAGGCAGTCCACATTGGGGGTGCTACCCTCCGATACCTGGATTAAAGCTTTCAAAGCCATCTCTTTGATATCATCCAATACTTCTCTCAGGACACCTGCTGCTTGGTCATCTGGTAGGCTGTGTTGTCCTTCTCCAGCTGGATGATTGTTTGTCAATTCCGCCCTTGCCTCATTATTAGCATAGTCTGCTATTAATTGATTTAATAAACACTTCCATCCCCCTTCCCACAGTGTGTATTCTGTAGGAGACAACAACATGGTCCTAATACATTTTAAATCATATGAGGTTGAGAAATGTGTTGTAAACATGGCCCTCATTAGTCCATTAAAACAAGGTAAGTCCTTCCTATGGTCTTTAGTTGCCCTACACAGATCCTTGACTTCCCCGTAAACCAATGGCTGATACCTGGGATTCTGCCCTCTTCTTTCATAACATACCGGGGCAACGAGGAGTTTTGAGACTATTTGCCAGTCTCCTTCCTTTACTGCTTCTTTCTGGATCCTTTCCTGGGCATCTTCTGGGGTTGAGGGGCAAGGTGGATCTGGGGAATCCAAACTGTTTTTTAAGGAGGAAGAATAACTTGGAGGAGAAACATTTGGATTAGAAATTGTGTGACAGTTGGGCTTAGTATTTGTGACCATGGGGTTATATTGTTGCCGGAGGGTGAGGCAAAGGGCACTGCCATTTTGTCAGGTGTTGGGGAGGAAGGGTCTTGATTTAGGATGGCATACCCCTGGGCTGGCATTCTGGAGGCATGGCCCACGCTGAAGGTGGAATGATTGAAAGTGGGGGCGTGACCTGCAGTTCTGGGGGTGGAGTCTGGAGGTTCATTCAGGGTGGAAGAGAAGGTTGTGGTAGCAGGAAATGGAGGAGCCAAGGTGGAGGGAGGACAGTCAGGCTCAGGGGCATCTGGAAAATTTTTAATGATCCACTTCACAATTGATTTTTATTTGTTCTTTGAAGATATTTGGTCATGATCAGTGAGAATTAACTTAGAGCATCCATATATGCACCTTTCTACTTTGGAGATTCGGCTGCCCATTTTTCTCTTTCTCCACCTTAGGTGGAACAGCCACTGGAACACCCCAAATCAATAATGGGACTTGGGTGCATATTGTAAAAACACAGTGGCAAAATGGGCAATAATTGTCCTGCGTTTCCCTTAACCCACCTGCAATCCTACACAGGTGAAACTGTCGTTGTCCCTGGGGATCCTGGCCGAGATCCCTCAAAACAATGATGAATCTGCCAGCCTGACACAATCCAAAATCCTGGGGAGCACTGGTCTATCCATCAGCTAACCACTCCGACGAGACTAAATGTCAGGGTCTCTGTTTGGGCAGCAAAGGTCGCAATGAGGGTGGCTGTGACAAACCTTTCTGGTTCCCCAGCTTCAGGGCAAGGGTGGTGAAAACGAAAAGAAGCAGATGTTGGGGAAGATGAGACAGGAAAGCCTTATAAATATGATTGCCTGGCAAAAGATTTTGAGAATATGGAAACTATAAGTGAGATTAAAATGAAATCAAGCTTTGAGACACCAAGCCTTAGTTACTGAACAACTGGAAAACAATGGTATGGCCAGCTGAAAGTAATCTTCCTTTGATGAAACAATACCCTCTCCTTGCAGACAGATCTAAGGGTCAGAGCAGACCCTACTAGCTTGGCAGAAGAAGTCCAAAGAGTTGTTTTTAGGGTTTAAAATGTAGCACAGTATGGTAATGTAATCATTCTTATAGGCTGTATATAAATGCTATCAGATTTGTATCTTGTACTAGATTGGTTAGTGAAAATTAGAATATGCAGCACTGAAGAAGATTTATTGTATAGTATTGGGAAGTCCCCTCCTCTTTTGGGCATCCATTTTGGGTGTCTCTTTCGAGCTCCTCTTTCGGGTCTGCTCCGAGCTGTGGCTGGCAGCTTCAAACAAGGCCCCTGCACCCACACCCTTTGCAATAAACCACAAGTTCCAAGACCTGGCTTCAGATATCTCTTGTCTCTGTCCGTCCCAACCATCCTAGCCCCCAATGATCCTACAAGCAGGATCAATGGAGTTGCCCAAAAAGAACTTTAGTAACAGGGTGAAAAACAACATGGAGAAGTCAAGCACAGTACAAGAGTTGGGATTCAAAGACCTGAGATAAAGGCGAAGCAACAATATATTGACGAGTATCTTAATGGTCTATTGGTTCCATGAAGGCTCGCTGTGTCCAATGGCCCCTTGGTTCCATTGGGGCCCAGTAGTGCAACAATGATTCCCTTGGTTCCACAAGTTCCCAAAGTGTCACAATGTCCCCTTCCTTCCATGAGGCCCTGCAGGGTCACAATGGTCTCCATGATTCCATGGGGCCTTGCAATGCCACAATTTTCTCCATGGATCCACGGTGCCCTGCCGGATCCCAATGACCCTTTGGCTCCATGAGGCCCTGAAATGCTACAATTGCCTCTTGGTTCCACAAAGCCCTGTGGCTTCACATTGGCTCCTTGGGACCATACAGCCCAACAGAACCACAGTGATGTCCTTGGTTCAATGAGGCTCCACAGTGTCACAATGGTCCCTTGGATCCCTGGTACTCTGCAGTGTCACAATGTTCCCTGCATTTCAGAAGACCTCAAAGTGTCACAATGGCCCCCATAGTTCCTCAAGACTCCACAGTGTCATAATGGCCCCTTGGATCCATGGTACTCACAGTGTCACAATGATTCCCTTGGTTCCACAAGTTCCTACAGCGTAACAATGCCCTTTGGCTCCACAACCCCCCACATTGTCACAATGGTCTCCATAGAAAGGAAACAACTGAGCACCAAGGCAGATGAGAGGCAGTCACCAGAGGCCGAGTCTCGCCACACTTGACTGCATTGGCAGATTTTTTTTGGGAGAAACCCATGCATATAGGGAATTTTAGAGGTGGAATCCTAATTTCAGGCATAGAAGCCTAGACAAGAAAGAGAGCTCTTTTCCATAGGAAGGAAAGCACAGAGCCCCAGTGCTTCACAGTCAGATGAGAAGTGGCCCTTGACATGTCAAATTCAGTGGGACCTGTCAAACAGCCCCCAGGAGGCAAAGCAGGCAGACCTGTTCCATGGTTCCTTGATTTCATGGGTCCCCACACTGTCACAGTATTCTCCTTGATTCCATGAAGTCTTGCAGTGTCACAATGGCTTCTTGGTTTCATGAGCCTCAACAGAGTCACAAGGGTCCATTGGCTCCATGCAGCCCCGCTGTGTCACAATGGTTCCTTGCTTCTATGGGCCCCAGTGTTTGATTTTTGACCCTTGCATCCATACTGTCCCTGAGTTGCACAGTGGTCTCCTTGATTCCATGAGGCAACATGAGGTCACAACTGACCCTTGATTCCATGAGATTCTGTACTGTCATTGTGGTTGCTGTCAGAGGCTGGATGAGATCGATGTCCCGAGACACCTTGGGATGCTCAGAATGCCCATGTGGGGCCAGGGCCGGGTCAGGCCTTGGTTTGTGGTGGGACAGGGCTCCGCTCCCAGCCCTGGCCTGGCAGAGCTGTCAATCACACAGTTTGGGCAGTGGTAACATAGTTCTGATTGGCTGAGCTGTCAATCAATCACACACCAGGTGCTGGTGCCTACCATGGCTCTGACTGGACACGCAACTGGCAGTCTCACCCCAGGGGTGGGCCCATGAAGGAGCAGGGGGTTAAAAGCCGGGGCATGAGGGCAGTCCAGGGTCTGGATCCTGCCTTCTCCTGTGGTTACTCTCTTTGCGATGCTGGAACCCCAGCAGTTGGTACCTATGTGCATGTCGTTCTATGGATCTTCTGTCTTTCTGTTGTTCTCTCTTTCTCCTCCTTCTAATCCTACTTACCTGGAACATTTTTGGGTAACTTCACATATTAAGGGTTAAAGGATTTTAGGTTAAATGTGTGGGAATCCAAGGCACAGGGAATATTTCTCTGTCTGCTCTGAGAGGTCCTGACCCCCAGAGAAACACTGCCTTTCAACTTCCCCCATGGAGAGGATTTCCAAGACTTTGAGATAGATAAGAATTTATCAAAGTGTGAAATAGGTAATTGAGAGTACTATAGTATGTTTCTTTGGGTGAGAAATTTAGGTTTTGGGGGTTGTTAGTATGGTGTAGATAGGAAGCAAGATGGAGGAATTGGGGTGTAGTCCCTGTCTTCTTCATCTGCTCTATTTTCTGCACTGTTGGTAGCACAGGGTGATTGGTCATGGAAAGCACAGTGCAGAGGATATGTGGATAGTCAAGGGATGAGTTATTGGTAGATAAGTAGAAATAATGCACCTTTCAAGTGTTTATTGGATGAGACAATGTTAAAAGAGCTTGAAACTGTACGTTTTGGGGCCATTTTGCAGTGCTTTTCCAGTGCACTGAGCCTGGTGTGGACAGCAATGCAAAACTTTAGATGAGATATCAATAAACAAGAAGCTGAAGACTGAAAAAGTCCCATGCATCTCTTTTTACCTGGCATAGAACTGCTACAGGAGGGATTCCCCCATCCAGGGATCCCCAAGAAAGGCCCAACATAAAACAAACATCAATATATGGTGTTATCTGAGTGGATTTTTGTGGAAACACTTGGCTGACAATGTTTGGAATAAGTTGGCTTTTTTCCATAAAATTGTTTACTGAAGGGTGTTGTCTTAAGTGGCCAATCATGTGAAATGTGTTGATTAAAGGATCAGTGAGGTCCACCTGTAGCAAACCAAGGTATAAAAGAAGAGGATTGAAAAAACAGGTGGCTTTTAGCCCTTAGCCTTCTGATCTGAGTCTGTGTCATCTCTGATTCAATGGCGACGTTTGGGCATCTATGGGGGCTATTGGGAATCCTTTCTGCACGTTGTGACCCGACAGTAGTTTCCCTAATAAATTTTGCCTGAAGGTCTCGCTGTGCCCATGACAGGAACGCCTGTGAGTGTCTGCGACACCCCAGCTCTTTGGCAGCCTGGAGACTCCTGGGATGTCACCGTAGAGCCCCCGTGAGTGCCTGTGACAGATCGGTGCCTTTGCAGCCCAAGGTCCCCTGGGATGTCACCATGGAATGGCTGTCACTGCCTCTTCACCATCCCCAGAAAGCCCTGGGAGGTCTTCATGAAGCCCCTGTCTCTGCCTGTGACATTCCAGCTCTGGAACAGCCTGGAGACTCTTGGAAAGTCCCCAGGGAACTCCTCTGAAGGCCTCTGACAAATCTGATCCTTAGCAGGCAAACATCACCAGGACCCTGTTGCTATAGTCAGTTTCCATGGCAATCATCACCAGGACCCTGTTGCTATGGTCAGTTTCCATGGCGACCATCACCAGCCCCCTGTTGCTATGGTCAGTCCCTTGGCAACTCCATGGAGACCCCATGCCAGGGGTGGTTGCCATGGACACCAGCTCAGGCCTGCAGCCAGAGCCCGTATCCATGGCAGCCATTGGCAGCCCCATCCCCAGGCTCATGGGATCCCAGAACCACAGAATTGGCTGAGCTGGGAGGGACCCATCAGGATCCTCCAGTCCAACTGCTGGCCCTGCACAGGACACCCCAACAATGCCAGCCTGGGCCTGGCGGCGCTGTCCAAACGCTGCTGGAGCTCAGAGAGCCCTGGAGCTGGGACCCTTCCCTGGGGAGCCTGGGCAGGGCCCCAGCAGCCTCTGGGCAAAAACCTTTTCCTGACATCCAACCGAAGCCTGCCCTGACTCAGCTGCAGCCATTCCCTCCACTGCTGTCGCTGGATATCCATGCTGAAGGAGAGGAGGATGCACCAGAAGAAAAGGGCAGCTGGGCGTCATCCTTCCACAGGGAAGAGGGGGGGCAGAAATCTCTCGCCCTGCCTCTAGATGCTCCCACAGGGACGTAAGGGCTGATCCCAGAACCCCAAGGGTCACAGTCAGGGCTGCCCTAGGGAATGCTCACCTGGTATTGAGGGGCAGCGTGGGAGCACCTGGATCTTGAAGCACCCAGCTGCCCCTCATGTTTGGAGGTGCCTGAGGAGGGCTGGGACGATGGCAGGGACATCCTGCAGTGACATCCCCCCTGTCCAGCTCTGGGTGATCTCAGTCCCAAACCTGACCCTGATCCTGGTCTCAATCTCACTCCATGTTGAGACACACTCAGTTCTGTATTTATCCTCATCCCAGTCCCAGACTCGACTAGCCCCAGACCAAATCCCAACCCCAGCCCTAAAGCCAATCCCATGTCTGGCCTTAACCTCAATCCCAGCTCGAATCCAAATCTCAGCCCCAACTCCAGCCCCAGCCCTAATTCCAGTCCCTTCCTAAATCCTCAGTCCCAAACCAAATCCCAGGTTCAGCCCTTCTGGGGGTTTGGTCTGTCCCTCTGACCCCGACGATGTTTGGGTGGGGTCACACCAGGGCTGAGAGGGACAGAGACCCCCCCCAGCCTCCCCAGGTGTGAGAAGGTCGGAGAGCCCCCTCAGCCCTGAGCACCCTCAGTGGTGAGAGGGACACAGAGCCCCTGGTCCCCAGCCCTGCACAGGCATTGCCTGAGGCCAGAGGGATGGAGACCCCTCAAGCATCCCCCAGGCTGAGGGGACAGAGACCCCTGAGCATCCCCTGAGAGGGACAGAGACTGCCCCGAGCACCCCCTGACAGGGGGGTGAGAGGGAGGGAGACCCCCAGGCATTCCCTGGGGTGAGAATGATGGCGGACCCCTGGGGAATGGTCTGGGGTGACAGGGACACCCCCTGGGGAATGGCCGGGGGTGACAGGGACAGGGACAGCCTCCCAAACTCTTCCCAAGAATCTCCCAGTGCGAGAGGCACAGAGGCCCTTGAGAATCCCCTGGGCACTGGGCAAAATAAACTTGGCAGCAATCAAACTTTACTCTGCATAAATCACTTGATGAATATTTGATTTTCCCACAAGTCACATATGATGTAAATGCAAACAAATCCCAAACATGATTACAGTGAAAATAGAAGCAATTCTGTGTCAATTACAAGTCAGATCAATTCTTGCACAGCTCCAACTCAGCTGCTTGCAGGTTCCAATTAAAGAAAAGTGCAAATTTGGCCCAATACAGATTATTAAAAAGAAGGAGAAGTTCTGTGTAGCTGTCACAAAGGTGACAGGGACGAAGAAAATAATGACTCTCACATTTGGCAAAGCCCCCAAGGGCGTGAACTCAGGAGTTATTTGGGAATTTAGCTACTTGAGCTGGGCTTCTTGTGGGACTTCCAGCAGCCCCTTGTGTTCCTCACCTTGGGGTGAATGAACCTTGTCAGTCTCTCTCGTATAACATGATCCCTTTCCTGCAGTGATTTTAGTAAAGTTTTCAAGGAAAGACAACAAAATATTTTCTTTTTCACTGGCCACCTACAACAGCCATTTTCCTCATCAGTTCTCCCATAAGTCTCTCTGAGGAAGCTGTGTCAAAGTTTCCAAAAGTTCCTCCAGAGAGAACCACAACCTCCTCAGAGGAGGGAGCCATGTGGTTGTCAAAGGCACTTGGGGTCAGACAACAGTGCCCTGAACTCACTGTGCCAAAATAATGTCGTGATATGGTTAAGAAAATTCTTAGAAAGATGCCTCCACCCCAATTAAGGTGCTAACAAGACCAAACCAAAAGTGGATTTTATTGAACAGTAAATGTGATTTAGACAGAGAGATGGAAAGAGAAAAGGGGGGAAGAGCAAGGGAGTGACAGGGACAGAGACCTCCCCTGAAGCAGGCCAAGTGTGACATTGGCCCCTGTGGGCGTGGTCTTCCCGGGGTGGGGGTTTTACACCTGAGCCAGTTCTGGTAAGGGGGGGTGGTGTTCACCCCCTGAGCAGGGATTACCCCACTGTTTCATGGTGCAATGTAAGATGTAACCAAATGCATGTTTTCAATCCCCATCTTCATCAACTGCTATAAATAGGTGGGGCATTGTTCTTTATCTCTTCCATGACTCACCCCTGATAACGCCCTCCAGGGGAGATATCTTCTGTGAATGGGCCATTGAGTGTCACTGCAGGACTGATAAAATTCCATCATCCCAGTGTGGGATGCTCCGCCCAGGGGGAGGATCCAAGCATTCCTACCTGGATATAAACTGAGTCTTTCAACACCAGGAGCAGCTTGCCTACTGGATTCCCAGAGGACAAGAGCTCCACAACCATCACGGGACCTTCAGAGGAAGACCAGATGCTTCTACAGGATCCCTGCTTTGACAGAATTGTGTTCATCACTCCAACAGGACTGCGGCCACCATTTATTGGTACTGCTGCCACCACCCTGACTAATAGTTTGTCAGATTATATCCTGACTCTGTCAGTTTAAGGCACTGTTTCTTGTTGTAGTGTGTTTGTTAAGTTTCTTTGTTTGCTCCCCTATTTTCTGTATTGCTCCCCCCCCGTTTGATAATGGTTCTGCCCTCCCTGTTTTTCTCGCCTATTATGTTGTTCCCAAGGCAACTCCTGCCACTGGGGTTGTCAGTCCTTTTAGTTATATAATTCCTCCTCCCCCTAATACCCTTATATGTACATTTGTTTCTCTTCCCTGGGCCCAGTCAATCACCCCCACTCCTCCTATTTTGCCGGAATCTTCTTCCCTAGGGGGGTTATGATTGGCTGTGGTCCCGGGGCCCCTCCCTTACTTTGTATTGATTGGGTTTTCCCTATTGCCCATTATGTTAAGTTCATCCCTTCACCCTTCCCTATTGGTTCTGTGTAAACCCCTCCCTTAAACACCCACTCCCTTTATAACCTTGTTCCACCCTCCATTTCTGGTCTATCCCTGGTTGTCGTCTTGGGCTTCATATTAAACCTGACTTGACCCCATCGAGAGTCCAGCTCCTTATTTCCCATTGTGTGTGCAGCGAGACCAGTCCGCAGGTGAGCACAGCCTGAGGCCCTCAGATGCCGAGGGGTGATCGCTTTGGATTGCAGCTGGGTGTCGGCCTGCCCTCTGCTAGCCAGACACTGACCTCCCAGGCCAGATACACCTCGCCGCAGTTTCTGTATCATTGCACTTCTGGTTTAGACTCTCCCCCAAGTCTGCCTTCAAACCAGTACAAAATTCAATGTGCTTATCCCTTATTTTCCTCCCACAACAGAATTTCCCATCCCCAAACCTTCACCAGATGGAACACAAGGCTGCATGGAAAATGAGAATCCCTCAGGACCCCCAGGCAGGTTAGGAGAAAGTCAGTGCCCCTTTCCCCTTCTCTCCCGCTCCATCTCCCAGCCCAGCATGGCCCCTGGCTGCAGGACAACCCCGGTGCCAGTGACGTCCTGCTGGGGATGCATTGAGGGGATCTCCTTCTCCTTCCCTCTGGCACGGAGGGAAATCCCATCCTCTCCTTGTCCTTCTTCCCCCAGACAAGGAGCTGAGGAGGGAGGACAAATCCCTATGGCAGGACATGGTAGAAAAGGCCATTTTGAGCAGCTCCACAGTCTGGAATCCAGCAGGGAGGAAAAGCCTCTGAGGTAGAACAGGAGGAAGGGCTGCAAACCCAGCCCAGGCTGCTCTGAGGATGAAAGACCCACCCTGTGCCAGGAAGGTGGACAGAGCTTAAGCCAAAGCTCAGAGACAATGGAGGAAAAATCTCCATCGCAGAACCTCATTGAAGATGTAATTTTGAGTGACTCCACAGTGCAGAATTCCAATGGGGAGGAAAATCCCCAGAGATCCTGCAGGAGGATGGGCTTCAAAGCCAGCCCAGGGTGGCTGAGGAGGAAAGACCCACCCTGAGCCAGGAAGGTGGACAGAGCTTCAGACAATGTTTGGAGCTGGTGGTCCATGAGCAGATTCATGATTGGGAGAAGCCCTACAAGTTCTTGGAGTGTGGGAAAAACTTCAGGCAGAGCAGCACCCTGATCAGCTACCAGATGATCCACACCAGGGAATGGCCCTATGAGTATGGGGAATGTGGGAAGAGCTTCAGCTACAGATCCACCCTCATGACCCACCAATGCATCCACACTGGGGAGAGGCCCTCTGAGTGTCCCCAGTGTCAGAAGAGTTTTCACATCAGGTCCCATCTCCTCAGCCACTAGCATATTCACACAGAGGAGAGGACCTTTCCGCTGCCCTGACTGCAGGAAGAGTATCTAGCAAAACCTCCACCTCATCAGGCACCAGCGTATCCACACTGGGGAGAGGCCCTGTGAGTGTGGGGAATGTGAGATGAGCTTCAGCTGGAGCTTCAGCCTTAGCTGCCACCAGAGGATCCAGACCAGGGAATGCCCTCCCTACAAGTATGGGGAATGTGAGAAGAGCTTCAGTCGTAGGTCCCAGCTGATCATCAACCAAATAATCCACACTAGGGAGAGGCCCTATGAGTGTCCCAAGTGTCAGAAGAGGTTTCAGACCAGCTCCAATCTCCTCGGCCACCAGTGGATTCACACTGAGGAGAGGCCCTTCTGCTGCCCTGACTGTGGGAAGGGCTTCAAGGACAACTCCATCCCCGTCACCCACCGGCGCATCCACACTGGGGAGAGGCCCTACGAGTGTCCCCAGTGTGGGAAGAGTTTCTTTGGCAGCTCTGACTTGACCAGACACCAATGGAGGCACCGGTAAGGGAAGTCCTGCAAGTGCTCCAACTGCTGAAGAGCTTCGTGCACCGTTCTAGCTTCATCCCCCATGGGAGGATCCACACTGGTCAGAGCCCTGGTGACCCACATTTCCTGTGATCCATGCTGGGAGGACACCTGGCTGGTTATCCTTTTGGTTTGGCCCTAATTTTCTTCTGATTTTTCTTTATCACTTAAAAACACCTGAAATATGACAAAAAAGAAAGTAATTGATCAAGGATATCTAAAATCCTACTATTTAACAGGTGTTTGAGGTGGAATTTATGGTTTGGGAACATATTCTGGAAGATTTGTATGTTCTTGGGGGATTTCAGGAAGTATTCTCCATATCCTTGCACTCCAGAATTCAAGATAAATTGGTCTGTCACCTCAAAATTATTCAATCCCACTGAAAACATCTCAATTTTATCCCAAAATGGCTCAATTCATGTCAAATTGCCTTGTTCCCACCTCAGAAAAACTCAGTCCCATGCCATATCTAGTTGATTCCACAATCTCCAGGGTGAGATGGTGTTGGAAGGAGATTGGGAGAAGTGAGATCGAAATTTGAGGGTGTGGGATTGGGATTGTGTAGGTCTGGGTGTGTGTGATCTATTTTGATAGCAAATAAAACTTTCAGAACTATCGATTTCTGTCCCATTCATTTTCCATCAGTTCCAGTTCTGTTTTCAGAGTGCCATCTTCTCAGCTGATTGTATTGGTGTCCTCCTTTCTCTCCTGCCTCTCTTTGCCTGCTCTGTTTCTCTCTCAGTGTCTCCCTTAACCCAGGGCAACTCCCACCAAAGATCCTGCCCTGATTTACTTCCCAATCCATGAGCTACAACAACCATGGATGAAGTTATGAAGGCTGGCAGTGAAATGTCTTGCTGCACTTGGCTTTTGGCTCCTTCTTAAGAGCTTTGCCTTTGAGGGCAGGAACATCTTTTCCTGGCTGGGAACTGGAATTCCAGCCCCTGGGAGTGTGTGCCATGGATCCCAAAAGGGCATTCCCGAGGCTCTCAGGGTGCTGCTCCTGCCGTGCCTCCCAAGGAGCTGTGCAGGGCCAGGGGACAAGGTCCAGCAGCTCTGTTGGTTCTGCAGTGCCACAACAGCCCCTGGTTCCATGAGTTTCCCTACTGCCAAATGGGGTTCCTTGGTTCCCATGGATGTGTCACCATGGATATTTGGTGTCATGAAGTTCTTCAGTGTCACAATGGCCTCCCTCGCTCCATGAGCTTCCGCAGTGTCACAATGGACTCCTTGGATGGGCAGTGTCACCATGGACCATTGGCTCCATGCAGCCCCGCTGGGTCACCATGGACTCCTTGGTTCCAGGAGGTTCTGGGGGTGTCTCCATGGTCTCCTTGGATCCACAGTGTCACAATGGACCACTGGATCCACGTGGCCCTGCTGTGTCACTATGGCCTCTTGGTTCCATGGCAACCCAGTGTCACAATCGGCTCCTTGCTTCCATGTCACTTCCTCAGTGTCAAAATGGCTTCTTCATTCCATGAGGAACACAAAAGTTTCGTAGAAACATTGAGCAAATCCTGCTGAAGACACCTGGAAACATCTGTTTGCATTCAAGAGAGAGGTTAAAGGTGAGGATGACACCAGCAGCTTCCATCTGCAACAGAGATCCAGGGAAAGGACAGGGACAGAGAATTCAGCTTCCAGAGATCATTTCTGCTCACACTGTCCCTTGGAGAAAGGTGACACCATTCCAGGCAGCCTGGACTGAGCACGTGGTTCCTGAGTGGAATTTGTTGTTTAGGAAGCCTGCTCAGACTTTTCCATTCTTTCCTTCCCAACAGGAAAACTTCTCCTGGGCCTGTGTGCAGGCAGAGCTCTGAGGAGAGTAGGTGGGACATGGTGCAATGGGCTGGACATGGAGCTGCAGAGCTCAGGGTACAAGGTTCTGCTGCAGGGCACAGGGATGTCAGTGCCAGGTGGGCCATGTCAGACATGGTGAGGTTGGGGGTGAGGAGCAGCTTGTCCAAACCGGGTCAGCCCTCCAGGGGCTTGTTCTTCTCTGGGCCCAGACCTCCTAAGGAGACATTCAGCATTAGGATCACCTGGGGAATACTTCTATCAGCTCTTCCCTGATCTAGAAAATAAAAAATACTCACTTGATTAAAGAAAAAAAGTATGAGGTGCATTTTGAAATCTTTCTCCTTAACAGAACTCCAAACTGACTCCAATCAGCTGCAAAAGCCCTGGATAGAAAGAAGGGAGGAAGGGAGGGAGGAAAGGAAGGAGGGAGGGAAGCAGGCAGGAAGGAAGGAAAAGAGCTCCTGAGGGCTTTCTGTGTTTTGATGATCCCCACAGTAGATTTGGGGCTGAGTCCAGGACCCTTAGGCACTGAGAGAAGGATGAAGAAGCTGCTCAAGGAGTCAGAAGCAAAACTCCAAGTGCCTTGGAGCATCACTGGGTCCCACTGAAGGCAGAGAGTGCCAAAGGCTCCCCAGGGACTGGTGAGAGCAGATCCTTGAGGCCAGGACTGCAGGGAGCCAAAGGCTCTGAGCAGGGAACTGCAATGCTGAGCAAGGCCTGGGCTGGTTGGGGGAAGCAGAAAGGCCAAACCCTGAGCCCAGCCTGGGACAGCAGGGCCTGTCCCTCATGGTTGCCTTGGGGCTGTTTGTGGGCCAGGGTGATGTGAAGGACAGCAAGGACAAATGTCATAAATGTGTGTGACACTGCAGATCCCCATGGAACCAAGGGGCCAGTGGGACACTGTGAGGACTCATGGAAACAAGAGGCCATTGTCAGCCTGCAGGGCTGGAACACCCCAGAACACTGAAATGCTGGGGATAACCAAAGCTTCCTTTCCTTGAGTTTGGTGCACAGGAGAAACACCAACCAGATATTCTCAGCATGGGCAGATGCAAATAACATTCTTGGTAGGATGGGACCCACGAGGACCATCAAGTCCAGCTCTTAAGTGAATGGCCCACAAAGGGATTGAACCCACAGCCTCGGTGATACCAGCACCATGCTCTAATCAGCTGAGCTAAGAGGTCAAAATGACACCAAATTTTACTGGCAAAATATGGACAGTCAAGGAAATTTGGCAAAGGGTTTAACCTAAAAACCCTTAACCCTTAAGATGCTTAGTTACCCAAAAATGTTCCAGGTAAGTAGGATTTGAAGGAGAAGAAATAGAGAACATCAGAAAGACAGAAGATCTATAGAAAGAAACTCACATAGGTACCAACTGCTTGGGCTCCAGCGTCACCAATGGAAGAACCCCTGGAGAAGGCAGGATCCAGACCATGGGCTGGTCTTGTGCTCTGGCTTTTAACACCCTGGGCCTTCATGGGCCCGCCCCTGGGGTGGGACTGCCCATTGCTTGTCCAATCAGAGTCAGGGTAGGCACCAGCTGTTACTGTTTCATTGATTGACAGCTCAGCCAATCAGACTGGGGTTGGCACAGCATCTGCTGTGTGATTGACAGCTCTGCCAGGCCAGGACAAGGGGCGGGGCTCTGTCCCACCACGAACCAAAGCCTGACCCGGCCCTGGCCACACACAGGTATTCCAAACATCCCAAGGTATCTCGGGACATCGATCTCATGCAGCCTATGACAGCAACCCGAGTGACAATATGGAACTTCATGGAGCCATGAGTCACTTGTGACAATGCAGGTCCAAAGACACTACGGAACCTTATGGAATCAAGGAGATCATTGTTCAACTCAGGGGCCCTATGGGCGCAAGGGTCAGTAATCAAACACTGAGGTCCATAGAAACAAGGAGCTGTTGTGACACAGCGGGGCCGCATGGAGCCAAGGGAACCCTGTGACTCTGTTGGGGCTCGTGAAACCAAGAAGCCATTGTGACACTGCAAGACTTCGTGGAATCAAGGAGACCGTTGTGACAGTGTGGGGAAGCATTTAAAAAAAGGGAACATGGAACAGGTTTGCCTGGTTTGGCCTCCTGGGGACTGTGTGACAGGTCCCACTGAATTTGACATGCCAAGGGCCACTTCCCATTTGACCGTGAAGCACTGGGGCTCTGTGCTTTCCTTCCTGTGGAAAAGAACTCTCTTTCTTGTCTAGGCTCACATGGCCAAAATTAGGATTCTACCTCTAAAATTCCCTATATTCAAGGGTTACTCTCCAAAAAAATCTACCAATACAGTCAAGTCTTGCCAGCCTTGGCCTCTGGTGACTGCCTCTCATCTGACCCTGCACCACTGGGGCTCACTTGTTTCCTTCCTATAGTCCATTGTGACACTGCAGCATGTTGTGGAGCCAAAGGGCATTGTTACACTGTAGGAACCTGTGGAACCAAGAAGATCATTGTGACACTGTGAGTGCCATGGATCCAAGGGGCCACTGTGACACTGTGGGGTCTTGAGGAGCCATGGAGACCATTGTGACACTCGGGAGCCTTGTGAAATGCAGGGCATCATAGTGACACTGCAGAGTACCATGGATGCAATGAACCATTGTGACACTGTGGGGCCTCATGGAACCAAGGACATCATTGTGGGTCTGGTGGGCCGCATGGTCCCAAGGGGCCAGTGTGAAGCAGCAGGGCTTTGTGGAGCCAAAGGGCTGTTGTGATCCTGCAGGGCACCGTGGATCTGTGGAGAGCATTGCAAGGCCCCATGGAATCATGGAGACCATTGTGACACTGTGGGGCCCCATGGAACCAAAGGGCCATTGCGATCCTGCAGGGGCTCATGGAAGGAAGGGGCCATTGTGACATTATAGGAACTTGTGGAAATAAGAGGATCATTGTTGCACTACTGGGCCCCAATAGAACCAAGGGGCCATGGTGATAAAGAGGGGCTTCATGGCACCCAAAGACCATTAGGACACTGTGGGGCCTTGTGGAACCATAGGTACCATTAAGATCCTTAAGGACTCATGTAACCAAGGGGCCATTATGACACCTGAGGGCATCATGGAAGCAAGGAGCCACTGTGACACTGCAGGGCCCTCTGGAAGCAAGGGAACATGAAATAGGTATGACTGCCTTGGTCTCCCAGGGGTCATCTGACAGGTCTGGCTGACCTTGGAATGTGGAAGGCCACTCCCATCTGCCCCTGAAACACTAGGGCCCTGGGCTTTTCTTTTGGTGGAAAAGAACTGTCCATTTTTTCCAGGCGTCCATGGCCAAAATTTGGATTCCACCTCCAAATTTCGTTGTATGGAAGGATTGCTGCCAGACTAAAGGTGCCAGGACAGACAGGTCTGGCTGGTCTTTAACTCCATAGTGCCAGCATTCACCTATTTTCCGAATACTTGAAAGGGCTCTTAGCTTTTCTTTGTATGGAAAAAATCATCCTTCTCCAGGCACAAATGTTCTAAATTAGGATTCCACATTCACAATTTTGAATATCCAAGGGTTGCTCCAAGTAAACCTGCTTGGACAGACAGGTCAGGTTTGCCTTGGCCTCTGGTGGTTGCCGTTCATCAGCTGCTGAAACCTGGGGGCTCCATAGCTTTCTTCCTATGGAGACCAATGTGACATTTGAGAGCCTTGTGAAATGAAGGAGCCATTGGAACACTGCAAAGCACCATGGATCCAAGGGACCATTGTGACACTGTGGAGCTTCGTGGAACCAAGGACATCATTGTGGCTCTGTTGGGCTGCATGGTCCCAGGGGGCCAGTACAAATCAGCAATGTGGGAGTTAGCCCGGCTGTAATTCAGAGTCAGACAGATTTTACCCTGGAAGAACTGGACGTGAGTTTCAAGTCTTAGGAATCATTCTTTTAACTTAGAGTGAGCTTGAGAAATCCCCCATAAGCCTTTAGTGTTGTTATGCTAAGTTGTCCAAGTTCTACTCCCTTATTGGTTTATTGGTTACTTATTTCTTCTATATGATTATTGTTCTAGTTTTCTAGCCCCAAGTATCTATGTTGTTGCTTCCCCTTTGTCTCAGGTTTTAGGATCCTGCCCCTTGTACTGTGCTGGATTTCTCCATGTTTATTATTTTTCACCCTGTTATTAAAGTTCCTTTTAAACAACTCCATTGATCCTGCTTCTTTTCATTTTTGCCACACTCACCCTGAACTCAGGGAGCCAGAGATGTTTGTCACAGCCACCCTCATTGGGACATTTGGTGCCCAAACAGGGACCATGACATTCAGGGATCCCTGTGTCAGTCATGTCAGCTGGGGTTAGCTGATGGATAGGCCCAGTGCTCCCGGGAATTTTAGATTGTGCCGGGTCCGGCGGATTCATCGTTGCTTCAAGGGACCTTGCCCAGGACCGGCAGGGACGACGATGGTTTCACCTGCATAAGATTGCAGGTGGGTTTGGGGAAATGCAAGATATTTATTGCCCTTTTTGCCATTGTGTTTTTACAGTATGCACCCATGTCCCATAAATAATTTGAGGTGTTGTGGTGGCTCTTCTCCATAAGGCAAAGAAAGAAAAATGGCCAGCCATATGTCCACAGTAGAAAAGAGTGTATATGGATGCTTTAATTCTCACTGGTCATGATGAAATATTTTCAAAGAATGAATAAAAATCAATCACGAGGTGGATCATTAAAAAATTTCCAGACACCTCTGGTGTCGAAATCCATACCACTGAATTTTGAGACTAAGTGGAAGCTAAATTGTACTACCTTTTGATCAAAGGGGACTCCATTGCATCCCACATACTCCCCATCATCCACACCACCCTTGAGACCCTTCACCAGCCAGCAGTGTGTTGAAAACTCAATCCATTGGTCACTCCGAACTCGGGACCTCACCCCAAACCTGCCTTTATCAGACTTTCCATGATGGTCCAAGATGGTGATGGCCATGCTCTCTTGGAGTATTATGCCCTGGAGAGTTAAGATGGAAGGAGCCTGAACGTGGCTCGAGAGCCCAACCATCCTTCCTCCATCTTGGCTCCTCCATTTCCTGCTACCACAACCTTCTCTTCCGCCTGAACAAACCTCCAGACTCCACCCCCACAACTGTGGGTCACACCCCCACGGTCAATCATTCCACCTCCACCCTGGGACATGCCTCCAGAATGCCAGCCTAGTTGTTTGCCATCCTAAATCAAGGCCCTTCCTCCCCAACACCTGACAAAATGGCAGTGCCCTTCGCCCCACCCTCCGGCAACAATATGACCCCATGGTCACAGATACTAAGCCCAACTGTCACACTATTTCTAATCCAAATGTTTCTCCTCCAAGTTATTCTTCCTCCTTAAAAAAAAGTTTGGATTCCCCAGAGCCACCTTGCCCCTTTAACCCCAGAAGATCCCTGGGAAATGATCTGGAAATAAGCAGTTAAGGAAGGAGACTGGCAAACAGTCTCAAAACCCCTCATTGCCCCCCGTATGTTATGAAAGAAGGGGGCAGAATCCCAGGTATCAGCCATTGGTTTGAGGGGAAATCAAGGATCTGTGTAGGGCAGCTACAGACCATAGGAAGGACTTCCCTTGTTTTAATGGCCTAATGAGGCCCATGTTTACAGCACATCATAACTCCCTATGATTTAAAATATATTATGACCATGTTTTTGTCACCTACAGAATACACCCTTTGAAAAGGAGGATGGAAGTGGTTACTAAATCAATTAATAGCGACTATGCTAATAATGAGGCAAGAGCGGAATCAACCATCTAGCTGGAGAAGGACAACACAGCCTACCAGATGAGCAAGAGGCAGGTATCCCTAGAGAAGTATTGGATGATATCAAAGAGATGGCTTTGAAAGCTTTAATCCAGGTATTGGATGGGAGCATCCCAAATGTGGACTACCTTGGGTGGCTGCAGCTAAAGCTTTAGGACAATCAGACCATCTTGGGTACCTGTTAAGTACGCAAAGCAATGCTACTCCCGCACATTGAGTGGCCTGCTCTCAGACATAGACACCATCAAACATGCCACCTTGCAGAACAGCGATAGAGTTTTTACTCTGGGCCCATGGGCATGGCTGTGTAGACTCTGAGGGCATGTGTTGCATGAACCTCTCCATCCACAGCGAGTCAATCCACAAGAGCATTCAGGTACTGAAGGAAGGGTTGAAGAAGCTTCAAGTGGAAAACAAAGATTGGTTCAATAAACTCTTCCAATCCTGAGGACTAAAGGGTTGGATGATGTCTATCTAAAACAGGACTATTCATTCTCTTAGTGGTTGTTGTTGTGTTGTTAATTGTCCCATTTTTGTTTGGATGCTTTTAGAAAGTCTTACAAAATTCTTTCAGTTCCATCTTTGTTGTACAAGAGAAAAGGGGGAAGATACCCAACACAGGATCGTCATGGACTCCTTGGACAGGAGAATTGGAGGCCAGGATGGCACAAAAAGGTCTCAGAGACTCAGTGTCGGAAGAAAAATCCATAAAAGTACCTAAAATTATACTTAAATCCATAAAGTACCTTAAAAACCTTGAGTGTCACAAAGTGCTAATGAGCCCTACTGAGTGTCAGTGCAAAGCTCTCAAGGGACTCTTTAAACCAGATAATTGGGGCCATGATTGTAAAACCTCTCACAGAGTATGTATCAAAAGGGAAACATCAAGTACTTTGAAAAAACTCAAGTACCCTGAAGCATAAATGAGCCCACTGAGTGTTGTTACTGACAAAGCCTCTTCAGGGACTAATTACAGCAGTAATTGTAGGCCATGATTGCACAAACCTGTCAGAGACTCCAAGGCAAAAGCCAAACCCAAAGTCCTTTGAAAAACCTGCACAGAGGCTCCTGGCACAGAGGCAGCTCCTGGCAAGGGCAGTGCTGCAGAGAGACAGCTCTGCCCAGGAGCAGCTCCTGTGCCCAGCCCAGCAGGGCTGGGGCACTGCCTGCAGCCACCCCGGGCACAGCACAGAGGGGTTAAACTCAGCCTGGGCTGGGAGCACAGAGCAGAGCTCACTCAGGGCTCACTAGAGCAGAAATCAGCCCAGGTTTGAAGCAGTCATTCCCTGGCTGTGGGAAGAGAAGCTGCCGTTCCTGCAGGGATCTCCTGGAGCTGGCACATCCCACAGCTTTGAGGACCTTTCAGGAGGACTCTCAGAGCTGCTCCAGGGCAGGGCTGTGGCCCCAGGGCAGGGCTGGCTTTCCCTGCTGCCCCAGCCCAGGCACAGCCCAAGGCAGCTCCTGTTGCCAGGCTCTGCTGCAGGGCTGAGCAGCCGGGGCTGCAGCCAGGGGTGCCCAGGGCTGTCGTGCAGAGCAGGGTCCTGCAGCCCAGGGCACTATGCTGGGGCAGTGACTCTGCTGCCTGCCAGGGACAGCTCTCAGCCAGCCCTGGCAGCTGCTCCCAGCGCTGGGGAGAAGCTGTGGGGGGAAGGAGCCACCCTGAGCAGGGCAGGGGCTGCTGCTGAGAGGGGCTGGGTGGGGCAGGGCTGCTCCCAGCTCCAGACCAGCCTGGGCACAGCTCCGGAGGACACTTCCCAAAGAAGGTAAGCCAGGGATTGCTGTAAAGTTCAGGAGCTTTCCTGAGAGTGTTTTCAATTTCCTACTTGGAGAAAGATGGGAATGTTGGGGTTGTGACAAAAAGATTTTTGTATTTTTTACATTTTTATATATTCATAGCTCTCTAAATTACTATTATATAGTTACAATTCTATAATCCTTACTTAACTCTACTAAACTCTTAACTGTATTAAACCACTATTATATTCTTATATAGCTTTAATCCTGAATTAAATCTAGTATGTTTCCTTACCTTTCTCTTAATAACCTGACTGTCTAAATATATTCCTAAAATGCTGTATAGTCCTATTCTTTTATATAGTCCTGAAATACTATATAGTCTTCTAGGAACTGGACATATAGGAATATTTTGGGTTTTGAGAATGAGCAGAATATGAGCAGTCATTATAAAAAGTGAAGGCAAAGAAGCCTTTGGACCTACTCCAATGGGTTGACCCAGGGGTGTGTAACTAGGGAAACTGAATCTCCTTTTGGATGCTCCTGTTAAATATCCTAATTATTAACCTTAATAAATTGTTGAAATCGGGAGGTGGGTGTGCCCTTTCCCACTGGGACACCTGGAAGCTTCCAATAAGTGTCTGGCTTTTACTTTACTTTACTGTTCTAACACTGCTGCAAGGTTTTTTTTGGTTTTTTTTTTGGATTATAGACAACACGGGAATGAGAGAAGCAGAACAGGAATTGTAATCCCAGAGTCACAGAACATTCTGAGTTGAAAGGGACACAGAGGATCATCAAAGGAATGTTTGAACATTTACACAGACTCCAGAACTGTGACTTAAGCTGGTCAGTATTTTTGCTGGGAGCCTCCCAAAGGCCCTCAGCCACACCTCAGCCACTCATCAGCATCACCTCTGCAGGTCCCAGCAGGGCTCTCCTGAGCTGCCCTTGCCCAGCTGCACACAGAGCCTGCCCCAGCCAGGGCCCTGCACACAGGCAGGTTTCTGTAGGGCCCCGGCCAGGGCACACAGGCTGGGATGGGCTCTGTGAGCGCTGGCAGGGACAAGGCTCCTCTCAGGAGGGAATGTCCAGGCCCAGGGAGATGCACAGGGAAGGAGAGGGGGCTGAAGAGAGCAGTGTTGGGGCAGGATGAGGGCACGGTTGGTGTGTGGGAGGTGCCAGGCACAGCTGGGCATGGGAACATTGTCCTGAGTGCCCGGCTGTCTCTGCCCTGCCCTCTCAGGCACAGCACCACAACATCTTCTCTTGGTTCTGCCCTGCCCTGATATTGTCACTATTATCTGCTGCTCTCAGGGAGGCTCTGGCATTTGCAGCAGCTGAGTCAGGCACTGCCCTTGGCATTCCTGCCAGGCAGGGATGTGTCCATGGGAATGGGGTGTCCAAGCTTCCCTGGCACCTGTGGGGCTGTGGGCAAAGCAGTCCATAGGAAAGGGGAATGAGCTGAGCCCCCTCCCTGAGATCCCATCATGGGCACAGCCAGGGATCTCCTTGCTGTGCCCTTCCAAGCTCTGAGCTGCCCTCCTGGGTGCAAATCTGTGCCAGAGCCTCTGGGAGTTCCCTGAATGTCCCACGGGGAAGGGCAGAGGTGCCACAGCTGAGGAAATGCTGTTGGGTTTGCCAAGGGAGCCGTGATTTTCCTTGGGACAAGGGGGTGCTGAGACCTTGCCCAGAGACCTTGAGAGAGGGTGAGACATTCAGGGATGCCTCTGCTCTGGTTTATCCCAGGCTGACCCAGGAGTGTGATTGTTCTCTGATTGCAGCCAAAGGTGCAAAGCCAGGGCAGCTGGGAACAAGCCCATCCAGCCCCGCATCTTCCCTCAGCCACAGGGAATCCTGTGCCTCTCTCATCTCGCAGTGGCAAACTCTGAGTCCAGTAGGAATGCTGGGGATTTCTGACCTCAGAGAGCCAGAAATGATGTGTGGGGAGGAAAACAATTCCTAAAACCAGCTCCTGCCACCCATGTCCTAAAAACCTAGGAGTGCAGATGCTACCAAGCGTGTCTTCATTCTGAGTGATTCCCCTGACAAATCCTGAATATCCAGCCTTGTCCGTCTGCCCCATGGCCACAAACCCAGGGCAGTAGGGCAGGGATGGCTCCTTGAGGGCCCCCATGCACAGACATGGCTGCTCCTGGCACACTCAGCCAGCACAACTGGAGCTCAGGCAAGGACCTGGGTGAAGGATTTCCCAGAGCAGGAACAAGGGTGGGTGAGTCCAGTGGGACAGTGTCCTGGGGCGACGTTATGATGCTTGTATCCCCATTCATATGTTCTGTGCCTTTAAGACCGTCTCTGAAGAGTGAAAGTTTTGTTTGGGTTTCTCTTATCAGGGACACAGAGACGAGCAGTACATAGGGCTGTTTTCGCTTCTTGCTTTCGGCTTGCTGCTTTGCTTGCTCCCTTTTCTGCTCTCGCTCCTGCTCTGCTTTGGCCTCTGCTTATTAGCTAGTTAAGCTAAACAGTCCAAATTCCTTCCTGGACTCTTTCTCCTCTCCTGTTTCTGTGACCATCTCAAACCTGCTCTGGACTGGGACCTGGGAACACCGAGGGTTTGCACCATGTGGATGCAGCAGCTGCCCCAGCGCTGGAGGGACTGAGAACAGAGCAACCACCCCCAGGAGAAACTTTCTGATTTTGTCATCTTTCTCAGAGCGGTGTCATCTGGTATTGTGCATTTTGTGTGCTGGGGGGTGCTGTGCCAGTCAAATAAATAGGTTCTTTCCACTTCTCTCCGAGGAAATCTTCCTGAACCAGCTGGGGGGGAGGGGCCGTGTGGGTTTGCTTTCTGGAGGGGCCCTCCTTTGCAGATTCTCTAACAAATTTGCCCTAAACCAGGACAGACAGTCTGCAGGGAATGGCCCAGATTTGGCTCAAAGCAGCCTCTCCTGACTTGCCACTGTCCTTTATCCATGAACAGGTTCCCGTGTGAATCCCCAGCAAATGTCTAACAGCAGCTCCATCAGCCACTACTTCCTGCTGGCACTGGCAGACACGCGGCAGCTGCAGCTCCTGCACTTCTGCCTCTTGCTGGGCATCTCCCTGGCTGCCCTCCTGGGCAACAGCCTCATCATCAGTGCCATAGCCTGCGGCCACCACCTGCACACACCCATGTTCTTCTTCCTGCTCAACCTGGCCCTCAGCGACCTGGGATTCATCTGCACCACTGTCCCTAAAGCCATGTACAATTCCCTCTGGAACACCAGGACCATCTCTTACACAGGATGTGCTGCACAGGTCTTTTTTTTTGGATATTTCATCTCGGCAGAGTTTTCCCTGCTGACCATCATGTGCTACGACTGCTACGTGTCCATATGCAAACCCCTGCACTACGGGACCCTCCTGGGCAGCAGAGCTTGTGCCCACATGGCAGCACCTGCCTGGGCCACTGCCTTTCTCTATTCACTGCTGCACACGACCAATACATTTTCCCTGCCCCTGTGCCATGGCAATGCCCTGGGCCAGTTCTTCTGTGAAATCCCCCAGATTCTCAAGCTCTCCTGCTCCAAATCCTACCTCAGGGAACTCGGGGTCATTGCAGTTAGTGTTTGTTTGGGATTTGGCTGTTTTGTGTTCATTGTTTTTTCCTATGTGCAGATCTTCAGGGCTGTGCTGAGGATCCCCTCTGAGCAGGGAAGGCACAAAGCCTTTTCCACCTGCCTCCCTCACCTGGCTGTGGTCTCTCTGTTGGTCAGCACTGTAGCAGTTGCCTACCTGAAGCCCCCCTCCATGTCCTCCCCATCCCTGGATCTGGCCCTGTCAGTTCTGTACTCGGTGGTGCCTCCAGCCCTGAACCCCCTCATCTACAGCCTGAGGATCCAGGAGCTCAAGGCTGCAGTGTGGAGACTGATGACTGGATGCTTTCAGGAACATTAAACTGATGGCCAATTTCTGCAAATCACTTCTAATGAAATCATCTTTGATACTTCCTATTGGCTTCAGTGTGGAAGTTTGTTTTCTATGCTTTATTTTTTTCATACTATCCACAAAGACGTGTCATTCTGTCTGCCATTTCTCATTTTGTTTCTCTCCACCTTCCCTGTGGCCACAGACTGTATCAATGAGGGGCTATGCTCTTGGTGCCTTTAAATGAACTAAAGCTTCTGCCAGCAGAGTTTTCTGCAGAGAGGCCCTTTTGTTGCCTTCTCTGGAGCTGCAGCAGAAATGTCTGTGTGCAGAGCTGGGGGCAGAGCAGTGCTGGCCCAACAGCAGCACTTGGTGTTTCCAGTGCTGCTGCCGTGGCCCTGCCTCGCTGCCCTGGTGGCCCTGGTGTTGCTGCAGGGCCTGAGTGCTCTCGGGGCCGGGCACAGCCCTGGGGGTGGCAGTGCCGGGGCTGCAGCAGGGACAGGCCATGGGCACTGCTGGGGCAGCACTGACGTCTCAGCCCAGGCCCTGGGGGCTCCAGGCTCCTTGCCCAGGCTGTCTCAAGAACACACCCAGGCCAATGCTCAGCACGGAAAACCCCCGTGAGCAGCCCCAGGCTGGCCGTGGGCAGGCTGGGGGCAAACAGCATGGCTGGGGCTCTGCAAGGGCCCTGGGGCAGATGGGAAGGAGCAGCAGAGCAGGGGCTGGTCCATCCCCAGTGCGCTGCACAGCCCAGGGCAGCGTCCCAGAGCGTCCTGATGGAGCTGCCAACAACATCCCTCCTCTGCAGCCCTGGCCTCTCCCCCAGCTCACACAGGTGCCCCATCCTTGCAGGCACACACACAGCAGCACTGGCTCAGCAGCCCCTGTTTGCATTGCACAGAGCAGGGGAAGCACCCCCATGCTGTTGGTGTGGGGACATGAACCTGAGGGAGCACAAATGCCATCAGCCCCTGGGGCCAGCAAGGGCTGGGGGACACCAGGGAAGCCACTCAGCTTTGTCCTGGCCTCTGCAGTCAGCCAGAAAGTTTGTTCCCATCAGCTGAGAGTTTCCTGTCCCACTGCAGACACTGTTGCTCAGAGCCAGGGCTGCCTGGCATCCACCCCCAAACTGCCCTGAGCATTTCCTTGGCTTCACCTTTGCTTTCTCTCCTTGTCCCTGATACAGATTTCTTCCTATTGCCCTGAGCATTTTCCTTCTCCTGCAAACTGCCCATCCCTGTTTGCCCTTTCCTCTCTGGCCCCACTCCCCATTGCATTTCCTGACTTGGCACCATGGGAATGTCCCTGGAGGAGCAGGATCATCCTACAAGTGCTGCAGGAATTGTCTGCAGGCTCCTGCAGTGCCTGGTGCTGCTCCCTTGCCAGTGGCACCCCAGGCCAGGGGGGCACATCTGGGCTGCTGTGTCTGGCTCTGGGGCTCCCTGTTCTGGGCACTGAGGAGGGGCTGCAGAGGCTCTGCAGGACTGACAGGATGGGCTTTGGGGCTGGCAGGAGAAGCTGAGGGACCTGGGCTGCTGGAGCTTCTGAAGAGGAGGCCCAGGGCTCCTCCTGCAACTGCTCCAAGGGTGCTTTCAGAGAATCACAGAATCAGCATGGCTGGGAAAGACCTTGGAGATCATACAGTCCAACCTGTGCCCTGGCACCGCCTTGTCTCCCCTGAGCTTCCTCTTCTCCAGGACAAACAACTCCAGCTCCCTCAGCCACTCCTCACAGCTCTTCTGCTGCAGGCCCCTCACCAGCCTTGTTTCCCTTCTCTGGACACGCTCCAGCCTCTCCATGTCCTTCCTAAATTGGGGGTCCCAGAACTGCAAACAGCACTCGAGGTGCTGCCCAAGCAGTGCTGAGCACAGAGGAAGAATCCCTGCCCTGCTCCTGCTGGCCACACCATTCCTGAGCCAGGCCAGGAGCCATTGGCCTTCTTGCAGACCTGGCCACTCTGCTGGCTCATGTCCAGCCTGCTGTCCATCAGTCCCTGCAGGTCCCTTTCTGCCTGGCTGCTCTCCAGCCACTCTGTCCCCAGCCTGTAGCACAGCAGGGGTTGTTGTGGCCAACATGCAGGGCCCAGCACTTGGACTTGTTAAACGTGGCCTTGTTGGATTTGGGCCCTGGATCCGGCCTGTCCAGGTCCCTCTGCAGAGCCCTCCTACCCTCCAGCAGATCCACACTCACACCCAGCTTGGTGTCATCTGCGAATTTGATTATGCTGGATTCAATCCCCTCATCCAGTTCATCAATGCAGATATTGAAATCTATTGGAAAAAAAAGCTCCCAATATTACCAGTAAGATTGTGCCTGGGCCAGTCTGACCCTCGCTGCTGGGCCAAAGGCAGCAACTGCGGTGTATCAGCCCAGAGATACCTTGGCTTGCTGGTGGTTGCAGCTGGGCACTGAACAAGTCCAGGCTTGTTAGGAACCCCGTTCACCTCAGGAGAAATAGCTTCAGGCGATGGTGAAGAGAAAAAGGAGAGGATTCTGCTGGAGGGTTTAATGTCCAGAGGTTTACTCCATCGTTACAGAGGTCCAAACGTGAGCAACTGCTCCAACAGAACACGGCCGCATGGTCTGATCACCTTTTTAAGCTCAGGGACAGGGGGAGGGGAGGTACAGGTGAGCCACCAACCAGGTGAGAGGGGCAGGGTCTCAGGGGAAGATGACACCCAGACAGGCCAATGACCTCTGGGCATAGGGGCATCCTTTGAACTTGACCAACCACACCACGCCTTGCTGGAATGTTCAGCCTGATTGACAGGACTCACTCAGCATGGGGGCAAGGGGGAAGGGATAGATGTATAGGCACACCTGGGAAAGTGACCTGGAAGGCCAAAATGGGACATCACAGCACACCACAACAGAAATCCACGCTGGCTGGCTCTGATCCCTCGGCCATCCTGTGGGTGCCCTGGGATGGCACTCAAGGTGATCTGTTCCGTAACCTTGCCAGGCACCCAGGTCAGGCTGACAGGCCTGGAGTTCTCCAGCTCCTCCTTCCAGCTCTTCTTGGGGATGGGCTCACACTGGCACCTCCAGTGCTCTGGGACCTCCCTGGTGAGCCAGCACTGATGGTAAATGATGGAGAGCAGCTTGGGGAGCTCATCCACATCTCCCTCATCCCACTAGGATGGATCCCATCTGATCCCACACACCTGTGAGCATCTGAGTGTCTCAGCAGGTCAGCAGCTGCTTCCTCCTGGATTACAGGGGGCTGTTCTTCTCCCCGTGCCCATCTACCAGCTCAGGAGAACACTTGTCCTTAGGTAAACCTGTCCATATATTGAAAATTGAGACAAAGAAGGTGTTAAGTAGCTCTGCCTTTTCCTTATCTTTACTTACTATATTCTCCACTGCATCCAATAAAGAGTAGAGGTTCTCCTTATCCCTCCCTTTGGTTTAAATTTTTTTATAAAAATATTTTGTATTTATTTACAGAAGCTGCCAGGTTAAGTTCTCATTGAGCTTTCATGTCTCAGCTTTTCTTTCTGCTTAACCTAACGACATCCTTAAACACTTCCTGCAGTGCCAGTCCTTTTTTCCCCTGAGTTCCCACAAAAGCTCCAAGGGCAGCCAGGCCAGTAATTTTCCTCACTAGCTCATCTTTTGCCACACTGGGACAGGCTGCTCCTTCCCCCTTAAGATTGCTTCCTTGAAATGTGTCCATCCTTCCTGGACCCCTTTGTTTTTAAGGGCTCTTTCTCTTTAAAAAAAATCAGTACCTGATTTGGTACTCCCCAAATTGGCATCCTAAACAGGCCAAAGTCTGCCCTTCCTAATTCCAGTGTGGAAGTTTTCTTGCTGCCCCTCCTTCTTTCAGAGAACATTGAAAACTTGATTATTTCATGGTCACTGTGCTCCAGGCAGCCTCTGACCCCCACATTTGCCACCAGCCCTTCTCTGTTTGTGAACAGCAGCAGACAGAGCTTTCCTTTGCAGTGGGAGCATTACCCAAAATTTGGTAAAAAAGAAAAATCCTTAACCCCAATGCAGCATTAAGAAGCTGCATTCTTTATTCAGCTGGATGCACGGGGGATGGCTCCTCCCAAAGCCGTGCAGGCTGAGTACAGGAAAGTTTCTGTTTATTTTCTGTATATTACACACATATTCATTGATTGTCCTGGACTAAACACACATATGATATTAATTTCCCCAAAATCGTTAACACATTTCCTCTCCCCATTATCCAAGTGTTCTTCTGTCCTGGGGCTCTCTCTGGTGGTCGTGGACCCCAATGTTCCAGTGGGCCTGGCTGAGCTGGCAGGACACTGAGGCTGGTGAACTTCATGTTCCCCTTCTCACACAATGGGCATTGTGTAGTTTCCATACTCCTGGGGTTGTGGTGAACAAGCTCCAGGTGTCAGCTCACCTGGTGGAGACAACTGAACATCTGGTAACATGTGGTCACAGAGTGGGCTATGACATCACAGAGTGGGTTATGTGAGGTCATGGAAAAGCTATGGCATCATAGACTGCTTCTGTAACTTCATACAGCCACCTGTGACACTACAGGGCAGAGGTCTGACATCACAGGGCAGACAATGACATCACAGGGTTGGCTGTGACATCACAGGGCAGATATCTGACATCACAGAGCAGGCTGTGATATCACACAGGGGCTGTGTGACATCCCAGCAGGGCTGTGTCAGGTCACTGGGTTGGTCACTCCGCCCCAGCTCCCTCTCACAGTTTCTCCCAACAACTCCAATGCTGTCCATGCCCAGCAGGGTCCCTGTCCCCCGGGATCCCCCCAGCCCACCTGGAGCCACAGCCTCCACCAAAGGATGTTCCACAGGATCCACCCCAGAGCCTGACATGGGGAGAAGGGGCCAGGGCTGTGTGACCAGGACATCAAGGACGTGGGTTACCCAGGTCACTGGGGCCTGGTTTGGGTTCCCCAGGGCAGGAAAGATGTCTGGCAGCTGGAGCAGGGTCTGGGAAGGGCCTCCAAGGTGGGGCTGGAGCCCTTGGGCTGTGAGCCGAGGCTGAGAGAGCTGGGCTTGTCCATCCCGGAGCAGGGAAGGCTGAGGGGCTCCTCATCCCAGCCTGGCAGTGCCAGCGAGGAGGGGATGGAGAACACAGAGCCAGGCTCTTCACCGGGGGGCCTGGGGGGAGACAAAAGCCAATGGGTGGAAGGGGAAGGAGGGGAGATCAGCCAGGACAGGAGGAGATGAAGTGAGTCAGGCTGCTTTCAGCATTTCCTCAACACCAAGAGCAGCCTGACCTCCCATCTCCATCCACCACTGACAGCTTTCCAAATCAGGAATTGTTTGAGCTGCTCTGCACCCACTCTAGGTGAGCATCCTGATACAAGAACTTAATTCTGTTTACATCAATCATAGAACCATGTTTGTCTAAATAATTCTGGTACGGAAATCACTTGTGGATGGTGGACTCATCAGATACTGCTGGGGTGTTGCACATAGCTCAGGGAAGAGTGTGGTTGATATTAAATTATGTCCTGTTCCACTATGGTCTGTTGGCCACTTTCTGTGCCTCTGAGTCTCACTAGTTCCTGCCCCCAAAAGGACACAAACCTGATGAGCTGTGCTTCCCACTCCAGTGGTGGCACCTGGACCTCCCTCCATAGCCAGAGCAGAGCTCCCTTTTCCCACAAAGTCCCTGGTAAAGGAGGGATGAAGGAAACAGGACAGGCTGTGGGGATCAGGGGCAGGGCAGAGCCAGGGAGAAGAATGACTTTTGCATTTGATGGAGCTGTGCCTTCCCTTTGCTTTGTTGCTGATAATAAATGAACATCTCTCTGTGTCTTCGGCAGCTCCTTCTCCAAGGAAAGCAGGTGGGAGTTGGAGCCAAGGAGCTGAAAGCTGCAGGTGCAGCCTGGGCTGGAGGGAGCTCAGATTTGCACAAGGCTGCTCTGAGTGCCAGGGCTGGGATGGGGGAAATGGTGGGGTGGGGGTAGGGACAGAGTCTGATTGATTGTCAGCCATGAAGGGTCTTGACTTTCATCTCTATTCAAACTGCATGAGGAGGTGAGGAGGTACTTGGATTCAATGTCAATTGGAGATCACACGTATTGGTTTATGAACACGGAGAAAAAACCTAAGCAGGACCTAAAAAAAGTTTTCTCATTATCTTTGTAAATAGAATATATTCCGCTTGAATACACTACTGAAATGGGTCAAATTAACCACAGATGATTTGAAAACTGAAATAAAATTATTCCCAGAGGCTTTGGTTGTTAAGGTGTTCTGAATGGTAATGAGCCCTGGGACACTGAATTCCTGCACTCAAGAGCTGAAGGCTGAACAAGCCTCTGCAGCAGGAAAATTCAGCAGCAGCCTCCAAGGTGCTGAGGATGTCAGCAGCCCCCACTGAGGCCATCCCTGCCCAGAGACTGTGGGGGAATGGGCAGACAAGGAGAGCGTCCCTGGGGCTGGGGCAGCACAACTCAGAGGCACCAGCGGCTCCAGCTGGGAAATGGAGTGTGGAATGTGGCTGGGAAAGCCCTGCCTGGGCTCTGCCAAGCAGGACACACAAGCCCTGACTCCCATCCACTAAACAACTCTCTCAAGGAGCAATTTAAAATTAATTACAATTCTTTGCATACTCTGAGTTGGACTCACTGGAGAAATACCAACAAAAGATTCTTAGGAGCTCAAAACAACAAAACAGCTTTTACTGGAAACTTTAGAAAATCAGAGAAACTTTGGCAAAAGGTTTAATATGACATTCAATCAACACAAAACACTTCTCAAAGCATTATCTTGGCCCCTTCACCTTCACAAACTGTAAGCGTGTTCAATTTTAAGTTACTCAAAATTTGCAAGAAGAGGGAATTAGAAGAAGGAAAAGAAAACACAGAAAGAGAGAAAGTAATAAAAGAAAATACAGAGGAGCACACACACAGCTACCAACTCCTGGATTCCAGCACATTTCAGATGGAAATTCCAAGAGGACTCAGGGTCAAGATGTGTGCTTGCCGTGTGGTCAGCCTTCAATACCCCTTGGTCTTCCTGGGCCCTTCCCCCAGGTGGGCCTTGGGCTCATTTGGTCCCTCAGGAGCTGGGCTGGGGCTGCAGAGGTGGCTGTGGAGCATTGCCTGTGCTGTGCCAGGGACTGGCAGACACTGCAGGGCTGGGATAGAGGCTCTGGGGGGATTGGGGCTACAGGACAGGGCAGTGCTGGGGTCACAGGGCAGGGCAAGGCTGGACCTGCCCCTTCCTCTTGCCACACACGAAATATTTCCAGCCAACAATCTCCTCCTGTTTGTCACAACAGGCACTGTTGGAGGCAGAACTCCCAATTCTGGGCATGGACACCTGGCTGAAGAGAACAGTTGTTTTCCATAGGAAGAAAAGCACAGAGCCCCAGTGTTTGGAAGGCAGGCGAGAGCCTCACTGGGCCAAGGCCAGCCAGACTTCTCAGGAATGGCAGATTTTGTCTAGGAGCACTCTTTGGATATAGGGAATTTTGCAGGTGGAATCCAGTCTCAGCCATGGGTGCCTGAAGCAACTGGCAGTGACTGAGTCTACACTGGGGGCAAGTGGGATTGACTGGGACCATGCTGGGGGGGACTGGTATCAGAGTGCATTCATACTGGGATCATACTTGGAGTGACTGGGTCTATGGCAGAGGCCACTGAGAGCAACTGGGATCAGACTGGGAGCAATTGGAACCATGCTGGGACCAGGCTGGGATCATCATGGCATCAGAGTAGGATCATACTGGGAGGGACTGGGTCTGTGCTAGAGGCAACTGGGAGGAAATGGGACCATGCTGGGGAAAAATGGGATCATACTGGGAGCAACTGACACCACACTGAGGATGACTGGGATCATTCTGGGATCACGCTGGATGTGACGGGGGGCAGGCTAAGGGCAATTGGGACCATGTTGAGGCAACTGGGATATACAGGAAGTGACTGGAATCATGCTGGAGTGGCTATGAGCAACTGAAATCATGCTGGAAGCTACTGGGAGCAACTGGGAGTGAGTGGAAACACATTAGGGACAACTGGGATATACTGGGAGACACCAGAAGTGACTTGCATCACAGAGGAACCATAAAGGAAGTTACTGGAATAATACTGGGAGTATCAGAGAATGACTGGAATCATACTGGGAGTGACTGGAATGGTACTGGGTTGACTTGGAGTGACTGGGACCATCCTGGGGGCAAATGGCACCATACTGAGAGTGACTGGGGTCATACAGGAATCATACTGGGAAGGACTGGAACCATACTGGGAGTGCCTGGAAGTATAGTAGGGGTGAATGGGAACACCTGGGATCATACCGGGATCATACTGGGAGTGACCAGGATGATACTGGATCATACTGAGTGTAACTGGAAGTGACTGGGACTAGCCTGGGGGTGACAGCCGAGGGACAGAGGACAGTTGAGGGACAGGGGACAACTGAGGGACAGGGCACAGCCGAGGGACAGGGTGCAGCCGAGTGTCTCAGTACTGGGCAAAGGGGTAAAAGGGTGTCTGGGTTCTCAGGAATGGGGGTGCAGGGGGGTCTCTGGGTCATGGAAATGGGGGGTAGGGATGTGGAGAGGTAAAAGCAAGTTCCAGGGGACCCTTGAGCCCAGGAAAGAGGAGTCCAGGGTTTCTCAAAAAGGGGGTGCCAGGGTGGGGACACCCAGGCAGTTCAGGGGGTCTCTGGTTTTGCACAAAGCTGGGGCTGGGGGCTGGGAAAGGCAGGAATGGGGGTCCAAGGCATTCCAGGCATCCCAGGGTCAAGCCCATGGCCAGTCTGGAGGCTGGGAGCCATGGGATGGCCAGGAAAAGGGGAGCAGGGGGTACTGATGTCCAGGAATGGGGGATTCAGGGGGGTCCCTGTGCAGGATAAGGGGAGCAGGGGGTTCCCGGTGCCGGCAATGGTGGTTCAGGGTGCCGGTGCTGGGGGTCCCACTGCCCCCTGGCCTCCCAGGAGCGCCTCCAGCCCCATCAATGGAGCCATCACACTGCTCCCACTCACTCCCAGTATGATCCCAGTGAGATCCCGTATGATCCGTCTCTCCCAGCAGGGCCCCAGTCACTCACACTTGCCCCCAGTTGCCCGCCGTGTGGTCCCAGTTCCCCCAGCACATTCCCAGTGGCTCCCAGTCCGGTCCCAGTCACCACCTGCATGGTCTCAGGCACTCCCAGCATATCCCAGTTGCCTGAACATTCTCATAGTCATTGCCAGGCACTCCCAGTTACCTCAGTGTGGTTCAGCTGCCCCCAGTTTTATCCCAGTCACTGCCAGGACATCCCAGTTGTCACCAGCATGCATCCTGTCATTCCCAGTTTCTCCCAGTTCCTCCCAGTGTGTGCGCAGTCAGCTCCCAACATGGGCCTGGTAGCTCTCAGGAACCCCAGTCAGGGTCTATTGACACCCACTATAATCCCAGTATGATCCCAGTCACTCCCAGTATGATGCCAGTGGCCCCCAGTGGGATCCCAGTTGCTCCCTGTCAATGCCAGCAGGACCCCAGTAGTGTCCAGTATGATCCTCATGACTCCCAGTCTCTCCCAGTATATCCCAGTCAACCTCAGCATGCTCCCAGTCACTCCCACTTCCTCCCAGTTCCTTTCAGCATGATTCCAGTTGCTCACAGCCCCTCTCAGTCAATCCCAGTATGATTCGAGTAACCCACAGTGTGATCCCAGTCTCAGCCAGCATGGACCCAGCTGCTCCCACTGTGATCCCAGTATGATCCCAGCTGCTGCCAGAATAGTCCCAGTTGTTCCCAGTTCCTCCCAGTATGATCCCAGTTGTCCCTCGAATAGTCCTAGTCCCTCTCAGCATGGTCCCACTCACTCCCAGTTGCTGCCGGCATGGTCCCAGCTGTTTGCAGTGTGGTTCCAGTGCCCCCAGTATGGTCACAGACACTCCCAGTATATCCCAGTGTGCCCAGTAATGTTCTGGTTACCTCAGAATGATCCCAGTCTTTCCCAGTTCCTCCCAGTTGCCTCCAGCATAATTTCAATTTCTGGCAGATGCCTGAGGTAATGTCTTAGTTGCTCCCAATATAATCCCAGTTATAGTCTCAGTCTCCTCAGCATGGTTCCAGTACCTTCCAGTTGATCCCAGTTGCTCCCACTCTGTCCACATTTTCCTCCCAGCATGGGCCCAGTAGCTCCCAGTAACCCCCAGTCAGGATCCATTCGCATCTGCTGTAATCCCAGTGGCCCCCAGGATGATCCCAGAGTCACCCAGTCCACACCAGTATGTTTACAACCACCCCCGGTATGATCCCAATCACTCGTAGATCCTCCCAGTATGATTCCAGTCATGCTCAGAGTGACTCCCTGTCACTCCCTGTGTGGACCCAGTTGCTCCCAGTCACCTCCAACATAGTTCCAGTCAGAGCCAGCACCTTTCCAGTCACTCCCAGTCTGGTTCCAGTAGGATCCCAGTCACTCTCAGATACTCCCAGTACTATTCCTGTCAATCCCAGTATGATGCCAACCAGTTCCAGTATGACCCCAGCATGGGCACAGCTGCTCCCATTATCATCCAGTGGGGTTCCAGTTGCTCCCATTTACCCCCACTGTGGTTTCAATTGCTCCCAGCACATTCCAATTACTCCCAGGAGGTTCCCAGTTAGTCCCAGTTGTCCTCAGTTGCTTCCAGCCTGATCCCAGTCGCTCACAGCCACTCCCAGTCACCCTCACTGCAGTCCCAGTTGCTCCAAGTATGATCCAGTATGATCCCAGTTGCCCCCAGCATGGTTCCAGTTGCTCCCTGTTCCTCCCAGTGTGATCCCAGTTGAACCCTGTTGTCCCTTCTATAGTCCCAGTCACTCCCCATGTGATCCCAGTCCCTGCCAGCATGATCCCAGTCATGCCCAGTTGCCCCCAGTGTAGACCCAGTCACTCCCACTCACTCCCAGTTGCCCCTACCATGGTCCCAGTTCTCCCCAGCATGGTCCCTCTTGTTCCCAGTCATTCCCAGTATGATTACAAACACTCCCAGTACATCCCAGTTTCCCTCAGCATGTCCATGGTTCTTCCCAGACACTCACAGTGATCCCAGTACGGTGCTTGTTATCCCAGTATGTTCTCAGTCATGCCCAGCATATCCCAGGTGCCTCCAGCCTGCATCCAGTCATTGCCAGTTCCTCCAGTTTGCTTGCAGCATGATCCCAGTTTCTCTCAGTTGCTCCCAGTGGCCCAAAGTGTGATCCCAGCTGCTCCCTTTCAATACCAATATGAACCCAGTAAGCTCCAGTTTGATCCTTGTCACATGCCAGCACTCCCAGTATGGTCCCAGTATAATCCCAGTAACTTCCAATCGCTCCCAGTATGGTCCCAGTTGCCTCCAGCTAGATTAATCCAATCTGTCCCAGTATGATGCCATTTGCTCCGAGCTGTTCCCAGTCGCCCCAGTATGGGGGATGATGTGCATGGTGTGTTCCCAGTCACTCTCAGACACTCCCACTATTAGTCCAGTCCCTCCCAGTATGATCCAAAGATGAGCCCAGAGTGCTCCCAGTCCCTGCCAGTATGAACCAGTTGTGCTCCACATGGTTCGAGTTGATCTCTTTCACCCTCACTTTTGTTCCAGTCTCTCCCAGTGTACCCCAGTTCCTTCCAGCACCTTCCCAGTCACTCCCAGTTCCTTCCAGCATGATCCCATTTGCTCACAACCACTCCCAGTCAGCCTCAGTGTAGTGGCACTCACTGCCAGTATGATCCCAGTCACTTCCAGCATGACCCCAGTTCATCCCAGTATAAGCCCAGTGGCTTCCAATCATGCCCATCATGCACCCAGTCACTCCCTCCCAGTTGCTCCTTGCATGATCCCAGTTGCTCAGAACTGCTCCTGGTCACCCTCAGAATGATCCCAGTCACTGCCAGTATATCCCATCTGTCCCCAATACGGTCTCAATTGCCCCCTGCAGGCTCCTACTCCATCCCAGTGCGATCCCAGTATGATCCCAGTCTCCCTCAGTGTGATCGCAGTCTGCCCCAGCATGGGCCCAGCTGGTCCCAGTATGATCCCCGTAGTATCCCAGTACAATCCCAGTCATTGGAGATGTTGATCTTTGACATCCCTGAATGATCCCTTTTGGTCCTGAAACAGACTTGCAGAATCCTGAAACAAAGAACTGCTAAAGAAAAATCACTAATAACTATTTTTAAAAATCCATTGATAGTTATCAAACAATATTGAGAAAATTTCTGGAATGCTCTGGCCACTGTCCTTAATTGAATCACTTGGGCTGAGTCTGACTTGTGGCTTTCCAGTACTTTGAGCTGGTAGCTCTGGCCACCATTTTTTTTTTTTTTTACCTGCACCACTGGGTGGGACAGAATCGCTGGCCCCAGTCCGAGTGGGCAGACCAAGGACCCCAGACCAGGCCCACAGAACAGAGCCCCAGGCCTGAGTAGGGGGATCAAAGCCCACAAACCTGGTGGTGGGCAGGCCAAACAGCCCAGACCTGGCCTGCAGGGCGGGGTCTTTGTTCTCACAGCCCACCCCCACCGTGCTGCCAGTGCCTCGGCAGCAGGAGTGACCGAACGCTTTTTCCCTCTCCCCCCAGAACCACCAGTGCGCACTGGCAGCTGGGAAGGAGAAGCTTTCCCTGGGATCTCCATCCCGGATCTGCGGGTCTTCTTTCCCCAGAACAAGTGAGCGATGCTCGCTGTCCACCCCCCCACCAAACCCCACGATTCACATTCCAATGTTCCTGTTTTCTGCTCCTCAACATCACCCCCATCCCCTCTGGGCTTGTGGCCAGAGGCAGCACCTCTGGGAGCCACATCCCCCACGCCACTGGCACCCATGAGGGGAGTCAGGCGCCCCAAATCTCAGCGAGAAGCCCCTGACCAAATGTGGATCAGCCTGTGAAAAATGTTATGTCCCAGAAAAACACTGAGTTTGAAAGTTTTCAGCTGGGAGGCACGGGCAGTTAGCAAATGAGCTGCGCCTCCCCTGAGGGACAGGCCAGTGTCCCCTTCTTCCCTCCCAGCTCCCACCACAGGGGTGTTATGAGAACCTTGAGTAGGCCAATATTTAAGCAGCAATTAATTAATTAATTAATTTAATATTGCAAAGTAAGAGCAATACAGCGCTGGGTACAGTGGGGGATGTTTTCCCTCCAACTGCACACTGATAGTTGAGGCATACAGGTATTTATAGGGGTACTCAGCTTTCTCAGCAGTTTCTATTCCAAATTTTTATGTCACAATTCTATACCTATTGTGATGTATTTTTTCTCAGGATGTATCCCAGAAAGGAATATCACCAGATGGTGATGGTCCGGTTTCCGAAAGAAGGAACAAATCTCCCAGATGGTGAGGTCCAGCTCTCTAGATGTTGGCCCACCATTTAATTGCAGAGACTATAAATCTCATAACAGTGATGTCCAGCTTCCCTTGGTCGAAACTATTATTCCTTGAGTTAATGTTCATCTCCCTTTCTCAAGCTGCTTTTCTCTGTTTTGTTAAGATGTGAGATAAGCATGTTTCCTTTCATATATTCTAAAGCTATAGTTTCAAAGACTCTTACTAAAAGCAATATTCTAAAATTATACTTCAAAAGGTTATTATTGCAAAACTCTTTAAGGCTTAACTACAAGCAGAAAGTTCCTGTCAAAAAGCAACATTCTTAAAGCTTTGATTCAAATGCTCCTAAATCAAACTTAAGACTTATAAAGGTTAATTAGGAACAAAAGATAGGCTCAAAGGCCTTCTTCCATGCTTTACTTTCCTCAGTAATTATTAGAATTTGTCTTTATAACTGTTCCATGGTCGGTTTCCACACATATTACAATCACAAATACCATGTTGCCAGTATGTACCTGACACGAAACACAGCTTTGTATTTCACAGGGGGCACAGGGATGGCTCCTGTGAGAAGCTGCTGGAAGCTTCCACCGTGTCTGGCACAGCCAATTCCTGGTGGCTTCAAAGATGGACCTGCTGCTGGCAAAGTCTGGGCCAGTTACAAATGGTGGCAATGCCTCTGTGATAACAGATTGGAAAAGAAATCAAAATAGAGATTGTGGCGCAGTTTTAACTCCAGTCAGACGAGAGCAGAGGGAGAACATGTGAGAAGAACAACTCTGCAGACATCAAGGTCAGTGCAGAAGGAGGGGCAGGAGGTGCTCCAGGCCCTGGAGAGCCAGGCACCCTGCAGGAGAGCCATGGAGAGAGGGGCCCTGCTCCCAGGCTGGAGCAGCCTGTCCCTGGAGGAATGCACCCCCTGGAAGAGTGACCCATGCTGCAGCAGTTTGGGAAGGACTGTTGTCCCTGGCATGGACTCACACTGCAGCAGTTTGCAGAGGGCTGCTGCCCCTGAAATGGACTCACCTTGGAGAAACTCCTGCAGAACTGTCTCCCTTGGGAGGGACCCATGGTGCAGCAGGGGAACCACTCCTCTCCCTGAGCCGGGGCAGAAGCCATGGGTGATGAACTGACCATAAGCCCCATTCCCTGTCTCCCTGCACTGCTGGGGTGGGAGGCAGAGCTGGGAAGGAGGGAGGTGAGGAGCTTATTTTATTTCCCCTTTTCATGCTCTGACTTTGTTAGTAATAAAAGAATTTCACATCTCTAAGCTAAGCTGGTTTTTCCAGGACAGTATTTGATGAGTGATCTTGCCCAGTCCTTATCTCAACCCACAAACCCTTTATTAAATTTTCTTTGTCCAGCTGCAGAGGGGAGTGAGTGAACAGCCCACATGGATGCCTGGCATTTGGCCTGGGTCAACTCACGACACCTTGGTACCACAGGGTCACAGTGGACCCTTGGTTCTATGGGGTCTCATTGGTTCCATCAGGCCCTGCAGGGACACTTCATCATTCAACAAAGCCCCAAAGTTTCACAGTGGTCTCCAGGATTCCATGGGGCCCTGCGATGTCAAAATGGACCTTTGGATCCATGGGGGCCCACAGTGTCACAATGGGCTCCTCTTTTGGTTCTACAGCTTCACAATGGCCCCTCGGTTCCATGTGTCCTGCACTGTTCCATGAATCCTTAGTTCCATGGGGTCCTGTAGTGTCACAATGGTCTCCATGGTTTCATGGTGCCACAGTTGCCATAATTTCCATGGTATCACAACTGCCCTTGGATCCCAAGAGGCCCCAGAGTGTGACAATGGCCCCTTGCTTCCATGTCGCCCTGTAGTGTCACAATGGTGTCCATGATTCCATCAGGCCCTGCAGTGTCACCATGGGCAGTTGGTTCAGTGACACTCCACAATGTCACCACGGCCCCATGGTTCCATAGAGCCCCACAGTGTCACTGTGGTCCCTTTGGTTCCAAGGCTCAGAAGTGCCAGAATGACCCTTTGGTTCCATCAGGCCTTGAAGTTTCAAAATGGTCTCCATGGTTTCATGAGTGACCCTTGTGTCACAAGAGACTCTTGGTTCCCTGAAGTTCTTCAGTGTCACCATGGGCCCTCGGTTCCATGAGGTTTGGTAGAATCCCAATTGACTCCTTGGTTCCATGAAGCCCTGCTGTGTTACAATGCCCATGGTTCCATGAGTGTCCATGGTGTCACCACGGTCTCCTTGGATCTCCAGTATCATCCATGGTCTCCTTGGCACCATCCAGGCCTTGTAACAAGAGATAGGGAGCCATTTTTTGCGTTAGATGAAAGGCTGCAGAACTCATGGGTGTGAGGCTGCGTCACTGATAAGAAACAAAAACCACCTGAATCGGAACGCCAAATATCATCTCAAGTACCTTCAATCCCAGCCTCAACAGAGGTAGAAAAGACAAACAGAGATTTCCCAGTAAATCAAAAACAGGGACCGTATTTGGAATGCAGGCAAAATGCATTCAAGTACATTCGAATGCACTCACTATGATGGGGAGGTGATAATCCCCTATTCCAAGAGTGAATTTAGGAAGGCTGACTATTGAAGGAACTACAGAGATCCCCAATATAAGAAAAGCAGGTTGCACAGGTAATTCTGGGATAGGGAGACCGGAAAACAAGAGCAGATGAAGCAGTGCAGTCGCCACCAAGAAGATCACGTTCACATGCTGTGGGCAGCCACCCCATCAGGCTGTGCCACCATCCCCTGGTACAAGGGGGGGTCACGATGGTTCGTTTCACTGATCTCAGGGTGCAAAGACACACATCAGGGGACTTTCAGTATTACCAAAACAAATGCACCTTTTATGGAGTGCCCACAGCAGATGCAACACAAGGATTAGAAAAGAGATAAAGGACAGAGAGACAGAGTAAAGGAGGGGGGAATAGCTGCCAACAGAGAGATGAAATCCTCGTGGTCGAACCAATGGATCCGTCTGGTCACGTCAGGGAGAGTCTCAAAGTCTTTGGTTAACTCAGGGCTCTTTTATAATCTACCGCCGGGACGAGAGCAGGATGGCATATGGAGGGAACAGTGGAGAATAAATCCATTGTGAACAGGTACAGACAGTCCAGTTCTGAACAGCACAAACCGGTGCCAGCAGTGAGCGGGGCCCGTTGTTTCAGGACTGGTTCCTACGGCAAACATCCCGCTTCCCATGGCAGACATCCCGCTCCAGTCAGGCCAGCACCCCTGGGTTAGAATTTGAAGGGTCTCAGTCTCAGCTCTTGGGGAGGGCTCTAATCTCTGTCCTTGAAGGCAGCCGTGATGCAGATGAGGGATCTTTGGATCGTCTCTTACAGACTGACATTCCAAAACATAAAAAAAAAATTATGTATTTCTCCATAAAATTTTTTTACTGAATTAATAAAACTATAATTATTTTTATTCTTTATCAAAGAATTATTCTATATTTGTATTACCAAATTTTAATATATATATGAAAAAATCTATACCTTTTTAGCAAGAAAAAATTTATTGGTCATTGTTACTAAGTAACGCAATTCCCAACATCAATTCATTGAGAAGTGTGGCTACTGATTTCTCCTTCTTTATGCTAATCAGTCCTATTTTTAATCCTTTTGTCATCTGTTTTATCATTTTCACAGGGCAAAAGGGGCTACTTTGGGGTCCATGGAGACGTTTCTGGGGCACATTTGGGGCAGTTTTGGGTCTGGGGAGGGAATTCAGAGAGAACTTGAGGGTCTGGAGGACACTCTGGTGAGCCGGGTGGGCACTTGGAGGGGCACTCAGGGATTCCGAGGGACAGTTCGGGTCCGGGCAGCACATGGAGATCCAGGGGGGCCCTTGGAGGTCAGGGAGGGGAATTTGGGGCCCTTCGGGGTCAGGGCGAGCCCTTGGGGAGGGGGTCTGCCGGGTCTCTCTGGGGCGCGGGGGATGATGGGAGTTGAAGGCGCTGGTCTAATACGGTTAAACGGGGCCGCGGAGCATGATGGGAGTCTTAGGCGAAGCTGCAATGGCGCGGGGCATGACGGGAGCTGAAGTCCCGGCTGGAACAGCACTGGGCATGCGTCGCAGAGCATGATGGGAGCCGTAAACCCGGAAGTGGCTCCAACGCTTTGTTTGGGGGTCCGGGAAGGCTCCTGGCGGATCCCTCTGCATCTGAGCCGTGACTTGAGATCCTCGGGGGAACGTAAACGGTTCGAGAGAACATGCGGGGAGCTCGGGGATCTCTAACCGGGCTCAGTAGGGCGCGGGACACGGTAGGAGTTTTAGGCACGGGACGGTGTTATGAGGGGCTGTGGGGCTGCGGGGGATGAGAGGAGATGAATTCCCAGAAGTGGCTGTACCAGGCATCTGTGCGGTTGGGAGCACTCAGGGGGTCCGTGGACGCTTTTGGGGGGTCCCAAATGGGCGCTGAGGAGGCACTGAGAGATCCTGGAGGGTCTGGAGGACACTTAAGGCACAAAGGGGTGGCGGATCCCGGGGTTCTGTCGAGCGCGGGGATGACGGGGGTTGTAGTCCCGGCTGTAATGGGGCTCATACGGGCCGCGGGGCATGACGGGAGTTGTGGCTACCGTAGGCACCGTCCCCGAGTCTCCGATCTCTGGCGCTGATTGGCTTCGGGAGGTGATGGGCGGGAGTCTCGGCAAATGGGATGCGATGGAGGCGGGAACAGCCCATTCAACTTATCCAGTCCCTCCCAGTACAGCCCAGTTCATCCCCAGTACAAACCAGTACAACCCCAGTACAGCCCAGGTCATCCCAAGTAGAACCCAGTACAAACCCAGTGCCCCTCCAACCCCTCCAGCACAGCCCAGTCCCTCCCAATACTCATGGATTTATTCCCAGTCCCTTCCAGTTGTCCCCAATGTCATCCACAGTTTGGTCCAGTATCCCCCAGTGTCACTCCCAGTATGTCCCAGTGTCTCCCACAGCGTTCCCAGTGTCCCCAGTATGTCCCAGTCCTCCCCAGTGTTTCCAAGGACAGTTTCATTTCTCACAGTGGCCGTGGCAGCCAAACCCAGCAGTGGGGTCAGTGCAGTGCCCATGGCCACAGCCCCTTGCAGGGCCCAGTGCAGCTTGGGCTGATGATCCACCCTCACAGCTGGCCCAGGGCAGCTCTGCAGTGCCTTTGGTGGCACCTGGGGCTGGCACACACCTGAGCAGTGTGTCTGTTTGCACTGGGGAAACTCAGCAGTTTGAGATTGCTTCAAAAAACCCCAAAAAGTGAAAACCCCTCTTAGGCTGGGTGCAGCCAGCTCTGCAAGCACAGCAGGGCCCAGGGCAGTGAGGACAGACAGGATGGGGCTGGGCAATGTGGAGCAAGGTTGTCCACACTGGGTCAGAGCTCCAGGCACAGCTTCTGTGAGCAGGCCAGAGCTGCTGAGGAGAGACCCTGGGTCACTATCAATCACAGAATGCTGCTCTAAAGAGAAATTACCTCTGCTCTAAAGAGAAATTTAATAAAAGACACTCTTTAAAACAGGAATGTATATTTTATTACTGCCCTTTGAAATCTTTCTCCATAACTGGACTAGGAAAACTTTAATGACCCTCTCAGGGCTTTGCTGTTGTTTACATCAGACTCAGTCCTTGAGAGTGTCTTCAAAAAACTTCTCAAGAACTCAAAGTTAAATTTAGTCTCCAAATTTTCTTGGAGTTTTAATGGCTCCCACTGAGGGCCATGACTGCCTGCCTCTGCCTGCCCACACAAAGGCTCCTGCTGGGGGACATGCTGCACTACAGCCCTGCCCTGGCAGGGAAATTCCTTTCTCTTTGGGTCCTGTCTGTTTTCCCTATCTGCCCCTTGCATTTATTCTTTCTTTCTCTGGCTGTTCTCCATTGTGGCAAAAGGATCCAGCATCTCTGAAACCTCCCTTCAATCCCTCCCAGGTCTCCTCTGCTGTCCTCAGTCTCCACTCCACTGAGCACAGAGCTGCTTTGTGCCTGTACATGAATTTGCTGTTTCAGAGGGTGTCATTTATTCAGGCCTGAGCTCTAGTGAGGGATAACTCCCAACCTCACATGAACATGTAATTCTACCAGTGTGTTGCTTATATACAGTCACTAAATGTGAATTACAATTTACCCATTCCCATAAAACCAACCCCAAATTCCCAGATTCAGTCCTTGTTTTCTCTATCCCTGCACCCTTGAGCCAGATGTCTTCTTCTTCTCTTCCACCCATTCCTGCTGGGAAAGCAGCCCCTGCATGCCTTGTTCCAGTGCTGAAAGTTCACAGGCACAGTAAAAACTGAATTAACCCTTTTGGTATCAGCCCCAGGCTCTGTGTGGGCAGGCAGAGGCAGGCAGGAGGCAGAGCTGGCAGCAAAGGAAGGGCCCAGCCAGGTGGGGCAGCCGGGGGATGCCGACAGCCTGCAGGGACAGAGGCGCAGGGCAGGGACACCGTGGGACAGCCTGGGCTGCACAGGGCACAGGGATGGGCAGCAGCTGCAAGACAGCCCTGACAGAGCCAACTTGGGCAGCACTTTGGCCATGGCTGCTGGGCCTGGGCCTGAGGCAGGAGCAGGTGACAAGTGACCCTTGCAGGCCTGGGGCCTCATTGCCTCCTTGTCCCTGCTCAGCAGCCTGGCAGGGGCCGCCTCATGCTCCTGCCCTTGGCATTGCACATCCCCACATGCCAGTGCCCATCCCGGGAAGAGCCCTGAGCAAGGAGGGAGGGACAGGATCTGCCTGGCCCGGGGCTGGGCTCAGGCCTTGGCCCTTTGCATTCCTCAAACACATCCAGGTGTGCTCAGCACCACAGACACCTTTGCCTCGCTTGTCCCCAGCTGTCATCACTGCCTCCAGTGTTCTGCTCTAACTGGAACCTGGGGACACTTTCCCAGTGGTGTCCCTCAGTGGGAGCCATTAAAACTTCAAGAAAATTTGGAGTTTAAATTTAACTTTGTGTTATTGACTCTCAAAAACTGAGTCTGATGTAAACAACAGCAAAGCCCTGAGAGGGTCATTAAACTTTTCTTAGTCCAATCATGGAGAAAGATTTCAAAGAGCACTAACAAAATATACATTCCTGTTTTAAAGGGTTTCTTTTATTAAATTTCTCTTTAGAGCAGAGGTGATTGCAGCATTCTGTGACTGATATTGACCCAGGGTCTCCCCTCAGCAACTCTGGCCTGCTCACAGAAGCTGTGCCTGGAGCTCTGACCCAGTGTGCACAACCTTGCTCCACATTGCCCAGCCCCATCCTGTCTGTCCTCACTGCCCTGGGCCCTGCTGTGCTTGCAGAGCTGGCTGCACCCAGCCTAAGAGGGGTTTTCACTTTTTTGGGTTTTTTTGCAGCAATATGAACCTCATGAGTTTCCCACTGCAAACAGCACATTGCTCAGGTGTGTGCCAGCCCCAGGTGCCACCAAAGGCACTGCAGAGCTGCCCTGGGCCAGCTGTGAGGGTGGGTCATCAGCCCAAGCTGCACTGGGCCCTGCAAGGGGCTGTGGCCATGGGCACTGCACTGACCCCACTGCTGGGTTTGGCTGCCACGGCCACTGTGAGAAACGAAACTGTGCTTGGAAACACTGGGGATGACTGGGACATACTGGGAACACTGGGAACGCTGTGGGAGACACTGGGACATACTGGGAGTGACACTGGGGAGGACTGGGACAACCTGAGGACACTGGGGGCATTGTGGAGAAATCTGGGGACAGTGGGGCATCCTGTGGATCACATTGGGAGGAACTGGGAACGACTGGGAATGAACTCAGCTGTATTGGGACAGACAGGGCTGCACTGGGAGTGATTGGAGGGACACTGGGGTTGAACTGGGTTCTACTTGGAATGAAATGGGCTTTAGTGGGGTTATACTGGTCTGTACTGGGAATGGACTGGACTGTCCCTGGAAGGACTGTAGGAGGGTGATTTGGCTGTTCCTGCCTCCGCCACATCCCATTTGCCGAGACTCCCACCCATCACCGTTCCCAGCCAATCATCACTAGGAATCCGGGCCTAGGGGCGGTGCCCAAAAAGGCGCCATATTTTCTCTTTGCATACAACTCCCATCACACCCCGCGGCCCTATTAAGCCCAATGGAGCCGGGACTACAACGCCCGTCATGCCCCGCGATCCACATTACCCCCCCCTTCACCCCCCCCCACCCCACAGGATCCGCCCCCATCTGTCCCATCAGTGTTCCCCGGACCCTCCACGATCCCTCAGTGCCCCCTCACCGCCCATTCGGGAGCCCCCGAAAGCGCCCCGGACCCCCTGAATGCTCCCAACCCCTCAGATGCTCGGTACAGCCACTTGTGGAAATTCATGTCCTCTCATCCCCTGCGGCCCCAGAGCCCATCAGAACAGTCTCGCGCCTAAAACTCCTGCCGTGACCCGCGCCGTAAAGAGCACGGTTAGATCTCCCCGAGCTCCCCGCAAGGACTCCCGAATTTTTGAAGTTCCCGTGAGGGTTTCAAGTCGCGGCTCGGACGCAAAAGTGTCCCCTACAGCCGTCCCGGACCCCCAAACACCGTGACCGAGCCACTTCCGGGACTACAGATCCCATAAATATCCGCGGCGCAACTCTGGTCCTATTCAAGCCGAGACTTCATCTTCCATAATGCCCCGCGCCTCCACCGAGAGCCATTGCAGCTGCGCCTACAACTGCCGTGATGCTCTGCGGCTCCGTTAAATCGTATGATAACTGCGCAAACAACTCCCATTACCCCCCGCGCCCCAGATACCCCCGTCAGCTTCCCCCAAGGGCCCGTCCGGACCCCGAAGGGCGCCACATTCCCCTCCCTGACCTCCAAGGGCCCCCCTGGATCCCCAAGTGCTGCCCCGGACCCCGAACTGTCCCTCGGGATCCCTGAGTGCCCCTCCAAGCTCCCACCCGGCTCCCCCAGACCCTCAAGTGTCCTCCAGACCCTCAAGTTCTCTCTGAATTCCCTCCCCAGACCCAAAACTGCCCCAAATGTGCCCCAGAAATGTCTTCAGGGACCCCAAAGTGCCGCCCCTTGACCCTTTTAGAGAAAAAGTTTATAAAAATTGTGCCAAAAGGACTACAAATATTATTAGTTACCATAAAGAGGAAGAAATAAATAGCCAATAAAGCTTAATTAATTAATGAACTGTATTGTGTTTACTTTTAACTAATGAGAAATAATTTTTTTGGTTGCTAAAATAGTATTGATTTTTAAATATAAATATAAAAATTAGGTAGTAAAATATTGAATAATACTATCACAATTAGAATAATGTAAGTATAATTTTGTTAATTAATTAAATTTTACTTAGAAGTAAAAATACTTAATTTTTTTTCATGTTTTGTGATGTGAGATATGGTGAGGTTTGGGGTGAGGAGCAGCTTGTCCAAACAGGCTCAGCCTGCAAGGGGCTCATTCTTCTCCCTGCCCAGACCTCCTAAGGAGACATTCAGCATCAGGATCACCTGAGGAATGCTTCTGTCCCCTCTTCTCTGAAATAAAAATAAAAAAATATTTCCTTGACTAAAACCAAAAATCCTGATGTGCAGTTTGGAATCTCCCTCCTGAAGAGAACTCCAAACCGACTTCAATCCCTGCACAAGCCCTGGAGACTGGAAGATAATGGAAGGGGGACAAAGAGCTCCCGAGGGCTTTCTGTATTTTAATCAGCCCCACGCTGGATTTGGGGCTGGCTCCAGGAGCCTCAGGCATACAGAGAAGGATGGAGAAGCTGCTCAAGGAGTCAGCAGCAAAACTCCAAGTGCCTTGGAGCATGGCTGGGCCCCAGTGGGGGCAGGGAGTGCCAAAGGCTGCCCAGGGCCTGGTGAGAGCAGATCCTTGAGGGCAGGATTGCAGGGAGCCCAAGGCTCTGAGCAGGGAACTGCAGTGCTGAGCAAGGCCTGGCTTGGCTGAGTTTTCTCTCCTTTCAAGAGTCTCTGGGTAGGCACTGTTGGTTTCAGGTCCATGGTCCCTCCACTGCTCTTGGCCTGTTCTGGTTAGGGTGACAAAGGCAAAAAGCTCTGACCATGGTTATGTTTTCTTTGGTTAGAGGTGTTATTTTAATTCTTCATTTGCATGATGGCTTGTTGTTCTAGGGGTTTTCGTTAGGTCATTCTTTTCTGCTAGGTCTTATGGCATTTTCATATTTGGTTATTATGACATAATCCTCTTCTTTATGGTGTCAGGTGGTTCGCCATCTTAGATGAGCGGGAGTGACAGTAAAAGGTTTTAAAATCATGAAATTTGGGGAATTAGAAAGAAGCTATAGACTTAGTGGGGCCCTGGAAAATTTTTAAAATAGACTCTGAAAATGTTAGAATTTGTGTTTACCAGATCATGTGAAATTGCACCTACATAAGCAGTATATGATAAATGATGTAATTGTTAGATGTGATGATTGTTTAGTAATTAAATATAATTATTGTATAATCATACAAAGAATCATGAGAAACTATTTCAGAAATATAAAGGGGAGCCACGAGGAGCCCATGCTTGGATGAAATCTATGTATACAATAGAACAATATAAGTTTAATAATGAACATGAAAGTTATATGAGGATTGAATATAAAAACATGTTCATCCTGAATGCATGTCGGAGACAGATTTGTGTTTGTACCCCTGACACCCAGAGCTCTTCAATAAAAGCACCTGCATAGAATCATTGTCGTGATTGTGTGCTTCTGAACGCTAACAGGAGCAGTGGGGGTAACACCTGACAGTGAGGGGATTTACATAATTATAAATCCTTTACCTAATATTGGAACTTGACATAACTATTAAACACTCAACAAACAATCTATAATTAACATTGGAACTTTATATAAACTCCTTTAACAATGAACTTTATATCAACTCCCTTAACAATGTATTCTCTACAATTTCCCCCTCTAATTGTTCAATTGGGCTCAAGCATGCATCAATTAGCAAATACTTCTTGAAAGTAAAATTTTTAAAATTGGTTGTGAATTTGCTTGGCATCTTGATGTTCTTGATCATTCATTATCATGATTACTTTTACTTCTTTCTTATTAAGCTCTCTTGGTATCATTACACTTGCTTGTACAGCAGATGTTACAACTCGGATTATACAGGGGAGCATGCAAGGTAGGAGGATCAAACCAGCAATTTCACATATGATGAAAAAGGCTGGTTTTTCCCACCAGTTTCCTTTTAATGACCAGAAATTGTCCCACCAGCTGGTATCGAATGTAGGGGTCCACTCTTGTGTTCCAACATAACTTCTGGATTTCCTTTGAGATATTTCTAATGACTTCACTGCAGTCATCCATTTCTGAGCAGCACTGGGGGAGTTAAATTTTCCACAAATAATAAATAATCTACTGCTAGTCTGATTTGATACACCGCAGTTCTAGTCTGGGACAGTTGATCATTTATGTGGTCTAAAGCTAGAGAGGCTCAGTTCGATACCATCTCGAGTCCTGCCTGTAATCTCAGAATCTGATTTAACCCCCGTATAAATTGGGGTCCGGTGTCCCCAGGACCCATCTTGAGCCCGGGTCGCCGGTCCATGAGTGCAAATTATTTCCTGGGTGTTCCATACTGTGTTTTTCCGTGTCTGTGTTCCTCCAATTTAAATTAAGTTTCTTTTTGGTCAGCTAGATTTGTTCAAATCATCAGATACTGGGACCCCTTGGTTCAATCCAGACTCTTTTGGGAGTAAGAAACATGACGGTTTAATAATTCCGATAGTGCAAGTGCTGCTCCACTCCCCGGGTAATTCAGTGTAAGCCACATTCCCACATATCCAAACCAGGTTTTCTGGAGCTTTCCAAGAAGCATCACTGAGAGTCTTTGGAAATTCCCAGTATTTGGCTATTTCTCTCACTTCCCAGAATGGGTTTATTCCTTGATTTATTCCTTTTCCTTCTCGGTAGGGACACACTGTTTCTTTTTTCCCAAAGGATTTACAGTATCTATTATTAAAAAAAAAAAAAAAAGGAATAATAATAATAAAAGAAAATAATAACATAAAATAAATAATAAATTAAAATATAATATATACTATTATATTTCTATATATTATATTATCTAATATATAATATATTATATTAACATAATAAATACTTTACAATAAATAATATATAACATATAATATATAATACATAATACATAATATATAATATATAATATATAATATATAATATATAATATTTATTGATCATTAATTATTTATTATTTATTATATTATATTACACTATATAATATTATATAGCATATAATATATATTATATTCATTATTAATAATTATGTATTTTAATTTTATACTATTAATTATTATTTCTTCAATATTATAATAATATATATTATAATATTATAATAATATATGGTAATATAATATTAATGAATAGATATACTATAAATTATATAATATATTATATTATTCATTAATAATATATTTTATTAATATGTGATGTAATACATATTATTATTATTTTTTACTATTAAAATAATTATTGTTTCAATAAGGTAATATTACTTATTAATATTTAATAAATATTGTTTTAATAAATGAATAATTTTATTATTTCTAATTTAGTAAATACTACTTCCAGTATATAAATAATAAATAATACTTCCAGTATATAAATAATTAATAATACTTCCAGTATTTATTGGGTTCTCTAGGGACCTACCCAGCTACTGGATGTTTTATTTTTAAATATCTCTTACAGGACATTTCTCCTACTGGGGTTTTATAAATTTATACATTTTCCCTTTCCTTCATATACACTGCTCTTCTCCAATTATTTTAGACTTTAATTCCCACCATTCTTTTCCTCTTTGTCCAATAGCTGGTACCTTTTGTCTTGTTTGTGTCCATTTTAAGATTTCTATTGGTCTTAAGCTGATCCCTTCCCAAGGCCAGACTTTGGCCATTTGTGTATTTCCACAGATCCAGCAATTAGTAACATTTAACTCTTTCCTGATCTTTTCCACTAAATCTATGAACAAGTTTTTCCCACGAGATGTTTCTAGGTCTTCTTTCTCATTTACTGATGTTGTTACTTCTTTCTCTTTTATTAAGTTTGCTGTGCCTTTTTGATTGGACTTATGTTCAAAGCAAAGCCAAGCATCTCCTATAGGACACTCCCCAGGCAGTCCTTGCTGGTAAGTGGCTATATTTTGTGAAATCCAGTAAGTCTTCCCTTCCCCTAGACAGGTTGCTAACAGAGAGAGGTTGACACAGTTTAGGTTTAAATTTGTATGTACTCGTATTAAAGATCCGGTTTCTTCCCCTCTGTAAAGGAGGTAGTAACATTTAGCACATGGGCTCTTCTGACTTCCCAGCGTGATGTTAACCAGTAAGATCAGTAAGAGCATTCCCAGGAGTCTGGTATGAGGCATTCCCTAAACTCTACAACTACTGAGCTGCACCCAGTGATTGGAGTGGCTGTTTTTAGGCGGACTGTAGACTCACCCAGCCTTGCCTCCTGGTTATGCTTTTCTCCTACAGAACAGCTCATTGGTTTTAGTACAGAGTTTTTATTCTCTCAGTGTCAACACATTTGACTTTTCTTTACTAATTTATTTTTGCCCTGAGGGATGCTTTATAGGAGATTGCTTTGTACACTAAGATTGGAGTTAACTGGGGTATTTAAACTTTTTCACACAAAAACATGACCTAAAACCCTTGAACTCAATGGTCAGATGACTTTAAGAATTATCGGTATCCAAAATTATAGAAAAAATACTCCAAACAAATAACGAGGTATTTACTCTTACGCCTAATCATACAAAATCACAATAGACACCAAAACAAGCAAAGGCTCCAACACAAACTAAAAACTGTACATTCATTAATAAACACTAACTAATAATAAATGCAACAGGAAAGTATCTGCTTTTCAAACTCAAAAGTAAAATATAAATAACATTAACTGGAATTTTTAACAGTTCTTAACAAGTTTTGATTATTTAAACAGTTCTTAACAAGTTTTTGACTATAGACAGTCTCCAATAGTCTTTAGGTCTCCTCTGGAGGGTTAGCTTTAGATTGTCTGAGTGATTAGTCACAATCCATTCATTAGAAAGCTTAGTAGGGGATGTGGTTGGTTTTGACTCTTCAGTGGGAGGTGGTACAGGTCCTTTAGTCTGGGTTATATGTGTCCACCCCTTCTCTTGGGTCATATGGCTGTATTGGTGGTGAGTAGGACCTGAAAAGGGCCTTCAAACTTAGAGGTTAAAGGTGCAGACTTCCATGATTTAACTAACACCCAGTCCCCTGGATTGATGTTATGTCCCTTAGTGTCTAAGGGACAGGTTTGAAGGACCTTTTTCCTCAGATCTTTGAATCTCCTTCCTATGGCCTTTACCTATTTTTGGGTGGCTGTCTCTCCTTCTGGATAAATTCCCGAGCTATACAGGCTTGTCAAGAAGGGGAGTCCAAACATCATTTCATAAGGTGAGACTCTTATACCTGTTCGAGGCCTTGTTCTAATTTGTAACAGTGCTAAGGGTAGACATTTAAGCCAATTCATCTGGGTTTCTGTAACTAATTTAGTTAACGTGTTTTTGATGGTTTTATTCATTCTTTCTACTCTTCTGGAGCTCTGGGGATGCCAATGGGTTGTGCAACCTCCATTTCATTCCCAGGGCTTCAACAACTTGTTGTAAGACTTTGGCAGCAAAATGTGGACCTCGGTCAGAATCAACATTATTTATCAACCCATATCGGGGAATGATGTTTTCTAGGATTGCTTTTGTGGCTACTTGGGCTGTCTCTGTTTTGGTCAGGAACGCCTCTACCCAATGGGTGAGGTGATCCACAGTCACTAATAAGTGTCTGTGTCCCTGGACAGGGGACATTTCTGTGATGTCTACCTGCACGCTTTGGAACGGCCGCAAGGACAACTCTCTTCCTCCAGATCAGACAGTACTCTTCTCATTAATTTCTGATTGATTTTTTGGCAAGTTAAACATCCCTTGGTAACTGCCTTTGCTATGTTAGGTACTCCTATGCACATTTGATCCCTTGGAAAGGGGTCACATAATCCTTGTATTCCCCAATGGGTCAACTCGTGTAACTCTGTCATCACCATTTGGGCTAGAACTTTATTTAAAATTTACCATCCATCAGGGGTCCACCATTCTCCATTTTCTTTTTGCTGTCCTCTCATCTTTTCTAACTCTCTTAATTCGTTCTCATCAAAGATGGGTCTTTCCTCTTTTCTTTCTCTACTAGGTGTTCCCTCTATCTTAAGAATTTTATTGGTCTACCTTGGTCCAAGGCTACTTCTTTTGCTACTTGATCAGCTAAATGATTTCCCTTTATTTCAAGGGTGTCTCCTTTTTGATGACCTTCTATGTGACCTTTGGCCATCTCTATTGGTTTCCTTAGGAACTCTAGTACTAATTTTCTTATCTCTTAATTTATTAAATTTTTGCCTTTAGAATTTATGTACCCCCGTTCTTCCCATATTTTTCCAAATGTATGGACAATTCCGAATGCGTACTGGGAGTTGGTATAGATTGTTCCTATATCTTTTTCTAGTAAATCTAGCCCTCTCTTCAGGGCACAGATTTCACAGCACTGGGCAGATCAATTTGAGGGTAGCTTTCCCATTTCCTCAACTTGCATGTTCTGCCCATCTATGGTTGCATACCCTGAGACCTGTTTACTGGCTACCATTTGTGATGATCCACCTGTAAATAAAATTCTCCCATATGGGAAGGGCTCATCTTCTAAATCTTCTCTCACTTTAGTCTGCATTTCAATAATTTCTAAACAATCATGATCCAGGTCTGTTTACAGTTCTCCCATGAGGAACTGGGCTGGATTTAAACATTTTGAAGTGACTAATTCAAGGCCCTTGGTACTTATTAGGATGACTTCATGGTTTAGTATTTGGGCATTGGTTAGCCACTGAGGGGCCTTGTGACTTAAAACATCTTTCACATTGTGTGGGGTATGAACCTGGATCTTCCCTTTTCAGGTTAGTTTCTGTGTGTCTTCTGTTGGGGTGGCTGTTGCCTCTATCACTTGCACGCAGGCTGGCCACCCTCTGGCTACTGGATCTGGTAACTTGGAGAGAGATGCGACCGGCTTCCTTTATCCTCCCCAGTCCTGTGTAAGGACTCCACAAGCTGTCCCCTCTTCCGCGTTTACAAATACGTCAAAGTTCTTTATAAGGTCTGGTAGGCTCAGTACAGGGGCAGAAGAAAATTTAGTTTTCAGATTCCGAAGCTGTTCCTCGTCATTTGAGGTCCAGGTTGCAGGCTCTGAGTCTATCAATTTGTCATATGGAAATTTAACACTTTTAGTATACTGATCAAGCCATAATCTGCAATACCCAAACAAACCTAGTAATTTTCTAACGTCTCTTTTGGTCTTTGGGGGCAGGGATGGAAGGAATTCCCAAAATTCTCTTCGGGCTTGACCTTTTATACCCTTGGGTGATTATATGTCCTAGATATGTTACTTCTTGTTCCACAAATTGCAGTTTCTTTTGTGATACTTTTAGGCCTTTTTTCCCCTAAGAAATTTAGATGCTAGTATGTTAGAACTTCTAACTTTGTCTTGTTCTCACCCAGATACAAGTAAATCATCAATATATTGTAAAATAGGCACCCCATTCTCAGGTTTAAAGTGTTCTAGGGCTTCTTCTAAAGCTTGCCAAAGAGGTTGGGGGTTCTTTAAACCCCTAGGGAAGATGTGTCCACCTTCGTTGCTGTTTTCTTTTCTTTTAAATGTCCTCCCATTCAAAGGCAAACCAGTTACGGCACTCTTCAGCCAGGGGACATGCCCCGAAGTCATCCTTTAAATCCATGACTGACAACCATGCATGCTCCTTAGTTACTTGGCTTAAAAGGGTGTACGGGTTTTGTACTACCGGGTGCCTCGCAACCATTCTTTTATTAACATCTCTTGAATCTTGTGCTAATCGATACCTTCCATCAGCTTTTCTCAACGCTAGTATGGGAGTATTATGTGGAGACATGTGTGGTGCTAAAATCCTTCCTTTAATAGCTGGTCAGTTACTGGGGCTGGTCCTTTCTTTCCCTCTGGGGAAATTGGATACTGCCTATCCCGAATGGCAGAGATGTCTTTCTGCAGCTCTACTTTTATTGGTGCAATATTCTAACTACCAATTTTTCCCTCCCCCACCCACACGTTTGGGTTGATTTCATCTATGTCTCCCTTAGTTAAGACCATTATTTGTACTACCATTTTTCCTTCTTTTGGCATTACTTCAATTCCCAATTTGATTTCTAAATCATGTCCTAATAAATTACAACCTAACTTGGAGATGTAAATGAAATTAGCTCAACACTCTCTTGAATTTCCTCCAATTTCTACATCTTCTATAATCTGGGCCGCCAATGGTTCTCCTTTGGCCCCTCGTTCTTTGCAGACATTTTTACCGACTGTGATTCCTGTTGGTATTTTAGTCACACATGACTTGTCTGCTCCGGTATCAACTAAAAATTCAAATTCATCATTCCGGGGACCAATCTCAAAATTTACCAAGGGCTCTTCCAGATGATTCATTAAATTCCCCAGAGCATACAACCCTTGACACCCCTATTCCGCATATTTCTCGTCTCTTCTTAAGATGTTCTCTAGAGTTTCTTGCTCCCAGGCTATGGCTTCATCTAATTGGAGTTTCTTACAATTTCTCTTTGGGTATCCTTTCTCTCCACAATAATATCAATATTTGTCACTGGGTAGAGCCCTAGCCCCTTTTGGTCCAATAAAACCTTTGTCTCTTCTAAGTGGTTCTACTGGCCTGTATTTGTTGGCTCCCACACTTTCTCTGGCTATGGCTACAATAATTTTAGCTTTTGTTTTTGTCTTTTTTTCTTCTCTTCTCAGATGTACTCTTATGGCTTCTCTCAGCAGTTCATTATACTTTTTGCCTCTCAGTCCTCTACTCTTTCTAACGTTCCTCTGATATCTGGCCAGGATTTAGTTATAAATTCTACCTTGAGAAGGACTTGGCCTTCAGGGCTATCTAGGTCAACATTAGAGTAAATCTGGAAGTTTTGCTTTAGCCTATTTAGGCATGTTGTTGGGGTCTCATCTTTTTCCTGGGTGCTGTCAAATGCTAACCTGGTATTACTCCCTCTAGGAACTGATTCTTTTATCCCTCTGGTCAGCAGGGACCTGTAATCTCTCATATTCCTTCTCCCCTCTTCTTGATTAGGGTCCCAGTCAGGCTCCACTAAAGGCATTTTTTGTTACCTTGGGGCCCGGGTTGGTTTTCTCGCTCACAAATTTTCATTTCTGTAGTTCTTATAATTCGAGTCTCTTCTGGGGAAAATAGGATATTTAAGATGTACAATTCTCCTCATGTCTAAATATTAGGGGCTAAAAATCAGTCAATTTGATTTGCTATTCCTACTGGGTCTTCCACTAAATTTCCCAATTCTTTCTTAAAATTTCCAACTTCGGACGCAGTCAAGGGAGGGTTTATAAATCCAATCTCACTGGCCACCCCACCCATGGGAACTTCTCTGAGGGGGAACAATTTTTCCACTTCAGCCTCTTTGGTCCGAGTGGTAAAACATCAGCTGTGGAGGCTGACTGGTTAACTTCACTCTTGGGCATGAGATTCTGAGATGTTGTTTGGCTTCTCATTTGTGCTGGGGGACGCAGTGCAGGAACTTGCTGGTGAGTAAGGGGTGCATGAGATGGTTGAGGTAAGGGGAAGGTAGTGAAGGGTAAAGAGAGTAAGCAGAGGGTTGAGAGGAAGGTGGTGGAGGTATAACTGGGTTAGCAGGTGGTAAAGGAATGACAGCTGGGAGAGGAGGAGGAATTGGTTCCACAGCAAGAGGAATTGGAGGAAGGATTTGAGGTACTGCAAGGGTAGGAGGAGGTAGGTGGTCAAGGGGGTCCCAGTTTTTGTTAGCCTTCCCAGCCTCTTCTTTTACTTTCCTAGCTTTCTTTCTTTCTTTTAATTGATAGACTCTTGTATTGTCCTCCTCTGAGGCATACTTCAACCCAAAAGGTGACGTTGTGTCCGTGATGGGCCTTTTGCAGGAACTTGGGGAAAAAAAGAAAGGTGCATCACCTTTGGACAGAGAGGCAGGTAACTCAGGAAATGTGTAAGGATGTTGTTAGGTCATGCAGAAAAAAAGTTAGAGAGGTGAAAGCTTAAGGCTTACCCAGGACATTTCTCTGGAGGAGAATAAAAATGTTTCTATAAATACCTTAATGGCAAAACGAGGTACAAGGACAATCTCCATTCATTATTGGGGGAGATATGGTTACCAAATATGAGGGAAAGGCTGAGGCACTTAACCCCTTCTGTGCCTCAATTTCAAAAAACAAGTCAAGTTGCCCTTGGGACAAGTGTTCTCCTGAGCTGGTGGAATGGCACAGGGAGCAGAACAGGCCCCTGTAATCCAGACGGAAGCAGCTGGGGACCTGCTGAGCCACTCAGATGCTCACAGGTGTCTCTGGGAGCAGATGGGATCCATCTCAGGGGGATGAGGGAGTGGGTGGATGAGCTCCCCAAGCTGCTCTCCATCATTTACCATCAGTGCTGGCTCAGAGGGGAGGTCCCAGAGGACTGGAGGTGCCAGTGTGAGCCCATCCCCAAGAAGGGCTGGAAGGAGGATCTGGGGAACTCCAGGCCTGTCAGCCTGACCTCGGTGCCCGGCAAGGTTATGGAACAGATCACCCTGCGTGCCATCCCAGGGCACCCACAGGATGGCCGAGGGATCAGAGCCAGCCAGCGTGGATTTCAATATCTGCATTGATGATCTGCATGAGGAGACTGAGTCCAGCATCAGTAAATCTGCAGATGACACCAAGCTGGGTGTGAGTGTGGATCTGCTGGAGGGTAGGAGGGCTCTGCACAGGACCCTGGACAGGCTGGATCCAGGGCCCAAATCCAACAAGCTGAGGTTGAACAAGACCAAGTCCCAGGTACTGCACTTTGGCCACAACAACCCCTGCAGCACTACAGGCTGGGGCCAGAGTGGCTGGACAGCAGCCAGGCAGAAAGCGACCTGGGGGCACTGATGGACAACAGGCTGGACATGAGCCAGCAGTGTGCCCAGGGGGCCAAGAAGGCCAATGGCTCCTGGCCTGGATCAGAAATGGTGTGGCCAGCCAGGAGCAGGGCAGAGATTCTTCCCCTACACTCGACATTGGTGAGGCCACACCTCGAGTGCTGTGTCCAGTTCTGGGCCCCCAATTTAGGAAGGCCATGGAGGGGCTGGAGCGTGTCCAGAGAAGGCCAACAAGGCTGGTGAGGGGTCTGCAAGACAAGTCCTGTGAGGAGCAGCTGAGGGAGCTGGGGTTGTTTATCTTGGAGAAGAGGTGGTCAGGCAGACAAAGCAGTGTCAGGGCAGAGGTTGGACTCGATCATCTCCAAGGTCTTTTCCAACCTTGCCGATTCTGGGATTCTCTGGAACCACCCTTGGAGCAGTCACAGGATGAGCCCTGGGCCTCGTCTTCAAAAGCTCCAGCAGCCCAGGTCCCTCAGCTTCTCCTGCAAGTCCCAAAGCCCATCTGTTCAGTCTTTCAGAGCCTCTGCAGATCCTCCTCACAGCCCAGAACAGGGAGCCCCAGAGGCAGACACAGCAGCCCAGATGTGCCCCCCTGGCCTGGGGTGCCTCTGGCAAGGGAGCAGCAGGAGGCACTGCAGGAGCCTGCAGACAATTCCTGCAGCACTTGTAGGATGATCCTTCTCCCCAAGGGACATTCCCATGGTGCCAGGTCAGGAACTGCAATGGGGAGTGGGGCCAGAGAGGAAAGGGCAAACAGGGATGGGCAGTTTGCAGGAGAAGGAAAATGCTCAGGGCAATAGGAAGAAATCTGTATCAGGGACAAGGAGAGAAAGCAAAGGTGAAGCCAAGGAAATGCTCAGGGCAGTTTTGGGGTGGGTGCCCAGGCAGCCCTGGCTCTGAGCAACAGCATCTGCAGTGGGGCAGTAAACTCCCAGCTGATGGGGACAAACTTTCTGGCTGACTGCAGAGGCCACGACAAACCTGAGTGGCTTCCCTGGTGTCCCCCCAGCCCTTGCTGGCCCCAGGGCCTCATGGCATTTGTGCTCCCTCAGGTTCATATCCCCACACCAACAGCATGGGGGTGCTCCCCCTGCTCTGTGCAATGCAAACAGGGGCTGCTGAGCCAGTGCTGCTGTGTCTGTGCCTGCAAGGATGGGGCACCTGTGTGAGCTGGGGGAGAGGCCAGGGCTGCAGAGGGGGGATGTTGTTTGCAGCTCCATGAGGACACTCTGGGACGCTGCCCTGGGCTGTGCAGCACACTGGGGATGGATCAGCCCCTGCTCTGCTGCTCCTTCCCATCTGCCCCAGGGCCCTTGCAGAGCCCCAGCCATGCTGTTTGCCCCCAGCCTGCCCACGGCCAGCCTGGGGCTGCTCACGGGGGTTTTCTGTGCTGAGCATTGGCCTGGGTGTGTTCTTGAGAGAGCCTGGGCAAGGAGCCTGGAGCCCCCAGGCCCTGGGCTGAGGCATCAGCGCTGCCCCAGCAGTGCCCATGGCCTGTCCCTGCTGCAGCCCCGGCACTGCCACCCCCAGGATTGTGCCCGGCCCTGAGAGCACTCAGGCCCTGCAGCAACACCAGGGCCACCAGGGCAGCGAGGCAGGGCCACGGCAGCAGCACTGGCAACACCAAGTGCTGCTGCTGCTGGGCACAGCTGCTGGGCCAGCACTGATCTGCCCCCAGCTCTGCACACAGACATTGCTGCTGCAGCTCCAGAGAAGGCAGCAAAAGGGGAATCTCCCTTGAAAATTTTGCTGAGAGATCCCTTATTTCATTTGAAGCCACTGAGAACACAGGTCCCATTGACACAGTCTGGGGCCACAGGGAAGGTGGAGAGAAAAAAAACTAGAAATGGCAGAAACAATGACCTTGGTTTAGGGAGAATATTAAAAAATTAAATCAGACGGGAAAATAACCAATCCAACAAATGTGCCAAATATGATTTTTATTACAAGAGATATGCACAAATTTGCAACCAGTTTAATGTTTTCTAAATTTTCCAGTCATCAGTCTCCACACTGCAGCCTTGAGCTCCTGGTTCCTCAGGCTGTAGATGAGGGGGTTCAGGGCTGGAGGCACCACCGAGTACAGAACTGACACGGCCAGATCCAGGGATGGGGAGGAGATGGAGGAGGGCTTCAAGTAGGCAAATGTGCCAGTGCTGAGAAACAGAGAGACCACGATCAGGTGAGGGAGGCAGGTGGAAAAGGCTTTGTGCCGTCTCTGCTCAGAGGGGATCCTCAGCACAGCCCTGAAGATCTGCACATAGGAGAAAACAATGAACACAAAACAACCAAAACCTAAACAGGCAGCAAGCAATGACATCCAAATTTTTCTAAAGTTGGAGTGTGAGCAGGAGAGCTTGAGGATCTGTGGAACCTCACAGAAGAACTGGCCCAGGGCATTGCCATGGCACAGGGGCAGGGAAAATGTATTGGCTGTGTGCAGCAGAGCATAGAGAAAGCCACTGGCCCAGGCAGCTGCTGCCATGTGGGCACAAGCTCTGCTGCCCAGGAGGGTCCCGTAGTGCAGGGGTTTGCAGATGGATACATAGCGGTCATAGCACATGATGGTCAGGAGGGAAAATTCTGCAGAAATGAAAAATACAAACAGAAAGAGCTGCGCAGCACATCCAGTGTAGGAGATGTCCCTGGTGTCCCAGAGGGAATTGTGCATGGCTTTGGGGACAGTGGTGCAGATGGAGCCCAGGTCGCTGAGGGCCAGGTTGAGCAGGAAGAAGAACATGGGCGTGTGCAGGTGGTGGCCGCAGGCTACGGCACTGATGATGAGGCCGTTGCCCAGGAAGGCAGCCAGGGAGATGCCCAGCAAGAGGCAGAAGTGCAGGAGCTGCAGCTGCCGCGTGTCTGCCAATGCCAGCAGGAGGAAGTGCCAGATGGAGCTGCTGTTGGACATTTGCTGATCCTTGGCATGGGGACCTATTCATGGAGAAAAAGACATTGTAGAGATAGAGGAGACACCTGTAAGCAAAATCAAAGAATTTCCCATACACTGTCCCCTGTAACAGACACAGGCCTCCTTTTGTGTTCAGTTCTGCAGTTTTCTTTTTAAGCTCCCTCCATTCTGTCCTGATAGTCTTGGATATCATAAACCCTCAGCATTTTTGCTGTCCCCAGGGAAAATAGAGTGATTTCTCTTAGACAAAGTGATGAGTGGAGACTAAGGGGAGGTGGTCTGTCATTCTGATCTGTTCAGATTTTCTCAGGGGTTTAAACTTTAGCACGTGGAGGTTGATCAACTTCCCATGTTTTTTCCCAAAAATGCTTTAAGTACTGCTGAGAGCAGATGTATCCCCCACAGCCCAGCTCCACATTTGTGGCCAAAGGCTCTCTTTGCTCATTTCACAAAGCCAGCAGCATTTTCAGTGTCAAAAAACCTCTGCCTTTCCCCACCAATCTTATAACTCAGAGATGCTCTAGGACAGGTTTGAGCCCTGGATTGGAGCTCCCAGCCTGGACTGAAATCTCAGGGACACTTCCAAGTGTCCTTATGCTGGCATTGGATGAAGGGAGATGCAGCTCCTTCCCTGGCTGCACTGACAGCATTGCCCAGAGCTGGGCACTGGGGACAGCGTCACCCTGAGCCAGCTGTGCCCCCGGCCAGAGCCCCCAGGGCCGGGCAGCTGCTCCCAGCCCTGTGCTCTGCAGAGGGAACTGGGCCCGGAGCTGCAGAGCTGCCCCACGGCTCTGCTGCAGCTCTGCCTGCACAGGAGGGGCTGCACGCCTTGGAGCCCCGGCCCTGAGGGCAGAGGCTTGGCTGGGGGACAGGAGGGAGGGGGTTTGTTCAGAGGGAGGGGCTGCACTGGAGGGGATCCTGCGGGCATCTCTAAACTCTCGCTGCCACAGCATTGCTGGATATTGTTTTCTCTCATTGCCTGATCTTCTCTCTGCTTCCTGCAGATTTCCATCGTGCAGGTGTTTCTCTGTGCCTGATCTCTCCATGCCCAGCACTCATAGACCCCAAATCTCTGTGCACTCTCCTTGGCCTGACAGAATTCTGCCTGTTTGCAGGGCACTGGCTGGAGGCAGGTTTTATTTGCAGCTTGGAGAAAGGACAGCTCAGACTGAGCCTGATGGCTCCATCAAAGGTGATGCTGGTGCTGTCCATGGGCAGAGTGGCTGCAAGGACATTAGGGATCTCCTGTGAACCTATTGATCACTAAAAGTAACACTTCAGATGTTTCTGGCATTTGTCAGAATTAATAGTAATTCATAAGCAAGCTTTAATATTTATCTCCTCATGGCTACCATTCTCCAATAGTAGGAAACTGAATGCCTACTTAGTTATTTTAAAAGTCCCCATTTTTGTTAAATTCATTATTTTGGAAATATTCTCTGACTGATCAGAACCCCTCAGCATGCCAGACCTTAATAATCATTTCACCTCCCCTGCACCAGAAACACCCAGAGTTGTACTCACAGGGTCTGTAGGCATTGGGATGTTCCAGCATTAGGAGATGGCTCCAGGAGCTGCAGCTGCATTGTCCTGCAGCCAGAGGTTCCTGTGCCAAGGGCTGGCAGTGATTCTTCCCCAGGCACCTCTCAGCACCTTCCCAGCCCTGACTGATTGAAGCTCTCTGTGCCTCTGTGCTGTGCCCAGGGTGGCTGCAGGCAGTGCCCCAGCCCTGCTGGGCTGGCAGAAGAGCTGCTCATCAAGAGAAATGTGCTTTTGAAGCTCTTCTTGGTTACCAGGAGCTGCCTCTGTGCCAGGAGCCCAGCCCAGCTCGGCAGCACAGACACAGCACAAGGACTTTAATGAGCCTCTGGGGCTTTGTGCTCAGGCCCTGAACATCAGTCCCTGAGAGGGAGCTGAAGAAACTTCTCCAGAACTCCAAGTCAGAATCCAGCTCTAATCTTTCTTGGACTTTTAATGGGTCCCACTGAGGGACACAACTGAGAAAGTGTCCCCAGGCCCCAGGCAGAGCAGACAACTGGAGGCAGTGATGACAGGTGGGGACAAGGAGAAGTCAAGTCTTGGTGCCCTGGGGCACAGCAGCAGGGTCTGTGCCACCAAGGGCTGGGAGGAGACACCTTGTCCTGAGGCCCTGGGGCCTCCTGGCACAGCCTCAGCCAGGCTGGGCACTGTCAGCCCCTTGTCCTGCCCTCAGCATCCCCCCCTAGCCCACATCCCAGTGGCCTCAAGGATCTGCTGGAAGGAGTCCCTGGGGAGCCTTGCTCAGAAATGGCCCTGGGGGCTCCTTAATGCTCACAGAGTTTTTGAAATGACTTTGGGTTTGGTTTTTGCCTTGGAGTCTCTGAGATGTTTGTGCAATCATGGCCTCCAATTATCTGCTGTAATTAGTCCCTGGAGAGGCTTTGTCAGTAACAACACTCATTGGGGCTCATTAATGCTTCAAAGTACTTCAATTATTTTAAGGTACTTGGTGTTTCCCTTTAGATAGAGACTCTGTGAGAGGTTTGTGCAATCATGGCCCCAATTATCTGCTTTAACGAGTCCCTTGAGAGCTTTGTACTGACACACAGTGGAGCTCATTAATACTTTAAGATACTCAAGGTTTTTAAAGTACTTTGGATTTTCCTTTCCACACTGAATCTCTGAGAAGTTTTTGTGCCATTCTGGCCTCCAAATCTCTCCTCCAAGAAGTCCATGAGGAGCCTGTGTAGCAGATGGACCTCAGTGGGATTTGAGACACTTTGGGGTTTTTTTTCTGACTTGGACTCCTGGCAAGGTTTGTGCAATCTCCTCTCAGGCCCTAAGATTCCAGGGCTGAGCTCCAAATGCACCACAAGGCTCATTAGGATCAAACAAGTCCTGACAAACCATGGCTCTGGCTTGATTTCCCTCTGCTCTAGTTCAGTTCATCAGAAATATTTCTGTAGTGGTTTTCGTTCACCTATTTGAGATTTCTTGGAGAATGCGGCAATTATTGTGGTGGCTTCAGTGTTGGCTAATTACCAGTGCACTCACTAGAATATCCTTACTCATTTCCTCCTGTGTGATAAGATTAGGAGAACGGCAAAGCAGGCTCAAAACTTTAAGAGGGTATAAGGAAAAGTTCATTAATAGCAACTAAAAGAAAGAGTAATAAGAACAAAACTTTCAGAGCACTTCTCCTCTCCCTACAACCTTTTCTTTCTTACTGACAATATAAAGAGACAAACCTAGAATTTTCAGTCAGTTTAACCCTACTAGAATAGTCTTTCTGGAGTTCACTTAGGGAGAGGAGTCTCTCTTTCATGCTATGGAGACTTGTCCAGAAGAGTCACTTCTCTTGTCGCTCTCAATTTCCATGAATAGCAACTGGCCAGAAAAATCTGAAATTGTGACATCTCTCCCAGTTTTTCAAAGCTCTTTTACTGTTGTGTTTATGGGCCATGTCAACTTATGGAGTATTGGTTAAAAGATGAGCTGTGTAAGAGCAAAGATTCTCCTCATCTATTTCTGAAATCATCTTCATCTCTGAGAACATCTTTTTCTTCTCCCTGTGAAGGCACAGGATCTCATCACGCTTCCCTTTTTCCATGTTCAAACTTCTCATGGGATCACAGCTACTTTGACATTTGCTACTTTAGCATGGAGGCCTTTGCTGAACAAGTCATGTCCCCATACTTTTCAATGCGATACAGGGAAAAAGAGAGTCTGATGTATCAGTTACATCCTTCTCCATGGCTTTACAAGAGGATTTCAGCCCCAAGATCAGGACATCTCCTCATCCCTCCCATCTGGGACTCAACATCCTCTTCACTGACCTCGGTGTCTTCATGTTGCTCCTCTATGTGCCTGCACTTTGTCCTTTTCTCTCACTCCAAGGAGGATGGAAGCACTGAAAGAGTTCATATCTCACCCGGGGCCTGCAGATGGTTCCGTGACCCCAGCTGGGCTCAGTGCTTGCAGCCAGACCTGCTCCCTGTTCCCTTGGTTCCATGGGGCCCCACAGTGTCCCAGTGGTCCCTTGCTTCCATGAGGACCTGAGGTGTCATAATGCCCCCTTGGTGACACGAGGCCCTGAAGGGTCACAATGGTCTCCATGGTTCCATCAGGCCCCACAGAGTCATAATGGTCTCTGGGTTCCATGAAGCCCCGCTGGGTCACCATGGCCCCTTGGTTCCATGGGCTCCAGTGGTGCCACAATGATCCCCTTGGTTCCATGGGCTCCAGTGCGGCCACAATGATCCCCTTGGTTCCATGAGGTCCCCAGAGTGTCCCAGGGATCTTCCTTCTTTACCAAGGAAGGAACCCAGCCCGTGTTGCAGGGGCAGCCACCAGAGGCCAAGGCCAGCCAGACTTGACGGTACTGACAGATTTACCTGGGAGCAACCCTTGGTATAGGGAATTTTGGAGGTGGAATCCCAATTTCAGACATGGACACCTGGAGGAGAAGGACAGTTCTTTTACATTGGAAGGAAAGCAGGGAACACCGACATTTGAGGGGCAAACGAAAGGTGGCCATCAGAGGCCTGAGTCAGCCAGACCTCTCTGTTCTAGTTGCTTTTGTATGAAAGCAACCCTTGGATATAGGAAATTTGCGAGGTGGAATCCCAATTTTGGCCATTTCTTTGTAGATAAGAATGACAGTTCTTTTTCATAGGAAGGAAAGCATGGAGCCCAAGTGTTTCAAAGGCAGAAGAGGAGACAGGTGGCTCCTGTCCTGGCTCCCAAGCCAGCCAGGCCTGATTATCATGGAGGGTCCTTGGATATCAGAGGAGAAATCTCACTTTTGACCTTGGACTCCTTGAGAAGAAGGATGGTTCTTTTCCATAGGAAGGAAAGCATTGAGCCACAGTGTTTTGAGGCAGGTGAGGGACAGCTCCCAAGTGGCAAGGGCAGCTAGACCTGTCTGGCTTTCATTTGGGAGCAATCCTTGGATGTACGGAGTTTTGGAGGTAGAATTCCAGGTTTGGCTATGGGCACCGGGTCAGGATTGATGGTTTTTACCAATAGGAAAGAAAAATGCCAAGTGTAAGTGCCATGAGCACCTGGTCGAGATAGAGGTTATTTTCCCCTAAGCAAGAAAAGCACATGGTCCCAGGGTTTCAAAGGCAGATGAGAGGTGGCCCCTGGGTGGCCAAGGCAGGCAGACCTGTCTCTTCTGGCAGATTTTATCTGAGAACAATCTGTGCATATACGGAAATTTGGAGGAGGAATTCAAATTTTGGCCATGAGCTTCCCTGGAGGAGAAGGACTGTTCTCTCCCATAGGAAGGAAAGCCAAGAGCCCCAGTGCTTCAGGGGCTGATGAGAAGCAGTCCTCGACATGGCTTCCTGGTTCCACAAAGCCCTGATGTGTCACCATGGCCCCTCAGCTCCATGCACCCTTGCTGTGTCACAGGGGCTCCTCTGTGACACTATGGGCTGCACAAGGTCACCATGGACCCTTGGTTCCTTGGGGCCCCCAAGTTTCACAATGGTTTCCTTGATTCCATGAGGCACCACAGTGTCACCATGGCCCCTTATTTCCACGAGGTTCCGTAGTGTCACTGTGGTGTCCTTGGACCTGCATTGTCACAACTGACCCTTGGTTCCATGAGGTTCCATACTGTCACCGTGGTCGCTGTCAGAGGCTGGATGAGATCGATGTCCCGGGACACCTTGGGATGCTTGGAATGCCCGTGTGGGGCCAGGGCCGGGTCAGGTTTGTGGTGGAACAGAGCCCCGCCCCCAGCCCTGGTCTGGCAGAGCTGTCAATCACACAGCAGGGGCTGTGCTAACCCAGCTCTAATTAGCCCAGATGTTAATCAATCAATCACACACTAGCAGCTGTTGCCTACCCTGGCTCTGGCATTTCCACCCCAGGGGTGGGCCCATGAAGGACCAGGGGGTTAAAAGCCAGAGCAGGAGGCCAGCCCATGGTCTGGATCCTGCCTTCTCCTGGGGTTTCTCTGTTGGTGATGCTGGAACCCCAGCAGTTGGTACCTATGTGTGTGTTGTTCTATGGATCTTCTGTCTTTCTTTTGTTCTCTATTTCTTCTCCTTCTAATCCTACTTACCTGGAACATTTTTGGTAACTTCGCAAGTTAAGGGTTAAAGGATTTTAGATTAAATGTGTGGTAATCCAGGGCACAGGGAATATTTCTCTGTCTGCTCTGAGGGGTCCTGACCCCCAGAGAAATGCTGCCTTTAACCTTCCCCCATGGAGAGGACTTCCAGGACTTTGAGATCGATTAGAATTTACCAAAGTCTGAAACAGATAAGAGGGTAGTATAGCATGTGCCTTGAGTGAGAAATTTAGGTCTTGGGATTTTTAATATGATGTAGATAGGAAGCAAGATGGAGGAATTTGGATGTAGTCCCTTTCATCTTCTTCATCTACTCTATGTTCTGCAGTGTTGGTGGCACATGGTCATTGATCAAGCAAAGCACAGTGTAGAGGTTATGTGGACAGTCCAGGGATGAGTAATTGGTAGATAAGTAGAAATAATATACATTTTAAGAGTTAATTGGGTGAGACAACTTTAAAAGACCTTGAAACCATACATTTTAGAGCCATTTTGAGGTGGTTTTTCCAGCATGCTGAGCCTGGTGTGGACAGCAAAGCAAACTTTAGATAAGATAACAATAAACAAGAAGCTGAAGATAGAAAAAGTCCCATGCATCTCCTTTAATCTGGCAAAGAACTGCTACAGGAGGGTTTACTCCACCAAGGGAGCCCACAAAAAGGCCCAACATAAAACAAACATCAATAACTGGTGCCCTGACAATGTTTGAAATAAGTTGGCTTTTTTCCATAAAGTTGTTTACTGAAGGGTGTGGTCTTAATTGGCTAATCATGTGAAATGTGTTGATTAAATTACCAATGAGGTCCACCTAAAGCAAACCAAGATGTAAAAGTAGATGATTGAATAAATGGGTAGGATTTAGCCCTTAGCCTTCTGATGTGAGTCTGTGTCATCTCTGACTCAGTGGTGACATTTGGGGATCTGTGGGGGCTACTGGGGATTCTTTGTGCACTTCATGGCCCAATAGGAGCTTCTCTAATATTAAACTTTGCCTGAAGCTCCCACTGTGCCCATGACAGGAAACCCCTATGAGTGTCTGGGACATCCCACCTCTTTGGCAGCCTGGGGACTCCTGGGATTGTCACTGTGGAGCCCCCGTGAGCACCTGTGACAGATTGGTGCCTTTGCAGCCCAAGGTTCCCTGGGATGTCACCAACAATGGCTTTGACTGCCTCTGACCACAGGGCTCTTTACCATCCCCAGAAAGCCCTGGGAGGTCTCCATGGAGCCCCTATCTGTGCCTGTGACATTCCAGCTCTGGAAAAGCCTGGAGACTCATGGAAAGTCCCCATGGAAGCCTTCTGAGGGCCTGTGACAAATCTGATCCTTAGAAGGCAACCAACACTAGACCCCTGTTACTATGGTCAGTTACCATGGCAACCATCACCAGCCCCCTGTTGCTATGGTCAGTCTCTTGGCAGCTCCATGGAGACCCCATGCCAGGGGTGGTTGCCATGGACACCAGCTCAGGCCTGCAGTCAGAGCCTGTTGCTATGGCAACCATTGGCAGCCCCATCCCCAGGCTCATGGGATCCCAGAACCACAGAATTGGCTGAGCTGGGAGGGACCCATCAGGATCCTCCAGTCCAACTGCTGGCCCTGCACAGGACACCCCAACAATGCCAGCCTGGGCCTGGCAATGCTGTCCAAATGCTGCTGGAGCTCAGAGAGCCCTGGAGCTGGGACCCTTCCCTGGGGAGCCTGAGCAGGGCCCCAGCAGCCTCTGGGCAAAAACCTTTTCCTGACATCCAACCTGAGCCTGCCCCGACTCAGCTGCAGCCGTTCCCTCCACTCCTGTCCCTGGGCACCAGAGGGAAGAGGTTCCCACAGCCCCAGCCAGGGACCCGCTCCCAAGGCTGTTGCCATGGCCACCAGGGCTGGGACCAGCTGGGATGCTCGGTTTCCACGGGCTGGGGTTTAGGAATGGGATTCCCCAATTTCCTGCTCCCGCTAAAACTGTGCTGCCCTCACTGCCCTCCCACCTCTTGTGGAAAGAACAAAAGGCAAAGATCCCAGGCTGGTATAAGAACAATTTATTTGGAACAGCAGCAAGATAAGGAACAAACAAGAACAGAAATAATACTGGTACCAGAAGGGATAAAATAAAGGGAAAACTACAACACAACTGACTGTCTCTTCCCGGCCACAATTTTCCACTGCCTGGAAAGGACACCCTTCTCCTCAGGAGAGAGAGAGAGAGAGAGAGAGAGAGAGAGAGAGAGAGACAGAGACAGAGACAGAGACAGAGACAGAGACAGAGACAGAGACAGAGACAGAGACAGAGACAGAGAGTCCCTTTCCTGCCCCTGGCAATGTCCTGAGGTGGGAGAGAATGTAATGACATGGCCATGCCCAGATCCTCATGTGGTTCTTCAGAGCCACATCATGTCCATTGGCAGGGGCAGGAAAAGGTACAAGTGTTTTCCAAGCCTGGATCACAGGGAACATGGATCACCAGGTCTCTGCTTAACATGGGTCCTCCATGGGGGTTGAACCTGGAGGAGTGCATGAAGCTCCTCCTGCACTTGGGGCATTGGCAGAGCTTACTTTACCAGTGCCTTCTTTGGTGCCTGGTCAAGTGAGAGCTCCGGGCCAAGCTCTCCCACACTGGGGACACTCATAGGGCCTCTTCCCAGTGTGGATGCGCCGGTGCCTGATGAGGTGGGAGCTGTGCTTGAAGCCCTTCCCACATTCAGGGCAGCAGAAGGGCCTCTCCTCTGTGTGAATCTGCTGGTGGCGGAGGAGACTGGAGCTGGTGTGAAACCTCTTCCCACACTCAGGACACTTGTAGGGCCTCTTCCCAGTGTGGATGCATTGGTGGGTCACAAGGTTGGATCTGTAGCTGAAGCCCTTCCCACACTCTCCACACTCGTAGGGCTATTCCCCGGTGTCGATCATCTGGTGGTGGATCAGGGTGCTGCTCTGCCTGAAGCCCTTCCCACACTCCAAGCACTTGTGGGGCTTCTGCCCATCATGAAGCTGCTTCTGGGCCATCAGCTCCAAGCTCTGGCTGAAGCTCTGTCCACCTTCCTGGCCCAGGGTAGGTCTTTCCTCCTCAGAGCACCCTGGGCTGGGTTTGGAGCCCCTCTTCCTGCAGGATCTCTGGGGATTTTCCTCCCCATTAGAATTCTGCACTGTGGAGTCAATCAAAACAGCCTCTTCCATGAGGTTCTGCCAAGGAGATTTTTCCTCCCTGGTCTCCATCATCAGTTTTTTGTCTCAGCAAGGAGAAGATGGGATTTGCCTCCATTCCAGAAGGAAGGGGAAGGAGATCCCCCCAGTGCATCCCAGGCAGGACGGTCTTGGCACCAAGGTTGTCCTGCAGATGGGGGCCATGCTGGGCTGGGAGATGGAGCAGGAGAGAGGGGGAAAGGGGCACTGACTTCCTCCTCACCTGCCTGGGTGTCCCAGGGCTCCTTCATTTTCATCACAGCCTCCTCCTCCACCCAATCAAGATTTGGGAATGGGAAATCCTGTTCTGGGAAGAAAACAATGGGTGCGCACATTGTCTTTTGCTCTGGTTTGAAGACAAACCAGGGGGAGCGTCTAAGTCAGAATTACAATTTAAAAAGAAAATGAAGATCAAGTCAATGATACAGAAACCCTGCCTTAAACTGACAGAGTCAGAATATAACTTGACACCCTGTTGGGCAGGATGGTGGCAGCAGTCCAATTAAATGGTGGGTGCAGTCCTGTTGGAGTGATGAACGTGATTCTGTCAGAGCAGTGATCCTGTAGAAGGGTCTCGTCTTCCTCTGAAGGTCCAGTGGTGGTTATGGAGCTCTTGTCCTCTGGGAATCCAGTAGGCAAGCTGCTCGTGGTGTTGAAAGCCTCATCTTATATCCAGGTCGGAATGCTTGGTTCATCCCCCTGGGCGGAGCATCCCACAATGGGATGATGGAATTTTATCAGTCCTGCAGTGACACACAATGGCCCATTCACAGAAGATATCTCCCCTGGAAGGCGTTATCAGGGGTGAGTCATGGAAGAGATAAAGAACACTGCCTCGCCTCCTGTTTATGGCAGTTGATGAAGATGGTGATTGAAAACATGCATTTGGTTACATCTTACATTGCAACCTGAAACAGTGGGGTAATCCCCGCTCAGGGGGTGAACACCACCCCCCTTACCCAAAGTGGCTCAGCTGTAAAACCCCCACCCTGGGAAGGTCACACACACATGGGACAATGTCACACTTGGCCCTGCTCCAGGGGAGGTCCCTGTCCCTGTCATTTCCTTGCTGTCCCCCCCTCTTCTCTTTCTTTCCATCTCTCTCTCTTGCTCACATTTACTGTTCAATAAAATCCACGTTGAATTTGGTCTCATTAGTACATTAACTGGGGCAGAGGCATCTCTCTAACAATTTTCTCAACCAGATTGCGACATTATTTTGGAACACTGAGTTCAAGCACTGCTGTCTGACCCCATGTGCTTTTGAAAACTGCATGGTTCCCTCCACTGAGAAGATTGTGGTTCTTTCTGGAAGAACTCTTGGAAACTTGGATGCAGTCTCTCCTTCCTCCTGGGGAACTTATGGGAGAACTGATGAAGAAAATGGCTGTTGTGGGTAGCCAGTGAAAAAGAAAATATTTTGTTGTTCTTCCTTGAAAAGTTTGTTAAAATCACTGGAGGAGAGGGAGTAAATGATGCCAGCGAGACTGACGAGGTTCATTCACTGCATGGTGAGGAACACAAGGCTGCTGAAAGTTCTACAAGAAGCCCAGCTCAAGTAGCTAAATTCCCAAATAACTCCAGCCAGGGGTGTCCAGGAGAGAGTTAGGAGCCGGCAGTTCCTGGACTCGAGCCCCGGATATCTCCGGGCTCCCTAAGAGGAGCATTTTTGGGGGCAGAGGATCCATGATCGCCCCTCAGGAGGGTCCCAGGGGGTCCACGTGGGGATGGCCCGGTACGGACGGGGCGGGACATTGGTTTTGGGGATCCCTGTGAGAGCTGGGGCTGTGGAATGGGAGACGCCCAGGGTGGGGAGAGGGGAAGGGGCGATACCAGAGCTGGGGGACCCACGGCAGCCCGGAGATGAGGCGGGGACGGAACCCCCTGACCCTGACAGGGGCGTGTCCTGGGGTGATGCTTGTACCCCATCACTGTGTTTAGCTCAAAAATGAGTTCTGCACCTTGAAGGCTGGCTCTGAGAGTGAAGGGCAGGAGGAAGAAGCTGCAGTTTGTTTTCAGAAACTGCACTCACTCCTTCACATTTTGGCTCCTGGACTGTTGTGATGCCTCAAGGAGCTGGAATAGAGGCCACACGGAGTTAAGAGGAATAAAGTGGATTTTTATTGAAGTACCTTCAAAGGCCACACTCTGGCAGTACCGGAGCCACAACTGTGGCTCTGCCTGGATGGCTCCAAGATGGGAGCATAAGAGGGCTTGGTCACCAGATCTCACATTTTTAAAAGTTTTAGTCCATTGGCACGTAACTGGCCAATTAATATCTTCAAATTATGAAGTTTAATCCTCCTTGCTAGCTTGCCCACCCTCCTCTTTCCACATCATTTATGCTTTGGGCTTGAAGTTTGAAGAGATTGTCCTTGAGTCTCCAGCTAGAACAGAATTGTTTTGTCTTCACCACTCTGTGAAAAGATCCCAGTAACACGTAATATAAAGCTAAAAGCTGCACACCAAAACACAATAGAAAAACTTAAAACCTAAAGTATCAGTTGGTTGTAGTTGGACGGACAGCAGGACAGAGCTCTCCTCTGCTTTTAGTTAGTTTTTAGCTCGCTGAGGCAGAGAAGTTCCCTGGACTGTGATTTTTCCTTTTCTTTGGAGCTGTTTAAACCTGCTCTGGACTGAACACCCAGAACACCACCAGCACCTTGCACCTGTGGCCCACCTGGATGAGCCTGGGCCATGGCATTTCCAGTGCCAGAGGGACTGATAAGGGACTGATAAGAGACTGATAAGAGACTGAGTGAGCCAAACTACAGCCCAGAGAGGGACTTTCTGAGATTGTCATCTCTTTTGGAGTGGCAAGAGGTTTTATTGTTTAGTATTGTTCATTTTTTGCGGTGGTGAATGCTTTGCCTGTTAAATAAACAGGTTTTATTTCCCCTTTTCTCCAAGGAAATCTTTTCCTGATCTGGTTGGGGGTAAGGGCTGCTTGAATCTGCTTTTTGGAGAAAACCCCTTTGGAGGTTTACTCCCAAATTTGCCCTAAACCAGGACAAGGCAGTTGGAAGAGGTGGGAGCCCCAAGTGGCTGGATTGAGGGGAGGCTGAAGAGGGGAATCCCAAAACACCCCAGCATCCCTAAGCAGGCCCTGGAGAGAGGGTATTCCCAGGATCCATGGGATCCCCAGCAGCCCTGAGATGGGGGACCCCCGGAACCCCAGAGGAATAAGACTGGAAATGGGACACTCCTGGTGGCTTTTTTGGATTCACTCTTGAGTTTTGGAGTTTTTATGGACACCAGATGACTTCTAGAGAAGGACTTGGGCAGGAGGAATCCCCAACCCAAGGCATTCACACCTTGTTGTTCCCCAAACCAGGATTTCCCATTCCCAAACCTTGGGTGAATGGAGGAGGAGGCTGTGAGGAAGAGGAAGATACCCCAGCACACCCAGGCAGGTGATGATGAAGTCAGTGCCCCTTTCCCCCTCTCACCTGCTCCCTCTCCCAGCCCAGCATGGCCCCTGGCTGAAGGACAACCCTACTGCCAATGTCGTCCTGCTGGGGATGCACTGGGGGGATCTCCTTCCCCTTCCCTTTGGAACAGAGGCAAATCCCATCCTCTCCTTGTCCTTCCTCCCCCAGACAGGGAGCTGAGGATGGAGACCAGGGAGGACAAATCCCCAGGGCAGAACCTTGTGGAAGAAGCCATTTTGAGCAGTGCCACAGTGCAAAATTACAACAGGGAGGAAAAGTTCCAGAGATCCCATGTTGTCTCAGATTTCCCAAGTACCTCATTCTCTGAAGTTTGCAACCAAAAGTTTGTTCTTCACCCTCCTGAGAAGTTTGTTGTTTTCTCCCCTTGGCCATGTGTCCTGCAGGCTGTTCCCCATGGGCGTGCTGCTCCTCTGCCCTGGCCGGCTGCACTCGCCCATGTCGCTGTGCCCCAGCATTTCTCACCCAGCGTTTCTGTGCCCTCCCTGGGCTCCCTGCACCCAGTGCTGCCGGCTCCTGGCCCACAGAGCCAGGGCAGGAGCCCACCCTGCCAAGGGGCTCTGGGGCAGGGCGGGGGCTGCGATGGCTTCTGAGCTCAGCAGCTGCTCCTGGCATGGTTCCATGGAGACTGAGCACAGCAACGCTGCTGAGCATTGTCCCTGCTGAGGGTCACACACAGCCGGGGCACATTCCCTGCCTGCAGGATTGCTGAGCATTGTCCCTGCTGAGGGTCACACACTGCCGGGGTACCTTCCCTGCCTGCAGGATTGCTGAGCACTGTCCCTGCTGAGGGTCACACACTGCCGGGGCACATTCCCTGCCTGCAGGATTGCTGAGCATTGGACCTGCTGAGGGTCACACACTGCCGGGGCACATTCCCCTCCTGCAGGATTCATGCCTGAACCAAGCACTGCACTGATGACTCCAGCATTGCTTTCCAACAAAAACAGGGGAAGGCAAACTGTGTGCAGCTCATGGTATTTTAGAGTGTCTAAAACTTGCTAAGTCATCGATCTTAAAGGTGAGATGCATTTGGAATTCATGGCATGGAGAAGTAGTGCAAGATGGAAAAGGGGAGCATGAAAATTAATAAATGAAAACATTTCAGATTTCTTTCCATTTTCATTTCACTTGTGGAACGCTGGTTCAGTTTCCCAGGAATCTTCTCCACAGTCCTGTCTGCTCTTCTCAAAAACCTTTCCTGGAGAATGAGGTCAAGCTCCTGCCACAAGATGTGCCACCACCTGCAGCTTCTCTTGGTTTTTGCACACTGTGCCTGCAGCAGGACTCTTGCAGCAAAGCAAGACAAATGTTTAGAAAACTTGACAGCTTGTCCTTTCTTTTCCTGGTGGACTGGGGAGCTGTGCCATTGGTGAGGTTTTCATTGTTACTGTTCCAGGCTAAGAAAACAGGAGGTGGTACCAGGACTTGTTGGGGAATGCAACCCTGACTGAATTCAGAGAAAGAATCTCCAGAAGCTGCAGCCAGAAATGGAGAGTTGTGTGATAATCATTCACACATCTCCATAAACACCTGGAAAGTAATCTAGAACATGAAAATTTGTTGTCAAAGGTGGTTTCTTTCTGTTTTCAGTTTAGATGATTCTACATCTCTTGTGCTGGTATAAATCAAGAGCTTGATAACAATCACTTCATGATAAGCAGCAGAAGAAGCCACACCTCCTAGAATAGAAGACTGAAAGAATCTAAAAAGGAGAAATGCAGGGACTGAGTTGGTGAACTTTGTCTGTAAGAAGGGTATTTCTTTCTAAGAGTTTCTAATCCATTTCCTCTGCTTTTCTCCTCTTTAATATGGCCATTTCCATCCCAGATTCCTCATGAAATGAGAAGCCTGAGCTTGTAGAAGTGCCTGAAAGATGCTCTGTTCCTCTGCAGGGGCAGTCAGGGTGACACAGAAAGCAGTTTTGAAATAATTGTGTGATAGATCAGTAATGTGATGGTTGAGTCTCACAAAAGGCAGACGTTATGGATATGTTAAGACAAGTTTTATAGATTTACAGTTATGTTTTACCCCCCTTGTGTTGTTATCACAGGGTTACCAGGTAGTTGGGGTATTTGGGAGGGTTGACTTGTTACTATGGCAACACCTGACCTCCAATCAAGATGTAAAGGAAGTGACCTCCACCACTGGACAGCAAAGAAAGAGTTGATGAACAAGATTTGAGAGGGGTTAAAGGGTTAAAAGGCGAAACATGCATTGTGTGGATGAGCATAAGGTGGGAAAAAATCCTTTACTTCCAGTGCCATAATATTTTCTTTATTCAGTCTTCTGTTGTATTTTTTGGATAAGGTTTTAATAATACTTTTGAATTTTTGGAAGTAAGTATAATTTCTCACAAACTGGGACTCGTCTGAGAAATACACCTGGTGGCCTTAGGAGTTTTTAAAAGGGGTGCCCCTCACCACATATTGGGCAAAGTCTATTGGACTCTCCCAGTTCCACCAGTTGTTGCAGGTTGTAAGCTCAAAGACACCAGGAGACTGGATAAAGAAAAGAGGGGAAGGGGGGTGAGCATCCACATAACTATTTTGGGCCAGATTGTGATGCCATAATTCCAGTGTATGAAAGTGAGCTTCACATTAGTAAAATACGGGATCCATCCTGGTCCCTTGAAGCATCTGGATATTGGATGGTAGAGAGGAAAAAGGAACAGTGGGACACATGGGGGGGAGGAAAGTGGGGATCCCATAGACAAGGACCCCATGGCTGGCGGGACACATAAGATTGAAGGGTTTGTGGGGACTTAGGAGCAGGGTTCACCCACTGGGGACCCGCGGCGGGATTCCCATCTAGCACACACCAAGGAAACCGGTAGGCTCCACATGGCGCAGTGGCTCGTGTAGTGCTCAGAGAGGGGGCAGCCTCTGGGGTGCAGCCAGCGCTGTAATTTCCAGGGCCAGTCAAAGCCGGGCTGGAAGCGGGGTGATTGCCGAGGGGTTTGCTGCAGGGGGTCACCCAGGAGCTGGTGCAGCAGTTCGTGTGCTGCCGAGCCAAGGGGGTCGGGGCAGTCCGGCTGCCAAGCCAAGCCAAGCCATGTCAGGGCAGAGCCATGAAACTGAGGGGATCAGGCTGGGCTGGCTGCTGAGCCGAGCCAAATCAGGGCAGGCAGAGCCGCTGAGGCTGAGCCGAGTCAGGCCAGGGGCAGGACTGCAGCCACCGAGCCGAACTGGGGCAGGCAGAGCCTCCGAGTTGAATTGGGGTGAGCAGAGCCACCAAAGCCGAACCAAGTTGAGTCAAAAGCGGGATGGAACCTGCTGAGTCAAATCGGGGCCTGCGGAGCTGCCGAAGCTGAGCCAGGTCGGGGGCCAGGGGTGGGACTGCAGCTGCCAAGGCAAATTGGACCAGGGGCAGGCCATCGCTGAGATGTGGCAGGTGAGACAGGGAGCAGAGTGCAACTGTGGGACCAGAGCATTGAACCGAGGAGGAGAGGAAGGGCAGGGACCAATCCGGTGATACGGAAGCCCCTGAATCGTAAGGTTTTTTTTTATTTTTACTTGTCAAAAGAGAAGTACAGTTTTTTGGGTTTTTTTCTCTCTCTTCCCTTTCCTTCTCTTTCTTCATTTCTTTTTTTCCCGGCCCCCCTTTCCTTTTCCCTTCTGAGAGAGCCAGGCTCTGTCCAGAGGGCCTGTTGTTGGAAAGGTGGGCTCTGTCAGAGGAGGGCCTGTGATTGGCCGGTCAGGATGGGACTGTGGGCAAATAGGGAATACCCAAGTGGAGGAGTAGAAATTGAAGAGGTACCAATAGGTCTACCTCCAAATAGCCCACTGGGAATAAAACTAGCCCAGTGGAAATATGACCCAAATACCAGAGATAAGGATGAGCTCAAAGTGATTCAAAATTGCATGGCAGAATGGACCAGAAGGGATATTAGGAGCAATCATGTATGCTGGCTGAGATATGGGTCAGATGAAGGATGGATGTGTCAGGCATTAAACAACCATGTAAGAACTAAGAAACCATTCAATCAGGAAGAGACTGACTATGCTGCCTGCTGTGGAAGGGAGAGTTCACCCTCAAAGTTGAGCATGTGTAAGGTATCAGAAAATAAAGAATGGGACTCATTAGAACACTTAGCCCCTCTACCTCCAATAACCCCAGATGCACCTCCCCTACCCCCTGATGGGCCTAGTCCAAACACCACAAACAGGGTGGCACAAGGAGAGGAAAGCAGATCAGGGGATGGGAAACAAGCAGCGGGATTATATCCCCTGAGGGAAGTACCCCTGTGTGGGATGCCGGGAGGAATTAGATTTGTAATTGTGCCTCTCAGTTCTTCTGATGTGGGAATGTTCAAGAAATAATAGAAAGGATTACTAGATTAGTGGAACAGTTGATTAGTGGAACAGTTTCTGGGGCCCAATATTTATACATGGGAGGAGATGCAATCAATAATGATTTTGTTGTTCACATCAGGGGAAAGACAGTTCACATCAGAGGAAAGACGTCACAAAGATAATCCAAGTGGCTGAGATATGGATATGGGAAAGAGAGCATGTGAAAGGACCTCCTGGGGACCTGAAAATGCCCATAGTGCGCCCCATCTGGGACTACAACAGCACTGGGGGGAAGAAAGACATGGAGGAATAAAGAACACTGATTACAAGTGGTATCAAAGAGGCAGATCCATGTAAAATGCCCGTAAGGCTTTCGATGAGCAGAAAAAGAGGGAAGAAACCCCAACAGAGTGGTTAGAAAGGTTGAGGAAAAATATGAGGCAATATTCAGGAGTTGACCCTGACACGGTGGCAGGACAGATTTTACTAAAGATAAATTTCACCACTCATGCCTGGCCGGATATAGGGAGAAAGTTAGAAAAGCTCGATGGTTGGCAAGAAAGGAGGTTAGAGAATCTTTTAAGAGAAGCACAGAAGGAGTATGTAAAGAGGGACTAAGAGAAGGCCAAGGCAAAAGCCAGGGTAATGGTAACTGCCATTAGGGAAGGAAACCAGCACATAAAGAACTACCCAGGTAAGGGAGAGGGATTCCAAGTGCGGGAATATAGATGGAGGGGGGATGCAGCTCCTTGGGACTGGGCACAAAAAGGAGAATTTGGGAAATAAGGGAACCCAGGACCAGTTTGATTTTACTGTAAAGAGAGTGGGTATATCAGAAAGAATTGCCAGAGGGAAAAGGAGCTGAGGGTCTATGAGACTGAGCAAAAAGGAGAAGTTGAAGTCCAGGGGTGTCAGGGAATGTGCTCGTTTGACCAGGAAGAAGTGGGAATTCTGGGATGCTGTGGTCAAACCAATGGGTGCTCAGATTTTGATATTGGCACCTGATGTGGCCAGTGGGGTTTGGACACACCTCCGAGAATACACAGGGGTGAAAAACCAGAGCTTCGGCCCTGGGAGGCTCTCTTGGGACTTCGAGGCAAAGAGGACGGATCTCCCTCCCCCGTCCAGCTGCTGCTGCTGGGCAGGGGAGGGGCAGCCATGTGGTAGGCCTGGGCCTGGACAGAGAGGGGGGATGAGGAGGCCCTTGAGGATGGAAGGGTGGAGGAGCATCAAGAGACATCGGGCAGCCACCCCCCCCCCCCCCCAGGAGAGAGAGAGGGAGAGCCAACGACCGAATGTGATAGCAGCCGGCTCAGGAGGAGAAGGGGGGGAGTGCAGCGAGAAAGTGCCCGGCAGGGCAGCGTGGGAGTTCCAGAGCTCTGGGACAGGCAGAGACTGAAATTTTTAACCCTTTTCTTACATGATTGAGACCTTGCAAAATGCTGATCCTCCTGGAGCTGAATAAGAAGAGAGATAAGAGATGAGATAACAAGGACTAGGCCCGTGGGAAGTGAAGAAGACTGGCTGAGTGGGGGGAGAGATGATGGAGTGGCCTTTTGGCTGGACTTTTCTTGTGTGGCCATAGACTGAATCATTTTTATTCCTGTGACACAGAGACTGCAATTAGGGGGAGGCAGTACCTCAGAACCAGGAGGGTTCAGTGTGGGTACCCCTCGGCCCCAGGGGGTGAAAAAATGGAGGGCACTGTCCCAAAAGAGAGGCTGTGCCTTTTTTTGGAGTGAGGCAAGGCATCCTTAAAAGACAACCCTAAAAGCAGCTCTGGTCCATGCACAGTGGTGAGAGCACTGGGCACGAAAGGAAGATGTCACAATGGCAAAAGGACTTTCCGAGCGGGGCTGAGTGACATGGAAGCACACGAGGTTTCAGCGTGTTTCCAGGGGAAGCCTGTGGTGCAAGAAGGACTCCTCTCCTCCTCATGAACTGGAGATTGAGTATTCTAAAGGGTGGTGCTGGACTGAGAGTTGGTGAGGTGGGGGAATGTATTGCATTGGGAAATTTGGTGGGGGGAAGGAGGAAAGTGCTTTTGTAAGGTTTTTTGCATTTTTTTCCTTCTTTCTTATTTCCTTGTAATTTAGTTAATAAAGTTTTCTTTATTTCTAAGCAGGAGCCTGCTTTGCTTATTCCTGGTCACATCTCACAGCAGACACCAGGGAGAGGGTATTCTCATGGGGGGGCACTAAACCCAGGCCTAAACCATGATATTTTTTTGGGGAGAATGCAGGAATCCAGGGTGCCTCAGAGGTAATAGGCACTGAAGCACAACTCCTCCTGGCACTCCGACTACCAGTATTGGGGTGGATGTTCAAAGCAAAACTTCCCTCTATGCACCATGCCACCAGTGCTACATGAAGCAAATGGATTGCTGTTATCACACAGCGCACCCGTATTGGAAAACTGAATCGCCCTGGGATTCTGGAAATAATTACAAACTGGCCCGAAGGTGAAAACTTTGGTCTCACTGATGAAGGGGAAAAAGAAGTGATACAGGCTGAAGAAGCTTCACCATAAAACCAAGTGCCAGCAGAAGATACATGATACACTCTCTTCACTGATGGTTCTTGCCGCATTGTGGGAATGAACCAGAAGTGGAAAGCAGCCGTATGGAGCCCCACACGACAGGTGGCAGAGGGCACTGAAGGAGAAGGTGGATCAAGCCAACTTGCTGAACTCAAAGCTGTTCAACTGGCCCTGGACATTGCTGAGAGAGAGAAATGGCCAAAGCTCTACCTTTATACTGATTCATGGATGGTAGCCAATGCTCTGTGGGGATGGCTGGAGAGGTGGTAAGAGGCCAACTGGCAGCGTAGAGGAAAACCAATTTGGGCTACTGAAGAGTGGAAAGACATCGTTACCAGGGTAGGGAAACTGCCTGTGAAGGTCTGCCATGTAGATGCCCATGTACCCAAGAGTAGAGATAATGAGGAACACCAAAACAATGAGCAAGTAGACCAGACTGCAAAGATAGGGGTGTCCAAAATAGAGCTAGATTGGGAACATAAGGGAGAGTTATTCCTAGCTCAATGGGCCCATGATGCCTCAGGCCATCAGGGCAGGGATGCCACCTATAAGTGGGCACGAGACCAAGGGGTGGATCTAACCATGGACAGTATTTCTCAGGTTATCCATGACTGTGAGATGTCTGCTGCCATCAAGCAGGCCAAGCAAGGGAAGTCCCTGTGGTATGGTGGGCGGTGGTCCAAGTACAAGTATGGGGAGGCCTGGCAGATTGACTCCATCCCACCGCCCCAGACACGCCAGGGCAAGCACTACGTGCTGACCATGGTGGAAGCCAGCACTGGATGGTTGGAAACCTACCCTGTGTCTCATGCTACAGCCCGGAACACCATCCTGGGCCTGGAAAAGCAAATTCTGTGGAGACATGGTACCCCTGAGAGGATTGAGTCAGACAATGGAACTCATTTCAAGAACAGCCTTATCAACACCTGGGCTGGGGAACATGGCATTGAGTGGGTGTACCATATCCCCTACCATGCACCAGCTGCAGGAAAAGTGGAGAGGTACAACGGACTGTTAAAAACCACATTGAAAGCATTAGTTGGGGGATCTTTCAAGAACTGGGAGCAGCATCTGGCAAAAGCCACCTGGTTAGTTAACAGCCGAGGCTCTACTAACCGAGTGGGCCCTGCCCAATCTGAGCCTTTGCAGAGAGTAGATGGAGACAAAGTCCCAGTGGTACATGTCAGAGGTTTATTAGGGAAGACAGTTTGGATTAATCCTGCCTCGAATACAGACAAACCCATTCGTGGGGTTGTTTTTGCTCAGGGACCAGGTTGCACATGGTGGATAATGCAAAAAGATGGAAGAACACATTGTGTGCCTCAGGGAGATCTGATTGTTGGATAAAATCTGTGTAAATATCACTGTTTGCTGAATGTTATTACCATTGTCTGTGTATAGCTGTAAAATGGATGTATCATGTATGTACTTGTAGAGTTAGAATTTATATTAGTTTTAGTAGTAAGCAGACGATATGGGGATAAGGGGTGGAATGTCCTGGGTTGACTATATGATGCTTCTATCCCCAATCGTCTCATTCTGTTTATGTTGAGTTTTGTACCTTTAAGAGTGTTCCAGAGAGTGAAGGGGGGGAGAGAAGAAGCGCACAGTTTGTTTTCAGACACTGCACTCGCTCCTCCACATTCCTGCTCCTGACTGTGTTGACTGCGGACAGACAGCGGGACAGAGAGCTCTTCTTTTGCTTTTAGTTAGTTTTTAGCTAGCTGAGGCAAAGAAGTTCGCTTGACTGTTTTTTTTTTTTTTTTTTTTTCTTTTTCCTTGGATGTCTTGAAACTGCTCTGGACTGAACACCCAGGGGAGCACTGGCAGCTGCAGCTGTGGCCCACCGGGCTGGGCCTGGCTTGTGACAATTCTAGCACCGGAGGGACTGATCAGAGACTGAGTGAGCTGAGCTACAAACCGGGGTTTTCTGTTTCTCATCTCTTTTAGAGTGGCAAGGGGTCTCATTGTTTGATGTTGTTTTGGTTTTATTGTTTAATAAACAGGTTTTTTCCACCTTTCTCCAAGGAGGTATTTTTTTTTCCTCCTGGATGAGCTGGGGGGAGGGGCTGATTGGATCTGCTTTTCCCACCTTTGGGGCTCCTTTGGGGGATCCTCCTCTGTGGGATCTCAGCACCTCAGGACTGATGTGCCGAGTCACCAAGACCACCATTGGGGGGGCTCAGAGGTCCTGGAATGTTGCCAGAAGTGTCTGGTGGCTGGACTTTGATCCTGCACGGGAGATGACACCTGTATGAGGATGGGAGGATTTCACTGGGATAAATGGTGAAGGGATAAGTTAATCAGAGTGTGAAACACAGGGTTTAGGATTTCTGTACAGGGGGGTCTAGAGAAGTAAGATGGAGGAATTGGGGCGTGTCCTGTCCTTCTTCTTCTTCTTCTTAGCCTCCATCTTCTGTGGTGATGGTGGCACTTTGGGATTGGTTATTACTAAAAGTGCACTGGTCAATAAGGGTGAAAGGTATTGGGGAAAATAGGTAAATATTGTATACGTAGTTTTGAGTGTAAAGATAAGTGACCGCCCCGGGGGCTCTCAGTGTGCTCATGGCTGGCTTGCTGTGCAGACCTCTGTCGGGCCGAGAGAAAATCTTTTAGATAAAAAACTAATAAACACTGAAGACCGAGAAAATACCTGAAGCCTCTTTTCGTCCTTTGGAGCACGGGCTGCCCAAGGCCATCCCCGAGCCTTTCCAGGTCATTAAAACACCCGAGAAACCAACACGTGGCGTCCGCTGCGTGGGCTACTCCCACCAGACGGGGGGTGTCAGCCCTGAAGAGCTGAAGAGCTGAAGAGCCAAGAGGGCAGCTCCGGCCTTGGACCAATTCCCAGGAGAGCACTGATTACTCCTGAGGAGAGAAGCCAGAAGAAAGAAAAAAAAAAAAGAAAAAAAAATGGCCAGGAGAGTCTGCAAAAAACAGCAGTCACTGAGAATTACATCTCTCAACTTCTGCCGAAGAAAGTTTGTAGCAGAGCAGCCCGGATCGGAACCAGAAAGGCGCCTCTGGATCCATCTCCTGTGACCTGCTGGACGGAGATCGGGAGCCTTCCGACCGCTCTGACGACAGATTCAGTGAGAAGGTCAAAAATAAGAACATGGGGGGCACACTCTCCCAGGAACAGCTGGGAATTTTGTCCGCCTTACAAGGCGTGGCTCAATCATACAGAGAAGGGATCCCAAAGAAGGAGTTAAAACAGTTATTATTATGGGTGAGGCTCAATTATCCATTTTCAGAGACACGTTTGCTATTCAAAGTAGGTTTTTGACAGGAAATTAACAGACATTTATATCTCTTAGCAACCAAAAAAGATGAGACAGCGTTAAAGCTGCTCTCGCCAGCAAGAATAATGCTAGAAGACATTTCAGTGCAGTCGAAAAGACTGGAAAAGCAACGAGAAGTTGCGGGACCCTCAGAAGAAGGAGAGGGAGAGCAAAGCTCTCGGCAAAAATTAGCTCTGGCCTCAGGTAGCCAGGGGGAAAAGGCTCTCAAGGAACGGGAGCAGGAAATAGTATCAAAGCCTCCGATTCCAAGACCCAGAAACCCCAGGAAATCCCTAAAACATCCTGAAACCCCGAAGAGTACAGGGGAGTCAGGGTCCGACTCAGATGTGAGATCGGAAGGGGGGATGCAGGGGGGAGAACAGAAAGGGTCAGGAGGGGCGCTTTCTCACGACAGGCACGGCGGCGCGGCAGCGGCAGAGCAGGGCGGCCAGGCTGCGGCGGTGCAGGCGGGGGGCGTGGGTAAGGAGGTAATGGGAGACGCGAGTTCCGGTGCGGCTTTTGTCAGCACAACGCTGGGAGCGGCGGCTGCTCCAGCCAGCACGGTGCCAGAGATGCGTGCGAGGAGCAGGTCTCGCAAAGACCCGGGGGGGGAGTCACAAACCAGCGCAGGAGCGTCAGACACGGGCGGCGAATTGGGGGGAGCTGTACAGCCCCAAAGGGCCACCGTAGAGAGACGCAGGAGGCGTGCGGTTGGGACGTCAGACCCGGTGCCGAGGTCGGCTTGGATCGCGGAGCGGGCCTGGGTGCCGGCGGGAGGCGGGCTTCACATGCCAGTGGGGGGAGTGGACACAGCGTCAGAGGGGGAGGAGAGTGAGTCGGGGACATACCGAGGGGAGGAGATTTAGGAGGTGGAACAAGGGGGAGAGAGTGACGTTAGCTCGGGAGAGAGAGGGAGTGGCTCGGATAGCACGCATGCGCAGAGAGCAGAGCGCGGGCAGGGGCGGGCCAGGTCCCCTGTGATGTCTCGGGCGAGGAGGGGCCGTGCTCGGGATTCTACGTCCCGGGGCTCCACACCCTCCCCAGACTCGGTTCCTTTAATCACAACCCTCTGAGTCCAAGTCTCTTCTCTTCAAGGGAGACGTTCTGGTGTTCGAGCTCCATTTACAGCTGAATTAAAAGCCATGCAGACTCGGTCTCAAACGAGATCGCAGACACGGCAGTTGACCGGAAGAGGAGCAGTCGAGTTCATTCCGTAATCCGAGCCAGGGAGGCCGGTGACAGCGCCACCTCGTGAGGGGATGACAGAAGTGCACGACATGCCAGATCTTTTCGGTGGACCCACAGCGCCGTCTCGTGGCGAGACTGCAACAATGCAGCAATTTTTCCCAACATTATACAAAAGGAAGAGTACTTCTATGAAGACAATGATAACACAACAAATAGATTATCCGTCAACTTCGGGATTTCGCGAAGACGATGAAAGTTCAGATGAAGCATAGCAGCAAGGAGAAGATGTCATAAGGATCACAGCATCGGAAGGTGTTCCGGCATGGATGCTGTCAGCAGCAGAAGCAGCAAAAAGCTTCTTGCATTCATTTGATACAGCAAAAAAGAAATATCAACAGGATCCTCGAGTTTCCTTTTTGGATTTAGGAGCGAGGCCAAAAACCTCAAGGCGAAAAATGAGGTACGATGAATCACCGATGACATCCACAACACCATTAGTCATGCAAATCCCAATGGAGTCTGAAGAAGAGGAATTTCTAGAGCCGGTGAAGACGATGGATTGGAAGCACATCAGAAAAGTGCTGGCAAAAGAAAAGCATTTATTTCTGGGTTCAGGAGATCTGACAATGCCGGTGACATATGATGCCCAGGGACAGAATCCAAGATCGGAAAGGATGGGTCATGAGACACTTAAAGACTTAGGGAAGGCGGCTCAAACTTTTGGGCTGAAGTCACAATACTTCAAACAATTACTAAGAGGGACATTCACCACGTATGACCTCACGCCATATGATATTCGAAGTATTGTGGCAATGATTCTCACTGACACACAGAGTCTCGTCTGGGAAAAAAGGTGGAGAAAATATCTTTCTGAATTGTGGAATAGATATCAAGGTAGGCCAAACACGAACCTCACAGAAGGGCAGTTAGCAGGGGATCCTCCAGATGACATCCCAGGGGAACAAGCAGTGCGGCTTCCACGAAGAGTGTTAAGCGACATCAAAGAAGCAGCACGAATGGCAATCATGCAGATTACACCAACAGGAGCTCCAGATGTTCCGTTCTCTTGCATCAGGCAAGGTCCTGCAGAACCATTCATGTCGTTCATCGATCGACTCACGCAAGCCGTGAATCGACAGGTGACAATTGAAGAAGCGAAGAGGCCTCTCTTGGACAGCTTAGCTTTCAGCAATGCCAACCCGGATTGTCAACGGGTCATTAGCGCCATGCCAGGATGGCCATCCTTGGCAGAGATGGTGGAGGCATGCAGCAAGGTGGGGACACCTCAGCATGTCGCATCAATTGTGAAGAACGAATTAAGAGAGGAATGGGAAGAACAGATAAAGGGACATTCAGAGAGGCAATCAGAGGATAAGATATTAAAAAAAATACTAGAAAAAATACTCCATCAACAGGACGAGAACATCAACAAAGTTCTTGCAACGATGCAGAAGAAGAGCAATCCCCCAGGAGGACAGTGCTACAAATGTGGGGAGTTTGGCCACATGAGAAAGAATTGTCCACGAACACATACGCCAATGCCAGCACAGAAAGCAGAAAGGCCAATTTGTGCACAGTGTGGAAAAGGAAGACACTCTGTGAAAGAATGTTATTCCCAGACAGACGTGGAAGGAAATCTGTTAATGCATCCGGGAAACGGTAGACTCAGCGCGGGAAATTGCCGGCGCGCTCAGACACAAGTACTGGCGGTGTCACAAGAGCAGACAGGGCAATCATTAGTGAGCGACAAGCAGATGCCCTCAGCAAAACCCTCAGTCGATTCCACAGCGACCCAGACCTCCTCCCACCAGGGGCACAGTGTGCATTGGCAGCTTCAAAACTAGTATGCTTTCTAGATGAAAGTCATGCGGAGATACCAACGGGTATCCGCGGGGATTCATACAAAAAACAAGATTTCTTGATAGTTGGGCAAGATAAATGCAGTATCCTTGGACTCATAGTTTATCCAACCATTGTCTCAGCGGACAAAAATACAGAATTGAAAGTTTTGGCAAGAGCGCTTCGTCCACCATTGACTGTACCGGAAAATACTGTGGTTGCAAGAGCTTTCGCATTGCCACCACATGCAGTTGGAGAGGTCATGTCAATCTTCGACGAAGAAGGTTTCCCTATGAAGGAACATGTTGAAGTACGTACAACATGGGTGAAGCACATAGGTCGAGATCGACCCACACTCATGTGCCAATTGACCTGTGGGGACAGGACAATAGCGATCAGAGGTATGCTCGACACAGGGGCGGATGTATCGGTAATATTGTACATCTTTTGGCCACGCAGTTGGAGCTTGGTCGTGCCCTTGGGTTCTCTCTCAGGCATACGGGGAGCATCTCTGTGTCTGCAAAGTGAGAATTCTGTCGTTGTCACGGGACCAGGAGACAAGACGGCGATCATTCGTCCTTTTGTTGTCCAAAAGCTGATCACAGTCTGGGGTCGGGACCTTTTGGCTCAATGGGCCGCGAAGATCAAAGTGGATTTTTAATAGGGGTCACTGCGGCACTCGCCACATTGAAGTTGACATGGAAAACAGATGATCCAGTTTGGGTGGATCAATGGCCCCTTGAGTGGAAAAAGTTGAGTGCTTTGAAAGACCTGGTCCAAGAACAATTGCAGAAGGGACACATCAGGCCAACAGACAGCCCTTGGAATTCTCCAGTGTTTGTCATCAAGAAAAAGCTATCGGGCAAATGGAGGTTGTTACATGATCTCAGGAAGATCAACGAAGTCATAGAAGACATGGGACCACTTCAGTTGGGACTTCCATCTGTCTCAATGATTCCCAGAGAATGGCCGCTTGTGGTCATTGACCTCAAGGATTGTTTTTTCAGTATTCCACTCCATCCAGATGATGCTTTGAGATTTGCCTTTTCAGTTCTGAGTATCAACAAGGAAACGCCTCTGCAGCGGTACTATTGGATCGTTCTTCCACAAGGCCTAAAAAACTCTCCGACGATCTGTCAATGGTACGTGGCACGAGCTTTGGCACCAACGCGGAAGAAATTTCCGAAGGTGAAGATCACTCATTACATGGATATTTGCTCATTGCAGCATCAACACAACAGGAGCTGCAAGAAGCTCGTGACTGTGTGATCGCAGAGGTGCAAAAGGCAGGTCTGGAAATCAGCATTTCAAAGATTCAAGAGGTTGCACCTTGGAAATATCTAGGGTGGAAAATTTCAGAGAGAACAATAAAACCTCAAAAATTGGAGATCAGCACTAAGATCAGCAATTTGCATGATTTGCAAGAGCTTTTGGGAGAAATCAACTGGATGAGGCCAGTTTTGGGAATCACGAACAGCGACATTCCAGCGTTGCTCGATCTTTTGAGAGGAGACACAGACATTCGGTCTCCCAGGACGCTCACGCCAGAAGCGAAGAAAGAGTTGGAGAAAGTCACAGATGCGATACAGAAAAGGCAGGCACATCGATTTGTTCCAACATTGCCTTTTTAGTTGGCGGTGCTGGGGAAGAAAACACAGTTCCATGGTTTGATCTTCCAATGGGACGAATCACAAAAGGACTCTTTGATAATCATAGAGTGGATTTTCCTGCCACACAGGCCCACAAAAACAATTCTCACAGATTTGGAGATGGCAGCACAAATCATCATAAAGGCGAGAACAAGGTTGCTGACAATGGCAGGAAGAGAATTCTCAGTCATCAGATTACCTCTGAAGCGAGACTATTTCGATTGGGCAATGCAACAATCGAAAGACTTGTTAATCGCATTGTTAGCATTCCCAGGAACTTGCACAGTCCATTTTCCACAACATAGAATATTACAATCACAAATATGCTACAGAGCGAAACCAAGAATAAGTGAAGAACCTTTGGATGGGATCACAGTGTTCACAGATGGCTCAGGGAAGACACACAAGTCAGTGATCACGTGGAGAGACTCAACGACAGGGGATTGGGAATCTGACGTGAGGATGGTTCAGGGCTCTCCACAAATTGTGGAGTTGGCAGCCGTTGTCCGAGCATTTCAGTTGTTCAAACAACCTCTCAATCTGGTGACAGACTCCGCATATGTTGCGGGTGTGGTCAAGAGATTGGAGGGTTCGCTCTTGAAAGAAGTCAGTAATGAGGTTTTATACTCATATCTGACGAGCTTGAAAACACTGCTAGAAAGCAGGGAAAAAGGATATTTTATCACGCACATTAGAGCGCACACAACACTTCCGGGGTTTTTAGCGGAAGGGAATGCTCAGGTAGACAGGTTGACAATGCCCATTTCGCAAACACTGCCAGACATTTCTGAGCAGGCAAGATTCAGTCATGCGTTCTTTCATCAGAATGCACAAGCGCTGATGGAGTCCTTTCATCTCACAAAGAGTCAGGCGAGGGAGATCATTAGTGCTTGTCCAGACTGTCAGCTTGTGCAGCCACCTTCTTCTACCGGAGCAGTCAATCCACGGGGACTGCAAAGTCTTCAATTGTGGCAAGCTGATGTCACGAAGTATCCATCCTTTGGGAGGCTCAAAAATGTTCATGTTTCTGCAGATACATTCTCAGGTGCAGTCTTTGCTTCAGCACATGCAGGGGAAACAGCAGACCATGCTTGTCGACATTTTCTGCAAGCATTCGCATCATTAGGTGTGCCTCAGGAGATAAAAACAGACAATGGCGCAACGTATACAGGCAGGGTGCTTGACAGATTCCTGAAAAGATGGGGTGTCAGACATACGTTTTGTATTCCACATTCACCCACAGGTCAGGCAATCATAGAAAGAACACATCACACCCTGAAATCCCTTCTGGACAGACAAAGAAGGGGTGAACCAGAGGCAACACCTCACATGAAATTAAATAAGGCGTTGTATGTGTTGAATTTTCTAAATAGCTCATCCTCAGAACCTAATCCACCAATCATGAGGCATTTTCTAAACAGCACACAGGCAAAGCTAAGGGAAAATCCTTTAGTTTTGATCAGAAACCCAGAGACAGGACAAATAGAGGGTCCTTTCAAACTAATCACTTGGGGCAAGGGTTTCGCTTGTGTTTCCATGGATCGAGGTCTGAAGTGGGTGTCAGTGTGACACGTGAAGCCATTTCGAACGCGAGAACAAGAGAACGCTGACCTGAGAAACAAAGAGACGAGTACTCAGACAGAAGTCGAGACTCAGACTGCAAAAGGCGACTCAGAAGAGAAATAAAAAGAAACTAAGGACTTTGGGGAATTTTCTTTAGGGTCTTGAGTGGAAAACAAAACAATGATTTCACACAAAAGTGAAGTCATGAATTTCATGATGCTTATGTGCATCATTTTTTCATTCATTGCAATAAACAATGGGGAAAATTTACCTATTAGTCAACCAAAGCAAAATGTATGGGAGACTTTAACTCAAGCAGCGAATCTGGATAGTATTTGCCTGACACACTCGAGGCCAGGGAAACCATTTTCAGCATGCATGGTTGGATTGCCAGTGGATGAATGGCCAATTCCAGGGCACTCCGCAGTTAACATCTCACAGGTCATTAAAGATCCTGTGAAAGAGTGGTGTGCTTGGACACATTTACTTCCTGTGGCTTCTACAGAACCTCAGGAATTGGAAATTTTTGGGTCCATGACAATGGAACTCTGCATGCAGTTTGAAACTCCGAATGTCACAAAGGCAAAAACTATCGATTTGACTCCCAATCATGAATTTTATAAGAATGCATCCGCATGGTGTAAATACACAGAGAAAATGCCAGAGGATCGATCCAAGTCCCAGTGCAATTGCCACGGGATTTGTTTTTAATTTGCGGGGACAGAATTTGGCACAGCATTCCTGCTAATGCCACGGGAGGTCCATGCAGCATTGGGGAAATTTCAATGTTATCACCTGATTTGAACATGCTAAGAGAGAAAAAGCGCAAAGAAAAAAGATCAATACAACATTATGCGGCAGATTGCAATGACGAAATATTTACTTGGGACAAGGCAGCGAGAATTGCTACAGCAATCTTCTCACCTCAAACAGCATCAGGGGTGGCCTTGACTCAAATCGACTGCATGGGTTGTTGGTTGAGCAAACATGCGCGGTCTGTGTCTGTTGCATTGGATGGCATGTTAAAGGACATCAGTGGTGTGAGACAGGCGACTCTTCAAAACAGAGCGGCGATCGATTATCTATTGCTCGCTCATGGACATGGGTGTGAAGAATTTGAAGGGATGTGCTGCATGAATCTCCGATCATTCAAGATCGATTCATTAAAGTATTCAAAACATAAAGGACAGCATAAATAAGCTTGACGAGATCACAGGATCATGGATTGATGATCTGGTAGAATTCTTTGACATCTCTCCCATATGGGGAGGAATTTTAAAGATAGGATTCTATATTTTAATAATTCTCCTAGTCCTCATACTTGTTGTCCCATGCATCTTTGCATGTTTAAGACGTGCCATGAGTCAGGTAGCAAAAGAGATCTTCTTGGTGCAAACAGAAGGGGGAGATGTGGGATCCCAGCACCTCAGGACTGATGTGCCGAGTCACCAAGACCACCCTTGGGGGGCTCGGAGGTCCTGGAATGTTGCCAGAAGTGTCTGGTGGCTGGACTTTGATCCTGCACGGGAGACGACACCTGTATGAGGATGGGAGGATTTCACTGGGATAAATGGTGAAGGGATAAGTTAATCAGAGTGTGAAACACAGGGTTTAGGATTTCTGTACAGGGGGGTCTAGAGAAGTAAGATGGAGGAATTGGGGCGTGTCCTGTCCTTCTTCTTCTTCTTCTTCTTCTTAGCCTCCATCTTCTGTGGTGATGGTGGCACTTTGGGATTGGTTATTACTAAAAGTGCACTGGTCAATAAGGGTGAAAGGTATTGGGGAAAATAGGTAAATATTGTATACGTAGTTTTGAGTGTAAAGATAAGTGACCGCCCCGGGGGCTCTCAGTGTGCTCATGGCTGGCTTGCTGTGCGGACCTCTGTCGGGCCGAGAGAAAATCTTTTAGATAAAAAACTAATAAACACTGAAGACCGAGAAAACACCTGAAGCCTCTTTTCGTCCTTTGGAGCACGGGCTGCCCAAGGCCATCCCCGAGCCTTTCCAGGTCATTAAAACACCCGAGAGACCAACACTCCTCCAAATTTGCTCTAAACCTGGACAGCTGGTCCCAAGGGGCCAGTGCAAAGTAGTAGTGCGGTAGTTAGCCCAGCAGTAACTCAGAGTCAGCCAGATTTTACCCCAAAAGAATTGGGCATGAGTTTCAAGCCCTGAGAATCATTTGTTTAACTTAGGGTGAGCTTGAGTGTTCCCCCATAAGCCTTAAGTGTTGCTATACTAACTTGTCCAAGTTTTACTCCCTTACTGGTTACTTGTTTTTTCCTATATGGTTATTGTTCTAGAGTGTTCTAACCCCAAGTTTATATGTTGTTGCTTTTCCTTTGTCTCAGGTCTTAGGATTCTGCCCCTTGTACTGTTCTCGACTTCTCCATGTCTATTGTTTTTCACCCTGTGTTATTAAAGTTCCTTTTAAGCAACTCCATTGATCCTGCTCCTTTTCATTTTCACCACCCTTGCCCTGAAGTCAGGGAACCAGAGAGGTTTGTCACAGCCACCCTTATTGGGACATTTGGTGCCTGAACAGGGACCATGACATTCAGGGCTCCCTGTGTCAGTCACGTCAGCTGGGGTTAGCTGATGGATAGGCCAGTGCTCCCCAGAATTTTGAATTGTGCCAGGCCTGGCAGATTCATCGTTACTTCAAGGAACCTTGCCCAGGATCAGCAGGGATAATGACGGTTTCACCTGCAGAGGATTGCAAGTGGGTTTGGGGAAATGCAAGACATTTATTGCCCATTTTGCCACTGTGTTTTTACAATATGCACCCACTTCCCATAATTGATTTGGGGTGTTCTGGTGGCTCTTCCCCATAGGGCAGAGAAAGAGAAAAATGGGCAGCCAGATGTCCAAAGTAGAAAGGAGCATATATGGATGCTTTAATTCTCACTGATCAGGACATAATATTTTCAAAGAACAAATTAAAATAAATTATGAGGTGGATCATTAAAAATTTTCCAGATGCCTCTGCTGATGAACTCCACACCACTGAATTTTGGGACTCAGTGGGACTTAAACTGTACAATTTTTGATCAAAAGGGACCCCATTGTATCCCACATGCTCCCCATCTTCGACACCACCCTGAGTCACTCCAAACTCAGGACCTCCCCTCAAACCTGCCTTTCTCAGACCTTCCACGATGATCCAAGATGGCAATGGCCACGCGGTCTTGGAGCATCATGCCCTTGAGACTCAAGATGGAAGGAGCCTGAATGTGGCTTGGGAGCCCAACCATTCTCCCTCCATCTTGGCTCCTACACTTCCTGCTACACAACCTTCTCTTCCGCCCTGAACGAACCTCCAGATTCTATTCCCACAACTGCCCCCACTGTCAATCATTCCACCTCGACCGTGGGCCATGCCTCCAGAAGGTCAGCCTGGAAGTAGGCCATCCTAAATCAAGGCCCTTCCTCTCCAAAACCTGACAAAATGACAGTGCCCTTTGCCTCACCCTCCAGCAAAAATGTAACCCCCATGGTCACAGATACTAAGCTCAACGGTCGCACTATATCTAATCCAAATGTTTCTCCTCCAAGTTATTCTTCCTCCCCAGAAGACAGTTTGGACTCCTCACAGCAACCTCACCCCTCAACCCCAGAAGATCCCTAGGAAAGGATCTGGAAAGAAGCAGTTAATGAAGGAGAATGGAAAATATTCTCAAAACTTCTCATTGCCCTGGTATGTTATGAAAGAAGGGGGCAGAATCCCAGCTATCAGCCATTGGTTTACGGGGATATCATGGATCTGTTAGGGCAGCTAAAGACCAGAGGAAGGACTTAACCTTGTTTTAATGGCCTAATGAGGGCCATGTTTACAGCATGTATCTTAACCCCCTATGATTTACAATATATTATGACCATGTTGTTGTCACCTACAGAATACAATCTGTGGGAAGGGGGATGGAAGTATTTACTAAATCAATTAATAGCAATGACTATGCTAATAATGAAGCAAGAGCGGAACTGACAATCAACCATCTAGCTGGAGAAGGACAACATAGCCTACCAGATGATCAAGCAGCAAGTATCCTCAGAGAAGTATGGGATGACATCAAAGAGATGGCTTTGAAAGCTTTAATCCAGGTATCGGATCGCAGCACCCTCAATTTGTACTACCTTGGGTGGCTGCAGCTAAAGATTTAGGACAATTAGACCATCTTGGGTGCCTGTTAAGTAAGCAAACCAATGCTACCTCCCTCACATTGAGTGGCCTGCTCTCAGAGATAGAGACCATCAGACATGCCACCCTGCAGAACAGCGATAGAGTTTTTACTCTGGGCACATGGGCAGTGTAGACTCTGAGGGCATGCGTTGCATACACCTCTCCATCCACAGCGAGTCAATCCACAAGAGCATTCAGATACTGAAGGAAGGGTTGAAGAAGCTACAAGTGGAAAACAAAGGCTGGTGCAATAAACTCTTCCAATCCAACGGACTAAAGGGTTGGATGATGTCTAGCTAAAACAGGACATTTAATTTTCTTAGTTGTTATTGTTAATTGTCTCATGTTTGTTTAGATGCTTTTAGAAAGTCTTACAAAATTCTTCAGTTCTGTCTTTGTTGTAAAACAGGAAGTGGGAAGATACCCAACAAAGGCTCCTCATGGACTCCTTGGAGGAGAGAACTGGAGGTCAGAATGGCACAAAAACCTCTCCGAGACTCAGTGTGGGCAAGAAAATCCTTAAAATACCTAAAAGTATACTTAAATCCATAAAGTACCTTAAAAATCTTGAGTATCTCAAAGCATTAATGAGCCCCACTTAGTGTCAGTACAAAGCTCTCAAGGGACTTGTTAAAGCAGAAAATTGGGACCATGATTGCACAAACTTCACACAGAGTCTGTATCAAAAGGGAAATAGAAGTACCTTAAAATAACTGAAGTACCTTGAAGCATTAATGAGCCCACTGAGTGTTATTATTGACAAAGGCTCTGAAGGGACTAATTACAGCAGATAATTGGAGGCCATGATTGCACAAACCTCTCAGAGACTCCAAGGCAAAAGCAAAACCCAAAGTCCTTTCAAAAACCTGCACTCCCTGGGAGCATTCAGGAGCCCCCAGGGCCATTGCTGAACAAGGCTCCCCAGGGACTCCTTCCAGCAGATCCTTGAGGCCACTGGGATGTGGGCTAGGGGGGGATGCTGAGGGCAGGACAAGGGGCTGACAGTGCCCAGCCTGGCTGGGGCTGTGCCAGGAGGCCCCAGGGCCTCAGGAAAAGGTGTCTCCTCCCAGCCCTTGGTGGCACAGACCCTGCTGTGCCCCAGGGCACCAAGACTTGGCTTCTCTTTGTCCCCACCTGTCATCACTGCCTCCAGTTCTCTGCTCTGCCTGGGGCCTGGGGACACTTTCTCAGTTGTGTCCCTCAGTGGGACCCATTAAAAGTCCAAGAAACTTTGGAGTTGGATTCTGCCTTGGAGTTCTGGAGAGGTTTCTTCAGCTCCCTCTCAGGGACTGATGTTCAGGGCCTGAGCACAAAGCCCCAGAGGCTCATTAAAGTCCTTGTGCTGTGTCTGTGCTGCTGAGCTGTGCTGGGCTGCTGGCACAGAGGCAGCTCCTGGTAACAAAGAAGAGCTTCAAAAGCACATTTCTCTTGATGAGCAGCTATTCTCCAGCCCAGCAGGGCTGGGGCACTGCCTGCAGCCACCCTGGGCACAGCACAGAGGCACAGAGAGCTTCAATCAGTCAGGGCTGGGAAGGTGCTGAGAAGTGCCTGGGGCAGAATCACTGCCAGCCCTTGGCACAGGAACCTCTGGCTGAAGGACAATGCAGCTGCAGATTTTGGAGCCATCTCCTAAAGCTGGAACATCCCAGTGCCTACAGACCCTGTGAGTACAACTCTGGGTATTTCTGGTGCAGGGGAGGTGAAATTCTCATGAAGTTCTGACATGCTGAGATGTTCTAAACAGTCATAGAATATTTCCAAGACAATGATTTTGATAACAAATGAGGAAATTTACAAAGGCTAGGTATTCAGTTTCCAACTACTGGGGCATGGCAGGGAGGGAGGGAAAAATATTAGTGGTTTATTATTAATTATGAATTTTCACAATTTCCCGAGCGATCTAAACTGTTCCTTTTAGGGATCAACAGGTTCACAGGCGATCCCTAATGTGCTTTCAGCCACTCTGCCCATGGAAAGCACCAGCATCACCTTTGCTGGACCCATCAAGGCTCAGTCTGAGCAATCTTTTCTCTAAGCTAGAAAGGGAACCTTCCCCCAGCCAGTGCCCTGCAAACAGGCAGGGTTCTGTCAGGCCAAGGAGAGTGCACAGATATTTGGGGTCTGTGAGTGCTGGCATAGAGAGATCAGGCACAGAGAAACACCTGCATGAGGAAAATCTCCAGGAAGCAGAGAGTATATCAGGAAAGGAGAGAAAACAATATCCAGCAATGCTGTGGCAGGGAGAGTTTAGAGATGCCCACAGGATCCCCTCCAGTGCAGCCCTTCCCTCTGAACAAGCCCCCTCCCTCCTGTGCCCCAACCAAGTCTCTGCCCTCAGGGCCGGCGCTCCAAGGTGTGCAGCCCCTCCTGTGCAGGCAGAGCTGCAGCAGAGCCGTGGGGCAGCTCTGCAGCTCCGGGCCCAGTTGCCTCTGCAGAGCACAGGGCTGGGAGCAGCTGCCCGGCCCTGGGGGCTCTGGCTGGGGGCACAGCTGGCTCAGGGTGACGCTGTCCCCAGTGCCCGGCTGTGGGCAATGCTGTCAGTGCAGCCAGGGAAGGAGCTGCATCTCCCTTCATCCAAAGCCATCATAAGGACACTTGGAAGACTCCCTGAGATTTCATTCCAAGCTGGGAGCTCCAATCCAGGTGCAAACCTGTCCTAGAGCATCTCTGAGTTGTAAGATTGATGCGGAAAGGCAGAGGTGTTGTGACACTGAAAATGCTGCTATTGGGTTGGCGAAATGAGCAAGGCGAGTCCTTGGCTAAAAATTTGGAACTGGGCTGTGGTGGATCCATCTGCTCTCAGCAAAGATCACGTTATCTTTACAAAAAACTTAGGAATGAGCATATCCTCCATTTAGGAAAAGAGAAAGCCAGGATAAACTCAAAACACAATCAAGTGTGACCATCTCCCTCCAGTCTCCACTCATTCACGTGCCTCAGGGAACTCACTCTGTTATACCAAGGGCATGCTAAGGGTTTCTGATATCCTAGAATAGCAGGAGAGACATGTGGGCAGCTTAAAAAGAAAACCTCAGAACTCTGAACAGAGAAGCATGTATGTGTGTGTTACAGAGGAGGGTGTATGAGAAATGGCTTTGATTTTGCTTACAGGTATCTCTTAAAACTCTTCACTGTCCTTTTTCCATGAACAGGTCCCCATGTGCAGCCACAGCAAATGTCCAACAGCAGCTCCATCAGGCACTTCCTCCTGCTGGGATTGGCAGACACGCGGCAGCTGCAGCTCCTGCACTTCTGCCTCTTGCTGGGCATCTCCCTGGCTGCCCTCCTGGGCAACGGCCTCATCATCAGCGCCGTAGCCTGCGGCCACCACCTGCACATGCCCATGTTCTTCTTCCTGCTCAACCTGGCCCTCACTGACCTGGGCTCCATCTGCACCACTGTCCCCAAAGCCATGCACAATACCCTCTGGGGCATTAAAACCATCTCTTATGCAAAATGTGCTGCACAGCTATTTTTTTTTGTTTTCTGTGGAACAACAGAGCTTTCCCTCCTGACCATCATGTGCTACGACCGCTATGTGTCCATCTGCAAACCCCTGCACTACGAGACCCTCCTGGGCAGCAGAGCTTGTGCCCACATGGCAGCAGCTGCCTGGGCCAGTGGCTTTCTCTATTCCCTGCTGCACACAGCCAATACATTTTCACTGCCCCTGTGCCATGGCAATGCCCTGGGCCAGTTCTTCTGTGAAATCCCACAGATCCTCAAGCTCTCCTGCTCCAAATCCTACCTCAGGGAATTTGGTCCCATTGCAGTTAGTGCCTGTTTAGTATTTGGCTGTTTTGTGTTCATTGTTTTCTCCTACACTCAGATTTTCAGGGCTGTGCTGAGGATCCCCTCTGAGCAGGGAAGGCACAAAGCCTTTTCCACCTGCTTCCCTCACCTGGCTGTGGTCACCCTATTCCTCAGCACTGCATTGTTTTCTCACCTGAAGCCCCCCTCCATGTCCTCCCCATCCCTGGATCTGGCCCTGTCAGTTCTGTACTCGGTGGTGCCTCCAGCCCTGAACCCCCTCATCTACAGCCTGAGGAACCAGGAGCTGAAGGCTGCAGTGTGGACACTGATGACTGGATGGTTTCAGAAACATTAAACTGCTGGCCTATTACTGCATAACACTTGTAATAGAAGTCATCTTTGATACTTCTTGTTGGTTTGATTGTGGTGATATTTTTTCCCTTGTTTTAGGTATTCATATTGTCCACAAAAAATGTCATTGTTTGTACCAATTCTCATTTTGTTTCTCTCCACCTTCCCTGTGGACACAGACTGTCAATGAGGGGCTGCACTCTAGGTGGCTTTAAATTAACTAAAGGATCTCCCAGCAAAGTTTTCTGCAGAGATGCCCTTTAGTTGCCTCTCAGGAGCTGAAGCAGCAATGTCTGTGTGCAGAGCTGGGGGCGGATCAGTGCTGGTACAGCAACTGTGCCCAGCAGCAGCAGCACTTGGTGTTGCCAGTCTGCTGCCGTGGCCCTGCCTCGCTGCCCTGGTAGCCCTGGTGTTGCTGCAGGGCCTGAGTGCTCTCAGGGCCGGGCACAGCCCTGGGGGTGGCAGTGCCGGGGCTGCAGCAGGCACAGGCCATGGGCACTGCTGGGGCAGCGGTGACGGCTCAGCCCAGGGCCTGGGGGCTCCAGGCTCCTTGCCCAGGCTCTCTCAAAAACATGGCCAGGCCAATGCTCAGCACAGAAAACCCCCGTGAGTAGCCCCAGGCTGGCCGTGGGCAGGCTGGGGGCAAACAGCATGGCTGGGGCTCTGCAAGGGCCCTGGGGCAGACGGGAAGGAGCAGCCGAGCAGGGGCTGATCCATCCCCAGTGTGCTGGACAGCCCAGGGCAGCGTCCCAGAGCGTCCTGATGGAGCTGCCAACAACATCCCCCCTCTGCAGCCCTGGCCTCTCCCCCAGCTCACACAGGTGCCCCATCCTTGCAGGCACAGACACGGCAGCACTGGCTCAGCAGCCCCTGTTTGCATTGCACAAAGCAGGGGGAGCACCCCCATGCTGTTGGTGTGGGGACCTGAACCTGAGGGAGCACAAATGCCATCAGCCCCTGGGGCCAGCAAGGGCTGGGGGACACCAGGGAAGACATTCATCTTTGTCGTGGCCTCTGCAGTCAGCCAGAAAGTTTGTTCCCATCAGCTGGGAGTTTCCTGTGCCACTGCAGACGCTGTTGTTCAGAGCCAGGGCTGCCTGGCAGCCACCTCCAAGCAGCCCAGAGCATTTCCTTGGCTTCACCTTTGACTTTTGTCCTGGTGTCAATTCAGGAATTCTCTGCAGGCTCCTGCATTGCCTGGTGCTGCTCCCTTGCCTGTCATAGGAAGGGGACCAGGACGCCAGATGGTTCATCGCAGGTCCAGTTTATTAAAGAAAGCATTAAACACTTATACAGCAAATAATAAGCTTATGAATATTCTGTAAGCCAAGCAATCTATTGGTTAAACTGTACCATGAACTCTTCCTCATTCCTTAGGGGTTACATCTCTATTTTCTCATGTCTCTTTCACTATTTGTTATCCTACTACAGCTAGGCCCAAGGACACACTATCTAGCAGGTGCAAAACTTGGAATTAGCCATGGCTTTGTATTTTTGCAGTCTCTAGTCACCTAAATTTCCCAACACTTGCCAGAGGCACCCCAGGCCAGGAGGCCAGGGGGGCACATCTGGGCTGCTGTGTCTGCCTCTGGGGCTCCCTGTTCTGGGCAGTGAGGAGGGGCTGCAGAGGCTCTGCAGGACTGACAGGATGGGCTTTGGGGCTGGCAGGAGAAGCTGAGGGACCTGGGCTGCTGGAGCTTCTGAAGAGGAGGCCCAGGGCTCCTCCTGCAACTGCTCCAAGGGTGCTTTCAGAGAATCACAGAATCATCCAGGCCAGGCTGGCTGATCTCCAGGTCATCCTGGAGATGATCTCCAGGATCATCTCATTGGAGATCATGAGATCCAACCTGTCATGACAGCACCTCGTTTTCCCTGAGCCTCCTCTTCTCCAGGATAAACAACCCCAGCTCCCTCAGCTGCTCCTCACAGGACTTGTGTTCCAGACCCCTCCCAAGCCTTGTTGCCTTTCTCTGGACACGCTCCAGCCCCTCCATGGCTTTCCAAAATTGGGGGCCCAGAACTGGACACAGCACTCGAGGTGTGGCCTCACCAGTTCTGAGCAGAGGGGAAGAATCCCTGCCCTGCTCCTGCTGGCCACACCATTCCTGATCCAGGCCAGAAGCCACTGATCTTCTTGGCCACCTGGGCACACTGCTGGCTCATGTCCAGCCTGCTGTCCATCAGTGCCTGCAGCTCCCTTTCTGCCTGGCTGCTCTACAGCCCCTCTGTCCCCAGCCTGTAGTGCTGCAGGGGTTGTTGTGGCCAAAGTGCAGGACCCGGCACTTGGTCTTGTTCAACCTCACCTTGCTGGATTTGGGCCCTGGATCCAGCCTGTCCAGGTCCCTCTGCAGAGCCCTCCTACCCTCCAATAGATCGACACTCACACCCAGCTTGGTGTCATCTGCAAATTTGCTGATCTTGGACACAATCCCCTCATCCAGACCATTCCATGCAGACACTGGAATCCACGCTGGCTGGCTCTGATCCCTCGGCCATCCTGTGGGTACCCTGTGATGGCACTCAAGGTGATCTGTTCCATAACCTTGCCAGGCACCCAGGTCAGGCTGACAGGCCTGGAGTTCCCCAGCTCCTCCTTCCAGCCCTTCTTGGGGATGGGCTCACACTGGCACCTCCAGTCCCCTGGGACCTCCCTGGTGAGCCAGCACTGTTGGTAAATGATAGAGAGCAGCTTGGGGAGCTCATCCACCAGCTCCCTCATCCCCCTAGGATGGATCCCATCTGCTCCCAGAGACACCTGTGAGCATCTGAGTTGCTCAGCAGGTCACCAGCTGCTTCCTCCTGCATTCTAGGAGTCTGTTCTCTTCCCTGTACCCATCTACCAGCTCAGGAGATCACTTCTCCTCAGGACAACCTGTCCTAATATTGTAAACTGAGACAAAAACGCTGTTAAGTAGCTCTGCTTTTCCCTTATCTTTAGTTACTATATTCCCCACTGCAATCAATGAAGATAGAGGTTCTCCTTCTCCCTCCTTTTGCTTTATGTGTTTTTTCACAAACTTGTTTTTTAAAGGATGGGCCAGGTTAAGTTCTCATTGAATTTTCACCTCTCTAATTTTCTTTCGGATAATCTTTGGACATCCTTAAACACTTCCTGCAGTGCCAGTCCTTTTTACCCCTGAGTTCCCACAAAAGCTCCATGGGCAGCAAGGCCAGTCATTATCCTCACTAGGATCATTTTTTGGCTCCCTGCTACAGGCTGCTCCTTCCCCTTTAAAATTGTTTTCTTGAACTGTGTCGGTCCTTCCTGAAACTTTTTGATTTTAAGGGCTGTTTCTCTTTAAAAGAACCAGTACCTGATTCAGTACTCCCCAAATCTGCATCCTAAACAGGCCAAAGTCTGCCCTTCCTAATTCCAGTGCAGAAGTTTTGTTGCTGTCCCTCTTTCTTTCACAGAACATTGAAAACTTGATTATTTCATGGTCACTGCCCCAGGCAGCCTCCGAGCCCCACATCTGCCACCAGCCTTTCTCTGTTTGTGAACAGCAGCAGACACAGCTTTCCTTGGCAGTGTGAGTGTCACCAAAAATTTGGTAAATCAGAAAACTCCTTAACACCAATGCAGCATTAAGAAGCAGCATTCTTTATTCAGCTGGATGCATGGGGGATAGCTCCTCCCAAAGCTGTGCATGCTGAGTGCAGGAAAGTTTATGTTTATTTTCCGTATTTTGCACATTTATTCATTGATTGTCCTAAACTAAACCTATATATGATAATCATTTCCCCAAAATCATTCACATATTTCCCCTCCCCTTACCCATGTGTTCTTCTATCCTGGGGTGGTCTCTGGTGGTTGTGGACCCCAATGTTCTGGTGGGCCTTGCTGAGCTAGCAGGAAACTGAGGCTGGTGGACATCCAGTTCCCCTTCTCACACAATGGGCATTGTGTGGTTTCCATAGGCCTGGGGCTTTGGAGAACAAGCTCCAGGTGTCAACTCACCTGGTGTAGACAATATATCATCTGGTAACATGAGGTCACAGATGAGGCTATGACATCACAGAGTGGGTTAGGTAAGGTGTTTGAGCAGCTATGACATCATATACTGCCTCTGTGACATCACAGAGCCAGCTGTGACAGGGCAGAGGTCTGACATTCCAGAGCTAACTGTGACATCACAGATGTCCTGGTTTAGGACAAATTAGGGGAAATCTCCAAAAGGGAGCCCCCCAAACAAAACAAACCTCCAACCACCCCTCCCCCAACACCGGGTTCAGGAAGGAATTCCTTGGAGGAGCAAAGTGGAAAACAAAACCTATTTATTTACAAGTAACAAAAGATACTAGTAACTCCCCAACACAAGAAAAGAAACAAAAACAGACTGTGTGGTGAGGGCACCAGGCTTCTCTTGCAAGCTCCAGGTGTCCTGGATGTCTCAGGTCAGGTCCGGAGCCAGTCCAGTATCTTCAGGGGAGGGTAAGAAAGAGGGAACAAAAGAAAAGAAAAAAACAGCGCAAAAAGCAGAAAGCAAGCAAGCAAAGCGGCTAGCCAAGCCAAGCAGCAAAAAGCCCCAAAGCAAAAAGGACCTGGTCAAACACTCCCCCCCTCTCTTCCCCGCCCTGCCGCAGCAAGACGGCCGGGGGGGTGGGGGGGGAAGAGAGAAAAGGCACAGCTGCCAGACACAACACACGATATTGGGATAAAGGCTGTCACCCCATGACACTCCACCCCTTATCCCATACCGTGAATATACAATAAAAACTTTCATTTCACTTGCTCACACCTTTGACACTTACGCATTCCTCTCATCTTACTTGCTCAGACCTTTGACACTTACAGTTTCCTTCTGTCTCACATTCAACAAACAATGACATTCATATATGAGTCTCATCCCACAATCAGGTCTCCCTGAGGTACACACCGTGTTGTTCCATCTTTCTGCATTATCCACCATGTATAACCTGGTCCTTGAGCAAAGACAATCCCATGGATGGGTTTGTCTGTACTTGAGGCAGGGTTGATCCATACTGTCTTTCCCAACAAACCTCTGACATGGGCCACTGGGGCTTTATCCCCATCTACTATATTAAGGAGCTCAGACTGAGCAGGACCCGCTTGGTTGGTGGAACCTCGAGTGTTAACTAACCAGGTAGCCTTTGCCAAATGCTGCTCCCAGTTTTTTAAAGACCCCCCCACCCAATGCTTTTAAGGTGGTTTTTAACAATTCATTATACCTTTCCACTTTCCCTGCAGCTGGTGCATGATAGGGGATATGGTATATCCACTCAATGCCATGTTCCCTAGCCCAAGTATTAATAAGATTGTTTTTAAAATGAGTCCCATTATCCGACTCAATTCTCTTGGGAGTACCGTGCCTCCAAAGGACCTGCTTTTCAAGGCCCAAGATAGTGTTACGGGCTGTGGCATGAGACAGAGGGTAGGTTTCCAACCATCCCGTGGTGGCTTCTACCATGGTTAGTACATAGCGCTTGCCCTGGCGGGTTTGAGGCAGTGTTATGTAATCAATCTGCCAGGCCTCCCCGTATTTGTACTTAGACCACCGCCCCCCATACCAGAGGGGCTTCACCCGCTTGGCCTGCTTAATGGCAGCGCACGTCTCACAGTCACGAATAACCTGAGAGATACTGTTAGATCCACCCCTCGGTCTCGTGCCCACTTATAGGTGTCATCTCTACCCTGGTGGCCTGAGGCATCATGGGCCCATCGTGCTAAGAATAACTCTCCCTTATGCTCCCAGTCGAGATCTATCTTCAACTCCCCTATCTTTGCAGCCTGATGTACCTGCTGGTTGTTTTGCTGCTCTTCATTAGCTCTACTTCTGGGGACATGGGCATCTACATGGCAAACCTTCACAGGTAACTTCTCTAATCGAGTAGCAATATCTTTCCACTCTTCCGCAGCCCAAATTGGTTTTCCTCTTCGCTGCCAGTTCACCTCTTTCCATCTCTTCAGCCATCCCCATAGAGCATTGGCTACCATCCAAGAATCGGTATACAAATAGAGCCTTGGCCACTTCTCTCTCTCTGCAATACCTAGGGCCAGTTGAATACCTTTGATTTCAGCAAATTGACTGGATTCACCCTCTCCTTCAGTAGCCTCTGCAACCCGTCGAGTGGGACTCCATACAGCTGCTTTCCACCTCCGTTTCATCCCTATGACGCGACAAGAACCATCAGTGAATAGAGCGTAACATGTTTCTTCTGCTGGTAACTGATTGTATGGCGGAGCTTCCTCAACCCGGGTCACTGGCTCTTGTTCCTCATCCGCAACACTAAAGCTTTCACCTTCGGGCCAATTTGTAATTATTTCCAGGATCCCAGGGCGATTTAACTTCCCAATTCGAGTGCGCTGCGTAATGAGGGCAATCCACTTACTCCAAGTAGCATTGGTGGCATGGTGGGTAGAGGGAACCTTTCCTCTGAACATCCATCCCAGCACCGGTAGTCGGGGTGCCAGAAGGAGTTGTGCCTCTGTACCAATCACCTCCGAGGCGGCTTGGACTCCTTCATAGGCAGCCAAGATTTCCTTTTCTGTTGGGGTATAGTTATCTTCAGACCCCCTGTAGCTCCGACTCCAAAATCCCAATGGTCGGCCTCGGGTCTCGCCAGGCACCTTCTGCCAAAGGCTCCAGGACAGACCATGGCTCCCGGCTGCAGAGTAGAGCACGTTCTTCACATCTGGTCCCGTCCTGACTGGACCAAGGGCTACAGCATAAGTGATCTCCTGCTTGATCTGGATGAAAGCTTGCTGCTGCTCAGGGCCCCAATGGAAGTTGTTCTTCTTGCGGGTAACCAGATAAAGGGGTCTCACAATCTGACTATACTCAGGGATGTGCATCCTCCAGAAACCTATAGCACCTAAGAAAGCTTGTGTTTCCTTCTTATCAGTTGGTGGGGACATAGCAGTGATTTTGTTAATAACATCCGCAGGAATCTGACGCCGTCCATCTTGCCACTTCACCCCCAAAAACTGAATTTCTCGGGCAGGTCCCTTGACTTTGCTCTTCTTAATGGCAAATCCGGCTTCCAAGAGAATATGAATTATCTTCTTTCCTTTCTCGAACACTTCTATTGCCGTGTTACCCCAAACAATGATATCATCGATATATTGTAAATGTTCTGGAGCCTCACCCTCTTCTAGTGCAGCCTGGATCAGTCCATGACAGATGGTAGGACTGTGTTTCCACCCCTGGGGCAGTCGGTTCCAGGTATACTGCACTCCCCTCCATGTAAAAGCAAACTGGGGCCTGCATTCTGCTGCCAGAGGGATGGAGAAAAACGCGTTAGCAATATCGATGGTCGCGTACCACTTTGCTGCCTTGGACTCCAGCTCGTACTGCAGTTCCAGTATGTCCGGTACAGCCGCACTCAGTGGTGGAGTCACTTCATTCAAGGCACAATAGTCCACAGTCAGTCTCCATTCTCCGTCAGATTTTCGCACAGGCCAGATAGGGCTGTTGAAGGGTGAGTGGGTTTTACTGACCACCCCTTGGCTCTCCAGCTCTCGGATCATCTTGTGGATGGGGATCACGGCATCTCGATTTGTCCGGTACTGCCTGCGGTGCACTGTTGAGGTGGCAATTGGCACTCGTTGTTCCTCTACCTTCAAGAGTCCTACTGCAGATGGGTTCTCTGATAGTCCAGACAAGGTATTCAATTGTTTAATACCCTCTATCTCCACTGCAGCTATTCCAAAAGCCCACCTGAATCCCTTAGGATCTTTGTAATAGCCATTCCGGAGGAAGTCTATGCCCAAAATACACGGAGCCTCTGGACCAGTCACAATCGGATGTTCCTGCCACTCCTTCCCAGTCAAGCTCACCTCAGCTTCCAACAAAGTCAACTGTTGTGATCCCCCCCAGCAATGTGACACTCCAGCAATGGAAACAGGTTCTGTCCCCACGTGTTCTGATGGCATTAAGGTACACTGTGATCCAGTGTCAACCAATGCTTCATAGTCTTGTGGCTCTGATGTGCCAGGCCATCTGATCCACACCTTCCAGAAAACCCGGTTCTCCCGTGCCTCTTCCTGGCTGGAGGCAGGGCCCCTCTAAGCCAGATTGTCCTTCTTTCCTTGGGCATATGCCTTAGAAGTTCCTTCAAGGGGATCGGACACGTCATCGTCATCAGCATACTTAACATCTCGGCTACGAGCGACCGGAGCTGCTATCCTTTTGGTGATACTTTCTCTTTTCTTCAAATCACGCACCCGTTGTGCTAAAGCAGCGGTGGGTTTTCCATCCCATCTCCTCATGTCTTCTCCAGACTCACGCAGAAAAGCCCATAACTCAGGCCGTGGGATGTACCTTCTCTCCCCATCAAAGGAGCGCCAGCGTTGGACACCAGGGCCTCTAATTTGTACAGCTGAGATTTGAATAAGGTCCTCCTTAATCTCTTCCCGGAGTTTCTTATGATTCTCCTCTATTTTGTCCTCTAGTTTCTGCAGTCGGGTTTCCACTGCTGCAATTCTGGCATGAGTTGGGCCATGCACAGCATCTGCATACGCTCGAAGCTTCTTTGCCATATCGAGCACAGTTTCATATGTATCATCCCGCTTCATTATTGCTAGGGCAGAAGCGTATTCTGGTGGCCCAAGTCGCACAAGTTTCCTCCACATTACAGGTGTGCATGGTACCAGGTCCGGATTCCTAGTTGTTGTATCATCTGAGAAAATGAGCTCTGCCACTGCCATCTCTCTCAGGCGTTGGATCCCCTGTTCTATGGTCTTCCACCGTGTCTGCTGCATATAGAGATCATCCATACACAGGTATCGTTCTGCTACGCTTCCTAGGACCTGTTCCCAGAGGCTGTGAGGGTTAGCCCCCCTCATCATACCTTGATCGATGACAGGATCATGTGACAGGGATCCCAAATGCCTCGCTTCAGTACCATCCAAAATCGTAACCTCCCCTGCAGCATCCCAAAGGCGGACTAACCAACTAATTATAGATTCGTCAGGTTGTCGTCTGTAATCCTTTCTTAGGCCTCTGAGGTCCTTCAGAGAAAAGGAGTCAATATTAGCTCCAGATTCTGTGCCCCTTGATGTGGCCTCTGATTTTGGTGAGGGTCCTTCTCCTGCATCATCATCATCATCCTCCACCTTTCGATCAGTCTTGCCTTTACACTTTCCACCTCTTGTATTAGCTGCAACAGCCATGGGTTGAGGCCTATTGTCTGATTCAGCTGCTAGCCTGGAGCCTGGGATGTTAGCTGCAGCCTGGGTCACTGGGATAGTAACTAACTTATCTCCCTGTTCCCTTTCTGCTATCTGCTGCTCCACAGTATCTAGCAGAGTACGGTAAACAAACACCAAGGCCCAGCTCACTGCAGTAACCCTTTCCTCCTTAGTATTACCATGGCACTTCTCCCTCAAATACTTTGCCACCTCGACTGGATCCTGAATTTGATCAGATGGAAAGTCCCAGTCTATAGGATCGGAAAAATTCCTTTAAAGTCTGGCCCATGTCCTCCCATTTCCCACTCCAGTCAAGATTTTTCCTTCTTTGTTTTACTCCTAAGTCAGGAGTGTCTCTAACCCCTCTAGAAATCTCAGTCTTCATTTTATACACAATCCAGACAGTATAGAAAAGGCTTAATAAATTAAATGCCAGAAAGATGGTTTCTTTCAAACTCAGGGGAAATTCAGTATTTTCTAATAGAGATGTCAACAATTTGGAGGACAAGAAGGAAGACAAAGGCTGAAAAGCCCCTTCCCCTTCTTCTCCCCAAACAAACTGAGTAAACAGCCATAACAACAACCCATACATTCCTGAAATAAAGTCCAGCATTTTTATCCGACACATCATCACACATAAGACCAGCACAATGACTATTCTGGTTAGTGCCCCCCGCTTACAAAAGCTACTTATTAGGGACAACATCAGAGCTATTTTTGGGTAAGGAAATAACCCCAGGGACCACAAAAGTATTAAAACTTCAAAAACCCCTAGGGACCAGAAATACCGGCAAGCTTCCACTCCAAATGACATTATGAATCACCAATATGCCCACAAAATAGCCAAAACCAAAATATTATTGTTATAGGGTTTTTTTCCACTGTTTTTTGGCCTCCGTTTCCATGCCAATACACCAAAAAAGTATATTGTCCTGGTTTAGGACAAATTAGGGGAAATCTCCAAAAGGGAGCCCCCCAAACAAAACAAACCTCCAACCACCCCTCCCCCAACACCGGGTTCGGGAAGGAATTTCTCGGAGGAGCAAAGTGGAAAACAAAACCTATTTATTTACAAGTAACAAAAGAACACTCCCCAACACAAGAAAAGGAAAGAAACAGACTGTGTGGTGAGGGCGTCAAGCTTCTCTTGCAAGCTCCAGGTGTCCTGGACATCTCAGGTCAGGTCCGGAGCCAGTCCAGTATCTTCAGGGGAGGGTAAGAAAGAGGGAACAAAAGAAAAGAAAAAAAACAGCGCAAAAAGCAGAAAGCAAGCAAGCAAAGTGGCTAGCCAAGCCAAGCAGCAAAAAGCCAAAAGCCAAAAAGGCCTGGTCAAACACTCCCCCCCCTCTCTTCCCCACCCCGCCGCAGCAAGACGGCCGGGGGGGTGGGAAGAGAGAAAAGGCACAGCTGCCAGACACGACACATGATATTGGGATAAAGGCTGTCAACCCACGACACCCACCCAAAGCTTTCAACTGGGTTTTTAGTAGTCCATTGTACCTCTCCACTTTGCCTGCAGCTGGTGCATGGTAGGGGATATGGTACACCCACTCAATGCCATGTTCCCTAGCCCAGGTGTTGATAAGGCTGTTCTTGAAATGAGTCCCGTGTTCTGACTCGATCATGTCAGGGGTGCCATGTCTCCACAGAACTTGCTTTTCCAGGCCCAGGATGGCGTTCCAGGCTGTAGCATGAGACACAGGGTAGGTTTCCAACCCATCCAGTATTGGCTTCCACCATGGTCAGCACGTAGTGCTTGCCCTGGCGTGTCTGGGGCAGTGTGATGGAGTCAATCTGCCAGGCCTCCCCATACTTGTACTTGGACCACCGCCCACCGTACCAGAGGGGCTTCACTCGCTTGGCCTGCTTGATGGCAGCACACGTCTCACAGTCATGGATGACCTGAGCAATACTGTCCATGGTTAGATCCACCCCTCGGTTTCGTGCCCATTTATAGGTGGCATCCCTGCCCTGATGGCCGGAGGCATCATGGGCCCATCAAGCTAGGAATAACTCTCCCCTATGTTCCCAATCTAGATCTATTTTGGACACCCCTATCTTTGCAGCTTGGTCTACCTGCTCATTGTTTTGGTGCTCCTCATTGGCCCTACTCTTGGGTACATGGGCGTCTACATGGCGGACTTTCACAGGTAGCCTCCCTACCCTGGTAGCAATGTCTTTCCACTCTTCAGCAGCCCAAATTGGTTTTCCTCTATGTTGCCAGTTAGCCTTTTTCCACCTCTCCAGCCATCCCCACAGAGCATTGGCTACCATCCATGAATCAGTGTAGAGGTAGAGCTTTGGCCACTTCTCTCTCTCAGTAATGTCCAGGGCCAGTTGAACAGCTTTGAGTTCAGCAAGTTGGCTTGATCCACCTTCTCCTTCGGTAGCTTGTGCAACCTGTTATGCGGGGCTTCACACGGCTGCTTTCCATTTCCGGTTCATCCCTACGATGCAACAGGAACCGTCAGTGAAAAGAGTGTAGCCTGTTTCCTCTGGTGGCAGTTGATTATATGGAGGAGCTTCTTCTGCCTGTGTCACTGGTTCTTGTTCTCCATCTGTGACACCAAAATATTCACCTTCAGGCCAATTTGTAATTACCGCAAAAATATTAGCGCAAATCAGTTTACCTATATGGGCACATTGTGTGATAACAGCAATCCATTTGCTCCATGTAGCACTGGTGGCATGGTGAGTGGAAGGAACCTTGCCTTTGAACATCCATCCCAGCACCAGTAGTCGGGGTGCCAGGAGGAGTTGTGCTTCAGTGCCTATTACCTCTGAGGCAGCCTGGACTCCTTCATAGGCAGCCAAGATTTCCTTCTCTGTGGGAGTGTAGTTGGCTTCAGAGCCTCTGTAGCTATGACTCCAAAATCCCAGTGGTTGACCCCAAGTCTCCCCAGGCACCTTCTGCCAAAGGCTCCAGGACAAGCCATTGTTCCCGGCTGCAGAGTAGAGCATGTTCTTTACCTCTGGTCTTGTCCTGAATGTGCCAAGGGCCACTGCATGAGCAATCTCCTGCTTGATCTGGACAAAGGCTTGTTGCTGCTCAGGGCCCCAGTGGAAATCGTTCTTCTTGTGGGTGACCGGGTATAGAGGGCTCACGATCTGGATATGCATTCTCCAAAAGCCTATGGCACCTTGGAAAGCTTGTTTTTTCTTTCTTGCTGGTTGATGGAGATGTTGTTGGGATCTTACTGATGACCTCAGTGGGAATCTGACACCATCCATCCTGCCACATTACTCCCAGGAACTGGATCTCTTGGGAACTGGATCTCCTTTGATTTTGCTCTTCCTCATGGTGAAGCCGGCTTCCAGCAGAATCTGGATGATCCTCTCTCCTTTCTCAAACACTTCCTTTGCCATGTTCCCCCACACAATGATGTCCTCAATGCACTGCAGGTGTCCTGGAGCCTCACCCTTTTTCAGTGCAGCCTGGGTCAGTCCATGGCAGATGGTGGGGCTGTGCTTCCACCCCTGGGGCAGTCGGTTCCAGGTGTACTGCACGCCCCTCCAGGTGAAAGCAAACTGAGGCCTGCATTCTGCTGCCAAAGGACTGGAGAAAAATGGGTTGGCAATGTCAGTAGTGGCAAAGCACTTTGCTGCCTTGGACTCCAGCTCGTACTGGAGTTCCGGCATGTCCGGCACCGCAGCGCTCAGTGGTGGAGTCACTTCATTCAATGCATGATAGTCCACTGTCAATCTCCATTCTCTGTCAGACTTGTGCACAGGCCAGATGGGACTGTTGAAGAGTGAGTGGGTCTTGCTGACAACCCCTTGACTCTCCAGCTCATGGATCATTCTGTGGATGGGATCACAGAATCTCGATTTGTTCAATATTGCTGGCGGTGTAATTGGTGACAATTGGCACTTGTTGCTCTGCCACCCTCAGGAGTTCTACTGCAGATGGGTTTTCTGATAGTCCAGGCAAGATGTTTAATTGATTAATGTCCTCTACCTCTACAGCAGCTATTCTGAAGGCCCACCTGAGTCCCTTTGGGTCTTTGTAAAGCTGTTCCAGAGGAAGTCTATGCCCAGAATCCACAGGGCCTCTGGGCCAGTCATAATAGGATGTTTCTGCCACTTCTTCCCAGTCAGGCTCACCTGGGCTCCCAACAGGGTCAATTGCTTTAATCCCCCCTCACCCCAGCAACAGAAACAAGTTCTGCCCCCACATGTCCTGGTGGCATCAGGGTACACTGCACACCAGTGTACAATATCAATTGTATTAGTGGGGTACCCCGATGAAGGAAGGAATGATGAATCTGACCTCATGTTCTCAGAAGGCTAATTTATTATTTTAAGATACTATATAATATTAAAGAATACTAAACTAAACCATACTAAAGAATACAGGAAGGATACTTACACAATGCTAAAAAGCTAATTATGAAAACTCGTGACTCTCTTCAGAGTCCTGACACTGCTTGGCCCTAATTGGCCAATGAGTGAAAACATACCAGAAACCAATGAAACAATCACCTGTTGATAAAAAATCTCCAAACACATTCCAAAGGAACAAAACACAGGAGAAGAAAATGAGATAATTATTGTTTTCCTTTTTCTCTGAGGCTTCTCCGCTTCCCAGGAGAAAATCCTGGGCGACAGAATTTTTCAGAAAATGTGAATGCCACAAGTATCAAATAAGGTATCATATTTTTGTGGCTCTTATGTGCCAGGCCATCAGGTCCACACAATCCAGAAGATCTGTTTTTGCTGTGCCTCTTCCTGGCTAGAGTCAGTGTCCCCCTAGCCCTGGTTATCATTTCTTTCCTGGGCATACATACTAGAGGTTCCTTCAAGGGGATCTGACAGATTATACCTGGCAGCTCGGTCACAGGAGGCTGAGGCTACCTTCACTTTAGTGGAACTCTCTTGGTTGGTGTTTCCCTCCTTGAGTTGACGCACCCGTGCTGCCAGGACAGAAGTGGGTTTCCCATCCCACATTCCCATGTCTTCCCCATGGTCATGAAGGAAGAACCACAGGTCTGCCCATGCGGTATACCCTCTCTCTCTAGCTGGGGAATGTTGGGCCGTGACTGTGGCCTGTGATTTGCACTGGTGCCATATGGGAACTGTTCCTCCTCACCTCCTCCCTCATCTCCCTCTGTGGCCCTTAATAACAGCAGAGACATGATCCTGCATGGGGTCATTGATCACATTCTCACAGTTTCTAAGATTGTTGGTGACAGAACCCACTGTCTTTTGGTTATTATGGGCATTAATTATTGCAATAAAGGTGGGGTATTGGGATGGCCCCAGGTTTGCCAGGCTCCACAACATTTGCCCTGTGCACCTGACCTTGTTGGGGTCATTATCATGCTATCCATCCCTCTCAAAGAGTACCTCCAATAATTCTGCCACTTCTCTCAGCTGTTAGATCCTTTCCTCAAGGGTCTTCCAGCACATTCTATGGTGGCGCTCCTGCATTCTTTCTCTGTGGACAAACCTCTCTCTGACACTCATTAAAAGCCACTCCCAGAGAGAAAGGGACCCTGGCTCCCTTACAAAAATCTGATTGATACCTGAGTCCTGGGTCAAGGGTCCCAAATTCCTTGCCTCACCACCATCCAGCTGGACACCTGTACCCATAACTTCCCAGACCCGAAGTAGCCAGGTTGTACAAGCCTCACATCCCTGTCGTACAATGTCTTTATGCAGATTACAGAGACTTTCGTACATCAGGGACTCAGTGATGATTGCAACCTCTGGCTACCCGGTGGCTTGTGAGGACCCTCCCCTATCTGGGCGCTCTTCTTTCATCTTAGATCTCCATGTTTCTAGAGGGGCAACTGCTGCTGGCTGTGACTGCCTTTGCAATTCAGCTGGAACCTGGACAGTTGTAACATCTGTGGGTTCCACTGCTGCACTATTAGACTTTCCCTCTCAAGGAAGGGAGAGGTTTCCTCACCAGCTGGGGAAGTGTATTCCTTCAGCATCTGGCCCATCTCATGTATCTCCTTCACCAGACCCCCCACCCATTCTGGGTAGTTCACATCTGGGGTGGGCTGTGGGGCAGGGTCAGGCTCTGGGGCAGCAGCATCCCTAGACTCTGGTGGCGTGTTAGGTTCTGGGGTTGGTGTCAGGGTGGTTATCCAGGTTAGTCACCCCTTCTCTCTAAATGCTAAATAGAACAGGCTTATCAGCAACACTAGCCACTGTATGATATCATTAATATTCAGAGTGGAACTGAACCCTTAAAAATCTGGTGGTGTGGACACAAAGAAATGGCTAAAGGATTGGGAGAAGATTTTGCCCAGTGTCATTTCCTTACAGCAGTTGCCATTATTAAAGTAACCCCAAAACCATACTCTTAGTGTGTGATAGCTGTGAATCCATGTGCCTGCTTTCCAGAGGAAGTTAAAAATCCATGAATTCCTCACCTTATTCACCCATAAAACAAACCGGATAACAGACACAGTAGCCTTGGTTATAGGACCCATGTTTAGATAAGGGCCTACAAATGGGAGAAATACAGCCACAATCACGTGCCACCCAAACCAGGGCAAGCTGGACCACATGGTATCGCTTAATGAGATTTCTATAGCACTATAGCAGCACACACACAAATTATTAGATTATTCAAGAACTGTTATTCCCTTTTTGTTTCTGTGTCCACTAGCTGCACGTTGGGCACCAAAATCTTTCTAGGTTTGGAAAGACTGGAGTCTGCTAAGGAAGGCAGGAACCTTCCCTGAAATGGAGAATGTAACCCTCCCCACCCCTCGGAATTGCTATAAATTTTGAATAAGGGGCTCTCAGGCAAAAATATGGGAGCAGAAAATAACAGTTCTTTAATAGGGAAAAGAAGAAAAAAAAAAAAGAATAAAATAAACAATGCAGTACACTAGAACAACACTGAGAGTCCAGAACCCAACCTGACACCCTGTGGATCAGGGTGTTGGTGGCAGTCCAATTGGAAATGTGGCTGCAGTCCTCCTGAATTATCAGGTGTGGTTCTGTTGGAGCAAGGGGGATCTGTAGAGAAGGATGTATTCTTCCTCTGAAGATTCAGTAGAAGGAGAGACAGCTGCTGTTCCTCCGGGAATCCCGTGGAGAAAGCTATGCTGGTGTCTCAAAATCTCTGGATTATATCTGGGTAGCAATGCTTGGTTCCTCCCATTGGGCAGAGCATCTCAAAAGGGTATGTTATAATTCTTATCAGTCATGCAGTGACATTCAATAGTCTGTTATCAGCAGATGTCCCCTCCCAAGGGAAGTGTGAATGTGGTCACTCAAAGTGAGAGATAAAGCAAACTGCCCACTTGACAAAAGATAATCTGCCATACAGATGGTAATTGAAAACATCTTGCATTGCAATCTTCAACAGAGCTAATTCCCTCCCTCTGGCTGCTACTTTTCTCATAACATTCTGGTTCACTTTTTGACAAATTAAACACTCTTTTGTAATTGATTTTGCTAGGTCATTTACACTTTGCTTAGGTTATTTCTTAGGAAATGATCACATAGTCTTTGGACTCTCCAGTGGGTCAATTATGTAATACTGTTAGCACTGTCTGAACAAGTGCTTTGTGTAAAAGCACCCATCCATCCGAGATTAACTACTCCCCTGGTTGCCTTTGGTGTAACTTTAAATCTTTTATAACTTCCTGTTCTTTTTCACTAAATATGGGTTCCTCTCTTCTTTCTCCCCTGTCAGGTGTGTTCTCTCCTTTAAAAACTTTCACTGGATCCCCTGGTTCTAAAGCTTCTTCCTTTGCTATCTGATCAGCCAGTTGGTTTCCTCTAACTTCAAAATTGTCTCATTTTTGGGGCTCTTTCATATGGACCACTGCTGTTTCTGTTGGTTTCTGTAATGATTCTAATACAGACTTGACCAGGTTCTCATGGGCTAAGCTTTTTCCTTTTGAGCTTAGATATCCAGGCTCCTCCCGTATTTTCCCAAATGTGTGAACTATCCCAAATGCTTATTGGAAATCTGTATAAATGGTTCTCTGGTCTCCCTCCAGTAAGTCTAATCCTCTTTTCAGGGCATATATTTCACAACTTTGGGCTGACCAGTTTTGGGGTAGTTTCCCTTTTTCATCAATTTGCAAAATTTCTCCATCTATGATGGCATAACCTAAAGCTCTTTTTCCATCTACTACCCTTGAGGAGCCATCTATGAACAAGATTCTTCCAGTTGCTAGAGGCTGGTCTTCTAAATCCTCTCTTACTTTTGTTTGAAGGTTAATCAATTCAAGACAATCATGTTCTAAATTTTCTATAGGCTCTCCCATAAGGAATTGTGCTGGATGGAGGGCATTTGATGTGATGAATTCTAAATCATCTGTGTACATTAGTATTATTTAATATTTTAATATTCTTGCATTGGTTAGCCACTGCTGAGCTCTCTGGTTCAGCACTGTTTTAAGATTGTGAGGAGTATGTACTTGAATTTCTCCTTATAAGGTCAATTTTTGGGTCTCCTCTATCAGGATTGTGGTTGCTGCTGCTGCTTGTATACAAACTGGCCAGCCTCTAGCCACTGAATGCAACAACTTGGAGATGTAAGCCACAGGTTTCCTGCAGCTTCCCCACTCTTGAGTTAGTACGCTGTAGGCTATACTCTCTTCAGCACTTACAAACAGATCAAAGCCCTTCCTGAGGTCTGGTAAGCTTAGGACCGGGGCAGAAGATGACTTGTCTTTTAAGCTCTCCAGTTGTTGATCGTCTTCTGCTTTCCAAATTATGGGGTCTGGACCTACTAACTTATTGTATAAAAATGTTACACTTTGTGTGTATTGATCTAACCATAACTTGCAGTATCCAAACATGCCTAGGAGTTTTCTCACCTCTCTTTGTTTTGGAGCTGGGAGAACACTTGTGTCCCAATTAGGAGGAGGTAAAGGGACAGCAGTAGGAAGGGGAGAAGAGCTTGAGTGCATGTTAAGTGGAGCTGGAGAAGGGGTGGAGAGTGAAACAGGTGGAGTATGTACTCGTGGTGGTGCAGAAGCCACTGGAGGATCCAAAGGGGGTGGTGAGGGAGTGGCCACCAGGGGATATACCGGGTCTACCACAGAGGAAGCCAAAGAGGTAGAAGAAGGAATTAGAGGAGGCGGGAATGGGATGGCAGCCAGGGGAAAAGCCGGATCTGCCAATTGAGGTGCCTGAGGAAGAGGATGATAAGGTGGAGGGGAATCAGGAGGCCAGTAGTCCAGGAGGTCCCAACTTTTACTACTCTCTCTAACTCCAGCATCCCCTCTTTCAGTCCCCTCTTTCTTCCTCTGCACCTTACAAATTCACACACCTTCATCCCCAAAAGCACTCTTTAGCCAACAAGCCACATACAATAATTGCTCAGGATCAGTATCTCCTCGAGCTGTCAGATAGTGACTCAGTTGTTGACACATCTACTTGTCTTTTGTCCTATACCACGGCCATCCTCCTTGCACATCTAACTCTGACCAAACTTCTACACAGTAATGAATAATCTTAACCTTATCTAATCCCTCCATGGCCTCTATAGAATCTCATCTCTCTAGCAGTTGACCTAAGAGACTATGAGGAGGGTATATTCCTCAGTCTTTTGCCTCTCTTCTTACTATTACATCCTCCCATTTTTTCTGTCTCAACAGAAAAAAATCACAAAGGTGCCTCTACTCGAAAAGAATGTACTAAAAGGTGACTCAAGAAAAATCTTATTTGAGGTGTCTCTGCTTCCTCCACTGAACTTCAGATTTGCCTGATCCCTTTCTTCAGGACTTTAAAAGAAAAGAAATGTCTAATTTCTAGTTTGCGTAATTTCCCTAATGCTAGGACTTATGTATCAGGACTTCAAAAACTTGAGATCCTGTCTTTCCCTGCCGAGACTCATGCCTGATCTCCTTTGTAAGAACTTAATTTGCCTGCAGGACTTGTGTGCTTGCCCGAATCCTTCTCGCAACTTGTGATTACTTCCCCCTGTCAGGACTTTTGGGGTGCGTGCCACTCATACACTATTTCCTCCACATGCCCAGAGGGGGGCCCTCTTTACCCCTTAGGAGGCGACTCACTCACGCTGATTCCACTCGCTTCCCCCCTTTCCTGGCTGGGCCCCTCGCGGGGGTTTGGAACTGCCGTACTAAGGGGTCCACACTCAGGCTGAGGGTCCGAGCTGCCAGCCCTTGTCTCACTCACACTCGCTTGCCCCCTACTCCCACCACCAGATATTTCTCGCCAGTCCAGCGCTCCTCTGTGTCACTGGTCCCAAGCCGATCTTCTCTGGTCCTGATAGCCAGCTGTCCTGGAGGTCCAGTGTGGGCGGCCATCCCAGTCCTGATGTCCTCTTCAGGCACGGCTATCCCAGACAAGCGCCCAGCTGAAATAAATAGGGCAGGGGATCTTTCTCCTTTTAATGCCTTTAGTAAAAATCAGCTCACATGGGAAGGACTGACATGTCTCATGCGTATTTTGGGGGTGGCACACAGTAGGAGGAAAAGTGCAGCTGTGTCCACTGGTCTGCAGGCAGAGCTGTGGCTCCTGTCCTCACGAGAGCACCAGGAGATTCCCAGTTTTTTTGGTCTGACATTTGAGGTCCTCTTTCCAGCCAACATGTTTTTAGGTTAGGGTGAGGGGTAAAAAGGGTCTTAGCAGGCACTGGATTCTGTTCTTCATGTCTAGACATCACTTTGATCCCTCAATTCCATGTTGGTTCATTGTTTTTAGGGGTTTTTGATAGGTTTGGTGAAGGGCTCCCTCATTTGCATGCCAACCCCAATGTCATTTGCATGCCAACTTGGTTGTCCCATCCTCTTAACTGTTCCGGGTGCCATCCTCCTGGAAGCAGCAGGGTGCCGCTTGACAAAAAGGGGGATTCCCAACCATCAACAACAGGTAGTTAACGAAAAACTATTAACAACAGGTGATTACAACAACAAACAGTTACAACTCCACCCTGGCAGCAACTGGCCCAACTTATGAACTCTGCAACCTTTAAAAAAAATGGCCAACTTTTCTACTCATAACAGTATGACATCACAGAGAGTGTTTTGGGACATCACTGAGGGAGTTGTGCTATCACACAGCTTCTGTGACATCATAGAGTAGGGTGTGTGGCCATAGAGGAGATCCTGCCATCATAGAGGGGGGCTCAGTGACATCAGAGACTGGGTTGTGACATCACTGGGTGGCTGTGTAACATGATAGAGCAGGTGGTGACATCACAGAACAGATTCTGACATCATATTGTGGCTTTCTGACATCACAGAGTCTTTTGTGACATCACAGTGCAACTTCCTGACATTCCAGGCTGACATCTCAGAGTTGGCGCTGTGACATCACAAAGGTGCTCTGTGACATGCTAGAGTGGGCTCTGACATCACAAGTGGCAGTGTGACATTGCAAAAAAGCTGTGTGACATCACTGGGGGCTCTGTGAAATCACAGGATGCTGTGTGAGATCACAGGGGCTGTGTGACATCTCAGGAGGAGGTCTGATGTCACAGGGGCTGTGTGAGGTCACTGGGGAGGTCACTCTATCCCAGCCCCCCTCACAATGCCCCAAGAGCAGTCCAACCCTGCTCGTGCACAGCGGGGTCCCCTGTCCCCCTGGGTCCCCCGCCTCCAGCCCCGCAGCCTCCCCCAGAGGATGTTCCACGAGATCGACCCCAGAGCCTGACATGGGGAAGGGGGGCCGGGGCCCTGGGGGTGGTACCGGGGGACAGGGACCCCCCGGCAGCATCCCTGTGTCCCCCAGGGCCAGAGTCTTCACCCTGTTATGAACAAGGGCTTGAGAGCGCTGAAAAAATCCCCAGCAAGGGATCAGCAAAAACCAGATTTAATATTAAGGGACAGCAACACAAATTTCCTTGGGAAGAGTCAGTCTGCTCCTGACTGGACACTTCAGGCACACCAAGGAAACAAAGCAACAACAAAACCAAATCCAGGCAACCAAACCAGAAATGAACTGAGAACTGTTCCTCTGTGTGTGTGTGAGAAAATGACAGTGAGGGCAAGGATAAAAGGAATACGGCGCAAAAGCTTAACAGAGCTCAAGCTTAACAGGACTTAACCTTAACTGATACCTTCAACTTCACAATTTAGCAAAAGAACAGAGCTTAACAGTATTTAACCTTACTTACAACCTATGACTTAGCAATGTAACAGAGGAATAACACTTAACAATATACAACTTAACTTATATTCAACATAAAAACTTAGCAAAAGAAAAACTCTTAGCAGCATTTAGCTTAGCTTAGACTTCATGACTTAACCTCACTTACAGGCCTGACTGAGTCAGCTATCCAAGTCATTCAAGCCCCTCGGGGAGAAGCATTTCTTCCACATTTCCCCAGCACAGGCACTCCTGTGTGCACAGAGACACAAAGAGTCAGTGCAAGGCACCTGTGAGAAATTCCCTGAGGGCAGGGAATGCTCCCTGTGGATCCTTTGGCATCTCCCCAGCAGGTGAAGGGTTGAGCCTGGAGGGGTGGGGGGCGGATCGGCCCAGGCTCCGTCGTTGTTCGGGATCCCCGAGTGCAGAAAACGGGAGAGTTCCCGGCTGGGAGAGGCCCCACTCAGAGGGAGTCGCTGGCCCAGGAGAGCTCCAAGGGCTCCTTTTGGAGCGCTGTTTGCAGGGCCCCGAGAGAGGGGCTTCAGTCCCAGCGATGGCTCATCCTGGCCGCACTTGGCACCAAGAGCTTTCTTTGGCAGGGTGAGAACAGGGATCTTGTGCCACAGAGGGAACAAAAGCAGTTCCCAGGGCTGCTCCTACAGAACCCAGGAGCTGTTTGGGCAGCAGCAGTGGCTGGAGCAGACAGTGTTTGTGATGAGCTGCAGAGGAGCTGAGCCCAGGGGCTGTGGGCCAAGGCCGAGGCCCAAGGAGCATTTCTCAGCTGGCAGGGCAGCCTGAGAAGGGGAGGGGGGAATGCAGCAGGCACAGGGCCATGGAACCAAGGGACCATTGTGACACAGTGGGGCCTGTGAGACTAAGAGACCATTGTGACACTGTGGGGCCTCATGGAATCATGGAGAGCACTGTGACATTGCTGGGCCTCATGGAACCAAGAGGGCTGTACTGACACTGTGGGTACATGGAATGTAGGGACCATTGTGACACTGAGAGGCCCATAAAACCAAGGGTCCATTGTGACACTGTGGGGCCTCATGGAACTGTGGAGACCATTGTGACACTTTGGGGTGTCATGGAACCAAGAGGCCATTGTGACACTGTGAGACCCCATGGATCCAAAGGTCACTTGTGACATTGCAAGGCCTCATGGAACCAAGGGCCATTGTGACACTGTGGGTACTCATGGAATCATGAAGACCATTGTGACACTATGAGGCCTCATGGAATAAGCAAAGCATTGTGACACTGTTGGGCCTCATGGAACCAGTGAGACCATTGTGACCCCGTGGGTCCCCAAAGAACCAAGAGCACCATTTTGATACTGTGGGACCTCATGAAACCAAGAGGCCTTTGTGACACTGCAGGGCTGCATGGAACCAAAGGTCCATTGTGACACTGCAGGGCCTTGTGTCATCAGTGGTCCATTGTGAGACTGGACAACCAAAGGAGACCATTGTGACACTGCAGGGATGCATGGAACCTTGGGGCCATGGTGACATTGTTAAACCCCATTGAAACTAGGGTTCATTGTGACGCTGCAGGGCTGCATGGAACCAAAGCTCCAGGGTGACACTGTTTTATGGAGAAAAGAAGGAACACAACAGAAACACAACACAGAGGGGCCTCCTGTCATCAATCGTCCGTTGTGACACTCTTGAGTCAAAGGAGACCATTGTGACTCTGCAAACCCCCAAGGTCCAAAGGTCCATTGTGACATTCAGGGCTCATGGAACAGAAGACTCACATGTTATTGTGGGGCCTGGGGAACCACAGAGACCACTGTGACACTGCGAGGCCTCATGGAATCATTTGGACCATTCTGACACTTGGGGCCCTCTGGAACCTGGGGGCCACTTTGACATTGTGCGACTCCACTGAACCAAGGGTCCATTATGACACTGCTGGACCCCATGGAATCAAGGCACCATTGTGACATTATGGGGCCTCTTAAAACCAAGGAGACACAGAGCATGTCTGACTAGTTTGGCCTCCCATGGACTGCCTGACTGGTCCAAGTGACCTTGGCATGTTGAGGGTCGCTTCTCATCTGCTAATGAATCACTGGGGCTCCATGCTTTCCTTCCCAATGGAAAAGAACTGTCCTTCTCCTCCAGGCACCCATGGCCAGAATTGAGATTTCACCTCCAAATTTCCTTATATCCAGGGATTGTTCCCATAGGAATATTGCCAGGACAAGTCTGTCTTGCATTGGTTTTACAAGGGTCACCTCCCATCTGTCTCCAAAACATTGGGGAAGGCAGCGTGCTTTCCTTCCTATGGGAAAGAATTGTCCTGCTTCTCCAGGTGCCCATGGCTGAGATTGGACTTCCACCTCCAAAATTCCCTACATCCAAAGATAGCTCCTAGACAAAATATGTCATTTCTGAAAAGTCTGGATGACCTTGGCCTACTGAGGCTCTCACCTGCCTTCCAAACACTGAGGCTCTGTGCTTTCCTTCCTATGGAAAAGAACTGTACTTCTTGGCCAGGTGCCCATGCCCAGAATTGGGATTTCACCTCCAACACTGCCTATTGTGACAAACAGGAGGAGATTGTTGGCGGGAAATATTTCATGTGTGGGGGAGGACGAGGGGGTAGGTCCAGCCTTGCCCTGCCCTGTGACCCCAGCGCTGCCCTGCCCTGGAACCCCAATCCCCCCAGAGCCTCTATCCCAGCCCAGCAGTGGCTGCCAGTCCCTGGCACAGCACAGGCAATGCTCCACAGCCACCTCTGCAGCCCCAGCCCAGCTCCTGAGAGACCAAATAAGCCCAAGTCCCACCTGGGGGAAGGGCTCAGGAAGATCAAGGGGTATTGGTGGCTGACCACAAGGCAAGCACCCATCTTGACCCTACCTCTTCTTGGAATTTCCATCTGAACAGTGCTGGAATCCAGGAGTTGGTAGCTCTGTGTGTGCCTCTCTGTATCTTTTTTGTCTTTCTGTCTTTCTGTGTCTTCTTCTTCTGTTTCTCTTGCAAATTTTGATTAACATTAAATTGAACAGGCATAGAGTTTGTGAAGTTGAATGGGCCAAGTCAATGATTTGAGAAGAGTTTTTTCTTGGTTTTTTCTTGAATGGCTGTTGTAGTTTGACATGAGAAGAATTTTAAAAAGTAATACAAAATTTTTGTGTAACTGAAAATCTGTTAAACCACTAAGATACTGAACACGTCTCTGTGAAACACAAATGCTAAAGACGAAAAAAGCCAGGAACCTCCTCTTTTTTTCCCAGTCAACAAAGAAGCAGCAGGCCCTGGCCCCAGCCCCCATCTCAACCAAACCAAACCAAACCAAACCAAACCAAACCAAACCAAACCAAACCAAACCAAACCAAACCAAACCAAACTAAACCAAACCAACCCAAACCAACCCAACCCAACCCTACCAAACCAAACCAAACCAAACCAAACCAAACCAAACCAAACCAAACCAAACCAAACCAAACCAAATCAAGCAACTCTGCCACGGGCTGAGCCCCTTCCCACCTCCCCAGGCTGCCCCCTGCCCCCCCCCCCCCATCGGCACCATTCTAACCAAACCAAATGTCAACAACTACCAAACAGGAAAACAAGAGAGGCTACAAACCCTTAACCAGAACAAAGCCAGTCACAGCTATTAAAATCTTACCATCAAGTCCCCTCCCTCCAAGACAATTAAAACAAAAAACTCCTACAACCTACAACGCACACAAATTCAACCCTAGAACTAAAGTTAAACAAAAAACCCCACAGAAATGAACCATAAAACCAATCCTAACCCAACCACAACTTCAACCACAAGCCACTGGCATGTCAGGTGTTAATCCTTTCAATACTTCAGTCCTCCCTCGAGTAAAAGAAAAACAAAATACAAGCATATAAAAAACAAACATAAAACCATCAAAGTCAGTAAAGAAGAAATTAAATTCCAAAAAACCTATTTTTCATTAAAATACATAAAACTAATAAAAAATTCAAATGAATATCAAAGAAAAGCCTCCATGCTAAAAAAAAAGGAACTGTTAAAATAACTGTAAGTACATAAAAAGTTTAAACAGGGGGGAAAAAAGTAATCCAGTATTCCCAAGAGAAGATCTGTATTCCAAGAGATAAAAATAATTTTAAAAGTAAATTATGAACACTTTTACCTTTAAAGAACTATTTTTAAAACAATACCCCATAAGTCAACATGGCCCATCAATAAGCTGTAAAAAACCTTCTGGCAATAAAAATAACTTCACAATAACAAAGTCCCCCAGACCACTGTTATCCATCACAAAATTAAGAACCAGCAAAAAAGCTATTTTTTCTTCTTGTAAAAGAATCTCCATAACCTTAACAAGAAAAACTTCTCTCCCAATATAAACTAAAAAAAAAGACTATTCTAGAAATAGTAAATAACTAGAAATTTTAAGTTTAGTTTCTATACATTGTCAGTAAAAAGAAAGTTGTAAAAAAAAGTGTTCTTAAGAGCTTATTTTAATTATTACTACATTTTTTCTTTTAGTTACTTTTAATAACACTTTCTTTCTACCATTTAAAAGTCTTAAGCCTACTTTACTTTTCTCACAATCCTATCTCACAACAAAAAAATAATACATAAATAATTAATTGACAATAAAACCCAACACACTCATCAATACGCTAATTAAGAAATCTCAAGATTAGAAAAATCTTGAATAAACAAACCAACAACACTGTCATAATAAACATTTTGCCAAAGTTTCTCTGATTTTGTCAAGTTCCCAGTAAAGGCTGTTTTATAGTTTTGAGCTCCTAAGAACCTCTTGATGGTACTTCTCCAGTGAGTTCAACTCAGAGCACATAACGGTAATTCCTTTAGAATGTCTCCTTAAAAGAGTTTTTTAGTGGATGGGAGTCAGGGCTTGTGTGTCCTGCTTGGCAAAGCCCAGGCAGGGCTTTCCCAGCCGCATTCCACACTCCATTTCCCAGCTGGAGCCGCTGGTGCCTCTGAATTGTGCTGCCCCAGCCCCAGGGACGCTCTCCTTGTCTGCCCATTCCCCCACGGTCTCTGGGCAAGGATGGCCTCAGTGGGGGCTGCTGACATCCTCAGCACCTTGGAGGCTGCTGCTGAATTCTCCTGCTCCAGAGGCTTTTTCAGCCTTCAGCTCTTGAGTGCAGGAATTCAGTGTCCCAGGGCTCATTAACATTCAGAACACCTGAACAAGCCAAGCCTCTGGGAATAATCTGATCTCAGTTTTCAAATCATTTGTGGTTAATTCAACAGATCTCAGTAGTATATCTAAACTGAATGCAATATTTTTTAAAATGAGTGACAAAACATATGTTTTAGGTCTTGTAATATTTTTTCCTGTTAATTCATTAAAATGTGCAATCTCCAATTGACACTGACTCCAAGTACTGCCCCAGAGGCTTGTTCAGCCTTCAGCTCTTGAGTGCAGGAATTCAGTGTCCCAGGGCTCATTAACATTCAGAACACCTTAGCAAGCCAAGCCTCTGGGGATAATTTTATTTCAGTTTCCAAATCTTGTGTGGTTAACAAAGAGAGATTTCAGAAGTGCATTCAACTGAATATGTTCTATTTAAAAAGACAGTGAGAAAACATTTTTTAGGTCCTATTTAGTTTTTTTTTTTTTCCCTGTTAGTAGCAATCTCCAATTGGCTTTGAATCCAAGTATCTCCTCATGTAGTTGGAACAGATACGAAAATCAAGACTGTGACGTTTTTCACAGGGAAAGAGGGAAGAGGGAAGAGATTAGGATCTGACTCCACGTTTCAGAAGGCTTGATTTATTATATTATGATATATAATTCATTAAAACTATACTAAAAGAATAGCAGAAAATGTTTCATCAGAAGGCTAAGGTAAGAAGAGAAAAGAAAGAAATTATAACAAAGGTTTGTGGCTCCAGCTCCGTGTCCAAGCCAGCAGGGCTGTGATTGGCCATTAATTACAAACAACTACATGAGACTAATCACAGATCTACATGTTGCCTTCCACAGCAGCAGATGATCATTGTTTACATTTGGTTCCTGAGGTCTCTCAGCTTCTCAGGAGGAAAAATCCTAAAGAAAGGATTTTTCATAAAAGTTCTCTGCGACATAAGACCCTTCATGGCTGACAATCAATCAGACTCTGTCCCTACCCCCACCCCACCATTTCCCCCATCCAAGCCCTGGCACTCAGCGCAGCCTTGTGCAAATCTGAGCTCCCTCCAGCCCAGGCTGCACCTGCAGCTTTCAGCTCCTTGGCTCCAACTCCCACCTGCTTTCCTTGGAGAAGGAGCTGCCTGAGACACAGAGGGATGTTCATTTCTTGCCAGCCAACAAAGCCAAGGGAAGGCACAGCTCCATCATATGCCAAAATCATTCATCTGCAAGGTATTAAATCCACTTTGCACAGCAGACATCGCAGAGCAATGGAAAACACCTTCTGTGCCCAGAACAGATCCCAACAGATCCTCCTGTGCAAACCCTCCCTGCCCCAATTCTGCCCAGATTTGCTCTTTGCACACATGAGTCACACACTGAAGTCAGGAGCTCCCTCCATACCCAGAGGGAGGAAAAGAGACAAAGGAGATGAAGAGCTCTCCTGCACAGAGCCAAGGGCCAAGCGCCCCTGCAATGGGAGCCACAACTCATCAGGTTTGTGTCCTTTGGGCTCAGGGCCTGGTGATACTCAGAGACACAGAAAGGTTTCTTGCCAAAGACAGAAGTTGAACATTTGAACAGTTTAATAACCATCACAGCTCTTCCCTTGGATCTCTGGGATGTCCCAGCACCATCTGACATGTCCACCATTCCCCATGGATTGTCATATAGCAAGAGTTTTGGACAAAGACATAAGAAGTGGTAATTCTATGATAGATATAAACACAATTAGGATGCTGTCTAATGTGATATTTATTTAAACATCAGAAAGATTTGACAACTCCCTGATATTCAATGCATGAAACGAGTCAGTTGAGAGGTACTTGAATGACCAGAGAGCATCTGGATGAGAAAATCTGGGAGCGATGGAAAGCATATAGATGCAGCTGCTCTAAATGAAGAGATGTTCTTAGACAGGGCCATTTCAACAGGAGAGCTGGAAATACCTGAAGGGAAGGTGTGATTAAATATTAGAGTGAATGTTTGTGGCAAAGGCAGAGGGGAAGATGAGTATTTCTTCTCCTGCCATCAGAAGAACAATCCAGCACATCCAGGAAATTCCTGTTCCAGAAGAGAAAACGTTTACATTTCTCAAAAGTTCTCAAAAGACCAAGAAAATAAAGATTTACTTGTATATTATGAAACTAACAGGTATTATAACCTGTGCCCCTTTCCAGACATCAGCTGTGTGCCCATGAATAGGCACGGCCACTTGTGCCCTGAGGTGCCCAGCTGGGATTGGATCTCTCTGAGAGCACCTGAGGGAGAGCAGAGCACTTTGCAAGCTGCAGGTCCCTGACAGCCTCGCAGAGCTCCTGTCCCATCAACATCTGCTCTGCTCCAGTCTGAAACAGGGCCCAGCATGGTGCCGGGATCATCAGAGAGCTGAGGTGTGTGCTGGAATTCAATGCCCTCACCATCCCACAGCAACCCTACATTTCCCTCCTGCAGCCTTGGTCTCCAGCACAGCCATGGAGGCTCTTTGGGATCTGAAGTGTTCCTGCAGCCCCCACGGCAGCTGAGCTCTGCCTTTGGCACAGTCAGGCCTGGCCAGCACAGGCCATGCTCAGCAATTGCTTGTGTGTGCCTGGCCTTGCTGTCAGCCCCAGCAGCGGCTGTGTGGCCCCTTTGTGGCCCTTTGCTGGCCCAGCCATGGTGGCCCAGCCCCTGTGCAGGCCCAGCCCAGGCCAGGAGCATTACGGCTGGGAACAGCCCCTGTGCTGTGGTGCCCACAGCAGCCTTGGGGCTCTGTGCCCCATGGCCTCCCTGCTGGGCAGCCTCTGCCATCTCCTGCAGAGCCCGTGGCACCTGTGGGGCTGCACAGACAGCCCTGCCCCGGGCTCTGCCGGCCTCTGGGCCAGCAGAGAGGCAGCCAGGGCTGGCCATGGCTGGGAACAGGCCCTAAGCCCTGCAGGAGGATGGAGCTGGGCCACAACCAAACTCAGCCCAGGCCAAAGCTGGGCTCAGCAGCCAGGGCTGCCAATGCATGGGCACAGAGGCTGGTGCTGGCAAATGTCCTGGGCCCCCTCCCTGCTCTGTCCATGCCACCAAGGGCACAGAGCAGCCTCCTCTCTGGGCCACTTGCCTGTTTGCAATGCCTTGCACAGGCACTGGCCCTGCCCCACAAGGCCTGGCCTGAGTCCTGCCCCTGCATGCTCAGCCAGGCTGAGATGGACACTGATGGTTTCTGGGCCAGGCTCTCTGAGCCCAGTCCAGCTCCCTGCAAGCTCTGCCAGCTGCCCTGAGCTCTGGGCAGCACCAAGGGCCTCCCCCAGCCCAGCCCAGCCGGCTCTGGCCCCACAGCTCTGCTCAGGCCAGGCTGCTCTGGGCACTGCCCCACGGCCTCAGCCCCTGGCAAAGGCACAGCAGCAGCTGCAGCTGCCACAGGACTCAGCCCCAGCCATGGGGAAGGTGCTTGGCCAAGGCCCAAGGAGGCTCCCTGGCTGCCCTGCTCCCCTCGGCCTGAGGTGCTGAGGGCTCTGCAGCCCCTGCTGCCATCCGATCTGCCCAGGGCAACACAAGAGCTGCTGCCTTGGGGCCCTCAAGAGCTGCTCCTGCCGCAGGCCCAGGGCCCATGCCAAAGCTGGGGCAGCCACAAAACTGTGCCCATTTCTGTTCATTTCTGCCCTGATGGGGATGGGTTCTCAGCCACTTGGAGGTTGATGATGAATTTTATTTCTCCAGAGGCCTCTTTTTTCTTGAGGTCTTCCGTTCAGAAATTCAATGTAAAAGGCTAATAAATATTTGTTCCAAACACACCTGAACAAGAAAAGCCCTTGGGAATAATCTAAGTTTTCATGTGTTCTTTGGTTAATTAGACAGATTTCAGAAGTCTATTTAAAGTGAATATACTGTATTTAAAACAATGCAGAGAGAATTGTTTTTTCCTGTTTTCTTATTTTGCTCATAGCTTGATATCAGCAATGTCCAATTGATATTGATCCCCAGCACTTCTTCATGCAGTCTGAACAGATATGAAAATCCAGACCCTTCATGGCTGACAATCAATCACACTTTATCTCCTCCCCACCATTTCCCTCATCCAAGCCCTGGCACTCAGAGCAGCTGAGGATTGGAGTCACATCCAGGGGTGTCCCCAGGGCTCAGAACTGGGGCTAGGTCAGTTCAATCTCTTTATTGCTGATCTGGATGAGGCCATCGAGAGTACCCTCAGTCAGTTCCCAGGTGAGCCCAAGCTGGGTGGGAGTGTGGCTGTTTTGGAGGGCAGGAAGCTCTGCAGATAGATCTGGACAGGATGGAGCCATGGGCCCAGGACAATTGGATGAGGTTCACCGCAGCCAAGGGCCGGGTCCTACCCTGGCCTTACAACGACCCCAAATCCCTGGCCCTACCCTGCCCCTGATCCCCACAGCCTGTCCGGTTTCCTTCATTCCTGCATTGCCAGGGACTTTGTGGGATAAGGGAGCTCTGCTCTGGCTATGGAGGGAGGTCCAAGTGCTACCACTGGAGTGGGAACCACAACTCATCACGTTTGTGTCTTTTGGGGGGTGTGGAACCGGTGACAATTAGAGGCACAGAAAATTTCTCTTCATGGCAAACAGGCCCCAGTTGAACAGGACACCATTTCATAACAATCACAATCCTCCCTGAGATATGTGCAATGTTCCAGCAGCATCTGATGAGTCCACCATTCACAGGTGATTTCCATACCAAAATTAATTTCTGACAAAAGAACAATTAAGTTCTTGTATCGGGATGCTCATCCTGGACTGGGTGCAAAACAGCTCCAACAATTCCTGATTTGCCAAGCTGTCAGTAGTGGATGGAGATGGGAGGTCAGGCTGCTCTTGGTGTTGAGGAAAAGCTGAAAGCAGCCTGACTCATTTCATCTCCTCATGCCCTGGCTGATGTCTCCTCTTTCCCCTTCCACCCATTGGCTTTTGTCTCCCCCCAGGCCCCCTGGTGAAGAGCCTGGCTCTGTGTTCTCCATCCCCTCCTCGCTGGCACTGCCAGGCTGGCATGAGGAGCCCCTCAGCCTTCCCTGCTCCGGGTTGGACCAGCCCAGCTCCCTCAGCCTCTGCTCACAGCCCAAGGGCTCCAGCCCCACCTTGGAGGCCCTTCCCAGACCCTGCTCCAGCTGCCAGACATCTTTCCTGCCATGGGCAACAAAATCCAGGCCACAGTGACTGGAGAACCCAGGTCCTTGATGTCCTGGTCACACAGCCCTGGCCCCTTGTCCCCTATCAGGCTCTGGGGTGGATCCTGTGGAACATCCTTTGGTGGAGGCTGTGGCTCCAGGTGGGCCGGGGGGATCCCGGGGGACAGGGACCCTGCTGGGCATGAACAGCATTGGACTTGTTGGGAGAAACTGTGAGGGAGAGCTGGGGTGGAGTGACCAACCCAGGGACCTGACACAGCCCTGCTGGGATGTCACACAGCCCCTCTGGGATGTCACAGCCTGCTCTGTGATGTCACAGCCCATTCTCCAATGTCACACAGCTGATCTCTGATGGTTGGTAACAGATGGTCACAGCCAACTCTGTGATGTCACAGTCTGCTCTGTGATGTCAGACCTCTGCCCTCTGATGTCACAGATGGCTGTCTGATGTCACAGGGGCAGTATATGATGTCATACTGCTCAAACACATCACATAACCCGCTCTGTGATGTCAAAGCCCACTCTGTGACCTCATGTTACCAGATGATAAATTGTCTACACCAGGTGAGCTGACACCTGGACCTTGTTCTCCAAAACCCCAGGCCTATGGAAGCCACACAATGCCCATTGTGTGAGAAGGGGAACTGGAAGTTCAGCAGCCTCAGTGTCCTGCCAGCTCAGCCAGGCCCTCTGGAACATTGGGGTCCATGACCACCAGGGACCAACAGAGAGACCCCAAGACAGAACAACACATGGGTGAAGGGGAGGGGAAATATGTGAATGATTTTGGGGAAACCATTATCATATTTATGTTTAGTCTGGGAAAATCAATGAATATGTATGCAATATACAGAATATAAACAGAAACTTTCCTTTACTCAGCCTGCAGGGCTTTGGGATGAGCTGTCCCCCGTGCATCCCCCTGAATAAATAATGCTGCTTTTTAATGCTGCATTGGTGTTAAGGAGTTTTCTATTTTACTGAATTTTTGGTAACACTCCCACTGCCAAGGAAAGCTCTGTCTGCTGCTGTTCACAAACACAGAAGGGCTGGTGGCAGATGTTGGGCTCAGAGGTCGCCTGGGGCACAGTGACCATGAAATAATTAAGTTTTCAATGTTCTGGGAAAGAAGGAGGGGCAGCAACCAAACTTCTGCACTGGAATTAGGAAGGGCAGACTTTGGCCTGTTTTGGATGCTGATTTTGGGAGTACTGAATCAGGTCCTGATTTTTTGAAGGAAAACATCCCTTAAAAACAAAGGGGTCCAGGAAGGATGGACATATTTCAAGGAAGTAATCTTAAGGGGGAAGGAGCAGCCTGTCCCAGTGTGGCAAAAGATGAGCTAGTGCGGAAAATGACTGGCCTGGCTGGCCATGGAGATTTTGTGGGAACTCAAGGGTAACAAGAGGTGCATCAGCTTTGGACAGAAGGTCAAGCAGCTTAGGAAATGTTTAAGAATGTTGTGAAGTCGTGCAGAAAAAAAGTCAAGGGGTGAAAGCTCAATTAGAGTTTAACCTGACCACTTCTGTGAAAAAAATAGACAAGGTTTCCACAATTAAATTAAAAGCAAAACATGGGATAAGGAGAACCTCTACTTTTTATTGGATGCAGTGGGGAATATAGAAACTAAAGATAAGGAGAAGGCAGAGCTTCTTAACATCTTGTTTCTCTCAATTTTCGATATTAGGGCAGGCTGTCCTCAGGACAAGTGCTCTGCTGAGCTGGTAGATGGGACAGGGAGCAGAACAGCCCCCTGTAATCCAGGAGGGAGCAGCTGGTGACCTGCTGAGCAACTCAGATGCTCACAGGTGTCTCTGGGAGCAGATGGGATCCATCCTAGGGGGATGTGGGAGCTGTGTATGAGCTCCCCAAGCTGCTCTCCATCATTTACCATCAGTGCTGGCTCAGCAGGGAGGTCCCAGAGGACTGGAGGTGCCAGTGTGAGCCCATCCCCAAGAGGGGCTGGAAGGAGGAGCTGGGGAACTCCAGGCCTGTCAGCCTGACCTGGGTGCCCGGCAAGGTTATGGAACAGATCACCCTGAGTGCCATCACAGGGTACCCACAGGATGGCCGAGGGATCAGAGCCAGCCAGCGTGGATTCCAGTGTCTGCATGGAATGGTCTGGATGAGGGGATTGTGTCCAAGATCAGCAAATTTGCAGATGACACCAAGCTGGGTGTGAGTGTGGATCTGCTGGAGGGTAGGAGGGCTCTGCAGAGGGACCTGGACAGGCTGGATCCAGGGCCCAAATCCAACAAGGTGAGGTTTAACAAGTCCAAGTGCTGGGCCCTGCATGTTGGCCACAACAACCCCTGCAGTGCTGCAGGCTGGGGACAGAGTGGCTGGACAGCAGCCAGGCAGAAAGGGACCTGCAGGCACTGATGGATAACAGGCTGCACATGGGCCAACAGTGTGCCCAGGGGGCCAAGAAGGCCAATGGCTCCTGGCCTGGCTCAGGAATGGTTTGGCTAGCAGGAGCAGGGCAGTGATTGTTCCCCTGTGCTCAGCAATGCTTGGGCAGCGCCTCGAGTGCTGTGTCCAGTCATGGGCCCCCCAATTTAGGAAGGCCATGGAGGGGCTGGAGCATGTCCAGAGAAGGGCAAAAAGGCTGGGAAGGGGTCTGGAACACAAGCTACCAACTCCTGTGAAGAGCAGCTGAGGGACCTGCAGTTGTTTATCCTGGAGAAGAGGAGGCTCAGGGGAGACAAGGCAGTGTCAGGGCACAGGTTGGACTTGATGATCTCCAAGGTCTTATCCAACATTTCTGATTCTGTGATTCTCTGGAAACACCCTTGGAGCAGTTGCAGGATGAGCCCTGGGCCTCCTCTTCAGCAGCTCCAGCAGCCCAGGTCCCTCAGCTTCTCCTGCCAGCCCCAAAGCCCATCCTTTCAGTCCTGCAGAGCCTCTGCAGCTCCTCCTCACTGCCCAGAACAGGGAGCCCCAGAGCCAGACACAGAAGCCCAGATGTGCCCCTCTGGCCTGGGGTGCCTCTGGCAAGGGTGCAGCACCAGGCACTGCAGGAGCCTGCAGACAATTCCTGCAGCAGTTGTAGGATGATCCGGCTGCCCAAGGGACGTTCCCATGGTGCCAAGTCAGGAACGGCAATGGGGAGTGGGGCCAGAGAGGAAAGGGCAAACAGGGATGGGCTGTCTGCAGGGGAGGGGACAGGGGTGGGAAATAAGAAGAAATGTGTAGCAGGAAGCGAAAAGAAAGCAAAGAAATTTGTAGCAGGAAGAGTAAAGAAAGCAAAGAGTAAAGAAAGTAAAGGAAAGTGAAGCCAAGGAAATGCTCAGGGCAGTTTGGGGGTGGCTGCCAGGCAGCCCTGGCTCTGAACAACAGCTTCTGCATTGGGACAGGAAACTCCCAGCTGATGGGAACAAACTTTCTGGCTGACTGCAGTGGCCACGACAAAGCTGAGCGGTTTCCCTGGTGTCCCCCAGGCCTTGCTGGCCCAGGGGGTGATGGCATTTGTGCTCCCTCAGGTTCATGTCCCCACACCAACAGCATGGGGGTGCTCCCCCTGTTGTGTGCAATGCAAACAGGGGCTGCTGAGCCAGTGCTGCCGTGTCTGTGCCTGCAAGGATGGGGCACCTGTGTGAGCTGGGGGAGAGGCCAGGGCTGCAGAGGAGGGATGTTGTTGGCAGCTCCATGAGGACGCTCTGGGACACTGCCCTGGGCTGTCAAGCGCACTTGGGATGGATCAGCCCCTGTTCTGCTGCTCCTTCCCGTCTGCCCCAGGGTCCTTGCAGAGCCCCAGCCATGCTGTTTGCCCCCGGCCTGGGGCTGCCCACCGTCAGCCTGGGGCTGCTCACAGGGGTTTTCTGTGCTGAGCATTGGCCTGGCCATGTTCTTGAGAGAGCCTGGGCAAGGAGCCTGGAGCCCCCAGGCCCTGGGCTGAGCCGTCACCGCTGCCCCAGCAGTGCCCATGGCCTGTCCCTGCTGCAGCCCCGGCACTGCCACTCCCAGGGCTGTGCCTGGCCCTGAGAGCACTCAGGCCCTGCAGCAATACCAGGGCCACCAGGGCAGCGGGGCAGGGCCACGGCAGCAGCACTGGCAACACCAAGTTGGCAGAAACGATGACATCACTTTGTAGAAAATATTTAAAATATTTAACAAGGACAAAGAACTTCCAAAATGGAACTAACAAGAAGTATTAAAGGTTACTTTTATTACAAGTGATTTGCAAATACAGGCCAGCAGTTAATGTTCCTGAAACCATCCAGTCCTCAGTCTCCACACTGCAGCCTTGAGCTCCTGGTTCCTCAGGCTGTAGATGAGGGGGTTCAGGGCTGGAGGCACCACTGAGTACAGAACTGACAGGGCCAGATCCAGGGATGGGGAGGAAATGGAGGGAGGCTTCAGGTAGGCAAATGTGCCAGTGCTATAGAAAAGAGAGACCACGGCCAGGTGAGGGAGGCAGGTGGAAAAAGCTTTGTGCCGTCCCTGCTCAGAGGGGATCCTCAGCACAGCCCTGAAGATCTGCATATAGGAGAAAACAATGAACACAAAACAACCAAATGATAAACAGGCACTAACAGCAAGCAGCCCAAAATCCCTAAGGTAGGATTTGGAGCAGGAGAGTTTGAGGATCTGTGGGATTTCACAGAAGAACTGGCCCAGGGCATTGCCACGGCACAGGGGCAGGGAAAATGTATTGGCTGTGTGCACCAGAGCATTGAGAAAGGCACTGGGCCAGGCAGCTGCTGCCATGTGGGCACAAGCTCTGCTGCCCAGGAGGGTCCCGTAGTGCAGGGGTTTGCAGATGGACACGTAGCGGTCGTAGCACATGATGGTCAGGAGGCAAATCTCTGTTGCAAGAAAAAAAAAAAAACCTAAAGACTTGGGCAGCACATCCAGTGTAGGAGATGTCCCTGGTGTCCCAGAGGGAATTGTGCATGGCTTTGGGGACAGTGGTGCAGATGGAGCCCAGGTCGCTGAGGGCCAGGTTGAGCAGGAAGAAGAACATGGGCGTGTGCAGGTGGTGGCTGCAGGCTACGGCGCTGATGATGAGGCCGTTGCCCAGGAGGGCAGCCAGGGAGATGCCCAGCAAGAGGCAGAAGTGCAGGAGCTGCAGCTGCCGCGTGTCTGCCAATGCCAGCAGGAGGAAGTGCCTGATGGAGCTGCTGTTGGACATTTGCTGCCGCTGGCCATGGGGACCTGTTCATGAAGAAAGGACAGCAAAGATTTAGAGGAGATACCTGTCACCAAAATGAAAGCCGTTTCCCATATACCCTCCTCTGCAATAGACACACACACTCTATTTTTTTTTTTTTTTATTTGGCGTTCTGGTGTTCTTTTAAAAAGCTTCTCCCTTTCTCTGCTGCTGTTCTTGGATATCAGAAAGCCTCAGAATTTCTGCTGCCTCCAGGGAAACAGAGTGCATTCTGTGAGGCAAAGTGATGAATGGAAAGTGAGGTTAGATGGTCTCTCATTCTGACCTGTTCAGAGTTTCTCTGGGCTTTAACCTTTCTCAGGTGGAGGAGGGTCACATTCCAATGATTCACCTATAATGTCACCAGGTCCTGGTGAGAGCAGATGGATCCACCACAGCCCAGCTCCACATTTGAAGCCAAAACCTCATATTGCTCATTTCTCCAACCCAGCAGCATTTTCAGTGTCAGAACACCTCTGCATCTCCTCATCAATCTTATAACTCAGAGATGCTCTAGGACAGGTTTGCACCCTGGATTGGAGCTCCCAGCTTGGACTGAAATCTCAGGGACACTTCCAAGTGTCCTTATAATGGCATTGGATGAAGGGAGATGCAGCTCCTTGCCTGGCTGCACTGACAGCATTGCCCAGAGCCGGGCAGTGGGGACAGCGTCACCCTGAGCCAGCTGTGCCCCCAGCCAGAGCCCCCAGTGCCGGGCAGCTGCTCCCAGCCCTGTGCTCTGCAGAGGGAACTGGGCCCGGAGCTGCAGAGCTGCCCAACGGCTCTGCTGCAGCTCTGCCTGCACAAGAGGGGCTGCACGCCTTGGAGCCCTAGCCCTGAGGGCAGAGGCTGAGCTGGGGCACAGGCGGGAGGGGGCTTGTTCAGAGGGAGAGGCTGCACTGGAGGGGATCCTGTGGGCATCTCTAAACTCTCCCTGCCACAGCATTGCTGGATATTGTTTTCTCTCCTTTCCTGATATTCTCTCTTCTTCCTGAAGATTTTCCTCCTGCAGGTGTTTCCCTGTGCCTGATCTCTCCCTGCCAACACTCACAGACCCCAAATCTCTGTGCCCTCTCCTTGGCCTGACAGAATTCTGCCTGTTTGCAGGGCACTGGCTGGGGCAGGTTCTGTTTGCAGCTGGGAGAAACGACAGCTCAGACTGAGTCTGTTGGCTCCAGCAAAGGTGATGCTGGTGCTGTCCATGGGCAGAGTGACTGAAAGAACATTAGGGATCTCCTGTGACCCTATAATCACCAAAAGTAACAGTTCAGACATCTCAGACACTTGTCAAAATTCATAATTAATAATTCATAACCTACCTTTAATATTTATCCCCCCTCCCTGCCATTCTCCAAAAGCAGGAAACTGATTTCAAAGTCTTAGGAAATTTTCTCATTTTTGTTAAAATCCTTGACTTGGAAATATTCTATGACTGATTAGAACCCCTCAGCATATCAGAGTTTCATGAGCCTTTCACCTCCCCTGCACCAAAAATACTCAGATTTGTACTCACACAGTCTGTAGGCATTGGGATGTTCCAGCTTTAGGAGATGGCTCCAGGAGCTGCAGCTGCCTTGTCCTGCAGCCAGAGGTTTCTGTGCCAAGGGCTGGCAGTGATTCTGCCCCAGGCACTTCTCAGCACCTTTCCAGCCCTGACTGATTGAAGCTCTCTATGCCTCTGTGCTGTGCCCGGGGTGGCTGCAGGCAGTGCCCCAGCCCTGCTGGGCTGGCAGAAGAGCTGCTCATCAAGAGAAATGTGCTTTTGAAGCTCTTCTTGGTTACCAGGAGCTGCCTCTTTGCCACGAGCCCAGCCCAGGTCAGCAGCACAGACACAGCACAAGGACTTTAATGAGCCTCTGGGGCTTTGCGCTCAGGCCCTGAACATCAGTCCCTGAAAAGGAGCTGAAGAAACCTCTCCAGAACTCCAAGGCAGAATCCAACTCCAAAGTTTCTTGGACTTTTAATGGGTCCCACTGAGGAACACGACTGAGAAAGTGTCCCCAGGCCCCAGGCAGAGCAGAGAACTGGAGGCAGTGATGACAGGTGGTGACAAGGAGAAGTCAAGTCTTGGTGCCCTGGGGCACAGCAGCAGGGTCTGTGCCACCAAGGGCTGGGAGGAGACACCTTGTCCTGAAGCACTGGGGCCTCCTGGCACAGCCCCAGCCAGGCTGGGCACTGTCAGCCCCTTGTCCTGCCCTCAGAATCCCCCCCTAGCCCACATCCCAGTGGCCTCCAGGATGTGCTGGAAGGAGTCCCTGGGGAGCCTTGCTCAGGAATGGCCTTGGGGGCTCCTTAATTCTCCCTGTAGGGACTGCAGGTTTTTCAAAGGACTTTGGGTTTGGCTTTTGCCTTGAGTCTCTGAGAGATTTGTGCAATCATGGCCTCCAATTATTTGCTGTAATTAGTCCCATGAGAGGCTTTGTCAGTAACAACATTCAGTGGGCTCATTAATGCTTCAAGGTACTTCAGTTATTTTAAGGTACTTGGTGTTTCCCTTTTGATACAGACTCTGTGAGAGGTTTCTGCAATCATGGCCCTAATTATCTGCTTTAACGAGTCCCTTGAGAGCTTTGCACTTACATGTAGTGGGGCTCATTAATACTTTGAAATACTCAAGATTTTTAAGGTACTCTGGATTTTCCTTTCCACACTGAATCTCTGAGAAGTTTTTGTGCCATCCTGGCCTCCAGATCTCTCCTCCAAGGAGTCCATGAGGAGCCTGTCTAGGGGATGGACCTCAGTGGGATGCATCCATGATTTGAGACACTTGGGGGTTTTCTTCTGACTTTGACTCCTAGAAATGTTTCTGCAATCTCCTCTCAGACCCTGAGGTTCCAGGGCTCAGCTCCAAATGCACCACAAGGCTCATTAGGATCAAACAAGTCCTGACAAACCATGGCTCTGCCTTGATTTCCCTCTGCTCTAGTGCAGTTCATCAGAAATATTTCTCTAGTGATTTTGGTTCACCAATTTGAGATTTCTTGGAGAATGCAGCAATTATTGTGGTGGCTTCAGTGTTGGCTAATTACCAGTGCACTCACTAGAATATACTTACTTATTTCCTCCTGTGTGATAAGATTAGGAGAACAGCAAAGCAGGCTCCAAACTTTAAGAGGGTATAGGGAAAAGTTCATTAATAGCAACTAAAAGAAAGAGTAATAAGAACACAACTTTCAGAAAACTTCTCGTCTCCCTACAACCTTTTCTTTCTTACTGACATTATAAAGAGATAAAACTAGAATTTTCAGTCAGTTTACCCCAACTAGAATAGTCTTTCTTGAGTTCTCTTAGGGAGAGGAGTCTCTCTTTCATGCTATGGAGACTTGTCCAGAAGAGACACTTCTCTTGTGGCTCCCAATTACCATGAATAGCAACAGCCCAGAAAAATCTGCAACTGTGACATCCCTCCCAGTTGTTCAAAGCTCTTCTACAGTTGTGATTATGGACCATGTCAACTTATGGAGTATTAGTTAAAAGATGAGCTGTGTAAGAGCAAAGATTCTCCTCATCTATTTCTGAAATCATCTTCATCTCTGAGAACATCTTTTTCTTCTCCCTGTGAAGGCACAGGATCTCATCACGCTTCCCTTTTTCCATGTTCAAACTTCTCATGGGATCACAGCTACTTTGACATTTGCTTCTTTAGCATGGATACCTTTGCTGAACAAGTAATGTCCCCATACTTTTCAATGCGATACAGGGAAAAAGAGAGTCTGATGTATCAGTTACATCCTTCTCCATGGCTTTACAAGAGGATTTCAGCCCCAAGATCAGGACATCTCCTCATCCCTCCCATCTGGGACTCAACTTCCTCTTCACTGACCTCGGTGTCTTCATGTTACTCCTCTATGTGCCTGCACTTTGTCCTTTTCTCTCACTCGAGGGAGGATGGAAGCACTGAAAGAGTTCATATATCACCCGGGGCCTGCAGATGGTTCCGTGACCCCAGCTGGGCTCAGTGCTTGCAGCCAGACCTGCTCCATGTTCCCTTGGTTCCATGGGGCCCCACAGTGTCCCAGTGGTCCCTTGCTTCCATGAGGACCTGAGGTGTCATAAGGCCCCCTTGGTGACACGAGGCCCTGAAGGGTCACAATGGTCTCCATGGTTCCATCAGGCCCCACAGAGTCATAATGGTCTCTGGGTTCCATGAAGCCCCGCTGGGTCACCATGGCCCCTTGGTTCCATGGGCTCCAGTGGTGCCACAATGATCCCCTTGGTTCCATGGGCTCCAGTGCGGCCACAATGATCCCCTTGGTTCCATGAGGTCCCCAAAGTGTCCCAGGGATCTTCCTTCTTTACCAAGGAAAGAACCCAGCCCCAGTGTTGCAGGGGCAGCCACCAGAGGCCAAGGCCAGCCAGACTTGACGGTACTGACAGATTTACCTGGGAGCAACCCTTGGTATAGGGAATTTTGGAGGTGGAATCCCAATTTCAGACATGGACACCTGGAGGAGAAGGACAGTTCTTTTACATAGGAAGGAAAGCAGGGAACACCGACATTTGAGGGGCAAACGAAAGGTGGCCATCAGAGGCCTGAGTCAGCCAGACCTCTCTGTTCTAGTTGCTTTTGTATGAAAGCAACCCTTGGATATAGGGAATTTGGGAGGTGGAATCCCAATTTTGGCCATTTCTTTGTAGATAAGAATGACAATTCTTTTTCATAGGACGGAAAGCATGGAGCCCAAATGTTTCAAAGGCAGAAGAGGAGACAGGTGACTCCTGTCCTGGCTCCCAAGCCAGCCAGGCCTGATTGTCATGGCAACTTTTGTCATGGAGGGTCCTTGGATATCAGAGGAGAAATCTCACTTTTGACCTTGGACTCCTTGAGAAGAAGGATGGTTCTTTTCCATAGGAAGGAAAGCATTGAGCCACAGTGTTTTGAGGCAGGTGAGGGACAGCTCCCAAGCGGCAAGGGCAGCTAGACCTGTCTGGCTTTCATTTGGGAGCAATCCTTGGATGTACGGAGTTTTGGAGGTAGAATTCCAGGTTTGGCTCTGGGCACCGGGTCAGGATGGATGTTTTTTTACAATAGGAAAGAAAAATGCCAAGTGTAAGTGTTTTTGAAGAAGATGAGAGGTGGCCACCCTTAGGCCAACACAGCCAGACCTGTCTGTCCTGGCACCTTTCATCTAGGGAATCTCCTTGGACATAGGGCATTTTGGAGGTGGAACATCAATTTTGGTCGTGGGTGCCTGGACAGAAAGAAGAGTTCTTTTCATTAGGAAGGAAAGCACAGAGCCCCACTGTTTCAGAGGCAGAAGAGTGCCTGCCCTCAGGAAGCCAAGGCCAGCCAGACTTGTCAGTCCTGGCAGCTTTTGTCCGGGAGCTATCCTTGGATATTGGGAATTCTGGAGGCAGATTCTCAATTTTGGCCATGAGCACCTGGTCGAGATGGATGTTATTTTCCCCTAAGCAAGAAAAGGATTTTAAAGGCAGATGAGAGGTGGCCCCTGGGTGGCCAAGGCAGGCAGACCTGTCTCTTCTGGCAGATTTTATCTGAGAACAATCTGTGCATATACGGAAATTTGGAGGAGGAATTCAAATTTTGGCCATGCTCCCCTGGAGGAGAAGGACAGTTCTCTCCCATAGGAAGGAAAGCCAAGAGCCTCAGTGCTTCAGGGGCTGATGAGAAGGAGCCCTCGACATGGCTTCCTGGTTCCACAAAGCCCTGATGTGTCACCATGGCCCCTCGGCTCCATGCACCCTCGCTGTGTCACAGGGGCTCCTCTGTGACACTATGGGCTGCACAAGGTCACCATGGACCCTTGGTTCCTTGGGGCCTCCAAGTTTCACAATGGTCTCCTTGATTCCATGAGGCACCACAGTGTCACCATGGCCCCTTATTTCCACAAGGTTCCGCAGTGTCACTGTGGTGTCCTTGGACCTGCATTGTCACAACTGACCCTTGGTTCCATGAGGTTCCATACTGTCACCGTGGTCGCTGTCAGAGACTGCATGAGAAAGATGTCCCAAGACACCTTGGGATGCTTGGAATGCCCGTGTGGGGCCAGGGCCGGGTCAGGTTTGTGGTGGAACAGAGCCCCGCCCCCAGCCCTGGTCTGGCAGAGCTGTCAATCACACAGCAGGGGCTGTGCTAACCCAGCTCTGATTAGCCCAGATGTTAATCAATCAATCACACACTAGTAGCTGGTGCCTACCCTGGCTCTGATTGGACAAGCAACTGGCATTCCCACCCCAGGGGTGGGCCCATGAAGGAAATATGTAGTCCTATTTTAAAGGGTGTCTTTCATTGCTGTTCCTATTACACAAGAGGTGATTGCAGCATTCAGTGACTGATATTGATGCAGGGATTCTCCTAAGGAGGTCTGGCCTGCTCAGAGAAGCGGTGCCTTGAGCTCTGAGCCAGTGTGGACAACCTTGCTCCACTTTCCCCAAGCCCATTGTGTCTCTCCTCACTCACCTGGAACCTGCTTTGCTTGGAGAAGTGGCTGCACACAGCCAAAGAGGGATTTGCCTTCTTTGATTTTTGAAGCAATCTAAAACTCCTGAGTTTCCCCATTGCAAACAGACATCCTCCTCAAGCGTGTGCCAAGCCCAAGCTGCCACCAGGAGCACTCCAGACCTGCCCTGGGCCAGCTGTGATGGTGGATCATGATCCCAACACGCAGTGGTGCCATTGCAAGGGACTGTTGCCTTGGACACTGCAATGACCCAATGGGTTTGGGTGACATGGCAACCCCCATCAGTTCAGGTTTCCTTGGAAACCAGCCCAAGGAGCCATTTCTGAAGCCAGGTTCCATGGCCATTTGCCTGTAGAGCTGTTGCTGTCCTCGGCTGCCATGGCAACCCTGGGACAAAGCGGTGCCAGGGCTGTTCCAGGTACAATTCCAGTGACAATTGTACCTGGAATTGGTGCCACCAGGTGACATGGCAACGGCCACGGGGACCCGGTCCTTGGTTTGGTGCCATGGCAACCAATGCCCGGCCCCGTTGTGGTGGTTGGTGGCCATGGAAAGCTGCCCTGGGCCCTTGCTCAGGGCTGGGTGGTGTCAGTGCCCAGAGCCAGAGGGGATCCCTTGCTGGGGGCTGTGCCATGGCCACCTGCCCTGTGCCGCGCTGGCCGCTCATGCACCAGGAACCAGCCGCCACCGTCACTGCCAGGGCCAAAGGCCAGGTCAGCCAGACAGAAAGGGGCGGGGCTGGGCACTGTTTCCATGGCAACCGGCACTGGGGGGGACACCTGGGTCACCTGTCCTGGCAGTTGCCATGGAAACCCCTGGCAGGGACTGAGGGCACAGCCCCTGGCACTGAGACACTGCTGGGCCGGGTGCTGAGCACAGCGCTGAGCACGCAGAGATGGTTTTGTTCTTGCTGAGCTGCAGCACAGCCAAGGCCTGTCCTGCCCCTCATCCAGCCACGCTGGGGAGGGGCTGGGGCTGCGGGGGAGCTGGGCAGGGGACACAGCCAGGACAGGGGACCCCAACTGACCCCGGGCATACCCCAGACCAGAGCACATCATGCTCAGGGTATGAAGGGGGGAACAGGGAGGAAGGGGGAAATTTTGGAGGGAGGGCTTTTGCCTTGCCAGGGAACACTTAGGCAAGAGGGGGCCCTGTTTCACCAGTGGGCAGGGTGACTACCAAAGACACAGACACCAACTGAAGGAATTGTGTCATTTATATCATGCACAGCTGCAGAGACTTACAAAAGGATAAGCTCAGCAAAGCACATCATCATTAGCAAAGAATGACAAAAGAAGCTCAGCAATCCATCATAACCCATCATTACATTTTGATGACCAATCCCTTGGTGAAACACTCGAGGTGTTTGTGGCAGACAAAGATTCTGGCTGACTATCAAGGTACACCTTACAGATACCAATAGTACTTTAGTGACACTGTTCTTCATTTTTTTCAATCTCATTCGAGTTAGGAACAAGAATTCTGTTGTCCATGGAGCTGGCACCTTTTTAATTCCAGAATAATGCCCCCAGGCCCTTTGCTGTTCCGCTTTACTATGCTGTCTGTGGCTAACAAGGCTTAGGGGACCCTTTCCCCTCTGGCTGGAAGGGGCCGGGTCCCAGTCCCTGAGGGGCACCCAGGCTCCTGGATGGAATTCCTGTGCAACTCTCTCAGTGTCACAGCAGCCTTCACATGGAGCCCCGTGGATCAGAGCATTTTCCAAAGGGGCCCTTGTGGCAAACAGGGAGATCTGGTCTGGCAGGATGTGCAAAACAATCTCCTGTCAGATCTACTTGTTCTCACACAGAATCCTTGGCTGCAGGGATGCATTCCCATTGTTCCTGCCCAGGGTTCAGGACTCAGAGTTGTCTTTCCCAGGAGCTGCTCCTTCAGCTGCCTCGGGAGGGCCATTTGGCCTCCGGACCCACACTCTGGCTCCATTATTAGGACTGCTGGATCCAAAACCTTTATCACCACTAACGGTGGTGACTGGAGGTGGATCTCCTGTTTTCACAATCGTTCTTAAAATTGCAAAATCAATAATTCTGCTACCCTGTCATGGGGTTGAACAATCCAATCTTGTTTGTTATTGTTTACAGAATTACTGTAATTTCTCCTTGATATTCTGCATCAATTCCTCCTGCCATGACAGGACCACTTTGCAAGGCCAAGCTCCAAGGGAGCAGTTACCAAAGCAAAGTGTCCTGGAGGAATCTGAACTCCTGTTTCAGTACTGATAGCTCTCATTTGCTTTGAATTTTTCCTAATGAATTCCAATACATGAAGGCCCAGCCCTGCAGCCTCTGGGCCGGCCCTGCCAGGGGCCATCACAGCCAGAACAATTTCCCAGGCAGCCCAAGTCTCACTGCCCATGGCTGGATTTGCAAATTGGGGCAGCCGTGCACAGCCAGGGGGTTTCCATTTCCCCAGTGGGCCATTGTGAAGGGCATGGAGCACATGTGGGAGATGAGTTCTCCATGGACAAAGGTTCCCATCTCCTCATTTTTCCAACTGCTCTTTTAACTACCCCTTCACCCGTGCAACCAATCCTGCAGCTTGTGCATAATCTGGTACATGAAAAACCCTGCAGGCAAAATCACTGTATTTTTCACAGGAACAGACAAAGCACTCTGCATCACAGTATCAGCAAACCCTGCAAAAATAGCCAATTTCCTCCCTTTCTCCATTTTTCATTGTATACAATCTCAAAAAGTTGACCACTGACATTAGGGTCCTGGCCAATCCAGTTCTGTAGGGTATTTAGTGTTACATCCCTGAGCAGCCAAAGCTACCAAATTAGTATTTTCAGCACTATTTCACATTATTATATAATTTTATACATAGATAGTGATATAGAAATATAGATAGATACAGACATAAATAAATATATATAAATAGATATATTGAGGTCTTATTATACTATAAATACATATATAATTATTATGTATATAGATATTTCACTTGCACAAATGCATCTGAGCTCAAGATTAAAACCTTCTTCTCTTGCTCCATGTGGGAGCATTCCAACAATAATTGTTTCTTCTGATGGTGCTTTCCTATGTACTCTTAAGAAATTCATCTTTGTCTGCCCAAACCCACAAGATCTTTTCCTCTTCCATGTACAATTTTTGGGTGCCTTTGAAGCCATCCAGGGGTGCAGCTCCTTTTACGCGACTGCCCCACTGCTCCCACAGGGATCCAACCTCAGCCCACTCCAGAGCCAGGGAACTCCAGGGGAGGGCTTCCCATCTGGGAATTTCTGATGGGACTGATTCCTCACACTGACACTGAACAAGTGACATTTTGTTGGGATCTGGCCAGACTGTGCCAATTTTGTTTTACCAGTGGGCAGGGTCAGCACCAAAGACACAGACTTCAACTGAAGGAATCAGTGTCATTTCCTGCAGCTCAGAGCAGCAAAGAATCACAAAAGGAGCAGCTCAGCAATGTACCCAACCATCCCCACCAAAGATTGCCTGCAGTGATTAAGAAAGACACAGCAGCATTTACCCTCAGCCTTTACCATCCCCCAGACCCACACAGCAGCTGGAGAAGCTGTCACAGCCAAGGGCTGCAGAGCCACTCCTGGGCACTGGGAATTCCTGCAGGTGTCTCCAGCCCCAGGTGAGGCTCCAACCCCGCTGGGAGAGGGACCAGCTCTGACAGTGCTGAATGAACAAACTGACAGCACTGCTAGTGTGGCAAAATCTGCTTTCATCCTCCTCTTGGGTCCCTCCCAAAGCCTGGCCAGGGCTCAAGGAGGAACCAAGGGAGCTGACTTTGACCATACAGCCCCAAACAAGGCCAGATGTCAGATTTCATGGCCTTGTCTGGCTTCTAAATACACAAAGGTCAAGACAGGTTTCACTAATGAGTGGCTACATCTATCTCAGTGCTAAAAACCATGCCCATTTCATTAGGAAGCAGATACAAAGATAACCTTTGCTTGGAAGGTTCATCCAGAGGCCACCTTTGTCTCAGGGCCTGCTGTCCAGGCCTCACTCAGGGCTGGTGTCCAGGCCTTGGCACTTCAGGGACGTGGTTTAGTGCTGGGCTTGGCACTGCTGGGTGAGCGGCTGCACTGGGCGAGCTCAGAAGGCTTTTCCAACAGAAAGGATTCTGTATTCTGTGATTCCATGATTCTATCCACTGCATTCAGCTGGGGCTATTTTAGCAGCATTCCTTTGCTCCAAAAGTTCCCTCTTGCCCAGCTCCTGTGGCCTGAGGCTTCAGCTCCTTCAGCTCCTGGTGCTGAGCTGCTCATGCTGAATGAGTCAGCTCGGAGAGAAGAACACAGTCCATGCAATTCCTTCTGTAACACGGAGAGGGGAGGCTGTGCAAACAGGAGCATTGTTTGCTGTCGCCTCCTCTCTGCCCTTCACGCCTTTCAGTGCTTTGAACCAGCCAAGAGCTTTCTCCAAGAGTGCAATGGAGCAGCTGTTCCTGCTCCCAGGCCTGGCTCTCTCCAGTCTCTGCCCTTGCCTGCTTCTGTCCCTCTTGCTGTGCCCTCTGTTCCCCCATGGCTCGCTGGCTGCTGCCCAGGACTGTGGCACTGGCACAGATCCAGTGCTCCAGAGCCTCCTTTCTGTGCCCTTGCAGCTGCCTGGGCACAGCAGCCTTTTCCATCTGGAAGCTCCCCATGCACAGGGAGTGCCCAGCTCCGTTCCTTGCACAGCCTCCAGGAGCCCAGGGCTGCCATCTCCAGTCCCTGCTGGCACTGGGCGCTCCCAGGTGCCTCAGGCTGCTGTGACACCGCTGCACACGGGAGGGAAGAGGGGCAGGGGCTGTGCTCAAAGTCAGCTCCATCTGCTGCTGCTGCTGCTGCTGCTGTGGGGTCATTTGTGCAGCCCTGGCCCAGAGTCAGGGACCGGATCCTGCCAGTCTCTTCCAGCCCTGGCTGCTCAGAGTTTGGGCCTTGGAGCCTCAGGTGGCCAAAGGCAGCTGCTTCTGGTCCCTCTGTGTGCCCGTGTTCAGCAGTGCTGCTCCATCAGTCTGTGCCCAGCATCGGGGAAAAGCCTCAGCCCTGCAGGGCCAGAAGCTGCTGGGCTCTGCCTGAGCAGCTCAGCCAGCAGAAGGGAGCTGCTCCACACGGAAACCAGGAGCAAAGGACATTCCTTCTGTAGGACATGTTTTCTATTTAGAGAGAAATAAAAGGAAAAAAATAGGTAAATTGTAAAAGATAAGAATAAAATCCAAGTGTTAGTGAAAAATCATAACACAATGTTAGTGAAAAAACCAAAACATAAATGCAAAGATACATTCTTTGCATTAAGAGGTAAATGATCTTTTTCAAAAGAGAACTCTGTTCTTTACATTGTAAATGTGCTGATGGCATGGATCCATCTTACTGACCTCAGCAGCCTCTTAAAAGATTTTGGGCTTTGTTCCCAACACTGGTATTTGAAATTGTGCTCGAAGCAAGAGGAAATTGCTTTGTGCCCTTCCAGCTCCAAGCAGGACTGGGAATGGAAACTCTGTCAAAGCCCAAATCCTTTAGAAGATGACCTTCCTTCTCAGCCTGGGAATGAGCTGCACATTCCCTTTGAAACTGCCAAGAGTTTCTTAGAGTCACAAAGTCCCACTTACGGCTTTTTGCTCAGGTTTGGAAGTGCAGAAGGGCAATTCTCCATCCATCAGCTCCAGACTGCACTGCCTCAAGAACACAGCCCACTCACCAGCTTTGGCCCACTCGTGGCACTGCTAGAGGAGGAACAAAATGCAATTGAACAATTCCAGCCAGTCAAGAAGGATGAATGGGACAGACAAAACACCCTGTACAGATCCAGGTGTTCAGCCAGGACTGTGGAGAGTTTGGGTCCTTGCCAGTTGGATGTGTGTCCCCAGCTGCAATCTCTGGGCCTGCAGCAGAGTCTCACTCACCTGCCAAAGCAGAAAGCTCAGGCGCTGTGCTCGCATTGGGCTCGTCCGATGCAGAGCTGTAAGAGCAATGTGAGGGCAGAGCCAGCCCAGCTGGGCCCAGGGCTGAGCCCAGCAGAGCCCTGGCAGAGCCCAGAGCAGCCTCAGCACCCGCAGAGCCCGGCTGCAAGGAGAGAAAGCAGAAAGCGCCCGTCAGCTGAGGGCTCCTGTGCCCTTGTGCCAAGGCCTGCGGTGCCCAGGCCATGCTGACTGTGCCCAGAGCTGTGCCCAGAGCTGCCCATCCCTGCTGCCTTTGACAGCAGAGCAGGAGGGCAGCACATGTGCCCAGCCTGCAGCCAGCCACGGCACATCCAGCCCTCAGCAGCTGCCCAGAGCAGGATGCTCCTGTGCTCGCTGCCAGCTCCCAAAAGCTCTGATCCCACCCTGCCAAGCACACAGGGACCCACCTCACGCCACCCATGGCTGGAAGAAAAGCTGCTCCCAAACCATGTCCTCAGCCTTCTCCAAGGGCACGGCCCATCCATGCCACAGCTGCTCCCAAGCACTTCCCCATCCACACTGGACCACCTCGAATGCTTCCTCTGGAATAACAAATAACACATTATTGAAAAGAGATTAGAGACAAAAAGGGAAAACAAGAAAAATGGTAAAAACTCTTATCTCTGTAAGGGCCTTGAGGAAGGGCCAACCCCCACATGCCAGGGAAAAACCCAGCCATGGCTGTGAGAAACCCACACTTTCTCTCTTCCCCCCTGCACTGTCCCCCAAAATCACGGTGACCCCGAAGCAAACAAGGGCAGTGGAGCAGCCCAGCCCTTCCTTGCCTGCACAGCAAAGCAGCTGTGCACAGGTTCTGGAGTGCACCTCTGCTCCCACCATGGGGTTGGTTTGTGTCGGGCTGGCCCCAGCCCCAGCCCGGGGCACGGTGGGTGCTGGGGGCTGTTGGGAGGGCCAGGAGCCCACTCCCATTTCGTACCCACACCAGCCCTGTAGTAGATAGGGTCAAACGATCGGAAAATCTCGCGATGTTACGGAAAGCAGTAGAGCTCCTCTCCCCCTAACTTCTAGTGATAAGGGATCACCCAAGAATGTAGTCCCCCCTAACATTAGTAACTTTCTACTCCTTACTAACCAATTACAGTAAAGTAAAGCCCCCTGACGTAGGGAAAAAACTTTCCCGGTATAAAACCCAACGAAACGGGACAATAAAGGTCTTGAACCGTCCACCATACTGGTGTCTGTGTGTGTTCTTGGCCCGAGTGACCCTGGAGAGTTTTTGTTGCCGTGCCGTTTCCTCGGAACCAGGTCACCTCGCCTTGCATCAGAAGGCGACAAGTGGTGCCGGAAACCCGGGATCGAACCAGTGCTCGGGGAACGGGAATCGCCTGGACAGAGGACGGCGGCTGCACAGCTGGCCTTGTGCAGCGGAGGGGACACCCTCGAATCATTGAAGCTATAACAAAGGTCGTAAGTGAGGTGTGCACACGATGGGGAATTGATTGTAAGCTTAAAGATACGACTCTCGCATTGTCGAGATTGATCAAGCTGGGGGCTATAGAGAGCCCTGGGGATATTTTACACCCGGAGGTGTGGGATAATTGTACGAAAACCCTGGCCGAGGATACCATGTCTTCGGGCTCGGGGAAAGCCCTAAAATCGTGGGGCAGAGTCATCTGGGCTCTGCAAAAATCTCGAGAAGAGCAAGAAACCTGGAAAGCTGCCAGAAGCTGCTTAATAGCTACTCCGCAGCTAGGGGTGGGGGCAGCGACACAGACCACCCTGGAAAGTGATCTGATTGCAGACGGGGATGTGCGGGGGCTAGGCGCGTCCCACCTCCCCCCGAACCCCAGCCCAGAACCCCTGGGAGACCCCCCAACCCCCCCGTGGAGCCCGCCAGATCCCAGTCCCCCCCGGAGCCCCTCGACAAAACCGCGGCCCCTCTACCCGTCTCCCCCCCGTCGATTGCCGACCCGACGCAGGAGGCAGAGCAACGGGTGCAGTGTTTTTGGGGGGGGGCTGGCGGAGGAGGCGCGGGAAGCGGCGGGACGGTCAGAAACTGCCCGGATCGATACAATCTCTCCGCCGCCGTATGGGCTCGAAAATGGCGACCGACCGCATGGTCAGGGTGGAAGAGAAGAGGGGGAAAAGGGCGGAAATGGAGTCAGCGCGCCTAACATCGCATGCGCGGGAGAGCGGGGCGGGGGGGCGGTCCCCGCGGTGGAGGGTGAGACCAATCAGAGCGCTCTATTCAAATTAAGCCCACATAAGGCAAGGACCTCCCCCAGCAGGAGGCGGGGAGACCCCAGGGGGAGGGATCGGTCCGCCTCCCGCAGGTGGGGGCGGGGTCGGAGCCCGAGAAAAAGGCAGAGCAACCCGGAAGTGCTTGGTTTTTTGGCTTCCGACTCCGACTCAGACGCGAGCCGGGACGAGTCTGAGAGGGAGTTGGGGAGCTCCGGTTCGGATACTAGCCTTAACAGAGGGAGAACAGCAGCATATAAAGTCTCCAGTCACAGCGCTCCCGCACGGGTGAAGGGGTCATTGGAGAAAGACCGGACACCGCTTACAGACTGGCGAAAAATAAAGATAGCCTGCGCTGAGTACACCCCTTCAGCTAAGTTAGTGTTCCCTGTCCGTGTGGGGGGGGGAGGCGAAAACCAAAGAAGGACCTATTCTCCAGTGAATCCAAAAGAGGTACAGGCGATTATTAAAGCGATTGCAGACAAGGGAATTAATTCTGCCATGGTTAACACACTCATAGACGGGGTTTTTGGGGGGGATGACATGCTTCCCTTTGACATCAAACAGACGTGTAGGATGATTTTTGATGGGGCAGGAATGATTGTTTTTGAACAAGAGTGGGAGGATCAATGCACAAAGGAGCTAGCCCAGATAACAGGACCTGACCATCCACTACACGGCTCCAGTATACAGAGATTGATGGGTAAAGACCCCACTATGATCACCCCCCAGGCCCAGGCTGAGGGATTTAGGGCCCATGAAGTTATGACAACCACCCAGGCTGCCCGAGAGGCCATTCGTTCTGCTTCCAAAGTAGTGGCTAAACCTGCCCTGTGGTCCACCATAAAACAGGGTGAGAGTGAGAGCTTCACTCAGTTTGTGGACAGGCTGCAGGCAGCATTAGATTCCTCCTCATTACCCTCAGAGGTGAAGGGTCCCGTGCTGGCAGACTGCCTACGCCAGCAATGCAACTCAGCCACCAAGGACATCTTAACATCATTGCCACCTGGGGCTAACATAGCCGACATGATCAGACACGTAGCAAAGGAGGAACACCTTGCTCCCATCCAAGCAGCAGTCCACACTGCAATAACCAGTGCGATGGCATACCTTGAGTGTGGCCAGGCAGGCCACGTGGCAGCAAACTGCCCCCAGCCAAGGTGCCTATCAGCAGCTGCTCCACCACGAGAAGGAGAACTTAGGGGACCGTGCTGGGCATGTGGGAAGAAGGGACATTTAGCTGAGGAATGCAGATCCAGGCTCCAGGGAAACGGGGGAGGGAGGGGGTGGCCGGGCCGTGTTCAGCCCCCTCCCATCTGGAATGTGCAGCGGCCCAACTACAGCAACCCCCAGTGGGGCAGGGGACCCTCATACCCCATGCCCCCACAGGGAGCAGTCAATTTTACATCCCCACCTACAACGCAGTGCCAGAATTGCACAACACCACCAGTAATGCTTTCGCACCCCCCACTGCCACAAGCCGCGCCAGAGTCACGGGAACAGCAGGGGACACCCCAGCGTGGGATCCCTGGGTGGCCTTGGCCATGAGAATAGGGAAGGAACCCCTGATGGTGTGGGGGACATGCCGCCTTTACGACAGTCAGCAACCCCACGTCATAGGGTTTCAGTTCTGGGCAGACACGGGATCAGACTGCACGATTTTTCCCCAAGCACATTGGCCCGGACACTGGCAATTCAAAGAAGTCCCTCCAGTGAACGGAGTGGGAGGGCAGTCCCGGGCATGGAAAAGCACTCAGTTGGTGGCTTTAACGCTTCACACAAAAAAGGGACCAGGAGTGTAAACATCAGCAGCAGCCCTAATGCTGGAAGAAGCACTCTCCTCACGAGAGGACACCATGTCAGTCATTCGCATCAACAGCCACGACCCAGTCAAAGGTTACTTCCAGACCGGCAACGACAAAGCGGACACTGCAGCGAAAGGCGTCTGGACGTTGCAGGAAGCCCTGAAAAAGGCCCAGATTGAGGAGCAGAGAAAGGCAGAGCTGGAGGACGAGAGGGACCCTGGGAGAGATGTGGATGAGGAGCTGCAGCAGGGGAAGCAGAAGCTGCCGCAGCGAGCGACAAGGATGAAGCCGGAAGAGGAGGAAGATGTGTGGGAACTGAACGCGCTGTTCCTCAGTGCCAAGTGCGACATGATCTGGGACAAGCAAGTCCTGGAGAAGCAGATGATCCTCGAGGAACTGACGGAGGAAGAGAGGCGCCTGAACAAGATGATGGAAATAGAGCGAGAGAAGGACATGGAGGTCCAGGAGGAGCTGGAGCGCCAGAGGAAGCAGGAGCTGATGAGAGCCCGGCAGGGCATTGTGAAACAGATGGAGCAGAATGTAGGGGAGTGGGCATTGAGGGCTGAGGAGCTGCACCAGGAGGGCCAGAGGCAGCAGGAGCGTCTGGAGCAGATGAAAAAGGGAGGATCAGAAGGCCTGGGAGCAGAAACAGGAGCGGAGGGCCCACAGGTGGTAATTAGAAACGAGCTAGGCGAATGGGAACGGGGCTGGAGGCCGATGCTCACGGGGAGGGGGTACGCAGCTGTCAAAAGGGACGGCAAATCAGGTGTCCACTTAAGCCAATTAAGCCGGACCTCCATAGCGAGCAGAATGAGACTGAGGAGAGTTGCGAGTTTCTGTTTACAGGACCTGCTCGTGGGACGTCCTCGTGACGCGTACATCCCGGTTCCAGACGAAAGTGACAGACCACCAAGCCGTCAGGCAGCACCCGAGAGACCCGCACGGGTGAGACCCAGGCATCAATGGTGTTTCTGTGTGATCTTGCTGTTGGGGCTTGTTGCCAGGGGGCAAGTCAGCCCAGACCACTACCCCCATCAGCCATTCAGGTGGGTCATGCGACACCTTAGTAGTGACAAGGTGCTCACAGAAATCACCACACCAAACACCCCATCCTTCGTGCTCTGCATCACCGACCTGTTTCCAGGACGGCCAAAGGTAGACCCCAATTCCCCACACTCCATACACATGTCCTTTCAGGTAGACCATTTAGCCGAGTCAGATTTAGATCCAATCCTTTGTATGTTAGAAGCTACCTTCCTATCCCTGAATGAATCTAACCCTAACCTAACTGAATCCTGCTGGCTCTGTTACAATGTCGAATCTCCCTTTTACAAAGGAGTCGCTTTAAACACTCCCTTCAGTTACCCCACAGCCGATGCACCCAACCAATGTAGATGGGACACCCCCCGCAAAGGAATCACCCTGAGTCAAGTCACAGGCCGAGGCAGATTCTTTGGCAATGCAACCCTAGCTAAGCGGAAAGGCAACGTCTGCACCGAAGTTGTCAAACCCAACGGGAAAAACAGTAAGTGGGCAGTCCCATCCGCGTCTGGGATGTGGGTTTGCCAGCAATCTGGAGTGAGTCCCTGTGTGTTCCTTGCCAAACTCAATGACTCTAACGACTGTTGTGTCCAAGTTCTGATTGTTCCTAGGGCCCTGTGCCACGCAGATGAAGAAGTGTATTGCCATTTCGAGGAGCCCAGCTGGCTCCACAAAAGAGAAATAGCAACAGGTGTAGCTGTCGCAATGCTGCTGGGCCCAGGAGCAGCAGGAACGGCCACAGGAGTCTCAGCCCTAGCGACCCAGCACCAAAGACTGTCACAGCTGCAGACAACAATTGACGAGGACCCGCAGAGGATCGAGAAATCCATCTCCTTTTTAGAGAAGTCAGTCTCCTCACTCTCAGAAGTGGTCTTGCAGAACAGGCGAGGACTAGACCTCCTGTTCATGCAGCAAGGGGGCCTGTGTGCCGCCTTGAAAGAGGAGTATTGCTTCTATGCAGACCACATGGGAGTCGTGAGAGACTCCGTGGCAGAACTCCAAAACAGACTGGCTCAGAGACAGAGAGACAGGGAAGCCCAATAGGGTTGGTTCGAGTCCTGGTTCAATCGATCAACATGGCTAACCACCCTACTTTCTACCCTAACAGGTCCACTGGCAATGCTACTTTTAGCTGTCACCTTTGGACCATGCCTGCTGAACAAGCAAGTCTCATTCGTTCAAACCCGCCTAGAACGGGCCAACATCCTGTTCATAGGCCGGCAATTCACTGCTGTGAATTCGACCAGAGAACACTGCCAGTCACAAGATTTTCTACCCAGGTTGTCGACGGAAGGGAACCAGGACATCAGTTTGATCATCACAGGCTCAATTTTATTGATCAGTACGGCGGGTTAAATACAGTTAATAATGAGCTTCATACATATTGCAAAAGTTGAGCTCAGGATTGGTCAGCTTACATATCAGCACCTACGCCTACTTCTACATTCCTATGGTTCTACTTTTGATACTTTCTACATATTCTTAGGATATATTCAGGACTAATCTCAACTCCCTATCCTCATGTTGCAGCAAGGTCACTGCTGACTCTTCCTTTCAGCTTGCTGACTGCTGACTTTTCTCCTTCAGCTTAACCAGTGGCATTATATCAGTGTGGCCTTTCTCAGCTAACCAATTATTAATAATGCTCTCCACATTTCCCCCGTTTTCTTCTTGTGCAAGGAGATTAGTTTGCCATGTTTTTGCTATTGTACGGCTGACCATGTTTTGGATACAGTTAAAGATACAAGGCAAAATAAGCAAAAACAGTAAGATTACACCCAGCAGTCCTATAGCATAGATCACAAGGTTCCTCAGCCACGGTCCGAGTCCCAGGCCTTTAAGCCATTCGTCAATTCCTAAACCGTCTTCTTCCTTAAGTTTGTGAAGTCCCTGTTGTAATACTTTTATCTTAGTGTGAATGGACACCGAATGATCAGACAGATTCATGCAACACATTCCCTCGAACTCTTCACATCCATGTCCTTGTGCTAAGAGCAAAAAATCTACAGCAGCTCTATTTTGCAAAACAGCATGGTTAACACTTTGCACATCTGCAGTTAACATGTCTAGAATTTGTGATGTCTTGTTCAGCTCATCCCTTGCCCAGCATCCTAATTGTTTTGCTAAATTCATGGCTTTATTGGCAGATCCTCCTGGTAAGATAGTTGAAACCACCACCTGTTTGAATGTGCCCCAAAATCGTGGATCTCCTATCTTGCTGCAGTCTAAGTCATGTGTGCTACGTTTTCTCCTGTTTGAATTTTGACTCAGCTGCATTAGCAAGGACACATTAGGATGAAACAGTGACAATTTTCCCAAAAAACAGGGTCCACCCTGTGGTTTAGCTGGTATACCATTCCACGCCCTGTCTCCACAAATCAAAAATATTCCTGTGGGTAATTTCATTGGTGCTGTGATATTTGTGCCGTTACATTGACTGTAATGCTGTGGAGAGAATTCACTCACATTCAGGGATGAATCTAGGGTGGCCCATGTTTCTTTAGGTTGGTTTAAATTCTGAGCACCCGAAAGTTTGAAGCTAAACCATCCACCAGCTGTAGTGTTAGATATGCTGGCATTTGTACTTCCAAAAAGATCCAATTCTTCAGGAGGAGAATGCAAAGAGGTGTTAAGTGATTGGATTAGTAAGCATTGACGATAGCCATCACTCTGACCTGCAGTATACCCTTGTTGCACTGGCAATGTGATGTTTGACATGTTAGACATACACAAGGTTTGATTGTTTATCAAACTGCAAAATTCTCCAGGAGACCACACTGGAAGTCCCACCAGGCATGTTCGAAATGGGTTAGTGACTCCTCCAAGACTAAGACAAAGTGATGATTGGTTAGTTTGATTAGCAAGTGTCACCCATAAATTTTCCCTTGGTTGACTAAAGTGTGTTACTCCTACTGCTTCACTTGCTACAGCATTGAGCAGTATAACAAAAACAAACCTCATTTTTCTTTCTGCTTGCTTTGCTTCTCCTTTTCTTCCTTCTGCTTACGTTGTTTTTCCTTTCTTCGCTGTCTTTTCCCTGGTTTGCTAAATTGTCTATTGTAAGGCTGAGTCAATTTTTGAATATACTGATCTAATTCTAAATCAGCATCCTTGCTCACAGATATAGCATGAGGTAAGTTTGAAGGCAAATCGGCTTTACAGCGAGCTGCTATGATGTGTGAGGCTTTAGTAATTTCAAATATTCTAAGGTTTTCCTGTAACTTCCACCTAAGATATGCTATAATCACTTGTTCTGCACTCTCAAAGAGCTGTAATCCTGTCCGTCCTGGCAGGCCAGTACTTTGTTCAAGAGCTCTAACCCAGATACGATTTCGAATCCACTTTCCAAAACAAGATGTACACCATAAATATCCCAATGACCTCTGTGAATACCAATAAACCTGATTACAATCTGCACAATGCAAAGCTACCCATGCATAGCATTTATCTTTATCCTTTTTGCAAACATAACAAGGAAGCGAATGTAAGTAAGGACCAGTATAAAATTGTGTTTCTTCAACCCAATGCAACCAATTCAATGGTGGTGATCGCAAAGCCTCTTCAGCCTTTTTACTATATGAGGCTAACAGCTCAAGGTCTTTCTTTAACACAAGGTGTATCTTATTTCGTAATCGTAGTTCTTGTTCGTTATCCTCCTCAACAACTATATCCTCCCGAGGGTCCCACAACAGTAAAATTGTTCTAATCATAGAAAATCAATTAGCAATCACTGATACCCCTATTCAAATGAGACCGTTCCCTTTTTTGCCTTCTTTTTCTTATCTGTCTTCAATCTTGCTGCTCCTAATTTCACTGGTCCTGCCACTTGCAAACTTAATTTTTGCAACTTATCAATGCAGCAATCTAATGCTCTATCAGGATCCCCTTGGAAGGGTCCTACAACTGAATGCTGTGTTAAAGGCACTAATTTCCTACACCTTATAGAAACTATACGTGATTTACTTTGAACCTTAATTCTATTTACAATACATTGTATTTCCCATCGATAATAAGCCAGAACCTTCTGTTCAGGAGACTCATAAAGATTTAAAGCTATATATGCGTTTTGCCCCGTTTGTCTCCTTAATTCATCTTGCCAGCTTTTTCCCCACGTATGCTCGTGTTCACAAGTATGACACCACAAATCCCGTAATAATGATTGTTCTATCCAAAAAGTTCTTTTACAACCCCCAATACATAGAGCTATCCAGGCAGCACAATGTGGATTGTGACAGTCAAGGCAATGTAGTTTCGCTGGATCTGTTAAATGAAAAGTTGATAATGAGTCAATGAAACCAATCAACTCCTGGGCCGTCCGGTAGTGACGTGTCAGTGCTCTGTCCACCGCTTCTGAGTACCCCTTCACTTGAAACAGTAGTGGTTGTAGGACTAGAAGCAGTTTCTTCCCCAGTCGCTCCTTGTCCTCCTCCGTAAGGCGATCCACCAGAGGCTGCATCAAAAACAGGTTTAGTCCACTTAGCAGGCACCCACAAAGGCCCTGTAGGTGAGGAAACACAAAGATACCCCCGACCCCAATATAATACTTTTGCAGGTTTTTCCCATAATCCTGTACTTGGGTTCTTATACTTAACCCAGACCTCTGTTTCCTTAGTATTTTCCTGACCTGACCTCGGATGATGCTTCATTGCAGGGGGGGTATCATCTTCCCCAAAAATGCATAAATGATTAATCACATACAAAACCTTAGCCAAACATGCTTGTGGATCTGTCAAATCTTGATGTTTTTCAATATACTGCTTAAGGGTATCGTTTGCTCTTTCCACTATTGCCTGTCCAGTAGAAGAGTGTGGAATACCTGTCACGTGCTTAACAGACCACTGATTCAAAAATTTCCGGACCCTAGCACTTACATAACCTCGACCATTATCTGTTTTGATACTCTTTGGAACTCCCATAACAGCGAAACAACAGATGTCTGATAACCTGTATAGCTTTCTGTCCTGCCTGAGCCGTAGCCCATATGTAATGACTGTATGTATCTATGGTGACGCGCACATGCTTGACTTTACCGAATCTAGCTATGTGTGTAACATCCAGTTGCCATATCTCATTTATTTTTAAACCTCGAGGATTAACCCCGATGCCTAGACCTATCCCACCATTATGGTAACTACATGTTGGACATGCTCTGACAATGGCCTTGGCTTCTGACAAACTCAGCTCAAAGTGTTTTGCTAAACCTCTTGCATTTTGATGATATCTACTATGTGCTTCTCTGGCCAATGTGTGCTTATCAATAGGACAAGAATTATCAATGGGTAGGGTAACCAATTTATCTGCACGTTCATTCCCTTCTCCTAAACCTTCAGACCACTTATGGCTCCTAATATGAATCACAGAATATGCTGCCTTTCTTTCTCGTAAAGCCTTCCTTAACTGTATCAGTAACTCATACAATCGTTTATTATTCACTTCCTTAATTGCTGCTTCCTCTATTCGTTTGACTACTCCTGCAACATACATAGAGTCTGTGACCACATTTAAAGGCTCCTGTAAGTTGGACACCGCCCATACTACTGCTAACAATTCCAAAGTTTGTAAGCTATCTGCAGGGTCTGCTGTGAGGAGTTGATGCTTCCATTGTCCTTTTTCTTGCCAGGTGACAGCAGCACGCCTTGATTTCTTTCCTGCACCTGTAAAAACTGTAATAGCTCCTTCTATGGGGTTTTCTTCTCTTAAAGGTCGAGTAATCCAGTTCCATTCTGTCATCCATTGCAAAACTCTAGGCACTAATTTACTAGTCTCTACTTTAGCAGGTGACATCAATAATGCTTCTTGTAAATTCTTTGAATTTATCAAGTACCAGTCCAAGGTTTCTTTTTCCATAGGTAATCTAATAGTAGCAGGTTCTCTACCATCCACTTCAAGAATTCTGAGACGCCCCTTTTTGATTAATGCAGCCAATTGTTCAGTTTTTGAAGATATTGTTTTCTTGTGCTGTAGTGGTGGTGATAACCATTCCAACACCCGTATCTCCCCCGTTTTCTTTTGCAACTGAGAGAGAGCACCAAGCAAGTGGCAAGGGCTATTCCAAATAGTAAGGTCAATGGGGTGGTTGAGTTGTCGACGAGACACATACCCTTGCTGTACACAGTTACTAATTTGCTGCAAGGCAAGATGATGCTCCTTTGTCAGGTGTACAGGAGTAGTAGGGTCCACACCTTTTAACAAAGGCCGTAGGGCTTCTAATAAGTGATTTGGTATTCCCACAATAGGCTTCAGCCACTGTAAGTCTCCCAGCAACTTCTGTGCATCATGTAGAGTTTTAATGTCCAATTGTAATTCCAATTTTTGTGGTATCACTATTTGATCCGTCAAAGTCCATCCCAAATATTTCCAGGGCTTTGTAGTCTGAATTTTCTCTGCAGCAATAACAAGTGCATATGCAGCAAGAGTATTTATAATGGTGTTAATCTGTAAAGAGGAGAATGGCTGTTGCTGTGCAAACAAAATATCGTCCATGTAATGATATATTATAGTTGCTGGCCATTTACGACGTAGTGGCTGTAATGCAGCATCAACATAAAGCTGACATAAAGTGGGGGAGTTGCGCATGCCCTGCGGAAGAGATGTCCATTCAAATATTTTATCTGGTTCCCCACGATTTATTGCTGGTAAAGTAAAAGCAAATCTCTTCATGTCATCAGGATGCAGGCCAATAGTGAAAAAACAATCCTTTAGATCAATAATTAAAAGTGGCCAGTGTTCTGGAATCATAGCTGGATTTGGAAGACCAGGCTGTAAGGCCCCCATTGGTTCCATTTGGTCATTTACAGCCCTCAAATCATGTATAAAACGATATTTCCCTGATTTCTTTTTGATTACAAAAATAGGTGTATTCCAAGGGCTTGTGGATAGTCGAAGGTGTCCTTTTGTATATTGTTCCTGTACCAATTCATGGGCATGCATAAGACTCTCCCCTTTTAATGGCCATTGCTTAACCATCACCGGTGTATCCGTTTTCCAGGTGAGTGGAATGGGGAAAGTCCAAGCAATGGCAATTACCCCAAAGGGTGCTGATTAGTTAACACCACTCCCAATTGTGTTAAAATGTCCCTTCCAATTAAACAGGAAACTGTAGGAGGCAGTTGAACAATTGAAAACACAGCAGATATTTGTTGATTCTCAATGCACACAGACAAAGACGGTGATCTACTTGCCAATGTAAATCCTCCTACTCCTGTGAGCATGTTTGATGAAGGAAATAGAGGCCAATGTTGTGGCCATGCTTCTGGAGAAATGATCCTAGTATCTGCTCCTGTATCCAATAATCCATAAAGGGTTATGCTTTGATGCCCATAGGTAATTTCAACCTTTTGTTTTGGTCTATTTTGTAAATCCACAGTTAAAAGGGTAACACCAGTAGAGCCAAAACCTTTTTCATCCCGTGCTTGCCCAGTAAATGATTGTATTCCTGATGTCATTTGTGACAGTGGTACCAATTGTGCAATGCGTTGTCCTTTTGTAATTTTAATCGGAGGATAAAGGGTGTAAGCCATAATTTGCATTTCCCCTGTAAAGTCCGCATCGATAACACCAGGCAAAACAAATAATCCCAACATAGTTATAGAGGAACGTCCCAGCAATAATGCTCCACATGTTTGTCCATTTAGTATAAGAGGACCCTTTATTCCAGTGGGTATCCTCTCAGGCTGGTTTGTCATTAGTGTGACGTCTACTGCTGCTGATAAGTCCAAGCCGAGGCTCCCGGTTGTTGCGGGCTGCACACAGGAGGTGGCAGCGATGTCACGGCAGCTGCTGGTGTCTCCGATGTCACGGTGGCAACTTGTGTCTGGGCGCGGCCCCCGAGATGCGCGCTCTGCAAATGGTTTTCCGACCGGCGCCTACAAGCCGTAGTGTTGTGGGAGCTGGATCGGCAGTGTTGACACCATACGCCAGTTGCTCGGCATGTTCGGCGTGTATGTCCTTCGTTGCCGCATCGGTAACACTTGAGGAATGGCTTCGAACCTCCTTGAGTGAATGCCAGAGAGCCGTTTCGGAGAGGAGCAAGAGCAGCTAGCACCTGATTTTGAGTGGACTCTGCTTGCTTTTGCAACCCCAATCCTAATTCCTTTAAGGCTTCTGCTATAAATGCCTATGAAGCTGTTGGCATTAATGCCATTCGCTCTAATGCTTCCTCAATAGTCCAATTTGCCCCTAAAGTAGCTAACACTCTCTGGGTTGCTGGATTGCTATTTTGCAAGGCACACTGCTTCAATAGCGCCCCCTTCATGTAATCTGCCACACCAGCCCGATCTATAGCAGTAGCTGCTCTATCAATAAAATTTCCAAATGATTCTTCCCTTCCTTGCTTAATACCCATATAAGCCAGTTACCCTTCTGGCTCTTTAACCATATCTATTGCAGCACGCACCAACCTCATGGACTCTCTAAGTTTATCAGCTCCCGATATCATCTGTGCCTCTGTACGCAAATATGCCCCTAAGCCCATCAGCTCCTCTACTGTCACCCCATGTAATGGGTCTCCCTGGGCTCGTTGTACAGCAACCGATTCATTTACCAACGCTTGCCAATGGGCATTAAATAATAACTGCTGATGCTGAGTGAATATCAACCGAACTATTCCTCTTAAATCATTAGGACATAAAACCTGAGTATTAAAAAGATAATCTAACATTTGCTTAACAGGTTCACTTTTTACTCCAAACTGACTAACCGTAGATCGTAGCTGAGTTAACAGCTTCCAATCTAAGGGAGTATATTCTGCTATATTATGCGTAAGGTTCCCCTGTGCATCATACTGTGGTGTGTGTGTGACCGGACATGCAAGACTAGAAGCTATTTCCACCGCCTCACCATCCCCCATTTGCATTACTTCTTTCGCCAAAGCAGCCCAAGCTTCCCTCCTCTGTTTAGCCATCTCCCCCCATGGATCACGGTGTGCCCCTGGGATGGGATCTGGCTCTTTAAGGGTGCTATGCTGCTGGCGCTTCGGTGCAGACACTGAGGTTTCGCGCGGGGGGGGCAGTGAGGCAGAGGCTGGCTCGTGCGGGGGAAGCGGGGGCCCCCCCTCCCCCGCTGGAGCTGACAGTGAAACCAGAGCCGACTCAAGCGGAGCCAGCCTGCGGGGGACAATCCGCCCCCCCGCTGGAGCCGGCTCGGGCGGAGGAGGTGACCCTCCCACCGAAGCTGTAACCGGAGCCGGCTCACTGAGGGGAAGCGGCGGAGGCAAGGCTGGCGGCGGAGGCGAAGCTGGCTTGCCCCTACCCCCACCATCCGATCCGCCTGAAACTGGTGGTGGAGGCAAAGCTGGCTTGCTCCTACCCCCACCATCCGACTCGCCCTCCCCCTCTGACAGGAAAGGTGCAGTCGGTTCCACTGCGCCTATAGAGAAATCCTCCACACCACTTTGCTGGGGACTCTTAGGCATAAGTACCTTAGTTACAGAGGGTGCCAGGGGATCATCTTCACGACCATACCCTATATTCCTCTTATGAGCTTCTGTTGCCCTTTCTGCTGCCTTTCTCTCAGAGACCTGCTGAAGTAACGTGTTATACACCACCCGCCATAACTTCCTGAATTTCTTTGCTGACTTATCATCATCTAGTACTGTATCCCACAATATTTCCCCAAACTTTCTCCACTCTGATAACTCATGAACTGTATGAGGGTTAGAAAAGATACCCTTAGCATGGCCAGAAGCTAATAACCCTGGTAACTCCTTTTTTAAACCTATCCCTTTTATCCCACGCCGCTCTAAATAGGCGGTAAATAAATCATATGCCGCTTGCCTATCCATACCTATTAATCAGCGTGCGCTGTTGCAGCTCTCCAGGCTCCGGCGGACACGTATTGGCTTAAGTCACAGTTGTGAACCTTAAGGGTGCTTCAAATTCCGGCACCGTCCCGGCTGCTGGGACCCAAACCCAACTTCCGGACCGTGGCGTAATCCCTTTTTCTTTTAAAAGGGCAGAGATTCGGTTATGCCTGCATTCTCCACCATTTGTCGACGGAAGGGAACCAGGACATCAGTTTGATCATCACAGGCTCAATTTTATTGATCAGTACGGCGGGTTAAATACAGTTAATAATGAGCTTCATACATATTGCAAAAGTTGAGCTCAGGATTGGTCAGCTTACATATCAGCACCTACGCCTACTTCTACGTTCCTATGGTTCTACTTTTGATACTTTCTACATATTCTTAGGATATATTCAGGACTAATCTCAACTCCCTATCCTCATGTTGCAGCAAGGTCACTGCTGACTCTTCCTTTCAGCTTGCTGACTGCTGACTTTTCTCCTTCAGCTTAACCAGTGGCATTATATCAGTGTGGCCTTTCTCAGCTAACCAATTATTAATAATGCTCTCCACACCAGGTTCACCAAACCCCTTTCTCTGTCGACAACCCTATGCCTCAGCCCAGTACCTATGTATATGACTACTTCGTTCATTTGTAAAAAAGGGGGGGGAGATGTAGTAGATAGGGTCAAACGCTCGGAAAATCTCGCGATGTTATGGAAAGCAGTAGAGCTCCTCTCCCCCTAACTTCTAGTGATAAGGGATCACCCAAGAATGTAGTCCCCCCTAACATAAGTAACTTTCTACTCCTTACTAACCAATTACAGTAAAGTAAAGCCCTCTGATGTAGGGAAAAAACTTTCCCGGTATAAAACCCAACGAAACAGGACAATAAAGGTCTTGAACCGTCCACCATACTGGTGTCTGTGTGTGTTCTTGGCCCGAGTGACCCTGGAGAGTTTTTGTTGCCGTGCCGTTTCCTCGGAACCAGGTCACCTCGCCTTGCATCAGAAGGCAACACAGCCCATGCCCCAGCCCTGCCAAAAGCAGCTGGGCAGCGACTGAAGAATGAGTTGCATCTGCCCCAGCAAAGGGGGAGCCTTTGGTTCCCCGCCATGCTGGGTCATGCCCACATCTGGCAGAATTTCCCCAGATGGGGCCTCATCTGCAAATTCCCTGTGGAGTTTGGCTTTGAAGAAGGTGCCAGAATCAAAGTGCATCACCTTCAGCCTCCCGTGGCCAGGCTGAGGAAGAGCTTGTCATCCTTGATGTCATCCTCGCTGTCTCCAGCAGCAGCAGCAGCAGCAGAAGCAGCATCCCCACCCAGTACAGCTTCTCCAGGGGCTCCTTCTCCTTCCCTGGGGGCAGACCAGGCTCTCAGGGCTCTGCCCAGGGCCCCAGCTGTCAGGGAACCAGGACAAGCAAAACCAGCTGGGATGGCGCCCACCGGTGCTGGGCAGAGCAGCTCATCTCCAGTATAAGGGCTGTGTGTTCCCATCCCTAGTGCAGTGACACTGGCAGCACAAAAAGCTCTGGGTTCCTTTGCTTCTCATTGCCAAGGCATGTGTGGAGCAGGAACTTACCAGGGCTCTGGATCAAAGTGTGCCTGTGGCTCTCTCCCTTTTTCTACGGCAGAGGAATATCCCACATCCAAGGATCACAGAACAGGTCTTCCAGTGCGGGTCTGTCCAAGGAGTTCACGGATAAACACCACCTGATCAGATCTTTGCACTCTGGGGAGAGAAAGCAGAAACTGATGGTCAGCCAGAGAAGGCTCCTGTCTACTTTGTCCCACTATCCCCATGCCCAGGCCATGCTGGATGTGCTCAGAGCTGGGCCTAAACTTTGCCATCAATTCCCTGTTTTGGAGGAGAGCAGGACATGTGCCACCTACTCAGCAGCTGCCAGAGCGGGATGCCCACGACCCCGCTGCTGGCTCCCAGCACTGGGATTCCCCCCGTGCCCAGAGAAGAGGATCCACCTTGAGAGAGCCGTTGTGGCAGCGGGAGTTGGCCCCAGCTGAGGTTCTGGCCCCTCCTGAAAGGGTGCTCCCCGCAGACCATCTGGTGCAGCAGGATGCCCAGGGACCGGACCGTTGCTGCCTCGCCATGGTACCAGCCAAAGTCGTTCCATTCCGGGGGGCTGTAGGACAGTGTTCCTATGGAATACAGATGGAGTTCATCAGGGGGATGCTGCTGCTCCCAGAGCCTGGCCCCAGCATCCCTGGGTGTGTGGGGGCTGCATCAGGGGCACACAGGGTGACCAGTGCCCTCTTGCCAGCATCTGGGACTTGTGCACAAAGTTAGGGTTGGAAAAGAAGCCTCTGGTGCTGGAAGACAGCAGCCCTGGCTAGGCCTGACCATGACATGCAAAGGAAAAACCCACTCCATGCTGGGGAAAAAACCTGCCCTTATCCTCCCTGCCTACATTGCCCAAAAAATATCAAGAAGCCAAGGGAAACAGGGCGAGTGGAGCAGTCCAAGCCCTTCCTCTCATCTCCACACCAAAGTGGCTGGGGCACAGGTTCCGCCCTCCCTCTCTGCTACCCCCACCCACGGGGGTTTTGGTCGGGCTGGCTGCCCCAGCCCAGCCCCAGTCCTGGGCAGAGTGGCTGGCAAAGGCTGCCAGCAGGGCTGGAAGATCGCTGCCCACCCAGCCCTGCTCTAAAGCAACTCAGCTGAAGATTCAGTGCCCTGACTGGCAGCAAAAGGGAGAACTCCCGCTGCCACAGCCAGCTTGGGCTGGGAGATGTTGGGCCATGAGATGTCAGCAGCGGGAGCACAGCCCTGGGTAGGCTCACCTGCAAAGTGAGTGTAGACTGTGTCCTGCAGGTAGGTGCCACAGCCAAAGTCAATCAGTTTGGCATGGCCAGTGTCCAGGTCAACCAGGATGTTCTCTGGCTTGATGTCCCTGTGCAGGACCCTGCAGCTGGTGCAGTGCCGCACGGCCTCCAGCACCTGGCGGAACAGCTTCCGCGCCACATCCTCAGGCAGGAACCGCCGTGCCCGAATGAAACGCTGCAGGTCCTGCCACTGCTCTGGCCGCTCCAGCACCATCACGATGCAGTTGGGGAGCTCGAGCCACTCCAGCAGCTGGACCACACCGGGGAAGCCAGTGGACACCTTGGACAGCAGCACGACCTCCAGGGGTGCGCTGGTGCCGTCGGGCTGCGGGAGGAGCATGATGCCGTCAGTGGGGCCGATGCCGTGCCAGGCCTGGGGAAGCCCTCAGCCAGCCCAGGATGCTCTGCGCCCTGTGCTGGCCCCATGCCCGCTCTCCCTCGGGGCGTCCTGGTGGCTCCCACCGTGCCAGGCCCCGGCTCATCCCCGGCCGGCAGCCCCGGCTGCTGGCCCCGCTCACTCACCAGCTCGCCCCAGTGCTGGACGCAGTTCCGTGGCACCCTTTTGATGGCCACCTGCAAGCCAAGGGCAGCAGCGGGGTGAGCTCGCCGCCCGCACTGCGAGCCCCATCCTCCACCCTCCGCCCTCCTCCTCCTCCTCCATCCCCTCCTCCTGCGCCCGCCGCCAGCCTCGCCGCTCACCGGGGCGCCGTCCGAGATCCTCGTGGCCGCGAAGACTCTGCCGAAGCCGCCGCGCCCCAGCAGCGATCCCAGCCGGTACCGCTCCTGCAGGGCCTCCTGCGCCGTCCCTGCGGACAGGACGCGGCTGTCAGCGCTCGGCCCGGGGCCAGCAACGGCCCCCGAGCGCCCCTCGCCCGCCCCGGGCCGGCCATGCCCAGGCGTTCGCTCCCGGGAACGCGGCACGGGAGGCTCGGGGCTGGCAGCCGCGCTGCCGAGCGGCGGAGCTCGGGCCGGGGAAGCCGCAGCGGAGGCGGCGGCAGCGGCTGCGCCGCGTGTGTCCTCCGCGGGGTCCGGGAGGAGCCGGGGCCGGGGCCGGAGCCGGGGGCGGGGCCGGGGCAGGGGCCGGGGCCGGGGCCGGGGCCGTGGTCGGGACTGGACCCTGCGTCGGGTCCGGCGCCGGGCTTGGGCCAGGCGGAGCTGAACGGCGGCGATGCCGCCCCCGCCCCAAGCACTGATGCCCGCCCGGCAGCGCCACCGCCAGTACAGCCAGAGCCGGGTGGAGGTGAGACCGCGGCGGGACTGCCGGGGCCGGGCACGGGGCAGCCCCGCCCGGGGCCGGGGGCGGGCCGGGGGCATGGCCCGGCCCTGCAGGGGGGAGGGAGGCGGGGAGAGGAGAGGGACGCCGGGCAAGGGACCCCGAGAGAAGGGTGCCCGACTGCGGGAAAGGGAGAGAAAGAGAAAGAGCGAGAGAAAGAACGATTTTTCTAATCTATCTGCTTTTGCTGCTGCCGCCGCTTCTGCTGTCGGCGCTGCTGCCGCCGCTTCTGCTGTCGCCGCTGCAACTGAAGCACCGGGGCCGTTCGTCCCCGTGTCCGTTCCCCGCTCGCCCCACGAGCCCCACGTTCTAGCCCCGCGCGCCCCGGGGACAGCCCCTCCGTCTGCCCAAACACGGGAACTTTGCAGCGCTGAGCCCGGATGCAGAGCCCGGACTCCTGCGCACTGGCACAGCGATCCCCTCGCTTGCTGCTGTGCATTGTCCTTGCTGAGGGTCAGACACTGTCGGGACACCTTCCCTTGCAGTAGGATTCCTACCTGAGCCCAGCACTGCACTGACACCTCCAGTGTTGCTTTCCTGTAAAAACAGGGGAAGGAAAACTGTGTGTGGCTTATGGTATTTTGGAGCATCTAAAAATCACTAAGTCACCAATTTTAGAGGTGAGGTGCATCTGGAATTATTGGGATGGAGAAGCAGTGCAACATGGAAAAGGGGACTATAGAAATAAACAGAGGAAAACATCTTGGATTGTTTCTTTCATTTTCATTTCACTTCTTGAAAGCTGTTTAAGTTTTCCAGGAATCTTCTCCTGTCTGCTCTTCCCAAGAACTTCTCATGGAGAACAAGGTCAAGCTTCTGTCACAAGATTGCCACCAGCTGCAGCTTCTCTTGGCTTTCCACACTGTGCAGTGTGTGCAGCAGGACTTCTGCAGCAAAGCAGTGTGAGATGCAAAGCTGTGTTTCATGTCAGGTACAATCAGGCGACAAGTGTATTTGTGAATGCGAAATGTGTGGACCCCGACAATGGGAGAGCTGTGAATTCTAATAACTGAGGAAAATAAAGCATGGAAAAAGGCCTTTGAACTTATCTTTTGTTTGCAATTAACCCTGGTTGATTTAAGAGCACTGGAATTAAGGTGTTAAAGATGTTGCTTTTTGCTTGCATTTAATCAATAGAAAGCTCTGCAATAATAACCTTTTGAAGTGTGATTTTAGAATATTACTTTTATCCTTGAAACTATAGCTTTGGAGTATATATAAAGGAAATATGCTTATCTCACGCCTTATTGAAGCAGAGAAAAACAGCTTGAGAAAGGAAGATGAACATCACCTCAAGGAATTATGGTTTTGACCGAAGGGAAGCTAGACATCACTGTTACGAGATTTAGAGTCTCTGCAGTTCAAAGGTGGACACATCTGGGAAGCTGGACTCCACCAGATGGGATTCGTCTTTCTTCTTTCGGAAACTGGACCGTCACCATCTGAGAATACTCATTTGAGATACATCCTGAGAAATTAAAATCACAATAGTGTATAGAATTTTGATGTAGTAATTTGGAATAAAAATTGCTGATGAGTAAAAGGTTGGAAATAAAAATTGCTGAAAAAAACCTGATGAGAACCCCTATAAATACCTGTAACCCTCAATTATCGGTGTGCAGTTTGAGGGAAAACTTCCCCCACTGTACACAGAACTGTATTGCTCATACCTTACCATATTAAATAATAAATTGATTGCTGCTTGAATATTGGCCTAGTGAAGCTTCTTATTCATAACAGTGCTGAGCAACCACATCACAGACTTCCCTCTCCAGCTTATGTGAAAGGGGTTCAGGGGTGTTAAGAGTAACACCCCTGAGCATAGGGAAAGCCTGGGAACCCCCTGGCAAAGCCACCTGCTGTGTCCTGGTCCTTGGGCCCCACAGAGACAAGAACAGATGATTGACTGCTGGCCCCTGGGAGCCAGGTCAACACCACTCCCCCCTGCACCCCCTGCAGCACTGGCAGAGCCAGAGGAGGCCGCTCCACGACCCAGCAGATGCCATGAAGAGACAGGTTTAGTCATCTTGTCAATCTTAGTTTTGGCTTCTCGCCAGAAACGCTCGGGGTTCCTCAGACACACAGTCACCTGGCATGAGGAAAGCATCCACAATATCAAAGAGGAGGGGCCACGGCCCCCAGAACCCACCGGCCTCCCACCGGCCGTGTCGGCATTCACGCTAAAGGGAAATACCTCAGCGCCCTGTCATGCCACAGTCCTGGCAGGGGCGCCTTGGTGGGCACAGGTTCCAACATGGCCTGCAAACCCACTGCGGGCTGGAACAATGTGACCGTGGTCACAGTGGTTTTCAGGATGAGAGAGAGACGAGAATGTTGACTCCATGATCAGAAGGCTTGATTTATTATTTTATTATATATATACTACATTATAACTAAACTAAAAAGAAATAGAAAGCAAAAGGTTTCTCAGAAGGCTTAGCTAAGAATAGAATCAAAAAGAATGAATAACAAAGATCTGTGTCTTGGCAGAGAGCAAGACCCACCTCTGCCGTGAGTGGTCAGTACATCTAAACATCCACAGGAGACCAATCACGGATCCACCTGTTGCATTGCACAGCAGCAGAAAACCATTGTTTACACTTTGTTGCTGAAAGTTCTCAGCTTCAGCAGGAAAACATCCTAATGAAAGGATTTTAATGAAAAGATGTTTGCGACAGGACGAGACCGGCGCGGGGCCCTGCCCCCGACATGGAGGAGGGGAGGGGTGCCGAGAGAGGTGCAGCCTGTGGAGCCGCATCACTGCAGAGCGGCACAAGGGAGCCTGGCACAGCCAAATCCACCCGGGGGAACCATCGCCATCCCCCAAGTTGGACCCATCCCCCAGCACACTGTCCCAGGGTGGGGAGAGAGCTCCACATCACACAGAAACTCAAACTTCCCCTCGTCCATGTCCGAGACAGAAGGGCTCCACTGGGAACTCCAAGGGGTACAAGAACCAGACCCCCGCCAAAGATCCTCACACTTTTTCCACGGCACCAGCAGCAATCCCACCTCTACAGTGCAATCATCAAAGAGGGCCTCCATGCGGCAGACCCCCACGAGAGACCACTCCTCCTTGGAGAACACCTTCCCAGAGTCCAAAAAGAGCCCTCGGTCTAGGGCCCACAGAAACAATCTCTCAAAATCATCCCGGGAAATGAAAGCCTGTTTCCACTCCAAGACCCCCCCTCAGAGATCCAAAATGAGGGAATCCTCCTTGAAACCCACAGTGGTTTCCATTACCCCAAGAACAACAGGCAAATACCAAAGAGGGGGGACAATAAAACCTCACCGGCAATCCGGACTCTGTCTTAGCCTAGGCTGCAGTACACTTTGGCATTCACCAGATGTCACTAGAGGACAGGAAAGAACAGAAGTGCACACTGATGTTCTCAAGGTGAAGGAAAAAAGGGAAGTTTATATTCTGACTCCAACATTTATAGTTTTCCAAAAGTGACAGAGGATTGGAAGGTGACAGTGCCACCTCTCCAATGATACTGGTCAAACCAACAGCCCTTCAACTCTCTCCTCCTCCATAAAGGAATGCTAAACAATGAGTTATTTACAGAAAGTGTGTGAGAAAGTTCACTACAAGAATGTCAACATCAGAAGGCTTAGAAAATCTTAAAAAACCAGGATGACACAAGTCTGGCTAGGATTGGCCTCTGGTGATTGCCTCTCTGGTGACTGCCCCTCTGGTGACTGCCCCTGCACCACTGGGGCTCACTTGTTTCCTTCCTATGGAGACCATTGTGACACTGCGGAGCATTGTGGAACCAATGGGCCATGGTGGCAGTGCAGGCCCTTGTGGAACCTGTTACACTGTAGGCCCTTAAGGAACCAAGAGGAACACTGTGACCCTACAGGGTATCATGGATCCCAGGGGCCACGGTGACACTGTGGGACCTCATGGAATCAAGGACATCTTTGTGTCTCTGTTGGGCTGCATGGTCCGAAGGGGCCAGTGTGAAGCAGCAGGGCTTTGTAGAACCAAGAGGCCATTGCTGCATTTCAGGGCCTTGTGGAGCCAAAGGGCCATTGTGATCCTGCAGGGCACCATGGATCCATGGAGAGCATTGTGGCATTGCAAGACCCCGTGGAATCATTGAGACCATTGTGACCCTGCAGGGCCTTATGTAAGGAGGGGGCCATTGTGACACTATGGGAAGTTGTGGAACCAAGGGAATCATTGTTGCACTACTGGACCCCAATGGAACCAAGGGGCCATTGGACACAGCGAGGCTTCATGGAAACCAAAGTCCATTATGGCACTGTGGGGCCTTGTGCTTGTGGAACCATGGAGACCATTAGGATCCTTAAGGACTTGTGTAACCAAGGAGCTATTATGACACCTCAGGGTATCATGGAAGCAAGAGAATCCTTGCGGCACTGCAAGACCTCATAGAAGCAAGGAGCCATTGTGACACTGCAGGGCCCTGTGGAACCAAGGGAACATGAATAGGTGTGGCTGCCTTGGTCTCCCAGGGGTCACCTGACAGATCTGGCTGACTTCGGAATGTGGAAGGCCACTCCCATCTGCCCCGGAAACACTGAGGCTCTGTACTTTCTTTCTTATGGAAAAGAACTGTCCATCTTTTCCAGGCATCCATGGCCAAAATTAGTATTCCACCTCCAAATTTCTGTGTATCCAAGGATTGCTGCAAGATAAAAGCTGCCAGGACAGACAGGTCTGGCTGGTCTTTGACTCCTGTGGGGCAGAACTCACCTGTTTTCCAAACACTGGAAAGGGCTCTGTGCTTTTCTTTTTATGAAAAACCCCCCATCCCTCTTCTCCAGGCACAAATGTTTTAAATTAGGACTCCACATTCATCATTTCAAATATCCAAGGGTTACTCCAAGCAAACCTGCCAGGACAGACAGGTCAGTCTTGCCTTGGCCTCTGGTGATTGCTGTTCATCAGCTCCTGAAACATGAGGGCTCCGCGATTTCCTTCCTATGGAGACCAATGTGACATTTGGGGCCTTGTGAAATGAAGGGGCCATTGTGACACTGCAGAGCACCATGGATCCAAGGGAGCATTGTGACACTGTGGAACCCAGGATATCTTTGTGGCTCTGTTGGGCCACACGGTCCCAAGGGACCAGAGCAAAGCAGCAGTGTGGGAGTTAGCCCAGCTGTAATTCAGTCAGACAGATTTTACCTCGGAAGTACCGGGCTCGAGTTTCAAGCCCTGGGAATCATTTGTTTAACTTAAGGTGAGTTAGAGAGTTCCCCCATAAGCCTTTAGTGTTGTTATGCTAAGTTGTCCAAGTTCTCCTCCCCTACTGGTCACTTGTGTCCCCTATATGGTTATTGTTCTAGAGTGTTCTACCCTCAAGTGTATATATTGTTGCTTCACCTTTATCTCATGTCTTTGAATGCCACCCCTTGCACTGCGCATGACTTCTCCATGTTTATTGTTTTTCACCCTGTTACTAAAGTTGGTTTTGGGCAACTCCATTGATCCTGCTTGTAGGATCATCAGGGGCTAGGACGGTTGGGACGGACGGAGACCAGAGATTTCTGAAGCCAGGTCTTGGAAGTTGTGGTTTATTACAAAGGGTGTGGGTGCAGGGACCTTGTTTGGAGCTGCCAGCCACAGCTCAGAGCAGGCCCAAAAGAGGAGATCGAAAGAGACACCCAAAATGGATGCCCAAAAGAGGAGGGGACTTCCCATTATTATACCATAAATATTCTTCTGTGCTGTATATTCTAACTTTCACTAACCAATATAGTACAAGATAAAAATCTTATAGCATTTACATACAGCCTATAAAGGTCATTACATTACCATACTGTGATACATTTTAAACCCTAAAAACTTCTCTTTGGACTCCTTCTGCCAAGCTAGTAGGGTCTGCTCTGACCCTTGGACCTGTCTGCAAGCAGATGGTATTGTTTCATCAAAGGAAGATTACTTTCCGCTGGCCATACCATTGTTTTCCAGTTTTTCAGTAACTACGGCTTGGTGTCTCAAAGCTTGCTTTCATTTCAATCTCACTTATAGTTTCCATATTCTCAAAATCTTTTGCCAGGCAATCATATTTATAAGGCTTTCCTGTCTCATCTTCCCCAGCATCTGCTTCTTTTCATTTTCACCACCCTTGCCCTGAAGCTGGGGAACCAGAAAGGTTTGTCACAGCCACCCTCATTGCGACCTTTGCCGCCTGAAGAGGGACCATGACATTTAGTCTCGTCAGAGTGGTTGGCTGATGGATAGACCAGTGCTCCCCGGGATTTTGAATTGTGTCAGGCTGGCAGATTCATCACTGTTTTGAGGGATCTCGGCCAGGATCCCCAGGGACAATGACAGTTTCACCTGTGTAGGATTGCAGGTGGGTTTAGGGAAACGCAGGACAATTATTGCCTATTTTGCCACTGCATTTTTACAATATTCACCCATGTCCCGTTACTGATTTGGGGTGTTCCAGTGGCTGTTCCACCTAAGGTGGAGAAAGAGAAAAATGGGCAGCCGGATCTTCAAAGTAGAAAGGTGCATATATGGATGCTCTAAGTTAATTCTCACTGATCATGACTATATATCTTCAAAGAACAAATAAAAATCAACTGTGAAGTGGATCATTAAAAATTTTCCAGATGCCCCTGAGCCTGACTGTCCTCCCTCCATCTTGGCTCCTCCACTTCCTGCTACCACAACCTTCTCTTCCACCCTGAATGAACCTCCAGACTCCACCCCCAGCACTGCAGGTCATGCCCCCACTTTCAATCATTCCACCTTCAGCCTGGGCCATGCCTCCAGAATGCCAGCCCAGGGGTATGCCATCCTAAATCAAGACCCTTCCTCCCCAACACCTGACAAAATGGTGGTGCCCTTTGCCTCACCCTCCGGCAACAATATGACCCCATGGTCACAGATACTAAGCCCAACTGTCACACTATTTCTAATCCAAATGTTTCTCCTCCAAGTTATTCTTCCTCCCGAGAAGACAGTTTGGATTCCCCAGAGCCACCCCACCCGTCAACCCCAGAAGATCCCTAGGAAACGATCTGGAAAGAATCAGTTGAGGAAGGAGACTGGCAAATAGTCTCAAAACTCCTCGTTGCCCCGGTATGTTATGAAAGAAGGGGGCAGAATCCCAGGTATCAGCCATTGGTTAACGTGGAAGTCAAGGATCTGTGTAGGGCAGCTAAAGACCATAGGAAGGACTTACCTTGTTTTAATGGACTAATGAGGGCCATGTTTACAGCACATGTCTCAACCTCATATGATTTAAAATATATTATGACCATGTTGTTGTCACCTACAGAATACACCCTTTGGGAAGGGGGTTGGAAGTGTTTACTAAATCAATTAATAGCAGACTATGTTAATAATGAGGCAAGGGCGGAATTGACAAACAATCATCCAGCTGGAGAAGGACAACACAGCCTACCAGATGACCAAGCAGCAGGTGTCCTGAGAGAAGTATTGGATGATATCAAAGAGATGGCTTTGAAATCTTTTATCCAGGTATTAGATGGTAGCACCCCCAATTTGGACTACCCTGGGTGGCTGCAGCTAAAGCTTTAGGACAATTAGACCATCTTGGGTGCCTGTTAAGTAAGCAAAGCAATGCTAAATCCCGCACATTGAGTGGCCTGCTCTCAGACATAGAGACCATCAGACATGCCACCCTGCAGAACAGCAATAGAGTTTTTACTCTGGGCACATGGGCATGGCTGTGTAGACTCTGAGGGCATGTGTTGCATGAACCTCTCCATCCACAGCGAGTCAATCCACAAGAGCATTCAGGTACTGAAGGAAGGGTTGAAGAAGCTTCAAGTGGAAAACAAAGATTGGTTCAATAAACTCTTCCAATCCTGAGGACTAAAGTGTTGGATGATGTCTACCTAAAAGAAGACTGCTAATTCTCTTTGTTGTTGTGTTGGTAATTGTAAATTGTTTGTTTGGATGCTTTTAGAAAGTCCTAAAAAATTCCTTCAGTTCCATCTTTGTTGTACAAGAGAAAAGGGGGAAGATACCCAACACAGGATCCTCATGGACTCCTTGGACGAGAGAACTGGAGGCCAGGATGGCACAAAAACCTCTCAGAGACTCAGTATTGGAAGGAAAATCCATAAAAGTACCTAAAAGTATCCTTAAATCCATAAAGTACCATAAAAACCTTGAGTATCTCAAAGTGTTAATTAGCCCTACTGAGTGTCAGTGCAAAGCTCTCAAGGGACTTGTTAAAGCAGATAATTGGGGCCATGATTGCACAAACCTCTCACAGAGTCTCTATCAAAAGGGAAATAGAAGTACCTTAAAATAACTGAAGTACCTCTAAGTATTAATGCGTCCCACTGAGTGTTGTTACTGAGAAAGCCTCTCCAGGGACTAATTAAAGCAGATAATTGGAGGCCATGATTGCACAAACCTCTCAGAGACTCCAAGGCAAAAGCAAAACCCAAAGTCCTTTCAAAAACCTGCAGTCCCTACAGGGAGCATTCAGGTGCCCCCAGGGCCATTTCTGAGCAAGGCTCCCCAGGGACTCCTTCCAGCAGATCCTTGAGGCCACTGGGATGTGGGCTAGGGGGGCCTGCTGAGGGGAGGACAAGGGCCTGACAGTGCCCAGCCTGGCTGGGGCTGTGCCAGGAGGCCCCAGTGCTGAGGCACAAGGCGTCTCCTCACAGACCCTGCTGTGCCTCAGGGCACCAAGACTTGGCTTCTCTTTTTTCCCACCTGTCATCACTGCCTCCAGTTCTCTGCTCTGCCTGGGGCCTGGGGACACTTTCTCAATCGTGTCCCTCAGTGGGACCCATTAAAAGTCCAAGAAACTTTGGAGTTGGATTCTGCCTTGGAGTTCTGGAGAGGTTTCTTCAGCTCCCTCTCAGGGACTGATGTTCAGGGCCTGAGCACAAAGCCCCAGAGGCTCATTAAAATCCTTGTGCGGTGTCTGTGCTGCTGAGCTAGGTGGGCTCCTGGCACAGATGCAGCTCCTGGTAACCAAGAAGAGCTTCAAAAGCACATTTCTCTTGATGAGCAGCTCTTCTGCCAGCCCAGCAGGGCTGGGGCACTGCCTGCAGCCACCCCGGGCACAGCACAGAGGCACAGAGAGCTTCAATCAGTCAGGGCTGGGAAGGTGCTGAGAAGTGCCTGGGGCAGAATCACTGCCAGCCCTTGGCACAGGAACCTCTGGCTGCAGGACAATGCAGCTGCAGCTCCTGAAACCATCTCCTAAAGCTGGAACATCGTAATGCCTACAGACCCTGTGAGTACTTTCTCCGATTGTCTCTTGTGCAGAGCAGCCAGGGGTGCCCTGGGCTGTCCTGCAGAGCAGGGTCCTGCAGCCCAGGGTGCTGTGCTGGGGCAGGGACAGCTCTCAGCCATCCCTGGCAGCTGCTCCCAGCACTGGGGGACAAGATCTGGGTGGGAGGAGACAGCTGGTAAGGCTTGGAAATGTTCTCCTTGTGTGTGGAGGTTGCTGCATTGTTCAGGACTGCTCCCATCCTGGCATTTAACTGCAGAACATTTCCAATTAGATTATAAAGGGAGCACAGCAAGGCAGGGGCTGCATAAAAGGGAAAAATTTATTAATCTACTGCTTTGGGTTGCTGGGATGGAAAAATGCACGAAGATATTTATCTCTCGGTTCATGTTTAGAAAAAATAAATAATTTGATCTCAGCTCTGAATAAAGCAAGCAGTGACAGAAATCAGCACAGGACCCCTCACAGGCAGTGTCAATATCACTTCTCTAGCCTCCTCAGGGTTGCACTGATGTTACCATCAGAGCCTGCAGAGCCAGAGCTGCCCCTGGGCAGGGAGGGATCTGCAGGGCAGAGCTGAGACCCCAGGGCTGGGCTGGGCTCTGGCAGCACTGGCAGGGCCCAGCCCTGGGCACAGGGAAGCAGCTGCTGGCAGGGACAGCTCCAGGCAGCAGAGCCCTGAGCAGGCAGAGGGGGGAAGTTCCCCCAGGCTGTGCTGGAATATTTAAAGTCCTCTCCAAACCCAAGTATTCCATGGTTACTTTTCTTACAGATCCCCATGCCAAGACACAGAAAATGTCCAACAGCAGCTCCATCAGCCACTTCCTCCTGCTGGCATTGGCAGACACACGGCACCTGCAGCTCCTGTACTTCTGCCTCTTGCTGGGCATCTTGCTGGCTGCCCTCCTGGGCAACGACCTCATCATCAGTGCCGTAGCCTGCGGCCACCACCTGCACACGCCCATGTTCTTCTTCCTGCTCAATCTGGCCCTCACTGACCTGGGCTCCATCTGCACCACTGTCCCCAAAGCCATGCACAATTCCCTCTGGGACACCAGGGACATCTCCTACACAGGATGTGCTGCTCAGATCTTTTTCTTTATGTTCTTCATTGGATGAGAGCTTTCCCTTCTCACCATCATGTACTACGACCGCTACGTGTCCATCTGCAAACCCCTGCACTACGGGACCCTCCTGGGCAGCAGAGCTTGTGCCCACATGGCAGCAGCTGCCTGGCCCAGTGCCTTTCTCTATTCACTGCTGCACACAGCCAATACATTTTCCCTGCCCCTGTGCCATGGCAATGCCCTGGGCCAGTTCTTCTGTGAAATCCCACAGATCCTCAAACTCTCCTGCTCCAAATCCTACCTCAGGGAATTTTGGCTCATTGTGTTTTCCATTTCTTTACTATTTGGTTGTTTTGTGTTCATTGTTGCTACCTATGTGCAGATCTTCAGGGCCGTGCTGAGGATCCCCTCTGAGCAGGGACGGCACAAAGCCTTTTCCACCTGCCTCCCTCACCTGGCTGTGGTCTCCCTGTTTCTCAGCACTGGGGTTTTTGCCTACCTGAAGCCCCCCTCCATGTCCTCCCCATCCCTGGATCTGGCCCTGTCAGTTCTGTACTCGGTGGTGCCTCCACTCCTGAACCCCCTCATCTACAGCCTGAGGAACCAGGAGCTCAAGGCTGCTGTGAGGAGACTGCTGACTGGATGGTTTTGGAAATATTAAAGTGGTGGCCTATTTCTGTCAATCATTTGTAATAAAAGTAATTTTTTATACTTTTTGTTCATTTGGTTATGGGGTTTTTTTATTTTATTTAATTTTTTAATCTTGTCCACAAAGAAAGGTCACTTTTTATGCCATTTCCCATTTTGTTTCTCTCTACCATCCCTATGGTCACAGACTGTGTCAAGGAGGGACTATACCCTTGCTTCCTTTAAACGAACTAAAGGATGTCCCAGCAAAGTTTTCTGCAGAGATGGCCTTTTCTTGCCTTCTCTGGAGCTGCAGCAGCAATGTCTGTGTGCAGAGCTGGGGGCAGATCAGTGCTGGCACAGCAGCTGTGCCCAGCAGCAGAAGCAGCACTTGGTGTTGCCAGTGCTGCTGCCAGTGGCCCTGCCCCGCTGCCCTGCTGGCCCTGGTGTTGCTGCAGGGCCTGAGTGCTCTGGGGGCTGGGCACAGCCCTGGGGGTGGCAGTGCCAGGGCTGCAGCAGGGACAGGCCATGGGCACTGCTGGGGCAGCGCTGACGCCTCAGGCCAGGCCCTGGGGGCTCAAGGCTCCTTGCCCAGGCTCTCTCAAGAACACACCCAGGCCAATGCTCAGCACAGAAAACCCTCGTGAGCAGCCCCAGGCTGGGCGTGGGCAGGCTGGGGGCAAACAGCATGGCTGGGGCTCTGCAAGGGCCCTGGGGCAGATGGGAAGGAGCAGCAGAGCAGGGGCTGATCCATCTCCAGTGTGCTGCACAGCCCAGGGCAGCGTCCCAGAGCGTCCTCATGGAGCTGCCAATAAGGTCTCCCCCCTCTGCAGCCCTGGCCTCTCCCCCAGCTCACACAGGTGCCCCATCCTTGCAGGCACAGACACAGCAGCACTGGCTCAGGAGCCCCTGTTTGCATTGCACACAGCAGGGGGAGCACCCCCATGCTGTTGGTGTGAGGACATGAACCTGAGGGAGCACAAATGCCATCAGCCCCTGGGGCCAGCAAGGGCTGGGGGACACCAGGGAAACCACTGAGCTTTGTCCTGGCCTCGGCAGTCAGCCAGAATGTTTGTTCCCATCAGCTGGGAGTTTCCTGTGCCACTGCAGACGCTGTTGCTCAGAGCCAGGGCTGCCTGGCAGCCACCCCCAAACTGCCCTGAGCATTTCCTTGGCTTCACCTTTACTTTCTTTACTCTTCCTACTACAAATCTCTTCCTATAACACAGCCTTGTTCCCTGCCCTGCAAACAGACCATCCCTGTTTGCCTTTCCCTCTCTGGCCCCACTCCTCATTGCAGTTCCTTACTTGGCACCATGGGAACGTCTTTTGGGCAGCAGGATCATCCTACAACTGCTGCAGGAATTGTCTGCAGGCTCCTGCAGTGCCTGGTGCTGCTCCCTTGCCATACGCACCCCAGGCCAGGGGGGCACATCTGGGCTTCTGTGTCTGGCTCTAGGGCTCCCTGTTCTGGGCAGTGAGGAGGAGCTGCAGAGGCTCTGCAGGACTGACAGGATGGGCTTTGGGGCTGTCAGAAGAAGCTGAGGGACCTGGGCTGCTGGAGCTTCTGAAGAGGAGGCCCAGGGCTCATCCTGCAACTGCTGCAAGGGTGGTTCCAGAGAATCCCAGAATCAGCAAGGCTGGAAAAGTCTTCGGAGATCATCAAGTCCAGCCTATGCCCTGACACCGCCTTGTCTGCCCTGGGCGCCTCTTCTCCAGGATAAACAACCCCAGCTGCTCCCTCAGCCACTCCTCAGAGGACTTGTGTTCCAGACTCCTCCCCAGCCTTGTTGTCCTTCTATGGACATGCTCCAGCCCCTCCATGCCCTTCCTAAATTGGGGGACCCAGAACTGGACACAGCACTTGAGGTGCTGCCCAGCCAGTGCCCAGCGCAGGTGAAGAATCACTGCCCTGCCCCTCCTGGCCACACCATTCCTGAGCTGGGCCAGGAGCCATTGGCCTACTTGGCCACCTGGGCACACTGCTGGCTCATGTCCAGCCTGCGTCCATCAGTCCCTGCAGGTCTCTTTCTGCCTGACTGCTGTCCAGTCACTCTGTCCACAGCGTGTAGCACTGCAGGGATTGTTGTGGCCAAAGTTCAGGACCTGACACTTGGATTTTTTAAACCTTACCTTGTTGGATTTTGGCCCTGGATCCAGCCTTTCCAGGCCCCTTTACAGAGCCCTCCTACCCTCCAGCTGATCCACACTCCCAGACATCTTGGTTTCACCACGGTTCCATTGGGCCCCAGAGTGTCCCAATTGTCTCCACAATACCATGAAGCCTCCTAGTGTCACAATGTCCCTTTGGTTCCATGGGACCCCTTGGTGTCACAAAGTCCCTTGGATCATTGAGCTCCACAGTGTCACAATTGCCCTTGGTCCCCCAAGGCCCTGCAGTGTCACAGTGGATCCTTGGTTCCACGAGGTCTGGCAGTGCAGCAATGCTCTCCTTGGTTCCACAGTGTCACAATGGCCTCTTGGTCCCAAGGGCCACCATGGTGTCAAGCATGTTTCTTTCATTCCAGGAGTCCCTGAGGAGCTGTACTGGCCCCTTGCTTCCATGGGGCCCTGCAGTGTCACAATGGCCCCATCATGACACCAGGTCCTGCTCTGTCACAATGCTCTGCATGGTTCCACAAGGCCCTGCAGGGTCACAGTGGCCTCTTGGTTCCATGAGGCCTCAGATTGCCACAATGAATTCCTTGGTGCTGCAGTGTCACAATGGAGCCCTGACGACACAAGATCCTGCTGTGTCACCAGGGATCCTTGGTTCCACGGGGCACCCCAGTGTCACAATTGTTCCCTCGATTCCCAGAGTCCTTGCAATGCTGCAATGTCTACTTGATTCCATTGTCCCCACGCTCTCCTAAGGGTCTCCTTGGTTCCGCAGTGGCACATTGGCCCCTTGGTTCCACAAGGCCATGCAGTGTCCCAGTGGCCTCTGTGGTTCCAGCAGGACCCAGACTGTCTGTCACCATGGACTCCTTGCTTCCATTCAGCCCCACAGTGTCACAGTGGCCCCTTGGCTCTGTGCTGCCATGTCACACGCAGTGTCACCATTGTCCCCTTAGTGCTACCAGGCCCCTTGCTGAGTGTCAGAATGGCCCCTTGCTTCCCCAGGGTCTTGCTTAGTGTCACAATCATCAGAGAATCAACCAGGCTGCAAAGGACCTTGGAGTGCATCAAGTCCAACCTGGAACCCAACATCATCTTGTCACCCAGACCATAGCACTGAGTGCCACATACAGTCTTTCCTTATACACTTCCAGGGATGGTATCTTACCTGTTCCTGATCCATAGGATTCTCAGGGCTTGGATGAGGGAAATTGTGGGTAAGTGGTGGGGACAAAGCATTACTGATCGTCAGCTTTAAAGCTCTTGATTTTAATATTTATTCAGACTGCATTAGGAGGTGCTGGGGTCAATATGAATTGGACATTGCTGAAATCACTCTATAAACAGGAAAAGAAAATTTAACAGGATAAATCAGTTCTGTCTTCATTGTTTTCAATACAGTATATTCAGTTTGAAAACACTTCAGAAATGTGTCTAATTAACCACGAAAGAATTGAAAACCTGGAGTATTCCCTGAGGCTTTTCTTGTTCAGCTGTTTTGAACAAATGTTTATGAGCCTTTTCCCGTGAATTCCTGAACTGAAGAGCTCAAGAAAGAAGAGGCCTCTGCAGGAGGAAAATTCATTGACAAACTCTAAGTGGCTGAGAAACAATCCCCATCAGAGCAGCAAAGAACAGAAATGGGCACAGCTTTGTAGCTGCCCCAGCTTTGGCATGGGCCCTGGCCCTGGAGCAGGAACAGCTCTTGAGGGCCCCAAGGCCGGGCCTCTTGTGCTGCCCTGGGCAGATGGGATGGCAGCAGGGGCTGCAGAGCTCTCAGTACCTCAGTCTGAGGGGAGCAGGGCAGCCAGGGAGCCCTCTTTGGCCTTGGCCAAGCACCTTCCCCCATGGCTGGGGCTGAGTCCTGTGGCAGCTGCAGCTGCTGCTGTGCCCTTGCCAGGGGCTGAGGCCGTGGGGCAGTGCCCAGAGCAGCCTGGCCTGAGCAGAGATGTGGGGCCAGAGCCGGCTGTGCTGGGCTGGGGAGAGGCCCTTGGTGCTGCCCAGAGCTCAGGGCAGCTGGCAGAGCTTGCAGGGAGCTGGGCTGGGCTCAGAGAGCCTGGCCCAGAAACCATCAGTGTCCATCTCAGCCTGGCTGAGCATGCAGGGGCAGGACTCAGGCCAGGCCTTGTGGGGCAGGGCCAGCGTCTGTGCAAGGCACTGCAAACAGGCAAGTGGCCCAGAGAGGAGGCTGCTCTGTGCCCTTGGAGGCATGGACAGAGCAGGGAGGGGGCCCAGGACATTTGCCAGCACAAACCTCTGTGCCCATGCATTGGCAGCCCTGGTTGCTCAGCCCAGCTTTGGCCTGGGCTGAGTTTGGCTGTGGCCCAGCTCCATACTCCTGTGGGGCTCAGGGCCTGTTCCCGGCCATGGCCAGCCCTGGCTGCCTCTCTGCTGGCCCAGAGGCTGGCAGAGCCTGGGGCAGGGCTGTCTGTGCCGCCCCACAGGTGCCACGGGCTCTGCAGGAGCTGGCAGAGGCTGCCCAGCAGGGAGGCCATGGGGCACAGAGCCCCAAGGCTGCTGTGGGCACCACGGCACAGGGGCCGTTCCCAGTTGCAATGCTCCTGGCCTGGGCTGGGCCTGCACAGGGGCTGGGCCGCCATGGCTGGGCCAGCACAGGGCCACAAAGGGGCCACGCAGCCGCTGCCAGGGCTGACAGCAAGGCCAGGCACACACAAGCAATTGCTGAGCATGGCCTGCACTGGCCAGGCCTGACTGTGCCAAAGGCAGAGCTCAGCTGCCCTTGGGGGCTGCAGCAACAGTCCAGAGCCCAAAGAGCCTCCATGGCTGTGCTGGAGACCAAGGCTGCAGGAGGGAAATACAGGGCTGCTGTGAGATGGGGAGGACATTGAATTCCAGCACACAGCTCTCTGATGATCCCGGCACCATGCTGGGCCCTGTTTCAGACTGGAGCAGAGCAGATGTTGATGGGACAGGAGCCCTGCAGGGCTTTCAGGGACCTGCAGCTTGCAAAGTGCTCTGCTCTCCTTCACGTGCTCTCTGAGAGATCTAATCCCAGCTGGGCACCTCAGGGCACAAGTGGCGCTGCCTGTTCATGGGCACACAGCTGATGTCTGCCTGGATAGGGGCACAGGTTTTTTAATACCTGTTAGTTTCCTAATATACAAGCAAATCTTTATTATCTGACTCACTTGAGTACTTTTAGGAGATGGCATATTTTTCCACAAGGAACAGGAATTTTCTGGATCTACTGGATTCTTGTACTGATTCCAGGAAAAAATATCAGTCTTCTTCTCTATGTTAGTCACCAACACTTAGTCTAATATTTCATGATCCTCTTCCTTCCAGTGTTTCCAGTTCTCGTGTTTAAATGGCCATGTCTAAGGACATCTCTTCACTCGACCAGCCTGATCTATGACCTTCCCATTGATCCCAGATTTCCCTCTTCAGATGCTCTCTGGTCATTCAAGCGCCTCTCAACTGAATGGCTTCATGCTTTGAACTTCAGGGAGTTGTCCAGACATTCTGATGTTCAAATTTATATCACATTAGACAACAACCTAATTGTCATTATATCTATCACAGAATTACATTTTCTTATGTCTCTGTCTAAAACTGTTCCAGAACAAAGATCCCCTGTGGATGGTTGACATGTCAAATGCTGCTGGGACATCACAAAGAGCTGAGGTAAAAGCTGTGATGGTTATTAAACTGTTCAAATGTTCAACTTGTGTTTGTTGGCAAGAAACCTTCCTGTGCCTCTGAGTGTCACCAGGCCCTGAGCCCAAAGGACACAAACCTGATAAGTTGCGTTTCCCACTGCAGGGGCACTTGGACCTTGGCTCTGCACAGGAGAGCTCTTCGTCCCCTTTCTCTCCTTTCCTCCCTCTGGGCATGGAGGGTTCTCCTGACATCAGCCTGTGACTCGTGTGTGCAAAGAGCAAATCGTGGCAGAGTTGGGGCAGGAAGGGTTTGAGGGGACCTTGGGATCTGTGCTGGGCACATAAAGTGTCTTCCATTGCTCTGAGATTGTCTGCTGTGGAAAGTGGATTTAATATCCAGCAGAGGACTGAGTTTTGCATTTGATGGAGCTGTGCCTTCCCTTGGCTTTGTTGGCTGACAAGAAATTAACATCCCTCTGTGTCTCGGGTAGCACCTTCTCCAAGGAAAGCAGGTGGGAGTTGGAGCCAAGGAGCTGAAAGCTGCAGGTGTAGCCTGGGCTGGAGGGAGCTCAGATTTGCACAAGGCTGCTCTGAGTGCCAGGGCTTGGATGAGGGAAATGGTGGGGTGGGGGCAGGGACAGAGTCACATTGATTGTCAGCCATGGAGGGTCTTGATTTTCATATCTATTCAGACTGCATGAAGAGGTACTTAGATTCAGTGTCATTTGGAGATTACACGTATCAATAAATTAACAGGGAGAAGAAACCTAAATTAGACCTAGGAAATCTTTTCTCACTGTCTCTTTAAATAGAATTTATTCACCTTGAATACACTACTGGAATTCGTTTAATTAACCACAAAAGATTTGAAAATTAAATCAAATTACCCCCAGAGGCTTGGCTTGTTCAGGTGTTCTGAATGTTAATGAGCCCTGGGACACTGAATTCCTGCACTCAAGAGCTGAAAGCTGAGCAAGCCTCTGGAGCAGGAAAATTCAGCATCAGCCTCCAAGTTGCTGAGGATGTCAGCAGCCCCCACTGAGGCCATCCCTGCCCAGAGACTGTGGGGGAATGGGCAGACAAGGAGAGCGTCCCTGGGGCTGGGGCAGCACAACTCAAGAGGCAGCAGTGGCTCCAGCTGGGAAATGGAGTGTGGAATGTGGCTGGGAAAGCCCTGCCTGGGCTGTGCCAAGCAGGACACACAAGCCCTGACTCCCATCCCCCAAAGCACTCTCTCAAGGAGACATTTAAAGGAATTACAATTGTTTGTGTATTCTGAGTTGGACTCACTGGAAAAATACCAACAAGAGATTCTCAAGAGCTGAAAACAATCTAACAGGCTTTACTGACAACTTCAGAAAATCAGAGAAACTTTCACAAATGGTTTATTATGACATTGTAGTGGTTTTGGTTTGTTAATTGAAGATTTTTCTAAACTTGAGATTTCTTAATTAGTGGATTGATGAGTGTTGTGGGTTTTAGGGTCAGTTAATTATTTATGTATTTTTTTGTTGTTGCGAGTTAGGATTACAGGAAAGGTAAAGTAGGCCTAAAATTTTCAAAGAGTCGAAAGAAAATTTTGTTAAAAAGAAATTTTAAAAGAATTATTAAAAGAAAAAAGATAGTAAGAATTAAAATAAACTCTTCCGAATATTTTTTTTCTTTACAACTTTGTCTTTTTTCTGACAATGGAAACAAAGTAAACTTAAAATTTCTAATTAGTTTGCTATCTCTAGAATAGTCTTTTTTTAGTTTACTTAGGGAGAGAAATTTTTCTTGTTAAGTTTATGAAGATTTTTTATAAGGGGAAAAATTAGTTTTTTTGTGGTTCTTAATTCTCTCATGCATAACAGCTGTCTGGGGAAATTTGTTATTATGAATCTATTTTTATAATTGCTTCAAGCCATTTTACAGCTTGATGATGGGCCCTGTAGACCTATTGTGTTTTGTTTTAAAGATGAGTTATTTAAAGGAAAATGTTTTTATAATTTACTTTTAAAATTATTTTTAACTCTGGAAATGAAATTACATTTATTTTAACATTTGTTTTTTTAATATAGAGTTTTTTGTTTGATATTGTTTTGACTATTTTAATTTTCTATCGTTTCATGTGTAATAAAGAAAAAGAGAAAAAGAGATTTTTCTTTATAGTTTAAAAGCAGATTTTACTTTTAGGTTTAAGGTATTTTTTTCTGCTTTATTTGGGATTTAATTTCTTCTTTACTGACTTTGATGGTTTTATCTTTTTTTTTTTTTTAATGTTTGTATTATGCTTCTTCCCTTACTTGAGTGAGGATTGAAGTATTGATAGGATTAACACCTGACCCGCCAGTAACTTGTGGTGGAAGTTGTGTTCGGATTAGTTTTATGGTTGGTTTTTTGGTTTTCATGTGTTTAATTTTAGTGGTAGGGTTATTTTGTATGGGTTGAAGGTTGTAGGAGTTTTTAATTTTAATTGTGTTATGGGGGGTGGGGGGGGACTTGACAGTAAGATTTTAATAGCTGTGGGTAGCTTTGTTCTGGTTGGGGTTTTGTGGCCTCTTCAGTTTTCCTGTTTGTTAGTTGTTGGGGTTTAGTTTGGTTTGAATGGGGCCGATGGGGTGGGGACAGCCTGGTGAGGGGAGAAGGGGCTCAGCCCATGGCAGGGCTGCTTGGTTTGGTTTGGTTTGGTTTGGTTTGGTTTGGTTTGGTTTGGTTTGGTTTGGTTTGGTTTGGTTTGGTTGAGATGCGGGCCAGGGCCAGGGCCCACTGCTTCTTTGTTGACTGAAAAAGAAAGAGGAGGTTCCTGGTTTTTTTTGTCTTTAACATATGTGTTTCACAGAGGCGTGTTCAGTATCTTAGTGGTTTAACAGCTTGTCAGTTACACAAAAACTTTTGTACTACTTTTAAAAATTCTTTTCACGTCAGACTATGACAGATATTCAGTCAACAAAAAACACTTCTCTAGGCATTGATTCGGCCCATTCAACTTCACAAACTCTATGCCCATTCAATTACTTGTTAATCAAAATTTGCAGGAGCACAGAAACAGAAGAAGAAGACACAGAAAGAGAGAAAAACATAAAAGATTTAGAGAAGCACACACAGAGCTACCAACTCCTGGATTTCAGTGGTGTTCAGATGGAAATTCCAAGAGGAGGTAGGGTCAAGATGTGTGCTTGCCTTGTGGCCAGTCTTCAATTCCCCTTGATCTTGCTAGGCCCTTCACCCAGGTGGGACTTGGGCTCATTTGGTCCCTCAGGAGCTGGGCTGGGTGCTGCAGAGGTGACTGTGGAGAATTGCCTGTGTTGTGCCAGGGACTGGCAGACACTGCTGGGCTGGGATAGAGGCTCTGGGGGGATTGGGGTTCCAGGGCAAGGCAGTGCTTGGGTTCCAGGGCAGGGCAAGGGTGGACCTGCCCCTTCCTCCCCTCCCACGCAGTGTTTCCAGCCAACAATCTCCTCCAGTCTGTCACAATGGAAAATGCTGGAGGTGAAATCCCAATTCTGGCCATGGGCACGTGGATGAGAAGGACAGTTCTATTCCATAGCCTTGAGCCCCAGTGTTTTGAAGGCAGGTGTGAGCCTCACTAGGTCAAGGCCAGCCAGACTTGTCATGAATGACATATTTTGTCTGGAAGCATTCTTTAAACATAGGGAATTTTAGATGTGGAAGCCCAGTCATGGCCATGAGTGCCTAGAGAAGCAGGACAGTTCTTTCCTATAGGAAGGAAAGCACACAGCCTTCCCCAGTGTTTTGAGGACCAATGAGAGGTGATCCTTGTGAAACCATTGCCAGCCAGACTTGTCCTGACCATATTCCTATGGGAACAATCTGGATATAAGGAAATTTGGAGGTGAAATCCCAGTTTTGGACACAGGTTCCTGGAGGAGGGGGAGAGTTCTTTTCCATCGCAAGAAAAGCATGGAATCCCAGTGTTACAGCAGCAGAAGAAAAGAGACCCTCAACATGCCAAGGTCAGCTGGACCAGTCAGGTGGCCCCTGGGAGGCTGAACCAGCCAGACCTGTTCTGTGTTCCCTTGGTTTTGTGGGGCCCCATAGAGCCAAAATGGATTAATGCAGCCCCACAGTGCCAAAATGGGGACTTGTTTCCATAGAGTCCCACAGTGTCACAATGGTCCCTTTGATTACAAGAAGTCCTGTAGTGTCAAAACGGACTCTTGGTTCAACGCGGTCCCACAGTGTCACAGCGGTCCCTGGGTTCCAGAAGGCTCTGCAGTGTCACAATGGTCCAAATGATTCCATGAGGCCTTGCAGTGTCACAATAGTCTCCATGGTTCCCCAGGCCTCACAGTGTCACATGACTCCTCTATTCCATGAGCCCTGCAATGTCACAATGAGCCTTTGGACCCTGGGGGTTTGCAGTGTCACAATGGTCTCCTTTGGCTCCACAGTCTCACAATGGACCATTGATGACATCAGGCCCTGCAATGTCACAATGGCCCTTTGGTTCCATGCAGGCCTGCAGTTTCACAAAGGTCTCTTGGTTTCACTAGGCCCCAGAGTATCACAATGATGCTTTTGGTTCTGTGCGGACCCCCAGGGTCACAATGGTCTCACTGGTTCCACAAGGCCTCACAGTATCACAATTCTGTGCTTATTCCATGGGGATTCATAGTGTCACAATGATCTCCACGATCCCATGAGTCTCCTCAGTGTAGCAATGGTCTCCTTGGTGCCATGGTGCCCCACAGTGTCACAATGGCCCCTTGGGTCCATAAGGCTGTAAAGTCACTTAATAGTGTCTCCATTGTTCCATGAGGCCTTGCAATGTCACAAGTGACCTTCGGCTCCATGGAGTCTTGCAGCGTCACAATGGCCCCTTGGTTCCATCACACCCCAAAGTGTCATAATGGTCTCCACAGTTCCATGAGGTCTCTTGGTGTCACAAATGGACCCTTGGTTTGCTGGGGCTTCACAGCGACAAAATGATCCCTACATTCCATAGAGCCCAACAGTGTCAGTACAGCCCCCTTTGTTCCATGAAGACCAGCAATGTCACAGAGGTCTCCACAATTCCGTGAGGCCCCACAGTATCACAATGGTCCCTTGGTCTCACAGGGCCCCGCAGTGTCACAATGGTCCCTTGGTCTCACAGGGCCCCACAGTGTCACACTGGTCCCTTGGTCTCACAGGGCCTCCCAGTGTCACAATGGTCCCTTGGTTCCATGGCCCTGTGCTACTGCATTCCCCCCTCCCCTTCTCAGGCTGCCCTGCCAGCTGAGAAATGCTCCTTGGGCCTTGGCCTTGGCTAACAGCCCCTGGGCTCAGCTCCTCTGCAGCTCATCACAAACACTGTCTGCTCCAGGCACTGCTGCTGCCCAACCAGCTCCTGCTTTCTGTAGGAGCAGCCTTGGGAACTGTTTTTGTTCCCTCAGTGGCACAACATCCCTCTTCTCACATTGCCAAAGAAAGCAGTTGATGCCAAGTGCAGCCAGGATGAACCATTGCTGGGACTGAAGCCCCTCTCTTGGGGCTCTACAAACACTGTCAGGACCAGAGTGACTCTTGCCGACGAACTTTGTGCTGCTGTCCCTTAATAATAAATCTAGTTTTTGCTGATCCCTTGCTGGGGATTTTTTCAGCACTCTCAAGGCCTTGTTCATAACAGGGTGGACGAGCCCTGGCCCAGGCCCTGGCCATGGGGGACACAGGGACGTTGCCAGGGGCTCCCTGTCCCCCTGTGCCAGCCCCAGGGCCCTGGCCCCCCGGCCCCGTGTCAGGCTCTGGGGTCAATCTTGTAATGAATATCCCTGTTCACTAAACCCCGATATGGGCAACCATGTGATTGAGAAATATATGGGCAACTATGTGTTTAAGAAATATATGGGCAACCATGTGATTAAGAAATACATAACCCAAAATAATCTATCAGCTATTGCCTCTGTAGACATTAACCACGCATTGCGCAAATATTAACCATGCGAAAAGCTAAGTTTTAGGAACTAAGAAGAGCCAGCCGAGAAATAGAAATCAGCCAAACACCACCACCATATAAGGAAGGCGAGAGTTTTGAGGTCAAGAGTACAGGCCTGAGGAAGACTTTGAGCCTTCATCCAGCGACCACCAGGGGGTAGAAAAAGACCCCCTAGCAACAATTGGAGCATGTGCCAAGGGAAGAACACGTATACGGAAATGGACTAGTATAAGAAGGGGACTTGTTAGATACTGGGTGCGGCTGTTGCTGGAGCGAAGACTCCCCAGTCGCCCAGCGCTGCTTTGCTTATTACCTTTGCTTGCTATAATTAATAAATTCCAATTGGACAACTTGACTCGTTGCGGAGTTAAATTTATAACAGATCTCATTGAACATCCTCTGGGGGAGGCTGTGGGGCCGGGGGCGGAGGGACCCGGGGGGACAGGTGACCCCGCTGTGCACGAGCAGTGTTGGACTGCTCTGGGGGAAGCTGTGAGGGGGCCTGGGGCAGAGTGACCTCCCCAGTGACCTCACAGAGCCCCTGTGATGTCACACAGCCCCTGTGGTGTCACACAGCATCCTGTGATGACACAGAAGATGCTGATGTCAAAAAATCACAATGTGATGTCACTGTCTGTTCTGTGATGTCACAGCCTGTTCTATGATTTTACACAGCTACCCAGTGATGTCACAACCCACTCTCTGACGTCACAGAGGCACCCTCCATAATGGTAGGATCTGCTCTATGGCCTCACACCCTACTCTATGATGTCACAGCCAACTTTGTCATGTCACAACCCTCTCATTGATGCCACAAAAGCCTCTCTGTGATGTCATTCTGCCACTCTGTAATGTCACAGCACATACTTTGACCTCAAAGCCCACTCTTTAATGTCACACAGTCATACCTTGATCTCACACAACCCACTCTGTGCTGTCACACAGCCCCTTGCTGACATCCCAGCTGCTCTGTGCCTCTATGACACAGCCACAGAGGTGCTGCTGTGACACAGCCCCCTTGGGGCCATCCCACAGCCCCTGCCAGTGCTGAGCCCCTGTGAGCTCTGTCTGTGCCCTGCTGGTGTCCCTGAGGGGCCCTGGCAGTGCCCCAGCCCTGCTGGGCTGTGCACAGGAGCTGCTCCTGGCCAGAGCTGTCTCTCTGCAGGGCTGCCCTTGCCAGGAGCTGCCTCTGGGCCAGGAGCCAGCCCAGCTCAGTAGCACAGACACAGCACAGGGACTTTAATGACCCTCTGGGGCTTTGGTGCTCTTTGCATCAGACCCAGTCCCTCAGAGAGGGCTCAAAAATTTTTTCAAGAACTCAAAGTGAGATTGAAACACTGAAGATTCTTGTGCTTTAAAAAGATCCCTGTGAGGCACTAGACTGACAAAGTGTCCCCAGGTTCCAGTTAGAGCAGAACACTGGAAGCAGTGGTGACAGCTGGGCACAAACAAGGCAAAGGTGTCTCTGGTACTAAGCACACCTGGATGTGTTTCAGGAATGCAAAGGGGCCAAGGCCTGAGCCCCAGGCCCTGGCCAGGCAGATCCTGTCCCTCCCTCCTTGCTCAGGGCTCTTCCCAGGATGGGCACTGGCATGTGGGGATGTGCAATGCCAAGGGCAGCAGCATGGGGCGGCCCCTGCCAGGCTGCTGAGCAGGGACAAGGAGGCAATGAGGCCCCAGCCCTGCAAGGGTCACTTGTCCCCTCATGGCCTCAGGCCCAGGCCCAGCAGCCATGGCCAAAGTGCTGCCCAAGTTGGCTCTGGCAGGGCTGTCTTGCAGCTGCTGCCCATCCCTGTGCCCTATGCAGCCCAGGCTGTCCCACGGTGTCCCTGCCCTGCGCCTCTGTCCCTGCAGGCTGTCGGCATCCCCCGGCTGCCCCACCTGGCTGGGCCCTTCCTTTGCTGACAGCTCTGCCTCCTGCCTGCCTCTGCCTCGCCATGTAAAGCCTTGGCCTTGATATCAAAAGGATTAATTCAATTTTTACTGTGCCTGTGAACTTTTAGCACAGGAACAAGGCATGCAGGGGCTGCTTTCCCAGCAAGATGGTTGGAAGAGAAGACATCTGTCTCAAAAATATAGCGACAGAAAATCGAAGGACTGAATCTGGGAACCTAGGGTGGGTTTTATGGAAGTGAGTAAATTGTAATACACACTTACTGATGCTGGTAGAATAACATGTCCACATAACGTTAGAAGTTATCCCTCACTAGACCTCAGGCCTGAATAAATGATCCCCTCTTAAAAAGCAAATTAGTGTTAACGGGTCTTATTTTGATATTTTGGAAATTTGGTGATGGCGAGGTCTCACAGAACAAGGACTCAACTGTGACACTGAGCAAACTCATGGAACAAAGGGTCCATTATGACACAGCAGAACCCCATGGAACCAAAATCCATTTTGGCACATTGGTGCCACATGGAAGCAATGGTCCATTGTGATACTGCAGATCCAAGGAGACCATTATGACCCTGAGAAACCTCTTGGAACCAAGGGGCCATTGTGACACAGCATGGCCTGGTGGAACCATGGGTCCGTTGTTAAACTGCAGAACCTCACGGAACCAAGGTGAGCGTGTTCTACTGCGGAACCTCATGGAACAAAGCGTCCATGGTGACACTGCAGAACCAAGGAGACTGCTGCTGGCAGTGTGAGAGCTCATGGAACCACACATCCCTTGTGACACAGCAAGGCCTCATGGAGCCAAGGGTTCCTTCTTAAACTGTGTGGCCTCATGGAACTATGAGCCATTGTTACACAGCCTGGCCACATGGAACCAAGGGGCCACTGTGACACTGCGGATCCAAGGAGACCATTGGGACTGAGGAACCTCATGAAAGCAAGAATCCATTGTTCCACTGTGGGGCCCTGTGGAACCAAGGGGAGCATAGGGACATTGTGGGGCCTTATGAAATAATGGAGACTGTTCTGACACTTTGGGATCCACTGGAACCAAGGGGCCTGTAGAGCATGGCAGGGCCTGGTGGAATCAAGGGGACTGCAGGGAACACTGTGGGTGTCCATGGGATGAAGGGTCCATTCTGACACCGTGGGACCAGGGATACCATTGGGACACTCTTGGGCATCATGGAACCAAAGGTCTATTGTGACACAGCAGGGCCTCATGGAACCATGGAGGCCATTTTTACACTCAGAGGCCTTGTGGAACCAAAGGGCCATTGTGGCACTTCAGAGCCTTGTGAAGCCAAGAGGACTATAGTGACACTGTGGGGCTCCATGAAACCAATGGTCTGTGGTGACACTGCAAGGCCTTATGGGATCATGGAGACCATTCTGACACTACAAGGCCTCATGGAAGCAAGAAACCATTGTGACACTGTAGGGTCTTGGCAGGCCAAGGGGCAGTTGTCACACTGTGTGGCACCATGGAACCAAGGAGTTCATTGTGACACTCCAGGGCCCTATGGAAAGAAGGATTCATGGAACAGTGCAGGACCCCATGGAACCAAAGGTCCATTGGGACATTGTGGGGCCTCATGGAATCCTGGAAGCCATGATTACATTTGGAGGCCTTGTTGAATCAAGGGGCTCTCCAGGGCCTCATGGAACCAAGGAGACCCTTCTGACATTGTGAGGCCCCATGGAACCAAGGGTCCATTGTGATACTGCAGCACCAAGGAGATCCCTGTGACACTGCCAGCCCTCATGGAAGCCACAGACCATTGTGACACAGGGGACCTCATGGAACCAAAGGAGCATTGTGACACAGCAAAGCCTCATGGAACCAAGGGCACAATAGTGACACTGTGGGGCTCCAAGGGACCAAGGGGGGATTCTTTAAGTGCAGAATCAATGAGACCATTGTAACACTATGAGGCATCATGGAACCAAAGGCCATTTTTACACAGGAGGACGTCATGGAACCTTGGAGGCCATTTTCACACTTTGAGGCCTTGAGAAACCAAAGGGCCATTGTGGCACTTTGTGTCTCCATGGAACCAAGGAGTCTGTTGTGACTCTCTGAGGCCCTGTTGGGCCAAAGGGCAATTGTCACACTGTGTGGCACCATGGAACCAAGGGACCATTGTGACACTACAGGGCCCCATGGACCTAAGGATTCTTGGAACAATGTGGGACTCATGGAATCAAAGGTCCATTGTGACTTTGCGGGGCCACATGGAATTAAGGGAGGACAATTGTGATACTGTGGGGCTCCATGGGACTAAGGGGCCATTGTGATACAGCTGGGCCTCATGGAACCATGGGAGACCATTATGACACATGGGGCCTCATGGAAACAAAGGAGCATTGTGACACAGCAAGGCCTCAATGAACCAAGGGGAGACAGTAGTGACACTGTGGGGCTCTATGGGACAAAGGGGCCATTCTGACACCGGCTCAGGGAGTCATGGGTCCATAGTGACACAGCAAGGCCTTGTGAAACCAAGGACACCATTGTGACATCATGGAAACTCATGGAACCAAGGGTCCATTGTTAGAGTCCAGAACCAAGGAGACCATTGTGACAGTACAGAACCTCAAGGGACCAAGATTCCATTGTTATGCAGTAGAACCAAGGAACCACTGTGACACAGCAGGGCCACATTGGTCCGTGGAGATACTGCGGATCCAAGAAGACCATGGTGATGCAGTGGAACTTTGTGGAACCAAGGGGCCATTGTGGGGGAGGCCCGTGGAACCAAATATTCATGGTGACACAGCGGGGCTGCTTGTGACCAATTGTCCATTGTGACACTGCAGATCCAAGAGACCAGGGTGACATTGTGGCAGTTGATGGAACCAAGGGGCTGTTGTGACACACCAAGGCCTGGTAGAACCAAGGAGAGCATTGTGGCAGTGCAGAACCAAGGAGGCCATTTTGACAGTACAGAACCCAGTGGAACCAACGGTCCATTGTTATACAGAGGGGCCTCATGGAACCAAGGGGCCATTGTGAACTGCGGGGCATAATGCAGACAAGGATACCACTCATACTGAAATCCACTGGATAGAAACTTTTGAACACAGTTTGGAGTATTTGAAAGCAGGTATTCTTTATTACAGCATGGTGGTCACTTGGGCCATCCTTCCTCCATTGGAGTGCGCTGAGCATTGAATGAACAGTTTTTATCACACACACTGAATATGTATCCATTAGCTATCCCCACTTCCTTTGAGTTTATTTGACATAGTTGCACCCCTTATCACAAATCCTTTCATGGTTCTTTGGGTTTTGTCTTCAACATCCAGTGTCTTTTTGGGGTGGCTGTTCCTTGACCCCTCCTTTTGAGTAAGGGCAATATTATTGTTCTGCATAACTTCTGCTTTGTCAGTCTTGCAGAGCTGAGCTGGCATCCTGCTTGCATTTTGTGTGACTTCTGTTTGCCAGAGGTACATCTTCAATCAGTCTCTCCAAGGCTGTTCTGTTCTACTGTCCTTGACAAGAGTAAATGTTGTTCTGTTCTCCTGTCCTTGTCTCAGTGCTCACACCGCATGAGGTGTCTGCAACTCCCCCAACCTATGGGCCTGGGGTGGGCAAGTGTTCCTGGGGAACAGGGATGGGACAGCTGGGCTGGACGGACGCAAGGAATGTTCCATTACATGTCACACCATGATCAGCAATCAACTGAGAGAAGCAGGGGGACAAGGGAAATACGGGATTAATTTTTTTTTCAGACATTTTTCTTTCAAAACAGCACCAACACATGCAGAATCCTCTCCTGCCACAAGGTGGTTAAACATTTTCTGCTGATAGGAGATTTCCTGTGAATTTGCTTCTCTTCTGTTTATGGCTTTTCTTTTTGAGGTTGGTTTGTTTGTGGGGTTTTTGTGTTGTTGAAGGTGGGTCTTGCTTTGGTTTTTTGATTGGGTTTGTGATATTTTTGGTCAGGTTTGGGTTTTTCCCTATTGAACTGCCTTTTTTTCTGATGCACAAGTTTTTTCTGCCCTTTCTTGGGGCTTACTTGGCACCTGATGGCAAGATAAATTTACCCAACTCAGTCATCTTGCCCAATTACATTTTGCAGTCACCATTAGCTAGATGAGTTGAGTCACAGTCACACATCAGTTCAGTCCCTGCAATTTGGCAGCATCCACAAAGGAATTGAAAGTACATTTCATGGCATTGTAGAGACAATAGAAATATTCCACAGTAGTGGACAAGGGCTGGTCACTGAGGGATGTCAGCAGGGTGTGGCTGCAAAGAGGACTTTGTACCATGGATGACATTTGACCCTCATTGTTTAGCCAAATTCCCACCCAGCCCACATTCCACTCCTTCAGCCCAGGTCTCTCCAGTCTGGCTCTGAGGAGACCACAGCAGACCCTGTCCCAGGCCTGGCTGAATCTGGGCACACAACATCCCCTCCTTTTCCCTCCCACATGGGTTCTGCAGTCCCTGCCCTGTCCTGCCAGTGCCTGGGATGGCTGCAGGAGGATTTGCCACATCCCCTTCCCTGCTGAGCCTGACCAGGCTGTGACTCTCCCAGTCCCCCTCCCTGCCCTGTTTGCAGACTGGTTCCATGTCTGCCCTTCCCAAGTGCCCAGGACTCTCTGGGATGGCTCTGGCCTTTCCAAGGGGTTTGAGAGAGGTCCCACAGTGACACTGCCCAGCCTTCTCAACAGCCCTGACACCAAAGGCCTTTTCAACCTCCCTCAGCTCCAGGTCAGTGCCCAGAACACAGCACAGCCCTGTCAGGTCCTTGGGCTGGTTCAGAAGGGAGGCAGCTCTGATTTCTCCCCACAGACCCTCACTCTATCCAATGTCTCTCTGTGCAGTCCATGGCTGCCCTGAGCATTTTTTCCTGTAGCCTCCCTGCCTGGGATATTTCTCTCTGTGCAGTCCTCACCACAACCCCACAAAGAATTCAGGTGTTTGCCCAGAGGACGTTACTCTCAGAGTGAAGTGGCCTCAAGGCACTGTTTGTGCCACTGGAACTGTGCCAGCCCCGGGTGCTGCTGATGGTGTTTGTGCTCACTGGGGTTCCTCTCTCCCCACACACACGATGCACTGCAGAGATCTCCTCAGTACAGAGCAAACATGGCCTGCTGGCCTGGTCACTTGGTGTCCCTCCATGCAGGGACAAAACCTCCTGCAGGTGGGGAGAGGCCAGTGCTGGCAATGGTGGTTGCAGGGGCTGGTGTGGGACAATTGCCCTGGGCCACCTTCCCAGGCTGGCCCAGAACAAAGACACGGCCCAGGCCCTGCTCTGCTGCTGCCTCAGGTCCATGCCAGGAGCTCTGGCTGTGCCAGGACACTGCTGTGAGCCCCCCATGCACACTCCCCTCCTGCCCCAGGCACTGGGCTCTGCTGTGCCAGGGCATTTCTGGAGCACATTGCTGACAGCAGCTCTGGAGGGGAGCAAAGCCTCCCTGCCCTGCCCTCAGGAGATGCCCTTTGCTGCTGGACCTGCTGTGCTGGAGCCCAGCTGTGTCCCAGCAGTGCCCACGGCCTGGCCCAGCCTGTGGCCACAGCAGGGACAGTGACGCAGCAGGACAGTGACCAAGCTGCCAGAGCACTCCTGCCTTACAGCCACAGCAGGGCTGGCAAGTACAGGGTGCAGTTGGGCAGAGCAGATGTGGGAAGAGCCAGGGCCATTGTCCCTGGCTGTGCTGCTGTGCTGGGAGTCTCTACCCTCCACCCCTGCTCACAGGCACTGCCCCTGCAGGGAAAGAGAAGGGCTCAGGAAGAATTCCGGGCACACAGGTCAGGGCAAGCTTGTTTTTATTTAAATCTCAAGGGAAAAAGCCTCTTGCAAGTCTTCATATTTCAAAAGAAGGTAGATAGTAATGTAGAAACGCTAAGTGCAATACTGCAGTATTTTGTAAAAAACAGACCAACAATAGAAAAAAGTTACAAAATAAAAACAGAGACATAGGGGAAAAAAGGATGAGATTCTAAAGAGTTATATTCTGAAGGCTCTGCATCATAAAATGGTTCTGAAATGCTTCTGAAAATACAGTACAATCAATTTTCTCAGGGCCTCCTTGAGCTCCTGGTTCCTCAGGCTGTAGATGAGTGGGTTCAGGGCCGGAGGCACCACTGAGTACAGAAGTGACAGGGCTAGATCCAGAGATGGGGAGGAGATGGAGGGGGGCTTCAGGTAGGCAAAAATGCCAGTGCTGAGAAACAGGGAGACCACGGCCAGGTGAGGGAGGCAGGTGGAAAAGGCTTTGTGCCGTCCCTGCTCAGCGGGGATCCTCAGCACAGCCCTGAAGATCTGCACATAGGAGAAAACAATGAACACAAAACAAGCAAAGAATAGAAGAGCACTTAGCACAATAAGCCCAAGTTCCCTGAGGTAGGATTTGGAGCAGGAGAGTTTGAGGATCTGTGGGATTTCACAGAAGAACTGGCCCAGGGCATTGCCACGGCACAGGGGCAGGGAAAATGTATTGGCTGTGTGCAGCAGTGAATAGAGAAAGGCACTGGCCCAGGCAGCTGCTGCCATGTGGGCACAAGGTCTGCTGCCCAGGAGGGTCCCGTAGTGCAGGGGTTTGCAGATGGACACATAGCGGTCGTAGCACATGATGGTCAGGAGGGAAAGCTCTGCTGAGATGAAGAACACAAAGAAAAAGAGCTGAGCAGCACATCCAGTGTAGGAGATGTCCTTGGTGTCCCAGAGGGAATTGTGCATGGCTTTGGGGACAGTGGTGCAGATGGACCCCAGGTCGCTGAGGGCCAGGTTGAGCAGGAAGAAGAACATGGGCGTGTGCAGGTGGTGGCCGCAGGCTACGGCGCTGATGATGAGGCCGTTGCCCAGGAGGGCAGCCAGGGAGATGCCCAGCAAGAGGCAGAAGTGCAGGAGCTGCAGGTGCCGTGTGTCTGCCAATGCCAGCAGGAGGAAGTGCCTGATGGAGCTGCTGTTGGACATTCCTAACTCTGGGCATTGTGGTCTGTAGAAACAAGACATTGAGAAGCTGAGACCAAGCTCTTGGAATCAATCCTATAGGGTTATTTTAGGAATTCCCTCAAAACTACTTCTCTCCCTGTGGGGAAACTTCACTCAATATGTTTATTCTTGAGCTTGGGTTTATGCTCCTGATTTACTGATTCATCTTAAGCACTGCTCTCAGCCTGAACCCTGGGGAAGCCCACAGGGAAAACAGGGCTCCCTCTGCCACATTGCAGTCAGACCTGCTGGTCCCCACACAGGTGCACTTTGCCCATTCCACCTCCCTCTAGTTCAGGGTGATCCAACATAAATTAGCTTGAAAAATTAAGTCGAGTTTTTAAAGACTCCAGTTTAAAAGTCAATTTCTCTAAGCCCTTCTCTCTTTCCCTACACAGCTGGACAGGGAGGGATGCCAAGGGTTGGTCTGGCTCTCTGCTGCCTCGAGTTGTGCCTATTGGGAGTTGTTTCTCTCTATCCAAGCCTTGTCCCTGCCAGTGCTGCCAGAGCCCAGCCCAGCCCTGGGGGCTCAGCTCTGCCCTGCAGACCCTTCCCAGCACAGGGCACTGCCCTGGGGCATCTCCCTGGCAGCAGGGCCTTAAGGGCAGGGCAGACAGAGATGCTGCAAGCCAAGGAGCTGCTGCTGCTGTCTGTAGGGAGAGGAGGCTGAGGAGGCACTTTCTGAGGGAGATCTGAGGCCCATCTGGTGATGCCCAGGGTTACAGTGCAGGAGTCTCAGTGACACAGCCAAAGCTGACAGCTCCTTTCCCTTCCCTTTAGGAGAAAGCTGAGAGCAGCCCTGGCCATGCAGCACCATCTCCACAGCAGGAGGAATCTGCCCTGATGGGGGTGGCTCCTTCCACCTCCAACTTCTCCCCTGCAGTGTCCATGGGGAGCTGCCAGGCAGGCTGAGAGCTGCCCTTGGCAGGTGGCACATGCCCTGGGCTGGCCAAGAGCCCTGAGGGCTGCAGGAGCTGCTCTGCAGGACAGCCCTGGGCAGCCCTGGCTGCAGCCCCAGCTTCACCCCGTGCAGCCGTACCTGGCAGCAGGAGCCGTCCTGCCCTGTCCCTCTAAAGGTGCCCAGGGCAGCCCCGCCCTGCAGCACATCCTCCTCCTGTTCCGCCTGTGCCACAGAGAAACTGGGAGAGTCCTCCTGACACATCCCTCAGGCTGTGGGGTGTGCTGGCTTCAGGAGATCCCTCCAGGAGCACAGGGGACATTGCCCTGCACCCACACACTCACCATGCACAGGGCTGTGAAAATGTTTCCCCAGGTGAATACTCAGCTCAATGTCTTCCCAATCCTGATTGCCTTCAGCCTGTCTCTGCCTGGCTCCTGTCCCCTCAGTGCCTGCAGGCAGAGCCCTCAGCCCTGCTGGGCTGGGAGAGAAGCTGGCCCTGGGAAAAGCTGCTCCTTTAAAGCTCAGCAGCAGAGACACAGCACAAGGACCTTAATGAGCCTCTTGGGGATTTGGTCTTGTTTACATCAGACTCAGTCCCTGAGAGTCTGTTCAAAAAACTTCTCAAGAACTCAAACTTAAATTGAAAGCCTGAAGTTTCCTGAAGTTTTAATGATTCCCACTGAGGAACACGACTGAGAAAGTGTCCCCAGGTTCCAGTCAGTGCAGAACACTGGAGGCAGTGGTGACAGCTGGGGACAAACAAGGCAAAGGTGTCTCTGGTGCTGAGCAAAGCTGGATGTGTTTGAGGAATGCAAAGGGCCAAGGCCTGAGCCCCAGGCCCTGGCCAGGCAGATCCTGTCCCTCCCTCCTTGCTCAGGGCTCTTGCCGGGATGGGCACTGGCATGTGGGGATGTGCAATGGCAAGGGCAGGAGCATGGGGCGGCCCCTGCCAGGCTGCTGAGCAGGGACAAGGAGGCAATGAGGCCCCAGCCCTGCAAGGGTCACTTGTCTCCTGCTCCTGCAAGGGTCACTTGTCTCCTGCTCCTGCCCAGGCCCAGCAGCCATGGCCAAAGTGCTGCCCAGGTTGGCTCTGGCAGGGCTGTCTTGCAGCTGCTGCCCATCCCTGTGCCCTGTGCAGCCCAGGCTGTCCCACGGTGTCCCTGCCCTGCGCCTCTGTTCCTGCAGGCTGTCGGCATCCCCCGGCTGCCCCACCTGGCTGGGCCCTTCCTTTGCTGACAGCTCTGCCTCCTGCCTGCCTCTGCCTGCCCACACAAAGCCTGGGGCTGACCCAGACTCCTTCTGGGGGCTATGTTGCACCACAGCCCTGCCCTGCAAGGGAAATTCCTTTGTCCCTCTGTCCAGTCTTGATCTCCTCAGTGGCAATTTACATTAAGTTTTTCCATTTTTCTCCCTGTTTACTATTATATTAAAAGGATCCACCATCTCTGAAAGCTCCCTTCAATCCCTCTCAGGGCTCTCCTCTGCTGTCCTCAGTCCCCACCTCACTGAGCACAGAGCTCCTCTGTCCCTGTACAGTGCTCATGTGCTTGAGGCCAGGGTGCCTGGACAAGAAGGATGGTTCTTTTCTACAGGAAGGAAACCACAGAGCCCCAGAGTTTTGAAGGCCGATCAGAGGCAGCCTCAAGAAGGCCAAAGCCAGCCAGACCTGTTTGTCTTCAGAGCTTTTGTCCGGGAGCAATCCTTGGATAGACAGAGTTTGGGACGCCAAATCCTAGTTTTTCCATGAGCACCTGGACAAGAAGGACAGTTCTTTTCCATAGGAAGGAAGGTACAGAGCCCAAGTATTTCACAGGCAGGTGAGAGCTGGCCCTCAGGAAGCCAAGGGAACCTAGACAGTCCTGGCAGCTTTTGTCTGGGAGCTATCCTTGGATATAAGAATTTTGGAGGCAGATTCCCAATTTTGTCCAGAGACGCCTGCATCGAAAGATGTTTCTTTCAATGGAAAGAAAAGCACATCCCTCCAGTGTTTTGAAGGTAGATGAGAGGTGGCCCCCAAGATGCCAAGGCCATCCAGAGGAGTCTGTTCTAGCAGGTTTTATATAGAAAGAATCTTTGGATTTAATCAATTATAGAGATAAAATCCTAATTTTGGCCATGAACACCTGGAGGAAACGGAGAGTTCTTTCCCACAGGAAGGAAAACACGAGATTCCAGAGTTTTAGGGGCAGATGTGAAGCAACCTTCAACATGCAAGGTCAGCTGGATCAGTCAGGCCAAGCCAACCAGACCTCCTTGGGGCCCTGCAGCACCACAATTGTCCCTTGGTTCCATAAGCCCCCATAGTATCACAACAGATCTTTGTTTTCATGAGGCCCAGTGACACCACAAGAGGAGGTCTTGGTTTGGAAGATGTGGGAATAGGCTCTGAGCCCAGTGCCCATGGTGCTGGTCTCTTCTGCCCAAATTTTCTTGATGAATTTGCAAACCAGCTGTAGGAGAAGGGCAAGAAGCCAGGGATCTTGCAGAGAATGCTCCAAGCACGGTGCCAGCAGGCCCAGCCCAGGTGGGGATGGCTGCAGGTACCTGGGCTGTTCTGCGGAAGAGGCCACGGGCGGGTCCTGCTCTTGTGTGCGCTGCAGGGCTGCACCTGGCAAAGAGCGAGCGCAGCCAGAGCTGAGGGGCTGCGGGAGAGGCCGGAGAACACGGCCCAGCCCTGCGCTGCCCAGGCAGGGAGAGCCCTGGGATGCCCAAGTGAGTGGAGCATGGCCCCTGCAGGGTGTCTGCCCGGCCCCTCTTCCATCCCGTCCATGGGCATGGGATGGGATTGGGTGGGCTGGGATAAAATGGGGTGGGATGGAATGGTGCCAAGTTGGCTGCGGGCACCAACCCTGTGGCCCTGCTCTGCCACTCACCCTCCTGCGGCAGCTCAAACAGCACAGCCTCTTTGGTTTCATGTGCTGGGGCAGCTCTAGGGCCTTCTTCCTCCTCTTCCCCCCAGGCCACCTTGGGCACTTTCAGGGGTCTCTGCTCCATGATAATGACTGGTTTTGTGCGGGCACCTGCAGAAGAGAAGCCTCGGGAAGGCCATGGGTCACCAAGTCCTGTGGTCTGGCCTCGAAGTCAGCTGCAGGAAAAACGCCTTGGAAAGGCTCCGAGTCAGACAGGAATGAGTGCGCTGTGCGGGGGCTCCTCACGGCACGGCTCTGTCCCATTGTGCCCCGTTGTGCGTTCCCAGCACCGGGCAAGCTTCTATTTCCCACATGTCACAAAGGGCCCTTGGTCACCGGGTTCCGTTCCATGGAACAGAGACCGTGCTGCAGTGTGCCACCCAGGGCCCTTGCACACACTGCCTTCTGCCCTGGGGCCGCCCCCAGCCCAGCCAAAGTGGCCCAGCTTGGAAGGAATCCCTGGCCCCAGGTGTCTAAGACAGCCCAACAGGATCTTTAGGAAGGGCTCAGACTATCAGCAAATGCTGCCCGCCTCTGCGGGCTCAGTCCTATCCCCATATCCTTCCCTGAGAGCATTTGAATTTCTAAATTAGAATCATTTGAAGGGAGGGGATTTACGTTATCCATTTCAGAGAAGCCTTCTGCCTTCATTAGCAGACACCTCTCTCTTCAAACCAATACAATTGTTTATCATCTTGCAGATGCGCAGTTGCTGGGGAGCCCCGTTTTACACCAGGGACCTGGAGAACCATTCCCAGCAATTGGGAAAATCCTAGATGGTCCATCCACCCATAGATGAGGTCTCCAAATGTGCCCCAAAATGTGGTCCAGCTCTTAGAGGCCTAAAAGAGCAAGTCCAAGGGACTTGATGATATTTTTTGGCCCCGAAAGCCCTGCAGCTGATGGCACACTTCACAGTCAGCAGGGGACACAGCTAGGCCAAAGCCCAGACCTCTGCTGGGAGCCTTTCTCCTCAAATACCCTTCAAGCAGACCTCCATGCAAGTCACTTGGGAAAGTTTCTTCTAATGATACATTTCTAGCACATAACTACACAGGGTTATGTGAAAGATTCTAAAGCAACTGCTGTGGAGTCAAAGAGCCAGCACTAAGAGTCCTTGTCATCTCTTTGTAGCTAAATCCCACTTTGGGGGAATTGAGGGAGTTTGGAATGACCTAGAGAACAGACCTCTGAGTTTTTTAGATGATGCCATTGCTTTTTCTTCTCTTCTACATAGACAGGAAGGGTGAGTTTGGCTCACATCTCCACTGCATGGCTCACAAGGCCGTAAGACTTAGAAGAGTTTTGAAGGATTTCTTGGCCAAGAAGACACTGCCAACAAGGATATTTATGTTTTGCAGCCAGTCCTTCAATATTTCATCTTATGGACTCATGCTACAGTGTAAGCTTCTTTAGCCAATCCTGTTATGACACACAAACTTACAGCACTGCATCCTAAGCTTCTTGTTTACCATTGTAACTACTTTTATATTTTATAGATCTTCAGCCCTAAAACTCTAAACTTTCCTCCACTTCAACTTTCCTCCCCGTGTCTCTGCTATAATAAACTAGAAATGCACATTCTCGTTTCTAGCACCTAAGTTTGGAAGCCCTTTCCAAGGTCTCCAATCAAATCCTGTATTTAATTCTAAGCTTTGCTGACAAGACCAAAGGTCTGAGATTTCCCTGCATTTGGGTTCCCAACAACATCGATGGTGTTAGTTCCACAGTGCCCAGGGTCTGTCTTGCAAGTCAACTCTGGCAGGAACAAGGCGGCTGCCCGGGGGCTCCTTGTGGCCTCTGACAGCCAATTGCCCAGGGCTTGCCAGCGCCCCAGCCCCTCAGGGGCTGCCCCAGCCCCGCCAAGCTGCCCGGCAGCAGCGCCGCAGCCTCAGAGCAGCTCCAGAGCAGCCCCATCCAGAGGCACCTGGGAGCCCTCAGCAAGGCAGCCAGCAGCACACGGGCAGGAGGACACGGATGGCGCTTCCTGCCTGACACAGGGCTTGTGGCCATCTCCAGGCACCGCTCTGGCAGGGATCCCTGCAGCTCTGGCCCCTGCCCAGCCGCTCTGTCACCAGCACAAAGGCTTCAGCAGAACCACCACAGGCCAAGGGGCTCTGGTCATTTCCCCTGCAACACTGCACACCTGGGCAGCTTGCTCAGCACAAGCACCCTTTTCCTCCTTCAGGGCCTTGGGATCGCTCAGCTAGCTCTGTTGCTGTGCACAAGCTCCCTTTATATCCTTTCCTGCCCGTTGTCCTACAGACCCTGTGCAGCAAAGGAATGCTCCTGGCAGTCTTTGTATCATAACACATTCTAGAATTTATTTATTTACAGTAATCTATAATATATAATAATAGGTAGAATTATATATAAGCTATAATTTATTTATTTACAATAGAGATAAAAAATTGAAAAGAAGAAAAGGAAAACTTTAAAGAAATAGAAAATTCCCACTGGCTCAGGCGGCCCCAGCGGACAAAGCCTCTGGGATCAGCACTCTGCAAAGCTCCAGCTGAGCCCTGACAGACAAGGCCGTGTCCTCCATGCCCTGCGCAGCTGATCTTGCAGCCTTTGGATGGTGTAATATCGCCCATTCTGTACTGCTCAGAGGACATGCAGTGTTTCAAGTGCCAGCTGTCAAAGGTGTGAAATACAAAGCTGTGTTTCGTGTCAGGTACAAACAGGAAATGTGTGTATTTGTGATTGTGATATGTGTGGAGACGGACAATGAGACAGTTGCGAATTCTAATACCTGAGGAAAGTAAAGCGTGAAAGAAGGCCTTTGAACCTATGGTTTGTTTGCAATTAGCCTTGGTTGATTGAGGAGCATTTGAATTAAAGCGTTAAGAATGTTGCTCTTAGCTTGTAGTTAAGGCTTAAGGAGTTCTGCAATAATAACCTTTTGAAGTGTAATTTTAGAATATTGCTTGTATCCTTGAAACTATAGCTTTGGAATATATATAAAAGAAACCTGCTTATCTCACACCTTAACAAAAAAGAGAAAAGCAGCTTGAGAAAGGAAGATCAACTTGAGGATTTATATTTTCGACCAAGGGAAGCTGGACATCACTATTAGATTTATAGTCTCTGTAATCAAAAGGTGGACCCACATCTGGGGAGCTGGACTTCACCAGATGGGATCTATCTTTCTTCTTTCGGAAACTGGACTACCACCATCTGGGGATACCCCTTTTGAGAAACATCCTGAGAAAAACTAAATCACAATAGTGTATAGAATTGCAACAAAAAAATTGGGACTAGAAACTACTCATGAGTAAAAATTGGAATAGAAACTGCTGAGAAAGCTTATGAATACCCCTATAAATACCTGTAAGCCTCAACTATCGATGTGCAGTTCGAGCGAAAACTTGCCCCATTGTACCCAGTCCTGTATTGCTCATACTTTACCATATTAAATAATAAATCGATTGCTCTTGAATATTGGCCTAGTCAAGCTTCTCATGTATAACAGGCGCAGGGCAAGGACAAAGCAGGACAGCCTGGGCTGCACAGGGCACAGGGATGGGCAGCAGCTGCAAGACAGCCCTGCCAGAGCCAACTTGGGCAGCACTTTGGCCATGGCTGCTGGGCCTGGGCCTGAGGCAGGAGCAGGAGACAAGGGACCCTTGCAGGGCTGGGGCCTCATTGCCTCCTTGTCCCTGCTCAGCAGCCTGGCAGGGGCCGCCCCATGCTCCTGCCCTTGCCATTGCACATCCCCACATGCCAGTGCCCATCCCGGCAAGAGCCCTGAGCAAGGAGGGAGGGACAGGATCTGCCTGGCCAGGGGCTGGGGCTCAGGCCTTGGCCCCTTTGCATTCCTCAAACACATCCAGGTGTGCTCAGCACCGGAGACACCTTTGCCTTGTTTGTCCCCAGCTGTCACCACTGCCTCCAGTGTTCTGCACTGACTGGAACCTGGGGACACTTTCTCAGTCGTGTTCCTCAGTGGGAATCATTAAAACTTCAGGAAACTTCAGGCTTTCAATTTTAGTTTGAGTTCTTGAGAAGTTTTATGAAGACACTCTCAGGGACCGAGTCTGATGTAAACAACATCAAATCCCCAAGAGGCTCATTAAAGTCCTTGTGCTGTGTCTCTGCTGCTGAGCTTTAAAGGAGCAGCTCTTGCCAGGACCAGCTCCTCTCCCAGCCTAGCAGGGCTGAGGGCTCTGCCTGCAGGCACTGAGGGGACAGGAGCCAGGCAGAGACAGGCTGAAGGCAATCAGGATTGGGAAGACATTGAGCTGAGTATTCACCTGGGGAAACATTTTCACAGCCCTGTGCATGGTGAGTGTGTGGGTGCAGGGCAATATCCCCTGTGCTCCTGGAGGGATCTCCTGAAGCCAGCACACCCCACAGCCTGGGGGATGTGTCAGGAGGACTCTCCCAGTTTCTCTGGGTCAAAGGAGCAGGAGGAGGAGGATGTGCTGCAGAGCCGGGCTGCCCTGGGCACCGTCAGAGGGACAGGGCAGGATGGCTCCTGCTGCCAGGGATGGCTGCAGGGGCTGAAGCTGGGGCTGCAGCCAGGGCTGCCCAGGGCTGTCCTGCAGAGCAGCTCCTGCAGCCCTCAGGGCTCTTGGCCAGCCCAGGGCATGTGCCACCTGCCAAGGGCAGCTCTCAGCCTGCCTGGCAGCTCCCCATGGATGCTGCAAGGGAGAAGTTGGAGGTGGAAGGTGTCATCCCCATCAGGGCAGATTCCTCCTGCTGTGGAGATGGTGCTGCATGGCCAGGGCTGCTCTCAGCTTTCTCCTAAAGGGAAGGGAAAGGGGCTGTCAGCTTTGGCTGTGTCACTGAGACTCCTGCACTGTAACCCTGGGCATCACCAGATGGGCCTCAGATCTCCCTCAGAAAGTGCCTCCTCAGCCTCCTCTCCCTACAGACAGCAGCAGCAGCCCCTTGGCTTGCAGCATCTCTGTCTGGCCTGCCCTTAAGGCCCTGCTGCCAGGGAGATGCCCCTGGGCAGTGCCCTGTGCTGAGAGGGGTCTGCAGGGTAGAGCTGAGCCCCCAGGGCTGGGCTGGGCTCTGGCAGCACTGGCAGGGACAAGGCTTGGATATGTAGAAACTGCTCCCAGTAGGCACAACTTCAGGAAGCAGAGAGCCAGACCAACGCTTGGTATCCCTTCCATTGAGGTGGACAGGGAAAGAGAGAAGGATTTGGAGAAAATTATTTTTAAACTGGAGCATTCAGAAGTTCCACTTTTTTTGTTCAATCAAGTTATAAGTGCAATCAGCGTGAAATAGTGAGAGGTAAAATGAGCAAAGCGCCCCTGTGTGGGACGAGTGGGTCTGATTGTGCTGGGGCACAGGGAGCCCTGTTTTCCCTCTGGGCTCCCCGGTGCTTCAGCACAGAGCAATGCGGAAGACAAGGCAGCAGCACAAACTTGAGCTCAGAGATAAAAAGGTTCAGCAAATTCCCCAAAAAAGGAAGTATATTTGAGGGGATTGGTAATAAAAAAGGACAAGTATGAACAATTAATTCTTTCCCAGCTTATCAGCGTCTTCTTTCAACAGTCCACGATGCCAAAATGAACAAATGTCCAACAGCAGCTCCATCAGGCACTTCCTCCTGGCATTGGCAGACACACAGCAGCTGCAGCTCCTGCACTTCTGCCTCTTGCTGGGCATCTCCCTGGCTGCCCTCCTGGGCAACGGCCTCATCATCAGCGCCGTAGCCTGCGGCCACCACCTGCACATGCCCATGTTCTTCTTCCTGCTCAACCTGGCCCTCAGCGACCTGGGGTCCATCTGCACCACTGTCCCCAAAGCCATGCACAATTCCCTCTGGAACACCAGGGACATCTCCTACACTGGATGTGCTGCTCAGCTCTTTTTCTTTCTGTTCTTCATCTCAGCAGAATTTTCCCTCCTGACCATCATGTGCTATGACCGCTACGTGTCCATCTGCAAACCCCTGCACTACGGGACCCTCCTGGGCAGCAGAGCTTGTGCCCACATGGCAGCAGCTGCCTGGGCCAGTGCCTTCCTCAATGCTCTGCTGCACACAGCCAATACATTTTCCCTGCCCCTGTGCCATGGCAATGCCCTGGGCCAGTTCTTCTGTGAAATCCCGCAGATCCTCAAGCTCTCCTGCTCCAAATCCTACCTCAGAGAACTGGGGCTTATTGTAGTAAGTGCTTTTATGTTATTTGGTTTTTTTGTGTTCATTGTTTTCTCCTATGTGCAGATCTTCAGGGCTGTGCTGAGGATCCCCTCTGAGCAGGGACGGCACAAAGCCTTTTCCACCTGCCTCCCTCATCTGGCTGTGGTCTCTCTGTTCCTCAGCACTGATATATTTACACACTTGAAGCCCCCCTCCATTTCCTCCCCATCCCTGGATCTGGCCCTGTCAGTTCTGTACTCAGTGGTGCCTCCAGCCCTGAACCCCCTCATCTACAGCCTGAGGAACTAGGAGCTCAAGCATGGCATAAGAAAAATGATGACTGGATGCTTTTCAGAAGGAATAAAGTACCCCTTTTGTATTGCATAAGATTTAGAGTGTAACTCATTACAGGCTCAGTCTACCTTTTCAGGTATTGGTAGTGTGGTGGGTGGATAGTTTTGTTTTTCTTGTGATTATCTTGATCACAACATAATCTTATTATTCATCCCTTTTCTATTTAAGTGTTTTCCTCTTGAATTTGACTCAGAGATTTTTTAAAATTGGGAATTGTGCTTTGGTTTTTTAAACAAAATAAAGGACCCTGCTTCAAATGCTTTCTCTACTACCCTTTCCATTGAGACTGTGATGCTTTGCAGCACAGCAGCACAGACAGGGAGCACCAGCATGTGATCTTTTCAGAGCTCCTCTCAGCTCCTCCACACTCCCCTTTGGAGGCCTTGTTTTGCTCTGAGGTCTGAGAGCTCTGGAAGCAGGGACCGCAATGACAGCTTTTTTGAGAGAGCTGACCTCCATTCCAGCACTGCCATCAGCAAAGGGATCTCCTCAGCCCAGTGCCTGAGGGCTTCTGCCACAGTCTGTCTCAAGAACATGCCAAGGGATGGATTCTAAAGAGGCTCATAGTTCTCCCAGGTCTCAGTGGGATCAGATCAGGGTCCCAGTTTCACCTACAAGGGAATCAGGTCTGGGTCAGGTTTTCCTTGTGGGTGGCCAGTGCCCATCTGATGGTGAATGGTCTGTGCTGAACCTTCCTGGGGCTCTGCAGCTTGTGCCAGGGCCGATCGCTGGGGAAGGTTTTCTCTATCTCCTCCTTTTACTTCGCAGTGCCTCAGTTTTCTGGGGCATCTTCATGATTTTCAGTGTCACCAGTGCCCAGATCAGTTGTGTCTCCTGAGACATTCTGACAGAGCATTTTTTAAACACAGTCCTCCCCCCTGCTGAATCCTCTCATCTACAGTCTGTGGAGCAGAAAGGATGGGCTTAGAGAGGCACCGAGAAAAGTGCTCAGGGCAGCTCTGAGTGGGGGAATAACACACCGGAGTCACCCATAAAAACTGACCCTCATGACAGGGACAGCTGGACAGGGCTGTGTCCTGGGCACTCCACTGGAACAGCTTTTTGGTATCAGGGCTGTTGAGAAGGCTGGGCAGTGTCACTGTGGGACCTCTCTCAAACCCCTTGGAAAGGCCAGAGCCATCCCAGAGAGTCCTGGGCACTTGGGAAGGACAGACATGGAACCAGTCTGCAAACAGGGCAGGGAGGGGGACTGGGAGAGTCACAGCCTGGTCAGGCTCAGCAGGGAAGGGGATGTGGCAAATCCTCCTGCAGCCATCCCAGGCACTGGCAGGACAGGGCAGGGACTGCAGAACCCATGTGGGAGGGAAAAGGAGGGGATGTTGTGTGCCCAGATTCAGCCAGGCCTGGGACAGGGTCTGCTGTGGTCTCCTCAGAGCCAGACTGGAGAGAGCTGGGCTGAAAGAGTGGAACATGGGCTGGGTGGGAATTTGGCTGAACATTGAGGGTGAAATGTCATCTACGGTACAGAGTCCTCTTGGCAGCCACACGCTGGTGACATCCCTCAGTGACCAGCCCCTGACCACCACTGTGGAACATTTCTATTGTCTCTAAAATGGCATGAAATGTACTTTCAATTCCTTTGTGGATGCTGCCAAATTGCAGGGAGTCTGTGACTGAACTCATCTAGTTAATGGTGACTGCAAAATGTAATTGGGCAGGATGATTGAGTTGGGTAAATTTGTCTTGCCATCCGGTGGCAAGCAAGGTACAAGAAAGGGCAGAAAAAACTTATACAACAGAAGAAAGGCAGTTCAATAGGGAAAAACCCAAACCCAACCAAAAAATACAAACCCCAAACCCAGTCAAAAAAACCAAAGCACGACCCACCCACAACAACACAAAAACCACACAAACAAACTAACCACAAAAAGAAAAGGTCAAAAAAAGAAGAAAACCAAATTCACAAGAAGTCTCCTATCAGCAGAAAATATTTAACCACCTTGTGGCAGGAGAGGATCCTGTATGTGTAGGTGCTGTTTTGAAAGAAAAATATCTTAAATAAGAAATTAATCCCGTACCCTACTTGCCCCTCTGCTTCTCTCAGTTGATTGCTGATCATGGTGTGACATGGAATGGAACATCCCTTGGGTCAGTCCAGCTCAGCTGTCCCATCCCTGTTCCCCAGGAACACTTGCCCACCCCAGGCCCATAGGCTGGGGGAGTTGCAGACACCTCATGCGGTGTGAGCACTGAGACAAGGACAGGAGAACAGAACAACATTTACTCTTGTCAAGGACAGTAGAACAGAACAGCCTTGGAGAGACTGATTGAAGATGTACCTCTGGCAAACAGAAGTCACACAAAATGCAAGCAGGATGCCAGCTCAGCTCTGCAAGGCTGACAAAGCAGAAGTTATGCAAAATAATAATATTGCCATACTCAAAAGTGGTGGGTCAAGGAACAGCCACCTAAAAGGACACTGGATGTTGAAGAAAAAACCCAAAGATAAGGGGTGAAGCTATGTCAAATAAACTCAAAGGAAGTGGGGACAGTTAATGGATATATAATCAACGTGTGTGATAAAAACTCTGTTCATTTGATGCTCAGTGCACTCCAATGGAGGAAGGATGGCCCAAGTGACCACCATGCTATAATAAAGAATACCTGCTTTCAAATACTCAAAAGTGTTCAGAAGTTTCTGTCCAGTGGGTTTCAGTATGAGTGGTGTCCTTGACTCCATTATGCCCCACAGTTTCACAATGGCCCCTTGGTTCCATGAGGCCCTGCTGTAGAACAATGGACCCTTGGTTCCATTGGATTCTGTACTCTCAAAATGGCCTCCTTGGTTCTGCACTGCCACAATGTTCTCTGTGGAGAGTATTATTAATAATTGGTTAGCTGAGAAAGGCCACACTGATATAATGCCACCGGTTAAGCTGAAGGAGAAAAGTCAGCAGTCAGCAAGCTGAAAGGAAGAGTCAGCAGCGACCTTGCTGCAACATGAGGATAGGGAGTTGAGATTAGTCCTGAATATATCCTAAGAATATGTAGAAAGTATCAAAAGTAGAACCATAGGAATGTAGAAGTAGGCGTAGGTGCTGATATGTAAGCTGACCAATCCTGAGCTCAACTTTTGCAATATGTATGAAGCTCATTATTACCTGTATTTAACCCGCCGTACTGATCAATAAAATTGAGCCTGTGATGATCAAATTGATGTCCTGGTTTCCTTCCGTCGACAAATGGTGGAGAATGCGGGCATAACCGAATCTCTGCCCTTTTTCTCGGATTAAAAGAAAAAGGGATTACGCCACGGTCCGGAAGTTGGGTTTGGGTCCCAGCAGCCGGGACGGTGCCGGAATTTGAAGCACCCTTGAGGTTCACAATGGTGACTCAAGCCAATACATGTCCGCCGGAGCCTGGAGAGCTGCAACAGCACGCGCTGATTAATAGGTATGGATAGGCAAGCGGCATATGATTTATTTACCGCCTATTTAGAGCGGCGTGGGATAAAAGGGATAGATTTAAAAAAGGAGTTACCAGGGCTATTAGCCTATGGCCATGCTAAGGGTATCTTTTCTAACCCTCATACAGTTCATGAGTTATCAGAGTGGAGAAAGTTTGGGGAAATATTGTGGGATACAGTACTAGATGATGATAAGTCAGCAAAGAAATTCGGGAAGTTATGGCGGGTGGTGTATAACACGTTACTTCAGCAGGTCTCTGAGAGAAAGGCAGCAGAAAGGGCAACAGAAGCTCATAAGAGGAATATAGGGTATGGTCGTGAAGATGATCCCCTGGCACCCTCTGTAACTAAGGTACTTATGCCTAAGAGTCCCCAGCAAAGTGGTGTGGAGGATTTCTCTAAAGGCGCAGTGGAACCGTCTGCACCTTTCCTGTCAGAGGGGGAGAGCGAGTCGGATGGTGGGGGTAAGAGCAAACCAGCTTTGCCTCCGCCACCAGCTTCAGGCGGGTCGGATGGTGGGGGTGGGAGCAAGCCAGCTTTGCCTCCGCCGCCAGCCTTGCCTCCGCCGCTTCCCCTCAGTGAGCCGGCTCCGGTTACAGCTTCGGCGGGGGAAGGGCCCTTTCCTCCACCCGAGCCGGCTCCAGCGGGGGGGCGGATTGCCCCCCCGCAGGCTGGCTCCGCTTGAGTCGGCTCCGGTTGCACTGTCAGCTCCAGCGGGGCTTCCCCCGCTCAAGCCAGCCCCTGCTTCACTGCCCCCCCCACGCGAAAACTCGGTGTCTGCACCGAAGCGCCAGCAGCATGGCACCCTTAAAGGGCCAGATCCCATCCCAGGGGCACACCGTGATCCATGGGGGGAGATGGCTAAACAGAGGAGGGAAGCTTGGGCTGCTTTGGCGAAAGAAGTAATGCAAATGGGGGATGGTGAGGCGGTGGAAATAGCTTCTAGTCTTGCATGTCCAGTTACATACACACCACAGTATGATGCACAGGGGAACCTTACGCATAATATAGCAGAATATACTCCCTTAGATTGGAAGCTGTTAACTCAGCTACGTTCAACGGTTAGTCAGTTTGGAGTAAAAAGTGAACCTGTTAAGCAAATGTTAGATTATCTTTTTAATACTCAGGTTTTATGTCCTAATGATTTAAGAGGAATAGTTCGGTTGATATTCACTCAGCATCAGCAGTTATTGTTTAATGCACATGACCCATTACATGGAGTAATAGTAGAGGAGCTGATGGGCTTAGAGGCATTTTTGCGTACAGAGGCACAGATGATATCGCGAGAAGATAAACTTAGAGAGTCTATGTGGTTAGTGCATGCTGCAATAGATATGGTTAAAGAGCCAGGAGGGTTACCGGCTTATATGGGCATTAAACAAGGTAGGGAAGAATCATTTGGAAATTTTATCGATAGAACAGCTACAGCTATAGATCGGGCTGGTGTTGCAGGGCGCTATTGAAGCAGGTGTGCCTTGCAAAATAGCAATCCAGCAACCCAAAGAGTGTTAGCTACTTTAGGGGCAAACTGGACTATTGAGGAAGCATTAGAGTGAATGGCATTAATGCCAACAGCTTCACAGGCATTTATAGCAGAAGCCTTAAAGGAATTAGGATTAGGGTTGCAAAAGCATAGTCTACTCAAAATCAGGTGTTAGCTGCTCTTGCTTCTCTCCGAAATGGCTCACTGGCATTCACGCAAGGAGGCTCGAGACCATTCATCAAGTGTTACCGATGCGGCAATGACGGACAGACACAAGTTGCTGCCGTGACATCAGAGACACCAGCAGCTGCCGTGACATCGTTGCTATCTCCTATCTGCAACCCGCAACAACAGGGAGCCTCGGCTTGGACTTATCAGCAGCAGTAGACGTCACACTAATGACGAACCGGCCTGAGAGGATACCCACTGGAGTAAAGGGTCCTCTTATATTAAATGGACAAACATGTGGAGCATTATTGCTGGGACGTTCCTCTATAACTATGTTGGGATTATTTGTTTTGCCTGGTGTTATCGATGCGGACATTACAGGGGAAATACAAATTATGGCTTACACCCTTTATCCTCCGATTAAAATTACAAAAGGACAACGCATTGCTCAATTGGTACCACTGTCACAAATGACATCAGGAATACAATCATTTACTGGGCAAGCACGGGATGAAAAAGGTTTTGGCTCTACTGGTGTTACCCTTTTAACTGTGGATTTACAAAATAGACCAAAACAAAAGGTTGAAATTACCTATGGGCATCAAAGCATAACCCTTTATGGATTATTGGATACAGGAGCAGATACTAGCATCATTTCTCCAGAAGCATGGCCACAACATTGGCCTCTATTTCCCTCATCATACATGCTCACAGGAGTGGGAGGATTTACATTGGCAAGCAGGTCGCCGTCTTTGTCTGTGTGCATTGAGAATCAACAAATATCTGCTGTGTTTTCAATTGTTCAACTGCCTCCTACAGTTTCCTGCTTAATTGGAAGGGACATTTTAACACAATTGGGAGTGGTGTTAACTAATCAGCACCCTTTGGGGTAATTGCCATTGCTTGGACTTTCCCCATTCCACTCACCTGGAAAACGGATACACCGGTGATGGTTAAGCAATGGCCATTAAAAGGGGAGAGTCTTATGCATGCCCATGAATTGGTACAGGAACAATATACAAAAGGGCACCTACGACTGTCCACAAGCCCTTGGAATACACCTATTTTTGTAATCAAAAAGAAATCAGGGAAATATCGTTTGATACATGATTTGAGGGCTGTAAATGACCAAATGAAACCAAAGGGGGCCTTACAGCCTGGTCTTCCAAATCCAGCTATGATTCCAGAACACTGGCCACTTTTAATTATTGATCTAAAGGATTGTTTTTTCACTATTGGCCTGCATCCTGATGACATGAAGAGATTTGCTTTTACTTTACCAGCAATAAATCGTGGGGAACCAGATAAAATATTTGAATGGACATCTCTTCCGCAGGGCATGCGTAACTCCCCCACTTTATGTCAGCTTTATGTTGATGCTGCATTACAGCCACTATGTCGCAAATGGCCAGCAACTATAATATATCATTACATGGACGATATTTTGTTTGCACAGCAACAGCCATTCTCCTCTTTACAGATTAACACCATTATAAATACTCTTGCTGCATATGCACTTGTTATTGCTGCAGAGAAAATTCAGACTACAAAGCCCTGGAAATATTTGGGATGGACTTTGACGGATCAAATAGTGATACCACAAAAATTGGAATTACAATTGGACATTAAAACTCTACATGATGCACAGAAGTTGCTGGGAGACTTACAGTGGCTGAAGCCTATTGTGGGAATACCAAATCACTTATTAGAAGCCCTACGGCCTTTGTTAAAAGGTGTGGACCCTACTACTCCTGTACACCTGACAAAGGAGCATCATCTTGCCTTGCAGCAAATTAGTAACTGTGTACAGCAAGGGTATGTGTCTCGTCGACAACTCAACCACCCCATTGACCTTACTATTTGGAATAGCCCTTGCCACTTGCTTGGTGCTCTCTCTCAGTTGCAAAAGAAAACGGGGGAGATACGGGTGTTGGAATGGTTGTCACCACCGCCACAGCACAAGAAAACAATATCTTCAAAAACTGAACAATTGGCTGCATTAATCAAAAAGGGGCGTCTCAGAATTCTTGAAGTGGATGGTAGAGAACCTGCTACTATTAGATTGCCTATGGAAAAAGAAACCTTGGACTGGTACTTGATAAATTCAAAGAATTTACAAGAAGCATTATTGATGTCACCTGCTAAAGTAGAGACTAGTAAATTAGTGCCTAGAGTTTTGCAATGGATGACAGAATGGAACTGGATTACTCGACCTTTGAGAGAAGAAAACCCCATAGAAGGAGCTATTACAGTTTTTACAGATGCAGGAAAGAAATCAAGGCGTGCTGCTGTTACCTGGCAAGAAAAAGGACAATGGAAGCATCAACTCCTCACAGCAGACCCTGCAGATAGCTTACAAACTTTGGAATTGTTAGCAGTAGTATGGGCGGTTTCCAACTTACAGGAGCCTTTAAATGTGGTCACAGACTCTATGTATGTTGCAGGAGTAGTCAAACGAATAGAGGAAGCAGCAATTAAGGAAGTGAATAATAAACGATTGTATGAGTTACTGATACAGTTAAGGAAAGCTTTACGGGAAAGAGCAAACGGTACCCTTAAGCAGTATATTGAAAAACATCAAGATTTGGCAGATCCACAAGCATGTTTGGCTAAGGTTTTGTATGTGATTAATCATTTATGCATTTTTGGGGAAGATGATACCCCCCCTGCAATGAAACATCATCCGAGGTCAGGTCAGGAAAATACTAAGGAAACAGAGGTCTGGGTTAAGTATAAGAACCCGAGTACAGGATTATGGGAAAAACCTGCAAAAGTATTATATTGGGGTCGGGGGTATCTTTGTGTTTCCTCACCTACAGGGCCTTTGTGGGTGCCTGCTAAGTGGACTAAACCTGTTTTTGATGCAGCCTCTGGTGGATCGCCTTACGGAGGAGGACAGGGAGCGACTGGGGAAGAAACTGCTTCTAGTCCTACAACCACTACTGTTTCAATTGAAGGGGTACTCGGAAGCAGTGGACAGAGCACTGACACGTCACTATCGGACGGCCCAGGAGTTGATTCATTTCATTGACTCATTATCAACTTTTCACTTAACAGATCCAGCGAAACTACATTGCCTTGACTGTCACAATCCACATTGTGCTGCCTGGATAGCTCTACGTTGTGGGGGTTGTAAAAGAACTTTTTGGATAGAACAATCACTATTACGGGATTTGTGGTGTCATACTTGTGAACACGAGCATACGTGAGGAAAAAGCTGGCAAGATGAATTAAGGAGACAAACGGGGCAAAACGCATATATAGCTTTAAATCTTTATGAGTCTCCTGAACAGAAGGTTCTTGCTTATTATCGATGGGAAATACAATGTATTGTAAATAGAATTAAGGTTCAAAGTAAATCACGTATAGTTTCTATAAGGTGTAGGAAATTAGTGCCTTTAACACAGCATTCAGTTGTAGGACCCTTCCAAGGGGATCCTGATGTAGCATTAGATTGCTGCATTGATAAGTTGCAAAAATTAAGTTTGCAAGTGGCAGGACCAGTGAAATTAGGAGCAGCAAGATTGAAGACAGATAAGAAAAAGAAGGCAAAAAAGGGAACGGTCTCATTTGAATAGGGGTATCAGTGATTGCTAATTGATTTTCTATGATTAGAACACTTTTACAGTTGTGGGACCCTCAGGAGGATATAGTTGTTGAGGAGGATAACGAACAAGAACTACGATTACGAAATAAGATACACCTTGTGATAAAGAAAGACCTTGAGCTGTTAGCCTCATATAGTAAAAAGGCTGAAGAGGCTTTGCGATCACCACCATTGAATTGGTTGCTTTGGGTTGAAGAACCAGAATTTTATACTGGTCCTTACTTACATTCGCTTCCTTGTTATGTTTGCAAAAAGGATAAAGATAAATGCTATGCATGGGTAGCTTTGCATTGTGCAGATTGTAATCAGGTTTATTGGTATTCACAGAGGTCATTGGGATATTTATGGTGTACATCTTGTTTTGGAAAGTGGATTCGAAATCGTATCTGGGTTAGAGCTCTTGAACAAAGTACTGGCCTGCCAGGACGGACAGGATTACAGCTCTTTGAGAGTGCAGAACAAGTGATTATAGCATATCTTAGGTGGAAGTTACAGGAAAACCTTAGAATATTTGAAATTACTAAAGCCTCACACATCATAGCAGCTCGCTGTAAAGCCGATTTGCCTTCAAACTTACCTCATGCTATATCTGTGAGCAAGGATGCTGATTTAGAATTAGATCAGTATATTCAAAAATTGACTCAGCCTTACAATAGACAATTTAGCAAACCAGGGAAAAGACAGCGAAGAAAGGAAAAACAACGTAAGCAGAAGGAAGAAAAGGAGAAGCAAAGCAAGCAGAAAGAAAAATGAGGTTTGTTTTTGTTATACTGCTCAATGCTGTAGCAAGTGAAGCAGTAGGAGTAACACACTTTAGTCAACCAAGGGAAAATTTATGGGTGACACTTGCTAATCAAACTAACCAATCATCACTTTGTCTTAGTCTTGGAGGAGTCACTAACCCATTTCGAACATGCCTGGTGGGACTTCCAGTGTGGTCTCCTGGAGAATTTTGCAGTTTGATAAACAATCAAACCTTGTGTATGTCTAACATGTCAAACATCACATTGCCAGTGCAACAAGGGTATACTGCAGGTCAGAGTGATGGCTATCGTCAATGCTTACTAATCCAATCACTTAACACCTCTTTGCATTCTCCTCCTGAAGAATTGGATCTTTTTGGAAGTACAAATGCCAGCATATCTAACACTACAGCTGGTGGATGGTTTAGCTTCAAACTTTCGGGTGCTCAGAATTTAAACCAACCTAAAGAAACATGGGCCACCCTAGATTCATCCCTGAATGTGAGTGAATTCTCTCCACAGCATTACAGTCAATGTAACGGCACAAATATCACAGCACCAATGAAATTACCCACAGGAATATTTTTGATTTGTGGAGACAGGGCATGGAATGGTATACCAGCTAAACCACAGGGTGGACCCTGTATTTTGGGAAAATTGTCACTGTTTCATCCTAATGTGTCCTTGCTAATGCAGCTGAGTCAAAATTCAAACAGGAGAAAACGTAGCATACATGACTTAGACTGCAGCAAGATAGGAGATCCATGATTTTGGGGCACATTCAAACAGGTGGTGGTTTCAACTATCTTACCAGGAGGATCTGCCAATAAAGCCATGAATTTAGCAAAACAATTAGGATGCTGGGCAAGGGATGAGCTGAACAAGACATCACAAATTCTAGACATGTTAACTGCAGATGTGCAAAGTGTTAACCATGCTGTTTTGCAAAATAGAGCTGCTGTAGATTTTTTGCTCTTAGCACAAGGACATGGATGTGAAGAGTTCGAGGGAATGTGTTGCATGAATCTGTCTGATCATTCAGTGTCCATTCACACTAAGATAAAAGAACTACAACAAGGACTTCACAAACTTAAGGAAGAAGACGGTTTAGGAATTGACGAATGGCTTAAAGGCCTGGGACTCGGACCGTGGCTGAGGAACCTTGTGATCTATGCTATAGGACTGCTGGGTGTAATTTTACTGTTTTTGCTTATTTTGCCTTGTATTTTTAATTGTATTCAAAACATGGTCAGCCGTACAATAGCAAAAACATTGCAAACTAATCTCCTTGCGCAAGAAGAAAACGGGGGAAATGTGGAGAGTATTATTAATAATTGGTTAGCTGAGAAAGGCCACACTGATATAATGCCACTGGTTAAGCTGAAGGAGAAAAGTCAGCAGTCAGCAAGCTGAAAGGAAGAGTCAGCAGCGACCTTGCTGCAACATGAGGATAGGGAGTTGAGATTAGTCCTGAATATATCCTAAGAATATGTAGAAAGTATCAAAAGTAGAACCATAGGAATGTAGAAGTAGGCGTAGGTGCTGATATGTAAGCTGACCAATCCTGAGCTCAACTTTTGCAATATGTATGAAGCTCATTATTAACTGTATTTAACCCGCCGTACTGATCAATAAAATTGAGCCTGTGATGATCAAACTGATGTCCTGGTTCCCTTCCATCGACAGAAACTGTTTGTCCCAGCCCGGGGACACGGTGCCGGCAGGAGCGGAGCGGCCCCGCTCCCAGCCCGAGAGCCTGTGAGCTGAGCCACGCCAGGGAGAAAAGGCAGCGAGGGGCTCCAGCCCAGCTGCTTCACTGCCCTGCCCGCTCCATGGAGCTCTGCCACGGGAGAAAGCTGACGCCGGACGAGCCCCCGAGCATCCATCAACTGCTGGAACTGCTCCGTGACAGCTCCTGTTCTTCCGAGAGAGACCCCGGCGCCTTCTTGTAACGCGTGTCATGGGGGGATTCTGTTTGTTAATAAACTGTTGGGGGTTTTCCACTTTCATCTATCAGTAATAATTTCCTATTGCTGGAAAGGGGTTGTTGGAACACTTTAGAGGAGATGACCTATTGCAGAATATCCTGTTTGAAGTTGTCTGAAACTGTGAGACAGATGGTTTCACACAGGAGCATCCCCAAGGCTGCTGAGGGGAAGGCACAGAGGAAGACAAACCCAGTATTTCTGAGGGAAACTCCTTGACGCCAGACCAACCTGAGCTGTCAAACAGCAGACCTGATGTTTCGAGACATGGGCCACAGGGCAAACCTTTCGGTGTGTTTGGTCCAGGCTGGGTTATGCTCGAGGCAAAGGTGTGTCAGTGTGTTGGATAATACTCTTTTCTTGACCTAGAGATGGGGCAACTGAGAGGTGTTTTAAAAACTTTTATTCAACTTTCAGTCTTATGAGAAGGGTGAGACAATACAGATGTTACAATTCACGCCATCACAATCAGAAACCAACTATTTCCTAATTATAATACATTATAATTAGGTTTTTTGGTCTATCAGCCTTTTGCCATGCCACGTTGTGAATGCCTTAAAGCCAATTATTAAAACTGCCCCTCGTGGGTCCCACTATAATGCATCTTTCATAGCTCTGTTTTTCCAAAATCTTATTTGCAAGGCCATCTTTTGAAAGTCTTTTCCAGCTCCATTTCTCTCTCAACAATATCTGTCCTATTCCATGGCATTTTTAAGTTAGCATTTCTTGTCTCAAGATTTATATATAGATTCATACTCTGTGGGCATTCTACTAGGCCCTAAAAGCTTTCTACAAATCCATTTCCCACATCAGTGCACTTGTCTCCTTCTCTCCTCATTGTGCCTGGCAAGCACAGGAGCCCAGAGCTCCTGCAGAACCCATCACAGCACTCAGTGGGAGCAAACTTGTGTCCAGTCCTGACCTGGAGCTGCAGTGCCCAGCATTCCACCACACTGGAATGAGGAACTGTTCCGGCTCTTTCAGAAGGAGCTAAGGAGCTTTGGCCTTCAGATCAATTGTCTGCAGGCTCCTGCAGTGCCTGGTGCTGCTCCCTTGCCAGCGGCACCCCAGGCCAGGGGGGCACATCTGGGCTGCTGTGTCTGGCTCTGGGGCTCCCTGTTCTGGGCAGTGAGGAGGAGCTGCAGAGGCTCTGCAGGACTGACAGGATGGGCTTTGGGGCTGGTAGGAGAAGCTGAGGGACCTGGGCTGCTGGAGTTTCTGAAGAGGAGGCCCAGGGCTCCTCCTGCAACTGCTCCAACGGTGGTTCCAGAGAATCCCAGAATCAGCAAGGGTGGAACAGGCCATGGAGATCATCAAGTCCAAACTGTGCCCTGACACCACCTTGTCTCCCCTGAGCCTCCTCTTCTCCAGGATAAACAACCCCAGCTCCCTCAGCCACTGCTCACAGGACTTGGGTTCCAGACCCCTCCCCAGCCTTGTTGCTCTTCTCTGGACACGCTCCAGCCCCTCCATGTTCTTCCTAAATTGGGGCCCAGAACTACGAACAGCACTTGAGGTGTGGCCTCAGCAGTGCGGAGTACAGGGGAAGAATCACTGCCCTGCTCCTGCTGGCCACACCATTCCTGATCCAGGCCAGGAGCCATTGGCCTGCTTGGGCACCTGGGCACACTGCTGGCTCATGTCCAGCCTGCTGTCCATCAGTCCCTGCAGGTCCCTTTCTGCCTGGCTGCTGTCCAGCCGCTCTGTCCCAAGCCTGTAGCGCTGCAGGGGTTGTTGTGGCCAACATGCAGGACCCAGCACTTGGACTTGTTAAACCTCACCTTGTTGGATTTGGGCCCTGCATCCAGCCTGTCCAGGTCCCTCTGCAGAGCCTTCCTACCCTCCAGCACATCCACACTCACACTCAGCTTGGTGTCATCTGCAAATTTGCTGATGCTGGACTCAGTCCCCTCATGCAGATCATCAGTGCAGATATTGAAATCCACTCTGGCTAGCTCTGATCCCTCGGCCATCCTGTGGGTGCCCTGGGATGGCACTCAAGGTGATCTCTCCCACAACCTTGCCAGGCACCCAGAGTCAGGCTGACAGGCCTGGAGTTCCCCAGCTCCTCCTTCCAGCCCTTCTTGGGATGGGCTCACACTGGCACCTCCAGTGCTCTGGGACCTCCCTGCTGAGCCAGGACTGATGGTAAATGATGGAGAGCAGCTTGATGGAGCTCATCCACAGCTCCTCATCCCTGCTGGGATGGATCCCATCTGATCCCACACACCTGTGAGCATCTGAGTGGCTCATTAGGTCACCAACTGCTTCCTCCTGGATTACAGGGGCTGTTCTGGTCCCTGTGCCCATTTACCAGCTCAGGAGAACTCTTGTCCTGAGGACAGCCTCTCCTAATATTGAAAATTGAGAGAAACAAGATGTTAAGTAGCTCTGCCTTCTCCTTATCTTTAGTTACTATATTCCCCACTGCATCCAATAAAGAGTAGAGGTTCTCCTTATCCCGTGTTTTGCTATTAATTTAATTGTGGAAACATTGTCTATTTTTTTTTTTCACAGAAGGGGTCAGGTTAAACTTTAATTGAGCTTTCACCTCTTAACTTTTTTTCTGCACGACTTCACAACATCCTTAATATTTCCTAAGCTGCTTGACCTTCTGTCCAAAGTTGATGCACCTCTTGTTACCCTTGAATTCCCACAAAATCTCCACGCCCAGCCAGGCCAGTCATTTTCCTCACTAGCTCATCTTCTGCCACACTGGGACAGGCTGCTCCTTCCTCCTTACAATTACTTTCGTGAAATGTGTCCATTCTTCCTGGACCCCTTTATTTTTAAGGGATGTTTTCCTTAAAAAAAAATCAGTGCCTGATTCATTACTCCCCAAATCTGCATCCTAAATAGGCCAAAGTCTGCCCTTCCTAATTCCAGGGTAGAAGTTTTGTTTCTGCCCCTCCTTCTTTCACAGAACATTGAAAACTTGATTATTTCATGGTCACTGTGCCCCAGGCAGCCTCTGAGCCCCACATCTGCCACCAGCCCTTCTGTGTTTGTGAACAGCAGCAGACAGAGCTTTCCTTGGCAGTGGGAGTGTTACCAAAAATTCAGTAAAATAGAAAACTCCTTAACACCAATGCAGCATTAAAAAGCAGCATTATTTATTCAGGGGAATGCACAGGGGACAACTCCTCCCAAAGCCCTGCAGGCTGAGTAAAGGAAAGTTTCTGTTTATATTCTGTATATTGCATACATATTCATTAATTGTCCCAGACTAAATATACATCTGATAATCATTTTCCCCAAATCATTAATGTATTTCCCCTCCTCTGTTCTCCTGGAGGTCTCTCTGATGGTGCTTGGTGGTCGTGGACCCCGATGTTCCAGTGGGCCTGGCTGAGCTGGCAGGACACAGGCTGCTGAACTTCCAGTTCCCCTTCTCACACAATAAGCATTGTGTGGTTTCCACAGGCCTGGGGTTGTGGAGAAGAAGCTCCAGATGTCAGCTCAGCTGATGGACACAATTGATCATCTGGTAACATGAGGTCACAGAGTGGGCTGTGACATCACAGAGCAGACTGTGACATCCCAGAGGGGCTGTGTGACATTAGAGAATGGTCCGTGATATAACAGAGAAGGTTGCGAAATCACTGAGCAGAAGTCTGACATCACAGTCCAGACAATGACATCACAGACTCTGGTATGACATCAGAGAGCAGCTCTGTGACATCAGAGAGGGGTCTGTGACATCACAGAAAAGGCTGTGACATCACAGAGCAGGCTGTAACATCACAGAGGGGCTGTGTCACATCCCAGCAGGGCTGTGTCAGGTCACTGGGTTGGTCACTCTGCCCCAGCTCCCCCTCACAGTTTCTCCCAACAACTCCAATGCTGTCCATGCCCAGCAGGGTCCCCCAGGATCCCCCCGGCCCACCTGGAGCCACAGCTTCCACCAAAGGATGTTCCACAGGATCCACCCCAGAGCCTGACAGGAGACAAGGGGCCAGGGCTGTGTGACCAGGACATCAAGGACGGGGATTATCCAGGTCACTGTGGCCTGGGTTGGGTTCCCCATGGCAGGAAAGATGTCTGGCAGGTGGAGCAGGGTCTGGGAAGGGCCTCCAAGGTGGGTCTGGAGCCCTTGGGCTGTGAGCAGAGGCTGAGGGAGCTGGGCTGGTCCAGCCTGGAGCAGGGAAGGCTGAGGGGCTCCTCATCCCACCCTGGCAGTGCCAGTGAGGAGGGGATGGAGAACACAGAGCCAGGCTCTTCACAGGGGGCAAGGGGGAGACAAGAGCCAATTGGTGGAAGGGGAAAGAGGGGAGATCAGCCAGGGCATGAGGAGATGAAATGAGTCAGGCTGCTTTCAGAATTTCCTCAACACCAAGAGCAGCCAGACCTCCCTTCTCCATCCATCACTGACAGCTTTGCAAATCAGGAATTGTTGGAGCCGTTTTCCCCACACTCCAGAAGAAGTATCCTGATACAAGAACTTAATTGTGTTTATATCTATCACTAAACGCCGTTTGTCTGAAATTAATTTTAGTATGGAAATCACTTGTGGATATGGAACATCAGATGCTGCTGGGACATTGCACATACCTCAGGGAAGAGCGTGATTGTTATTAAATTGTTTCCTGTTCAACTGTGGTCTGTTGGCCATGAAGTGAAACTTTCTGTGCCTCTGAGTGTCATCAGTTCCTGACCCCCAAAGGACACAAACCTGATGGGTTGTGGTTCCCACTCCAATGGTGGCACTTACACCTCCCTCCATATTCAGAGCAGAGCTCCCTTGTCCCAAATTGTCCCTGGCAATGCAAGGATGAAGGAAACAGGACAGGCTGTGAGGATTGGGGCAGGGCACAGCCAGGGATTTGGAGCCTGGTTGTGAGCCCAGGGCAGGGCTTGTCCGCTGGCCTTGGTGAACCTCATCTAATTGTCCTGGGCCCATGGATGGCTCCAGCCTGTCCAGATCCCTCTGCAGAGCTTCCTGCCCTCCATCACAGCCACACTCCCACCCAGCTTGGGCTCACCTGGGAACTGACTGCGGGTGCCCTCGATGGCCTCATCCAGATCAGCAATAAAGAGATTTCTCTGACCTGGCCCCAATCCTGAGCCCTGGGGACATCCCTGGATGTGACTCCATTCCTCAGCTGCTCTGACTGCCAGGGGTTGGGTGAAGGAAATGGCGGGGTGGGGGTAGGAGCAAAGTGTGATTGAGAAGGGTCTTGATTTTCATATCTATTCAGACTGCATTTGAAGGGGTTAGGGGTCAATATCAACTGAACATTGCTGATACCAATCTATAAACAAGAAAAGAAAACTGGACAAAACCAGTTCTCTATGCTTAGTTTTCAATATACCATCTTCACTTTAAATACACCTCTGAAATCTGACTAATTAACCACAGAACAATTGAAAACTTCAAATTTTCCCACGGGGTTTTCGTGTTTAAATGTTTTAAACAAATGTTTAATAGCCTTTTTCACTGAATTCTTCAACTGAGTAGCTCAAGAAAGAAGAGGCTACTGGAGGAGTAAAATTCATCAGCAACCTCCAAGTAGCTGAGGATCTATCCACATCAGAGCAGCAATGAACAGAAATGGTCACAGCTTTGGGGCTGCCCCAGCTCTGGGACGCGCCCTGGGCCTGGAGCAGGAGCAGCTTTTGAGGGCCCCAGGGCCGGGGCTCTTTTGCTGCCCTGGGCAGATGGGATGGCAGCAGGGGCTGCAGAGCTCTCAGCACCTCAGCCCGAGGGCGGTAGGGCAGCCAGGGAGCCTCCTTTGGCCTTGGCCAAGCACCTTCCCCCATGGCTGGGGCTGAGTCCTGTGGCAGCTGCAGCTGCTGCTGTGCCCTTGCCAGGGGCTGAGGCCATGGGGCAGTGCCCAGAGCAGCCTGGCCTGAGCAGAGCTGTGGGGCCAGAGCTGGCTGGGCTGGGCTGGACCTTGGTGCGGCCCAGAGCTCAGGGCAGCTGGCAGAGCTTGCAGGGAGCTGGGCTGGGCTCAGAGAGCCTGGCCCAGAAACCATCAGTGTCCATCTCAGCCTTGCTGAGCGTGCAGGGGCAGGACTCAGGCCAGGCCTTGTGGGCAGGGCCAGCACCTGTGCAAGGCATTGCAAACAGGCAAGTGGCCCAGAGAGGAGGCTGCTCTGTGCCCTTGGAGGCATGGACCGAGTAGGAAGGGGGCCCAGGACATTTGTCAGCACCAGCCTCTGTCCCCATGCATTGGCAGCCCTGGCTGCTGAGCCCAGCTTTGGCCTGGGCTGAGTTTGGCTGTGGCCCAGCTCCATCCTCCTGCTGGGCTCAGGGCCTGTTCCCAGCCATGGCGAGCCCTGGCTGGCCTCTCTGCTCTCTGCTGGCCCAGAGGCTGGTAGAGCCCGGGACAGGGCTGTCTGTGCAGCCCCACAGGTGTCATGGGCTCTGCAGGGGCTGGCAGAGGCAGGAGCCAGCAGGGAGGCCACGGGGCACAGAGCCCCAAGGCTGCTGTGGGCACCACGGCACAGGGGCCGTTCCCAGTTGCAATGCTCCTGGCCTGGGCTGGGCCTGCACAGGGGCTGGGCCACCATGGCTGTGCCAGCACAGGGCCACAAAGGGGCCATGCAGCCACTGCTGGGGCTGACAGCAAGGCCAGGCACACACAAGCAATTGCTGAGCAGGGCCTGCACTGGCCAGGCCTGACTGTGCCAAAGGCAGAGCTCAGCTGCCCTTGGGGGCTGCAGGAACTGTCCAGAGCCCAAAGAGCCTCCATGGCTGTGCTGGAGACCAAGGCTGCAGGAGGGAAATGCAGGGCCGCTGTGGGATGGGGAGGGCATTGAATTCCAGCACACACCTCAGCTCTCTGATGATCCCGGCACCAGGCTGGGCCCTGTTTCAGACTGGAGCAGAGCAGATGTTGATGGGACAGGGGCCCTGCAGGGCTGTCAGGGACCTGCAGCTCTCAAGGTGCTCTGCTCTCCCTCAGGTGCTCTCTGAGAAATCCAATCCCAGCTGGGCACCTCAGGGCACAAGTGGCACACAGCACAAGCGATGAACTGGGTGTTCATGGGCACATAACTGAAAACAGCCTGGATAGGGGCACAGCTTTTATTACCTGTTAGTTTCATAATATACAAGCAAATCTTTATTATCTGGGTCATTTGCGCACTGTTAAGAAATGGCACAGTTTTCCCATCAGGAACAGGAATTTCCTGGATGTGTACAGATGGCAGGAGGAAATCTTGATCTTGACTTCTATTGGTGTGACCAATATTTTGTTTATTATTTCCTCTCCATTTTCCTTCAGGTATTTTCACATCTTCTGTTGAAATGGCCATGTCTAAGGACATCTCTTCCTTTACAGCAGGTAGATCTATGTACTTCTACTGCTCTCTGATTTCCTCCTCTAGATGCTCTCTGGTCATTCAAGTGCCTCTCAACTGACGGCTTCATGCTTTGAGCTGGAAGAAATTGCCCAATATTTCTGAAGTTCAAATAAATATATAATTAATATAATCTTAATTGTGTTTTTATCTATCACAGAATGACCTTATGTCTTTGTCTAAAACTGTTCCTGTACAGAAATCCCTTGGGGATGGTGGACATGTCAGATGCCGCTGGGACATCACAGAGAGCTGATGAAAGAGCTGTGATGGTTGTTAAACTCTTCAAATATTCAACTTGTGTTTGTTGGCAAGAAACCTTTCTGTGCCTCTGAGTGTCACCAGTCCCTAAGCCCAAAGGACACAAACCTGATGAGTTGTGGTTCCCAATGCAGGGGCTGTACCTGGACCTTGGCTCTGCACAGGAGAGCTCTTCGTCCCCTTTCTCTCTTTTCCTCCCTCTGGGCATGGAGGGAGCTCCTGACTTCAGCCTGTGACTCGTGTGTGCAAAGAACAAATCTGGGCAGAATCGGGGCAGGCAGGGTTTGGGGGAACCTTGGGACCTGTGCTGGGCACAGAAGGTGTTTTCCAAGGTGAGACTGTCTGCTGTGGAAAATGGATTTAATATCCAGCAGAGGAATTTCTGTTGCATTGATGGAGCTATTACTTGCCTTGGCTTTGTTGGCTGACAAGAAATGAACATCCCTCTGTGTCTTGGGCAGCTCCTTCTCCAAGGAAAGTAGGTGGGAGTTGGAGCCAAGGAGCTGAAAGCTGCAGGTGCATCCTGGGCTGGAGGGAGCTCAGATTTGCACAAGGCTGCTCTGAGTGCCAGGGCTTGGATGGGAGAAATGATGGGGTGGGGGTAGGGACAGATCTGATTGATTGTCAGCCATGAAGGGTCTTGATTTTCATATCTATTCAAACTGAATGAGGAGCTACTTGGATTCAGTGTCAATAGGAGACTGCACAGACTGATTTATGAACAGGAGAAAGTCCCAAACAGGACCTAAAAAATGTTTTCTCTTGTCTTTTTAAATATAAGGCATTGACTTAGAACATACTACTGAAATCTATCAAATTAACCACAAATATTTGAACACTAAAAATAAAATCACCACTTAAATCAAACTCCAGAAGCATGACTTTTTAAGGTGTTCTGAATGTTAATGAGCCCTGGGACACTGAATTCCTGCACTCAAGAGCTGAAGGCTGAACAAGCCTCTGGAGCAGGAAAATTCAGCAGCAGCCTCCAAGTTGCTGAGGATGTCAGCAGCCCCCACTGAGGCCATCCCTGCCCAGAGACTGTGGGGGAATGGGCAGACAAGGAGAGCGTCCCTGGGGCTGGGGCAGCACAACTCAGAGGCACCAGCGGCTCCAGCTGGGAAATGGAGTGTGAAATGTGGCTGGGAAAGCCCAGCCTGGGCTGTGCCAAGAAGGACAGACAAGCTCTGCTCCCATCCACTATAAAACAAATCTCTCAATGAGATAATTAAAAGAAATTACAATTGTTTGTGTACTCTGAGATAGACTCTCTAGAGAAATACCACCAAGAGATTCTCAGGAGCTCAAAACAACAAATCAGCCTTTACTGGCAACTTTAGAAAATCAGACAAGCTTTGCCAAAAGATTTATTATGACACTGTAGTGGTTTTTCATTTATTAATTTAGGATTTTTCTAATCTTGAGATTTCTTAATTAATGTATTGATGAGTGTGGTGGGTTTTAGTGTCAGTTAATTATTTATGGATTTACTTTTATTACTTTTTAAAACTCTTCTATGTCAAACTATGGCAGATATTTGATCAACAAAAAACACTTCTCAAAAATATTGACTTGGCCCATTCAACTTCACAGTATAAGCCTGGTTAACTTAATGTTAATCAAAATTTGCAGGAGCACAGAAACAGAAGAAGAAGACATAGAAAGACCAAAAAGATACAGAGAACTACACAGAAAGCTTCCACCTCCTGGATTCCAGCACTGTTCAGATGGAAATTCCAAGAGGAGGTAGGGTCAAGATGTGTGCTTGCCTTGTGGTCAGCCTTCAATACCCCTTGGTCTTCCTGGGCCCTTCCCCCAGATGGGACTTGGGCTCATTTGGTCCCTCAGGAGCTGGGCGGGGGGCTGCAGAGGTGACTGTGGAGCATTGCCTGTGCTGTGCCAGGGACTGGCAGACACTGCTGGGCTGGGATAGAGGCTCTGGGGGGATTGGGGTTCCAGGCCAGGGCTGGGCTGGGGTTCCAGGGCAGGGCAAGGCTGGACCTGCCCCTTCCTCCCCCAAACATGAAATGTTTTGAGCCAACAATCTCCTCCATTCTGTCACAACAGGGAATGTTGGAGGTGAAATCCCAATTCTGGCCATGGGTACCTGGCCGAGAAGGACAGCTCTTTTCCATAGGAAGGAAAGCACAGAATCTTGCCAAGTGTTTTGGGAACAGATGAGAGGTGACCCTCATGAAACCACTGCCATCCAGACTTGTCCTGGCAATATTCCTATGGGAACAATCCCTGGATATAAGGAACTTTGGAGGTGAAACTCCAATTCTGGCCATACCTGGAGCAGAATGTCAGATCTTTTCCATAGGAAGGAAAGCACGGGGCACCACTGTTTCAATGGTGGATGAGACCCTCAACATGCCAAGGTCAGCCTGACCTCTTGGGAGGTCAAACCAGCCAGACCTGTACTGTATTCCTTTGTTTTTATGGGGCCCTGAAGTGTCACAATGGTGCCTTGGTTCTGTGGGGCTCCACACTGCCACAATGGCTCCTTGATTACAAGAAGACCTGAAATGTCACAATGGACCCCTTTGTTTGATGGGACCCCACAGTGTTACAGTGGCTCCCAAGTTTCACAATGGTCCCACTGTTTCCAAGAGGCCTTGCAGTGTCACAATGGTCTCCATGGTTCCCCAGGCCCCACAATGTCTCAGGACTCCTCTGTTCCATGAGCCCTGCAATGTCACAATGAACATTTAGACCCTGGAGGTTTGCAGTGTCACAATGGTCTCATTTTGGCTCCACAGTCTCACAATGGTCCATTGATGACAGGAGGCCCTGCAATGTCACAGTGCTCTCCATGATTCCATGAGGTCCCAGAGTATCACAATGGTCCCTTGGTGTCACAGGACCCCACAGTGTCACAAAGGTCCCTTGGTGTCCCAGGGCCCCACAGTGTCACAATGGTCCCTTGGTTCCATGGCCCTGTGCTGCTGCATTCCCCCCTCCCCTTCTCAGGCCGCCCTGCCAGCTGAGAAATGCTCCTTGGGCCTCGGCCTTGGCCAACAGCGCCTGGGCTCAGCTCCTCTGCAGCTCATCACAAACACTGTCTGCTCCAGGCACTGCTGCTGCGCAAACAGGTCCTGGTTTCTGTAGAAGAAGCCCTGGGAGCTGTTTCTGCTCCCTCAGTGGAACAACATCCCTGTTTTCACACTGCCGAAGAAAGCTGTTGATGCCAAGTGCAGCCAGGATGAACCATTGCTGGGACTGAAGCCCCTCTCTTGGGGCCCTAAAAACAGTGCTCCAAAAGGAGCCCTTGGAGCTCTCCTGGGCCAGCGACTCCCTCTGAGTGGGGCCTCTCCCAGCTGGGAACTCTCCCGTTTGCTGCACTCGGGGATCCCCAACAACGACAGAGCCTGGGCCGAGCCCCCCACTCCTCCAGGCTCAGCCCTTTGCCCTTTGATGAGGAGATGCCAAAGGATCCGCAGTGAGCAGTCCCTGCCCTCAGGGCAATTTCTCCCAGGTGCCTTGCACTGACTCTTTGTGTCTGTGTGCACACAGGAGTGCCTGTGCTGGAGAAATGTTGCAGAAATGCTGCTCTCTGAGGGGTTTGAGTGCCTTGGACAGCTGAGTCAGTCAGTCCTGTAAGTAAGGTTACATCATGACAAATAAGTTAAGTTAAATGGTATTAAGAGGTTTTTTTTTTTTGCAAAGTTTACAATGTTATAAGCTAAGTTTAATATTGTTTAATGCTATTCCACTATTAAATCCTTAAGTCATTGATTGTAAGTGAGGTTAAATACTGTTAAGCTCTGTTCTTTTCCTAAATTGTGAAGTTGAAGGTATCAGTTAAGGTTAAGGTATCAGTGAAGTCCTCTTAAGTTTGACCTCAGTCAAGCTTTTATTTCTTTATTCATTTTATCCTTGCCCTCACTGTCCTTGTGTCTCACACACACTGGGACAGTTCTCAGCTCATTTCTGGTTTAATTGCCTGGATTCTGTTTGGTTTTGTTGTTCCTTTGTTTCCTTGGTGTGCCTGAAGTGCCCGGTCAGGAACAGAGTCACTTTTGCCAAGGAACTTTGTGCTTCTGTCCCTTAATATTCAATCTGGTTTTTGCTGATCCCTTGCCAGGGATTTTTTCAGCACTCTCAAGGCCTCGTTTCTAACAGGGTGAAGGAGCCCTGGCCCAGGCTCTGGCCGTGGGGGACACGGGGATGGTGCCAGGGGGTCCCTGTCCCCATGTCCCACCCCCAGGGCCCTGGCTCCCTGTCCCCGTGTCAGGCTCTGGTGTTGATCTCGTGGAACATCCTCTGGGGGAGGCTGTGGGGCCAGGGGGACCCGGGGGGACCCAGGGGGACAGGGGACCCCGCTGTGCATGAGCAGGATTGGACTGCTCTGGGGCAACTGTCGGGGGGGCCGGGGCAGAGTGACCTCCCCGGTGACCTCACCCAGCACCCATGATGTCACACAGCTCCTGAGATGTCACACAGCCCCTGAGATGTCACACTGCCCCTGTGATGTCATACTGCCCCTGTGATGCCACACAGCATCCTTGTGAGGTCACACAGCCCCTGTGATGTCACAGGCTACCAGTGATGACACACAGCCTCCTATGATGTCACACAACCACTCTGTTATGTCACACAGATTCCATATGATGCCATTCAGCTGATATGTGATGTCACAGAGCAGATTTGTGATGTCACAGTTACCCTGTGATGTCACAGCCTTGTCTGTGATTTCACAGCCTTCTTTGCGACATCACACAGCTGCCCTATGATATCATACTCTATGTCACCACCCACGTTGCGATGTCACAGAACCACCTTCTAGGATGTCACAGCTGGCTCTGTGATGTCACTCCCCCCTCAGTGCTGTCACACAGCCCACTCTGTGCTGTCACACAGCCCCTTGCTGACATCCCAGCTGCTCTGTGCCTCTATGACACAGCCCCAGAGGTGCTGCTGTGACACAGCCCCCTCGGGGCCATCCCACAGCCCCTGCCAGTGCTGAGCCCCTGTGAGCTCTGTCTGTGCCCTGCTGGTGTCCCGGAGGGGCCCTGGCAGTGCCCAAGCCATGCTGCGCTCTGCACAGGAGCTGCTCCTGGCCAGAGCTGTCTCTCTGCAGCGCTGCCCTTGCCAGGAGCTGCCTCTGGGCCAGGAGCCCGGCCCAGCTCAGCAGCACAGACACAGCACAGGGACTTCAATGACCCTCTGGGGCTTTGGTTGTCTTTGCACGAGACCCAGTCCCTCAGAGTGGGCTAAAAGAACTTCTCAAGAGCTCAAAGTGTGTGGGATCTCAGCACCTCAGGACTGAGGTGCAGAGAGACCGAGACCACCCTTGGGGGGCTCGGGAGTCCTGGAATGTTGCCAGAAGTATCTGGTGGCAGGACTTTGATCCTACACAGGAGATGACACCTGTATGAGGACTGGGAGGATTTTACTGGGTGAATGGTGAAGGGATAAGTTAATTGAGGTGTAGAACACAGGGTTTAGGATTTCTGTACAGGGGGGTCTAAAGAAGTAAGATGGAGGAATTGGGGTGTGTCCTGTCCTTCTTCTTCTTCTTCTTGGCCTCCATCTTCTGTGGTGATGGTGGCACTTTGGGATTGGTCTTTACTAGAAGTGCACCGGTTAATAAGAGTAGAAGGTATTGGAGAAAAATTATAAATATTGTACACGTAACTTCGAGTATAAAGATAAGTGACCGCCCCAGGGGCTGCGGGAGTGTGCCCATGGCTGACATGCTGTGCAGACCTCCGTTGGGCTGAAAGAAAATCTTTTAGATAAACAATTAATAAACACTGAGACCGAAACAAGATCAGAAGTCTCTCCTCGTCCTTTGAAGCGCGGGCTGCCCAAGGCCACTCTGGGCCTTTCCAGGTCTTTGAAACAGCCGAGAAACCGAGCAAGTGGCATCCCTGAGCTATCTCCGGACATAAATCAGCCAGCCGGGAGAAACAGAAAACCAAAAAGCATAAATCAAGAATAAATCAGCCTAAGAGGGCAAAGAAAAACACCTGAATCAGACAAGTGGCGTTCACTGCGTGGGCTACTCCCCACCAACCCTTTCGGGGGGGGATCAGCCCTGAAGAGCTGAAGCTCAAGAGCTGAAAAGCCAAGAGGGCAGCCTCAATCTAGGACGAGTTCCCAGGAGAGCACTGATAGCTCCTGAGGAGAGAAGCCTGAAGAAAAAAGAAAAAGAAGGAAAAAAAAAAAAAAACGGCCAGAAGAGTCTGCAAAAAACAGCAGTCACTGAGAATTACATCTCTCAGCTTCTACCGAAGACAGTTCGTAGCAGAGCAGCCCGGATCGGAACCGGAAGGCGCCTCTGGATTCTTCTCCTGTGACCTGCTGGACAGAGACGGGAGGCTTCGGACAGCTCTGACGACAGATTCGGTGAGAAGGTCAAAATATAAGAACATAATTGCACACTCTCCCAAGAACAACGGGAAATTTTGTCTGCCTTACAAGGCGTGGCTCAATCACACACAGAAGGGATCCCAAAGAAAGAATTAAAACAGCTATTGTTGTGGGCAAGGCTTAATTACCCACTGGCCGAAACATGCCTGCTATTCGAAGTGGGGTTTCGGCAGGAAATCAATAGGCACTGATATTTCTTAACGACAAAAAAAAAAAGACGAGACAGCGTTAAAGCTGCTCTCGTCGGCAAGGGTAATGCTAGAAAAGCATATCGGTTCAGTCGAAAAGACTCGGAGAGCAACGAAAAGTTGCGGCATCCTCAGCAGAAGGGTGGGGGAGCAAAGCTCCGGAAAAAAAATTATTTCTGGCCTCAAGAAGCCAGGGGGAAAGGGCTCTCGAGAAAAGAGAGCAGGAAAAAATATTAAAGCCCCGGTCCCAAAACCCAGAAACCCCAGGAAGCTCCTAAAGCGTCCTGAAACTCCGGAGAGTACAGGGGAGTCAGGATCGGAAGGGTGGGTGAAGGGGGACAGAGAAGGGATCGGGGGGGGACGCTTCCTCGCGGGGGCACGGCGCGCAGTAGCGGCGGAGCAGACGGGGAGCGCGGGTGAAGAGATACCGAGAGACACATGTCCCGGTGCGGCTTTTGTCAGCACAGCGCCGGGGGGTGGCGGCCGTCCTGGAGACGCGCGCAGCGGGCAGAGCTCGCAAGGAACCCGCGGAAAAATTCGGCTCGAATTGCGGGGCGGGGCGGGCCTGGGTGCCGGCGGGGGGCGGGCCGTACACACCGGCGGGAGGAATGGACACAGAGACAGAGTCAGGGGCAGACCGAGGGAGGAGACCTCGGAGGTGGAACAAGGGGGGGAGAGTGACGTCAGCCCAGGAGAGACGGGGAGAGGCTTGGAGAGCACGCATGCGCAGAGAGTAGAGCGCGGGCGGGGGCGGGCCCGTGACGTCTCGGGCGAGGAGGGGCCGTGCTCGGGATCCTATGTCCCAGCGGCTCCACACCCTCTTCAGACTTGGTACCTCTGGTTATAACCCTCGGAGTCCCAGTCCCTTCCCTTCAAGGGAGACGTTCTGGTGTTCAAGCTCCATTTCCAGCTGAATTAAAAGCCAGGCAGGCACGGTCTCAAACGAGATCACGAACACGGCAGTCGACAGGACGAGGGGCAGTCGAGCTCATGCTGTCAGTCGAGCTGGGGAGGTCGGTGACAGCGCCACCTAGTGGGGGGCAAGGCTTTCGCTTGTATCTCCACAGATCGAGATCTGACGTGGGTGTCGGTACGACACGTGAAACTATTTCGAGTGCGAGAACATGAAAACGCGGATCCGAGAAACAATGATTCAAGTAACAAAGAGACGAGTACTCAGACAAGAGTCGAGACTCCGACTGCACAAGACTACTTGGAAGAGAAATAAAAAGAAACTAAGGACTTTGGGGGAATTCTCTGTTAAGGTCCTGAATGAAAAGCGAATAATGATTTCACGCAGAAACGGAATTATGGGTTTCATGATGCTTATCTGCATCATTCTTTCATTCATTGCAGTAAGCAATGGGGGTAATATACCTATTAGTCAGCAAAAGCAAAATGTGTGGTAGAATTCTTTGACATCTCTCCCATTTGGAGAGGAATTTTAAGGGTAGAATTCTTTGACATCTCTCCCATTTGGAGAGGAATTTTAAGAGTAGGACTCTATGTTTTAATAATTCTACTAGTCCTCATACTTGTTATCCCATGCATATTTGCATGTTTAAAACACGCTATGAATCGGATAGCAAAAGAAGCTTTCCTGGTGCAAACAGAAGGGGGAGATGTGGGATCTCAGCACCTCAGGACTGAGGTGCAGAGAGACCGAGACCACCCTTGGGGGGCTCGGGAGTCCTGGAATGTTGCCAGAAGTATCTGGTGGCAGGACTTTGATCCTACACAGGAGATGACACCTGTATGAGGACTGGGAGGATTTTACTGGGTGAATGGTGAAGGGATAAGTTAATTAAGGTGTAGAACACAGGGTTTAGGATTTCTGTACAGGGGGGTCTAAAGAAGTAAGATGGAGGAATTGGGGTGTGTCCTGTCCTTCTTCTTCTTCTTCTTGGCCTCCATCTTCTGTGGTGATGGTGGCACTTTGGGATTGGTCTTTACTAGAAGTGCACCGGTTAATAAGAGTAGAAGGTATTGGAGAAAAATTATAAATATTGTACACGTAACTTCGAGTATAAAGATAAGTGACCGCCCCAGGGGCTGCGGGAGTGTGCCCATGGCTGACATGCTGTGCAGACCTCCGTTGGGCTGAAAGAAAATCTTTTAGATAAACAATTAATAAACACTGAGACCGAAACAAGATCAGAAGTCTCTCCTCGTCCTTTGAAGCGCAGGCTGCCCAAGGCCACTCTGGGCCTTTCCAGGTCTTTGAAACAGCCGAGAAACCGAGCAAGTGGCATCCCTGAGCTATCTCCGGACATAAATCAGCCAGCCGGGAGAAACAGAAAACCAAAAAGCATAAATCAAGCATAAACCAGAGCATAAATCAACCTAAATCAGCAAAGAGAAACATAAAAATCTACAAGAGTGAGATTGAAACACTTAAGTTTCTTGTACTTTGAATAGATCCCTGTGAGGGACAGGACTGAGAAAGTGTCCCCAGGTTCCAGGGAGAGCAGAACACTGGAGGCAGTGATGACAGCTGGGGACAAACAAGACAAAGGTGTCTCTGTGCTGAGCACACCTGGATGTGTGTCATGAATGCAAAGGGCCAAGGCCTGAGCCCCAGCCCCGGGCCAGGCAGATCCTGTCCCACCCTCCTTGCTCAGGGCTCTTCCCGGGATGGGCACTGGCATGTGGGCATGTGCAATGCCAGGGGCAGGAGCATGGGGCGGCCCCTTCCAGGCTGCTGAGCAGGGACAAGGAGGCAATGAGGCCCCAGCCCTGCAAGGGTCACTTGTCCCCTCGTGGCCTCAGGCCCAGGCCCAGCAGCCATGGCCAAAGTGCTGCCCATGTTGGCTCTGGCAGGGCTTTCTTGCAGCTGCTGCCCATCCCTGTGCCCTGTGCAGCCCAGGCTGTCCCACGGTGTCCCTGCCCTGCGCCTCTGTCCCTGCAGGCTGTCGGCATCCCCCGGCTGCCCCACCTGGCTGGGCCCTTCCTTTGCTGGCAGCTCTGCCTCCTGCCTGCCCACACAGAGCCTTGGGCTGCTCCAGGCTCCTGCTGGGGATGTGCTGCACCACAACCCTGCCCTGCCAGGGAAATTTCTTTCTGCTGCTGCCCAGGCTGGGCGTCCCCAGCTGCCCTTGTGCGGGGTGCGGAGGTTCAGGGATATCACACCATAACCAATATGATCCAGTGAAGCCAAACTTATTATCCCTAAAAAGACTATATTTACAATACATCTCTACTGTCCACGTGTCTCTAGCTAATACATGATTGGTTAATCCTAGCTGTTTACACATCTAAATTAGAATGCTGATTGGATCGCCTAATTTTTCACGCATCTTGCTGTCGTCTTCTGGCCCACTCATGGTTCAATTTTTTCCTTCTTTCCCAAGCTTGCTGTCAAATTTGCTGAGTCCTGATGACTCTTCTTGTATTTTTCTCAAGGATATACCGACCCCATTTCTGAATATGTCCATTATCCATTGTTTGTGAATGTGTCCATTGTCCATTAGTACAAGCAGGTTGGATTGTGCATCGGGTGAATATGGCCCTTGTCTAGCAAGAACTCCTCAATCTGCAGAAAACTCTCAACAGTTCCCCGGTTTTGTTTTTGCACAAGCCAGGCTGATTTAAAAGTATGCTCAATTATTTTCGGCACAGCAAGGCACTACAAGCAGAATTGAAAAAAGAAGACAAAGTATCATTATGCCAAAGGGTACTAAATCCTTGATCTAGCCTGTTATTCCCCAGGATTTTAGCCACTCATCAAAAGAATTCTCAACAACTGTCAGCTTTTTCATATTCTCCTTAAGCAATGACATTTTCTTGTCAATAGATCCAGAGTGGTCAGAGAGATTCATGCAACACATCCCTTCAAAATCTTCACGCTCATCTCCTTGTGCTAGCAACAAGAATCTACAGCAGTCCTATCCTGTAACACAGCGCAGCGTATGCTACCTACATCAGTGGTAAGCTCATTTAGGATTGCAGATGTAATGTTAATTTGTTTTCCTGTCCAACAAGCCAAACCTTTGGAATGATGTAAGGGCCTATGTGATGAAGCTAATCCTGGTGTAAAAAGTGATGCCAGGATAACTGAAGACCAATTCCACAATTCTACGTTATCCTTGCAGTCTGAGCCTAATAGATGCTCACTACATTTTGGACATTGGAATTTGTGCCTGATGTCAAGCATCTGTTGAATGCTAGGGGCAAACAGTGTCAATTTCCCAAAATAGCATGGTCCTCCTAATGCTTTCTGAGGAATCGCAGGCCAAGCTTTATCTCCACCAAAGAGAAACAAAAGTAGAAAAAAGTTATCGCAGAAGCTATTGTAGAAGGGACTTTTCTCTCCAATGATGCAGAAGCTTTTCTTGTAGTAACTAATGCTGCAAGTAGAGTTTGACAATCTTTCGACTGGAAGATTTTAGAAAAGATGAGAGCTGCATTTTCACAATTTGGTTGAGAATGCCAACTTGCACAGTCACTTCTGCAGTATATTTTTCCATCTAACACATTAATTCCAGCTGATGTGCATACCCTAATAAGACTTAGAATGCCACCCTATCAGCAGGTGATGTTTCATAAAAGCTGGGAGGAAAAGTGTGCTCAAGAAGCAGCAAGACCTAGAGTGCAGGGTGATCCTCTGTATGGTTTAACAGCACAACAGTTACTTGGCAAGTGGCCCAGGGCTACTGCCACTGCCCAGGCTAGGAGCATTGATCAAGTCTTACAGATGAGCCAACAACTAGCATATAATGCATTTCTTGCACTTCCAGATAAGTTACACACTATGTCTTTTACACAGATTTGTCAAAGAAAGAATGAAGACGTTGATAAATTTGTAGACAAATTGCATGAAGCTATCTATAATCATTCTGATTTCAATTCAGACACAAAGATACAATTGGATGGACTTTGGGATCATTTCTCCATTCCAAATGGCTTTATCCTCTTTCCCAGTCAAAAGAGCCTTTCATCTCTTCCAAAAATTGCCTGCTGAAACTCTTCTGCTCCCATCCTAATCAGTTCACTACTCCAGCATAACCCTTGAAGCACGGACAGATGACTCTTCAACTAATTATAGTAGAAAAGAAGGGTATTTATTGCAGCCGTGGTCACATGTGAACTAGTTTCCAAAGACACGTGCAAGGAGTTGCAGACTCCTGCTCTCTATTTCTACAGAAAAGGTTTTACATTAGGTTTCTAAGGACCCATAATACATAATTATTACCTGCCTGCTTCGCATTTTTATCAGCTGAATATCTATTACAGCTGCACAATTGTATTCCCTTAACTGGATTGGTGGGATTTTGAAATGAGGGAGTGGTTGTATGGGAGGAAGAAAGCAGTCCTCCTCATGGTGAACTCTCCTCCCATGGCCAGTTGGCAAGACCTTTTGACCTGCTGCTCATGGTCCAAGCCTCTCCTAACTGTTCAATTATTCTTAAGGCAAGGTCTTTCTATGGTCTCAGCTTCTTCACAATTGCTTCCTCTATCCCTGTCACTCCTAGCTTTATGTTCCTAATATATTTGGTACTCTTTAACTAAGGCACATGATTTCTGCTACCTGTATTACTAACTTAGCTTCTTACCTCATTTTAAAATCTTAACTAAAATATGCAATCTTCTACTATCCCAATTCTATTCCCAGCTGGGCTCTCCACCCATCTGCACTTTTCAATTTTCCTCATTACACTTTCAGCTAAGCCCTTGACTCACCTCAGGCACATCCCCGACTGCCTCTCTCCCAGCAGCTCAGAGCTGCATTGCACAGCGCTTGCTGTGCACCACAGAGCACAAAGCAGGCTGGCCTGGTGGGCCTGAATATTTCTGCCAAACACTCTGCATCTCACACCTTTGCTCTGGCTCAGTGCAGAACTGCAGGGTTGCAGGCGCTTCCTCCCAGAGCTGCGTGAGGCACTGGCTCCTGCAGATGGGCCCTGCCAAGCTATCCCTGCCTCACGCTGGCCTCGCTTCCCTGGCACAAGTGCCGGGCCTGAAGGAGCTGCCCTGTGCTCCAGCCTGCCGAGCAGCCCGGCTCCCTGCCCCGGTGCCCAGAGTGCTGCACACACTGCTGGCCTTTGCCAGGAGTTGCAGGGCAGCCGGCAGAAGAGGAGGAATCCTCAGGCAGCCCAGCGGCCTGCAGCTGCCCTTGGCCTTTCTCTGCTCCTTGGCACACTCCAGATGGCCATGGCCCCCAGGCTGGGCTGTGCCCAGCACAGCTGCGCTTCCCCTCGGCAGCAGCCAGCTGCCACCTGGGCTCTGAGAGCGGAGGATTTGCCTGCTCACAGCAAGAGGCACCCAGGGCCCGGCTGCTGCCTCTTGCAGCTCCAAGGGCCTCCTTCCAGCCTGCCTCTGCCGGGGCTCAGGCTGCTCCGGCCTCTGCCGGGGCTCTGCTGGGGCTCCAGCCCGGGCAAGGCCGGGCCTGCTCTCACCTCACAGGTGCTGACAGCTCTGCACCACAGGAGACCTTCCCGAGCACCCTCTCTGATCTTTCTGCTTTCTCACTTGAGCAAGGCTCTCCTCCAGCCAAAGAGATTATTGCATTTAGGGATACAAATCCAAGTGGCAGGAACCCCATTGCTCTCCAGTCACAGCTGAAGGCCTGCATCTGCACAAGATGTTTGGGCCGCCTCATTCTTCCTTTGGTTTTGCCCTCAAATGCCATTGCCCTTTCTGCCTCAACTAGAAATACCACAGCTGTGCCATAACCAGGCAGTGGGTCATATTCCAAAGGCAGTGCGGTCTGGAGAGGATGAATGAAGAAGAGCTCTCCTCACTTATGAAACCATACAAAAAAAGCCATATGTGTGACTTAGTACCAATAAAAAACAATTGGTAGTTCAGAAAAAAATGTTGAATTTTCTGAAGGGGTCAGAAGGAGGAGAATCTTCCAAGTGAGTTGATGTTTCAGAAACTTTATTAATAACAACTCTAATCTATCATTCTATGCTACAAATCTCTTTAGCAACCCTACTCTACAATCCTACTCTAAACTGGTAACAGAGATAACATCTTGACATGATTGCTATGTTCTCGTCTCCTAGGGTTAGGCTTAGGCTTAGGCTTAGGCTTAGGCTTAGACTTAGGTTCAGGTTTGGGTTTAGGTTTAGGCTTTGGCTTAGGCTTAGGGTTGGGGTTAGGGAAAGGGTAAGGGAAAGGGTAAGGGATAGAGATAGGGATAGGGTTTGTTTTAGCATTTAAGGTTAGGGTAAGGTTTTAGGTTTAGAGTTTAGGGTTAGGGTTATTCGTCTTCTTCACTGAGTTGATGACTTGTGCCAGGATGAATGGTGGCTTGGCTGAAGTTACAAATGGATGCTGTCCACTGGAAAAAAAAAAACAAACAAACAAACAAAGAACAGTGAACCATTACTTTCCAAGCTCATTGCTTCAGGGACTCAATCAGGATACATCAAGTTTCTGGAAAGACCCAGAAAGAGGAGCAATGGGACCATCTTCTCCCCAGTCATCCCCAATGTGCAAGACCTTGCCATCTCAGGCAAACATGGCCCAGAATCCCACTCATCTGTTTATTGTGATGTCTTCATCATGCTGGGATTTTTGCCCTGCCAGCGCTCTAGAAATGCTGCTTTCTGTCCCGGGGTTTTCTTCCTTTCAGGAAACTCCAATGACTCACATAGGTCCCTGCCTTTGAAAGACAGGCACTGTGCTGATTCCCACAGGGACAGAAAGCAGTGTCTGCCTTTCCATGCCCTGCCCCTCGTGTGCTGGATGGCACCTTCCTTCCCAGCAGGTCCAGTCCAGTGGCACTGGGCCCTGCAGTTCCCTCTCTGCCACACAACCTGGCAGTAACCCTGGCACAGTTCCCGTCTGCTTGAGCGTGCCAGGCAGCAGATGGGGCTGGGACAAGTCCCTCCCAGCTGTCCCTGTTTGCATGGCAGAAACCACTGAGGGTGGGCTGGGGGGAACCAACCAGGGCCCCTCAGAGGCTCACAGTGAGCCCCCCACAGCCCCTCCTGCCCACAGCCAAATCTCTGACCCCTAGGCTGGGACTGGCTTCCTTGGGTTCCTCCACCACCATTTCATGTCTCTGTACCCTGCATTGCTCTACTTCAATTCTTTTGCCATTAGATAAAACTGAATACTCCACCAAATCACAAAAGAGGGCAACAGACACAGTCAGAGGACAGAGCACCTCTCCTCACAGGAAATGCAGAGGGAGCTGGAGTTATTCAGTTTTGTGAAGGACAGGCCCCAGGGAGACTTTATTGCCACTTTCCAAGACTTCAGAGTGGCTTTGAAGAAAGTGCGGGACATCTTTTTTAACAGGGCCAGTTACAATAGGATATGGACAAATATTTTTAAACACTAAGGGCATCTAATCAGAGTAGGTCTAAGGAAGAACTTGTTTTCTTTGAGCATGGTGCCACACTGGCACAGCTTGCCCCAAGAGCTTGTAGGTGCCCCATCCCTGCAGCCATTCCGGCTCCGGTGGCAAAGGGCTCTGAGCAACCTGATCTCTTTAAAGATGTCCCTGCTCATTGCAGGACACTTGCACCAGAGGACATTTGCAGGGCCCTGCCACCCAGCCCAGTCTAGGATTCTTCACCATTTTCATTTGAAGAGCAGCAAGAGTGGAGGTGAGGAGGAAGGGGGATCATCTGCTGCCTTGGGCTTGAGTGGAGGAGGAGCCCATCCCTCAGAGCCTGTTTCACCTGCAGCCCCTTCACATTTTACCTGCAGGAGCTCCTTGGCAGACCAGCGCTGCTCCTCGTCTGTCTGCAGGCAGCAGCTCAGGAAGTCACGCAGCAAAGCCGAGAGGAGCTTGGGCTGCCGCAGCTGTGGAGTCCCTACTGTGGCTATCAGGTATGTAGCCTGGAGAGAAAGGAGACACCAGGCTCCACCTCCTGCTTTCACATCTCTAAGGCTCTCCCAGATCCCTTTGTTTAACCTCTGTTCTTCAGTGGCAGTTTCTGCCCTGGCACAGACCCAGAGATGACTTTCCTTTACCAACCAAAAACCCAAACCCTGATGCAGCCACAGCTTTTCCACCATCCTGCAGATCTTGCCTTGGCAGCTGATTTCATTGTCTGACCTAGTTAGTGGGAACTACATCAGCTAAAGGACATTTGCTTCTCTGAGGATTCATGCCAGCTTGAGATGGTTTTTGGAAGAGGGACTTTGCTATACCAACTAATTTCAAGGGTTAGTACATGAAAGGCATCTCTGCAGTGCTTGTTGGTCCTTTAAGCGCACGTGCCCTAGAACAAAACTCATCAAGCTTTTTGTGCTGTTCTTGAAAACAATGGGAATTGGAAGAAAAGAAAGGAAATCCATCAGTTAATACCCAGGTAGGGAAACAAACATTTACAATCTCCTCTTCAACACAGACACATTAAGATGCCTGCACAAATGTATTGGGAAATGCCTGCTTGGGCACACAGGAGCCACTTGCAGCTCTGTCTCTCAGCAGTCTGAAAATTTCAGCTTCCCATTTTTGCAGCCAAAGAAAAATTGTCTAGGTCAGAAGAAGGAGAGGTTCCATCCCTATGGACACCCTCTAGTCATTTGGCTGCTCAAGTCAATGCATTAATGGTAGGCCCATGCCAGAAAGTGCCAGGAAAGAAACAGGAGGTTTTGGCAGGCTCTCCGCATCACCAGGCTCTGCCTTGGTGACGTGCAGAATGTTGCTTGGGCTAGGAGAGAAACACGGTCACTGAGTGTTTCAGCAGCACTGCACAAGAAGCAGAAGAGACTCTGTGCATTACACCCTCATGCCCATGTTTTCCAGTGAGAAGAAACTGCACACAGGGTTAGGTTCCTCTCTAAAGACCACGGTTTTAGAAACTTTGTTGGGTTTGGGTTTCCTTCTTTCATTTCTGGAAAGATAACAACACTTTTAAGATGCTTTTCCCCTGTTATTAAGGCCATCTACACAGACAAAAGAACTGGAACCACTAACCCAAAGGAAAGGGTTGAGTGAGAATGAAGTTTGTTTGGAGTTGGTTTGCATGTGGTAAGGCTTGAGTTCCCCCACTGATGCAACCAAAAGTACAGCAGATGCTGATGTGTTGCAGGGACATTTGTAGGAGGGGACCTTGGTGGAAGTAGTTCCAGCAGATGGCAATGGGATTTTGTCCAGTGGCACACAGGACATGGGACAGGTGAGAAAGACAGTGGGATCAGTGAGTATTTGCTCCTTACCGTGCCAGAACTTTCGCCCAAGTAAAGAGGTTCTTGTTCTATCATTTCAATTCCCACAATTCCAAAAGACCATATGTCCACTTTGGGGCCATATGGTTGACCTGTCACCACTTCAGGCGCCATCCACCAAGGAGTCCCGGTTACTGAGCACCGTCTGCTCTGCTCAGGGGTGAGCTGAGTAGCGAGGCCAAAATCAGCTGAGGAGAAAACAAAATACTAGTTTTATCTGAATTCTGTGCAATTAGGAAAGCAAGCAAAAGAATTCCCCAGTAGAAGTTTGAAATTGCTCTGTTGAATCTCCTGGCATTGGCGACTTTAAAAATCCCCCCATGTTTTATACTGCCTCTAGCAGTGGCTTTTGTTCTTTGGAAACTTTAGACTTGTAACTCCCTCCCTCTGGAAGGGACCCACACAGACCATGGCCACTCTTGACTGCTTGTGGCTCCTTCTACCTCTGTGCACGTTGCAACTGTGCCCTCAGCTTGCAGCAGGGGTCCCTGCACTGCCACCAGCACCATTTTTGGGGAGCTGGCAGTCACGCCAAGCAGCCCCACACCCACATCCCTGGAACGCTGCACCTGACCAAGAATATACTGACCCAGCTTGACAGAACCGTCCGTTCTGAGAAGGATGTTGTCACTCTTCACGTCTCAATGGATCACATCGTTTGCATGAAGAAAATCCAGTCCTTGCAGGCACTGAGTGAGAAAACAGAAACAGAAGGGCAAAAATGAGTGATGTGATTTCATCACACAAGAAAGGAAACAAAGAATCTAAAAGATTCCCTCTCCAGGGGAATGGGGAGTAATGGCAGAACAGTCATGGCCACTGAGAGGAAGAGCTTGCTGCTCCAACACTTGCAGAGCAGGACCTTTCTGAGGAAAGGCACGTCAGCTTTTGAAAGAGCAACAGCACCTGCTGTTGTAGGCTGTCCCCTGCCAACCAGCCAGGATGACTCCTGCTGCAGCGCATGTGCTCAGAAGCAAAGAGCATTCTGGCTGCACTCCTATCCTTTTTAGCTGAGCACTGAGAGAAACGAGTCTCTCTCTTCTTTCTTTGCTGTTTGTTTCAAATCCTGCCACCAGCACCTTTGCTTTTACAGGCAAGGAATGCAGTGAAGACAGACTCCAGGCAAACATTTAGAGAGGCAAGGTGGAGAACAGCAACTACAAATACAAGAGACAGAGCGAGAATACAACAGCAGGAGATAAGAGTACTGGCACTGAGTACAGGGAGTGCAGGGGCACTGGCAGGCCTTTCACTTGAGATGCTTTTACTTGCCCATAGCATACCAGCAACACAGAAACAAAGCTCGGCACAGAAAACCTCTCCTGTTCTGAGCCCCTGTTTCCCAGACAATCCTGCCCAAGCCCTTGGAAACACAGATGGGATTGCTGACCTCCCGACTGATGGCTGCCATCTCATCTTCAGACAGGCAGGTCTGGCTGACAATGTCGCTCAGGACACCTCCATCCATGTACTCTATAACCAGCAAGAGTTCCTCGCCCAGAAGGTAGCTGAAAGAAGGAAACAAGGGGGTAGAGATGAACATGCATGGCTACGTTGATTTTTTGCTTCCAGGTTTCTTATTTCCAGATGCCTTTGTGACAAGGACAGAATCAAAGGAATAGACATTCCCTCTTGGCTGTGCATTATTTGCAATCTGTGCAGTCTCATAGAGAAAGACACATCTGTGAAAAAGAGATGTCTTAGATGGGCAGCAAATGAAAAGTGCAGTTTAGAAAGAGCCCAGATAAAAAACATGCCAGGCATGATGTTTCTGGAAATAAGCACCTAGTCTTCCTGGCATGCATAGCAATGGCAAAGAGGGGCAACAATCCAAGGGAAATCCACTTTAGGATGGTTCATCTGCACTTAAGAAACTTTAAAAGATCAATCCCAAATAAATGTGGAGGCAGTGAACTTTGAGGCTATTGAGTTAGGAAGATACAGCTGATCCAGGTTTTGAATAATTTTGGAGTAATTATCAAACTAGGTGTGCCAGGGAAGACTCATGCAGACAAGATGCACTCTCTTCTCATCCATTGGAGATGAGTAGAGAAATATGAATAAATATAAATTAACAGCTTTACTTGCTGCCACTGACCAAAGTGGGTTTTTAACCTCTCATGTTTGCTTTATGTAAACACACATCCATGGGATAAGACCATGACCTCTCACCTGTCTAAATAATTCACAACATTGGGACTCCTATACCTCTTCATGATCATTATTTCATTAAAGGTTAGCTCCTTCCTCCTCACTCCTTGAAGATTTATTTTTTTTATTGCCACCTAAAATGACATTGAAAATCAGTAACTTGAGGGGTTGGTGGCACGAGACCACGAGGCACGTGGAGCGAGTGAATTTGCAATGACACAGCTGAACTGTGCCAAACTGCCTTGTGATTAGGCACTGCAGTAATCAGGAACTGACATTCCAACAGCCCATTTCTCTGCTCCCTTGGGAGCCAGTTACAGGACACGTGGGGCCACTGACATTTTGCCTTGACCACTTGGTAACAACGGTGTCTCAGTTATCACCCACAAACCTCTGACCACACTGCTTTGTTTGGGACTCAGAAGAAGGAATCCATGCCTTAATACTCTGTGGATACATCTTGTGATATGGGCAGGGCTTAGGGCTTTCAAGGACACCTTGCAGATCTCTCCCTACGTGCAGTTCCCAAGTGCAGCACTGCAGGTGGCTAAGGAACTACCAGTAACTTTCAGATGGATTTGCTGGCAGCCAGAAATGAGAATTCAGGACTCTGAAGCTGTAGCCCCAAAGAGCAGTGAGGTGCTCGCAGGCACCACCTTTGTTTTAGCAATGGAGAGCGAGTGAGCGCGTCCTTCTCTGAAAGGAACCGCTGCCCTCCGTGCCTTCCTTCCGGCAGCTGAGGAGGACAAAGTCCCAAATGTGTTCTGTGGGCTGGCACCAGTCTGTGCTTCTTGTGCCTTTTCAGCACAGCTCTGCCCAAAGCTCCAGCCACAGCTCACACCAGAGGGGAAAGCCCTCGAGTGCAGCAGAGTCTGCAGGGGCTGGTGACATTTACCTCTCCTCCTGTGGCACTGTCGAGTGCTCTGTAAACATCTCCAAAAGTCCTAGAAAAAAAACAGAAGCAGAGAAAGGAGAAGCTGTTTAGATCTTGCAGTGAAAGCCAGCCCACACAGGAGATCTCTGCTGGAAGTGTCAAAACCTGCAGGATGCAGGAGGGCTCTGCCAGAAGGGAGATGATGCATTTTCCTCTCAAGTGCATGGGCACTGGGCCTGTTCCTGAAGCACTGGGGTCCAATTTCTAAAGGGAGTTTAGTCTTTCCTCTTGGGTTTCACTGTCTAAACAGTGTGGTTCCTATCCTGACCACAGAGTGTTTCCCTCTTCAAACCAGGGGAAAGAATTGTTCCTGGGAACTGTTATCTCACAGCTTTGATAGGGCATAGGTTGCTCTTTCAGACAAGCAAGTTTCTTCTCTTTTCATTAGTGTGCCAGTATGATTTTGAGACACACAAAACATGCTAAAGAAATTAACACAGAGCTGTCCCACACTTGAGAGACAAGGAGACCTTCCAGGTCCTGTTCCTTGATGCAGGCAAGACCTCGGTAGCAAGGCATCTCTGACAATGCCTTCTGAGCCCACTCACAAATTCTGAGCAGCATTGAGAGATGGGACGATCTATCCCCAGTGTGTGATCATCTTTGCAGCTGTCCTGACTTCACGCTGGATAGACATTCCACCCCAAAAACACCTGGCCCACGGTTGTGCAGGAGTAACTGCTGTTGGACTCACCCGCTGCCAATATAATTCAGATGCGTGTATTTCATCAGGGCATTTTCAGTGGTGTTCACCATTCTCCCTGAGGGAAACAAAATGCAAGATGCTGACTTTAAAGCAGAGATCCCAGCCTCCAGGAGATACAAAAGGCAGCCCCAGCACCTGGAGCTCTGAGCCCTTTGTGGTCAGCTGGGTAACAACAACCACAACCAGGCAGACAGCCCTGCAGCACAGGTGGCCAGCACAGAGACTGATTTGTACAGTCTTTTGAAGAGTTCTCTTGACAGGAAACAAAGCACAGGGACATACAATCCCAGGAGAGGAGGACATCTTCCCCACCTTTCAGCAGTTTGCCAAAGGAATGCCTTCCCATTTGTAAACCAGAGCAGCTCCAGCTGTAACCGATCCTGACGGGGCTTTCAGCATCAGGACCCTGACCTGTTTGTGAGCAGGCTGAGCTCAAAGATGCCCCTCTCCCAGCTAAGGAAGGCTCCAGCCTCTGCAGTCCCTCCAGCCCTCAGGGACAGGGCAGCGACCACAACAAGGCTGGCAAAGCCCCAGCATGAGCACTGACAGGCACTGATGGGAAGAAGCCAGAGTGAGCCTGAGCCCCAGACAAGCTGTTACCCCCATTCAGGACACAACAGGATGGGCTTTGAGATCAGCCACACCGAGGCGCAGATCAGTGCCCTTTTTGTCCTAACAGGTGATGGCAGACAGAATCCACTGGGCTCTGGTCTCAGCCCCACCAGGTCTCTTATCTGAGAGCACAGCACTGGCAGCTGTTACGGGCAAGAAGCAGATTCATTGGGTTGTGCTGCAGAATCACAAAGGGCTTGATGTGTTTTCCTAGAGACTGATCTGAGCAGGGCCTGGGCCAATGGGTAGGATTCTAACAATCATGGGAAAGAGTGGGAATCAGGTATGGAAAAGTGCCATGGATCTGAGGGATATACCATGGCTGGGCTGGAGGCTCTCTCCTGAGAAATGCCTGCAGTACAGTTTTATCTGATCACGCCACTTGGATGTGTCTCCTGGACACATCTTGATAAGCATAAAACTAGAAGATTAAATAAAGTTTGTTATCAAAGTCTCTGTTTTTCCTTTGGCGGCACATGGAAAATACCTTGTGCTCTCTATTTGTCCTGTAACCTGATGTTCTTTCAAAGTAGTTCTTATTGACAAAAAGATAGCATTCTCTTATTGACAAAAATATAGCATTCTCATGAAAATAAACTGCAGATGTAGTAGTGGTAACAGTAACAGTCATAAAAATGACATCAGTAAAACGTGGGGTAGAAGGGCTCCTTCAGGATGGAGAAAAACACAACAAAAAACCCCCACCAAAAATGAACAACAGAAAAGCAATCCCACCCCACCCCCCCCAAAAAAAAATCCCCAACTAAAAAGACAAAACTCCAAAGTCAGTCCATTTCTGTGAAGTTTTTTTGCTGTGATGACTGGTTGCAAGTCCGGAGTCTAAGGAGAATTGAGGAAGCTAAAAATTCTGTTCAGTTTGGCCACTAGCACACAGGACTTGCCTAGATCATTTGCTAGGTCACAGCCTTCTGCTGATCCAAGAACAATCCCTGCTTCAGCCTTTAGCAGAGAGGGAAGCTCAGCCAAACCCAAGCCAGTCCCAGGTGCCCTCAGAGGCAGCAGGAACACCCAGAGCTCTCTCGCTGCCTCGGAGCACAGCACTGCCTCTGGGGAGTCCTAAATGGCCCTGTGACACCGAGCTCAGGAGGAGCATTTGGTACAGCTCTGCTGACACCTGCACACAACACACTGTCCCTCAGATAAGAAACACCCCAAACGTACCCAGCAGCTCCAGGTACTCCTCCTCAATCTCCTGTTCCCGGGATGTGCCCGAGCCTGAGTTCCCAGGTTTCACAGAAGGCCTTCCTCGAGGTGATGCTGCTGCAGCAGCAGGTTCAGAGCCCATGATGTGCTGGACCTGGAGCATTTCTAGTGGGCACTGTTCCTGTGCCTCACTCCTCACTTGGGGTTCTTCATTGCCACACATTCCCTGCAAGTCTTCGCAGGCTGCCCGGTGAAATGTCAACACTTGCACCTCAAGTCAAACAGAACAAAGCAGTCAGACACTACAGCTTGTCCCTGTCAGCCAGGAGTCATCGACTGTGAGGAAAGGCAAAGAACAGATTGACAGGAGATACAACAGCTTGTTTCAATCCTCCATCTGGGTCACCAAGTTCCACTGTAAAAACACCTCAAGAAAAAAGGAGAGCAGGAACAGGCCAGCAGGAATCAATTTGGATGACTGCTGGCCAAAAGGCCAAAGGACAAGTTTCACTGTCCAGGGCAGATGTTGAGATTCAGCACACCGGGAAATGTCCTTCAGAGTGACTGTGATACACACACTACAGCAGCATGGCACTCAGAGGCATGGCCCCACTCCCTGCTGCTCTGCACTGGAAAGGCAAGAAGGGCAGAAACCACCAGATTGGTGACTGCAGTGGCTGCATCCCTCTTTCACTCACTTGGTTTTGCAGAGACTGACGGAAGCGATTAAGTTTCTCTCTGATGATTTTCATTTCTTCCTCCAGCTGCTTATGCCTTGCCTTGATCATACTGTGAGCTGTCTGAAGCTCTGCATCCAGCTGTTCCTTCATGTTCTCTAATAAACAAAAGAGAGGACATTTCATGAGTGGAGTGGCTGCCACTCTTTCATTCACCTGGTTTTGATGATCGCCCCTCTGCTGATGGAGATTCTCCTCTTGAATTCTTCCCATGTCTTCCTTGTTCTTTCTCTTCACTGCCATGATGTCACTCTGAGCTTCGGGCAGCTCTGCTTGTGGCTCTGCCTTGATGTTCTGTACTAACAAAAGCAGAGCAAGGGACTGAGAGCTGCCATCAGGCTCAGCTTTTTTCCTCTTGCAGCCTCAAAATCACATTTATTCAGCCCCTTCTTTCTGCTTCCCTCCCCACATCTGCCTCCATTGCAAACCTCCTGTCCCAGGGCTGATCTCTGCAGATTGCAAGGCTCTGTGCTTCCATTGCCTGTGGGACTCCTGGCCTCCTCAGTCCCAAGAGCTCTGGTTTATGCCCCTCTCCCTGCCCTTCCCTCTGTGCCCTGGCCAGTCAGGCTTACCTGGCCATTCTCCTGTGGCTCTTCCACCTGCTGCCTGAGCTGCTCTTCCTGCTCTCAGGCTGGGAACAGCTCTCCCTGAGTCTGGCATGGCAGCTCAGATGAGGCAGTGTGCTCCTGCTCTTTCTCTAGAAGCACCTGCACAGAAAGCAAGAGAAGATGGGTTTCAACTTCCCATATGCCCTTTGTGGGCCAAGACTCACAGGCTGCTGGGCTCACACGTTCCCAAAGCACTGTGCTGCTGCTCTCCTCGGTCCTTCTCTGCCCGAGGGGAGGCACAGATTCCAAAGTGACCCTGGCCCTACAATCAGGGGCCATCTGGAACTGAAGCTCCAGCAGCCTCTCAGGCAGCTGACAGGGAAGGGGTGGCATTTCTCAAGGGTCTGGTGAGGGCCTCCCTCTGCTTCTGCTGTGTCCTGTTTGTCTTTCAGTAGTGACTGACTCCCCGCCCTGTCCCACAGCTCCATCCTGGCTCTGCAGGGCCTTCCTGGGTGAGCTCACTCCTTGTTAAAGACACTTCTGGAGTTCACCTTCTCTTCAGGCCTGCACCAACATTCCTCCTTCCTGACATACACACTCTTGTTAGAAAACCGGGTCATTCAGGAGATAAGGATGCATGCAAAGATCTCTGATGGAAGTCAGAGAACCTCTACGGCCACCTCAGTATATGGAGGAAGACCAAGGTGTTTCTTCTCCCTCTTTTGTCAACGGAGAATTCTGACCAGCAGTAACAGAGTTTCTCTTAAGGCCCCATTAATGAATGCACTCACACAGCCCTGGGGATGCCAGTGAAGGAAACCATGTGCCATGTATGGCATGGCATGTATGACCAGAGTCACCAGACCCCAGCTACAGCATGGGATAGGTCCATTCCCTTAAGACATGCAAAAATTTAAAGGACAAATGAAGGCTTCAGGTCAGAAAAGGCTGGAGTAGGAAAACATGAGGGGAAAAAACAACCATCTCTGGAGGGGGAAACATCTCTGCCTGCTCAGGATCAGTCAATGGAACTTGTCTCTACTTCTCTCCTGAAGGGATGCCTTTGCATCTTCCACTGCTTTGGAGCAGAGCCAGGAAGATTAAAATAGATAGATAGACAGATCTCACTTTTATCATCTCTCTTTACTGTGCTGTAGAATTTACATTCTTTGAATGGAGAGAGATATAATTCTCTCTCCTAGGTTTTTTTTAAGGGAAGGTAGTGAGAAACTCATAGAAGGAGAGAAAACAATTATTATCTCTACTTGCTGTTCTTGTTTTTTAGTACATGAAGAATGTGTTATAGTGATTGTTTACTGAAAGTGATTTGTTAATTGGATTTTAGAGATAATTGTTTAGACTGATTAGATAATTAGATAAAAGGCTGTGTGGAGACAGTCACGAGTTTTTCTTTCGTATGTTTTTAGTATAACATCTCTTTAGTATAGTTTTAATATAGTACTGGTGTAATATAACATAGCTTAATAAAGCATTTGTTTAAACTTCTAAATCATAGAGTGAAAGCACATTTTTCGCCACGTGGGGGTCACCCTGAATCAATCCTGTCCTTTCTGTCGCTACATACATCAGCACTCGGCAGCAGTGCCCCAACCAGCAGCCATCCTGAACTTGCTCTCCTGTTGCTTCAGTAACCCACACTCTTGGGGAATCTGGAGCATGTCGGTCCTTATGGAATGCAATCAGACCCAGAGCATTGCACTGGGAACGGCTCTCTTTGTGCATCTGTGCTCGGGCAAGTTCTTCGCTTGGACTCGCCCACACCGATGGTGCTGAAGTGGCTGGAATCAGAAATGCAGCCCAGCCCCTCCCAGCTCCTCTAATCTCTGAGCACCAGCTGGAATGCAAGGGCATTGATTTCCTACTCAGTTCCCAAACACAACACACACTGATTGCCTGGGCTGCCAAAAGACACGGGAGCTGTTAACTTGAAAAGGATGGGCAAGCCCTACTGGCTGGTCTGGCACCAGAACAGCTCGTTCTGCACCAACATCCCTGCCCCAAACTATGTGTTCTTGTGCAAAAATACTGCATTGTCCAGAACTGTCCCCTTGAAAACTAAAATTCTGGCAGGATTTCTGCCAGTGCTGTAAAAGAGTAAGAAAGACTGAGAAAAAAGCTCCCTTGCTCCCTGGAGAAGGAGAAATTGCACAAGGCTTCTCCTTCTAGCAAACAAACAAATCAACAAAATATGAAAGTGTTACCCACACCAGTGTCTAAAGCACTTGGATGCAGTGAAGGGATGTCTGGCAGGGAAACAGCCCTCGTGCTGAGCATTGGCTCTATGGATCCAAGGCAGGGATCAATGGCAGTCTGCCTGAAGGTCCCTCATGAGCCCCCATTGTCCAGGCTAAAGCTCCCTCAGCACCTCCTCCCTGGCCTTGTGCTGCACCCCTTGCCCAACTCCCCTGTTCCTCTGTGCCCACGCTGCAGCCCCTCCATGACTTTCTGCTTCCCAGGGCCCACAGCTGCACACAGCACTCCAGCTGTGGCCGCAGCGCTCCCCAGCACAGGGCCACGCTCCCTGCCCTGCTCCTGCTGCCCCACTGCTGCTGGCACAGCCACCGTGCCCTTGGCCTTCTGGGCCCCCTGGCCCCACGCTGCCTCCTCTTCAGCTGCTCACGGCCGCCAGCCCTGCGTCCTTTGGGCCCACGCAGCTCCCCAGCCACAAAGGTGCCCACTTCACTCCAGATACCGCAGGCACCATTGCAAGATGGCCTTTGTGTTCTACCACCTCATGTTCCAAGTAGATATCATAAAGTTTGATAGGAATAGGATTCTAAGTCCCTCTCTTTAAATTAAAATGATCTAATTCAACTGTACAGGAAATTGCTCTTCATTAAATTTTCCCTATCTGCTGTCTGCAAGCATCGTTCTCTTTTCAAAACTAGGTTTTTAGTTCTTCAAACTCTGAGAAGGAAATTTAAAAATATCTATCTCTGCTTTTAGTATTTTTGTTACAGGCATGAATATGGTTTTGCTTTCGGCCTTCCTAGCTGGCCCTCTACAGTCTACTGCTACTGGCCAAGCTCTCAGCTTGCTCTACAAGTCTTAAACACCAGGAACATGAAATGTTCCTTTCTCACTCATCTCAGGATCTTCAGCACTGCTGAATACACGCTTCAGGTGTCCTGTAGTGGGAAGGGAAAATGAACCAGATGCTGTCAGAAAACTGCCTGGGCTGCTGAATCCCACAGAACAAGTCAACCCAAACAGAGATGATTTCCCATTTCACAACATCCCTCCAGGAGACACATCTCATTCACACAGCCAGCAAAAGATCAGTACAATATTCTTGGTTGTGCCTACACTGCAGCCAGTTTAGCCAGGAAATGAATACAAATATGATCAAGCAAATGCAAAGTGTTTTTAACACTCAATGCTCCTGTTCTACCAAACACATAAGACAGCTTCTGAAATCTTCTCCTTCAGGTACTCTTTTTTTTTTTTTCACTCAGTGTCATGCACTAATTCTGATTAACTTGCAGGAAACCGTTGCCCAGAAAAGCTTCCCCAAAATCCCCCAGAGGTGGCGCAGTTCTATTGTGGAAAAGCACAGCAGCACTTCCTTTCAAAGGGAACAACTATTTTAGCATTTAAATGTCAAGTTAGTCAAATCTTTTCATGACAAAATTTAAAAAGAAAGAAGCTTTCTCTGAATTCTGGGAACAACTGCAGAGTTTTTGGAAAGCCTTAAAGAAGGTCTGCCAGTCTACATTTTCAAAGGTGTCTTGCTTCTCCCAGCAACCTGAGGAAATGACAGACTCTGTTGCCACAGACTCTCCCGTGCAGGGAACGGAAGCCCTGCAGGTTCCCCTGCAAATGCTGCCCCTGTGCCTACAGACACCCCCTTTTTAGCTGAACCTCTTGACAGGAGCTTTACCAAAGCAGAGGCATCCTAATGCTCTTTCTGTTTCAAAATCAGAAACTCAGCCCCCAAGAAAGAGCAGGAAGACATACAAAAGTCAGGTTAAGATACACCCTAACCTAAGCAGAAGGGAAGCCTCTACTTATGTGCAAAATTTGTGAAATAATAAATGGAATAAGTAATGCCATATGCAGCAAAAGCTGCAGTGGCCAGATGGTTAATTATTGGCATTTCTGCAATTTTTCTAAACACTAAAAAAACAAGCCTCGTGTCAGTGGGCAGCTGCCTACTGACAGATGCTTTGACCAGGAAGGTTCTCCTGATCTGAGCAAGGCCTAGGGCTGCTCTGACACTCAGGCCTTCCATGCACCAAGGCAACCTTCTGATGCCACTATGACGACGTGGCAACCATGCCCTGACATCACAAAGGGACAGCTCTGTGTTGGTTATTGCAAAGCAATAACCAACCTTCGCTACAGAAAACACAAAAGAGCCTGGGAAATTCTCATCTGTCACAAAGCACCAAAAATTCCCCTCATGGGCCAAACCCTCTTGTTCAGGGGATCCAAGAGGAACTCCAGGAGTGCCCCAAGCACCTACAGCCTGTACCCCAACTGAGCACTCAGATGGGACACAAGCAAAGGAAACCAGACCAAGATAATGGCCCACAGCTTTGCACGTGTGAGAAATGACTCTCACTTTTAAAATTTTAAAGGTTTAGTAAACCTTAACAAAGGACTGAATAAGGAAAAGTCGCATCATTGGGAGTCTCTGTGATTAGCAGCCATGTGCTCATCTGCAAAAAGGATGCTCTGCCTTTTATACCCTCAGCCCCTCCAAAAGTTTTGTCAGTCAACTCTTTCTCTGCTGTCCATTGGTGGAGATTACTTTCCTGCATCCCGACTTTTACTGTTACACCCTGCCTGCTGGTCACAAGCCAGCCCTCCCCAAATGCCCTGACTACCCAGGCTGTTACAAGGGGGACGGGAAAGAGGACTATGGGAGGATATATTACAATATAATCACTACTCATTTGAACATCCACATAACATCTGCTTCTTAATTGTCAGAGCCAACCATTGCATTACTTGTCCAGAACACACAGAACCAGGAGAGAAGCCACTGTTGGCATCACAGCTGAAATGCTTCCTAACAAATCTCCCCACACATTTGCACCTTTATTGGACATGCCCAGGGCTCCGGTGCGTGTACATCTCTGCCTCTCTTCCCCTTTGGCAGCAGTCAAACTGGCAGCATCTGCCCGCCAGCAGCAGCTGCTCCAAGCTGGGAACGCCACTGGCGGTGCTGATTTCCAGAGGCTTCTGTGTGCCAGGGGAAGCCAAGGCAGGAGCGGGTTGAACGGTGCTGGCGCTGCTGCTGCTCTGTGCCAGAGAGCCCCGGCTGGGCAGGGCACAGTGCCCACTGCGCTGCGGGCTCCTTCTCCTGCCACAGCTGGGCACACCTGGCAACAAGGCATGACAACCTGTGGGCAAGCCAAGGGGTTTCTGGGGCTGCACTGCTCTGCACACACCCAGCACACCTGCAGCACACAATTTTAACCCTCAAACTGGTAAACCAAAAGAAAACAGCTGGAAAAGATTTCATTTTCACCATTCTTACCTGCTCAACAGAAGTCTTCAAAATGAAAGCTACCAAGCAGGGCCCAATTCCTGCTGCCAGCTCAGGGTTAGAAGAGAGGCAATCCTTGATCTCAGCACTGGGTGTGTGGGGAATCACTTCCCTAACACGTGCACACCCAGCAATCTCACTTACTAGTTTGTGTCCATCGATCTAAGACATATTCAATACTTTGCTGAAACTCACAGGCTAAATATTCCCCTATCACAGACATCTTTTCATTAAAATCCTTTCGTTAGGATTTTTCCTGCTGAAGCTGAGAAGTTTCAGCAACAAAGTGTAAACAATGGTTATCTACTGCTGTGGAATGTAACAGGTGGATGCATGATTGGTCTCCTGTGGATGTTTGGATTTACTGACCACTCATGGCAGAGCTGGGTCTCACTCTCTGCCAGGAGACAGACCTTTGGTATTCATGCCTTTTATATTCTTAGCTTAGCTAGCCTTCTTTCAACTTTTCCTTCTATTTCTTTTAGTATAGTTATAATGTAATATATATCATAAAATAATAAATCAAGCCTTCTGAACATGAGGTCAACATTCTCACCTCTCTCTTCATCCTGCAACCTTTGTGACCATCATCACATTCCCCCAAATTATTTGATTTACTGATTGATACTTATTGGCACTTAAATCACTTCTCCGAATTTACTGACATGAGAATAGGAGTGTCCTGTAGGTCCCTGCTGGTCTTTGACACAGGTTCAGGAGGAGACAGACCCATGCACAAAATAACCCAGGACAAAACTGGGCTTACAAAGCAAATTCATTCTATTTGTTGCACTAGCAAATAATACATACCAAGCCCTGGATTCCTAAAAATTTGCTGAGCAGGAGAAGGAGGTGGAGTGTGATGCTCAGCAGCAGGGGCAGGTAGGCAATGCACTTTCAGGACATCCCCTGGAGCAAAACCACGTGCATCTCATCCTTCTCACCCTTCCAGCTCAGAACCAGGCCTGGGATCTCCTGCTCAGGAGTGGAATTTCCCAGTTACAGCATTGGCTCACACATGGCTGGTGTGTGAGATGAGGCCAATGAATCCAGGATTTAAAAGAACTGGAAGAGTTAAAATTTTAGCAAGATTTAGTTAGGGGGAAAGAGTATAGCAAGAAGAGTAGAAATAATAGGGGATAGTTAATTTTTAGCAGATAAGGTAGTTAAGGCTAGGGTAATATATCACTTGCCTGTCTTTACTATGTTTAAAGAAGCAGGATGGGATGCGGATTTCTTTGTGACAAAGAAGAGGACCGTAGCCTGCACCTGGGCCCCAAAACTTCAGCTATAGCCAAGGGGTGCGAAAGCCTGCCAACAGATCATAAGGAAAGAGATCAAATTGAGCAAGACATCTTGGCCTTCATCAGAAGGAGACCATTCCCCACTTTAAAACCCACCTACCCATGTGATGTGAAAGAATCTGCAAATGTGAAGGAACTTTAGACTCAGTTATAATACATTTGAATACAAAGGGGGTAGGTGGGGTTACCTGATGAATATGTATTAGTTGTTTTGGGAATTATATGAATATGTAAGATTTTTTTAGATCAGTAGAGAGACAGTGCTTCTTCACACATGTCTTCAGGAGACAACTCCTCATGTGCCTGGCGCTGTAATAAACACACCACCTTCTACCTTTAACTGTGGGGAGTTCTATTCCACACCTCATTTGCTGACTGCGGCAGGAACGCTTCTCTGCTCCAGCAAGAACATCCGGGCTCTGGAAATCTCTGGGCGCTGCCAGGACATTCCTTTCCTGGAGGCACCTCCGCTCTCGGCTATTCCTCGTGGGGGACAGACAAGACTGCTGAGACTGTGGAGAAAGGAACCTTTAACTCTGTATAAAGTAACCCGTAAGGCGTATGCAGGGGAAGGGCTGTTCACAAGTCACACAGAGATATCCTGTGCACAACATACGCCTGTGCAGTTTGGGTTTGGGTCTGGCTGTTGGCAGAAAGGATTTGCTGTGTCAATAAGGACCTGCTAGCAATTCTGGGGGTGAATTGAGCAAATCCTGTTTTATTGCTGCTGTTTTTCCTGTGTGTTGTAATTGTGGCTGTGTTTTCAGTGTGTGAATGTTTGAGGAAGATGATGTGGTGGATGGTGTGTGTTGTGTTGAGAAAAGTGAGCACTCTGTCCCCTCATAAAGCGATATTCCTTTCCCGGTGAGCTTGTGTGTGGACTTTGTAATTGCAGGGTTTGGTACTCCCTGGTGCATCTGGTGCTTGGGTATACAGGGTGGTTGAGTGGTTTTTCTCCCACACTGTGGTCATTTGGGACTGCACGGTTGTGTTTGGGGAGATTTTAGGATTTTGTTTGCAACATGTGCAGCAATTTATGCAGAAAACTGCAGTGTGGTGATTTATTATGTTAAACTATGGTAGTTCCTTTCTACTGCCCCCTTCCCCCAGGGTTTAAAATCTCCTGCCACAAGGTGGACACTCTCTTTCCTCCCCTGGACATCCTCTTTCCTCTCCTGGACACTCCCTTTCTCTCCTGGAGCTGTTCTCCATTAAAGCTGTGGGACTTTGGTCCCAGGAAGAGAGAGCGCCTCTCGTCTTTTGCTTTTGTCCTTGTCAGTGTCACTGGGCCCAGAGCTTGCCAAACTGATCCACCACGAGCTGAAAACTGACAAATGGCCCCACATACACAGCTCAAAAATTGGTCACATTTTTGATGGACTGGGGTGTTCACCACATTTTGGATTTCCCTATTCCCACACAGGTCAGGCAATTGTTGAAAGGATGCATCACACTCTAAAAGCCATTCTAGATCAACAAAAGGGGGAGTGGCCCAAGCAACACCCCAGATGAGGTTGAGCAAAGCTTTATATGTCTTTATGTTTTGAACAGCTCATTTGCAGGACCTAATCCTCCAATTTTTAGGCACTTTTCAAACAGCACACAGGAAAAATGGAAAGAAAATCCTTCCATTTTGATTAGGAATTTTGAGTTAGGACAAATTGAATGACCATTTCCACTAATCACTTGGGGCAAAGGGTATGCTTGTATTTGCACAGGTGCTGGACTTAAGTGGGTCCCCGTGAAGGATGTGAAACTGTCTCATATACAAGAGCACACTGACAATTCCACCAGCAGGGAAATGAGCACGCAGACCTGAGCCGCATGGAGAAGCTACGGTTCGTGCCAGACGTTCCCTGTTCAACCTGTGAAACCACAAATCTTGAGTTTGATGTTGATTTTTGGACTGTGAAAATGGTTTGTATCATAGAACTCTTTCAGCAAAAGCGTGATGTCCATTATCAGCAGTTTCACCCTTAGGGGGAACTGGGGTATTACAATTGCACCACAAACTTGAGTATCTGTCCTCAGGATGATGGGGAGTAACATTTAACTGTGGATCTCCCTGGTACTGAAACTCAGCACAAAATTCCATCACCAATGAACCAAGAATTCCAATTCTTGAGGATCACAAGGTTCTTTAAGAAGATCAGGGGCCCAGTGATGTCAGCTGGTTATGGAACTGGTCTCGTTGGCAGCCTCACACCAATATATGTCATGATTGGGTATTGGTTACTCCTTGGCTGGCACAGGCACACGGACCAGACGGGTGGCAAAGGATTTGTCTGGGCTCAAATTGGTCAAACATATGGTGTCTGAGACTGCTGTCTTGGCTAAAGCAAGGCAAACATTCATTTTTGGTTGATCTACATGCATATATGCATGCAAAAGCAAGCAAGCAAAACCAACAAGTGCCAGTATATAATTTGATCGAGCTCCATGTTCCTGTTCAGTTTCTTTTTGGCAAAAGCTTCCCCATCTATTTCAGTTCTCAAGCAAATCTTTTAGCACTTGTTCAGAGCATTGAAACCATTATACCGATTGGGGTGTTGGCTTATAAAGAAGATCGTGCTACTTCCATTGCAATTAGTGACATGATGACTGATGTTAGTGCTGTCAGACATGCAACCTTACAGAACAGAGCAGCAAATGATTTTCTTTTACAGGCACATGGGCATTGTTGTGAGGAATTTGAAGGATTGTGTTGCATGAACCTGTCAGATCATGCTGAATCCATCCACAAAGGAGTAAAAAAGCTGAAAGATTTGACAGCTCCAATTAAAGAAGATGGTGGGTCATGGTTAGATGATTTGTTCCAAGAATGAAGCTTTGAACCTCGGCTATAGGAACTTTGTAGAATGGGTCTCTATATGTATTGGGTGTTTTGGTAATGATACTAGTAGTAATACCTTGCATACGTCGGTCTGTGTGATAAATGATGGACAAAACTATCAAAGAAGTTTTAATCACACAAGAGAGAGAGGTAGGAAATGGATTCACAGAGTGTTCTTGAAATCTCACACAGATGGTGGATGAAGGTATAGACATGGAGGAATGTTTTGAATTAAGACCTTGGAACAGACAAGACTTTTTTGGAACAATGACTTGTGATTGCTGTCAGACATGACTTATGCGCTTTGCACTGACTGGACTTTCACAGCATTAAAATTGCTGTCTTGGAATATAGCAAGGCTTAATGCGAGCAAAAAGGATGCTTTAAGCAAGTAATAAGCAGGTATACTCTAGTAAAGCTGTGAAATGCAAGGTAGTTAATAAACAACACGGTTACAAAGGTTTCTTTTTACTTCTACCAAGAGGGGGAATTGTGGGAATCCTTCAGATCAAAGGGGTTTGGGAAAGCTGCAAAAGGCAGGCCCCAGAGAGAGCAGAACTGCAATTAGAGCTAAGCAGCAGCCATAAGATTTGTCAGCAGAAAACTTATATAAGAAGTAGAAAAGTAAGGGCAAATAGAACAATGGTCTGTGTATTAACGCTTGGCTAGAATAACTCCCTAAGCTACCAAAAAGTATCTCTAGCAAGATATTAGAACTTCTAAGCTTAATAATGGAGCTCTGTGCATTGCCTTTTAAGGTTTACAAGCAGATATTGTATTCAAAATAATCAAGCATTGTTTTACCCAAAGGTACAAGTGCTTATAGTGGTTGGATAGAACTACTGTCAATATGCTTCTGCTTTGTGTGATTGGTCAAAAAACTTACTTAAAGTAAGTTATAACATTAAGTTCTTTATCTGCTGCCAGGGATGTGAGCTGCTGGCATCTTCCCATTGTCATAACCATGCAATGAGACTCATGCTGGAAAACAAACAGCTTGAGGCAGTTCCTCAGCAGCCCCGTCCTGTTCGTGATTTGTACAGAGACCCCTGGCCGGCACTAGTATATAGGTGTTAAATGACGTATATGAGAAATAATTATGAATTATTTCATACGTTTTGAATTTTTTTTTATTTCATATTGATTTATATCTTTTCAATTCATATAGATTTGATAAATTCCTCCAGCTTGGGAGTATGAAGATTTACAACAGTGCAAAACCTTCTGCCCACTTAGCAGTCAGACCCCGGATGTGTGCATGCACACCCACCCACTGTGCTTGCTTTTCTCAGCATCTTGGGGCTGCTGTTTGCACAGAATTGGGATAAATTTAACTCAACAGAGCCACAAGTGGGGTGTCCAGCTTGTCATGAACACTCATGTGGCAACGAACAACACAGAGATCTCAAATCACAATATCACAGGTAATTTCATTCCTGCTGGGCAATGAGGAACTCTAAAAAAGACACAGAAAAGGGGTGGAAAACATTGGCATCATGCTACTGCTGGTGTCCTCCTGGAGGAAAATCTGTTGGGTTTCTTAAGGTGGTAGCTTTCCAAAACCTAGGAAAACTGCTCAGCAGTGGTAGCCCAGTTGTGAATGGTTTTCTTGACTTGGCAAATCTGGGGTGTTAACAATGGACTCGGTCCTTGGTCCAAATCACCTGCCCTCACCTGCAGACAAAAGCACCACCACCAGCAGCAGCAGCTACATCAGTCAGTTTTCTCAGAAAGCTGTGTAAACTTGGGAGACGAAAGGAAAACACATCAGACATTGTGGATTATTGACAAGACTCTGAGGAACAGTTCCAAAGCAAAGGGCAGCAGCTTCTCTCTGGGCCACTCCTTGTGCTCCAAGGCGGCCGGGCTGCCCTGGCTGCCCAGGACCCTGCACCCCGCGGGCTCTGCAGAGCTGCACAGCGGGGAGGCGGCTTCGGGCACCTCAGCCCCTGGGCAGGAGTGGCTGCTTGCTCTGCAGGGCTGCCTGTGGGCAAAGCAGGGTGCTGGCCTTCTGCTCTTGGCCCCAGCCTGGCCTTGCAGGGCTAATCCTGTTCCTGTCTCAAATGTGCTAAAGACAGACTTGTTTGTTTCCAGCTCTGCACAGGTGTGATTTGCACCACAAAATACTGAAGGACTAAGGCCTGAACAGACCCTGACTGAAGCCTCAACAACAGGATCTGAGCCAAAGTTGCCCTCTAGATCACCTTCCCAACCCAATGTTCTATGTACCTGCTCCTTAACCAAGTTTTATTATCAAATGGATTGTTGCATCCATTCACTGGTGAAACACGTCTTCACCTTTCTGCATGAGGAAAATGGACAAGGCCACACCTGGCCTTGGTTCCTCCTTGAGCCCTGGGCAGGCTCGGGGAGAAAACCAAGAGGAGAATGACACCAGCTGTGCCCCAGCAGAAGCTCTGGCACATTGCTCGTCCAGCACTCTCGGAGCCGGGCTACTCTCACAGCGCACTCGGGAGCCTCGTGGCCGCCAAAGGTGGAGGCACCGCAGGATTTCCCGGTTCCCGGCCATGGCTCTGCAGGGCTTGGCTGGGACAGCTTCCCCCAGCTGATGTGCAGCTCTGCATGAAGGGGAAACCATTGGGGTACCTGGTGATGGATCTTCCTTAATCACCAGAGGCACCCTTTTGCAATAAAGCTGAGGTGCATTGCTTAGCTTATCCTTTCCTGACTCTTTTTTGCACTTTTGCATTACAGTAAATTACACTGTTCCCTCAGCTGGTGTCTGTGTCTGCATCCCTGACCCTCTCCACCATCAAAACAAACACACAGCCAGTTTAGCATGAGACCTGCCTCTCTGCCAGCCCATCTCTTGGCAAACACCCCTGATGGCCATCTCCACAAATGAAATTCCTACTTTGCAACTTCCTTTTCTGCAGGCAGGTGAGAAAAGGAGCCACTCCCAGCTCTGGACACCTCCAGAAACCAGCTGCTTTCAGCATTCACAATCCTGAAATATCAACCTCCTTCCTTAACCTGCCACTGGTAGCTCCCACCAAGAGGCCTTTTGTCCAAGGATACCCACAGAAGAGCTGGAGAAGGGAGCAGTTTGAAACACAGCTGCTTTAGAGTTTAAACCTGCCTTTATCAAATGTGCACACACCAACCTGTCCCAAAGGGAAAGCAGGCAGGAAAGAGAAGCTCCTCTCCCACATCAGCAAACTCTGTGCTTCCTTCTTTTCCAGCTGGAGAGTGGAGGCCATGGGCTGCGCCTCACTTTGGGAAGGAGCCCTGGCAATTGGCCTGATCTGGGAGGGAAACAAAAGGAATCCCCCCAAAAATAGGAAAAGATTCTCTGAAAGGAATAGATGATGACAATATATCTGCAGAAATGTAAAAAAAACGAATAACTGAAGCATTTCAAAAAGTTCCCAGACTGAAATTTGTTTGCCAAAACAACAATCCCAAAGTCTCTGTGGTGTGTCAGGAAGCTCAGGAATGTAGAGAGAATTTTGAGCAGACACTGGATAGAAGCAAGCTGCACAACCCTGCATGTGTGCCTTATAGCAGAAGCATGCTGCCCTTGTGCAAACAATATAAAGAATTTTGCCAAGATGTACCCCAGGAAAAGAGATGTGAAGCAAGATGTTCTAAGGATGTGAAGAGAAGATATGGGGCAGAATGTTCTGCTGACACTTTTGCCAATCTCTGTACATGACCAAAGATATGTTAGCTCTTTGTCCTACACATAACACTTTGTAACCACTTATATGTATTCTCCCGTTGCTGAACCCTGCATTAGCATATAAATGTACCCTGAGATTTGCAATAAACTGAGCATCGATCATTACCTCCATGAAGGTTGATCTCTGCCTCCAGAGGGCTCCTTTCTCTATTACCCCTCTCCTTTTCCCTGTCTCTCTCCTGTATATCTTGTTTCTCTACCTGGCGTCCGTATACTTTCTTTCTTTACAGGAATGAACCTGCAAGGCTTGAATAAACATCGCTGGTGTCTGTCCCCCAGAGAACGAGCAACCCCCCAACAAGACTTCAGGACTAAGGGACAAAGCTTCCCCATTCAGCTCTCCACAGCAGCTCTAGGGAGTCTCTCTCCACTGCAAGATCTCCTTTGTCAGTCTACAGTGACAAGAGTTGGCTGCAGGAGGCATTTGCATTGGAGCTGTCCCCAGATTGGGGGGAAGAAAAAGAAGTGATTCCTGAGGAAAGAAAAAGGCAACACTTCTTGGGAAGACACCAGTGTGAGTTTGCTACAACTCTAGGCCAGAAATCCCATGAAGAAAGCAACATCCATCCATGGGGCAGCACTTCAGCTTTGATATCAATGCTGACAAAATTGCTGCCCCTTCCTGCTAATGTAGCTGACTCCAAATAATGAGAAATGGGCCGACTCTGCCAAAGACAGGCAGACATGGTGAGATAAAACCAGCTAGTCTGCTGAAAAGGAGATCAAATGAATGTTTTCTAACTTCCCCTTTTCATCCTTTTTGCAGCCAAGACAGAGCAATGTCCTTCCTCTCTGTCCCCGATGGTGACCCAGGCATGGGATGCAGCGTGGGGACAGAGCCTGTCACTGCTCCCAGTGCCCTGCCCTGCCCTTCCCTGCCTGTCTTGCCCTTCCCTGTCCTGCTGGATCCTGCTGTGCTGTGCTGAGCCGAGCCGAGCCCGGTCAGCGGTCATGCATTTCAGGAATGACCCTCTCCTGTGCCACCCGCCAGTGTAATGAACATACCACCTTCTAACTTTGACTAGTTGGAGAGTCTTTGTCCGTGATGTTCAGTTTTAAAAATTCAGGGAGCTTTTGTTTTCCCTGACAGAAGTACAGTTGCTGCCAAGGGAAACACACCCAAAGACCAATAGTGACCCAGCCTTCCCTTTGCTTCCCTTTTCCTTCCCTCACTGCTACACAGCGCTCTTGTACCAGGACCTCAGTGCTGCCTCACCTGAGCTTTTAGAGCTGCCTCCAGGCCCTTCCAGGCTAAGTGCAGGTGCTCAGGACTCTGAGGTTTCCTAGCTTCTTGGGAGAAGATGTTTGCTTCATCTGGACTTCTGGGGGTTTCATAGGAGGAGCCAGGCACAGGCAAATTTCATCTCCACTGTGAGCTCTTCATTCTGCTTGTTCCCATGAAGCTCAAATGCCAGCCTGAGCTCATCATTCCTCTGGTTCCCATAGACCATCACAGCCCTTCCGTGGCCTCTCCAGAGAGGAGCAGCTGCACATCTTCAGAGCAGCAGTTACCAGCCCACATCTCATCAGGGAGGGAAAGAGTTTCTACCCTTGCTTTCCAAGCAGGTTCTGGTTAATGACCCTTTAAAGTGTTTTTCTGCAGTGCTCTATCATGGGTGGATTTCAAGTGAGAATCAGGTAGAAAGGGTCAAGTTGCCTAGGAAGAGAGACCTTGAAAAGAGAAAGATTCTCTGCCTGCTTTTCCTGTCCTTGCTGCAGATTTGGATGGTGTTCTGGGCATTTTGCAGACAGCCTCTCTGTAGGGGTACAAGGGCAAGGTGGAAGATATTGCCTAACAAGTGGTCAGTGTTAGGTGCACTCTCCTCTTTCTTTGAATGAAGCCAAACTAGGACTCTGATAGGATATTGCAGATGTTTAAGACTGCCTGCCCTGCAAATCAAGCTGTGCCATTGAAATGAGCTCTGTGTGCCCCACAACAGCTGCAGCTGCAGAATATGGCCTCACCCACAAGGTTGTTTTTAGAAAAACCTCACAGTAAAAGTTTAGCATGCATGTCTGCAGGTCTTGGCTCTTCCTGGATGAATCCATTTTCTGCGGTCTTTTGTGATGAGAAACCAAATGTAGCCAAATCCCAAAGCTGCTGGGAAGACGCAAAAGGCTGTGATTATAAGGTATTTGTGTGCATCTCTGTGTGCTTGTGTGTCTATATCAGTTTTCCAGTCCATGCTTTAATCTGTGTACATGTCAATTCAGATAAATATTTTTCAGAGGAAGAACTCACTCCTCCACTTCCCTGGGAAGTCTGAATATATTTCTGGACCTGAGGTTGCTGTGTGCTTCCTGTGATGTTTGATCCAAGGCAGCACTTGAGCTCTGTGTCCCAAAGACACACCGTGGAGCCTGACCAATGTATTTGGATTCTTGCAGCCACCCCAGACACTTCAGCCCCCAGCACTCCAGCTGGCAGTGCAGGTTCTGCAGCATGGACAGCCACAGCTGGCTGTGGAATACTCCTGGGGAAGAGGAATTGCCACCGCTGGATCTGGACATGGTGCTTGAGATGCTGGAGGAGATGTTTTCTCCCTCTGCTCAGGTAACTACATTGGACAGGAAAGAAAGGGGCTGAACTGAGAGCTTGTGAATGTTGTTGCGTGGCTGAGAGGGAAAAGCTTCTTCAGTTCAGCTGAGAAATGACAGGGAAGGCTTTGCTTGGTAAAAGGAGACTTCCTAAAGAAGAGGGAATGAAAATATCATCCCTGAGTAAGGATGAAAAGGTGTGAGCCTGTGTTGGCCAAGTTTGGGTGCTTGTTTTCCTGGGAAGAATCCCTCCTGCAGGGGCATTTGTGGTGAGGAAGTGGAAGCTTTGTAGGTTCTAAGAGGCTTTGTTTGATGGGAAAGAAGAGAAGAGTGTTTGGAGAACTGACACTGAAGGCCAAGTGTCCCATGCAGGGAGGGGCATGCCAGAGGTGCCTCTGTTGCAGCTGCAGCAGATGTGGGCTGTGCCTCTTTTGGGTGGGAAGCCCAAGGCAAAGCAAGGGCTGGGCTGCAGCTGCTGCTTCTCTGTGATCCCTGCCGTGCGTGTAGGTGCTCCCAGAGCCGTGGCTGGGGCTGGGCTGCAGCTGCAGCTTTCTTGTCCTCTCAGTAAGCTGCTACCTGCAGTCCAGTTTCCATCTGGGAAATCCTCAACTGGGCAAACTGGCCAGTCTTGCTGTGTAGTAAACCACAGGGACCTAGGCAAAGCCCTGTGGAGAACAGAACAATAGGAATTGCTGAGGCAGCAAGAGAAGTTCCTGTGTCTCTGGCCCCTCACCCCATAGCTTATCTCTGTAACCCTATAGGCTATGTCACTTAACCCTTACCATTGGTCAAATCTGGAATCCCCTCAACTCTATAAAAGGGGCATACTTTAGCCCATTTGACAGAAGAAGAGCTGTCACTGGGACCCTTTACAGACTCCTCCCAATAAAGCCATCTCTGTGGAACTGCCAGCACCTCTCCTCCTCTCTTGCCATCTGCTGCAGCCTCAGCCAAGGGACACCTACCTAGAAAGCAGAGCTGAAATCCTAATAGAGCCTGCAATCACTATAAGAGCTGATAATGACCAAGCTTGCTAGGGGGGTTGGCCCACGGCGATCGGCCTGAGCTAGCTTAGTTTGGGCATCACCCTGTCCCCTTGGGGACTGAGCTCCCGGGCTAACTTCACTGCTTTAAAATAAGGCCAGATAAGAGGCTTTATTAGCCAAGGTCAGAGGAGGCTCCCTGGCTGCCCTGCTCCCCTCGGGCTGCGGTGCTGAGAGCTCTGCAGCCCCTGCTGCCATCCCATCTGCCCAGGGCAGCACAAGAGCCCCAGCCTTGGGGCCCTCAAGAGCTGCTCCTGCTCCAGGCCCAGGGCTCATCCCAGGGTTGGGGCAGCCACAAAGCTGTGCCCATTTCTGTTCATTCCTGCTCTGACAGGGATGGATCCTCAGCAACTTGGAGTTTGATGATTAATTTTACTCCTCCAGAGGCCTCTCCTGAGCTCTTCACTTCAGAAATTCAGTGAGAAAAGCTCATAAACATTTGTGCAAAACACCCGAACAAGAAAGGCTGTAGGGAATACTTGAAGTTTTCAATTCTTCTGTGGTAAATTAGTCACATTTTAGAAGTGTATTTAAAGGGAATATACTATATTGAAAACAATGCAGAGAGAATTGTTTTGTCCTGTGTTCTTTTCCTGTTTAGAGATTGGTATCAGCAATGTCCAATTGATATTGACCCCAAGCATCTTCTAATGCAGTTTGAACAGATATGAAAATCAAGACCCTTCATGGCTGCCAATCAATAACACTTTGTCCCCATCCATTTCCCTCATCCAACCCCTGGCACTCCTATGGATCAGGAATGGTGTGGCCAGTTGGAGCAGGGCAGGGATTCTTCCCCTGTGCTCAGCACTGCTTGGGCAGCATCTCGAGTGCTGTGTCCAGTTCTGGGCCCCCCAGTTTAGGAAGGACATGGAGGGGCTGGAGCATGTCCAGAGAAGGGCAACAAGGCTGGGGAGGGGTCTGGAGCACAAGAGCTGTGAGGAGTGGCTGAGGGAGCTGGGGTTGTTTATCCTGGACACAAGGAGGGTAAGGGCAAAGTTTGGACTTGATGATCTCCAAGGTCTTTTCCAGCCTTGCTGATTCTGGGATTCTCTGAAACCACCCTTGGAGCAGTTGCAGGATGAGCCCTAGGCCTCCTCTAGAGAAGCTCCAGCAGCCCAGGTCCCTCAGCTTCTCCTGCCAGCCCCAAAGCCCATCCTTTCAGTCCTGCAGAGCCTCTGCAGCTCCTCCTCACTGCCCAGAACAGGGAGCCCCAGAGCCAGACACAGCAGCCCAGATGTGCCCCCCTGGCCTGGGGTGACTCTGGCAAGGGAGCAGCACGAGGCACTGCAGGAGCCTGCAGACAATTCCTGCAGCACTTGTAGGATGATCCTGCTCCCCAAGGGTTGTTCTCATGGGGCCAAGTCAAGAACTGAAATGGGGAGAGAGGAAAGGCCAGAGAGGAAAGGGCAAACAGGGATGGGCTATTTGCAGGGCAGGGAAACAGGAGTGGGCAATAGGAAGATATTTATACCAGGGAAAGAGTAAAGAAAGCAAAGGGGATGCGAAGGAAATGCTCAGGGCAGTTGGAGGGTGGCTGCCTGGCAGCCCTGGCTCTGAGCAACAGCGTCTGCAGTGGGACAGGAAACTCCCAGCTGATGGGAACAAACTTTCTGGCTGACTGCAGAGGCTAGGACAAAGCTGAGTGGTTTCCCTGGTGTTCCCCAGTCCTTGCTGGCCCCAGGGGCTGATGGCATTTGTGCTTCCTCAGGTTCATATCCCCATACCCATGGCCAGAGGCTGACCACAGGGGTTTCTGTGCTGAGCGTTGGCCTGGGTGTGTTATTGAGAGAGCCTGGGCAAGGAGCCTGGAGCCCCCAGGCCCTGGGCTGAGGTGTCAGTGCTGCCCCAGCAGTGCCCATGGCCTGTCCCTGCTGCAGCCCCGGCACTGCCACCCCCAGGGCTGTGCCCGGCCCCAAGAGCACTCAGGCCCTACAGCAACACCAGGGCCACCAGGGCAGCAGGGCAGGACCACGGCAGCAGCACTGGCAACACCAAGTGCTGCTGGGCAGAGCTGTTGGGCCAGCACTGATCTGCCCCCGGCTCTGCACACAGGCATTGCTGCTGCAGCCCCGGAGAAGGCAACAAAAGGGCATCTCTGCAGAAAACTTTACTGGGAAATCCTCTAGTTTCTTTTAAAGCTATCGGGAGTGCAGCCCCTCGTTGAGACAGTCTGTGGCCACAGGGAAGGTGCATAGAAACAAAATGAGAAATGGCACAAACAATGATATTTCTTTGTGGACAATATGAAAAAACTAATACAAAGGGAAAAAAAAGCAAACCACAACCAAAGCAACAAGAAATATGAAAGATATCTTTAATTAGAAGGGATCTGCAAAAATTGGCCAGCAGTTTAATATTCCTGAAAGCATCCAGTCATCAGTCTCCACACTGCAGCCTTGAGCTCATGGTTCCTCAGGCTGTAGATGAGGGGGTTCAGGGCTGGAGGCACCACTGAGTATAGAACAGACAGGGCCAGATCCAGGGATGGGGAGGACATAGAGGAGGGCTTCAGATGTGCAAATGCTGCCGTGCTGATGAACAGGGAGAGCACAGCCAGGTGAGGGAGGCAGGTGGAAAAGGCTTTGTGCCTTCCCTGCTCAGAGGGGATCCTCAGCACAGCCCTGAAGATCTGCACATAGGAGAAAACAATGAACACAAAACAGCAAAAACTTAAACAGACACTAACAGCAATTAGCCCAAATTCCCTGAGATAGGATTTGTAGCAGGAGATTTTGAGGATCTGTGGGATTTCACAGAAGAACTGGCCCAGGGCATTGCCATGGCACAGGGGCAGGGAAAATGTATTGGCCGTTTGCAGCAGAGCATTGAGAAATGCACTCGCCTAGGCAGCTGCTGCCATGTGGGCACAAGCTCTGCTGCCCAGGAGGGTCCCGTAGTGCAGGGGTTTGCAGATGGACACGTAGCGGTCGTAGCACATGATGGTCAGGAGGGCAAGCTCTGCTGTAGCATAAAAAACAAAAAAAAATACCTGGGTAGCACATCCTGTGTCGGAGATGTCCCTGGTGTCCCAGAGGGAATTGTGCATGGCTTTGGGGACAGTGGTGCAGATGGAGCCCAGGTCACTGAGGGCCAGGTTGAGCAGGAAGAAGAACATGGGCGTGTGCAGGTGTTGGCCAAAGGTTACGGCACTGATGATGAGACCATTGCCCAGGAGGGCAGCCAGGGAGATGCCCAGCAAGAGGCAGAAGTGCAGGAGCTGCAGCTGCCGCGTGTCTGCCAATGCCAGCAGGAGGGAGTGCCTGATGGAGCTACTGTTGGACATTTGCTTTGGCTGCACATGAGGACCTGTTCATGGATAAAGGACAGTGAAAAGTTAGAGGAGATTTCTATAACCACAATCAAAGCCATTTCCCATACACTGTCCCCTGTAACACACACAGATACACTTTGTTCAAGACTTCTGTGGTTTTCTTTTTAAGCTCCCCCCACGTCTCTCCCGGTATTCTTGGATTCTCAGCATTTCTGCTGCCCCCAGGGAGAACCGAGTGAGTTCTCTTTCACAGAGTGATGAGTGAAGACTGATGAGAGATGGTCTGTCACTCTGACCTGTTCTGAATTTTACAGGGCTTTAAACTTTAGCATGTGAAGGGTGATCAACTTCCCATGTTTTTCCCAAAATGCCCCAGGTACTGCTGAGAGCAGATGCATCCACCACAGCCCAGCTCCACATTTGTAGCCACAGACGCATGTTGCTCATTTCACCAACCCAACAGCATTTTCAGTGTCAGAACACCTCTGTCTTTCCCCATCAATCTCATAACACAGAGATGCTCTAGGACAGTTTGCACCCTGGATTAAAGCTCCCAGCTTAGACTGAAATCTCAGGGAGACTCCCAAGTGTCCTTATGATGGCATTGGATGAAGGGAGATGCAGCTCCTTCCCTGGCTGCACTGACAGCATTGCCCAGAGCCAGGCACTGGGGACAGCGTCACCCTGAGCCAGCTGTGCCCCCTCCAGCGCCCCCAAGGCTGGGCACCTGCTCTCAGCCCTGTGCTCTGCAGAGGCAACTGGGCCCGGGGCTGCAGAGCTGCCCCACGGCTCTGCTGCAGCTCTGCCTGCATAGGAGGGGCTGCACGCCTTGGAGCCCCGGCCCTGAGGGAAGAGGCTTGGCTGGGGCACAGGAGGGAGGGAGCTTGCTCAGAGGGAGGGACTGCACTGGAGGGGATCCTGTGGACATCTCCAAACTCTCCCTGCCACAGCATTGCTGGGTTTTGTTTTCTCTCCTTGCCTGATTTTCTCTCTGCTTCCTGGAGATTTTCCTCCTGCAGATGTTTCCCTGTGCCTGATCTCTCCCTGCCAGCACTCCCAGACCCCAAATCTCTGTGCACTCTCCTTGGCCTGACAGAACCCTGCCTGTTTGCAGGGCACTGCCTGGGGGTAGGTTCTCTTTGCAGCTTGGAGAAAGGACAGCTCAGACTGAGCTGAAGGTTAAGAGCAAAGGTGATGCTGCTGCTGTCCTTGGGCACAGTGGCTGAAAGCACATTAGGGATCTCCTGTTAACCTATTGATCACAAAAAGTAACAGTTCTAATGTCTCAGGCACTTGTCAAAATTCATATTAAATACTTCATAATCAACCTTTAATATTCATCCCCACTACCTTTCATTCTGCAGTAGTAGGAAACTGACTACATAGTCTTAGAAAGTTTCCTCATTTTTATCAAAATCCTTGGAAATATTCTATGACTGATCAGAAGCCCTCAGCATGTAAGAGCTTCACGAGCATTTCACCTCCCCTCCACCAGAAATATCCAGAGTTGCACTCACAGAGTCTGTAGGCTTTTGGATGTTCCAGCTTGAGGAGATGGCTCCAGGAGCTGCAGCTGCATTGTCCTGCAGACAGTGGTTCCTGTGCCAAGGGCTGGCAGTGATTCTGCCCCAGGCACTTCTCAGCACCTTCCCAGCCCTGACTGATTGAAACTCTCTGTGCCTCTGTGCTGTGCCCAGGGTGGCTGCAGGCAGTGCCTCAGCCCTGCTGGGCTGGCAGAAGAGCTGCTCATTAAGAGAAATGTGCTTTTGAAGGTTTTCTTGGTTACCAGGAGCTGCCTCTGTGCCAGGAGCCCAGCCCAGCTTGGCAGCACAGACACAGCACAAGGACTTTAATGAGCCTCTGGGGCTTTGTGCTCAGGCTCTGAATATCAGTCCCTGAGAGGGAGCTGAGGAAACCTCTCCAGAACTCCAAGTCAGAATCCAACTCCAAAAATTCTTGGACTTTTAATGGGTCCCACTGAGGGACACGACTGAGAAAGTGTCCCCAGGCCCCAGGAAGAGCAGAGAACTGGAGGCAGTGATGACAGGTGGGGACAAAGAGAAGCCAAGCCTCAGTGCCCTGGGGCACAGCAATAGGGTCTTTGCCACCAAGGGCTGTGAGGAGACACCTTGTCCTGAGGCCCTGGGGCCTCCTGGCACAGCCCCAGCCAGGCTGGGCACTGTCAGCCCCTTGTCCTGCCCTCAGCATTCCTCCTAGCCCACATCCCAGTGGCCTCAAGGATCTGCTGGAAGGAGTCCCTGGGGAGCCTTGCTCAGCAATGGCCCTGGGGCCTCCTTAATGCTCACAGAGTTTTTCAAAGGACTTTGGGTTTTGCTTTTGCCTTGGAGTCTCTAGGAGGTTTATTGCTATCATGGCCTTCAGTTATCTGGTGTAATTAGTCCCTGGAGAGTCTTTGTCAGTAACAACAGTCAGTGGGCTCATTAATGCTTTAAGGTACTTCAGTTATTTTAAAGTATTTGGTGTTTCACTTTTCATACAAACTCTAGGAAAAGTTTGTGCAATCATGGCCCCAATTTTCTGCTTTAATGAGTCCCTTGAGAGCTCTGTACTGACACTCAGTGGGGCTCATCAATGATTTGAGATACCCAAGGTTTTTAAGGTACTTTGGAATTTCCTTTCCACATTGAGTCTCTGAGAGTGCCATCCTGGCCTCCAACTCTCTCCTCCAAGGAGTCCATGAGGAGCCTGTGTTGGGGATGGACCTCAGTGGGACCCATTCATGCTTTGAGACACTTTGGGTGTTTCCTCTGACTTTGACTCCTGGAAAGGTTTGTGCAATCTCTTCTCAGGCCCTGAACTTCCAGGGCTCAGCTCCAAATGCACCACGGGGCTCATTAGGATCAAGCAAGTCCTGACAAACCATGGCTCTGCCTTGATTTCCCTCTGTTCTCATGCAGTTCATCAGGAAGTTCTCTGCAGTGGTTTTGGATCACCAATATGAGATTTCTTAGCCAATGCATTAGTGTGGTGGGGTAAGTGTGGGCTAATTACCTGTGCACTCACTAGAATATTCTTACTGATTTTCTGCTGTGAGATCAAATTAGGAGGAAGGCAAAGTGGGCTCAAAACTTTAAAAGGGTATAAAGAAAAGATTATTAATAGTATCTCAAAGAAAGAGAAATAAGAATCAGAACAAAACTCTTAGAATACTTCTCCTCTCCCTTCAAACTTTTCTTTGTTGCTGACAATGTAATGAGACAAAACCTAAAAGTTTGAGTCAGTTTACCACTTCTATAAGAGCCTTTCTTCAGTTCTCCTTGGGAGAGGAGTCTCTCTTTCATTCTATGGAGACTTCTTCATAAGAAAATAATTCTCTCATTGCTCTCAATTTCAGTGAATGGCGGCTGCCCAGCAAATCTGCAGTTGTGAAGTCCCTCTCATTTTTTCCATAACTTTTCCCACAGCAGTGTTCATGGGACATGTCTGCTTATGGGGTATTAGTTTAAAGATGAGCTGTTGAAGAGCAAAGGTCCTCTTCATGTATTTCTGAAATTATCTTCATCTCTGAATACAGAGATGATCTTCTCTTCATGAGGAAACAGGGTCTCAACACTCTTCTCTCTTTCTCTGTTCAAACTTCTCATGCGATCACAGCTACTTCAACATGTGCTTACTTTAGCATGGAGGCCTGTCACGTTAAGGGCTCCCAGCTGGGTAATAATAGACATTGACTCAATGATTCACAGAAGGCTGATCAATAATCTTTATTAAGAAACCCATACTTTTATACCCTAGTTTGCTACAAGTTGACCTAATGATCCTCCAATCCAAATACCATCACAATTGGCTAATTAAGAATCCACCCTTTGGTAAACAAATCTCCGCAACACATTCAACTTGTTTAAATACCAGGTGCAGCAAGTCAAGCTGAGAATTTTTTCTTTTTTCTGATCTTCTCCAAAGGCTTTTCCAAAACAATGCCTGGGAAAGTTTTGTTTCTCTCTGTGGCCAGAGAGCTGCTGCCATAGAAGCTGAACAAGTCATTTCCTCATACTTTTCAATGCCTTTTAGAGAAAAAGAGAGTCTGATGTATCAATTACATCCTTCTCCATAGATTTACAAGAGGATTTCAGCCCCAAGATCGGGACGTCTCCTCATCCCTTCCATCAGGGACTCGACTTCCTCTTCACTGACCTTGGTGTGTTCATGTTGCTCCTCTATGTGTCTGCACTTTGTCCTTTTCTCTCACTCGAGGGAGGATGGAAGCACTGAAAGAATTCATATCTCACCCGGGGCCTGCAGATGGTTTCGTGACCCCAGCTGGGCTCAGTGCTTGTGGCCAGAGCTGTTTTACAATGGAGGTCTCTGCAGTGGCTGCGCTGGGGCTGTGTCAGGATGGGCTGTACTGGGGGGAGGGCCAGGATCTCAGGAGCCAGGCCAGAACACAGCAGCAGCACGGCCGGGGGCCGATGGCTTCTCTTTCCTCTGCCCGGGGCTTGCAGGCAAGCCCCAGCGGTTTTTTCATCTTTAAAATGTGTTTCCACAGAGGCATGTACAGTTTCCTTAGTAATTTAGCAGATTGTCAATTCTCCAAGCTAATTACTGATTGGTTTTTTGTCAGACACGGAGGACATTCCTAGCATCTTCTCTTAGAACATCACTTCTGTGATGCAAAACCACCACAAGAGCACAGAGCTCCTTTGTCCATATGTAGTGCTTATGTGCCTGAGGCCTCCAAACCCCTCCTTAGGAGGTCTCTGGGCCCTCTCCAAGGTGTTATTAAATGAAAACATTCAGCTTTTAAGAAAGGAAAATCACCAGAGGACAGGGCCAGCCCGACCTCTCTGTCCTGGCTACTTTTGTCTGGGAGCAATCCTTGGATATACAGAATTTGGGAGGCCAAATTCTAATTTTGGCCATGGTCCCTGGACAAGAAGGCTGGTTCTTTTCCATAGGAATGAAGGAACAGATCCCCAGTGTTTCAGGGGCAGATGAGAGGTGACCACCAGAGGCCAAGGCCAGCCAGAGCAGGCAGATTTTGTTCTGAGAGATACCGTTGCATATAGGAAATTTTAGGAAGAGTACCAATTTTGGCAATGCATATCTGAAAAGAGGAATGGTTCTTTTCCATAGCAAGGAAAGCACAGAGCCCCAGTGTTCCAGGAGCTGATGAGAGGCAGCCCTTGACATCCCAACATCAGCCAGACCTGTCAGGTGGCCCCTGGGAGGCCAAGCCAGCCAGACCTGGTCCGTGTTCCCTCGGTTCCATGGGGCCCCACAGTGTCCCAATGGTCCCTTGCTTCCAGGAGGCCCTGAGGTGTCATAATGCCCCCTTGGTGACACCAGGCCCTGAAGGGTACCAATGGTCTCCATGGTTCCATCAGGCCCCACAGAGTCATAATGGTCTCTGGGTTCCGTGAAGCCCTGCTGTGTCACCATGGCCTCTTGGTTCCATGGGCTCCAGTGGTGCCACAATGATCCTCTTGGTTCCATGAGGTCCCCACAGTGTCCAGTGATCTCCATGGGAAGGAAAGAACCCAGTCCCAGTGTTGCAGGGGCAGCCACCAGAGGCCAAGGCCAGCCAGACTTGACAGTACTGGCAGATTTTGCCTGGGAGTAACCCTTGGATATACAGAATTTTAGAGGTCCAGTTTCAGACATGGACACCTATAGAAGAAGATCGTTCTTTTGATAGGAAGGAAAGCACAGAACACCAGTGTTTGAGGGGCAGATGAAAGGCAGCCATCAGAGGCCTAGGCCAGCCAGAGCTCTCTGTCCTGGTAGCTTTTGTCTGAAAGCAACCCTTGGATATAGGGAGTTTGGGAGGTGGAATCCCATTTTGGGTCATTTCTGCACAGATAAGGAGGACTGTTCATTGCCATAGGAAGCAAAACACTATGCCCCAGTGTTTGGAAAGCAGGTGAGAGGCAGCTCCCAAGAGGCCAGGGGCAGCCAGACCTTTTTAACTTGGGAGCAATTCTTAGATGTACAGAGTTTTGGAGGTAGAATGGCAGATTTGGCCATGGGCACCTGGTCAAGATGGATTTTTTTTCCTACAGGAAAGAAAAGTGAAAAGTCCAAGTGTTTTGGAAGAAGATGAGGGCTGGCCAACCTTAGGCCAAGGGCAGCCAGACCTGTCTCTCTTGGCACCTTTCATCTAGGGGCTATCCTTGGACATTGGGCATTTTGGAGGTAGAACATAAATTTTGGCCATGAGCACCTGGACAGGAAGAAGAGTTCTTTTTATTGGGAAGGAAAGCACAGAGCGCCAGTGTTTCAGAAGCAGATGAGGGCCAGCCCTCAGGAAGCCAAGGCCAGCCAGACTTGTCAGTCCTGGCAGCTTTTGTCTGGGAGCTATCCTTGGATATAGGGAATTCTAGGGGCAGTTTCCCAATTTTGGCCATGGGCATCTGGTCGAGATGGATGTTTTTTTCCCCTAAGTAAGAAAAGCACATGGTCGCTGGGTTTCAAAGGCAGATGAGAGGTGGCCCCTGGGTGGCCAAGGCAGGCAGACCTGTCTCCTCTGGCAGATTTCATCTAAGAACAATCTGTGCATATAAGGAAATTTAGAGGAGGAATACCAATTTTGGCCATGGTCCCCTGGAGGAGAAGGACAGTCCTCTCCCATAGGAAGGAAAGCCAAGAGCCCGAGTGCTTCAGGGGCTGATGAGAAGCAGCCCTCGACATGTCAAGGTCAGCCAGAACTATCAGGTGGTTGCCAGGAGGCCCAGCCAGCCAGACCTGTTCCATGTTCCCTTGGTTTCATGGGACCCCACAGTGTCACAATGTTCCCCTTGCTTTTGCAGTGTCAAAATGGCCCCATGCTTCCATGGGGCCTTGCAATGTCACAATGGCTTTGCGGTTCCACAAAGCCCTGATGTGTCACCATGGCCCCTCAGCTCCACACGCCCTTGCTGTGTTACACTGGCCCCTTGGTTCCATGGGCCCCAACAGTGCCACAATTATCCCCTTGGTTCCACAACTTCCCACAGTGTCCCACTGGCCCCTTGGTTCCATGAGGATCTGCAGTGTCACACAGATTTATGACATTTGTCCTTGCTGCCCCTCACATCCCAGTGCCCCACAAACAGCCCCGAGGCAGCTGTGAGGGACAGGCCCTGCTGTCCCAGGCTGGTCTGGGGGCTTGGCCTTTCTGCTTCCCCCAGCCAGCCCAGGCCTTGCTCAGCATTGCAGTTCCCTGCTCAGAGCCTTTGGCTCCCTGCAATCCTGGCTGCAAGGATCTGCTCTCACCAGGCCCTAGGCAGCCTTTGGCACTCCCTGCCCTCAGTGGGGTCCAGTGATGATCCAAGAGAATTGGAGTTTTGCTTCTGACTCCTTGAGCAGCTTTTTCAGCTTTCTCTCAGTGCCTTCCTTCCTTCCTTCCTTCCTTCCTTCCTTCCTTCCTTCCTTCCTTCCTTCCTTCCTTCCTTCCTTCCTTCCTTCCTTCCTTCCTTCCTTCCTTCCTTCCTTCCTTCCTTCCTTCCTTCCTTCCTTCCTTCCTTCCTTCCTTCCTTCCTTCCTTCCTTCCTTCCTTCCTTCCTTCCTTCCTTCCTTCCTTCCTTCCTTCCTTCCTTCCTTCCTTCCTTCCTTCCTTCCGCCTGCCTTAGGCATTATGGACAGGAGATGGTGAAGATGTTGCTCAATCATCAACAATTTAAAAAGCTTTTGGAACAATCTCTTTCCCCCCGTGACCTGGAAGATATTCTGACAAGAATTAAGAAGAAAGTAAGTGATTGGCAGGAGAAATGTCTCCTTTGTGCAAGTATTGCGACTGCTAATATGAAATCAAACATACCCAATCTGTCTTCAGCTCATTCCTCTTCTGCTGAATCATTTTGCTCCTGGGAATGAGCTGTTAATTCTCAGCCTGTTCATCTGCAGACCACAAAGGAACTGATATTATTAGGGAATAAGTGGGGTTTTGAATAATTTCAATGTCAGTCAAAAAGAGGAAAGGGAAAGAGGAGAAAATGGGTTTAGATTTAAGCGTAAGCCCCCACCATGCTCCCTTACTCTGCCCCCTGTAAAGCAAGTAAGTGAGAATTGTGCTTCTGAAGATAACAGAGTCTTTGCAAAGGACACTGGAAGTAGTCCTGTGCTGCAATCAGCATTTAAGACAGGAATTTGCTCCTTGCTGTCTCTTCATGGCAGTTGCAGAGCTGCTTGTACCTGTTCCCCTCTGATAGCAGAGGGGATTTATTTAGCTCTGTCCTGCTCAGCAGTGGCAGGAAGGTGACCACATGCCTCAGTAGCACAGCTGGCATCTTCCTGTGCTCATGGAAGAGACAGGTTGATCAGGAGAATTGTTCCCAGTGGGGTTGTTAAGCTGTGAATCTGGTCTCTAGGAAAGCAAATGAAATGTGAGTGTAGTTCTGGGATGTCTGGCTTCTGTTTTTATCTCCCTTACTGATTTTCTGAATCCTTCAAATATGGCCCTGTTCATCTGTTCAGATACATCTGAGCTACTTTTCCAGATTGTCATGCCTGGTTATAGAGACATTTCTCCAGAGTGATGAGTTCCCTTATTCTAAGACACACACGTCCCTTATGAGGAGGCATTTAAACTTGGCAGTAGTGTCTCTCCTTCTCCACAAAGCAATGTGACCTGTGTGCCCTGGCAGCCATCTGAAGATAGATCAGATGTATCGCATCCTTGGTTTTCCTGAGTGAGCAGTGGTGAGAATGTCACTGGCAGATTGTCTCCCATAATGATTGTCATGAGGTCCACATTGTTCTTCAGAGCCTCATGATTTTCCAGCTTGAAATCACAAAATTGGGAAAGCTGCTCAAGATGTTTTGCTCACAATTAACTGCAGGTATTGTCTGTGGCTGCAGCTCTCTCCACAGAGAGCAGCAGGCACAACTTTCCCAGGCATTGTCCTGGGGAAGGCTGTGAGAAGATCAGAGAAAAGAATGAGAAACAATTCTTATCTTCACTTGCTGCACCTGTTGTGAACACATGGAATGTGTTCTGGAGATTTGTTTACCAAAGGGTGATTTCTTAATTGGACACTGGTGATGGTGTTTTGAATTCGATTGACCAATCTGGGCTGTCTGTATCAGACTGTCTGTGAGGGCGATGAGTTTTAGTATAGTATAGTATAGTATAGTATAGTATAGTATAGTATAGTATAGTATAGTATAGGATAATAAATTGATTGATCAGCCTTCTGGAATCATGGAGTCAATGCTAATTATTTCCATGATGGGGATGCCATGCTGCGATAATTATCACCACCAGGTCCTCATTTGGTTTTATTTCCCAGGGTGAAATCTCCCTCTGATGGACACCTCCTACACTGTGCACAAGCCCAGGTCACGTCACCTCCAGCTGTGGAAGAAACAGAGCTGCTCCAGAAGCTTTACCATCTCCTGGAAGCCAAGGGGTTTCAGACAAGGATGGAAGAAGTGGAACTCCTCCTAGACCTGTGCAAAACCAGCCCCCAGCTCATCTCCACTAACATTGCCCAAGTATGTAGGGTATCTTCACTGCTCCTTTCCTTTAGCTCCTTTCCTAAGCCTGTAGCAGCAAAGTTAATTTAGTGTGTCTTGGCACTCTCTCCTGGCTGTTTGGGACGCTCTGGTCCCTCTTACCCAGACAAATGTAATTCAGGTCCAGGCTTCAGGACAAGTTGTTTCAGTCCAGCTGTATTTGTCTGGCAGGTGCCTATTGATGCTGTTCATCAGATGATGTAAGAATTTTCTGCTGGTGTAACTGCTGCTCTCTCCTACTCCCAGTTGGGTGAAGTGAAGGGAATCCAGGCCCTGAAAGCATGGCAATTGTTCTGTAGACCAAAAATGGGTTTGCATAGGGAAGAGAAGTATCAGGCTGGGTTGATTTACATGCAGTTGTTTTTTTTAAAAATACTTCTATATACTCCATCTTGTCTTACACAGGCTCAGCTCTGGCTACTCATTTCCATCCTTGTTCCTATTCCTATTGGTAAAGACAGTGCTCACCCTTCTTGGGGGGTCTTTTTTTCTCTTTGGAAAAAGAGGAAAACAGCTAAGGACCCATCTCTGCCTTCTCTTCCCAGTAGCTGCTTTTTCCCTTTTTCCAGGGAAAGGTGCCTGATAAAGAGGCTGTCAAGGGACTGAACCTGCTCTAATGAGAGCTGTACAGCACATGACATTTCAGAAGTCCACCTGTTACTTAGAGAAAAGGTCTGGATCCTGGAAGAGTTGATCAGAGCCCTGCACTTCTCCAGACACTGGCTCTGAGACAAACAAAAGAAAACTTAGATCTCCTCCAGCCATAGTTTTGGCAAAATCATAATTGCCCTCAGTACTTGAGGCAACTGTATAGAAAACCAGGCATTGTAAACACCTGATTCCATTCAAAGCAAAGGTACTCTTTAGCATTAATAAATGGAATTGATTAAATGATTTATAGATGGAGAGAAATACCATAGGAACTATTCAGTCCCCAGCCAAACCTCCTAAAACAGAAGAAAATCTTTCAACCAGCATGAGGTTTTGCCACCATTCCAGTGAGTGGCCCCCAGGAAAACAGTGAAATTGTGCAAGCGAATGCTGACCTGAAAGAAAGAATCACTTTCATCTTCAACATTGCTGACTGCTACATCCACTCTTCAAACAAGGACATTTGAATCCAGCTTTCACCTTGCTTGTTCTCTTCACAGATTTTTAATTATTTTGTCCTGAGAATATCTGACAGCCACAGGAAAGTGAAGCAGAGGGCGCTGAATGTGCTGGCTGAAATCACAGGAGCCCTGAAAGATGCCTTGAACCCGGTGATCATTGGTTTGGTGGAAGGAATAACAAAGAACCTGAACTCAAAGGATCCCAGGGTTCGTGGGGCAGCTGTGAAAGCACTGGGAGAATCCATTGCTCATTTGGGTAAGGCTGAGCCCTGGCAGGGACTCTCCTCAGCTTCGTCTCTGTCTCTCCTGCACAAGAGAACGCTGAGTGCCTTGACAGCTGCTCTTGTCTGTGGAACCCTCCAGCTGACACCCACCAGAGGCTGTGCAGGTGCAGTCCCTATGCACCATCCCCAACAGGCTGGAATGGGATCAGCATTTCCCAACAGTCCCAGGAGCCCTTGGCTCTGTGCTGCTTGTCTGAAGAGCAAGTCCTGGACTGCAGCTTTGCTACAGTTCAGAGGCAAAGGGGTTTGGAGTTTGCTTGGGCCCCGTCTGACTTCCCAAATGAACAGCTTTGCTGTTGGCATGAAGGGACACTGACCCATCAGAGCTTCTGCAGAGCAGCCACCTGGGAGGCTCTACATTAGAGGCATTAGCTGCCTATTTTCCACTTTTCTTCTTTGTCATCTATTTTCAAAGGGGAACTTGTGATTCACCAAGTTCATTTCTTTAGAACAAACAGGTATAAACCCAGCTGTCAGTGATGCCTTGTTCCACATGTTTTGCATGGGGCAAAATGGCCACAGCAATTAACTACATAGGCAAGGGCTGCTCTAAATTCCTTTGCCACACAGATTTATGTCAGCTCTGAGAATGCTGCACGGGGGGAATATGCCTGAAAAAGGAGTGTTGAAGATGACGGTCTTCAAGGGGAGTTTCCACTTTCTCCTCCCCAGCTGCTCTGTGATCTCAGGAACTGCCTGACTCAGTGCCTTTCTGTGTCCCTAGTATGGGGCTCTTCCTTTATGCTCTGGGTTGCAAAACCTTTTCACTGCTTCCATGTGACTGAACTCTTGAGGCCTCTGATGTGAAATGTTTTAACACAGCTCCTGCTACAGCAGACAAGTTTGGATTTACAAATGTGAAAGTAGAGCTTTTCTTTTGGAATTTAAAACCCTGCCAAGTAGGCTGGAAGAAAAGAAGAATAGGATTCAAACATCTGCAGAAATGTGCTTGATTTTATAAAATGGGGTTGGCCCTGCCCTTTCTCCTATGACGTGAGAAAAGTGAACAGAAACATGTGTTTCCCTTGTAGATAAAGTGTCACTGCTGAAAGAGTTCAGCTACCAATGGAATCACCTGAGTGGCCAAGCCCTGCTGGATGTCACTGAGCGTATCACAGGTTTGGCCTCCACTTCTGAGCCAAGAGCTCTTCCCAGGGAGCATTTACAGGGAATGCCTGTGAGCAGACAGCAGAGCAGCTCCTCCAAACCAGGAGGTGCTGAGCGTGTCCCTGCTGCCCCATAGCCAAGGCAGGTGGGTTTGGCAGGTTTTCCCTGGCTGCTGCAGAGCTGGGCAGCACCTGAGATGGGGGCAGCGCTCGGCCTGGGGCTGAGCTCTCACTGGGGCATCTCAGAACCACCTCCAGCAAAGGGAGGGCTAAAAATGCCCCAGCTGGCTCCTCTCTGGGAAGCTCAGGGACATCTGTGATCTTTGAGGGGAAATGGTGGCAAATGCTGTTTCAGGGCATCAGTTTGTTTTGTCCTCACAGAATTCTTGTTTTTCTCTTGGAAAGTTTTGAGGCTGAACCGTGCAGGGCCTGGGGGTCACAGCTTAGGTCAGAACTCAACAGAGGTACCAGAGGCACGGGTTTAGTGCAAGGCAGCCTCTGGGGGCACAGGGACAGAAGCAGAGTGCTGAGGCTCCCTGCCTGTGCTGTCACAGTGGCCTTGGACTGAGCCTTTCAGGGTGTGCAAACAGTGTCTGCCTGTGTCAGCGCTGCCCAAAATGCTACACATGCAGCTGATAATTGATTCCTCAGAGGAGCTTGCTGTGTCAGCAAGAGCCAAGGAATGGAAAAAGGATAATCTCAATATATAGCACAGAAGATGATTGATAGCCTTGCTTTAACTGGGGCTAAAAGCGCTGCTAATTATGCCAACATCTTTGAATGCAAGGTTTAATACACTTTGTGTCTTCATTAGGAATCTTAAAAGGGCATGCTCAGTGATTGGAAATGTCAAAGGTCCTTTAAAGAGCATTTGACTAAAGTAGATCTCCAGCAATAGGGCATTTAGTTTAGCAGTTATTTTGATCTCTTTTTCACATAAAGGAATTAACCATAAATTAGGACTACTTTAGAAAAAGCAGTTGTTCTCTCTGAGATTTAGTAGGAACAGACAGCTGTTCCTCACATTCAGTAGTCACTGATGTCTTTAATTGCATTTAAACTCAAATGAATTCCCATTTTAAAATGGGCACCATAACCCTTTCCTGCTTAGCAGAATTGGTTTTAAGTACTTGCAGGAGGTCTTTCAATGTTGATGACTGCTGGTGGATTAACAGCATAGAGAAAATGAATTCTCTTCCACCACAGAATATTAAATGGCTGCTAGATAACATTTTGTCTGATCAGAAAAAAAGAATGGTCTCCAGAGCTTTTCAGGTTTTGATCTCTCAGCCTAATCTGCCATGCAAGAAGCCTGATGGTAATAAGTTTTTGTCTGTGTTTGATGTAGTTCAGTTCAGAAAATGGGCAGAGAGATTTCAGAGACAATATGAGAAAACACTCATGTTTTGGTTACATTTCAGTCCCCTGTGTAGCATTTTTCTTTCTCTATGCCCCTATTTCAGTGAACATTAAAAGAAAAAATGCCATTAACATTGGGAGGGGAAGTGGCAATAAAATGTGAGGATGCCCAAATGCCAAGGCAATGGGGTCTGGGTAATTCTCTAGAGATGCCCTGAGGTTTGAAACAGCTCTTTGTTGGAAGCCCCAGAAGCATTCTGCCAAAGACCCCAGCTGGTCACTGATGTTTCTCATCCAGCTGTCAGGCAGCAGCCATCTCTGGTGGGCTGGAGTTTTGAGGTGTGTTCTAATCCTGCCCTTGGCTGTGTGCCACTGAGCAAAGGGAAGAGCCAGATTAGACATTTGGCACTTGAAATGAAAGTTACAAAAATGGAATTATTTCTTTTATCAGAAATCTCTTCATTTCCTCTCTATGATGCATTTCCAAATCTTCAGTGCGGGTTTAGAATACTTCTTAATGGAAATCAAAGGCAATTGGACATTTCATTCATTGTTCATACAGAAAGAGATTGTGAAATAATTTAGTAAAGGTAGGAAGTCTGCCACAGGGACAAGGCTCTGGTTGGAGCAATTAGTGCTGAGGGGTGGGTGGTTCTGTTTCCAGGATGATCAGCTGCTTTGCCCGTTTCTGGACCAAGGGGCCAAGGGTGCTGTTTTGCTGCTCTTGGCCAGAGAGGCTGGCAAGAAGCAGAGGCAGATCCTTGTTTGCATTGAGGCTGGTGGGTAAGGAGCTGTGTCTCTGTCCCGGCAGTGCTTGTGCAGGGGGTTCATGCCAGGAGCCCTGGAGTCGCCCAGCGCGACGCCCTGCCCGTGCTCTGGCCCTGCCTGGGGAACAAGGCGCTGCCTGTGCGGAGCGCCAACGTCCGCACCATGGCCACCAAGCTGGCCTCTGCCCTCTGCAAGGTGATGGGCACCCAGCTGAAGGAATGTGCTGCCAGCAAGCCTCCACATGTGCGGGAAAACCTCTCCAAAATGTTGGGCTGGTGAAGGTGAGATGTTCTCCAGAAAGCTGAGGAAGCACAGAGTTGGACACCTCTGGATTTGCCTTTTGAGCTGTGCCAAAAATGACAGAATCCTAAGGAATGGTGTGCATCTGCCCCCACTCTCTCCATCACATTTCCTAGTCATGGCATGGGGAGCCTGAAGCAACTCCAGATGGAGGACAAGATGAAGGGCAGTCATGGCTCAGCCTCACACAGAGGTGAGGGGGGAGCTGGGCCAATCTCTGCTGGCAGGAAGGGTCTTGTGGCAGCCCAGAGAGGCTGTGCACATTGCCAGGGAACAGCTGTGCCCTGCACGTGCCCCTGCAATGAGCTGTGCTGCTGCCAGTGCCCCTGGAGCTGTGGGGCTGCTGAGCTGTGGGGCAGGCAGAGGAGCAGGAGGGTGCATGTGCAGCTGAGCCATTCCTGGGGAGCACAGGGCTCTGGGCTCCCTGCTGTCCCAGGGCAGCCCAGAGGCCAGGCTGGGCCTGTGCCAGCTCTGGGCAAGTGGCTCAGGGTTTTGCCCTGACCTGCCTCAGTGTCTGCCAGCAGGAGCATGTTTCCCTGTGCAGCTGTTTGGACATTTCCAGGAAATGTGTCCCAGGAATTATGGAGCTTCAGATGCTTTAGGTTTGCATGGTGGCCTCTTTTTACTTTGTGTCTCCATTTGGCAGATCTGACTGGTTACAATCTTACCGAGAAGTTTTCTCTGGTAAGGAAGAAGCTGCTGCCTGTATGAAGAGTGTTGAAGAACAGCATTGATGCATTAGGCTTGATAGTTAGAGCTGTACATATGTTTTGATCTTTAGATGTAATTTGGAATTACTGTGTTTTGATTGTGTCTTTAAGTTTTGATGGCATACTTTTAATTGTATATATTTCATTTTGATGATGGAAAAAAAAAGTAAATTTAAAAAAATAAATAAATAAACCAAGAGAAGAATATGTGACCAGGACCTGCTAGCCTAGAGATTATGGGAGTGCAGCTCACTCAATGTGCCAGTGTCCCACCACATCCTTTCCTCATTGGGCCTCTCCTCTTCCTCTTTGGCCATGGTTTCTTTGTGTCATTTGTGCTGCTCTTTGTTACTTGGCATTACAACAGAGTCACCTGTTGACCTGTTTGGGGGACAATGGACCCAAAAGATCCTGTCTAGTCAAAGGTTTTCTAACTAGGTGTGTTCTGTGCTCACCAAAGGCCTGAGTAAAGAAACCAAGAGAAGTGTGCCCAGATCCCAAAGCTTTGCTCCTTTGCAATCTCCCAAAGATCTGGCTCACAGGTGTCTTCAATCACAATTCCATAGGTAAGAAGAGGTCATGGATTTCACTGGGAAAAGATGCACTGCTTTGGCAAAGTCACCTGTATGTAAATTTACCCGGGACAGCAGTCCAGCTGTGTTGTTTGCACCTTGTTTGCAGAAGGATGAGTGCACTGGGAGGCCAATAACAAGTGACAAGGACTCCTCCAATCTGCACTGCAGCCTGGCTGCCATTCAGCCCAGAGCTAGGGAATCATTTGTTCCCGTGGACCAGTGCTTGCCAGTGGAATGAATTCCTGCACAGCTGGAAGAAGCAATTCTGGATTCAGCTCCAGCTCTTGGTGGGCTGCATGATCATTGACAATGCTGCCCTTCCAGAAATTATGCTGCAGTTTCCTTTCATAGTCATTTGAAGCTTTTAAACTTCACATTTCAATTTGCTTTGCCTTAGGGAAAAACCCTTCTGGGCCCAGTACAAACTGTAACCTTTTGACAGCAAAGTCCTCATGGTTGCCAGCTTCTGATGTTACACAATGTCACCTGGCTGCCTGTGTTTGCTTGGCTCTGGGTCTAGTCCCGGCCTAGTAAAGCCCAGGCAGGGTGGAACGTTGCAGGGAAAACTGGTCCATGAGCTTATGGGGTTGGCATCAGCCGCAGAGTGAATGTGCCCTTTGGGGATTCCTCTGGAGACAAAATTAGGGACCTACTCCATGCCACAGTATTCTCTTAGATCTTTCTAAAATATCTTAGAAAAGGCTGTGAAACTTCACATCTCCTTGCACAGTCATTGTTTGAAGAGGGGCATTTTTGTCCCTCCTCAAAGTCATTGCTCTTGCACACCAGAAACATGAACATCCACCAACAGGAATGATGCATGGTCCTGCTGCTGCTGCTGCAGAGGACTGGGCAGTGCAGACCTGGGTATTACCAATATGAGCACTTAATTAGCATTTAATGCTCCTTCAAGCTGTCCAGATCCCAGGGATTTTTGTTTCAAAGCAGCCGCTGCAACATCTCTAGGGAAGAACAGGAAATGGGAAACAGCGACTGCCAGCCTTGCAAGGGTGTAGGGGAAAACCTGAAGTGTCTGCATCAAAAGATGAATGGGAAGAATGTAATTGCCAAAGCAAACGCTTTGTTAGGAGAGAAGGAGAAGTTCTTTACTGCATGCTTGCATGAAGATCATTTGGGATCTCCTTTTAGTGTCTCATGCAAAAAAGGAGCTCTTAATAATGCCACGCTACTTAAACCAGATTGGGATGCAGCTCTGTAGTGGTTCACAATGAAGCAGACTGCCTGCTCTGTCACTGGGGTGACCTTACGATGCTTGTATCCCCATTCATCTGTTCTGTGCCTTTAAGACCAGCTCTGAAGAGTGGAAGTTTTGTTTGGGTTTCCCTTATCAGGGACACAGAGATGGGCAGTACATAGGGCTGTTTTTCACTTCTTGCTTTCAGCTTGCTGCTTTGCTTGCTCTCTCTTCCGCTCTCGCTTCTGCTCTGCTTTGGATTCTGCTTATTAGCTAGTTCTAGCTAAACAGTCCACATTCCTTCTTGGACTGTTTCTCCTCTCCTGTTTCTGTGACCATCTCGAACCTGCTCCGGACTGGGACCCGGGAACACCGAGTGTTTGCACCGTTTGGCCTGCAGCAGCTGTGTTGAAGTGAGGGGAGAACGACCAATCCTTTGATGCATCGAACTCGATTTATTGATCGATCAGTCAGCTTAAATAATAGTGTTAACGAACTTCATGCATATTCTGAAATACAGGTTTATGATAGGCTAACAGAGAAAACTCTAACCACACCTTTTGTTTTACTACACCGTTGATTGTTTACACAAAACAAAACCAGTGTTCTCACTGTGATACAAACGGTTCCCAAAACTTCCACATCTGTTCTCAGGGTGCCATCTTTTCCCAGAGAGAGTGTTACACTTGTTATGAGAAGACTGCCTGAGAACTTTATTGTTTATACAATGATGCCTGAAAGAGTCTAATTGTTTATAGAAGTCAGGCTGGGAACTGCTTCACAGCTACCTGTTACTTTTCTCTCAATTTCATGGCTTCATGGCCTTTTTCTTCAAGCCATGCCTGAACTAAACTCTCTATACTTCCCCCGCTTTTTTCTTTAAGAGAAAGGAGGTTAGTTTGCCAGGTATTCTCTATCATCCTACTAACCATCTTTTGGATACAGCTACAGAAACATGGTAATATAAGCAAAAGTAACAAGACTACCCCTAATATCCCTATAGCATATGTTATAAGGTTTCTTAGCCAGAGTCCCAATCCGAAACTTTTCAGCCACTCATCAATACCCAATCCTTCTTCTTCCTTAAGTTTGTTAAAACCTAGCCGTAGCTCTTTTAACTTAGCATGAATAGATACAGAATGATCAGATAAGTTCATGCAACACATTCCTTCAAACTCTTCACACCCATGGCCTTGTGCTAATAATAAGAAATCTATAGCAGCTCTATTTTGTAGAACAGCGTGATTAACACTTTGTACATCTGAAGTTAACATATCTAATATCTGTGAAGTTTTATTCAGTTCACCCTTAGCCCAACACCCTATTTGTTTTGCTAGAGTTAATGCTTTGCTGGCAGCACCCCATGGTAGGAAAGCTGAAACCATCACTTGCTTAAATTTACTCCAGAACCACGGATCTCCTATTTGACTACAGTCTAAATTATGTAAGCTACGCTTTTGCCTGCTAATCTTATGGCTTAATTGCATTAGCACAGATATATTAGGGTGGAATAAAGATAACTTGCCTAAATAACAAGGTCCACCCTGAGGCTGGGCAGGTATACCATTCCAGGCTCTATCTCCGCAAATTAGAAATATACCCGTAGGTAATTTCATAGGTGTTATGATGCTAGAGCCTTTACAATGATTGTAGAGTTGTTTAGACACTATGTTTGGCTTTAGGGCTGAATCCAGGGTAGCCCACGTTTGTGTATGTGGATTCATCTTTTGAGGATTAGAATAATCAAAGCTAAATCACCCACCGTCTGAAGTGCTGGTCATGCTAGCATTTGCACTCCCGAAAAGCTCCAATTCCTCAGGTGGAGAATGCAAAGGAATATTAAGTGATTGAATTAACAGGCATTGACGGTAGCCGTCACTCTGACTGGCAGTATACCCTTTAGGCAATTTAATATTTACCATACTGCGCATACATAAGGCACGGTTATTAATAAAACTGCAGAATTCTTGAGGAGACCATACTGGAAGTCCTACCAAACATGTTCGAAAGGGGTTAGTAACTCCTCCAATGCTGAGACAAAGCGATGTCTGATTAATCTGCCTAGCAAGTGTTATCCATACATTATCTCTAGATTGACTAAAATGTGTTACTTTTAATTCTTCAGCTACCACTACACCAAGTAATATAATAAAAGGAAACCTCATTTTTCTGGTTTTACTTTGACCTTCTTCTTCTTATCAGTTTTTAACCTTACTGTTCCCGAGGCCCGAAGACCACACCTTTGTAACCTTCTAATGCAGTTGTCTAATGCCTGATTGGGATCTCCTTTTATAGGCCCTACAACGGAATGTTGTGTTAAAGGCACCAGTTTTATACACCTTACAGAGGTAATATATGATGCACTTTGAGCTTTAACCCTTTTCAAAATACACTGTACCTCCCACCGACAATAAGCCAAGATTTTCTGCTCATGTGACTCATAAAGAGCTAAAGCTGAGGCAGTGTTTAGTCCTGTTTCATTCCGTAGTGCCCACTCCCAATTATGTTCCCAGTTATGTTCATAATTACAGGTATTACACCATAAATGAAAAAGTGACAACTGATCCACCCAAAAAGTCCTGTCACAACCCCCACAACACAGTGCAACCCAAGCAGCACAATTTGGGCTGTGACATTCAAGGCAGTTCTCTTTTGCCGGTCCTTTTATATGAAAAGATGATAATGATTCAATAATGTCAATCAGTTCCCTGGTCGTCCGGCAACGGCGTGTTATCCCAAAGGGTTAAAACCACCCCCCAGCTGAGCCACAATGTCCGGCCTTATCAGGCATTGCAAGGTAGATGGTAATTGGACTAAGAAAAGACAGCTGTTAGCTGTTTTCATTCATGCAAACCTGGAGAGGAGGTGAACGGCAAGTCTGAAAACAATCCTTTTTGTCCTTGAGATTTTCACATCCACCCCTTCCCTGGGCCTCTCAGAAAAGTTCAAAATCAGTTTTACAGTCTGTAATCCTTTAGTCATTTGGCTGAAATGGCATCAGCTGGGCGATTCTCAGTCCTTTGTTGATTTGGAGTGGTGAGAAAATAGTATACACTAAAAGCACTTAAAATATTTAACTTAGCAGACTTATTTGTAAATTAACAGAACTTAACCGGCTTCAAAATTCTATGGGCTAGCTGTGTTACACTCTTTGCAACATAAGAATAGGCAATTCTAATAATTAAATAGTATTTTCAGCTAGCAAGGTTTCTCTGATGTTCACAACAACACTTTGCACACAAGCCATAAAATAAAAGCCTATCGTAAAAGCATAAATCTATGTAACATCACTTAAACTTAAAAGCACTTATACTTAAAATACTTAAACTTAAAATATTTAAACTTAAAAGATCTTAACATTACTTAAACTTATCTTTACTTTTTCTTCAAGCCATGCCTGAACTAAACTCTCCACACAGCTGCATCAGTGCTGGAGGGACTGAGAACAGAGCAACCACCCCCGAAAGAGACTTTCTGATTTTGTCATCTTTCTCAGAGCGGCGTCATCGGGTATTGTTAATTTTGTGTGCTAGGGGGTGCTTGTCGGGAGTTTAGTTCAAGCATGGCTTAAAGAAAAAGGCCATGAACATGGCTTAAAGAAAAAGGCCATGAAGCCATACAATTGAGAGAAAAGTAACAGGTAGCTGTGAAGCAGTTCCCAGCCTGACTTCTATAAACAATTAGACTCTTTCAGGCATCATTGTATAAACAATAAAGTTCTCAGGCAGTCTTCTCATAACAAGTGTAACACTCTCTCTGGGAAAAGATGGCACCCTGAGAACAGATGTGGAAGTTTTGGGAACCGTTCGCATCACAGTGAGAACAACTGGTTTTGTTTTGTGTAAACAATCAACGGTGTAGTAAAACAAAAGGTGTGGTTAGAGTTTTCTCTGTTAGCCTATCATAAACCTGTATTTCAGAATATGCATGAAGTTCGTTAACACTATTATTTAAGCTGACTGATCGATCAATAAATCGAGTTCGATGCATCACAGGATGGTCGTTCTCCCCTCCCTTCAACAAATGGTGACCACCCGGACGTGATAGCGGACACCACGACGATCGCGACCACCACGGGGATTGCGAACACCACGAGAAGTGAGGACTGGTTCAGGCTCCGAAGCAGCGGGAGCGGCAAATAAGCGCGAAACCAAAGCGGAGAAAAAAAAAAAAAAAGCCGCCGATACGCGCCGTGCCCTGGCGACCATATTAGATGGGTCCAGCTGATACGTGTGGCCGATGTCTGGAAATCGCTGCTAGGTAAAAGTGCGCACTTAAAAGAGGTATGGAAAGGCAAGCCACATATGAACTTTTTATTATGTTTTTGCAAAAAAGGCAAATTAAGGGAATAGACTTACGGAAGGAATTGCAAGGTCTTTTGGCTTATGGTCTGGAATGGGGAGTCTTCGTGAATCCCCACACAGTTTACGAGTTAACGGAATTGCGTGAATTCGGTGATTTATTGTCAGAGGCTGCTTTAGAGAGTGGTAAAACTGCCAAGAAGCTAAGCAAGCCATGGCGAGTGATATATGGTGGACTGTTTTACTATCTCTCTGAGTGCAAGACAGCGGCCGCAGCCCGTGGAGCTTGCGGGGCTGTGCTACTCCGAACTCGGCACGGGCGCTCCGCCATGGCGAGCAGCCGTGGCGAGCGACGCGGGAGCGGAGGCAGCGGCGGGGAGAGCGGAGCCGCCGCCGCGGGAGCCGAGCCGCGCCGCCCCGGGAGAGAGCGAAGCCGCCGCGGGGGGAGCCGCCATGGGTGCAGCGGTGCCTGCAGCAGAGTCAGCCTGCCGGTGAGTAAGCAAAGAGCCCAGCGCAGCGGGGGGGTTTTCGCCCGCTCCGACACACACGCCGCGGGACTGGAGCGCTTTTTGCAGCGGGAGCGTTTCCCCCTCCCCCCACAGTCGGCAAAAGCTTCAGTTTAAGACCTAACAGCCTAATGGATGCCTCGGTCTAGGACCTAACAGCCTAATGGATGTAACTTTTGTCAACAAAAGGAAAAGATCCCTGTTGAAATTAAGAAACAAGTGATGGTAAACAAGGAAAGTTAAAGGCACTTTTGTTCTTCCTGGCAGAGACTATGAAACAGCAATCAGCGTACTGTATGCAGGGGTCAAATTTCGGCCAATTTGGCTCGGCATTGGTTATGCTGTCTTGAAATCACCTGCATTAACATAGATTTTAACATCAGAAGCCCGGATGGTTCAGTCAGTGGAACATCAGACTCTGAAATTATATTTTGAAAAGTTTAAAAATGTTAAGATGTGTTGGATTGATTGTGTGAGTGAGATGTTGTGAGTGCTTTTTGGTATAGAAATGCTATAGCAAACACATGAAGAAAGTTATTTTAGCTTAATATTTTAGAATCAGGCCTGTAAGTAAGTTATAGTAAATGCTATATTTTATTTCTATAGTAAGTTTTATCCGTTGTTAAGTAGTTTAAGTTGAATTATCTATTAAGTGCCGTTAAATGTTAAATACTGTTAAGGTTTAGTTTTGTTAAGTTGATCTCCTGTTAAGTTTAAGTGTTATTAAGTTTAAATAAAGCTAGATTCTGTTTAAATTATATTAGGTTTAGGTTAAGTTAGATTCTGTTAAGTTTGATCTTACATTATTTACAAATAAGTCTGTTATTTAAAGTCAGTTAAGTTTTGTTATAGTTAAGTTTTATTAGAATTAAGAGATTTTACATGTAAGTTCTGTTGATTTAAAAATCTATTAAGTTTAAGTAAAGATAAGTTTAAGTAATGTTAAGATCTATTAAGTTTAAATATTTTAAGTTTAAGTATTTTAAGTATAAGTGCTATTAGGTTTAAGTGATGTTAGATAGATTTATGCTTTTACGATAGGCGTTTATTTTATGGCTTGTGTGCAAAGTGTTGTTGTGAACATCAGAGAAACCTTGCTAGCTGAAAATACTATTTAATTATTAGAATTGCCTACTCTTATGTTGCAAAGAGTGTAACACAACTAGCCCATAGAATTTTGAAGCCGGTTAAGTTCTGTTAATTTACAAATAAGTCTGCTAAGTTAAATATTTTAAGTGCCTTAAGTGTATACTATTTTCTCACCACTCCAAGTCAACGAAGGACTGAGAATCGCCCAGCTGATGCCATTTCAGCCAAATGACTAAAGGATTACAGACTGTAAAACTGATTTTGAACTTTTCTGAGAGGCCCAGGGAAGGGGTGGATGTGAAAATCTCAAGGACAAAAAGGATTGTTTTCAGACTTGCCGTTCACCTCCTCTCCAGGTTCACATGAATGAAAACAGCTAACAGCTGTCTTTTCTTAGTCCAATTACCATCTATCTTGCAATGCCTGATAAGGCCGGACATTGTGGCTCAGCTGAGGGTGTGTTTAACCCTTTGGGATAAAACGCCGTTGCCGGACGACCAGAGAACTGATTGACATTATTGAATCATTATCATCTTTCCATATAAAAGGACCGGCAAGAGAGAATTGTCTTGAATGTCACAGCCCAAATTGTGCTGCTTGGGTTGCACTGTGTTGTGGGGGTTGTGACAGGACCTTTTGGGTGGATCAGTTGTCACATTTTCATTTATGGTGTAATACCTGTAATTATAGACATAACTGGGAACATAATTGGGAGTGGGCACTACGGAATGAAACAGGACTAAACACTGCCTCAGCTTTAGCTCTTTATGAGTCACATGAGCAGAAAATCTTGGCTTATTGTCGGTGGGAGGTACAGTGTATTTTGAAAAGGGTTAAAGCTCAAAGTGCATCATATATTACCTCTGTAAGGTGTATAAAACTGGTGCCTTTAACACAACATTCCGTTGTAGGGCCTATAAAAGGAGATCCCAATCAGGCATTAGACAACTGCATTAGAAGGTTACAAAGGTGTGGTCTTCAGGTCTCGGGAACAGTAAGGTTAAAAACTGATAAGAAGAAGGTCAAAGTAAAACCAGAAAAATGAGGTTTCCTTTTATTATATTACTTGGTGTAGTGGTAGCTGAAGAATTAAAAGTAACACATTTTAGTCAATCTAGAGATAACGTATGGTTAACACTTGCTAGGCAGATTAATCAGACATCGCTTTGTCTCAGCATTGGAGGAGTTACTAACCCTTTTCGAACATGTTTGGTAGGGCTACCAGTATGGTCTCCTCAAGAATTCTGCAGTTTTATTAATAACCGTGCCTTATGTATGCGCAGTATGGTAAATATTAAATTGCCTAAAGGGTATACTGCCAGTCAAAGTGATGGCTACCGCCAATGCTTGTTAATGCAATCACTTAATACTCCTTTGCATTCTCCACCTGAGGAGTTAGTTCTTTTTGGAAGTGCAAATGCTAGCATGACCAGCACTTCCAATGGTGGGTGGTTTAGCTTTGATTATTCTAATCCTCAAAAGATGAATCAACATACACAAATGTGGGCTACCCCGGATTCAGCTCTAAAGCCAAACATAGTGTCTAAACAACTCTACAACCATTGTAAAGGCTCTAGCATCATAACACCTAAGAAGTTACCTACGGGTATATTTCTAATTTGCGGAGATAGAGCCTGGAATGGTATACCTGCCCAGCCTCAGGGTGGACCTTGTTATTTAGGCAAGTTATCTTTATTCCACCCTAATATATCTGTGCTAATGCAATTAAGCCATAAGATAAGCAGGCAAAAGCGTAGCTTACATAATTTAGACTGTAGTCAAATAGGAGATCCGTGGTTCTGGAGTAAATTCAAGCAAGTGATGGTTTCAGCTTTCTTACCATGGGGTGCTGCCAGCAAAGCATTAACTCTAGCAAAGCAAATAGGGTGTTGGGCTAAGGGTGAACTGAATAAAACTTCACAGATATTAGATATGTTAACTTCAGATGTACAAAGTGTTAATCACGCTGTTCTACAAAATAGAGCTGCTATAGATTTCTTATTATTAGCACAAGGCCATGGGTGTGAAGAGTTTGAAGGAATGTGTTGCATGAACTTATCTGATCATTCTGTATCTATTCATGCTAAGTTAAAAGAGCTACGGCTAGGATTTAACAAACTTAAGGAAGAAGAAGGATTAGGTATTGATGAGTGGCTTAAAAGTTTCGGATTGGGACCCTGGCTAAGAAACCTTATAACATATGCTATAGGGATATTAAGGGTACTCTTATTACTTTTACTTATATTACCTTGTTTCTGTAGCTGTATCCAAAAGATGGTTAATAGGATGATAGAGAAAACCTGGCAGGCTAACCTCCTTTCTCAAAAAGAAAAAAAAAAGCGGGGGATATGTCGGGAGTTTAGTTCAAGCATGGCTTAAAGAAAAAGGCCATGAACATGGCTTAAAGAAAAAGGCCATGAAGCCATACAATTGAGAGAAAAGTAACAGGTAGCTGTGAAGCAGTTCCCAGCCTGACTTCTATAAACAATTAGACTCTTTCAGGCATCATTGTATAAACAATAAAGTTCTCAGGCAGTCTTCTCATAACAAGTGTAACACTCTCTCTGGGAAAAGATGGCACCCTGAGAACAGATGTGGAAGTTTTGGGAACCGTTCGCATCACAGTGAGAACAACTGGTTTTGTTTTGTGTAAACAATCAATGGTGTAGTAAAACAAAAGGTGTGGTTAGAGTTTTCTCTGTTAGCGTATCATAAACCTGTATTACAGAATATGCATGAAGTTCGTTAACACTATTATTTAAGCTGACTGATCGATCAATAAATCGAGTTCGATGCATCACAGGATGGTCGTTCTCCCCTCACTTCAACAGGTGCTGGGCCAGTCAAATAAACAGGTTCTTTCCACCTCTCTCCAATGAAATTTTTCCCGAACCGGTTGGGGGGAGGGGCCGTGTGGGTTTTGCTTTCTGGAGGGGCCCCCCTTTGGAGATTCTTTAACAAATTTGCCCAAACCAGGACAAAAATTTGGCGCCCAACTTGGGGCTTGAGAGAGAGTGGAAAAACCCTGTTTCGACTGCATTTTGGTTGCTATTCCTCTGTGTTCATTTAAATCAGCTAATAACCATGCTTTTTGAATTCATAATGTCTGTTGGGGTGAAGGTTTGCATGCATTTCTGGTCCCTAGGGTTTTTTGAGATTTTATTACCTCTCTGGTCTCTAGGTTTATTTTCTTATCCAGAAATAGCTTTAGTATTGCCCCTAATATGTAGTTTCTACATCAGAGGGACAGTGACCAGAGTAGCTATCCTGCTGGGCTTGGTGGCAATGATATGCAAGAAGTTTATAAACATTCTAGGGTCTGCTCCAGGTATGAATGGTTCATGGCTATGATTATGCATCCAGTTTGTTGGAGGAGGAGCAGGAGGGAATGAGGTTTTTCAGCCTCTGCTTTCCTCCTTCTCTTATGAATCAGTTGCATCACTGGTGAAGGATGTTCAGTGTCCCCTCAATGTCAAGGAAACCATCTTCCTGGTATTTAATCTGGTAACCTTCCTCTATAAAGCCTGCTGCTTCTCCAGAATGAGAGCTGATATTTCTAGGCGGGCTGATGAGACCCCTGACTCAGGAGTAAACCCCAGTGTAGAAAATCCTGAGTGGTGTGGGAAATGGGAGGATATGGGCCAAATCCTGAAGGAATTCTCTGACCCTATAGTCTGGGATTTTCCCCATGAACAAAATCAGAACCCAGCTAAGGTGGGGAAATACCTAAAAGAGAAGTACCAGGATGAGCCTAAGGAGAGGAAGGTCATTGCAGTGAGTTGGGCCTTGGCGTATGCTTATCTCACTCTGTTAGAGACTGTCGGGTAGCAGACAGAGGCAGGGAGGCAGGGAGATAAATCAGCAACTGTCCCGGTGACTCAGGCTGCAGCCAACAGCCCCAGGCTAAAAGCCAGCATCTAAACCCATGGCTGTTGCTACCAGCACTACAAGTGGGAAATGCACGGACAAGACCAATTGACCAGGGGATCATGATGATGATGATGAAGAAGAAGAAGAAGGAACCTCAATGCCTCCTGACATAAAATCAGGAGTCAAAGCAGCAGGTGCAAGATCAGATGCAAATATTTAGTCCTTTTCCCTGAAGGACCTTCGTGGCTTATGGAAGGATTACACTTGAAGGTCTGATGAATCCAAAATTAGTTGGCTGGTCCGTCTCTGTGATGCTGCAGGCGAGGCTACAATTCTGGATGGCACTGAAACCAGGCATTTGGGATCCCTGTAACAGGATCCTGTCATAGACCAAGGAATGATGAGGGGGGCTAACTCTCACAGCCTCTGGGAACGGGTCCTAAGAAGCGTAGCAGAAAGATCTCTATATGCAGCAAACTCAGTGGAAGACAATAGAGCAAGGGATCCAACGCCTGAGAGAAATGGCAGTGGCAGAGATTATCTTCTCAGATGATGTAACAACTAGGAACCCAGACTTAGTACCATGCACATCTGTGATGTGGCGAAAACTCGTACGACTTGGGCCACATGAATATGCTTCTGCCTTAGCCATCATGAAGAGGGATGAGAGGGATGAGACTGTGCTTGACATGGCAAGGAAGCTCCGAGCATATGCAGATGCTGTACATGGCCCGACACATGCCAGAATCACAGCGGTAGAAACACGTCTGCAGAACTTGGAGGATAAGATAGAGGAGAACCATAAGAAGCTTAGAGAGGAGATTAAAGAAGACATTCTCCAAATTTCAGCAGTACAGATCCGAGGTTCTGGTATCCAAGGCAGATGTTTCCCAGATGGTGAGAGAAGGTACACCCCACAAGCTGAGCTGTGGTTTTACTTGCGTGATTGTGGGGAAAACATAAGAAGGTGGGATAGGGAACCTACTGATGTTCTGGCACGACAGGTGCGCGAACTGAAGGAAGACACCAGAAGGAAAGCAGCTCCAGTTGCCCGTAGCCGAACAGCCAGGTATGATGATGATGACATGTCTGATCCCCTCGAAGGAACATCCAAAACATACGCCCAGGGAAAGAAGGATAATCAGGCTTAGAGGGGCCCTGCCACTAGCCAGGTAGAGGCCAGGGAAAATCGTGTTTTCTGGTCTGTGTGGATTTGTTGGCCTGGCACATCGGAACCACAGGAGTACAAAGCTTTGGTCGATACTGGTGCGCAATATACATTAATCCCATCAAGACATGTGGGGACAGAGTCTGTTTCTATTGCTGGTGTGACAGGGGGATCTCAGGATTTCACTTTGGTGGAAGCTGATGTGAGCCTAACGGGAAATGAGTGGAAGAAGCATCCTATTGTGACTGGCCCAGAGGCCCCATGTATTTTGGGCATAGACTACCTTCAAAGTGGGTACTTCAAAGACCCAAAAGGACTCAGATGGGCATTTGGAATAGATGCTGAAGAGACAGAGGGCATCCAGCAATTAAACACCTTGCCTGGGTTGTCTGAGAATCCATCTGCAGTAGTATGCCTGACGGGAGAAGAGCAATGAGTGCCAATTGCCACTTCCATAGTGCATCGACGACAGTATAGGACCATTCGAGATGTTGTGATCCCCATCCATAAGATGATCCGAGAGCTGTAGAGCCAAGGGGTGGTCAGCAAGACCCACTCACCCTTCAACAGCCCCATTTGGCCTGTGCAAAAATCGGCAGGAGAATTGAGGTTGACTGTGGACTACCGTGCATTGAATGAAGTGACTCCACCACTGAGTGCTGCCGTGCCAGACAAGCTCCAGTACGAGCTTGTGTCCAAGGCAGCAAAGTGGTGCGCCACTATAGACATTGCCAATGCATTTTTCTCCATTCCTCTGGCTGCAGAATGCAGGCCTCAGTTTGCTTTCACCTGGAGGGGCGTGCAGTACACCTGGAACCGACTGCCCCAGGGGTGGAAGCACAGCCCCACCATCTGCCATGGACTGATCCAGACTGCACTGGAAAAGGGTGAGGCTCCAGAACATCTGCAGTATATTGATGACATCATTGTGTGGGGGAACACAGCTGCGAAGTGTTTGAGAAAGGGAAGGAAATCATCCAGATCCTCCTGGGAGCTGGTTTCACCATTAAAAAGAGCAAAGTAAAGGGACCAGCTCGTGAGATTCGATTCCTGGGAGTGAAGTGGCAGATTCCTACAGATGTCATCAACAAGATCACAGCAATGTCTCCACCCACCAATAAGAAAGAGACACAAGCTTTCCTGGGTGCAATAGGTTTTTGGAGGATGCATATTCCTGAGTACAGTCAGATCGTGAGCCCTCTTTACCTGGTCACCCGCAAGAAGAACAATTTCCAGTGGGGCCCTGAGCAGCAACAAGCCTTTGTCCAGATCAAGCACGAGATTGCCCATGCAGTAGCCCTTGGCCTGGTCAGGACAGAACCAGAGGTAAAGAACATGCTCTACTCTGCAGCCGGGAACCATGGCTTGTCCTGGAGCCTTTGGCAGAAGGTGCCTGAGGAGACCCGGGGTCAACCACTGGGATTTTGGAGTCAAAGCTACAGAGGGTCTGAAGCCATCTACACTCCAACAGAGAAAGAAATCCTGGCTGCCTATGAAGGAGTTCAGGCTGCCTCGGAGGTAATAGGCACTGAAGCACAACTCCTCCTGGCACCCCGACTACCGGTGCTGGGATGGATGTTCAAAGGCAAGGTTCCTTCCATTCACCATGCCACCAGTGCTACATGGAGCAAGTGGATTGCTCTTATCACTCAGCGCGCCCGTACAGGTAAACTGAATCACCCTGGGATTTTGGAGGTCATTACAAATTGGCCCGAAGGTGAGAATTTTGGTGTCACAGATGAAGAGGAACAAGAACCAGTGACACGTGCTGAAGAGGCTCCTCCCTGTAACCAACTGCCCCCAGAGGAAACACGCTACGCTCTTTTCACTGACGGTTCCTGTCGCATCGTAGGGAGGAACCAGAAGTGGAAACCAGATGTATGGAGCCCCACACGAGAGGTTGCACAAACTACCGAAGGAGAAGGTGGATCAAGCCAACTTGCTGAACTCAAAGCTGTTCAACTGGCCCTAGACATTGCTGAGAGAGAGAAGTGGCCAAAACTCTACCTCTACACTGATTCATGGATGGTAGCCAATGCTCTGTGGGGATGGCTGGAGAGGTGGAAAAAGGCTAACTGGCAACATAGAGGGAAACCAATTTGGGCTGCTGATGAGTGGAAAGACATTGATACCAGAGTAGGGAGGCTGCCTGTGAAAGTCCGCCATGTAGATGCCCATGTACCCAAGAGTAGAGCCAACGAGGAGCACCAAAACAATGAGCAGGTAGACCAAGCTGCAAAGATAGGGGTGTCCAAAATAGACCTAGATTGGGAACATAAGGGAGAGTTATTCCTAGCTCAATGGGCCCATGACGCCTCAGGCCACCAGGGCAGAGATGCCACCTATAAATGGGCACGAGACCGAGGGGTGGATTTAACCATGGACAGTATTTCTCAGGTTACCCATGACTGTGAAACGTGTGCTGCCATCAAGCAGGCCAAGCGAGTGAAGCCCCTGTGGTATTGTGGGCGGCGGTCCAAGTACACGTATGCGGAGGCCTGGCAGATTGACTCCATCACACTGCCCCAGACACGCCAGGGCAAGCGCTACGTGCTGACCATGGTGGAAGCCACCACTGGATGGTTGGAAACCCACCCTGTGTCTCATGCTACAGCCCGGAACACCATCCTGGGCCTTGAAAAGCAAGTTCTGTGGAGACATGGCACCCTTGAGAGGATCGAGTCAGACAACGGGACTCATTTCAAAAACAGCCTTATCAACACCTGGGCTAGGGAGCATGGCATTGAGTGGGTGTACCATATCCCCTACCATGCACCAGCTGCAGGAAAAGCGGAGAGGTACAATGGACTACTAAAAACCCAGTTGAAAGCTTTGGGTGGGGGATCTTCCAAGAATTGGGAGCAGCATTTAGCAAAGGCCACCTAGTTAGTTAACACCCAAGGTGCCACCAACGGAGCAGGTCCTGCCCAGTCTGAGTCCCTGAATGTAATAGAAGGAGACAAAGTCCCAGTGGTACATATCAGAGGTTTGTTAGGGAAGACTGTGTGGATCAATTCTGCCTCGAGTACAGACAAACCCATTCGTGGGGTTGTCTTTGCTCAGGGACCAGGTTGCACGTGGTGGATAATGCAAAGAGATGGAACAACACGATGTGTACCTCAGGGAGATCTGATTGTGGGGTAAAAATGATGTGCAATATCTCTATTCAGTGGATGTAACTGCCATTGTCTGTACATTACACCATACAGACATGAGATAGAAGGAAATGTGTAAGTGTCGAAGTTCTGAGCAAGTGATGGATGGAGCTTTAAGTGACTAAAGTGAAAAAGGGGAATCCTGCAGCTCTGTAATATAGGGCCTGGATTCAGTGGTCCAGTGTGGGGATGTGATGAAGGCATGATGGGTATTGCTTGTAAATTTTGGGGGAACAGATGGAAATTTTGTATGAATAATGCATGATGTGTTGTAGTATGTTGATGATATGGGGATAAGGGGTGGAATGTCCTGGAGTGACATTATGATGCTCATATCCCCATTCATATGTTCTGTGCCTTTAAGACTGGCTCTGAAGAGTGGAAGTTTTTTTTGGGTTTCTTTTATCAGGGACACAGAGACAAGCAGTACATAGGGCTGTTTTTCACTTCTTGCTTTCAGCTTGCTGCTTTGCTTGCTCTCTTTTCTGCTCTCGCTTCTGCTCTGCTTTGGATTCTGCTTATTAGCTAGTTCTAGCTAAACAGTCCACATTCCTTCTTGGACTGTTTCTCCTTTCCTTTTACTGTGACCATCTCAAACCTGCTCTGGACTGGGACCTGGGAACATCGAGAGTTTGCACTGTTCGGCTGCAGCAGCTGCATCAGTGCCGGAGGGACTGAGAACAGAGCAACCACCCCCGAAAGAGACTTTCTGATTTTGTCATCTTTCTCGGAGCGGTGTCATCTGGTATTGTTCATTTTGTGTGCTGGGGGATGCTGTGCCTGAAATAAACAGGTTCTTTCCACCTCTCTCCAAGGAATTTTTTCCTGAACCGGTTGGGGGGAGGGGCCATGTGGGTTTTGCTTTCTGGAGGGGCCCTCCTTTGCAGATTCTTTAACAAATTTGCCCTTAACCAGGACACCTGCTGAGCCTGCTACGGACTGTAGTGTAACCCCTACCTGTTTTGCCTCCAAGCAAAGCTTGGTTTTCCTTAGTAGTGGGGAGTAAATACAAGAGTAATAAAATGGACAATTAAACTGACCACTTTGGAGGATATGCTCATGCTTTCACACATCAGTCCTGCACCTCATGCTCCCAAGGCTTGTTACTCATCATGAAATATTTAACAAAAAAACCTCAGCTCTCATGTTACTTCTGAATAAAATTGCACAAGATCATCAAGAATTCTGCTGTCAGGAACAAGACAAGAGCCTTCCGACACTCACTTGATGCTGTCCTGGATTGCTGCAGCCCTTTGTGAAAAGCTGCTGCAGACAGAGTGTTTGGAGTTGGTTTGGGCCTTTATGAAAGATCTGTGGAGCAGTGTGCAGGGCTCTCCTGGCAGGAAACTGTTTGTCCCAGCCCAGGGACACGGTGCCGGCAGGAGCGGAGCGGCCCCGCTCCCAGCCCGAGAGTCTGTGAGCTGAGCCACGCCGGGGAGAAAAGGCAGCGAGGGGCTCCAGCCCAGCTGCTTCACTGCCCTGCCCGCCCCATGGAGCTCTGCCATGGGAGAAAGCCGACGCCGGACGAGCGCCCGAGCTTCCATCAGCTGCTGGAACTGCTCCGTGACAGCTCCTGTTCTTCCTGAGAGAGACCCCGGCGCCTTCTTGGAACGCGTGTCATGGGGGGATTCTGTTTGATAATAAACTGTTGGGGGTTTCCACTTCCATCCATTAGTAATAATTTCCTATTGCTGGAAAGGGATTGTTGGAACACTTTAGAGGAGGCAACTTATTGCACAATATCCTGTTTGAAGTTGTCTCAAACTGTGTGAGACAGATGGCTTCACACAGGAGCATCCCCAAGGCTGCTGAGGGGAAGGCACAGAGGAAGACAAACCCAGTATTTCTGAGGGAACTCCTTGACACCAAACCAACCTGAGTTGTCAAACAGCAGACCTGATATTTCGAGACATGGGCCAAAGGGGAACCCTTTCAGTGTGTTTGGTCCAGGCTGGGCTATGCTCGAGGCAAAGGTGTGTCAGTGTGTTGGATAATACTCTTTTCCTGACCTAGAGATGGGGACACTGAGAGGTGTTTTAAAAAATTTTATTCCATTTTCAGTCTCAGGAGAAGGGTGAGACAATACAGATGTTATAATTCATGCCATCACAATCAGAAGCCAACTACTTCCTAATTATAATACACTATAAGCGTTTCTTGGTCTATCAGCCTTTTGCCATGCCATGTTGTAGATGCCTTAAAGCCAATGATTTAAAAATACTCTTTGTGGGTCCCACTACAATACATCTTTAATAGCTCTGTTTTTCCAAAGTCTTATTTGCAAGGCCATCTTTTGAAACTTTTTTCCAGCTCCATTTCTCTCTCAAAAATATCTGTCCTATTCCATGGAAATTTTTAAGTTAGCATTTCTTGTCTCAAGATTTATATACAGATGCATACTGTGTGGGCCTTCTATTAGGCTCTAAAAACTTTCTACAAATCCATTTCCCACATCAGTGCACTTGGCTCCTTCTCTCCTCATTGTGCCTGGCAAGCACAGGAGCCCAGATCTCCTGCAGAACCCATCCCAGAACTCAGTGGGAGCAAACTTGCGTCCAGTCCTCACCTGGAGCTGTGGTGCCCAGCCTTCCACCACACTGGAATGAGGAACTGTTCCTGCTCTTTCAGAAGGAGCTAAGGAGGTTTGGCCCTCAGATCAATTGTCTGCAGGCTCCTGCAGTGCCTGGTGCTGCTCCCTTGCCAGAGGCACCCCAGGCCAGGGGGGCACATCTGGGCTGCTGTGTCTGGCTCTGGGGCTCCCTGTGCTGGGCAGTGAGGAGGAGCTGCAGAGGCTCTGCAGGACTGACAGGATCGGCTCTGGGGCTGGCAGGAGAAGCTGAGCGACCTGGGCTGCTGGAGCTTCTGAAGAGGAGGCCCAGGGCTCATCGGTCAGCTGCTCCAAGGGTTCTTTCAGAGAATCCCAGAATCAGCAAGGGTGGAACAGGCTATGGAGATCATCAAGTCCAATCCGTGCCCTGACACCACTTTGTCTCCCCTGGGCCTCCTCTTCTCCAGGATAAACAACCCCAGCTCCCTCAGCCACTCCTCACAGGACTTGGGTTCCAGATCCCTCATCAACCTTATTGCACTTCTCTGGATGTGGTAGCTAGGGAAGAGGCGCTGCGGAAGATTTCGCGATGTCACGGAAAGCCAGGACCCTCTGTTCCCCATAGATAAGACCCTCAGGTACTCATAGATAAGAAATTAACATAGGAATGTGGTCCCACTAACAATAGGAATGTTGCCCCACTGAAGCCAGTAACTTTCCATCCCTTACCCAGTACTTTTCCATTCCCTACTAACCATAGGTAAGAAGGACAAACCCCTTTTTGACGTAGAGACCCCTAAGACTATAAGACCCCAAGAGAAGAAGTAATAAACGCCTTTTGACCATCCACCACATTGGTGTCTGCGTGTGTCATTGGCCCGAACGACCCTAGAGAGAGGGCTGTCGAGCTGTACCTCAGAACCAGGTCGCCTGCCTTGATCTAGAAGGCAACATCTGGACACACTCCAGCCCCTCCATGTCCTTCCTAAATTGGGGCCCCAGAACTGCAAACAGCACTCGAGGTGCTGCCCAAGTAGTGCTGAGCACAGGGGAAGAATCCCTGCCCTGCTCCTGCTGGCCACACCATTCCTGAGCCAGGCCAGGAGCCATTGGCCTTCTTGGCCACCTGGGCACACTGCTGGCTCATGGCCAGCCTTCTGTCCATCAGTCCCTGCTGGGCCCTTTCTGCCTGGCTGCTCTCCAGCCCCTCTGGCACCTTGTTGGGGGAGGCAGGAAGGGAGGGAACTGGTCCAGATCCAGTCCTTCCTGAAATGTGGCTGTTTGCTGGCACTGCCAGTACCCAGATTTTGATATTTCCCTATTCTGACACAGCCCAAGTGCAGCAACTTGCTGGCAAAGAAAGTCAAAATCAAGCAAAGACCTGGTACCTACAGCAACCCGATCTCGGGTTTGCTGACACTGCCAGTACCCAGATCGGGAATGTTTCAGATGCCTGCACAGCCTAATTCCAGCAGTTTGCTGGCACAGAAAATTATCATCTGGAAATTTCTCAGTGGCAGCAAAACCCGGCTGCAAAAAATGCAGCAATTTTCTGGAAAGAAAGCCAGAACCCAGCAGCTTCCTGGCACTGCCACCAGCACCACCCAGGTCTGGTGTTTGCTGGGCAAGTGCCCAGATCTGGAAATTTCCCAGTGCTGGCACAGCCCAAGTCCAGCAATTTGCTGACACAGAAAGCCAATTTCCTGATGCCAATACAGGTGCCCAGACCTGGTGTTTGCTGCCACTGCCAGTGCTCAGATCTGGATATTTCCCTGTTCTGGCAGAGCCAAGTCCAGCAATTTTCTGGTCAAGAAAGCCACAACCTGGCAATTCCCTGCTACTGTCATTGGCAATGCCAAGATCTGGTGTTTGCTGGCACCACCAGTGCCCAGCTGCGGGAATTTCCCAGTGCCAGCACAGCCCAAGTCTAGTAATTTTCTGGCAAAGAAAGCCAAAACCTTGCAAATACCTGGTACCTACAGCAAGCCAGTCTTGTGTTTGCTGACACCACAAGTGCCCAGATCCAGAATTTTTCAGGTTCCTGCACAGCATAATTCCAGCAATATGCTGGCACTGAAAGTTAACATTTGGCAATTTCCTGGTGCTGGCACATTCCCCACCCAGATCTGGTGTGCGCTGGCACTGCCAGTGCCCACATCTGGCAATTTCCCTCTTCTGGCACTGCCAATGTCCAGCAATTTGCTGGCCAAGAAAGCTAAAAGCTGTCAATTTCCCCTTGCCAGCACTGCCCAATCTGGAGTTTGCTGGCAGCGGGATCCCAAGAAATAAGGAAGGAAAGAAGGAAAGAAAAGAGGAAGGCATCCAGATCCAGTCCTGCCTGCAGCCTGGAGCCTGAAATTGGCTGTTTGCTGGCACTGCCAGTGCCCAGATCTGGAAATTTCCCTATTCTGGCACAGCCCAAGTGCAGCAATTTGCTGGCACAGAAATGCAAAACCCGTGGCAGCTTCCTGCTACTGGGCCTGGCACCACCCCCACATCTTGTGTTTCTTGCACCAGAACCCAGATTTGGAAATTCCTCAGTGCCAGCAAAGCCCAAATCCGGCGGATTTCTGTCTCTGCCAATGACACCACCCAGATCAGGTGTTTGCTGGCAGCGCCAGCGCCCAGATCTGAAAACTTCCTGGTGCTGGCACAGCCCAAGTCCAGTGATTTGCTGGCACAGAAAGCCAAAATTTGGAAATTTGCAGGTTCTGGCTCCAGTGCCACCATGATCTGGTGTTTGCTGGGACTGCCAGTGCCCAGGTTTGGAAATTTCCCGATGCCTTCACAGCCCAGGTCTAGCAATTTGGTTTTAGCTAGTTTAGGAAGAGAAGTTCCTCAGACTGTGACTTTCCTTTTTCTTGGAACTGTTTAAACCTGCTCTGGACTGAAAACCCAGACAAACACCGGCAGCTCACACCTGTGGCCCCCCGAGCTCTGGGACGCTGCATTCCAGAACCAGAGGGACTTAGGAGAGACCGAGTGAGCCAACTACAACCCACAAAAAGGACTTTCTGAATTTGCCATCTCTTCAGCACTGTCAGAGGTTTTATTTATTATTATTCATTTTTCATGCTTGTGAATACTTTACTTTTTAAATAAACTGGGGTTTTTTCACTTTTCTCAAGGGAAGTTTTTCCTGAACTGGTAGGGGGAGGGGCTGCTTGACCTTGCTTTCTAGACGGACCCCTTTTGGAGGTTTCCTCCCAAAATTTGCCCTAAAGCAACACAAACAGACACAATGAAAACTGCACCAGTGGCATAATTTCCTGGTAGCAAATCTTGTGACAGAAGCTTGACCTTGTTCTCCATGAGAGATTTTTGGGAAGAGCAGACAAGAGAAGATTCCTGGAAAACTCAAACAGCTTTCCAGAAGTGAAATGAAAATGAAAGAAACAATCCATTATGTTTTCCTCTATTAATTTCTGTGCTCCCCTTTTCCATGTTGCACTACTTCTCCATCCCAGTAATTCCAGATGCATAGCACCTGTAAGATCTGTGACTTAGTGATTTTTAGACACTGTAAAATATCATGAGCCACACAGAGTTTTCCTTCCTCTGCTTTTACAGGAAAGTAACGCTGGAGGTGTACATGCAGTGCTGGGGTCAGGTAGGAATCCTACCCCAAGGGAAGGTGTCCCGACAGTGTCTAACCCTCAGCAAGGACAATGCACAGCAGCAAGCGAGGGGATCGCTGTGCCAGTGTGCAGGAGTCAGGGCTCTGCATCCGGGCTCAGCGCTGCAGAGTTCCTGTGTTTGGGCAGACGGAGGGGCTGTCCCCGGGGCGCGCGGGGCTCGAACGTGGGGCTCGTGGGGCGAGCGGGGAACGGACAAGGGGACGAACGGCCCCGGTGCTTCAGTTGCAGCGGCGGCAGCAGCAGCGGCGGCAGCAGTGGCAGCAGCAGCAAACAGATACTTTCGAACACTCTTTCTCTCTTTCTTTATCTTTTTCTTTATTTTTCACTCCCTTTCCCGCTGTCGGGCACCCTTCTCTCGGGGTCCCTTGCCCGACGTCCCTCCCCTCTCCCCGCCTCCCTCTCCCCTGCCGGGCTGGGCCATGCCCCTGGCCCGCCCCCGGCCCCGGGCGGGGCTGCCCCGTGCCCGGCCCCGGCCGTCCCGCCGCGGTCTCGCCTCCGCCCGGCTCTGGCCGTGCTGGCGGTGGCGCTGCTGGGCGGGCATCAGTGCCTGGTGCGTGGGCGGCATCGCCGCCCTTCGGGTCCGCCTGGCCCGTGCCCGGCCCCGGACCCGGACCCGACGCAGGCTCCAGTCCCGACCCCGGCCCCGGCTCCTCCCGGGGCCCGCGGAGCACACACGCGGCGCGGCCGCTCCCGCCGCTTCCGCTGCGTCTTCCCCGGCCCGAGCTCCGCCGCTCGGAAGCGCGGCCTCCGGCCCCAAGCCGCCGGGGCCCGGAGCGGGTGGGGATGCCGGGCCCAGGGCGGGTGAGGGGCGCTCGGGGGCCGTTGCTGGCCCCGGGCCGAGCGCTGACCGCCGCGTCCCGCCCGCAGGGACGGCGCAGGAGGCCCTGCAGGAGCGGTACCGGCTGGGATCGCTGCTGGCACGCGGCGGCTTCGGCAGAGTCTTCGCAGCCACGCGGCTCTCGGACGGCGCCCCGGTGAGCGGCTGGGCCGGCGGCGGCGCAGGCGGAGGGGGCGGAGGAGGAGGAGAAGGTCGGGGCGAGGCGGGACGGGCGGCGAGCTCAGCCCGCTGCTCTCCCTCGCTCGCAGGTGGCCATCAAACGCGTGCCGAGGGATCGCATCCGGCACTGGGGCGAGCTGGTGAGTGAGCGGGGCCAGCGGCAGCAGCCGGGCCGTGCCGGGCGGCGAGGAGCCGGGGCCCGGCAGGGTGGGAGATGCCGTGAGCCCTGCGGGGAGAGCGGGCGTGGGTTTAGCGGGGCATGCAGAGCATCCCGGGCTGGCTGAGGGCTTCCCCAGGCCTGGCACGGCCTCGGCCCCACTGACGGCGTCGTGCTCCTCCCGCAGCCCGACGGCACCAGCGCACCCCTGGAGATCGTGCTGCTGGCCAAGGTGTCCTGTGGCTGTGGCGGTGTCATTCAGCTCCTGGAGTGGCTTGAGCTCCCCGACAGCTTCCTGCTGGTGCTGGAGCGTCCGGAGCGGTGCCAGGAGCTCTCGGGTTTCCTGGCGGAGCGGGGGTTCCTGCCGGAGGAGGAGGCGCGGGGACTGTTCCGCCAGGTGCTGGAGGCCGTGCGGCACTGCACCAGCTGCGGGGTCCTGCACCGGGACATTAAGCCCGAGAATGTCCTGCTCGACCTGGCCAGCGGGCAGCTGAAACTGATCGACTTTGGCTGTGGCGCCTTCCTCCAAGACACCCAATTTGCAGGTGAGCCCTCGCAGGGGGTGCTCCTGGGCATCTCGTGGCCCAGCCTGGGTGCAGCACTGGGGCTTCCCCCTATTGCAGCCCGGATGGGATTGATGCTGGAGCCAAGTTGATTTGGGTGGGGTGTGAGGGCGGCCAGCTCCCAGCCCTGCTGACAGCCTTCAGCGCCCACTGTGCCCTGGGCTGGGGCTGGAGCTGGGGCAGCCAGCCTGACACAAACCCCCATGGGGGCAGCAGAGAGTCTGACCCCATTCCCCGGATGGTTTGGTGTGCAGGCAAGGAAGGGCTGGACTGCTTCGCTCTCCTTGTTCACCTTGGCTTATTAACATTTTTGGGGGCCATGCAGGTTGGGAGGAGAGTGGGTTTTCTCCACTACTGGGTGGGTTTTTCCTTTGTGTGTCATGGTTGGGCTTTCCCAGGGATTGTGCTGCCCTCTTCCAGTCCAGTGGCTTCTTTTCCAGCCGCGAGTTTGTGCACAAGTCCCAGGTGCTGGCGAGAGGGCAGCGCTCACCCCGTGTGCCTCTGGGGCAGCCCCCACATGCCCAGGGATGCTGGAGCCAGGTTCTGGGAGCAGCAGCAGCCCCCTGCTGAGCTGTCTGTGTTCCACAGGAACCCTGTCCTACAGCCCACCAGAGTGGATCCAGCACCAACGCTACCATGGCAAGGCAGCCACGATCTGGTCCCTGGGCCTCCTGCTGTGCCACCTGGTCATGGGGAAGCACCCGTTCAGGAGGGGCCAGGAGATCATCCGGGGGCGAATCTTGTTCCCACGATGGCTCTCTCGAGGTGGATCCTCATCTCTGGGCACGGGGGGAATACCAGTGCTGGGAGACAGCAGCGGGCTCATGGGCAAACCACTCTGGCAGCTGCTGAGCAGGCACATGTCCTGCCCTCCTGCTGTCCTCCATACAGAGCATCCATGGGGAAGTTTAGGCCCAGCTCTGGTCACAACCAGCATGACCTGGGCATGGGAACAGGAGGGCAACTTCTCCAACTGACTGGTGATTTCTGGTTTCTCTCCCCAGAGTGCCAAGATGTTATTAAGAGGTGTTTGTCCATGCAACCCTCGGACAGGCCATCCTTAGAAGAGCTTTTCTGTCATCCTTGGGTGAAGGGTGTTTCCCTGCCCTAGAAGACTGAAGAAATCCACGTGCACAGTTGGATCCAGGGACCTAGCAGGTACCAGCTCCACGCATCTCTTGGCAATCAGTGGCAAAGCAAACCAGGCTGGTTTTGTCCTGCCTGTAGCTCTGAGCAGGGGTCAGCAGAAGGCAGCATGCAGCGCTTGGGCTGGAGCTGAGCTGGAGACCCGGTGTGACAAGCACTGGTGGCCACCATCCCCCTGGTTTTGTTTGTATGGTTCATGGATGGCTGGGGCCCTAGGCAGAGCCCTGACAGCCTGGTCTGACCCCAGGGAAGGAGAAGGAGCCCCTGGAGAAGCTGTTCCAGGTGGGGCTGGTGCTGGAGACACCAAGGACAACCTCAAGGATGATAATCTCTTCCTTGGCCTGGTCAGCTGAAGATGATGGACTTGGATTCTGGCACCTTCTTCAAAGCCAGGCTCCAGGTCCAATTTGCAGGTGAGTCTACAGGCATGGGGTTGCTCCCAGATCTGGGCATGGCACAGCTGGGCACCAAAGGTTCCCCCTTTGCTGGGGCAGACGCAATGAATTCTTCAGTCAGCTACCCAGCTGCTTTTTGGCTCTGGGCAGCTGCTGAGGGCTGGATGTGCCCTGGCTGGCTGCAGGCTGGGCACATGTGCTGCCCTCCTGCTCTGTGCTAAAGGCAGCAGGGATGGGCAGCTCTGGGCACAGCTCTGGGCACGGCCCACATGTCCTGGGCACCGCAGGGTTTGGCACAAGGGCACAGGAGCCCTCAGCTGACGGGCACTTTCTGCTTTCTCTCCTTGCAGCCGGGCTCTGCGGGTGCTGAGGCTGCTCTGGGCTCTGCCAGGGCTCTGCTGGGCTCAGCCCTGGGCCCAGCTGGGCTGGCTCTGCCCTCACATTGCTCTGACAGCTCTGCATCAGATGAGCCCCTTGCGAGCACAGTGCCTGAGCTTTCTGCTTTGGCAGGTGAGTGAGACTCTGCTGCAGGCCCAGAGATTGCAGCTGGGGACACACATCCAACTGGCAAGGACCCAAACTCTCCACAGTCCCGGCTGAACGCCTGGATCTGCACAGGGTGTTTTGTCTGTCCCATTCTTCCTTCTTGATTGGCTGGAATTGTGCAATTGCACTTTCTTCCTCCTCTAGCAGTGCCACGAGTGGGCCAAAGCTGGCAAGTTGGCCGTGTTCCTGAGGCAGTGCAGTCTGAAGCTGGTGGATGGAGAATTGCCCTTCTGCATTTCCACACCAGAGCAAAAAGCTGTCAGTGGGACTTTGTGACTCTAAGAAATCCCTGAAAGTTTCAATGGGAATGTTCCGCTCATTCCCAGGCTGAGAAGGAAGGTTGTCTTGTAAAGGATTTGGGCTTTGACAGAGTTTCCATTCCCAATCCTGCTTGGAGCTGGAAGTGCACAAAGCAATTTCCTCTTGCCTCGACCACAATTTAAAATAACAATATTGGAAACAATCCTCAAAAGCTTTTTAAAAAGACTGCCGAGGTCAGTAAGATGGATCCATGTCATCAGCACATTTACAAAGTAAATAACTGAGTTCTCTTTCAAAAGATCAGTTGCCTCTTAATTCAAAGTTAGAGATGATTTTTCACAGCACACTTGGGGTTTTTTTTAATCTTTCACATTTTATATAGTTTTTGATTACTTTTTCCTTTTTTTTCCTGTCAATAGAAAACATGTCCTACAAAAAGAATGTGCTTTGCTCCTGGTTCCCGTGTGGAGCAGTTCCCTTCCTGCTGGCTGAGCTGCTCAGGCAGAGCCCGGCAGCTCCTGGCCCTGCAGGGCTGAGGCTTTTCCCCGTTGCTGGGCACAGACTGATGGAGCAGCACTGCTGAACACGGGCACACAGAGGGACCAGCAGCAGCTGCCTTTGGCCACCTGAGGCTCCAAGGCCCAAACTCTGAGCAGCCAGGGCTGGAAGAGACTGGCAGGATCTGATCCCTGACTCTGGACAGACAGGGCTGCACAAATGACCCCGCGGCAGCAGCAGCAGCAGCAGCAGATGGAGCTGACTTTGAGCACAGCCCCTGCCCCTCTTCCCTCCCGTGTGCAGTGGTGTCACAGCAGCCTGAGGCACCTGGGAGCCCCCAGTGCCAGCGGGGACTGGAGATGGCAGCCCTGGGCTCCTGGAGGCTGTGCAAGGAATGGAGCTGGGCACTCCCTGTCCATGGGGAGCTTCCAGATGGAAAAGGCTGCTGTGCCCAGGCAGCTGCAAGGGCACAGAAGGGAGGCTCTGGAGCACTGGATCTGTGCCAGTGCCACAGTCCTGGGCAGCAGCCAGTGAGCCCTGGGGGAACAGAGGGCACAGCACGAGGGACAGAACCAGGCAAGGGCAGAGACTGGAGAGAGCCAGGCCTGGGAGCAGGAACAGCTGCTCCATTGCACTCTTGGAGAAAACTCTTGGCTGGTTCAAAGCGCTGAAAGGCGTGAAGGGCAGAGAGGAGGCCACAGCAAACAATGCTCCTGCTTGCACAGCCTCCCCTCTCCGTGTCCCAGAAGGAATTGCATGGACTGTGTTCTTCTCTCCGAGCCGTCTCGTTCAGCATGAGCAGCTCAGCACCAGGAGCTGAAGCCTCAGGCCACAGGAGCTGGGCAAGAGGGAACTTTTGGAGCAAAGTAATGCTGCTAAAATAGCCCCAGCTGAATGCAGTGGATAGAATCATGGAATCACAGAATCCTTTCTGTTGGAAAAGCCCTCTGAGCTCACCCAGTGCAGCCGCTCACCCAGCAGTGCCAAGCCCAGAACTAAACCACGTCCCTGAAGTGCCAAGGCCTGGACACCAGCCCTGAGTGAGGCCTGGACAGCAGGCCCTGAGCCAAAAGTGGCCTCTGGATGAACCTTCCAAGCAAAGGTTATCTTTGTATCTGCTCCCTGATGAAATATACATGGTCATTAGGCCCTGTAATAGATGTAGCCACTCATTAGTGAGACATGTATTGACCTTTGTGTATTTAGAATCCAGGCAAGGCCATGAAATCTGACATCTGGCCTTGTTTGGGGCTGTATGGTCAAAGTCAGCTCCCTTGGTTCCTCCTTGCGCCCTGGCCAGGCTTTGGGAGGGACCCAAGAGGAGGATGAAAGCAGATGTTGCCACACTAGCAGTGCTGTCAGTTTGTTCATTCAGCACTGTCAGAGCTGGGCCCTCTCCCAGCGGGGTTGGAGCCTCTCCTGGGGCTGGAGGCACCTGCAGGAATTCCCAGTGCCCAGGAGTGGCTCTGCAGCCCTTGGCTGTGACAGCTTCCCCAGCTGCTGTGTGGGTCTGGGGATGGTAAAGGCTGAGGGTAAATGCTGCTGGATCTTTCTTAATCACTGCTGCAATCTTTGGTGGGGATGGTTGGGTGCATTGCTGAGCTGCTCCTTTTGTGATTCTTTGCTGCTCTGAACTGCAGGAAATGACACTGATTCCTTCAGCTGGAGTCTGTGTCTTTGGTGCTGACCCTGCCCACTGGTAAAACAAAACTGGCACAGTCTGGTCAGATCCCAACAAAATTTCACTTGTTCAGTGTAAATGTGAGGAATCAGTCCCATCAGAAATTCCCAGCTGGGAAGCCCTTCCCTGGAGTTCCCTGGCTCTGGAGTGGGCTGAGGTCGGAGCCCCGTGGGAGCAGTGGGGCAGTCGGGTTAAAGAGGCTGAACCCCTGGATGGCTTCAAATGCATCCAAAAATTGCAAATGGAAAAGGAAAAGACCTTGTGGGTTTGGGCAGACAAAGATGAATTTGTTAAGAGTACATTGGAAACAGCACCTTCAGAAGGAACAATTATTGTTGCAATTATTGTCCCACATGGAGCAACAGAAGAAGGTTCTAATCTTGAGCTCAGATGCCTTTGTGCAAATGAAATATTAATATAATAAATAACTATATATATATATTTATAGGATTATAAGACCTTAATATATATATATTTATCTTTTATATATGTCCATATCAATCTATATTTCTCTATCACTGCCTACATGTAAAATTATCATAATGTGAAGTAGTGCTGACAATGCTAATTTGGTAGCTTTGGGTGCTGAGGGATGTAACACTAAATACCCTACAGAACAGGATTGGCCAGGACCCTAATGTCAGTGGCCAACTTTGTGAGATTGTATACAATGAAAAAGGAGGAAGGGAGGAAATTGGCTATTTTTACAGGGTTTGCTGATTCTGTGATGCAGAGTGCTTTGTTTGTTCCTATGAAAAATACAGTGATTAAGCCTGCAGGGTTTTTCATGTACCAGACTATGCACAAGCTGCAGGACTGGTTGAACAGGTTGTTAAAAGAGCAGTGTAAAAAATGAGGAGATGGAACCTTTGCCCATGGAGAACCCATCTCCCAGATGTGCTCCATGCCCTTAGCAATGGCCCACGGGGGAAATGGAATCGCCCTGGCTGTGCATGGCTGCCCCCAGTTTGCAAATCCAACCCTGGGCAGTGAGACTTGGGCTGCCTGGGAAATTGTTCTGGCTGTGATGGCCCCTGGCAGGGCCAGCCCAGAGGCTGCAGGGCTGGCCCTTCATGCATTGGAATTAATGTCGAGAAATTCAAAGCAAATGAGAGCTATCAATACCAAAACAGGAATTCAGATTCCTCCAGGACACTTTGCTTTGGTAACTGCTCCCTTGGAGCTTGGCCTTGCAAAGTGTTCCTGTCATGGCAGGAGGAATTGATGCAGAATATCAAGGAGAAATCACAGTAATTCTGTTAAACAATAGTGACCAGGATTGGATTATTCAACCCCATGACAGGGTAGCACAATTATTGATCTTGCAATATTAAGAACGATTCTGAAAAAAGGAGATCCACCTCCAGTCACCACTGTTTGTGGAGATAAAGCGTTTGGATGCAGCAGCCCTAATAATGGAGCCAGAGTGTGGGTCCAGAGGCCAAATGGCCCTTCCGAGGCAGCTGAAGGAGCAGCTCCTAGGAAAGACAACTCTGAGTCCTGAACCCTGGTCAGGAACAATGGGAATGTGTCCCTGCAGCCAGGGATTCTGTGTGAGAACAAGGAGATCTGACAGGAGATTGTTTTACACACCCTGCCAGACCAAATCTCCCTGTTTGCCCCAAGGGCCCCTGTGGAAAATGCTCTGATCCACAGGGCTCCATGTGAAGGCTGCTGTGACACTGAGGGACTTGCACAGGAATTCCATCCAGGAGCCTGGGTGCCCCTCAGGCACTGGGACTCAGCCCCTTCCAGCCAGAGGGGAAAGGGCCCCCCCAGGCCTTGTTAGCCACAGACAGCATGGTAAAGCGGAACAGCAAAGGGCCTGGGGGCATTATTCTGGAATTAAAAAGGTGCCAGCTCCATGGACAACAGAATTCTTGTTCCTAACTCCAATGAGATTGAGAAAAAAGAACGGTGTCACTAAAGTACTCCTGATGTCTGTAAGGTGTACCTTGATAGTGAGCCAGAATCTTTGTCTGCCACAAACACCTCCAGTGTTTCACCAAGGGATTGGTCGTCAAAATGTAATGATGGCTTATGATGGATTGCTGAGCTTATCCTTTTGTAATTCTTTGCAATTGCGCATGATATAAATGACACAATTCCTTAAGTTGGTTTCTGTGTCTTTGGTAGTGACCCTGCCCACTGGGGACACAGGGCCCCCTCTTGCCTAAGTGTTACCTGGCAAGGCAAAAGCCCTCCCTCCAAAATTCCCCCCTTTCTGTTCCCACCCTTCATACCCTGAGCATGATGTGCTCTGGTCTGGGGTATGCCCGGGGTCAGTTGGGGTCCCCTGTCCTGGCTGTGTCCCCTGCCCAGCTCCCCCGCAGCCCCAGCCCCTCCCCAGCGTGGCTGGACGAGGGGCAGGACAGGCCTTGGCTGTGCTGCAGCTCAGCAAGAACAAAACCATCTCTGTGTGCCCAGCCCTGTGCTCAGCACCCAGCCCAGCAGTGTCTCAGTGCCAGGGGCTGTGCCCTCAGTCCCTGCCAGGGGTTTCCATGGCAACTGCCAGGCCAGGTGACCCAGGTGTCCCCCCAGTGCCGGTTGCCATGGGAACAGTGCCCAGCCCTGCCCCTTTCTGTCTGGCTGACCTGGCCTTTGGCCCTGGCAGTGCCGTTGGCTGCTGGTTCCTGGTGCCAGAGGGGCCAGTGCGGCACAGGGCAGGTGGCCATGGCACAGCCCCCAGCAAGGGATCCCCTCTGGCTCTGGGCACTGACACCAGCCCTGAGCAAGGGCCAGGGCAGCTTTCCATGGCCACCAACCACCACAACGGGTCCAGGCATTGGTTGCCATGGCACTAAACCAAGGACTGGGTCCCCGTGGCCGTTGCCATGGCACCTGGTGGCACCAACGAGTGTCACTGCAATTGTACCTGGAACAGCCCTGGCACCGCTTTGTCCCAGGGTTGCGATGGCAGCTGAGGACAGCATGGCTGGGGCTCTGCAAGGGCCCTGGGGCAGACGGGAAGGAGCAGCAGAGCAGGAACTGATCCATCCCCAGTGCGCGGCACAGCCCAGGGCAGCGTCCCAGAGCATCCTGATGGAGCTGCCAACAACATCCCTCCTCTGCAGCCCTGGCCTCTCCCCCAGCTCACACAGGTGCCCCATCCTTGCAGGCACAGACACGGCAGCACTGCCTCAGCAGCCCCTGTTTGCATTGCACAGAGCAGGGGGAGCACCCCCATGTTGTTGGTGTGGGGACATGAACCTGAGGGAGCACAAATGCCATCAGCCCTGGGGCCAGCAAGGGCTGGAGGACACCAGAGAAACCACCCAGGTTTGTCCTGGCCTCTGCACTCAGCCAGAAAGTTTGTTCCCATCAGCTGGGAGTGCCCTGTGAGTGCCATCCTGTGGGTGCCCTGTGATGGCACTCAGGGTGATCTGTTCCATAACCTTGCCAGGCACCCAGGTCAGGCTGACAGGCCTGGAGGTCCCCAGATCCTCCTTCCAGCCTTTCTTGGGGATGGGCTCACACTGGCACCTCCAGTCCTCTAGGAGCTCCCTGCTGAGCCAGCACTGATGGTAAATAATGGAGCGCAGCCTGGGGAGCTCATCCACAGCTCCCTCATTGCCCTAGGATGGATCCTGTCTGCTCCCATTCACCTGTGAGCATCTGAGTGGCTCAGCAGGTCACCCACTGCTTCCTCCTGGATTCCAGGGGCTATTCTGCTCCCTGTGCCCATCTACCAGCTCAGGAGAACACTTGTCCTGAGGATATCCTCCCCTAATATTGAAAATTGAAACAAACTAGGGGTAAAGTAGCTCAGCCTTTTCCTTATCTTGTGTTAGTATATTCTCCTCTGCAACCAATAAAGAGTAGAGGTTCTCCTACTCCTCTTTTTGCTATTATTTTTTTATAAAAACATTTTTATTCTTTTTACAGAACCCTCCAGGTTAAGTTTTAACAGAGTTTTCAACTCTCAGCTTTTCTTTCTGTATGACCCAGGAACATCCTTAAAGACTTCCTGAGTTGCTGGTCCTTTTTCCACCCCTGAGTCTCCAGAAAAGCTCCATGGGCAGCCAGGCCAGTCATTTTCCTCACTAGCTCATCTTCTGCCGCACTGGGACAGGCTGCTTCTTCCCCCTTATGATTACTTTCTTGAAATGTGTCCATCCTTCCTGGATCCCTTTGTTGTTAAGGGCTGTTTCCCTTAAAGCAATCAGTACCTGATTTGGTATTCCCCAAATCTGCAGCCTAAACAGGCCAAAGTCTGCCCTTCCTATTTCCAGTGCAGAAGTTTTGTTGCTGCCCCTCCCTCTTTCACAGAACATTGAACACTTCATTATTTCATGGTCACTTTGCCCCAGGCAGCCTCTGAGCCCCACATCTGCCACCAGTCCTTCTCTGTTTGTGAACAGCAGCAGACAGAGCTTTCCTTGGCAGTGGGAGTGCTACCAAAAATTTAGTAAAACAGAAAATTCCTTAACCCCAATGTAGCATTAAGAAGCAGCATTCTTTATTCAGCCAGATGCATGGGGGAGAGCTCCTCCCAAAGCTGTGCACGCTGAGTACAGGAGAGTTTCTGTTTATATTCTGTATTTTGCATACATATTCATTGATTGTCCTGGACTAAAAATACATATGATAATCATTTCCCCAAAATCATTAATATATTTCCCCTCCCCTTTACCCATGCATTCTCCTGTCCTGGGGGTCTCCCTGGTGGTCCCTGGTGGTCATGGACCCCAATGTTCCCGTGGGCCTGGCTGAGCTGGCAGGACACTGAGGCTGCTGAACTTCCAGTTCCCCTTCTCACACAATGGGCACTGTGTGGTTTCCACAGGCCTGGGGTTGTGGAGAACAAGCTCCAGGGGTGAGCTCACCTGATGAAGACAATTTATCATCTGGTACCATGTGGTCACAGAGTGGGCTATGACATCACAGAGTGGGTTATGTGAGGTCATCGAGCAGCCATGGCATCATAGTCTGCCTTTGTGACATCAGAGATCCAGCTGTGACATCACAGGGCAGAGGTCTGACATCACAGTGCAGACTATGACATCACAGACTCTGGTGTGACATCAGAGACCAGCTGTGTGACATTAGAGACTGGGCTGTGACATCACAGAGCTGGCTGTGACATCCCAGAGGGGCTGTGTGACATCCCAGCAGGGCTGTGTCAGGTCACTGGGTTGGTCACTCTGTCCCAGCTCCCCCTCACAGTTTCTCCCAACAAGTCCAATGCTGTTGATGCCCATCAGGGTCCCTGTCCCCTGGGATCCCCCCGGCCCACCTGGAGCCACAGCCTCCACCAAAGGATGTTCCACAGGACCCACCCCAGAGCCGGACATGGGGACAAGGGGCCAGGGCTGTGTGACCAGGACATCAAGGACCTGGATTATCCAGGTCACTGTGGCCTGGGTTGGGTTGCCCAGGGCAGGAAAGATGTCTGGCAGCTGGAGCAGGGTCTGGGAAGGGCCTCCAAGGTGGGTCTGGAGCCCTTGGGCTGTGAGCAGAGGCTGAGCGAGCTGGGCTGGTCCAGCCTGGAGCAGGGAAGGCTGAGGGGCTCCTCATCCCAGCCTGGCAGTGCCAGCAGGAGGGGATGGAGTACACAGAGCCAGGCTCTTCACAGGGGGCTGGTGGGAGACAAAAGCCAATGGGTGGAAGGGGAAAGAGGGGAGATCAGCCAGGGCATGAGGAGATGAAATGAGTCAGGCTGCTTTCAGCATTTCCTCAACACCAAGAGCCGCCTGACCTCCCTTCTCCGTCCACCACTGATAGATTTGCAAATCAGGAATTGTTTGAGCTGTTCTGTCCTCAGTCCAGGACAAGAATCCTGATACAAGAACTCAATTGGGTTTATATCTATCACAGAACCACATTAGTCAAAAATTAATTTTAGTATGAAAATCAGTTGTTAACAGTGGACTCATCAGACATGCTGGGACATTGCACATAGCTCAGGGAAGAGTTTGTAATTGTGTGATTGTTATTTTAATGGTGTAATTTTTATTAAGTTATATCCTGTTCAACTGTGGTCTGTTGGCTAGGTCCAGTGTGGGCTGGAGGGAGCTCAGATTTGCACAAGGCTGCTCTGAGTGCCAGCCTTGGATGGGGAAAATGGTGGGGTGGGGGTAGGGACAGAGTCTGATTGATTGTCAGCCATGAAAGGTCTTGATTTTCATATCCATTCAAACTGCATGAGGAGGTACTTGGATTCACTGTCAATTGGAGATTGCACATTTCAATGAATTACTAGTAAAAAAAAATTACAGGACCTAAAAAAATATTTTCTTGCTGTTTTTTTAAATTCAGGGTATTCACATTGAATTGGCTTCTGAAATCTGACTAATTACCCACACGTTTGATTTGAACAAATTATTAATTAAATCAAATTATTCCCAGAAGCTTAGCTTGTTTAGCTGTTCTGAATGTTAATGAGCCCTGGGACACTGAATTCCTGCACTGAAGAGCTGAAGGCTGAACAAGCCTCTGCAGCAGGAAAATTCAGCAGCAGCCTCCAGGTTGCTGAGGATGTCAGCAGCCCCCACTGAGGCCATCCCTGCCCAGAGACCGTGGGGGAATGGGCAGACAAGGAGAGCGTCCCTGGGGCTGGGGCAGCACAACTCAGAGGCACCAGGGCTCCAGCTGGGAAATGGAGTGTGGAATGTGGCTGGGAAAGCCCTGCCTGGGCTGTGCCAAGCAGGACACACAAGCCCTGACTTCCATCCAGTAGAAAACTCTGTCAAGGAGATATTTAAAAGGAATTACAATTGTTTCTGTATTCTGAATTAGACTTCCTGGAGAAATACCAACAAGAGATACTCAGGAGCTCAAAACAACAAAACAGTCTTTACTGGGAACTTTAGAAAATCAGAGAATCTTTGGCAAAAGATTTAATATGACATTCAATCAAAAAGAAACACTTCTCATTACATTGACTTGGCCCATTCAACTTCACGAACTCTAAGCCTATTCAATTTTAAGTTAATCGAAATTTGCAAGAAGAGGAAATTAGAAGAAGACACAGAAAGAGAGAAAGAAACAAAAAATATTAGAGATGCACACACACAGCTGCCAGTCCCTGGAGTCCAGCTATGTTCAGATGGAAATTCCAAGAAGAGGTAGGGTCAAGATGTGTACTTGCCTTGTGGTCAGCCTTCAATACCCCTTGGTCTCCCTGGGCCCTTCCCTCAGCTGGGAATTGGGCTCATTTGGTCCCTCAGGAGCTGGGCTGGGGCTGCAGAGGTGGCTGTGGAGCATTGCCTGTGCTGTGCCAGGGACTGGCAGCCACTGCTGGGCTGGGATAGAGGCTCTGGGGGGATTGGGGTTCCAGGGCAGGGCAGGGCTGGACCTGCCCCTTCCTCCCCCACACACAAAATATTTCCAGCCAACAATCTCCTCCAGTCTGTCACAACAGGAAATGCTGGAAGTGAAATCCCAATTGTGGCCATGGGCACCTGGACGAGCAGGACAGTTCTTTTCCATAGGAAGGAAAGCACAGAGCCCCAGTGTTTAGAAGGCAGGTGAGAGCCTCACTAGGCCAAGGCCAGTCAGACTGGAATGGCAGATTTTGTCTGGGAGCAGTCTTTGGATTTAGGGAATTTTGGAGGTGGAAGCTCAATCTCAGTCATGGGCACCTGGAGAATCAGGACATTGTTTTCCCATAGGAAAGAGAGTACGGAGCCTTCCCCACTGTTTTGGGGACAGATGAGAACTGAACCTTGTGAAACCACTGCCAGCCAGACTTGTCCTGGCAACATTCCTATTGGAACAATACCTAGACATAAGGAAATTTGGAGGTGAAATCCCAGTTTTGGCCATGGATGCTTGGAGAAGAAAGAGAGTTCTTTTTCTATAGGAAGGAAAGCACGGAGCCTGAGACAGAGGTGAAGTGTCTGAATTAGGTGAAGTGTCTAAGAGAGGTGAAAAGTCTGTGAGGCCAAAGCTGAAGGAAAAACTCGCATGCCGAGACAGCAAGGAGACAGAGAAAGAAAAACAGAAAAGACCACAAGGTCGATTTGCCCCCGACTTAGAAATTCCTTTAATAAAGAAGACCTGGTGCTAAATGTCACACGGAATGAATATGTACGAACTTATTGTGAAACTGTATGCATATGCATTTAGAAGAGAGATAAAAGAAGACCCAAGGTCTTCAGAAGCACGCATGCCTTGTTGGGGGACTTGCGTCCGGCGCGTGTCGTAAATAAACATACCGGGCTTTACAACTTTTATAAAGTTGTGAGGTTTCTTCTTTTCTCCGCAAAACATTATGGCGAGCCAGCCAGGAGTTCTCTGTCCCCGCAGGGGCAAGGGGGACAGACGGACCTCCAAGGCGCGCCCTAGGATTTTTTCCTGGTGGGGCTCCGTTCGTCTCAACTTGCCACCTGCGAGGACAGACAAGGACCTGCTGGCCTGCGGAGGAAGATACGGTATGTACTGAGGGGCCCCCGGGGGAGGGAAAGGAGAGACGTCTGGGTTCAGCTGACAGAGCAGCTGTATTAGAGTTGAAGTTCATCGTTCTGATAGAACAGACCACAAGCGGTTCTGAGAGTGAGCCGATTGAACCCGTGTATGTGTGTTAAGAGTTCATAGTTCTAATAGAGCTGAACTCCTAGAAGCTCCAAGAGTGAGCCAAGTGAACCCGTGTATGTGTGAGTTGAGAGTTCATGGTTCTGATAGAGCAGAACTATTGAGCCCGTGTGTGCTTTGTTTGTGTGTGTGTGATGTCCGGACACTGTGTTGCTGTATGGTTAATGTGTGCATTGTGTAGTCGGTGCACTGTCTTTCTAATCGTGCAAGTGTATAAGTGTATGGTGTATAAAAGAGAATAAATCTACAGTGCAGGGGGATCAGTACTACCCGTGTTTGAAGCAGCCTAGTGAAGCCTGAAGCGCCGGCTGCAGCAGGATGCAGGGGCAAAGACAAAAGTGCCCCGCAGAGAAGCGAGTAGAAGAATGTCAGTGATGGTATTTATCGTGTTTTAATGTAGTGATTTGTGTAGATCTGGTACATTTTAACCGTGAGTATGAGTATGAGCTCAGAGAGTTCCTTTGCCTTAGATGTTTAATTTTGATTGTGTCCAAGAAAATTGATGTGAGTAAATGCTGAATTATAGTATGCTATGTTGTGTTGAGAAAAGCGAGCACTTTGAGAGATATGCCCTTTCCCAGTAGTTTTGTGTAGTGATTTTCTTCCGCTGCATTGTAGTAATTTGATTCTCAGATTGTATAGTAGTGTTTGTAGAGATTTTAAGATTTTGTTGCAACAATAGTAGCATTTTACATAGGAGAACTAAAGTACAGTAATTTATGCTTAATTACGATAGAGTTAAAGGAATTCCAAGAATTCCCCCCCTCACAGCAATTCAAGCCTTGGCTCTAGGGAATTTGAGATAAAGGGGGGTTGCGGATGTGAGTGTTTGTGTCTGAGGGCATATCAGAGTTTCGGCTGTGACTAGCACAGCCTTTTTGCAAAGCAGTAAAACAAGTGTAAGTAGACACAGGGCTTAATTAGATTGTGCAAGAAGAGAACTAGAGAAGACTAATATTTTGTTTGATCAGAATATAGTGTCTATATCACGTTTTTGATTAGCATGCTGTGTGAAGTGACAGTGGCTGTCCCCTGGGCACAGGGACAGCTCTGGCTGCCCCGTCTCCCCAGGGAACACGGGAATGGCCTGTGAGCGAAAGCTAGAAGTGCAGGTATTATTGCAGTGCGGTGTTTATGAGAAACACTGGTTTTGCTGTTCTAATAAGTGTCAGGGCACATGTAAATTAGAAGTTTCTAGTCAAGCAGATTCAGAACCTAAAGTCTTAGAACTTGTGTGTAGGAACCACATCTGATACCTGCCACCTGAAGCTGTGTGTATAAGAAGAAAGTTGAAAAACTACTGTAAAAGTCTGTAAAAAAGTTTGAGTAGAAGCGAGATAGAGCAAAGAGAAATAAATAATGAGAACTGACCAGAGCAAAGAAGTTCCTAAATTAGCCCCTTTTAAGAGGGGCTCACTGAGAGAAGGCTGCCAGTAAGAGCAGCTCAGAAAATAAAAAGATTTATAATACTTCATTGCTGTTAGTACTGTTTTAAAAAAAGAAAATAAATGAGATAGAGTTTTGTATGCTGAAATGTATTTGTGTGTTAAGAAATCACCCAGATTTCTTGAAAAAAGAAAATAAGGCAAAGAGAAAGCAAATCAAACATGTTGTTCAGCATGCAGCATAAGATAGCAACGTATGAAATCAGGCAAAGATTATCATGCTGAAATGCAAAGCAATCACAGTTCACAAAATGAGTACATATGATTTGCTAAAGGCTCCTCCCAAAGTAAAAGAAGAAGAGTAAAGATGACCTCCCCAAAAGAGAAGAATTTTTGTTGACACAAAGGCCATATATTCAGTTTTAAATAAAACTTTAGTACCTGTGGAGAATGTTTATGTTGCAGTGTGGGGAACAACTGAACAACTGGCCAGTCTTAGAAGGCATCCTTGTACAAACCTTTAAAGTAATATGTGTACTATGTGTACCTAAAAGCTTTTGTACAATTCGCTCAATTTGCTAAACATTCTCAAATGAGAAAGGTTACTCTGGAGGCAAATGATATAAAGATGTTAGGCTTAACATTAACAGACACTGAAATTAAGAAAGACATTAGTAAGGAGCTATTAGAATAAGTAAACAAGTGTTTTCAAGAGTATGGGCCTCTGCTGTACCAAAGAGAGTGAAAGATGCTCCCCCATGAGCATCAAGTTTAAAGAAAGAACACAACTAGTGAGAACTGAGTAGTACCCTCAAAAAAAAAAAATAAAGAAGGAATCAGCCCAATAACTGATAGTACTATATTAAAAGCTGTCAATAAGATAACACAGAATTTATACCCTGTAGTAGCAAATCCATATACCTTACTGACTTGTTTAACACCTGAGCTAACCTAGTTCACTGTTTTAGGCCTAAGAGATGCCTTCTTTTGCCTCCCTATCCACGAAGCCAGCCAAGAAATTTTTGCATTCAAACTCAAGCTCACATAGTCCATGTGCCTGAAAGCTTCAAGATTCCCCACTCCGATTAGAGAACAGCTTGCAAAGACCCAGAGTCCCAAGAAGAAAAGAAGCTGTTGCAGTACGTAGACGATCTTCTAGTAGCCACTCAAATGAAAGAAGCGAGAGAAACCTGAGCAGTTCAGCTACCTGAAAAAGCATATTAAAGCACACTAAAGAGTGAGCTTAAAATTAGAAGAAAGAAATGAGCTGGTGGATAGAGAAGCAAAGAAAGCAGCAAAGAGTGAAGTACAGATTTTCCTTGAAAGTAAGCCATAATACAATAATACTAACCAAAAAAGACGTACAACTGCAAGGGGTGGGCTACCATTGAAAGAGAGCTAGTAATCCCTTCCCATTTTCGTGGTTACTAGTGAAGGAAGGGCACTAGAAAACACACTTAAGCCTAACTACTTAAAAGCCTTTTATAGAGTGTGGCTCCTTTCTCAAAATGACCGAGGCTGCGAGTGATACAGAGTGCATTAAAATGAAGTGTTGACTTTGAAGCAGTAATTTCCACAGGCTTTCTAGAACACACATCTGTTTGAAACAATCGTTGTATCGTTGTCAGGAATTTATATACCACTATCACTCAGGTAAGCCGACAATGTGATCCTTGCCTCCAGACTAACCCCAAAATAGCCCCGGGCCAAAACTCGGTCAGACCGGGAGAGGCCATGGCCCTGTACAGCAGTGGCAAATTAACTTTTCAGAACTCCCAAGGAAAGGGGGGTATCAGTATTTACTGGTATTGATAGATACATTTCCAGGGTGGCCAGAAACATTCCCCACCAGAACTGTCAAAGCTCAAGAGGTGACCAGATTATTTTTACAAGAAATAATACCACGCTTCAGAGTTCCAGCCACGATATCCTCAGATAAAGAATCACATTTCATTTCCAAAATAGTGCAACAGATTAGTAGCCATCTGGGCACAGATTAGGAATTTCACACCCCATACCACCCCCAATCAAGCGGCCAGGTGGAGAGAATGAATAAGACTGGGGCAAGAAGTTAATCTACCCTAGCCCAAGCTCTTCCACTAGCAATATTGCAAATTCAAACTAAACCTTGAGCTAAAGGAATGCTGAGTCCTTTTGGAATGCCTTATAGAAGACCATATAGGATACAAAGGGAATGTCCAGAATGTCCACCTACATGGTGGCATTAAGCAAACAGCTCAGAGTAATTGAGAAACATGTGGCTGGAACTCGGAGCAGGGAGTTAGATAGCCTGGGGATGATGTATATGTTAAGTCTCTTACAGAGAAGACTTCAGAAACACAGTGGGACAGACCACTGCGAGTACTTCTCACCACCTTCACTGCAATCAAAATCAAGGAGCAGAATGCCTAGATCCATCACTCTCGGGTGAAGAAGGCCCAGAAACCCCTTAAGGAGTGACGCCAGGAGACAATGAACTGAGATTAAAACTTACTCGGGCAAAATTAGTATATTGAGGTCGGGAGTAGCTCATATTTTAGTTTGTAGAATTGTATTGTGTGTAATCATAACTGAAGTTTCAGAACTTGAGAGTACCTCTGTTCAAAGTAATGCTAAATGGCCTTGGTCCCGGGCATTTAATCAGTATACTGGATCCATAGGAAAACCTTCTGAGATAAAAGATTTAAAAATATCTACTGTAGTAATCCACGAGAATCAGGTATGTGAGGAGCAAGAATGGCAAGAACAGGAACTGTGGACTCTTCAAGGAATCAGAGGAGAAGAAATCAAAGTAGGGTACCAGGTCATCAATAGGATAGCTTATGAGAGACCAGATGTAATTAGTGTCTGAACCTCCCCTGGTGTATATGAACACCAGGAAGTCTGTGATAACCTAAGTGAATCAGACTGTTGGTGTAATTTCACCTTGATACAGCCTGTAGAAGTGACCTGCCTTTGAGCTCGAAATACTATCAGACTTTCATTTGAATTCAAAGTGGACACTGCATTTTTTACCACAGCAGGGCCTTATACACCCCATACTAGTTCAGACTCTACCCAAACTCCAAACTTGAACCTAACGTAGTAAAGAATGTGAGTGAACAACAGCTCCTTAGGTCATTTTCCAAGCCAGTTGGCTGAACACTCAGGCAATGACTGGTAAAGGGTGCTGAACTGCAGGTGGTAAATTAACCCAAGCAAGAAAGGTGATTTTCTTTATTTATAGCTATCCCTTTTCCTACTGAGATTTGGATCAGTGATTGTCCCAGTCTGAGGCAGTTGGATTCTGCTTAAAAGAGGTAGAGAGACCCCCTCAGAGCTCAGCAGCAGGCTGTAGGATTTTGAGCATCACTTTTGTGCTGAGTGTTTCAAGTAGCAGAAACCTGATCCCAGTTTCTTCTGAGGCACTGCAATGAATTTAGGCTCTTCTCTTAGACTTCCCCTTCATTATTTACTTGAGGCTTGGACCTGAAGCTAGGGGCAAGGTGGGTGAGGTTTCGTAGACCAGGAGAGACATTCCTACTTGCCACACATCTGGGAAATCAGGTGCTCTGGAGGGGGAAGGAGATTCCTGAGGTCTCTACATTTCAGAACAAACATCTGCCTCAAATATGACCTAAACCTCTGTCAGATACACTTGTGAAGTGTGTCTGAATTTGCAGTGTGAGCCCAGCACATCCCTCTGGCAGGGAGGGATGGTCATAAACAGAAAGCAGTTCCTGTTCCCCATAACAAACATCTAACTGGCATATTAGGGACAAGATTAGGAGTTTTAAATGGAATTGATTCAGAAATACTGGTGAATACACTGGCCACTGCAGCAGGTGGCCTAACAAAATTGAAGCAGCCTTTATAGTCATCTCTATTGGCATTAGGAACTAGCCAGTGACAGATTTCAAAAGTACTGCCAAAGTAAGGAAGTATGAAAAGGCCGGGGACCAAGACCACAAGTTGATAGTAGAAGCACTTAGTATAGTACAAGATAATGTGTCTTTAGCTTTCAGTTGTATACAAGCACAGTTATAGATACAAGCAACAGCAGCTCTGATCATATGGGAAGGGGGTGAAGGTAATTTTCCAGCTGAAATTCAAGAAATTGTGTGGGATAATGTAATTGATGTTGAAAGGAAGTTTAAAACCTGGCGGACTATGGTGAATTTCACCTATGATCCTGTTTCTAATGTGGCCACTGCCTTTGTGCTTACCATACATAATGTCACTGTTTATGTTATCCATCCCATCATTGCCTAGGATTAAACCATGGAAAACAATACTCTATCCTTCAGAACATAGAGTGTGGGCACGAAAGATGAATGGGAAGTGGCAGACAGTAAACTTAGAATCCTGCACTGCTAGAGAACAGATGGGATTCATTTGTGAAAGCAATACTATTAATGCTCAGGATGTGTGTTTGGACACTGAGCAGAGTATTTGTCACTTCAAAATTCATCCAGTCACTGACCAGAAAACTGTGCTCGTATATACTGGAAAAGGGGGTATGCTTGAGAACTGCTTGTGCTGCTGTACAAATTGATAGCAATGATGTATTCTGTCTAGTTGAAACCATTCTAATCTCTGTATATGTAATTTTGCTAAGATTATTGGATGTGATCTTTGGGTGGTCACCAACTGCAAATGGAATCTTTAATAAGTTGTGCCAACCCATTGTAGTTTTACTACTATTAGTTGGGGTAAGCTTAGGATTATCCATTATATTGTTAATTTGGAACTGGAGAATGCTACAACAAATAGCTTACTGACATCTTTGTCAAAAGCACATGGTGAAGCACTAAAAGACACTTACTGTTGTGAAGGTTTTCATTAAGTAAAAGAATTTACTTATTTCCTAGGAAAGGGGGGAATGAGACAGAGTAAAGATCCATTCTGAATTAGGTGAAGTTTCTAAGAGAGGTGAAAAGTCTGTGAGGCCAAAGCTGAAGGAAGAACTTGCATGCCAAGACAGCAAGGAGACAGAGAAAGAAAAACAGAAAAGACTACAAGGTCGATTTGCCCCCGACTTAGAAATTCCTTTGATAAAGAAGAACTGGCGATAAATGTCACACGGAATGAATATGTACGAACTTATTGTGAAACTGTATGCATATGCATTTGGAAGGGGGATAAAAGAAGACCCGAGGTCTTCAGAGGCACGCATGCCTTGTTGGGGGACTTGCGTCCGGCGCGCGTCGTAAATAAACATACCGGGCTTTACAACTTTTATAAAGTTGTGAGGTTTCTTCTTTTCTCTGCAAAACACTGCCCTGAGCATTTCCTTTGCTTCACCTTTGCATTCTTTATTCTTCCTGCTATAAATTTCTTCCTATTGCACATTCCAGTGGGCCCAGAACTGGACATAGCCCTTGAGGCTCTGTCCAACCAGTGCCCAGCAACCTGCTCCTGCTGGCCACACCATTCCTGATTCAGGCCAGGAGCCATTGGACTTCGTGGCCACCTGGGCACACTGCTGGCTCATGTCCAGCCTGCTGTCCATCAGTCCCTGCAGGTCCCTTTCTGCCTGGCTGCTGTCCAGCCACTCTGTCCCCAGCCTGTAGAGCTGCAGGGGTTGTTGTGGCCAACATGCAGGGCCTGGCACTTGGACTTGTTAAACCTCAGCTAGTTCGGTTTGGGTCCTGTATCCAGCCTGTCCAGGTCCCTGTGCAGAGCCCTCCTACCCTCCAGCAGATCCACACTCACACCCAGCTTGGTGTCATCTGCAAATTTAATGATGGTGGACTCAGTCCCCTCATGCAAATCATTATTGCAGATATTGAAATCCACACTGGCTGTCTCTGACCCCTTGGCCATCCTGTGGGTGTCCTATTATGGCACTCAAGGTGATCTGTTCCATAACCTTACTGGGCACCCAGGTCAGGCTGACAGGCCTGGAGGTCCCCAGATCCTCCTTCCAGCCCTTCTTGGGGATGGGCTCACATTGGCACCTCCAGTGCTCTGGGACCTCCCTGCTGAGCCAGGACTGATGGTAAATGATGGAGAGCAGCTTGGAGAGCTCATCCACAGCTCCCTCATCCCCCTGGGATGGATCCCATCTGCTCCCAGAGACACCTTGGGGCATCTGAGTGTCTCAGCAGGTCCCCAGCTGCTTCCTCCTGGATTACAGGGGGGCTGTTCTGCTCCCTGTGCCCATCTACAGCTCAGGAGAACACTTGTCCTGAGGACAACTTGACTTATTCTTGAAAATTGGAGCAAAGAAGGTGTTAAGCAACTCAGCTTTTCCTTATCTTACTTATTGTATTCTCCACTGCCTCCAATAAAGAGTAGATGTTATACCTATCCCTCCTTTTTTTATTAGGTTTATTTTAAAACATTTTTTAGTGTTTTTCACAGAAGTGGCCGGGTTATGTTTTAATTGACCTTTTACCACTCTACTTTTCTTTCTGCATGACCTAACAACATCCTTAAACACTTCCTGAGATGCCTGATCTTCTGTCCGAAGGTGATGCACCCTCTTTTTTCCCTCAGTTCCCACAAAAGCTCCATGCCCAGCCAGGACAATAATTAGCTGGCTCAACTTTAGCGCAGAGGCACAGGCTGCTCCTTCTCCCTCAAGTTTTTCTTCTTGAGGTGTGTCCATTCTTCCTGGACACTTTTGTTTTTAAGGACTGTTTCCCTTAAGAAGTCAGTATCTGATTTGTTACTCTCCAAATCTGCACCCTGAATAAGCCAACATCTGCCCTCTGTAATTCCAGTGATGAAGTTTTGTTGCAGCTCCTCTTTCTTTCATGGAATATTTCATGGTGCCTTTGCCTCAGGCAGCCGTTAGCCATCAAATCTCCCACCAGCCCTTCTCAGTTTGTGATAGCATCAGACAGAGCTTTCCTTGGGAGTGGGACTGTTACCAAAAATTTGGCAAAATAATAAAATTCCTTAACCCCAATGTAGCATTAAGAAGCAGCATTCTTTATTTGGCCAGAAGCATGGGGGGATAGCTCCTCCCAAAGCTGTGCATGCTGAGTACAGGAAAGTTTCTGTTTATATTCTGTATTTTGCATACATATTCATTAATTGTCCTGGACTAAAGACAGATATTATAATAATTTCCCCGAAGTCATTAACACATTTCCCCTTCCCTTTACCCATGCATTCTTCTGTCCTGGGGGTCTCTCTGGTGGTCCCTGGTGCTCGTGCACCCCAATGTTCCAGTGGGCCTGGCAGAGCTGGCAGGACACTGAGGCTGCTGAACTTCCAGTTCCCCTTCTCACACAATGGGCATTGTGTGGTTTCCACAGGCCTGGGATTGTGGAGAACAAGCTCCAGGGGTGAGCTCAGCTGCTGGAGACAATTGATCATCTGGTAACATGAGGTCACAGAGTGGGCTGTGACATCACAGAGTGGGTTATGTGAGGTCATTGAGAAGTCATGACATCATAGACGTGACATCATAAAGCAGACTATGACATCACAAAGTTGGCTGTGACATCAGAGACCAGCTCAGTGACATTAGCGAATGATCTGTGACATCACAGAGCAGGCTGTGACATCACAGAGCAGGCTGTGACATCCCAGAGGGGCTGTGTCAGGTCACTGGGTTGGTTACGCAGCCCCAGCTCCCCCTCACAGTTTCTCCCAAAAACTCCAATGCTGTTCATGCCCAGCAGGGTCCCTGTCCCCCGGGATCCCCCCAGCCCACCTGGAGCCACAGCCGCCACCAAAGGATGTTCCACAGGATCCACCCCAGAGCCTGACATGGGGACAAGGGGCCAGGGCTGTGTGACCAGGACATCAAGGACGGGGATTATCCAGATCACTGTGGCCTGGTTTGGGTTGCCAAGGGCAGGAAAGATGTCTGGCAGCTGGGGCAGGGTCTGGGAAGGGCCTCCAAGGTGGGGCTGGAGCCCTTGGGCTGTGAGCAGATGCTGAGGGAGCTGGGCTTGTCCAGCCTGGGGCAGGGAAGGCTGAGGGGCTCCTCATCCCAGCCTGGCAGTGCCAGCAAGGAGGGGATGGAGTATACAGAGCCAGGTTCTTCACAGGGAGTCTGGTGGGAGACAAAAGCCAATGGGTGGAAGGGGAAAGAGGGGAGATCAGCCAGGGCATGAGGAGATGAAATGAGTCAGGCTGCTTTCAGCATTTCCTCAACACCAAGAGCCGCCTGACCTCCCTTCTCCGTCCACCACTGATAGATTTGCAAATCAGGAATTGTTTGAGCTGTTCTGTCCTCAGTCCAGGAGAAGAATCCTGATACAAGAACTTAATTGTGTTTATATCTGTCATAAAACCATGTTTGTCTGAAAGTAGTTTTAGTATGGCAATCACCTGTGGATGGCAGAATCATCAGAGACTGCTGGGATGTTACACATTGCTCAGGGAAGAGCTGTGATTGTTATTAAATTGTATCCTGTTCAACTATGGTCTGTTGGCCATGAAGGGAAACTTTCTGTGCCTCTGAGTCTCACAAGTTCCTGACGCCCAAAGGACACAAACCTGAAAACCTGATGAGTTGTGGCTCCCATCCCAGTGGTGGCACTTGCATCTCCCTCCATCCCCAGAGCAGAGCTCCCTTGTCCCAGAAAGTCCCTGGCAATGCAGGGATGAAGGAAACAGGACAGGCTGTGGGGATCAGGGGCAGGGCACAGCCAGGAAGAAGAATGACTTTTGCATTTAATGGAGCTGTGCCTTCCCTTGCCTTTGTTGGCTGACAAGAAATGAACATCCCTCTGTGCCTCGGGCAGCTCCTTCTCCAAGGAAAGCAGGTGGGAGTTGGAGCCAAGGAGCTGAAAGCTGCAGGTGCAGCCTGGGCTGGAGGGAGCTCAGATTTGCACAAGGCTGCTCTGACTGCCAGGGCTTGGACGGGGGAAATGATGGGGTGGGGGTAGGGACAGAGTCTGATTGATTGTCAGCCATGGAGGGTCTTGATTTTCATGACTATTCAGACTGCATGAGGAGGTACTTGGATTCAGTGTCAATAGGAGATTGCACATATCAATAAATTAACAGGAAATAAAACTAAACAGGATCTAAAAAAATCTCTTCTCGCTGTCTTTTTAAATATCATATATTCACTTTGAATACACTACTGAGATCTACCTAACCTCAAATGATTTGAAAATTGAAATCAAATTATCCCCAGAGTCTTGGCTTGTTAAGGTGTTCTGGATGCTAATGAGCCCTGGGACACTGAATTCCTGCACTGAAGAGCTGAAGGCTGAACAAGCCTCTGGAGCAGTGAAATTCAGCAGCAGCCTCCAAGGTGCTGAGGATGTCAGCAGCCCCCATTGAGGCCATCCCTGCCCAGAGACCGTGGGGGAATGGGCAGACAAGGAGAGTGTCCCTGGGGCTGGGGCAGCACAACTCAGAGGCACCAGTGGTTCCAGCTGGGAAATGGAGTGTGGAATGTGGCTGGGAAAGCCCTGCCTGGGCTGGGCCAAGCAGGACCCACAAGCCCTGACTCCCATTCCCCAAACAACTCTCTCAAGAAGAAATTTAAAAGGAATTACAATTGTTTCTGTATTCTGAATTGGACTTCCTGGAGAAATACCAACAAGAGCTTCTCAGGAGCTCAAAACAACAAAACAGGCTTTACTGGCAACTTTAGAAAATCAGAGAAACTTTGGCAAAAGGTTTATATGACATTGTAGTGGTTTTGGTTTGTTAAGTCACGATTTTTCTAATCTTGCAATTTCCTAATTAATGGATTGATGAATGTGGTGGGTTTTAATGTAGATTAATTATTTATATATTTATTTTGTTGTGAGATAGGATTACAAGAAAGGTAAAGTAGGCCTAAAATTTAAAAAGGGTATAAAGAAAATGCTATTAACATAAATTTAAAAAGGAAAAAGTCGTAAGAATTAAAATAAACTCTTTAGTACACTTTTTTTTCTTTACAACTTTTTACTGACACTAGGAAGTAACTAAACTTAAAATTTCTAGTTAGTTTACTATTTCTAAAATAATCTTTTTTTTTAGATTTCTTTGGGAGAGAAGTTTTTCTGGTTAAGCTTATGGAGTTTTTTTACAAGAGGAAAAAATAGGTTGTTTGTGGTTCTTAATTTTGTCATGGATAACAGTTGTCTGGGGAACTTAGTTATTGTGAAGTTGTTTTTATTGCTACAAGTTTTTTTACAGCTTGTTGATGAGCCATGTCAACTTATGGAGTATTGTTTTAAAGATGAGTTCTTTAAAGGTAAAAGTTTTATTATTTACTTTTTAAATTATTTTTAACTTTGGGAATAGAGATCTTACCTTAGGGGATACTGGATTTTTTTTTCCCTGTTTAAACTTTTGACGAAATTACGGTTATTTTAACATTTTTTTACTTTAGTATGGAGGGTTTTGTCAGATATAAATTTAAATTTTTTTAATAGTTTTTTTGTGTTTTAAAGAAAAAGTGTTTTTTCTTTATAGTTTATACGAGGATATTAGTTTTAACATTAAGGCAATTTTTCCCCTTTTTTTTGGGATTTAATTTCTTCTTTACTGACTTTTATGGTTTTTTATTGTTTTTTTATATGCTTGTATTTTGTTTTTTTCTTATACTCAAGAGGGGATTGAAGTGTTGAAACGACTAACACCTGACCTGCCAGTAACTTGTGGTGCAAGTTGTGGTGGGGTTGTGTTAAGATTGGTTTTATGGTTTGTTTTTGGCTTTTTTTGTTTTTTTTAGTTGTAGGGCTATTTTGTATGGGTTGTAGGTTTTAGGGGTTTTTGGTTTGAGTTGGGTTGGGGGGAGTGGACTTGATGGTAAGGTTTTAATACCTGTGGCTAGCTTTGTTCTGGTTAGGGTTTTGTAGCCACTTTTGTTTTCCTGTTTGGTAGTTCTTGGGGTTTGGTTTGGTTAGAATTGGGCTGATGGGGAGGAGGGGCAGCCTGGGGAGTGGGGAAGGGGCTCAGCCCACGGCAGGGTTGCTTGGTTTGGTTTGGTTTGGTTTGGTTTGGTTTGGTTTGGTTTGGTTTGGTTGAGATGGGAGCCAGGGCCAGGGCCTGCTGCTTCTTTGTTGAAAAAGAAAGAGGAGGTTCCTGGATTTTTTCATCTTTAACACGTGTTTCAGTATCTTAGTGGTTTAACAGATTGTCAGCTACACAAAAAGTTTTGTATTGCTTTTTAAAATTCTTCTCTTGTCAAACTACAACAGACATTCAATCAACAAAAAACACTTCTCAAAATATTGACTTGGCCCATTCAAATTCATAAATTCTAAGACTGTTCAATGTAATGTTAATCAAAATTTGTAGGTGTACAGAAACAGAAGAAGAAACACAAAGAGAGAAAGAGAAAAAAAGATACAGAGGAGCACACACACAGCTACCAACTCCTGGATTCCAGCAGTTTTCAGATGGAAATTCCATGAGGATGTAGGATGAAGATGTGTGCTTGCCTTGTGATCAGTCTTCAATACCCCTTGGTCTCCCTGGGCCCTTCCCCCAGGTGGGACTGTGGGTCATTTGATCCCTCAGGAGCTGGGCGGGGGGCTGCAGAGGTGACTGTGGAGCATTGCCTGTGCTGTGCCAGGGACTGGCGGACACTGCTGGGCTGGGATAGAGGCTCTGGGGGAATTGGGGTCACAGGGCAAGGCAGGGCTGGGATTACAGGGCAGAGCAGGGCTGGGATTACAGGGCATGGCAAGGCTGGGCCTGCCCCTTCCTCCCCCACACATGAAATGTTTCCAGCTAATCTCCTCCAGTCTGTCACAACAGGCAATGTTGGAGGTGGAACCCAAATTCTGACCATGGGCACCTGGATGAGAAGTACATTTCTTTTCTATAGGAAGGAAAGCACAGAGCCCCAGTGTTTGGAGAGCCTCACTAGGCCAAGGCCTGGCAGACTTGTCAGTAATGGCAGATTTTGTCTGGGAGCAATCTTTGAATATAGGGAATTTTGGAGGTGGAATCCAATTTCAACCATGGGCACCTGGAGAAGCAGGACAGTTCTTTCCCATAGGACGAAGAACACAGGGCCTACCCCAGGGTTTTGGGGACAGGTGAGAGGTGATTCTTGTGAAACCATTGCCAGCCAGACTTGTCCTGCTTGTCCTGGCAATATTCCTATGGGAACAATCTCTGGATATAAGGAAATTTGGAGGTGAAATCCCAGTTCTGGCTATGGGTGCCTGGAGAAGAAGGACAGTTCTTTTCCATTGGGAAGGAAAGCATGGAGCCCCAGTGTTTCAGCCGCACATAAGAGACCATCAACATGCCAAGGTCATCTGGACCAGTCAGGCAGCCAATGAAAGGCCAAAACAGTCAGACCTGTTTCATGTTCCCTTGCTTTAATGAGGCCTTGCAGTATCACCATGGTCTCCTTGGTTCCATGGGGACCTGCAGTATCATAATGGTGCTTTGATTCCATGGGGTCCAGCAGTGTTACAATTGCCCTCAGGTTCAATAGGATCCCAGAGTGTCACAATGGTCCCAAGGATTCCATGAGGCCTTGCAGTGTCACAATGGTCTCCATTGTTCCACAGGCACTACAATGTCATATGACTCCTCTGTTACATGAGCCCTGCAATGTCACAATGGACCTTTGGACCATGGGGGTTTGCAGGGTCAGAATGGTCTCCTTTGGCTCCACAGTGTCACACTGGACCACTGATGACACGAAGCCCGGCAATGTCACAATGGTTGCTTCCAGGCAGCCCTGCAGTGTCACAAAGGCCTCTTGGTTTCACGAGGCCTCACAGCATCACAATGGTCCTCTTGGTTCTGTGGGGACCCCCAGGGTCACAATGGTCTCACTGCTTCCATGGGGTCTCATACTGTCACAATGGTCTCCATGATTCCATGAGTCCCAGAGTGTCACAATGGTCCCTTGGTTCCATGAAGCTGTAAAGTCTCTTAATGGTGTCTCCATGATTCCATGAGGCCCTGCAATGTTGATAGTGGAACCCTGGAAAAAGTTAAAGATAGAATCTAAAATGTTAGGCTTTGTGCTTTCCCAGATCAACTGCACTTGCTTAAGCAGTATGATAAACTATATAATTGTTAGATGTGATGATTGTTTAGTAATTAAATGTAATTATTATATAACCATAAGAAGAATAGTGAGAAACTATGTTGGAAATTCAGAGAGGGGCTAAATTTATGTATACAATAGAACAATATAGGTTAATAATTAACATGAAAGTTATGTAACGATAGAGTATAAAACATGATCATTTCGGATGTATGGTCGGAGTCAGATTTGGGTTGAATATACCCCGATTCCCAGAGCTCTTAATAAAAAGCACTGCATATAATCCCCTGTGATTATGTGTTTTTGAATGCTAACAATGTCACAATGGATCTTTGGCTCCATGGCATCTCACAGTGTCCCAATGGCCTCTTGGTATAATGACACCCCAAAGTGTCACAATGGTCTCCACGGTTCCATGAAGCCCCGCAGTGTCACAATGGACCCTTTATTTGATGGGGCCCCTCAGTGTCACAATGATCCCTACATTCCATGGAGCCACACAACGTGTTCAGTACAGTCCCCTTGGTTCCATGAGGCCCAGCAGTATCACAGTGCTCTCCATGATTCCATGAGGCCCCACAGTGTTACAATGGTCCCTTGGTTCCATGAACCTGCGCTGCTGCATTCCCCCCTCCCCTTCTCAGGCCGCCCTGCCAGCTGAGAAATGCTCCTTGGGCCTCGGCCTTGGCCAGCAGCCCCTGGGCTCAGCTCCTCTGCAGCTCATCACAAACACCGTCTGCTCCAGGGACTGCTGCTGCCCAACCAGCTCCTGCTTTCTGTAGGAGCAGCTCTGGCACCTGTTTGTGTTCCCTCAGCGGCACAACATCCCTGTTCTCACACTGCCAAAGGAAGCTGTTGGTGCCAAGTGTGGCTAGGATGAACCATTGCTGGGACTGAAGCCCCTCTCTTGGGGCCCTGCAAACAGCGCTCCAAAAGGAGCCCTTGGAGCTCTCCTGGGCCAGCGACTCCCTCTGAGTGGGGCCTCTCCCAGCCGGGAACTCTCCCATTTGCTGCACTCAGGGATCCCCAACAACCACAGAGCCTGGGCCGATCCCCACACTCCTCCAGGCTCAACCCTTTGCCCTTTGCTGGGGAGATGTCAAAGGATCCACAGGGAGCATTTCCTGCCCTCAGGGGAATTTCTCACAGGTGCCTTGCACTGACTGTTTGTGTCTGTGTGCACACAGGAGTGCCTGTGCTGGGGAAATGTGGCAGAAATACTGCTCTCTGAGAGGTTTGAGAGCCTTGGGTAGCTGAGTCAGTCAGGCCTGTAAGTGAGGTTAAGTCATGAGGCCTAAGCAAAGTTAAATGCTGCTAAGAGTTTTTCCTTTGCTAAGCTATAATGTTTAATTTAGGGTATTGGCTAAGTTAAATACTGTTAAGTGTTATACTACTATTAAATCATTAAGTCATAGGTTTTAAGTTTGATTAAATACCATTAAATGCTGTTATTTTGCTAAATTGTGAAGTTGAAGGTGTCAGTTAAGGTTAAGGTCTAAGTTCAGTTCTGTCAAATTTGGGCTCTGTTAAGTGTCCTTGTGTCACACACGCACACACACAGAGGGACAGTTCTTGATTCATTTTTGGTTTGATTACCTGGATTTTGTTTGGTTTTGTTGTTGCTTTGTTTCCTTGGTTTGCCTGAAGTGTCCAGTCAGGAGCAGAGTGACTCTTGCCAAGGAACTCTGTGCTGCTGTCCCTTAATATTAAATCTGGTTTTTGCTGATCCCTTGCTGGGGATTTTTTCAGCGCTCTCCAGGCCTCGTTTGTACTAGGGTGAAGGAGCCCTGGCCCAGGCTCTGGCCCTGGGGGACACGGGGACACTGCCGAGGGGTCACTGTCCCCCTGTGCCACCCCCAGGGCCCCGGTCCCCCGTCCCCATGTCAGGCTCTGGGGTCGATCTCGTGGAACATCCTCTGGGGGAGGCTGCGTGGCCGGGGGCGGGGGGGACCTGGGGGGACAGGGGACCCCGCTGTGCATGAGCAGCATTGGACTGCTCTGGGGGGAGCTGTGAGGGGGGCTGGGGCAGAGTGACCTCTCCAGTGACCTCACACAGCCCCTGTGACGTCACACTGCCCCTGTGATGTCACACTGCCCCTGTGATGTCACACAGCTCCTCTGACGTCACATATTCCCCCTGTGATTTCACACAGTCACCTGTGATGTCACACAGCCGATGTGATATCACACAGCCACCTGTGATGTCACAGCCAACTCTGTGATGTCACCCTGGAATGTCAAGCAGCTGCACTGTGATGTCACAAAGCCACCCTGTGATGTCAGATTCTATTCTGTGATTTCACAGCCTGCTCTGTGGTGTTACACAGCCACCCAGTGATGTCACAACCAACTCTCTGGTGTCACAGAGCCACCCTTTATGAAGGCGGGATCTGTTCTGCCCTCACACCCTACTCTATGATGTCACAGACAGCTGTGTGATGCCACAACCCCTCAGTGATGCCACAAGACCCTCTTTGTGATGTCATACTGACACTCTTTAATGTCACAGCACACACTTTGACCTCAGAGCCAGCTCTGTGATGTCATACAGCCATGCCATGATGTCACAGCCTGCTCTGTGTCACACAGTTCCCTCTATGATGCTGTAGCTGCTCGGTGGCCTCTCACAAAAATCTCTGTGGTGTCATAGCCCAATCTGTGACCTCACACAGCCCACTCTGTGCTGTCACACAGCCCCTTGCTGACATCTCAGCTGCTCTGTGCCTCTGTGACACAGCCCCAGAGGTGCTGCTGTGACACAGCCCCCTCAGGGCCATCCCACAGTCCCTGCCAGTGCTGAGCCCCTGTGAGCTCTGTCTGTGCCCTGCTGGTGTCCCTGACGGGCCCTGGCAGTGCCCCAGCCCTGCTGGGCTGTGCACAGGAGCTGCTCCTGGCCAGAGCTGTCTCTCTGCAGTGCTGCCCTTGCCAGGAGCTGCCTCTGGGCCAGGAGCCCGGCCCAGCTCAGCAGCACAGACACAGCACAGGGACTTTAATCACCCTCTGGGGCTTTGGTGCTCTTTGCATCAGACTCAGTCCCTCAGAGAGGGCTCAAAAATTTTCTCAAGAACTCAATGTAAGATGGAAACACTGAAATTACTTGTACTTTCAGAGTAGATCTCTGTGAGGCACAAAACTGAAAAAGTGTCCCCAGGTTCCAGGTAGAGAAGAACACTGGAGGCAGTGATGACAGGCAGGGACAAGCAAGTGAAAGGTGTCTCTGGTGCTGAGCAAACCTGCGCCTCTGTGCCTGCAGGCTATCAGCATCCCCCAGCTGCCCCACCTGGCTGGGCCCTTCCTTTGCTGACAGCTCTGCCTCCTGCCTGCCCACACAGAGCCTTGAGGTGCTCCAGGCTCCTGCTTGGGAACGTGCTGCACCACAGGCCTGCCCAGGAAGAGAAATTTCACTCTCCTCATATCCAGTCTGGACCTCTTCAACTGCCCTTGCTTCCATTGTTTCCTTCTCATGCTTATATCCTCTACGAAGAAAAGCTCCAGCCTCTCTGAAACCACCCATCCATCCCCCTCAGACTATTCCTGTTCTGTCCTCAGTCTCCACACCAGTGAGCCCACATTCCACAGTCTCTACCTGCTGGTCATAGGATGAGGCCTTCAAACACCATCTTGGGAGATTTTTGGAAAAAAATAAGGTCTGTGAAAATGGAAAAATTGTGGTCAAAATTATTTTCTCCCAAATCTTGCCATGACAGAAAAGGATCAGTATATTTAAACTGAATGAGGGTGGATTTACATTTGTTAGAATGAGGAAATATTTTACAGGTGTGAAAGTGGCACAAAACTGCAGTTGTTTTTCCAGAGAATTGGATGCCCCATCCCAGGAATTGTCCAAGAGCAGGAGCTTTGTCCAACCTCACCCATTGAAACCCTCTCATCCCCAGTGACAGAATTCCTGCATTGTGGGTTCTCTGATGTGCTGGGTGCCCTCACAGTGCTTCTGGCCAGAATGTCTGCTGAGGGCAGTCAGGCTGCTGCTGGGGCAGTGACCTCACAGCCATCACCATGGCAGCCCTGTCCCCTGGGCCTGGCTCTGCCCTTTCCTCTGCCCCTGCCTTGGCTCTGCTGCCATGAAGAGTTTTGTCATTAATATCTTGTCCCCAAGGTGCTGGGGCCAGTGGCTTCCCAGTCAGGCTCCTGGTGCAGAAGTGGCTTTTCAGAGCCCAGCCAGGAATGAGCCCTGAGGCAGCAGCTCTGCAGTGGTGGCCACCAGGCCGGGCTGCCAAGGGAGGCTTCTGGCCATGGCCTGCAAGCAGCTGCTGCTGCCAAGGTGCCTTTGGTGCCTCAGGCTCTCCCTGGCACAGCTCCCAGCACGGCACTCTGCCCTTGTGCCCGAGCCCTTCCCTGTGCTGGGGCTGGCCTGGGGCTTTTCCTGCAGCGGGACCTGCCCTGCTGATGGCACAGGAAAGGCAGTTCCTGCTGGAGCAGGACGCTCTGCCTGCAATGGGCTCCAACAACTCCAGCGAGGCCCTGCTGACTTAAAAATTGCTGCCTAGAGCACTATATTCTAATAATTGTTATAGCTCCTGAACTGTGGAGTAAATAACAGTGCTGGTGATCTTTCCATCTGATCATGATCAGAATAAGCCAGAGACATTTATATAAAGTAATCTGGTATTCTATCATTAATCCTGCAGGACAAATAGTGTTAGTCAAATTCCACCTGTTCAATCTTTTACACCTTTGACAAATTCTGGGGATGGGGTTGGATCCAGCCACTCCCAGTCTCCTGTCTTTGAAGGACTTTTAGAAGTCTAGGGGTCCTGCAGGGGTTTGAGGATCCATGGTGGATTTTGGGTGTCATTCCTCCACCTCATGTCTCAGCAGGAGTTTCTCCAATAAAGAAATAAAGCTTTTGCCTGAAGCTCCCACTATGCCCATGACAGGAACCCCTGTGAGTGTCTGGGACATCCCAGCTCTTTGGCAGCCTGGGGACTCCTGGGATGTCACTGTGGAGCCCCCATGAGTACCTGTGACCGATCGGTGCCTTTGCAGCCCAAGGTGACCTGGGATGTCACCATGGAATGGCTGTGACTGCCTCTGACCACAGGGCTCTTTACCATCCCCAGAAGGCCCTGGGAGGTGTCCATGGACCCCCTGTCTCTGCCTGTGACATTCCAGCTCTTAAAAAGCCTGGAGACTCTTGGAAAGTTCCCATGGAACCCCTCTGAGGGCCTGTAACAAATCTGATCCTTCGCAGGCAACCATCACCAGCCCCCTGTTGCTATGGCCAGTTTCCGTGGCAACCATCACAAACTCCTCTGTTGCTATGGTCAGTTTCTGTGGGAACCATCACAAGGCCCCTGTTGCTCTGGTCAATTTCCATGGCAACAATCACCAGCTCCCTGTTGCTATGGTCACTTTCTATGGCAACCATCACCACAACCCTGTTGCTGTGGTCAGTTTCCATGGCAATCATCACCCGCCCATGTATCTATGGTCAATCCCTTGGCAGCTCCATGGAAACCCCATGCCAGGGATGGTTGCCATGGACACCAGCTCAGGCCTGCAGCCAGAGCCCGTTACCATGGCAACCATTGGCAGCCGCATCCCCAGGCTCATGGGATCCCAGAACCACAGAATTGGCTGAGCTGGGAGGGACCCATCAGGATCCTCCAGTCCAACTGCTGGCCCTGCACAGGACACCCCAACAATGCCAGCCTGGGCCTGGCAGCGCTGTCCAAACGCTGCTGGAGCTCAGAGAGCCCTGGAGCTGGGAGCCTTCCCTGGGGAGCCTGGGCAGGGCCCCAGCAGCCTCTGGGCAAAAACCTTTTCCTGACATCCAACCGGAGCCTGCCCCAACTCAGCTGCAGCCGTTCCCTTCACTCCTGTCCCTGGGCACCAGAGGGAAGAGGTTCCCACAGCCCCAGCCAGGGACCCACTCCCAAGGCTGTTACCATGGCCACCAGGGCTGGGACCAGCTGGGATGCTCGGTTTCCACAGGCCGGGGTTCAGGAATGGGATTCCCCCATTTCCGGCTACCGCTAAAACCGCGCTGCCCTTGCTGCCCTCCCGCCTCTCATGGAAAGCACAAAAGGCAAAGATCCCAAGCTCGGATAAGAACAATTTACTGAGAACACTAACGAGATAAGCAACAAACAAAAACAGAAACAATATTGATAACAGAAGGGACTGTTCACAGGGAAAACTCAACAAAAGTCACTTGGTCTTCCTGGCCACAATTTCCCCTTCCTGGAAATTTCACCCTTTTCCTCAGGGAGAGAGTGAGTCCATTTCCTGCCCCTGGCAATGACCTGAGGTTGGAGTGAATGTAATGACATGGCCATGGCCAGACCCTCATGTTTTTCCATCCCACATCATGTCATTGGCAGGGACAGGAAAAGGTACAGGTGTCTTCCCAGCATGGATCATGGGGAACATGGATCATCAGGGCTCTTCCCAACATGGATACTACAATTATTGGAGTTGGGACAGTGCACAATATCCTCCTGCACTTGGGGCATTGGAAGCCTTCCTTTGCCAGTGCCTCCATTTGTGACCGGTCAAGTGAGAGCTCTGGGTGAAGCTCTTCCCACACTGCGGACACTCGTAGGTCCTCTCCCCTGTGTGGATATGTTGGTGGATGATGAGGGTGGACTTTTGCTCAAAGCCCTTCCCGCAGTTGGGGCAGAGGAAGGGCCTCTCATCTGTGTGAATTCGCTCATGCAGGAGGAGATTGGAGCGGCTCTGAAACCTCTTCCCAGAGGTGGGGCACTCGTAGGGCCTCTCCCCAGTGTGGATGCGCCGGTGCCTGATGAGGTGGGAGTGGCGCTTGAAGCCCTTCCCACACTCAAGGCAGCGGAAGGGCCCCTCTTCTGTGTGAATCTCCTGGTGCTGGAGGAGACTGGAGCTGGTCTGAAACCTCTTCTTTCACTCGGGACTCTTGTAGGGCCTCTCCACCGTGTGGATGCGTTGGTGGGTCGCAAGGGTGGATCTGTAGCTGCAGCCCTTCCCACACTCCCCACACTCGTCGGCTCATTCCCCGGTGTGGATGCGTTGGTGGCTGATCAGGGTGCTGCTCTCCCTGAAGCACTTCCAACACTCCAAGCACTTGTGGGGCTTCTCCCCATCATGAAGCTGCTCACTGACCACCAGCTCTGAGCTCTGGCTGAAGCTCTGTCCACCTTCCTGACTCAGGGTGGGTCTTTCCTCCTCAGAGCATCCTGGGCTGGGTGTGGAGCCGCTCCTCCTGTGGGATCTCTGGGGATTTTCCTCCCCATTGGATTCCTGTGCTCTGGAGTCACTCATAAAAGCCTCTTCCTCCAGGTTCTTCTGTGGGGATTTTTCCTCCCTGGTCTCCATCCTCAGCTTCTTGTCTTGGGGAGGAAAGACAAGGAGAGGATGGGATTTGCTTCCGTGTCAGAGGGAAGGGGAAGGAGATACTTCCAGTGCATCCCCAGCAGGACGGGGGTTGGCAGCAGGGTTGTCCTGCAGCCAGGGGCCATGCTTGGCTGGGAGATGGAGCAGGAGAGAGGGGAAAATGGGCACTGACTTTCTCCTCACCTGCCCGGGTGTCCTGGGGATCCCTCCTGTTCCTCACAGGCTCCTTTTCCGCTTTCCTCTTTCTTTTAACTCTCTACCTCACATTTACTGTTCAATAAAATCCACCTTGGATTTGGTCTCATTAGTGCCTTAATTGGGGCAGAGGCATCTCTCTAGTAATTTTCTTAACCAGATTGAGACATTATTTTGGTGCAGTGAGTTCAGGGCACTGTTGTCTGACCCCAAGTGCCTTTGACAACAGCATGGTTCCCTCCTCTGAGGAGGTTGTGGTTCTCTCTGGAAGAATTATTGGAACTTGGATGCAGTTTCCTCTGAGTCACTTATGGAAGAACTGATGAGGAAAATGGCTGTTGTGGGTCTGGATTGTAAAGAAAATATTTTGTTGTCCTTCCTTGAAAAGTTTGTTAAAATCACTGGAGGAGAGGGAGCAAATGAAACCAGCGAGATTGAAAAGGTTCGTTCACTCCAACGTGAAAAACACAAGGCTGCTCGAAGTCCCAGAAGAAGCCCAGCTCAAGTAGCTACATTCCCAAATAACTCCAGCAAGGTGTCTCCAGTAGGATGTTTTGGAGAGTGTTCGGAGCTGGCAGATCCCGGACTCGATCCCTGGATATCTCCCGGCTCCTTGAGAGGAGCTTTTTCAGGGGGAGAGGAGCCGCGATCGCCCCTCGGAGGGTCCCGAGGGGTCCACATGGGGATGGCCCGGTACCGACGAGGAGGGACATTGGTTTTGGGGATCCCTGTGAGAGCCGGGGCTGTGGAACGGGGGACCCCCGGGGCGGGGAGAGGGGAAGGGGCGATACCAGAGCTGGGGGACCCCCAGCAGCCTGGAGATGAGGCGGGGACGGGACCCTCTGACCTTGACAGTGGCATGTCCTGGGGTGACTTCATGATGCTCGTACCCCCATCGGTCCGTTTAGCCCAGAAATGAGTTCTGCACATTTAAGGCTGGTTCTGAGAGCGAGGAGGAGGAGGAAGAAGCTGCAGTTTGTTTTCAGAAACTGCACTCACTTCTCCACATTCCGACTTCTGGATGGACAGACAGCAGGACAGAGCTATCCTGTGTTTTTAATCAGTTTTTAGATCTCTGAGGCAGAGAAGTTCCCTGGAGTTTGATTTTTCTTTTTCTTTGGAGCTGTTTAAACCTGCTCTGGACTGAACAACCAGAATACCACCAGCAGCTCTTCCCTGAGGCCCACCAGGATAAGCCTGGGCCTAGGCATTTCCAGCACTGGACAGACTAATAAGGGACTGATAATAAACTGATAAGAGACTGATAAGCCACTGATAAGGCACTGATAAGACGCTGAGTGGGCAGAGCTACAACCCAAGGAGGGACTTTTGGAGTTTGCCATCTATTTTGGAGCAGCAGGAAGTTTTATTGCTTAATATTGTTCAATTTTTGTGCTGGTGAATGCTTTGCCTGTAAAATAAAGTTTTTTTAGACTTTTCTCCCCAGAAATATTTTCTCGGACTGGCTGAGGGTGGGGCTGCTGAATCGGCATTCTAGAGGAAACTCCTTTTGGAGGGTTTCAACCACATTAGCCCTAAACCAGGACAGGGTGGTGGAAAGAAGGGGGAACCCCAAGTGGCTGGATTAAGGGGAGGCTGGAGAGGGGGACCTTGGGACCCCAAAATCTCCCAGAATCCAAAAGCAGGACCCTGGAGAGGGGGGATCCCCAGGACCGATGGAATCCCCACCCGCCCTGAGATGGGGGACCAACCATAAACCAAGAGGGATGAGACTGGAAATGGGAAACTCCTGGTGGGTTTTATTTATTCAGTCTTGATTTTTGGACATCAGGTGTCTTCTGGAAATTGACATGGGTGGGAGGAATCCCCAACCCAAGGCATTCACACCTTCTTTTTCCCCAAACCAGGATTTTACCCAAACCTTCCCACTGTGACATCCCCCCTGTCCCGCTTCCGGTGAGTTCAATCCCAAACCTGACCCCAATCCTGGTCTCAGTCTCACTCCATGTTTAGACACACTCACAGTTCTGTATTTAATCTCATCCCAGTCCCAAACTCATCTATCCCCAGACCCAATCCCTACCCAAGCCCTAAAGTTAATTCCATGTCTAGGCTTAACCCCAATCCCAGCTCTAATCCAAATCTCAGCCCCAACTCCAAGCCCAGCCCCAATTCCAGCCCCAAACGAAATCCTCAGCCCCAAAACAAATCCCAGGTTCAGCCCTTCTGGGGCTTTGGGGGTGTCTCTGTCCCTCTGATCCCGATGATGTTTGGGTGGGGTCACACCAGGGCTGAGAGGGACAGAGACCCCCCCGGCCTCCCCAGGTGTGAGAAAGTCGGAGAGCCCCCCCAGCCCCGAGCACCCTCAGCGGTGAGAGGGACACAGAGCCCCTGGTCCCCAGCCCTGCACAGGCATTGCCTGAAGCCAGAGGGATGGAGACCCCCCAAGCATCCCCCAGGGTGAGGGGACAGAGACCCTCGAGCATCCCTGGGCTGAGAGGGACAGAGACTGCCCCGAGCACCCCCTGGCACAGGGGTGAGAGGGAGGGAGACCCCCAGGCATTTCCTGGGTGAAAATGATGGAGACCCCCTGGGGAATGGCCTGCGGTGACAGGGACAGGGACACCCCTGGGAAATGCCCTGGGGTGACAGGGACAACCCCTGGGGAACGGCCTAGGGTGACAGGGACAGCAAAACTCCCCCCCAAACCCCTCCAAAGCATCCCCCAGGGCAAAAGGCACAGAGACCCCTTGAGAATCCTCTGGGCATTGGACAAAATAAACTTGGCAGAAATCAAACTTGACTCTGCAAAATCACTTTGAAGAGTATATGCTCTTCCCAAAAGTGACTTGGGATGTAAGCGCAAACAAATCCCAAATATGAATAAACCGACATTTCAAGCAGTGATGTGGCAATTCCAATATTCATTGCTTCCTGCACATCTCCAGCTCAGCTGCTGGCCAGTTCCGATAATACAGTTTATTAAAAGGAAGTTTATTAAAATACAGTTTATTAAAAGGAAGGGAAAGCTCTGTGTAGCAGTCACAAAGGTGACAGGGATAAAAAAGAAAAATTATTTCCAGATTTGGTAAAGCCACCAAGCATGGGAATTCAGGACTTATTCGGAAATTTATCTACTTGAGCTGGGCTTCTTCTGGGACTTTTAGCTACCTTGCGTTCCTCACCGTGGGGTGAATGAACCTTGTCAGTCTCATTGGTAACATTTGCTCCATTTCCTCCAGTGATTTTAACAACTTTATAAGGAAAGACAACAAATTATTTTCTTTACACTGGCCACCCATAAAAGCCATTTTCCTCATCAGTTCTCCCATAAAGAAATAAAGCTTTTATAAGCTCCATAAGCTCCCCAGGAGGAAGGAGGGACTGTGTCCAAGTTTCCAAGAGTTCTTCCAGAAAGAACCACAACCTCCTGAGTGGAGGGAATCATGCTGCTGTCAAAGGCACTTGGGGTCAGAGAACAGTGCCCTGAACTCACTGTGCATAAATAATATGGCAATTTGTTTAAGAAAATTGTTAGAGAGATGCCTCTGCCCCAATTAAGGTGCTAATGAGACCAAATCCAAGGTGGATTTTATTGAAGAGTAAATGTGAGGTAGAGAGATGGAAAAGAAGAGAAAAAATGAGTGACAAGGGACAGAGACTTCCCCTGGAGCAGGGCCAAGTGTGAAATTGTCCCCTGTGTGTGTGGCCTTCCCAGGGTGGGGGTTTTACACCTGAGCCAGTTTGGGTAAGGTGGGTGGTGTTCAGCCCCTGAGCAGGGATTACCCCACTGTTTCAGGTTGCAATGCTAGATGTAATCAAATGCATGTTTCCAATCACCATCTTCATCAACTGCTATAAACAGGTGGGGCAGTGTTCTTTATCATTCCATGACTCAACCCTGACAACACCCTCCAGGGGAGATATCTTTTGCTAATGGGCCATTGAGTGTCACTGCAGGACTGATAAAATTCCATCATCCCATTGTGGGATGCTCCGCCCAGGGGGAGGAACCAAGCATTCTTACCTGGATATAAGCTGAGGCTTGCAACACCAGGAGCAGCTTGCCTACTGGATTGCCAGAGGACAAGAGCTCCATAACCACCACTGGACCTCCAGGGGAAGACCAGACCCTTCTACAAGATCACTGCTTTGACAGAATCCCGTTCATCACTCTAACAGTACTGCTGCCACCATTTATTGGGACGGCTGTGATCACCCTGACCAAAAGGTGTGTCAGGTTATATCCTGACTCTGTCAGTTTAAGGCAGTGTTTCTGTATCATTGCATTGATCTTCATTTTGGTATTTAATTGCAATTCTGGTTTAGACGTTCCCCATGTATGCCTTCAAACCAGTACAAATCTCAATGTGCTCATCCCTTGTTATTCTCCCAAAACAGGATTTCTCATTCCCAAACCTTTGGCAGATGGAAAAGGAGGCCGTGAGAAACAGGAAGGATCCCCGGGACACCCAGGCAGGTGAGGAAGAAGTCAGTGCCCCTTTCCCCCTCTCTCCTGCTCCATCTCCCAGCCCAACATGGCCCCTGGCTGCAGGACAACCCTGCTGCCAACCCCATCCTGCTAGGGATGCACTGGAAGTATCTCCTTCCCCTTCCCTCTGGCACGGAGGCAAATCCCATCCTCTCCTTGTCTTTCCTCCCCCAGACAAGAAGCTGAGGATTGGGACCAGAGAGGACAAATCCCCACAGCAGAACCTCGTGGAAGAGGCCGTTATGAGTGACTCCAGGGCACAGGAATCCAATGGGGAGGAAAATCCCCAGAGATTCCAATGGAAGAGGGGCTCCAAACCCAGCACAGCGTGCTCTGAGGAGGAAAGACCCTCCCTGAGCCAGGAAGGTGGACAGAGCTTCAGCTAGAGCTCAGAGCTGGTGGTCCATGAGCAGCTTAATGATGAGGAGAAGCGCTACAAGTGCTTGGAGTCTGGGAAGAGCTTCAGGAAGAGCAACCACCTGATCAGCCACCAGATGATCCACACCGGGGAATGGGCCTATGAGTGTGGGGAATGTGGGAGGGCTTCAGCTACAGGTCAGAACTCATCAAGCACCAACGCATCCACACTGGGGAGAGGCCCTACGAGTGTCCCCAGTGTCAGAAGAGGTTTCGGACCAGCTCCAATCTCCTCCAGCACCAGCAGATTCACACAGAGCAGAGGCCCTTCCACTGCCCTGAGTGTGGGAAGGGCTTCAAGAACAACTCCCACCTTATGAGGCACCAGCGCATCCACACTGGGGAGAGGTCCTACAAGTGCCCCACCTGCGGGAAGAGGTTTCAGAGCAGCTCCAATCTCCTCCTGCATGAGCAGATTCACACGGATGAGAGGCCCTTCCGCTGCCCTGAGTGTGGGAAGGGCTTCAAGCAAAACTCCCACTTCATCACCCACCAACACATCCACCCTGGGGAGAGGCCCTACGAGTGTCCCCAGTGTGGGAAGACCTTCACCCATAGCTCTAACATGACAAAACACCAACAGAGGCACCAGTAAGGGCAGCGCTGCGAGTGCCCCAGCTGCAGGAGGATTTCGTGCACTGCTCCAGCTTCATCCCCAATGGAGGTCTAATGTTGGGAAGAGCGCGGGTGATCCATATTCCCTATGATCCATGCTGGGAAGACAACTGCCCCAATACTTTCCCCTGTCAATGACATGGTGTAGGACTGATGTATATTAGGGTCTGGCCATGGCCCTGTCATCACATTCACTCTCACCTCGGGTCATTGCCAGGGGCAGGAAAGGGACTCTCTCTCTCCCTGAGAAGAAGGGTGACATTTCCAGGTGGGGGAAATATGTTGCTGGGAAGAGCCAGGCAATTGTGTTTTAGTTTTCCCTGTAAACAGTTTTATTTATCCCTTCTGTGATCAATAGTTTTTCTGTTCCATTTGTTCCTTATCTAGTTGCTGTTCCCAATAAATTGTTCTTATCCCAGCCCAGTGTTAGCATTCAAAAACACATAATCACGGAGCGATTATATGCGGTGCTTTTTATTAAGAGCTCTGGGAATCGGGGTATATTCAACCCAAATCTGACTCCGACCATACATCCAAAATGATCATGTTTTATACTCTATCGTTACATAACTTTCATGTTAATTATTAAACTTTTATTGTTATATTGTGTACATAAATTTAGCACCTCTCTGAATTTCCAACATAGTTTCTCACTATTCTTCTTATGGTTATATAATAATTACATTTAATTACTAAACCATCATCACATCTAACAATTATATAATTTATCATACTGCTTACGCAGGTGCCGTTGATCTGGGAAAGCACAAAGCCTAACACTTTAGATTCTATCTTTACCTTTCTCCAGGGTTCCACTATCACCAGGATCCTTGCCTCTTGTGCTTTCCATGGGAGGCAGGGGGGCCGCGAGGGCAGCACGGTTTTAGCAGGGGCAGGAAATTGGGGAATCCCATTCATGAACCCCGGCCTGTGGAAACCGAGCATCCCAGCTGGTCCCAGCCCTGGTGGCCATGGCAATAGCCTTGGGAGCGGGTCCCTGGCTGGGGCTGTGGGAACCTCTTCCCTCTGGTGCCCAGGGACAGGAGTGGAGGGAACGGCTGCAGCTGAGTCGGGGCAGGCTCCGGTTGGATGTCAGGAAAAGGTTTTTGCCCAGAGGCTGCTGGGGCCCTGCCCAGGCTCCCCAGGGAAGGCTCCCAGCTCCAGGGCTCTCTGAGCTCCAGCAGCGTTTGGACAGCGCTGCCAGGCCCAGGCTGGCATTGTTGGGGTGTCCTGTGCAGGGCCAGCAGTTGGACTGGAGGATCCTGATGGGTCCCTCCCAGCTCAGCCAATTCTGTGGTTCTGGGATCCCATAAGCCTGGGGATGGGGGCTGCCAGTGGTTGCCATGCAACGGGCTCTGGATGCAGGCCTGAGCTGGTGTCCATGGCAACCACCCCTGACATGGGGTATCCATGGATTTGCCATGGAAACTGACGATAACAACAGGGGCCTGGTGATGGTTGCTATGGAAACTGACCGTAGCAACAGGGGGGTTGTGATGGTTGCCATGGAAACTGACCATAGTAACAGGGGCCTGGTGATGGTTGCCATGGAAACTGACCATAGCAACAGGGGCCTGGTGATGGTTCCCTGCTAAGGATCAGATTTGTCACAGGCCCTAAGAGAGGTTCCATCGGGACTTTCCAAGAGTCTCCAGGCTGTTCCAGAGCTGGAATGTCACAGGCACAGACAGGGGCTCCATGGAGACCTCCCAGGGCTTTCTGGGGATGGTAAAGTGTCGTGTGGCCAAAAGCAGTCACAGCCATTCCATGGTGACATACCAGAGGACTTTGGGCTGCCAAGGCACTGATCCATCACAGGCACTCACAGGGGCTCCATGGTGACATCCCAGGAGTCCCCAGCCTGCCAAAGAGCCTTGATGTCCCAGACACTCAGAGGGGTTCCTGTCATGGGGAAAGTGGGAGCCTAAGGCAACATCTATTAGAGAAGCTCCTGTTGGGTCACGAGGTGCGGAAAGGATTCGCAATAGCCCCCACAGATCCCCAAGTGTCACCATTAAATCAGTGTTCTGTGCTTTCTTTTCTATAGAAAAGGACCATCCTTCTCCAGGTGTCTATGTCTGAAATTGGGATTCCACCTCTAAAATTCTGTATATCCAAGGGTTGCTCCCTGTGGAGAGCTTGGTTCAAACATGGCTTAAAGAAACAGGCCATGAAAATATACAGCTGATGGAAAATAAAAGACAGCTGTAAGCAGCAGTTCCCAAGACTATTTCTATAAATAACTAGGTTCTCAGGCACATTTTTATAAACAGCAGGATTCTCAGACAATCTTCTCATAGCAGGTAAACATTCTGTCCTTGGCTGGTCTGGGAACAGACATGAAGGTTTTGAGAACTTTTCATATCAGGGTGAGAACACAAATCTTGGTTTCAATAAACAAACCACAGGTATTGAAAACAAAGGGAGGGGTTAGTATTTTCTCTGTAGCCTATCTTGAGCTCGGATTTTTCAATATGCATGAACTTAATTAACACTGTTATAAAAAGTGTCTGATTGAATCAATAAATCGGAGTTCGATGCTCATCAATCGGATGGTCATCTCCCTTCACTTCAATAGCTCCTAGGCAAGATCTGCCAGTACTGTCAAGGGTGGCTGGCCTTTGCCTCTGGTCACTGCCCCTGCAACACTAGAGCGAGATTCTTTCCTTCGCATAGAGATCCCTGGGACACTGTGGGGACCTCATGGAACCAAGAGGATCATTGTGGCACCACTGGAGCCCATGGAACCAAGGGGCCATGGTGACACAGCAGGGCTTCATGGAACCCAGACACCATGATGACTCTGTGGGGCCTGATGGAACCGTAAAGACCACTGTGACACTTCAGGGCCTTGTGTCACCAAGGAGGCATTATGGCACCTCAGGGCCTCCTGGAAGCAAGAGACCATTGGGACACTGTGGGGCCCCATGGAACCAAGGGAACATGGAACAGGTCTGGCTGCAAGCACCGAGCCCGGCCGGGGTCACAGAACCATCTGCAGGCCCCAGGTGGGATATGAACTCTTTCAGTGCTTCCATCCTCCCTCCAGTGAGAGAAAAGGACAAAGTGCTGGCACACAGAGGAGCAACATGAAGACACCCAGGGCAGCAAAGAGGAAGTTGAGTCTTAGATGGGGGGGATGAGGAGATGTCCTGATCTTCGGGCTGAAATCCTGTTGTAAAGCTATGGAGAAGGATGTAATTGATACATCAGACTCTCTTTTTCCTTGTATCACATTGAAAAGTATGGGGAAATGACTTGTTCAGCAAAGGCCCCCATGCTAAAGTGAGCAAATATTGAAGTAGCTGTGATCCCATGAGAAGTTTGAACATTGAAAAAGGGCAGAGTGATGAGATCCTGTGCCTTCACATGGAGAAGAAAAAGATCACCAAGAAATCTCAAATTGGTGAACCAAAACCACTACAGAAACCTTCCTGATGAAATGCATTAGACCAGAGGGAAATCAAGGCTTAGCCATGGTTTGTCAGGACTTGCTTGATCCTAATGAGCCCTGTGATGCATTTGGAGCTGAGCCCTGAAACCTCAGGGCCTGAGAGGAGATTGCACAAACCTTTCCAGGAGTCAAAGTCAGAAGAAAACCCCAAAGGGTCTCAAAGCATGGATGCGTCCCACTGAGGTCCATCCCTTACACAGGCTCCTCATGGACTCCTTGGAGGAGAGAATTGGAGGCCTGGATGGAACTAAAACCTCTCAGAGATTAAGTGTGGAAAGGAAAATCCAGAGTACCTTAAAAATCGTGAGTATTTCAAAGTATTAATGAGCCCCACTAAATGCCAGTACAAAGCTCTCAAGGGACTAATTAAAGCAGATAATTGGGGCCATGATTGCACAAACCTCTCACAGAGTCTGTATCAAAAAAAAAAAAACACCAAGTACCTTAAAATAACTAAAGTACCTTGAAGTATTAATGAGTTCCACTGAGTGTTGTTACCGAAAAAGGGACTAAATAAAGTAGATAATTGAGGGCCATATTTGCAATAAAACATCTCAGAGACTGCAAGGCAAAAGCCAAACCCAAAGTGCTTTGAAAAACTCTGTGAGCATTAAGGAGCCCCCAGGGCCATTCCTGAGCAAGGCTCCCCAGGGACTCCTTCCAGCAGATCCTTGAGGCCACTGGGATGTGGGCTAGGGGGGAATGCTGAGGGTAGGACAAGGGGCTGACAGTGCCCAGCCTAGCTGGGGCTGTGCCAGGAGGCCCCAGTGCCTCAGGACAAGGTGTCTCCTCCCAGCCCTTGCTGGCACAGACCCTATTGCTGTGGCCCAGGGCACCAAGACTTGGCTTCTCTTTGTCCCCACCTGTCAGCACTGCCTGCAGTTCTCTGCTCTGCCTGGGGACACTTTCTCAGTTGTGTCCCTCAGTGGGACCCATTAAAAGTCCAAGAAAATTTGGAGTTGGATTCTGACTTGGAGTTCTGGAGAGGCTTCCTCAGCTCCCTCTCAGGGACTGATCTTCAGGGCCTGAGCACAAAGCCCCAGAGGCTCATTAAAGTCCTGGTGCTCTGTCTGTGCTGTTGAGCTGGGCTGGGCTCCTGGCACAGAGGCAGCTCCTGGTAATCAAGAAGAGCTTCAAAAGCACATTTCTCTTGATGAGCAGCTCTTCTGCCAGCCCAGTAGGGCTGGGGCACTGCCTGCCGCCACCCCAGGCACAGCACAGAGGCACAGAGAGCTTCAATCAGTCAGGGCTGGGAAGGTGCTGAGAAGTGCCTGGGGCAGAATCACTGCCAGCCCTTGGCACAGGAACCTCTGGCTGCAGCACAATGCAGCTGCAGCTCCTGGAATGATCTCCTCAAGCTGGAACATCCCAATGCCTACAGACCCTGTGAGTACATTCTCTGATTGTCTCTTGTGCAGAGCAGCCAGGGGTGCCCAGGGCTGTCATGCAGAGCAGGGTCCTGCAGCCCAGGGCGTTGTGCTGGGGCAGGGACTCTGCTGCCTGCCAGGGACAGCTCTCAGCCAGTCCTGGCAGCTGCTCCCAGCACTGGGGTACAAGATCTGGGTGGGAGGAGACAGCTGGTAAGGCTTGGAAGTGTTCTCCTTGTGTGGGGACGATGCTGCACTGTTCAGGACTGCTCACAGCATGGCATTTAACTGCAGAACATTTCCAAGCAGATAAACCAGGGAGCACAGCAGGGCAGTGGCTGCAGGGAAGGGGAAGTCCTGCTTTTTTAATCTATGGTTTTGGGTTACCTGAATGAGAAATTGACCATAAATATTCATTTCAGTTGAACTTGAGGCAAATAAAAAAAATATCTCTGATCTAAACAAATCAGGCAGTGACAGAAATCAAGAGAGGGCCCCTTAGAGGCAGCATCAGTGTCACTTTTCCAGCCTCCTCAGTGTTGCTCTGACATTGCCATCAGATCCTGGAGAGCCAGAGCTGCCCTTGGGCAGTGCCAGACCACTGAGGGGTCTGCAGGGCAGAGCTGATACTCCAGGGCTGGGCTGGGCTCTTGCAGCACTGGCAGGGCCCAACCCTGGGCACAGGGAAGCAGCTGCTGGAAGGGACAGCTCCAGGCAGCAGAGCCCTGGGCAGGCAATGGGGTGAAAGTGCCCCCAAGCTGTGCTGGGATATTTAAAGTTCTCTCCAAACCCAAGGATACAATAATCACTTTTTTTTACAGATGCCCATGCCACTACGTAGGAAATGTACAACAGCAGCTCCATCAGCCATTTCCTCCTGCTGGCTTTGGCAGACACGCGGGAGCTGCAGCTCCTGCACTTCTGCCTCTTGCTGGGCATCTCCCTGGCTGCCCTCCTGGGCAACGGCCTCATCATCAGCGCCGTAGCCTGTGGCCACCACCTGCACACGCCCATGTTCTTCTTCCTGCTCAACCTGGCCCTCAGCGACCTGGGCTCGATCTGCACCACTGTCCCCAAAGCCATGCACAATTCCTTCTGGGACACCAGGGCCATCTCCTACTCAGGATGTGCAGCTCAGCTCTTTTTCTTTATGTTCTTCATCTCAGCAGAATTTTGCTTCCTGACCATCATGTGCTATGACCGCTACGTGTCCATCTGCAAACCCCTGCACTACGGGACCCTCCTGGGCAGCAGAGCTTGTGCCCACATGGCAGTAGCTGCCTGGGCCAGTGGCTTCCTCTATGCTCTGCTTCACACAGCCAATACATTTTCCCTGCCCTTGTGCCGAGGCAATGCCCTTGGACAGTTCTTCTGTGAAATCCCACAGATCCTCAAGCTATCCTGCTCCATATCCTATGTCAGGGAAGTTGGGCTCATTGCCCTTAGTGTGTGTTTAGCATTAGGCTGTTTTGTGTTCATTGTTTTCTCATATGTGCAGATTTTCAGGGTTGTGCTGAGGATCCCCTCTGAGCAGGGACGGCACAAAGCCTTTTCCACCTGCCTCCCTCACCTGGCTGTGGTCTCTCTGTTCCTCAGCACTGGCACATTTGCTCACCTGAAGCCCTCTTCCATCTCCTCCCCAACCATAGATTTGTCAGTGTCAGTTCTTTACTCAGTGGTGACTCCAACCCTGAACCCCCTCATCTACAGCCTGAGGAACCAGGAGCTCAAAGCTGCAGTGTGGAGACTATTTGCGGGGTGCAGTGATTCAGGGACATCAAGACATAAGTAATATAATCCAGTGAAGCCAAATTTACTATCTTTAAAAGAGTTGTATTTATAATAAATCTCTACTGTCCACGCGTCTCTATCTAATACATGATTGGTTAATCCGAGCTGTTCACATGTCTAAAATAGAATGTTGATTAGATCATCTAATTTTTCATGCGTCTTGCTGCGGTCATCTGCCTTACCCATTGCTTTTTCTTTTTCCTCACTTTCCCAAGTTTGCTGACAAAATTGCTGAGTCCTAATGACTCTTCTTCTTGTACCTTTTTCAAGGATATACCGACCATGTTTCTGAATACATCCATTATCAATTATTTGTGAACACGTCTATTTTCCATTATTACAAGCAGGTTGGATTATTCATCAGCTGAATGTGGCCAGTCTTGCAAAAACTCAACCTGCAAAAAGTCCTCAACAACTGATGACTGGATAATTTCAGGAACATTAAACTGCTGCCAGTTTCTGCAAATCACTTGTAATTAAAGTCATCTACTTGTGGGTTTGATTGTGTTAGTTTTTTTCCTTTGTTTATTTTTTTAATATTGCCCACAAATAAATGTCATTGCTTGTGCCATTACCCATTTTGTTTCTCTGCACCTTCCCTGTGGCCACAGACTGTGTCAATGAGAGGCTGTGCTCTCAGTGGCTTTAAATGAACTAAAGGATGTCTCTGCAAAGTTTTCACCAAAGATGCCCTTTTGTTGTCTTCTCTGGAGCTGCAGCAGCAATGCCTGTGTGCAGACCTGGGGGCAGATCAGTGCTGGCACAACAGCTGTGCCCAGTAGCAGCAGCACTTGGTGTTGCCAGTGCTGCTGCTGTGGCCCTGCCCCACTGCCCTGGTGGCCCTGGTGTTGCTGCAGGGCCTGAGTGCTCTCGGGGCCGGGCACAGCCCTGGGGGTGGCAGTGCCGGGGCTGCAGCAGGGACAGGCCATGGGCACTTCTGGGGCAGCGCTGACGCCTCGGGCTAGGCCCTGGGGGCTCCAAACTCCTTGCCAAGGCTCTCCCAAGAAAACGCGCAGGCCAATGCTCAGCACAGAAAAGCCCCGTGAGCAGCCCCCAGCTGGCCGTGCGCAGGCTGGAGGCAAACAGCATGGCTGGGGCTCTGCAAGGGCCCTGGGGCAGATGGGAAGGAGCAGCAGAGCAGGGACTGATCCATCCCCAGTGCGCTGCACAGCCCAGGGCAGCGTCCCAGAGCGTCCTCATGGAGCTGCCAACAACATCTCCCCTCTGCAGCCCTGGCCTCTCCCCCAGCTCACACAGGTGCCCCATCCTTGCAGGCACAGACACAGCAGCACTGGCTCAGGAGCCCCTGTTTGCATTGCACACAGCAGGGGGAGCACCCCCATGCTGTTGGTGTGGGGACATGAACCTGAGGGAGCACAAATGCCATCAGCCCTGGGGCCAGCAAGGGCTGGGAGACACCAGGGAAACCACTCAGCTTTGTCCTGGCATCTGCAGTCAGCCAGAAAGTTTGTTCCCATCAGCTGGGAGTTTCCTGTCCCACTGCAGACGCTGTTGCTCAGAGCCAGCGCTGCCTGGCAGCCACCCCAGAGGTTCCCGAACCATTTCCTTGGCTTCACCTCTGCTTTCTTTACTCTTCCCCAGCACAAATTTCTTCCTATTGCCAACCCCTGTTCCCTCCCCTGCAAACAGCCCATCCCTGCTTGCCCTTTCCTCTCTGGCCCCACTCCCCATTGCAGTTCCTGACTTGGCACCATGGGAACATCCCTTGGGCAGCAGGATCATCGTACAAGTGCTGCAGGAATGGTCTGTAGGCTCCTGCAGTGCCTGGTGCTGCTCCCTTGCCAGAGGCACCCCAGGCCAGGGGGGCACATCTGGGCTGCTGTGTCTGGCTCTGGGGCTCCCTGTTCTGGGCACTGAGGAGGGGCTGCAGAGGCTCTGCAGGACTGACAGGATGGGATTTGGGGCTTGCAGAAGAAGCTGAGGGACCTGGGCTGCTGGAGCTTCAGAAGAGGAGGCCCAGGGCACATCCTGCAACTGCTCCAAGGGTGGTTCCAGAGAATCCCAGAATCAGCAAGGTTGGAAAAGGCCATGGAGATCATCAAGTCCAACCTGTGCCCTGACACTGCCTTGCCTCCCCTCAGCCTCCTCTTCTGTATGATAGACAAATGAAGCTACCTCAGCTTCTACAGTACTGTAGGTAGGTACTTCTAGGAGTACCTACCTACTCCTCACAACACTTGTGTTTCAGACCTGTCCCCAGCCTTGTTGCCCTTCCCTGGACATGCTCCAGCCCCTCCATGTCCTTCCTATATTGGGGGCTCAGAAGTGGACACAGCACTCAAGGTGCTGCCCAACCAGTTCCCAGCACAGGGGAAGAATCCCTGCCCTGCTCCTGCTGGCCACACCATTCCTGATCCAGCCCAGGACCATTGGCCTTCTTGGCCACCTGGGCACACTGCTGGCTCATGTCCAGACTGCTGTCCCATCAGTCCCGGCAGGTCCCTTTCTGCCTGGCTGCTGTCCAGCCACTCTGTGACCAGCCTTTAGAGCTGCAGGGGTTGTTGTCGCCGAAGTGCAGGAGCTGGCACTTGGCCTTGTTAAACCTGGCCTTGTTGGATTTGGGCCCTGGATCCAGCCTGTCCAAGGCCCTGTGCAGAGCCCTCTTACCATCTAGCAGATCAACACTCCCAGCCAACTTGGGGTCACCATGGTTCCATGAGGCCCCAGAGTGTCCCAATGGTCTCCATGATTCCATGAGGCCTTCCAGTTACACAATGGCCCTTTGGTTCCATGGGACCCCTTGGTGTCACAATGTCCCTTGGATCCTCGGGCCCCACATTGTCACACAGGTGCCTCAGTCCCCCAAGGCCCTGCAGTGTCAAAAGGGATCCTTGGTTCCATGAGGTCTGGCAGTACAGCAATGCTCTCCTTGGTTCCACAGTGACACAGTGGCCTCTTGGTCCCAAGGGCCACCACAGTGTCAGACATGTTTCCTTCATTCCAGGAGTCCCTGAGGAGCAGCATTGGCCCCTTGGTTCCAATGGGCCCTGCAGGGTCAAAATGGCCCCATTGTGACACAAGGTCCTGCTCTGTCACAATGCTCTGCACAAGGCCCTGCAGTGTCACAGTGGCCTCAGTGGTTGCAGCAGGACCCAGACTGTCACCATGGACTCCCTGCTTCCAGTCAGCCCCACAGTGTCACAGTGGCCCTGTGGCTCCGTGCTGCCATGTCGTACACAGTGTCACCATAGTTCTCTTAGTGCCACCAGGCCCCGCAGTGTCACAATGGCTCCTTGCTTCCCCAGGGTCATGCAGTGCCACAATCATCAGAGAATCCACCAGGCTGGAAAAGACCTTGGAAAGCATCAAGTCCAACCTGGGACCAAACACCACCTTGGCACTGAGATCATGGCACTCAGTGACACATCCAGTCTTTCCTTAAACACTTCCACGATGGTGACTCACCCATCTCCCTGGGCAGCCCTTTCCAATGCCCAATCACCCTTTGTGTGAAGAATATTTCCTTATGTCCAGCCTAAACCTCTCTTGGTGCAGCTGACGGCTGTGTCCTCTTGTCCTGTCAGTGGTCCCTGGGAAAGGAGCCTGACCCCCACCTGGCTGCACTCTCCTGTCAGGAAGTTGTAGAGAGTGATGAGGTCTCCTCTGAGCCTCCTCTTCTCCAGGATAAACAATCCCAGCTCTCTCAGCCACTCATCACAGGACTTGTACTCCAGACCCCTCCCCAGCCTTGTTGCCCTTCTCTAGACACACTCCAGCCCCTCCATGTCCTTCCTGAATTGGGAGCCCAGAACTGCACACAGCACTCAAGGTACTGCCCAACCAGTGCCGAGCACAGGGGAAGAGTCACTGCCCTGCTCCTGCAGGCCACAGCATTCCTGATCCATAGGAGTGCCAGAGGCTGCAGGGAAATGGTGGGGAAGGGGAACAAATTGATCTTGTTTGTCAGCCAGTTGGGCAGGCTTAATTTTCTTATAATTTCAGACTGAATTTGAAGGTACTGGGGATAAATATAATTTGGACATTGCTGATATCCATCTGTAAACAGGAAAAGAAACCAGGACAAAGCAGTTCGGTCTGTGTTGAGTTTGTGAGGGTCCCAAGGACGAGGTGAGAGACGAGAATCTGACTCCATGTTCTCAGAAGGCTGATATTATATTATGTTGTGTTGTGTTGTGTTACGTTACGTTACGTTACGTTACGTTACGTTACGTTACGTTACTTTACATGATATTATATTATACCAAAACTATACTAAAACTATACTAAAGGATAAGAAAGGATACAGACAGAAGGCTTAACAAGAATGTTAATGAAAAACTCGAGACTGACTCCTCAGAGTCTGACACATCTGATGGTGATTGGTCATTAAGTAAAAACAATTCACAGTAAACCAATCAAACATGCGCCTGTTGGTAAACAATCTCCAGACCATATTCCAAAGCAGCAAACACTGAAAAGCAACCAGATAATTATTGTTTTCATTCTTTTCTGATGCATCTCAGATTCCCAGGGGAAAAAATCCTGAAAAAGTAATGTTTCAGTAAATATGACAGTGGAATGTGTGCATTGTTTTCAAAAAAGTATATTCACTTTGAAAATAATTCTGAAATCTTTCTAAGTAACCACAGAAGAATTGAACATTTAAGATATTCCCAGGGCTTTTTCTTGTTTGGGTATTTTCAACAAATGTTTATGAGCTTTTGTCACTGAATTCCTGAAGTGAACAGCTCAACAAAGAAGAGGCCTCTGGAGTAATAAAATTCATCAGAAACCTCCAAGTGGCTGAGGATCCACCCCCATCAGAGCAGCAATGAACAGAAATGGGCACAGCTTTGTGGCTGCCCCAGCTTTGGCATGGGCCCTGGGCCTGGAGCAGGAGCAGCTCTTGACGGCTCCAAGGCCGGGGCTCTTGTGCTGCCCTGGGCAGATGGGATGGCAGCAGGGGCTGCAGAGCTCTCAGCACCTCAGCCCGAGGGGAGCAGGGCAGCCAGGGTGCCTCCTTTGACCTTGGCCAAGCACCATCCCCCATGGCTGGGGCTGAGTCCTGTGGCAGCTGCAGCTGCTGCTGTGCCCTTGACAGGGGCTGAGGCCGTGGGGCAGTGCCCAGAGCAGCCTGGCCTGAGCAGAGCTGTGGGGCCAGAGATGGCTGGGCTGGGGAGAGGCCCTTGGTGCTGCCCAGAGCTCAGGGCAGCTGGCAGAGCTGGCAGGGAGCTGGGCTGAGCTCTGAGAGCCTGGCCCCAGAAACCCTTAGTGTCCATCTCAGCCTGGCTGAGCGTGCAGGGGCAGGACTCAGGCCAGGCCTTGTGGGGCAGGGCCAGCGCCTGTGCAAGACATTGCAAACATGCAAGTGGCCCAGAGAGGAGGCTGCTCTGTGCCCTTGGTGGCATGGACAGAGCAGGGAGGGGCCCAGGACATTTGTCAGTGCCAGCCTCTGTGCCCATCCCTTGGCAACCCTGGCAGCTGAGCCCAGCTTTGGCCTGGGCTGAGTTTGGCTGTGGCCCAGCTCCATCCTCCTGCGGGGCTCAGGGCCTGTTCCCGACTATGGCCAGCCCTGGCTGCCTCTCTGCTGGCCCAGAGGCTGGCAGAGCCTGGGGCAGGGCTGTCTGTGAAGCCCCACAGGTGGCACGGGCTCTGCAGGAGTTGGCAGAGGCTGCCCAGCAGGGAGGCCATGGGGCACAGAGCCCCAAGGCTGCTGTGGGCACCACGGCACAGGGGCCGTTCCCAGCCGCAATGCTCCTGGCCTGGGCTGGGCCTGCACAGGGGCTGGGCCACCATGGCTGTGCCAGCACAGGGCCACAAAGGGGCCATGCAGCCACTGCCGGGGCTGACAGCAAGGCCAGGCACACACAGGGAATTGCTGAGCATGGCCTGCGCTGGCCAGGCCTGACTGTGCCAAAGGCAGAGCTCAGCTACCCTTGGGGGCTGCAGGAACATTGCAGAGCCCAAAGAGCCTCCATGGTTTTTCTGGAGACCAAGGCTGCAGGAGGGAAATGCAGGACTGCTGTGGGATGGGGAGGGCATTGAATTCCAGCACACACCTCAGGTCTCTGATGATCCCAGCACCATGCCGGGCCCTGTTTCAGACTGGAGCAGAGCAGATGTTGATGGGACAGGAGCCCTGCAGGGCTCTCAGGGACCTGCAGCTCTCAAGGTGCTCTGCTCTCCCTCAGGTGCACTCAGAGAGATCCAATCCCAGCTGGGCACCTCATGGCACAAGTGGCACTGCCTGTTCATGGGCACATAACTGATGTCAGCCTGGATAGGGGCACAGCTTTTATTACCTGTTAGTTTCATAATATACAAGAAAATCTTTATTATGTGTATCATTTGAGTACTTTTCAGAAATGGCAATATTTTCCCACCAGGAACGGGGATTTCCTCAAAGTGTACTGATGGGAGGAGAAGAAGTACTGATCTTCCCATCTACTTTTGCCACCAATATTCAGTCTATTATTTTCTCCCCCTTTTTCATCAGCTGTTTCCAGCTCTCCTGTTTGAATGGCCATATCTAAGGACATTTCTTCACTTGACTAGCTGGATCTATGTCCTTTCCATTGCTCCCAGATTTCCTCCTCCAGATGCTCTCTGGTCATTTAAGTTCCTCTCAAGTTACTGCTTTCATGCTTTGAACTCCAGGAAGCTGCCCAACCTTTCTGATGTTAAAATAAATACCACATTAGTCAACATCTTAATTGTGTTTCTATCTATCACAGAATTGCATTTTCTTATAACTTTGTCTAGAACTGTTCCGGTTCAGATATCCCTTGTAGATGGGGGACATGTCAGATTCGGCAGGGACATCCCAGAGATCTGAGGGAAGAGCTGTGATGGCTATTCAAGTGTTCAAATGTTCTTCTTGTGTTTGTGGGCAAGAAACCTTTCTGTGCCTCTGAGTGCCACCAGTCTCTGATACTTAAGGACACAAACCTGATGAGTTGTGGTTCCCACTGCAGGGGCTGCACTTGGACCTTGGCTCTGCACAGGAGAGCTCTTCATCCCCTTTCTCTCTTTTCCTCCCTCTGGGCATGGAGGGAGTTCCTGACTTCAGCCTGTGACTCATGTGTGCAAAGAGCAAATCTGGGAAGAATTGGGAAAGAGAGGGTTTAGGGGGACCTTGGGATCTGTGCTGGGCACAGAAGGTGTTTTCCATTGCTCTGAGACTGTCTTCTGTGGAAAGTGGATTTAATATGCAGCAGAGGAATGACTTTTGCATTTGATGGAGCTGTGCCTTCCCTTGGCTTTGCTGGCTGACAAGAAATGAACATCCCTCTGTGCCTCGGGCAGCTCCTTCTCCAAGGAAAGTAGGTGGGAGTTGGAGCCAAGGAGCTGAAAGCTGCAGATGCATCCTGGGCTGGAGGGAGCTCAGATTTGCACAAGGCTGCTCTGAGTGCCAGGGCTTGGATGGGGGAAATGATGCGGGTGAGGAGAGGGACAGAGTGTGATTGATTGTCAGCCATGAAGGGTCTTGATTTTCATATCTATTCCAACTGCATGAGGAGGTACTTGGATTCAATGTCAATTGGGGACTGTGCATATTGATTTATGAACAGGAAAAAATCTAAATCAGGGCCTAAAAAATGTTTTCTGGCTGTCTTTTTCAATATAATGCATTCACTTTGAACACACTACTGAAATCTGTCAAATTAACCTCAAAATGTTTGAACACTTAAATCAAAATATTCCCAGAGGCTTGTCTTGTTAAGGTGCACTGAATGTTAATGAGCCCTGGGACACTGAATTCCTGCATTGAAGAGCTGAAGGCTGAACAAGCCTCTGGAGCAGGAAAATTCAGCAGCAGCCTCCAAGGTGCTGAGGATGTCAGCAGCCCCCACTGAGGCCATCCCTGCCCAGAGACCGTGGGGGAATGGGCAGACAAGAAGAGCATCCCTGGGGCTGGGGTAGTGCAACTCAAAGGCCCCAGCAGCTCCAGCTGGGAAATGGAATGTGGAATGTGGCTGGGAAAGCCCTGCCTGGGCTGTGCCAAGCAGGACACACAAGCCCTGACTCCCATGCCCCCAAACAATTCTCTCAAGAAGACATTTTAAAGGAATTACAATTATTTGTGTCCTCTGAGTTGGATGTACTGGAAAAATACGGACAACCAATATTTTGTCCTGTTTAAGGCAAATTTGTTAAAGAATCTCCAAAGGGGGCCCCTCCAGAAAGCAAAACCCACACGGCCCCTCCCCCCAACCAGTTCGGGAAAAAATTCCTTGGAGAGAGGTGGAAAGAACCTGTTTATTTCAGGCACAGCACCCCCCAGCACACAAAATGAACAATACCAGCTGACACCGCTCTGAGAAAGATGACAAAATCAGAAAGTCTCTTTTGGGGGTGGTTTCTCTGTTCTCAGTACCTCCGACGCTGGGCAGCTGCTGCAGCCAAACCTTCGGTGTTCCCGGGTGTCAGTCCAGAGCAGGTTCAGATGGTCACAGGTACAGGAGAGGAGAAACAGTCCGGGAAGGAATTTGGACTGTTTAGCTAGAACTAGCTAATAAGCAGAAGCAAAAGCGAGAGCAGAAGAGCAGAAGCAAGAGCAGAAAAGCAAGCAAGCAAAGCAGCAAGCTTTGTTCTGGAGAAATACGGACAAGAGTTTCTCAAGAGCTCAAAACAACATAACAGCCTTTACTGGGAACTTTAGAAAATCAGAGAATCTTTGGCAAATGGTTTAAAATGACAGTCAACAAAACACCCTTCTCAAAGCATTAACTTGGCCCATTCAACTTCACAAACTCTAAACCCATTCTATTTTAAGTTAATCACAATTTGCAAGGAGACAGAATTAGAAGAGGTAGACAGAGAAAAAGACAAATAACAGACAGAGTAGCACCCACACCTGGATTCCAGTGTTGTTCAGATGGAAATTCCAGGAGGAGGCAGGGTCAAGATGTGTGCTTGCCTTGTGGTCAGTCTTCAATACCCCTTGGTCTTCCTGGACCCTTTCCCCAGGTGGGACTTGGGCTCATCTGGTCACTCAGGAGCTGGGCTGGGGCTGCAGAGGTGGCTGTGGAGCATTGCCTGTGCTGTGCCAGGGACTGGCAGCCAATGCTGGGCTGGGATAGAGGCTCTGGGGGGACTGAGGATCCAGGGCAGGGCTATTTCCCAAAGGAAGGAGAGCATGGAGCCTTCCCCAGTGTTTTGTGGATAGAAGAGACGTGACCCTTGTGATATCACTGCCAGCCAGACTTGTCCTGGATATATTCCTATGGGAACAATCCCTGGATATAAGGAATTTTGGAGGTGAAATACCAGTTCTGGCCATGGGTGCCTGGAGAAGGACAGTTCTTTCCCATAGGAAGGAAAACATGCAGTTCCACTGTTTCATTACCAGATAAAAAGTGACCCTCAACATGCCAAGGTCAGTTGGACCAGTCAGGCCAGTCCATGGGAGGCCAAACCAGTCAGACATGCTCTGTATCCCCTTGGTTTTAAGAGGCCCCATAATGTCACAATGGTGCCTTGATTCCATGGGGTCCAGCAGTGTCATAATGGACCCTTGGTTCAGTGGAGTCGCACAATGTCAAAGTGATCCCCAGGTTTTAAAAGGCTCCAAGTGTCACAACGGTCCCAACGATTCCATGAGGCCTTGCAGTGTCACAAGGATCTCCATGCTTCCCCAAGCCCCACAATGTCACCTGACTCCTCTGTTCCATGAGCACTGCAATGTCACAATGGAACTTTGGACCCTGGGGGTTTGCAGGGCCACAAAGGACTCCTTTGACTCCACAGTGTTAAAATGGACCACTGATGACAGGAGGTCCCACACTCAAACCTTTACGTGCTGGGGAGATGCCAAAGGATCCATGGGGAGCATTTCCTGCCCTCAGGGGAATTTCTCACAGGGTCCTTGCACTGACTCTCTGTGTCTGTGTGCACACAGGAGTGCCTGTGCTGGGGAAATGTGGCAGAAGTGCTGCTCTCCGAGGGGCTTGGAGTGCCTTGGATAGCTGAGTCAGTCAGGCCTGTAAGTGAAGATAAATCACAAAGTCTAAGTTAAAAGTTTCTAAGAGTTGTTCTTTTGTGGAGTTGTTACTTTTAATATACGCTATTAAGTAAGTTAAATACTGTTAGGTGCTATTCTTCTGTCAAATTAGTAAGTCATGGGTTATAGGTTAACCAAATACTGTTAAGTGCTGTTCTTGTAAGGTATCTGTTAAGGTTAAGGTATACATTCAGTCCTGCAAAGTTTGAGCTCTGTTAAGCTTTTAGGCCGTATTCCTTTTATCCTTGCCCTCACTGCCCTTGCGTCACACACACACACAGGGACAGTTCTTGGTTCATTTCTGGTTTGATTGCCTGGGTTTGGTTTGGTTTAGCTGTTGCTTTGTTTCCTTGGTGTGCCTGAAGTGTTCAATCAGGAGCAGAGTGACTCTTGCCAAGGAACTTTGTGCTGCTGTCCCTTAATATTAAATCTGGTTTTTGCTGATCCCTTGCCGGGGATCTTTTCAGCGCTCTCAAGGCCTTGTTCGTAACAGGGTGAAGGAGCTCTGGCCCAGGCTCTGGCCCTGGGGGACATGGGGACACTGCCAGGGGCTCCCTGTCCCCCTGTGCCACCCCCAGGGCCCCGGCCCCCCGTCCCCGTGTCAGGCTCTGGGGTTGATCTCGTGGAACATCCTCTGGGGGAGGCTGCGGGGCCGTGGGCGAGGGGACCCAGGGGGACAGGGGACCCTGCTGTGTACGAGCAGGGTTGGACTGCTCTGGGGGGAACTGTGAGGGGGGCCAGGGCATAGTGACCTCTCCAGTGACCTCACACAGCCTCTGTGATGTCACATGGCCCCTGAGATATCACACAGCCATCTCTGTGATGTCACACAGTCCCCTGTGATGTCACACAGACCCCTGTGGTATTACACAGCTGCTCTGTGATGTCACAGAAGACTCTGATGTCAAAGTGTCACACTGCAATTTCACAGCTTGTTCTGTGATGTCACAGGCTGCTCTATGATGTTACACAGCCACCTGGTGATGTCACAATGTGCTAGTTTGACCAGGAACAAGTGGGAGAGTTATTCCTAGCTTGATAGGCCCATGATGCCTCAGGCCATCAGGGCATGGATGCCACCTATAAGTCGGCACTCTGGAGCTGCTTCCCTTTTGGAACTTCCTCTCTGACTCCACTCCCTCATGTCAAAGAGCCACTCTCTATGATGGAAAGATCTGCTCTATCGGCTCACACTATGATTTCACAGATGGCTGTGTGATGTCACAGTCCCCGCAGTGATGTCACAAAACCCTCTATGTGATGTCATATTGACACTTTGTAATGTCACCACACACATTTTGACCTCACATCCCGCTCTATGATGTCACACAGTCATGCCATGATGTCACAGCCTGCTCTGTGATGTCACAGAATTCCCTCTATTATCCGATAGCTACTCAGTGACCTAACACAACAAACTCTGTGACGTCATAGCCCAATCTGTGACCTCACACAGCCCACTCTGTGCAGTCACACAGCCCCTTGCTGACATCCCAGCTGCTCTGTGCCTCTATGACACAGCCAGAGAGGTGCTGCTGTGACACAGCCCCCTCTCGGACATGCCACAGCCCCTGCCAGTGCTGAGCCCCTGTGAGCTCTGTCTGTGCCCTGCTGGTGTTCCTGAGGGGCCCTGGCAGTGCCCCAGCCCTGCTGGGCTGTGCACAGGAGCTGCTCCTGGCCAGAGCTGTCTCTCTGCAGTGCTGCCCTTGCCAGGAGCTGCCTCTGGGCCAGGAGCCCAGCCCAGCTCAGCAGTACAGACACAGCACCAGGACTTTATTGACCCTCTGCATCTTTGGTGCTCTTTATGTCTGCCATGGCCAAAATGCTGCCCAAGTTGGCTCTGGCAGGGCTGTCTTGCAGCTGCTGCCCATCCCTGTGCCCTGTGCAGCCCAGGCTGTCCCACGGTGTCCCTGCCCTGCGCCTCTGTCCCTGCAGGCTGTCGGCATCCCCCGGCTGCCCCACCTGGGTGGGCCCTTCCTTTGCTGACAGCTCTGCCTCCTGCCTGCCTCTGCCTGCCCACACAAAGCCTGGGGCTGATACCAAAAGGGTTCATTCCATTTTTACCCTGCCTGTGAACTTTCAGCACAGGAACGAGGCATGTAGGGGCTGCTTTCCCAGAAAAGATGGTTGAAAGAGAAGAAGAAGACTTCTGGCTCAAAGGTGCAAGGATAGAGAAAACAAGGAGTGAATCTGGGAACTTGGGATGGGTTTTATGGAAATGGGTATATTTTAATATACATGTAGTGACTGTATATAAGTGATACACTGGTAGAATCACATTTCCATGGAAGGAGTTATCACCCACTGGACCTCAGGCCTGAATAAATGCTGCTCTCTTGAACACCAAATTAGTGTTAAGGAGTCGTGTTCTGATATTGTGGACATTTGGTGAGAGCAGAGGCTCACAGAACCAAGGATCCAGTTGTGACACGGAACCTCATGGAACAAAGGGTCCATTGTGATGCAATGGAACCCCGTGGAACCAAAAGTCCATTGTATCACAGCAAGGCCTCATGGAACTCGGGAGATCATTGCTGATAGTATGGAAGTTCATGGAGCCATGTCATTGTGAGAGTTTGGGGCTGCATGGAACCGGTGGTCCATTGTGACACTGCAAAACTTTCTGGAATCAGAGTGGTCATGTTATGCAATAGAACCTCATGGAACAAAGGATGCATGATGACACTGCAGTGCTCAGAGCATAGTTTACAGTGTGAAAGCTCCTGGAACCAAGGGTCCATTGTGGCTCTGTAGGGTTTCACAGAACCAAGGAGACCATTTTGACACTGCAGGTCCTCATGGAACCCCCTGACACTGACACAGCAGGGCCACATGGAGCCAAGGGGCCATTGAGACACTGAGAAACCTCATGGAACCAAAGTCTATTGTGATGCAGTGGAACCTCATGGAACCAGTGGGACTATGGTGACACTGTGGTGCTCCATGGAACCAAGAGGCCATTCTGATTCTGCTTTGCCTCATGGAACCAAAGGGTCACTGTGACACTGCAGAGCCTCATTGAACTTAGGCAGCCTTGTGACACTGTGGCCCCCCTTGGAACCAAGGGTCCTTTGAGAAATTGCAGGGCCTCATGGAAACACGGAGACCATTATGAGCCTTTGGAACCCATTGTAGGCAAGGGACCATTGTAGCACGGCAGGGCCTCATGGAATCAAGGGAACCACAGTGACACTGTGGGTCTCCATGGAACAAAGGGGCCATCCTGACACCATGGAACCAAGAAGACCATTGGTGTGCTACGGGGCATCATGGAACCATTGTGAGGATGCCATTGTGACACATGGGGCCACGTGGAACCAAGGGACCATTGGGGCACTGCAGGGCCTCATGGAACCAAGGGCACAATAGTGACACTGTGAGGCTCCAAGGGACTAAGGGGGCATTCTTAAAGTGCAGAACCAAGGAGGCTGTTGTGACACTCTGGGGCATCATGGAGTTGAGGGTCCATTGTGACACAGAACTGCCTTGTGAAACCATGGAGGTCATTTTCACACTTTGAGGTCTTGTGAAGCCAAAGGGCCTTTGTGGCACTTTGCATCCCCATGGAACCAGGGAATCCATTGTGACACTATGAGGCCATGTTGGGCCAAAGGGCAATTGTGGCGCAGTGTGGCACCATGGAACCAAGGAAACAATTGTGACACATCAGGGCCCCATGGAACCAAGGATTCATGAAACAATGTGGGACTCATGGAACAAAAGGTTCATTGTAACATTGCAGGGCCTCATGGAATACTGGAGACCATTGTGACACTTGAAGGCCTTATTGAACTAAGGGGCTGTGCAGGACTTTTTGGAACAAAGGAGACCATTTTGACACTGCAGAGCCTCATTGAACCAAGGTTCCATTGTGATACTGTGGTAGCAAGGAGACCACTGTGGCACAGTGAGGCCTCATGGAAGCAAGGGGGGAGCAATTTTGATGTTACGAGACCCAATGGAAGCAAGGCGAAAGTATGTGACATAGCTGGGCCTCCTGCAGCCAAGGGGCCATTGGGATCCTGAGGACTCCAAAAGAACCAAGGGGCCATTGTGACACTATGGAGCCCCATGGAAACAAGGGGCCAGTGTGACACTGCAGAGCCTCAGGGATCTAAGGGAACAGGTAACAGCTCTCATTGGCTTGGTGTGACTGGCTCAACTGGCCTCAGCGTGTTGACGGTCACTGTCCTCATGTGCCCCTGAAACACTGGGGCTCTGGGCTTTCCCTTCTGTGGAAAAGAACCATCTCTCCTGCCCAGGCACCCATAGCCAAAATTGGTACTTCTCCAAAATTCCCTATATGCAAGGGTGTCCTAGGTTGACTATATGATGCTTTTAACCCCAATTGTCTTGTTCTGTTTATGCTGAATAATAAGTTTTGCACCTTTAAGACTTGTTCCAGGGAGTGAAGGGGGGAGAGAAGAAGCGTGCAGTTTGTCATCAGATACTGCGCTCACTCCTCCACATTCCTGCTCCTGAACTTTGTTGTCTGTGGATGGACAGACAGCGGGACAGAGCTCTCCTTTGCTTTTATTTAGTTTTAGCTAGCTGAGGCAAAGAAGTTCCCTGGACTGTGGTTTTTTTTCCTCTTCCTTTGGACCTGTTTAAACCTGCTCTGGAATGAACACCCAGAAAAGCCCTGGCAGCTCCCACCTGTGGCCCACTGGACTGGGCCTGGGCCACAGCATCTTAACCACCAGAGGGACTGATAAGAGACTGAGTGAGCTGAACTGCAACCTGGAGAGAGGAATTTCTCAGTTTTACATTCTTTTTGCAGCAGCAAGGGTTTTATTGTTTAATTTTGTTTAGGTTTTACTGTTTAATAAACAGTTTTTTTCCATTTTTCTCCAAGGAGGTATTTTCTCCTGGACCAGCTGGGAGGAGGGGCCGATTGAATCTGCTTTCCTAGAGGAGCCCCTTTGGGGTTCTCTCCCAAATTTTCCCTGAACCAGGACAAATACGTCTATTGGCGCCCAATGTGGGGCCCGAGAAAGTGGAAAAAAAGCTTTATTGATTGCACGTTGGTTGTGCTTGCTCTGTAGTGATTTAATGCAGTCAGTACCCATGTTGCTTGAATTCGTAATGTCTCTTGGGGTGGAGGCCTTCATGTGGTTCTGGTCTCTAGACCTTTTTGAGGTTTCAATACCTTTCTGGTCACTAGGATTATTGTCCCTAGCACATAATTTCTCCACTAGAGGGGCATGGATTGGAATAGGTGTGTGCTGGCTTTGGTGATAATGATTTATAGGGCATTGACAAAGATACTGGAGTCTGTTTACGATATGTATGGTCTATTATTTCTTCGTCCTACCCTGCATCTCAGTTCCAGTAGTATATTTTGGGAATTTATTAGCAATTGCACCCAATTTGTTAGAGGAGGAGCAGGGAATGAGACTTTCCAGCCTTTCCCTTCCTTCTTCTCCTTTGAATCCGTTAGTCACTTTGAGAATGTTCAGTTCCCCTTGAATGTTAAAGAGACCATCTTTCTGATATTTGATTAGATAAGCTTCCTCTATATGGTCTGCAGCTTCTCTAGAATGAGGGCTGAGATGTCCAGAGGAGCTGGTGAGACCCCTGACCCAGAAGCAGATGCAGGCATGGAAAATCCTAAAAATCCTGAGTGGTGTGGAGAATGGGAAAATATAGGCCAAATCCTGAAGGAATTTTCTAAATCTGTAGACTGGGATTTTCCATGTGAACAAGTTCAGAACCCAGCTGAGGTGGGGAAATACCTTGAAAAGAAATGCCATGATGACTCTAAAGAGAAAAGGCTCATTGCAATGAGCTGGGCCCTGGAGTATGCTTATCACACTATGCTAGATACTGTCGGGCAGCAGACAGAGGCAGGGGGGCAGGGAGATAAATCAGCTATCCCAGTCACTCAAGCGGCAGCCAACACCCCAGGCTTGAAGCCAGCAGCCAAACCAGATAGTGAGCCTAAGCCACTGGCAGTTGCTGCAGGAAAGAAGCACACGAGCAAAACAAATCAGCCAGTGACTGAAAATGATGATTCGGGAGAAGGACCCTCAACACCAACTACTGACGCAAAAGCCAAAGTTAACACAACTGACACGGCATCACAACTGACAAAAGCCATTATTGAGTCCTTTTCCCTGAAGGACCTTTGTGACCTAAGGAAGGATTACACCAATAAATCCATGATTAGATGGTTAGTTCATCTCTGGGATGCTGCAGGCGAGGCTATAATTCTGTATGGCACTGAAGCAAGGCATTTGGGATCTCTGTCACATGATCCTGTCATTGACCAAGGAATGATGAGGGAGGCTAACCCTCACAGCCTCTGGGCACGGGTCCTAGAAAGTGTAGCACAAAGATACCTGTGTGCAGATGATCTCTATATGCAGCAAACACAGTGAAAGACCATAGAGCAAGGGATCCAACGCCTGAGAGAAATGGCAGTGGCAGAGATTATCTTCTCAGATGACGTAACAACTACGGGCCCAGACTTGGTACCATGCACATCTGTGATATGGCGAAAACTCGTATGACTTGAGCCACACGAATATGCTTCTGCCTTAGCCATAATGAAGCGGGATGAGAGGGATGAGACTGTGCTTGACATGGCAAGGAAGCTCCAAGCATATGCAGATGCTGTACATGGCCCAACACATGCCAGAATCGCAGCGGTAGAAACATGTCTGCAGAAATTAGAGGATAAGATAGAGGAGAACCACAAGAAGCTCAGAGAGGAGATTAAAGAAGACCTTCTCCAAATCTCAGCAGTACAGATCAGAGGTTCTGGTATCCAAGGCAGATGTTTCCCAGATGGAGAGAGAAGGTACGCCCCACGAACTGAGCTGTGGTTCTACCTGCAAGATTGCGGAGAAAAAATGAGGAGGTGGGATGGAAAACCTACTGCTGCTCTGGCATCATGGGTGTGTGAATTGAAGGAAGACAGGGCTGAGAGAGGGAGTTCCACCAAAAGGAAAGCAGCTCCAGTTGCCCATAACCAAACTGCCAGGTATGATGATGATGATGACATGTCCGACCCCCTCGAAGGAACATCCAAAACATATGCCCAGGGAAAGAAGGATAACCAGGCTTAGAGGGGCCCTGCCTCAAGCCAGGTAGAGGTTAGGGAAAATCGTGTTTTCTGGTCTGTGTGGATTCGTTGGCCTGGCACATCGGAACCACAAGAGTATAAAGCTTTGATTGATACTGGTGCAAAATATACATTAATCTCATTGAGGTATGTGGGGGACAGAGTCTGTTTCTATTGCTAGTGGGACAGGGGGATCCCAGGATTTCACTTTGCTGGAAGCTGACGTGAGCCTGACTGGAAATGAGTGGAAAAAACATTCTATTGTGACTGGCCCAGAGGCCCCATGTATTTTGGGCATAGACTACCTTCAAAGTGGCTATTTCAAAGACCCAAAGGACTCAGGTGGGCATTTGAGATAGCAGCTGTAGTGACAGAGGGCATCCAGCATTTGAACACCTTGCCTGGGCTGTCTGAGAATTCACCTGCATCCTTCATGCCTGACGGGAGAAGAGCAACAAGTACCAATACCCACTTCCACAGTGCATCGATGACAGTAGAGAACCACTCGAGATGCTGTGATCCCCATCCATAGGATGATCTGAGAGCTTGAGAGCCAAGGGGTGGTCAGCAAGACCCACTAACCCTTCAACAGCCCCATTTGGTCTGTGTGAAAATCTGAAGGAGAATGGAGATAGACTGTAGAGTATCGTACATTGAATGAAGTGACTCCACTACTGAGCGCCACCATGCCAGACATATTAGAGGTCCAGTACGAGCTTGAGTCCGAGGCAGCAAAGTGGTATGCCACTATAGACACTGCCAATGTGTTTTTGTCCTTTCCTGTGGCAGCAGAATGCAGGCCTGTCCTGGTTTAGGACAAATTTGGTAAAGAATCTCAAAAGTAGGGCCCCTCCAGAAAGCAAACCCACACTGCCCCTCCCTGCAACCGGTTTGGGAAGGGTTCCTCGGAGGGAAGTGGAAAGAACCTGTTTATTTAACAGGCATAGCACCCCCCAGCACACAAAATGAACAACAGCAGATGACACCACTCTGAAAAAGATTACAAATTCAGAAAGTCTCTCTTGGGGGTTGTTGCTCTGTTATCAGTCCCTCCGGCACTGGGGCAGCTGCTGCAGGCCACAAGGCGCGAACTCCTGCGGTTTCCCAGGTCCCAGTCTGGAGCAGGTTTGACTAGTTCCAAAAAAGGGAAAGGAAAAACAGTCTAGGGAAAAATTCGGACTGTTTGGCTAAACTAACTAATGAGTAGAAGCAAAACCAAAGAGCAAAGCAGGAGCAAAGCAGAGCATGAGCAAGAGCAAAGCAAAAAGCCAGGCAAAAAGCAAAAGCAGCACTATGTACTGCCCTGTCTCTGTCTCCCACCAGCTGTGGGGGAGCAGGCTGATAGCAAAACAAAACTATCACTCTTCAGAGCCAGTCGTAAAGGCACAGAACATAATATTCAGCATAAACAAAACACAGAAATGGGGATACAAGTATCATAACGTCACCCTAGGACATTCCACCCCTTATCCCAATATCGTCAACATTCTACCACACATCATGCCTTTTATTCACTTAAAACTTCCATCTGTTCCCCCCAAAAATGACAAGCAATACCCATCATGCCCTCATCACATCCCCACATCAGACCACTGAATCCAGGCCCCATACTATAGAGCTGCAGGATTCCCCACTTTCACTTTACTCACTCAAAACACCATCTTTCACTTGCTCAGACTTTCGACACTTGCACATTTCCTTCTATCTCATGTCTGTATGGTTTAATGTACAGACAATGGCAGTAACATCCAACGAACAGTGATATTGTATATCATTCTTACCCCACAATCAGATCTCCCTGAGGTACACATCGTGTTGTTCCATCTCTTTGCATTATCCACCACGTGCAACCTGGTCCCTGGGCAAAGACAACCCCACAAATGGGTTTGTCTGTACTCAAGGCAGAATTGATCCACACAGTCTTCCCTAACAAGCCTCTGATATGTACCACTGGGACTTTATCTCCATCTATTACATTCAAGGACTCAGACTCGGCAGGACCTGCTCAGTTGGTGGAACCTCGGGTGTTAACTAACCAGGTGGCCTTTGCTAAATGCTGCTCCCAAATTTTGAAAGATCCCCCACCCGAAGATTTCCACAGGGTTTTTAGTAGTCCATTGTACCTCTCTACTTTTCCTGCAGCTGGTGCATGGTAGGGGATATGGTACACCCACTCAATGCCATGTTCCCTAGCCCACGTGCTGATAAGGCTGTTCTTGAAATGAGTCCCATTGTCTGATTCAATCCTCTCAGGGGTACCATGCCTCCAACGGACCTCCAAAGGATCTCCAAAGGCCCAGGATGGTGTTTTGGGCCGTAGCATGAGACACAGGGTAGGTTTCCAGCCATCCAGTGGGGGCTTCCACCATGGTCAGCACGTAGCGCTTGCCCTGGAGTGTCTGGGGCAGTGTGATGTACTCAATCTGCCAGGCCTCCCCATACTTTTACTTGGACCACTGTCCACCATATCAGAGGGGCTTCACTCGCTTGGCCTGCTTGATGGCAGCACACGTCTCACAGTCATGGATAACCTGAGAAATACTGTCCATGGTTAAATCCACCCCTCAGTCTTGTGCCCACTTATAGGTGGCATCTCTGCCCTGATGGCCTGAGGCAATCATGGGCCCACTGAGCTAGGAATACCTCTCCCTTATGTTCCCAATCTAGGTCTATCTTGGACACCCCTATCTTTGCAGCCTGGTCTACCTGCTCATTGTTTTGGTGCTCCTCATTAGCTCTACTCTTCGGGACATGGGCATCTACATGGTGGACTTTCACAGAAAGCCTCCCTACCCTAATAGCAATGTCTTTCCACTTGTCGACAGCCCAGATTGGTTTTTCTCTATGCTGCCAGTTAGCCTTTTTCCACCTCTCCAGTCATCCCCACAGAGCACTGGCTACCATCCATGAATCAGTATAAAGGTAGAGCTTTGGCCACTTCTCTCTTTCAGCAATGTCCAGGGCCAGTTGAATGGCTTTGAGTGCAGCAAGTTGACTTGATCGACCTTCCCCTTTGGTAACTTGTGCAACCTGTTGTGTGGGGCTCCATACGGCTGCTTTCCATTTCCAGTTCATCCCTACGATGCGCCAGGAACCGTCAGTGAAAAGAGTGTAGCGTGTTTCCTCTGGTGGCAGTTGGTTATAGGGAGGAGCCTCTTCAGCCCGTGTCACTGGTTCTTGTTCCTCTTCATCTGTGACACCAAAATTCTCACCTTCGGGCCAATTTGTAATTACCTTCAAAATCCCAGGGCAATTCAGTTTACCTATATGGGCGTGCTGAGTGATAAGAGTTATGCAATTGCTCCATGTAGCACTAGTGGCATGGTGGGTGGAAGGAGCCTTGCCTTTAAACATCCACCCCAGCACCGGTAGTCGGGGTGCCAGGAGGAGTTGTGCTTCCATGCCTATTACCTCCGAGGCAGCCTGGACTCCTTCATAGGCAGCCAAGATTTCCTTCTCTGTTGGAGTGTAGTTGGCATCGGACCCTCTGTAGCTTGGACTCCAAAATCCCAGTGGTCGGCCTCGAGTCTCCTCAGTCACCTTCTGCCAAAGGCTCCAGGACAAACCATTGTTCCCGTATGCAGAGTAGAGCATCTAGTCCCGTCCTGACCTGGTCAAGGACTACTGCATGAGCAATCATCTGCTTGATCTGGGCAAAAGATTGTTGCTGCTCAGGGCCCTACTGGAAGTTATTCTTTTTGCAGGTGACCTGGTGAAGAGGGCTCACGATCTGACTGTTCTCAGGAATATGCATCCTCCAAAAACCTATTGCACCTAGGAAAGCTTGTGTCTCTTATTGGTGGGTGGAGACATTGCTGTGATCATGTTGATGACATCTATAGGAATCTGGTGCTGTCCATCTTGCCCATTCACTCCCAGGAACTAAATCTCACGAGCTGGTCCCTTTATTTTGCTCTTTTTAATGACAAAACCAGCTCCCAGGAAGATTTGAATGATTTTCTTTCCTTTCTCAAACACCTCTGCAGCTGTGTTCCCCCCCACCATGACGTCATCAATATATTGCAGATGTTCTAGAGCCTCACCCTTTTCCAGTGCAGTCTGGATCAGTCCATGGCAGATGGTGGGGCTGTGCTTCCACCCCTGGGGCAGTCGGTTCCAGGTGTACTGCACGCCCCTCCAGGTGAAAGCAAACTGAGGCCTGCATTCTGCAGCCAGAGGAATGGAGAAAAATGCATTGGCAATGTCAACAGTGGTCTACCACTCTGCTGCCTTGGACTCAAGCTCGTACTGGAGCTCTAATATGTCTGGCATGGTGGCGCTCAGTAGTGGAGTCACTTCATTCAATGTACGATACTCTACAGTCTATCTCCATTCTCCTTCAGATTTTCACACAGGCCAGATGAGGCTGTTGAAGGGTGAGGGGAGATGGTTTTGTCATTAAAAAGAGCAAAATAAAGGGGCCAGCTCATGGGATTCAGTTCCTAGGAGTGAAGTGGCAAGATGGATGGCATCAGATTCCTACAGATGTGAACTCTGCAACCTTTTTAAAAAATGGGCAACTTTTCTGCTCATAACAGTATAACATCACAGAGAGTGTTTTGTGACATCACTGAGAGAGTTGTGCTATCACACAGATTCTGTGACATCATAGAGTAGGGTGTGTGGCCACAGAGGAGATCCTGCCATTAGGAGAGTGGCTCTGTGACATCAGAGACTGGGTTGTGACATCACTGGCTGGCTGTGTAACATCATAGAGCAGGTTGTGACATCACATTGTGGATTTCTGATATCATAGAGTCTTTTGTGACATCACAGTGCAACTGCATGTCATTCCAGGCTGACATCCCAGAGTTGGCTCTGTGACATCACAAGGGTGCTGTGTGACATTGCAAAAAAGCTGTGTGGCATTCCTGGGGCCTCTGTGAAATCACAGGATGCTGTGTGAAATCACAGGGGCTGTGTGAGGTGACTGAGGAGGTCACTCTGCTCCGGCCCTCCCCACAGTTTCCCCAGAGCAGTTCAACCCTGCTCGTGCACAGCGGGGTCCCCTGTCCTCCTGGGTCCCCCCACCTCCGGCCCCGCAGCCTCCCCCAGAGGATGTTCTACGAGATCAACCCCAGAGCCTGACACGGGGATGGGAGCCGGGGTCCTGGGGGTGGCACAGGGGGACAGGGACCCCCCGGCAGCGTCCCCATGTCCCCCAGGGCCAGAGCCTGGGCCAGAGCTCCTTCACCCTGTTACAAACGAGGCCTTGAGAGCGCAGAAAAGATCCCCGGCAAGGGATCAGCAAAAACCGGATTTAATATTAAGGGACAGCAGTACAAAGTTCCTTGGCCAGAGTCATTCTGCCCCTGGCTGGACACTTGAGGCACACCAAGGAAACAAAGCAACAACAAAACCAAACCAAATCCAGGCAATCAAATCAGAAATGAACTGAGAACTGTCCCTGTGTCTGTGTGAGACACAAGGACAGTGAGAGCAAGGATAAAAGGAATACAGCCTAATAGGTTAACAGAGCTCAACCTTAGCAGGACTTAACCTTAACAGATACCTTCAATTTCACAATTTAGCCAAAAACAACAGCTAACAGTATTTAAGCTAACTTATAACCTATGACTTTGCAATTCAACAGAGAATTAACATTTAACAGTATTTAACTCAGCTTAAAACTTATATTAAATATATCAAATTAACAAAAGAACAACTCTTAGAAGTGTCTAACTTCATTTGGACTATGTGACTTAACCGTACCAACAGGCAATGTTTCATCCTGGCCACACTTGGCATCAACAGCTTTCTTTGGCAGTGTGAGAACAGGGATGTTGTGCCACGGAGGGAACAAAAACAGTTCCCAGGGCTGCTCCTAGAGAAACCAGGAGCTGGTTGGGCAGCAGCAGTGTCTGGAGCAGACAGTGTTTGTGATGAGCTGCAGAGGAGCTGAGCCCAGGGGCTGCTGGCCAAGGCCAAGGCCCAAGGAGCATTTCTCAGCTGGCAGGGCTGCCTGAGAAGGGCAGGGGGGAATGCAGCAGCACAGGGCCATGGAACCAAGGGACAATTATGGCACTGTGGGGCCCTGTGACACCAAGGGACCAATGTGACACTGTGGGGCCCTGTTACACCAAGGGACCATTGTGACACTGTGGGGCCTCATGGAGTCATGGAGAGCACTGTGACATTGCTGGGCCTCATGGAACCAAGGGGACCGTACTGACACTGTGTGGCTCCATGGAATGCAGGGATCATTGTGACACCGAGATGTGCCATCAAGCCAAGGGACCATTGTGACACAGTGGGCCCTCATGGAACCTTGGAGACCACTGTGACACTTTGGGGTGTCATGGGACCAAGGGTGCATTGTGACAGTGCAAGACCCCATGGAGCCAAAGGTCTATTGTGACATTGCAGGGCCTCATGGAACCATGGAGACACCATTAGGACACTTTACATCTTCATGGACCCAAGGGGCCTTTGTGACACTTTGGGGCCTCATGGAACCAAGGAGATCTTTAACGTGAAAGGGACTAATGGAATCATGAAGACCCTTGTGAGACTTCGGGGCCTCGGGAAACCAAGACGATGTTCTGGGGCCCCACAGAAGCAGTGAGACCATGGTGAAACAATGAGGTCCAATGGCACCAAGTAGAGGATTCTGACACTGTGTGGCACCATGGAACCAATGATCCATTGTGACACCATGGGGCCTCATGGAACCCAGGGCACCACAGTGACACTCGGAGGCTCCGTGAGACCAAGGGCCCATTGAGACATTGTGGGGCCTGTGGAACGACAGAGACCATTGTGACACTGCAGGGCCCGATGGAACCAGGAGAACACAGGACAGGTCTGGCAGCGTTGGCATCCCAGGGGCTGCCTGAATGGTCCAGCTGACCTTGGCATGTGGAGGTCTCTTCTGATCTTCTTCTGAAACACTGGGTCTCTGTGTTTTCCTTCCTATAGAAAAGAACTGTCCTTCTCAGCAATGTGCTCATGGCTGGAATTCAGAGTTCCACCTCCCCCATTCCCGATTGTGACAGACTGGAGGAGATTCTTGGCTCAAAACATTTCATGTGTGGGGGAGGAAGGGGCAGGTCCAGCCTTGCCCTGCCCTGGAACCCCAGCCCTGCCCTGGATCCCCAATCCCCCCAGAGCCTCTATCCCAGCCCAGCAGTGGCTGCCAGTCCCTGGCACAGCACAGGCAATGCTCCACAGACACCTCTGCAGCCCCAGCCCAGCTCCTGAGTGACCAGATGAGCCCAAGTCTCACCTGGGGGAAGGGCCCAGGAAGACCCAGGGGTATTGAAGGCTGACCACAAGGCAAGCACACATCTTGACCCCACCTCCTCTTGGAATTACCATCTGAACACTGCTGAAATGCAGGAGTTGGTAGCTGTGTGTGCCTCTCTGTATCTTTTTTGTCTTTCTCTCTTTCTTCTCCTTTTTTTTCTGTTTCTGTGCTCCTGAAAATTTTTATTAACATTAAATTGAACAGGCTTTGAGTCTACCAAGTTGAATGGGCCAAGTCAATGCTTTGTGAAGTGTTTTTTGTTGATGGAAAGTCTGTCATAGTTTGACATGAGAAGAATTTTCAAAAGTAATACAAAACTTTTTGTGTAACTGACAATCTGTTAAACCACTAAGATACTGAACACACCTCTGTGAAACAAATATATTAAGGATGAAAAAACCCAGGAACCTCCTCTTTCTTTTCCAGCCAACAAAGAAGTAGCGGGCCCTGGCCCCTGTGATGGTGTTCACAGGGGTCTTAGGATGAGGGAAGAGATGAGGATCTGACTCCATGTTTCAGAAGGCTTGATTTATTATTTTATGATATACATTTTATTGAAACTATACTAAAAGCCTAAATCAGAAGGCTACCTAAGAGTAGAAAAAGAAAGAATGATAACAAAGGCTTGTGGCTTGGACTCTCTGTCCAAGACAGCTCACTGTGATTGGCAATATTTAGAAACAACCAACATGGGCCAATCAAAGATCCACCTGTTGCATTCTAGAGCAGCAGATAACCATTGTTTACATTTTGTTCCTAAGGCCTCTCAGCTTCTCAGGAGGAAAAATCCTAAGGAAAGGATTTTCATAAAAGATGTCTGTGACAGACCCTGGCCCCTTCTCAACTGAACAAACTCAACCAAACCAAACCAAACCAAGCAACCGTCCCATGGGCTGAGCCCCTTCCCCCCTCCCCAAGCTGCCCGCCCCCCTCAGCCCCATTCTAACCAAACCAAACCCTAACAACTACCAAACAGGAAAACAAAAGAGGCTACAAAACCCCAACCAGAATAAACCTAGCCACAGCTATTAAAATCTTACCATCAAGTCCCCTCATAAAGTCCCCTCCCCTCAACACAACTTAAACCTAAAACCCCTACAACCTACAATCCATACAAAATAACCCTATAACTAAAATTGAGCACCAAAAATACCCAAAACCAACCATAAAACTAATACTAACACAACCCAACCACAACTTCCACCAAAAATTACTGGCAGGTCAAGTGTTAATCCTTTCAATACTTCAATCCTCCCCTAAGTAAAAGAAAAAAACAAACCACAAACATTTAAAAGAAACCATAAAACCACCAAAGACAGTAAAGAAGTTAAAACCCTAAATAAAAAAGAAATAAAAAATGCTTAATCCTAAAATTAAATCCTTTTAATAAACTATAAAGAAAAAACTCTTTTTCTTTATAACACATAAAAGTATAAAAAATTTAAATATTCAAAATAATGTCAAACAAAAACCTCCATACTAAAATAAACAAATGTTAAAATAACTGCAATTTCATCAAAATTTTAAACAGAAACAAAAAAAGTCCCCTATCCCCAAGAGAAGATCTCTATTCTTAGAGATAAAAAATAATTCTAAAAGTAAATAATAAAAACTTTACCTTTAAAAAATTAATTTTTGAAACAATACTCCAAAAGTCAATGTGGCCTCTCAACAAGCTGTAAAAAAGCTTGTAGCAATAAAAACAACTTCATAATAACAAAGTTCTCCAGGCAATTGTTATCCATGACAAAATTAACAACCACACAAAACCTGTTTTTTCCTCTTGTAAAAAACATCTCCGTAGCCTTAACAACAAAAGTTACTCTCCCTAAGTAAACTAAAAAAAAAAAAAAAAATTCTAGAAATAGTAAACTAACTAGAAATTTTAAGTTTACTTTCTTTACATTGTCAGTTAAAAAAAGGTTGTAAAGGGGAAAAAAGTGTTCTAAAGAGTTTATTTTATTTCTTACCTCCTTTTATCTTTTATTTAGTTTTAATAGTTTGATTTATACTCTTTCAAAATTTTAAGCCTCCTTTACTTTTCTCCCAATACTATCTCACAACAAAATAAATACATAAATAATTAACCAACACTAAAACTCACCACACTCATCAATACATAAATTAAGAAATCTCAAGATTCAGATAATCTTAAATTAACAAAACAAAACCACTACAATATCATATTAAACCTTTTGCCAAAGTTTCTCTGATTTTCTAAAGCTCCCAGTAAAGGCTGTTTTGTTCTTTTGAGCTCCTGAGAAGCTCTTGTTGGTATTTCCCCAGGGAGTCCAACTCAGGGTACAGAAAATACTGCAATTCCTTTTAAATGTCTTCTTGTTTGAGAGAATTGTTTGGGGGATGGGGGTCAGGGCTTTTGTGTCCTGCTTGGCACAGCCCAGGCAGGGCTTTCCCAGCCGCATTCCACACTCCATTTCCCAGCTGGAGCCCCTGATGCCTCTGAGTTGTGCTGCCCCAGCCCCAGGGACGCTCTCCTTGTCTGCCCATTCCCCCACAGTCTCTGGGCAGGGATGGCCTCAGTGGGGGCTGCTGACATCCTCAGCACCTTGGAGGCTGCTACTGAATTTTCCTGCTCCAGAGGCTTGTTCAGCCTTCAGCTCTTCAGTGCAGGAATTGTGTCCCAGGGCTCATTAACATCCAGAACACCTTAACAAGCCAAGCCTGTGGGAACATTTTGATTTTAATTTTCAAATTTATTGTGGTTAATTTGACAGATTTCAGTAGTGTGTTCAAACTCAATAGATTCTCTCTAAAAAGAAAGAGTAGATTTTTTTTAGGTCCTGTTGAGGTTTTTTAATCTGTTCATAAAATGATATGTGCAGTTTCCAATTGACACTGAATCCAAGTACCTCCTCATGCAGTTGGAATAGATATGAAAATCAAGACCCTTCATGGTTGACAATCAATCAGACTCTGTCCCTACCCCAACACGACCATTTCCCCCGTCCAAGCCCTGGCAGTCAGAGCAGCCTTGTGCAAATCTGAGCTCCCTCCAGCCCAGGCTGCACCTGCAGCTTTCAGTTCCTTGGCTCCAACTCCCATCTGCTTTCCTTGGAGAAGGAGCTGCCCGAGGCACAGAGGGATGTTCATTTATTTTCAGCCAACAAAGCCAAATGCAAAAGTCATTATTCTCCCTGGCTCCACCTTGCCCCTTATCCCCACAGCCTGTCCTGTTTCCTTCATCCCTCCTTTGCCAGGGACTTTCTGGGACAAGGGAGCTCTGCTCTGGGGATGGAGGGAGATGCAAGTGCCACCACTGGGGTTGGAGCCACAACTCATCAGGTTTGTGTCCTTTGGGGGTCAGGAACTGATGGGACTCAGAGGCACAGAAAGTTTCTCTTCATGGCCAACAGGCTATAGTTGAACAGGACACAATTTAATAACAACCACATCTCTTCCCTGACCAATGTGCAACATCCCAGTAGTCTGATGAGTCCACACTCTACAAGTGATTTCCATACTAAAACTACTTTCAGACAAACATGGTTCTATGATAGATATAAACACAATTAGTTCTTGTATCAGGATTCTCGTCCTAGAGTGGGGGCAAAACAGCTCCAACAATTCCTGATTTGCAAAGCTGTCAGTGGTGGATGGAGAAGGGAGGTCAGGCTGCTCTTGGTGTTGAGGAAATGCTGAAACTAGCCTGACTCACTTCATCTCCTGTCCTGGCTGATCTCCTCTCTTTCCCCTTTCACCCACTGCCTTTTGTCTCCCACCAAGCCCTGGTGAAGAGCTTGGCCCTGTGTTCTCCATCGCCTCCTGGCTGGCACTGCCAGGCTGGGATGAGGAGCCCCTCAGCCTTCCCTGCTCCAGATTGGACAAGCCCAGCTCCCTCAGCATCTGCTCACAGCCCAAGGGCTCCAGCCCCACCTTGGAGGCCCTTCCCAGACCCTGCTCCAGCTGCCAGACATCTTTCCTGCCATGGGAAACCCAAATCAGGCCCCAGTGACCTGGATAATCCCCGTCCTTCATGTCCTGGTCACACAACCCTGGCCCCTTGTCCCCTGTCAGGCTCTGGGGTGGATCCTGTGGAACATCCTTTGGTGGAGGCTGTGGCTCCAGGTGGGCCGAGGGGGATACCAGGGGATAGGGGACCCTGCTGGGCATGGACAGCATTGGAGTTGTTGGGAGAAACTGTGAGGGGGAGCTGGGGCAGAGTGACCAACCCAGTGACCTGACACAGCCCTGCTGGGATGTCACACAGACCCTCTGGGGGATGTTACAGCCTGCTCTGGGATGTCACAGCCCATTCTCTAATGTCACACAGCTGGTCTCTGATGTCACAGCCAAATCTGTGATGTCACAGTCGGCTCTGGAATGTCAGATCTCTGCCCTGTCACAGCTGGCTCTGTGATGTCATAGAGGCAGTCTATGATGTCATAGTTGCTCAATGACCCCACATTACCCACTCTGTGATGTCATAGCCCACTCTGTGACCTCATGTTACCAGATGATCAATTGTCTCCACCAGGTGAGCATACACAATGTTGGTTCTCCAAAACCCCAGGCCTATGGAAACCACACAATGCCCATTGTGTGAGAATGGGAACTGAAATTCACCAGCCTCAGTGTCCTGCCAGCTCAGCCAGGCCCACGGGAACATTGGGGTCCACAAGCACCAGCGACCACCAGAGACCCCCAGGACAGAAGAATGCATGGGTAAAGGGGAGGGGAAATATGTTAATGATTTTGGGGAAATGATTATCATATGTGTGTTTAGTCCAGGACAATCAATGAATATGTGTGCAAAATACAGAATATAAGCAGAAAATTTCCTGTACTCAGCATGCACAGCTTTGGGAGGAGTATCCTCCTGTGCATGTGGCCAAATAAAGAATGCTGCTTCTTAATGCTACATTGGGGTTATGGAGTTTTCTCTTTTACTGAATTTTTGGTAACAATCCCATTCCCAAGCAAAGCTCTGTCTCTTGCTGGTCACAAACAGAGAAGGGCTGGTGGGAGATGTGGTGGTTGGAGGCTGCCTTGGGCACAGTGACCATGAAATTCTTGAGTTTCCAATAGTCTGTAAAAGAAGGAGGGGCATCAACAAAACTTCTACGCTGGACTTGCAGAGAGTAGAGCTTGGCCTACTTATGATGCAGATTTGGGGAATATCGTATCAGGTACTGATTTTTTAAAGGGAAACAGCCCGAAAAAACAAAGGGATCAAGGAAGGATGGACACATCTTAAGAAAGTAATCTCAAAGGGGAAGGAGCAGCCTGTGCCTCTGTGACAAAAGATGAGGGCAGGGAAATGACTGGCCCAGCTGGGCATGGAGCTTTTGTGGGAACTTGGGGAAAAAAGAGAGTGCATCACCTTTGTACAGAATGTCGGGCAACTAAGGAAGTGTTTAAGGATGTTGTTAGGTCATGGAGAAAAAAAAGTAGAGTGATGAAAGCTCAATTAGGACTTGACCTGGCCACATCTCTGAAAAAGAAAAAAACTTCTTCAGAAATAAATTAATAGCAAAAGGAGGGAAAAGGAGAATATCTGCTCTCTATTGGATGCAGTTGGGAATGAGAGTAACTAAATATAAGGAAAAGGCTGAGGTGCTTAACATCTTGTTTGTCCAATTTTCATCAATAAGACAGGTATTCCTCAAGTGCTCTCCTGAGCTGGTGGATGGCCACAGGGAGCAGAACAGCCCCCTGCAATCCAGGAGGAAGCAGCTGGTGACCTGCTGAGCCACTCAGATGCTCACAGGTGGCTCTGGGAGCAGATGGGATAGATCCTAGGGGCTTGAGGGAGCTGGTGGATGAGCTCCCAAGCTGCTCTCCATCATTTACCATCAGTCCTGGCTCAGCAGGGAGGTCCCAGAGGACTGGAGGTGCCAGTGTGAGCCCATCCCCAAGAAGGGGTGGAAGGAGGATCTGGGGAACTCCAGGCCTGTCAGCCTGACCTGGGTACCCACCAAGGTTATGGAACAGATCACCTTCAGTGCCATCACAGGGCACCCACAGGATGGCCGAGGGATCAGAGCCAGCCAGCATGGATTTCAACATCTGCACGGATGATCTGCATGAGGAGATTGAGTCCAGCAACAGCAAATTTGCAGATGACACCAAGCTGGGTGTGAGTGTGGATCTGCTGGAGGATAGGAGGGCTCGGCACAGGGCCTTGGACAGGCTGGATCCAGGGCCCAAATCCAGTAAGGTGAGGATGAACAAGACCAAATGCAGGGTCCTGCACTTTGGGCACAACAACCCCTGCAGTGCTACAGGCTGGGGACAGAGTGGCTGGACAGCAGCCTGGCAGAAAGGGACTTGCAGGGACTGATGTACAGCAGTCTGGACATGAGCCAGCAGTGTGCCCAGGTAGCCAAGAAGGCCAATGGCTCCTGGGCTGGATCAGGAATGGTGTGGCCAGCAGGAGCTGGGCAGTGATTCTTCCCCTGCACTCAGCACTGGTGAGGCCACACTTCAAGTACTGTGTCCAGTTCTGAGCCCCCAGTTGAGGAAGGCCATGGAGGGGCTGGAGCATGTCCAGAGAAGGGCAACAAGGCTGGGGAGGGGTCTGGAACACAAGTCCTGTGAGGAGTGCCTGAGGGAGCTGGGGAGGTTTATCCTGGAGAAGAGGAGGCTCAGGTAGACAAGGCAACATCAGGGCACAGGTTGGACTTGATGACCTCCAAGATCTTTTCCAACCTTCCTGATTCTGAGATTCTCTGAAACCACCCTTGGAGCAGTTGCAGGATGTGCCCTGGGCCTCCTCTTCTGAAGCTCCAGCAGCCCAGGTCTCTCAGCTTCTCCTGCCAGCCCCAAAGCCCATCCTGTCAGTCCTGCAGAACCCCTGCAGCTCCTCCTCACTGCCCAGAACAGGGAGCCCCAGAGCCAGACACAGCAGCCCAGATGTGCCCCCTGGCCTGGGGTGCCTCTGGCAAGGGAGCAGCACCAGGCACTGCAGGAGCCTGCAGACCATTCCTGCAGCACTTGCAAGATGATCCTGCTGCCCAAGGGACGTTCCCATGGTGCCAAGTCAGGAACTGCAATGGGGAGTGGGGCCAGAGAGGAAAGGGCAAACAGAGATGGGCTGTTTGCAGGGGAAGGAATAGGGATGGGGAATAGGAAGAAATCTGGATCAGGAAAGAGGAAAGAAAGCAAAGATGAGGCCAAGGAAATGCTTAGGGCAGTTTGGGGGTGGCTGCCAGGCAGCCCTGGCTCTGAGCAACAGCATCTGCAGGGGGACAGGAAACTCCCATCTGATGGGAACAAACTTTCTGGCTGACTTCAGGGGCCAGGACAAAGCTGAGTGGTTCCCCTGGTGTCCCCCAGCCCTTGCTGGCCCCAGGGGCTGATGGCATTTGTGCCCCCTCAGGTTCATGTCCCCACACCAACAGCATGGGGGTGCTCCCCCTGCTGTGTGCAATGCAAACAGGGGCTCCTGAGCCAGTGCTGCTGTGTCTGTGCCTGCAAGGATGGGGCACCTGTGTGAGCTGGGGGAGAGGCCAGGGCTGCAGAGGGGGGATGTTGTTGGCAGCTCCATGAGAATGCTCTGGGACGCTGCCCTGGGCTGTGGAGCGCACTGGGGATGGATCAGCCCCTGCTCTGCTGCTCCTTCCCGTCTGCCCCAGGGCCCTTGCAGAGCCCCAGCCATGCTGTTTGCCCCCAGCCTGCCCACAGCCAGCCTGGGGCTGCTCACGGGGCTTTTCTGTGCTGAGCATTGGCCTGGGTGTGTTTTTGAGAGAGCCTTGGCAAGGAGCCTGGAGCCCCCAGGGCCTGGGCTGAGGCGTCAGCGCTGCCCCAGCAGTGCCCAAGGCCTGTCCCTGCTGCAGCCCCGGCACTGCCACCCCCAGGGCTGTGCCAGGCCCCGAGAGCACTCAGGCTCTGCAGCAACACCAGGGCCACCAGGGCAGCAGGGCAGGGCCACAGCAGCAGCACTGGCAACACCAAGTGCTGCTGCTGCTGGGCACAGCTGCTGTGCCAGCACTGATCTGCCCCCAGCTCTGCACACAGGCATTGCTGCTGCAGCTCCAGAGAAGGCAACACAAGAGCATCTCTGCAGAAAACTTTGCTGGCAGATCCTTTATTTCATTTAAAGTCACCGAGTGCACAGCTCCTCATTGACACAGCCTGCAGCCACAGTGAAGTTGGAGAGAAACAAAATGAGAAATGGCACAAACACTGACCTTCCTTTGTTTTAAATAATAAAAAAATAAAACAAAAGACAGAGAAGAATAAATCAACCACCAAAACCAAATACTATCAAGGATGACTTTTATTACAAGTGATTTGCAGAAATTGGCCAGCACTTTAATGTTCCTGAAAGCATCCTCTCATCAGTGTCCACACTGCAGCCTTGAGCTCCAGGTTCCGCAAGCTGTAGATGAGGGGGTTCAGGGCTGGAGGCACCACTGAGTACAGAACTGTAAGTGCAAGATCCAGGGATGGGGAGGACGTGAAGGGGGGCTTCAGGTAGGAAAAAATGAGGTGCTGATAAACAGAGAGACCACAGCCAGGTGAGGGAGGCAGGTGGAAAAGGCTTTGTGCCTTCCCTGCTCAGATGGGATCCTCAGCACAGCCCTGAAGATCTGCATGTAGGAGAAAACAAAGAACACAAAACAACCAAATCCCAAATATGCACTTAGAGCAATGAGCCCAAGTTCCCTGAGGTCTGAGTGTGAGCAGGAGAGCTTGAGGATCTGAGGGATTTCACAGAAGAACTGGCCCAGGGCATTGCCATGGCACAGGGGCAGGGAAAATGTATTGGCTGTGTGTAGCAGAGCATTGAGAAAGGCACTGGCCCAGGCAGCTGCTACCATGTGGGCACAAGCTCTGCTGCTCAGGAGGGTCCCATAATGCAGAGGTTTGCAGATGTACATGTAGCAATCATAGCCCCTGATGGTCAGGAGGCAAAATTCTGCTGAGATGAAGAACATGAAGAAAAAGAGCTGTGCAACACATCCTGTGTAGGAGAAGTTCCTGGTGTCCCAGAGGGAATTGTGCATGGCTTTGGGGACAGTGGTGCAGATGGAGCCCAGGTCGCTGAGGGCCAGGTTGAGCAGGAAGAAGAACATGGGCGTGTGCAGGTGGTGGCCGCAGGCTACAGTGCTGATGATGAGGCCGTTGCCCAGGAGGGCAGCCAGGGAGATGCCCAGCAAGAGGCAGAAGTGCAGGAGCTGCAGCTGCCGCGTGTCTGCCAATGCCAGCAGGAGGAAGTGGCTGATGGAGCTGCTGTTGGACATTTCTGCTGTCTTGGCATGGGGATCTGTAAAAAAAGTAATCATGGAATACTTGGGTTTGGCGAGGACTTGAAATATCCCAGCACAGCCTGGGAGCACTTTCCCCCTGTCACAGACATTTCTTCACAGAAATCCTTTCTTTCGGATTTCTGCGTCTTCTGGAGGCCAGAGGCCCCAGAAGACAAGGTAAACAATTATTATCAGCTGCTGTGGAATGTAATGGGACGCACCTTGATTGGCTCATTTTCTATGTTTATAATTAAGGGCCAATCACAAAGTGTAAGCCAGGGACTCAGTCCTTGGACCAAACTTTGTTATAGATTCTTTCTATCTATCCTAGTCTAGTCGAGCTGCTCTGCAAACCTCCCTTTATCCCTATTAGTATAGTCATAATGTAATATATATCATATATAATTAATTCAGCCTTCCAATTCAAGAAACAAGATTCACCGTCTCTCTCTCACCAGCTGCGACCCACTCAGGCGCGGTAATACCCCCCACTGCCTGCCCAGGGCTCTGCTGCCTGGAGCTGTCCCTGCCAGCAGCTGCTTCCCTGTGCCCAGGGCTGGGCCCTGCCAGTGCTGCCAGAGCCCAGCCCAGCCCTGGGGGCTCAGGTCTGCCCTGCAGACCCCTTCCAGCTCAGGCACTGCCCAGGGGCAGCTCTGGCTCTGCGGGCTCTGATGCAACCCTGAGGAGGCTGGAAAAGGGACATTGATTCTTCCTGTGAGGGGCCCTGTGCTAATTTCTGTCAGTGCCTGGTTTCTTCAGATTTGAGTGATTTTTTTTTAATTCTCCACTTCAACAGAGAGATGAATATCTATGTTCAATTTCCCATCCAGGCAACCCAAAGCAGAAGATTAATGAAGATATTTTCCTTTTATGAAACCCCCAACTCACTGTGCTCCCTATGTAATCTACTTGGAAATGTTCTGCCGGGAAATGTCATGCTGGCAGCAGTCCTGAACAATGCAGCATCTCACGACACAAGGAGCACACTTCCAAGCCATACCAGCTGCGTCCTCCCACCCAGATCTTGTACCCCAGCACTGGGAGCAGCTGCCAGGGCTGGCTGAGAGCTGTCCCTGGCAGCAGCAGAGTCCCTGCCTCAGCACAGCACCCTGGGATGCAGAACCCTTCTCTGCACGACAGCCCTGGGCACCACTGGCTGCTCTGCACAAGAGACAATCAGAGAATGTACTCACAGGGTCTGTAGGCATTGGGATGTTCCAGCTTTAGGAGATGGCTCCAGGAGCTGCAGCTGCATTGTCCTGCAGCCAGAGGTTCCTGTGCCAAGGGCTGGCAGTGATTCTGCCCCACGCACTTCTCAGCACCTTCCCAGCCCTGACTGACTGAAACTCTCTTTGCCTCTGTGCTGTGCCTGGGGTGGCTACAGGCAGTGCCTCAGCCCTACTGGGCTGGCAGAAGAGCTGCTCATCAAAAGAAATGTGCTTTTGAAGCTCTTCTTGGTTACCAGGAGCTGCCTTTGTGCCAGGAGCCCAGCCCAGCTCAGCAGCACAGACACAGCACAAGGACATGAATGAGCCTCTGGGGCTTTGTGCTCAGGCCCTGAAGATCAGTCCCTGAGAGGGAGCTGAAGAAACCTCTCCAGAACTCCAAGGCAGAATCCAACTCTAAAGTTTCTTGCACTTTTAATGGGTCCCAGTGAAGGACACGACTGAGAAAGTGTCCCCCGTCCCAGGTAAAGCAGAGAACTGGAGGCAGTGATGACAGGTGAGGACAAAGAGAAGCCAAGTCTTGGCTCCCTGGGCCACAGCAGCAGGGTCTGTGCCAGCAAGGGCTGTGAGGAGACACCTTGTCCTCAGGCCCTGGGGCCTCCTGGCACAGCCCCAGCCAGGCTGGGCACATTTAGCCTCTTGTCCTACCCTCAGCATCGTGCCCTAGCCCACATCCCAGTGGCCTCAAGGATCTGCTGGAAGGAGTCCCTGGGGAGCCTTGCTCAGGAATGGCCCTGGGGCTCCTTAATGCTCCCTGCAGGGACTGCAGGTTTTTCAAAGGACTTTGGGTTTGGCTTTTTCCTTGGAGTCTCTGAGATTTTTGTGCAATGATGGCCTCCAATTATCTGCTGTAATTAGTCCCTGGAGAGGCTTTGTCAGTAACAACACTCAGTGGGCTCATTAATGCTTCAAGGTTCTTCAGTTATTTTAAGGTACTTGGTGTTTCACTTTTCATACAAACTATGAGATGTTTGTGCAGTCCTGGCCCCAATTATCTGATTTATTGAGTCCCTTGAGATCTTTGTACTCACACTCTGTGGGGCTCATCAATGATTTGAGATACTCAAGGTTTTTAAGGTACTTTGGAATTTCCTTTCCACACTGAGTCTCTGAGGGCATTTAGTGCCATCCTGGCCTCCAATTCACTCCTCCAAGGAGTCCATGAGGAGCCTGTGTTGGGGATGGACCTCAGTGGGACCCATTCATGCTTTGAGACACTTTGAGTGTTTCCTCTGACTTGGACTCCTGGAAAGGTTTGTGCAATCTCCTCTCAGGCCCTGAGGTTCCAGGTCTCAGCTCCAAATGCATCACAGGGCTCATTAGGATCAGGCAAGTCCTGACAAACCCTGGCTCTGCCTTGATTTCCCTCTGGTCTAATGCATTTTTTCACGAAGTTTTCTGTAGTGGTTTTGGTTCATCACTTTGAGATTTCTCTGCCAATGTATCAAATACTGTGGTGGGTTCAGTGTTGGCTAGTTACCAGTGCGCTCACTAGAATATACTTACTCATTTCCTACCGTGAGGTAGGATTAGGAGTAAGGCAACATAGGCTCAGAACTTTAGGAGGGTATAAAGAAAAGTTTTTAATAGTAACTAGAAGAAAGGGTAATAAGAATCAGAACAAAATTTTCAGAACACTTTTCCTCTCCCTATAACCCTTTCTGTCTTACTGACAATGTAAAGAGAGAAAATCTAAATTTTCAGTCATTTTACCACCTCTAGAATAGTCTTTCTTCAGTTCATTCTGGGAGAGAAGTCTCTCTTCCATGATGTGGATATTTCTCCATAAGAAAAGAGTTCTCTCATGGCTCTCAATTTCTCTGAATAGCAGCCGCCCAGAAAAATCTGCAATTGTGAAGTCCTTCCCATTTGTTCACAGCTTTTCCCACAGCTGTGTTTATGGGCCACGTTAGCTTATGGGGTGTTTGTTTAAAGATGAGCTGTTCAAGAGCAAATGAGCTCTTCATCTATTTCTGAAATCATCTTCATCATTGGGAACAGAGTTCTTCTTCTTTCCCTGAGGGCACAGGGTCTCATCACTCTCTTTCAATGTTCAAACCTCTCATGAGATCACAGCTACTTCAATATTTCCTTACTTTAGCATGGAGGCCTTTGCTGAACAAGTCATCTTCCCATACTTTCCAATGCATTATAGGAAAAAGATAGTCTGATCTATCAATTACATCCTTCTCCATAGCTTTACAACAGGATTTCAGCCCCAAGATCAAGGCATCTCCTCATCCCTCCCATCTGGGACTCAACTTCCTCTTCACTAACCTCAGTGTCTTCATATTGCTCCTCTGTGTACCTGCACTTCGTCCTTTTCTCTCACTGGAGGGAGGATGGAAGCACTGAAAGGGTTCATATCCCACCTGGGGCCTGCAGATGGTTCCATGGCCCCGGCTGGGCTCGGTGCTTGGGCCGGAGCTGTTTTACAATGGAGGTTTCTGCAGCGGCTGCGCTGGGGCTATGTCAGGATGGCCCGCGCTGGGGCAGGGCCAGTATCTCAGCAGCCAGGCCAGAACACAGCAGCAGCATGGCCGGGAGCCGATGGCTTCTCCTCCCCCTCCCCGGGGGTAGCAAGGCAAACTCCAGCGGTTTTTTGATCTTTTACATGTGTCTTCACAGAGGCGTGCACAGTTTCCTTAGTGGTTTAACAGATTGTCAATTCACAAAGCTAATTACTGATTGATTTTTTTTCAGGCACAGAGGAAACTGCTAAAGCTTTTCTTGGAACATCACTTGATGCAAAACCACCACAACAGCACAGAGCACAGAGCTCCTTTGTCCATGTTATAAATGACCAAATCGGTAGCCACATTTATGAAAAAATTTAACAAAGATTTATTAGATCGATAACAAAAAAAAATAAATAGAAATTTCAAAAAACCACCACAGCCAAGACAGCGTCAGCCCCGGGTGCAGGCACTGGGTGACCTGGGGTTCCAGCTGACAGAATGACAGCGTTCCCCCAGAGGTTCACCTCGAGTGCTTCCAGTGGCCAGCTTATATACAGTTCATTCTGCCTGAGGCAGGGATAACCACATATATCTTTGTGTCCCTTCACATGTAGAGTTGGATCCATACATGTGCAGGAACAGACAAAGACGAATCTGGAGACTCAGACAAATGTCTGAGTATCCAGGCAGAAGCTGCATTAACATGTATTCGAATGATGCCAGTTCCTGAGTACCACAGAACCATGCCCAGGTGCAGGTCTTGTGAGCTCCTTGAGACATTCCATTAATCATGGTCCAGGAAAGTCCAGATGCCATCTCCCAGGTGTAGATGCAAGAGGAAATCCTCTGTGATGGCCCTGTACTGTCCCATTCATACAGTAGCAGACCTGATATTATATTAAAGCTGTTCGGGAACTGGTTACAATGAAAATAAAACTCTGTTCCCAGCCAGAGTGGTCAAAGGCATAACTTTGGATCTTCACAATATTTGACACACATATATCTACCTCTGTAGCATGAATTTTCTCTACCATATATTACAGTCCATATGTGGTGGTTATGTGCCCAAGGCCTCAAAACCCCACCTTGGGAGATCTCTGGGCCCTCTCCAAGGTTTTTCCAAATGAAAACATTCAGCTCATAGTCTAAGAAACTCACCAGAGGAACAGGGCCAGCCTGACCTGTCAGTCCTGGCTACTTTTGTCTGGGAGCAATCCTTGAATATATGGAATTTGGGAGACCAAATTCTAATTTTGTCCATAGTCTCTGGACATGAAAGCCACTTCTTTTCCACATGAATGAAGGAACAGAGAGCCCCAGGGTTTCAGGGGCAGATGAGAGATGAACACCAGAGGCCAAGGCCATTCAGAGCTGGCAGGTTTTTTTCTGAGAGATACCCTTGCATAGAGGAAATTTTTTAGGGAGAGTACCAATTTTGGCAATGGGCATCTGAAAAGACAGGTGGTTTTTTTCCATAGCAAGGAAAGCATGGAGCCCCAGTGCTCCAGGAGCTGATGAGAGCTAGCCCTTGACATTCCAACATCAGTCAGACCTGTCAGGTGGCCCTGGGAGGCCAAGCCAGCCAGAGCTGTTCCATGTTCCCTGGGTTCCATGGGGCCCCACAGTGTCTCAATGGTCTCTTGCTTCCATGAGGCCCAGAGGTGTCATAATGTCCCCTTGGTGACACAAGGCCCTGAAGGTTGGAATGGTCTCAAAGTTCCATCAGGCCCGACAGAATCATAATGATCTCTGGGTTCCATAAAGCCCTGCTGTGTCACCATGGCCTCTTGGTTCCATGGGCTCCAGTGGTGCCACAATGATCCCCTTGGTTCCATGAGGTCCCCAGAGTGTCCCAGTGATCTCCATGGGAAGGAAAGAACTTGGCCCAAGTGTTGCAGGGGCAGCCACCAGAGGCCAAGGCCAGGCAGACTTGATGGTACTGGACAATTTTGCCTGGGAGCAACCCTTGGATATACTGAATTTTAGAGATGGAACCCCAATTTCAGACATGGACACTTGGAGGAGAAGGATAGTTCTTTTCCATAGGAAGGAAAGCACAGAACACCAGTATTTGAGAGACAGATGAAAGGCGACCATGACAGGCCTAGGCCAGCCAGACCTCTCTGTTCTGGTAGCATTTGTCTGAAATTAACCCTTGGATATAGGGAATTGGAGAGTTGGAACACCATCTTTGGCCGTTTTTGTGGAGATAAAAAGGATGGTTCTTTTCCATAGAAAGGAAAGCACAAAGCCCCAGTGTTTCAAAGGCAGATAAGTGTCAGCCCTCAGGCAGCCAAGGCCAGCCAGGCTTGTCAGTCCTGGCAGCTTTTGTCTGGGAGCTATCCTTGGATGTAGGGAATTCTGGAGGCAGATGCCCAATTTTGGCAATGGGTGCCTGGTCGTGATTGATGTTTTTTCCCATAAGAAAGAAAAGCACATGGTCCCAGTGTTTCAAAGGCAGATGAGGAGCGACCAGTGGAGGAGGACAGTTCTCTGCCACAGGAAGGAAAGCCCAGAGCCCCAGGGCTTCAGGGGCAGATAAGAAGTAGCCCTCAACATGTCAAGGTCACCTGGACCTGTCAGGTGGTCCCCAGGAGGCCCAGCCAGCCAGACCTTTTCCATGTTCTCTTGGTTTCGTGGGACCTCACAGTGTCCCAATGGTCTCCTTGGTTCCATGACGCCCTGGAGTGTCTCAATGTTCCCCTTGCTTCTGCAGTGTCACAATGACCCTGTGCTCCCATGAGGCCTTGAAATGTCACAATGGCTTCATGGTTCCACAAAGCCCTGATGTGTAACCATGGTCTCTCGGCTCCATGCGCCCTCGCTGTGTCATAGGGGCTCCTCCGTGACACTATGGGCTGCACAAGGTCACCATGGACCCTTGGTTCCTTGGGCCCCCAAGTTTCACAATGGTCTCCTTGATTCCATGAGGCACCACAGTGTCACCATGGACCCTTGGTTCCATGAGGTTCCGCAGTGTCACCGTGGTATCCTTGGACCCGCATTGTCACAACTGACCCATGGTTCCATGAGGTTCCGTAGTGTCACCATGGTCTCTGTCAGAGGTTGAATGAGATCAATGTCCCGAGACACCTTGGGATGCTCGGAATGCCCCTGTGTGGCTAGGACAGGCCTTTGTTTGTGGTGGGACAGAGCCCTACCCCCAGCCCTGGCCGGGCAGAGCTGTCAATCACCCAGCAGGGGGCTGTGCTAACCCAGCTCTGATTGGCTGAGCTGCCAATCAATCACACAATAGCAGCTGATGCTACCCTGACTCTGATTGGGCAAACAACTGGCAGTCCCACCCCAGGGGCGGGCCATGAGGGCCCAGGGCATTAAAAGCCAGAGCACAAGGCCATCCCAAGGTCTGGATCCTGCCTTCTCCTGTGGTTCCTCTGTTGGTGATGCTGGAACCTGACCAGTTGTTACCTATGTGTGTGTCTTTCTATAGATCTTGTGTCTTTCTGTTCTCTATTTCTTCTCCTAATCTTACTTACCTAGAACATTTTTGAATCACTTAACATTTTAAGGGGTAAAGGTTTTGGAGTTAAATGGGCTAAGTTAATTAAGTTAATGCTATGATAAGAGTTTTATGTTGAAGTGGACGTTTTATTAAGTGCTTTGCCCAAGTTCCTTGATTGTGTATATTTTGCCAGTAAAATTTTTTGTCATTTTGACCTCTTAGCTCATTGGTCAGAGCATGGTGCTGGTATCATTGAGGCTGTGGGTTCAATCTTTGTGTGGGCCATTCATTTAAGAGCTAGACTTGATCATCCTTGTGGGTCCCTTCCTACCAAGAGTATACTTTAGCATCTGTCCATGTTGAGAATATCTGGTTGGTGTTTCTCCTGTGCACCAAACTCAAGTCAAAGAACCTTTGGTTATCCCCAGCATTTCTGCATTCTGGGGTGCTACAGCCCTGCAGGCTCACAATGGCCTCTTGTTTCCATGAGGCTCCACAGTGTCACACTGGCCCCTTGGTTCCATGGGCCCCAACAGTGCCACAGTGACCCCCTTGGTTCCAAAACTTCCCGCAGTGTCCCACTGGCCCCTTGGTTCCATGAAGATCTGGAGCGTCACACAGGTTTATGACATTTGTCCTTCCTGCCCCTCACATCCCCCTGGCCCAAAAACAGCCCCGAGGCAGCCGTGAGGGACAGGCCCTGCTGGCCCAGGCTGGTCTCGGGGCTTGGCCTTTCTGCTTCCCCCAACCAGCCCAGGCCTTGCTCAGCATTGCAGTTCCCTGCTCAGAGCCTTTGGCTCCCTGCAATCCTGGCCTCAAGGATCTACTCTCACCAGTCCCTGGGGTCACTCCCTGCCCTCAGTGGGACCCAGTGATGCTCCCAAAGGACTTGGAGTTTTGCTTCTGATTCCTTGAGCAGCTTCTTGAGCCTTCTCTCAGTGCCTTAGCATCCTGGACCCAGCCCCTAAACCACTGTGGGGATCAATATAATAGAGAAAGCCCTTGGGGGCTCTTTCCCTTCCTTCAGTGGTATTCAAGTCTCCAGGGCTTGTGCAAATGATTGGAGTCAGTTTGTTGTCCTGTTGAGGAGGAAGATTTCAAAATACACCTCATGACATTTTTTTTTAACCAAGTGAGTATTTTTTTTTTCCATATCAGAGAAGAGCTGATAGAAGCATTCCCCAGGTGACTTTGATGCTGAATGTCTCCATAGGAGGTCTGGGCACAGAGAAGAATGAGCCCCTTGAGGGCTGACCCTGTTTGGACAAGCTGCTCCTCACCCCCAGCCTCACCATGTCTGACGTGGCCCACCTGGCACTGATATCCCTGTGCCCTGCAGCAGAACCTCGTCCCCTGAGCTCTGCAGCTCCATGTCCCAGCCCATTGCAACATGTCCCACCTGCTCTCCTCAGGGCTCTGCCTGCACACAGGCCCAGGAGAGATTTTCCTGTTGGGAAGGAAAGAATGGACAAGCCTGAGCACGTTTCCTGAACTACTAACCCCACTCAGGAGCCACCTGCTCAGTCCAGGCTGCCTGGAATGGTGTCACCTTTCTACAAGGGACAGTGTGAGCAGAAATGATCTCTGGAAGCAGAATTCTCTGAGTCTTGCAGCTGAATTCTCTGTCCCTGTCCTTTCCCTGTATCTCTGTTGCAGATGGAAGCTGCTGGTACCACCCTGACCTTTAACCTCTCTTTGGAATTCAAACAGACATTCCCAGGTGTGTTAAGCAGGATTTGCTCAATGTTTCTACAAAACTTTTGTGTTCTTCATGGAATGAAGGGGCCATTTTGGCACTGAGGGGGCGACGTGGAAGCAAGGAGTCAACTGTGATCCTGGGGTGCCAGGAACCAAGGGGCCATGGTGACACAGCAGGGCCATGTGGATCCAGTGGTCCATTGTGACACTGTGGATCCAAGGAGGCCATGGAGACACCCCCAGAACCTCATGGAACCAAAGAGTCCATGGTGACTCAGCGGGGCTGGATGGAGCCAATGGTCCATGGTGACACTGCCCATCCAAGGAGGCCATTCTGATACTGTGGAAGCTCATTGAGTGAGGGAGGCCATTGTGACACTGAAGAATTTCATGGCACCAAATATCCATGGTGACACAGCAGGGCATCATTGGAACCAAGGAACAGCTGTTGGCAGTAGGGAAACTCAAGGAACCAGGGGCCATTGTGGCACTGCAGAACCAACAGAGCTGCTGGACCTTGTCCCCTGGCCCTGAACAGCTCCTTGGGAGGCACGGCAGGAGCAGCACCCTGGGAGCCTCGGGAATGCCTCTCTGGCATCCATGGCACACACCTCCAGGGGCTGGAATTCCAGTTCCCAGGCAGGAAAAGATTTTCCTGCCCTTGAAGGCAAAGCTCTCAAGAAGGAGCCAAAATCCAAGTGCAGCAAGATCTTACAGTGACATTTCAGTGCCAGCCTTCATACTTCACCCATGGTTGTTGTAGCTCCTGGATTGGGAATTAAATCAGGGCAGAGTCTTTGGTGGGAGCTGCCCTGGGTCAAGAGAGACACTGAGAGAGAAACAGAGCTGGCAGAGAGAGGCAGGAGAGAAAGGAGAACACAAATAAAATCAGCTGAGAAGGTGGCACTCTGAAAAAAACCAGAATTGACTGAAAAGAAGTGTAACAGAAATCAATAATTTTGCAACTTTTATCTCCTATCAAAATACATTTTCCTCCCTTTTTCACAAACCTCCTACTGGTGTCATTCAGCAGTGCTGTTGGAAAGTTCTTTCTTCTGGGTGGATGTTCCAGGCAGCAGCCACAAGGAAAAAGGGAAAGGAGATTTTCCTGCTCCTGGTGAGTTTGACATCCTCAGCTGACGAGCAGAGGAGGCACCAGGGGAAAAGGGCAGCTGGGCTTCACTGTTCTGCAGGAGTTGGGCGGGGTGGAAGGTAATCTCTTGTACTGTCTTCAGGTTCTCCCACAGGGATGTGAGGGCTGATCCCAGAGCCCTAAGGGTCACAGTGAGGCTGCCCTCAGGGAATGCTTGCCTGATATTGAGGGGTGGCGTGGGAGCAACTGGATCTTGCAGCAATCAGCTGCCCCCCATGTTTGGAGGTGCCTGAGGAGGGTAGCGACGATGCCAGGCACATCCTGCACGAGGCGAAGGGAGACGACCCATCCTTTGATCAGCATCGAACTCCGATTTATTGATCCAACATGCACATTTTATAACCGTGTTCATTAAGTTCATACATATTGCAAAACCCAAGCTCATCATTGGCTACAGATTACACACCAACCCCTCCTTTTGTTTTCAATACCTGTAGTTTGTTATTGAGACCAAGACTTGTTTTTCTCATGCTGTTATGAACGGTTCTCAAGTCCTCCATGTTTGTCACTTTGCTTTCCCATACTATCCAAGGACAAGGTATTTACTTGTTATTAAAAAACAAGCCTGAGAACTCTGCTGTTTACAGGAACGTGCTTGAGAATTTGCTGCTTACAGCTGCCTTTTACTTTTCAATTAGCTGTATATGATTATGGCATGTCTGAACAAAACTCTATAAGCCATGTCTGAGCAAAATTCTCCAACAAATTCCCCCTTTTTTCTTTTTTGCACAAGGAGATTAGTCTGCCAGGGTTTTTCTATCATTCTACTGACCATATCTTGAATACAATTAAAAATACAAGGTAAAATAAGAAAAAGCATTTAAAAGCACACTTAGTATCGCTATAGGGTTCCCCAGCCACAGTCCTAGCAATGGCTTTTACCCCAAAGGGTTAAAACCACCCCCAACTGAGCCATAATGTCCTGCCTTATCAGGCATTGCACGGTAGGTGGTGATTGGACTAAGAAAAGAAGGCTGTTAGCTGTTTTCATTCATGCGAACAAGGAGAGGAGGCGAACAGCTAGGGCTAATAATGCTGGAATCGACCCCAGTGTCCAACAAGCCTGAAAATGATCCTTTCAATCCTTGAAATTCTACTTCAACCCTTTTCTTGGGTCTCTCAGAAAGATTCAAAGTCAGTAAGGTAAGTCCTCTGGTGGATTCAAAACCATTTCCCCCCTCTCTTGTCCTTTTACAGTCTGTAATCCCTTAGTCATTTGTTTCAGTGGCACCAGCTGAGCAATTCTCAGCCCTTTGTTAATTTGGAGTGGTGGGAAAGGAGTATGCACCATAACATATAGTCCACACCAATGACACCAAGCAAAACAAATAATCCCAAAAAATGCAGATGATCTTCCGAAAAACAAAGCAGAGCACCCAGCTTTACTCTGTAACACTAGGTCCATGAATCCCTGTCGGAATTTTCCGTGGGTGCGGGGTTATCAGCATATCTCCTTACGGCGGCTGGTTCCAAGACGAAGCTCCCTGTGGTGTCAGGTTAGAGACAGGAGAGGGTGCTGATGCTGCAGCGACGACTTCTGTTGGTACGTGGTCACTGCGGTTCTGGCACCCACTAGGCGTTGGAGGCAGTGCTGCTGACGTTTGAAGAGGTGCAAGAGCAGCTAACACCTGATTCTGAGAGGTCTTTGCCTGTTCTTGTAAGCCTAGCCCTAACTGTTTGATTGCATCTACTACAAAGGCTTGCGGTCCTGTTGGCATCAAGCCATTCTCTCTAATGCCTCCTCTATAATCCAATTGGCACCCAGAGTATTAAGCACGCTTCTAGTAGTGGAATTACAATTTTGAAGAGTGCACTCCTTGAGTAATGCTCCCCTAAGATATTCTGGTACTCCAGCCCTTTCGATTGCGGCAGCAGCTTTATCAATAAATGACCCGAATGACTCTTCTGGCCCTTGCTTAATTCCCATATACATGGGTATCCCTCCTGGCTCTTTTACCCTCTCTATAGCAAGCCTGACCAACCTCATAGCCTCCCGGCACTTCTCCTGGCCCAATAAAGCTTGTGCTTCGGTACGAAGAAAAGGTCCCAGACCCATAAGCTCGTTCACAGTTATACCATGGAGAGGGTCTCCGGGCTGCCTCTGCACCGCCACACACTCGTTCACAAGCCCCTGCCAATGAGCATTAAATAACAACTGCTGATGTTGAGTAAAAATCAATTTAGCTATACCACAACAATCATACACCAAAAGAAGACTGGTATCAAAAATATAGTCTAACATCTGTTTAGCTGGCTCACTTTTCACTCCAAATTGACTAACAGTAGACCTCACCTGAGACAGCAATTTCCAATCAAGGGCTGTAATGGTAGCCTGCATGTGTCCTCCCTCCTGCAGATGGAATACAACAGGACAAGCCAGCTGGGTAGCAGCGCTGATAACTTCCTCATCCCCCTTTTCCATAGCTTCTCTGGCAAGCGCAGCCCAGGCCAACCTCCGCTCCCTTGCAATAGCCCCCGCTAGGTCGTTTTTCACCCCAAGGATCGGCTCATTGATTTTCTGGAGATTATCGGGTGGTCTTGGCCACGGCTCCTGTTGTTCAGGGGGTGTGGAATCCTCAGAAGCGCTCTGTGTAGCCTGGCTTGAAGCAGGAGACGGCGGCAAAGCGGGTAATAAGACCGTCCTCATTGCAGGAGCTAATGGTGTATCTCTCTCCTGATCCTAATCTTTATTACGCCCATGAGCAGCTGTTGCCTGCTCGGCAGCTTTTTTCTCGGCCTGATGTTGTAAGAGCTCATTGTGAACCACCCTCCATAGTTTACCTAACTTCTTGTCAGTTTTATCATCCTCTAAAGTAGCCTCCCACAATAAATCACCGAATTTACGCCACTCCGTTAACTCGTGAACCGTATGGGGGTTAATAAAAACTCCCCTATCGTTGCCATAAGTCAAAAGCCCTGGTAAATCCTTTTGCAAATCTATCCCCTCAACCTGCTGTTTTTGTAAAAAGGCAGTAAATAAATCATATGCTGCTTGCCTTTCCATACCTAAATCGTCAGCGCTGTTGCAGCTCTTCAAGGTCGCGGCAGCAGTATCAGCCGGGCTCGTCTATATGACACCCGAGGCACGGCGCGTCTCAGCTTCTTTTTTTTCTTCTCCTTTTTTCTCCGGGCTTTTCTGCCATCCCGGCTGCTTTTCAGGACCCGACCCGTGTCTTCACTCCTCCGTGGTGCGTTGCCGGATCACGATCGGGTGTCACCATTTGAGGAAAGTGAAGGGAGACAAGCACACATCTGATTGATGAGCATCGAACTCCGATCTATTGATCCAGCTTACACACTTTTATAGTAGTGTTAATTAAGCTCATACATATTGCAAAACCTGAGCTCATCATTGGTTACAGATAAAACACCAACCCCTCCTTTGTTGTCAATACCTGTGGTTCCTTGTTGAGGCTAATACTTGTTTATCTCATCCTGCTTTTGACTTGTTATTGAACATTCTCAAGTCCTCCATATTTTCCACCATGTTTTTCTCATCCCTTCACTCAAGGACATGGTGCTTATTGTTTAAGGAAAAAGCCTGAGAACTTGCTGCTTACAGCTGCCTTTTACTTTTTAACCAGCTGTATGTGCTCATGGCCTTTCTATAAGCCATGTCTGAACAAAATTCTCCAACACAAGGTCTCCTCAGCTGGGCTGGAAAAGCACACCATGGTGTGCGCTCTGCGCAGTCCAGACCCACTGCCCAGCATTGCTGCATCACAGGGAGCTCTGGAACTTGATTGCACTGCTGGGCTTTAAACTGCTTTGTATGAGAAAATAATCTAATTACCCCTGAGTAATGAGATGCGAGACTTGAGGAGCCTGAAACCACTCACATGTGCTTGCTCTGTCTCTGTTTGCTGGACTGGCAATGCATCCACTCGAGCTTTGTGCAGGATCTGCAAGCAGAGATTATGAGAATTCACTGGATAAATTGGCCCTGCCGCCCTCATGAGTGTGATGACTCTTTGACACTGGCTTTGGAGATCTATTAACTCACTAAGTTAGAACACTCCAGGGTTGTCCCTCTGTTCCTTCTTGTATTTTGCTGAGTTTTTCTTTCTGTTACTCTTCTTTTTATTTGGAAGGGGAAGTATCATGTTGGTGTTTAAAAAAAAACCAAACTCCACTTCCAAACCAGTTCCTTAATAAACACAACAGTTACCAGCTGTATTTCAGAATGTTTCTGTAGTTTATGCACTTTTGAGTGATGAGTTAATAATGGGGAAGGCTTGATTTTGGCTATGGTGGTGCATGCTCTTGGGGTGACACTTATGTCTCTGATGGAAACATCCACAGTAATCTAACCAGCTGAGTATTGTGGACGGAAATCTTTGAAGACACAAAATTCAAAGAGCAAAAGACCAAATTGAAGCCACTTTTGCTACTCATTGCACAGGAACCTTCTTCATTTAAATATTTTGACACATAGGGAAGTTTCCTAACACAAAAGCAAGTCCTGTGATGTGTCCAAGTACTACCCAATGTGTCTGTTAGACTCTTCACTTTGATTTAGATTCAAATGGTTAGTGAAGAAAAATTTCCTTAGGAATTAGCCTGGCAGACTTGGGCAGGTGTTGACAAATCCTCCACGGCTGTAACTGCCAAGAGATGTGTAATGCCTCAGTGTCAGCAATGGGACTTTAACTTTGAAACTTAATAATGACTTTACATCTTCTGTTAACCACTGTGGTAGAAGTATCCAGTTTGTCCTGAAGTTGCAGCCTGAATTTCTTTTCCACGTCAGAAGGTTTTGCTTCTTTGCTTCCTTTTTCCTTACCAGCTGCGATATTTCATTGATTTTTTTTCTAGGGCTTTCTGCCTTTTCAGTGGAAGGTTATGCAGCAGAATGAAGGTAAAGCTCCAAGGTAATGTACCTTTGCATTTATTACCAGGTTATTTAATATAAAGTACTGATTGTGCTGTTTGTTTCCATATTTCATAGAATTAAAAAGGGACGTTTGCAGCTCAGCACCTCCCACCTGTGCAGCAGCTGAGCAGGTGTCACATAGTGGGTCCTGTTGTGTTTGATGTCAGGTTCTTGGCTCAGCTCAAGATCTACCACTGTTCACAGCAAAACTTTAGCTTGATTATACATGGGAGACTAATTGGTGTCACTAATAGATCGTTTTCACTTCATTCCTCAAAGAAATCTTCAGATAAAGGAACCCATGTGCCTCCTGCCCCCAAGGGATGTGTTCTGTGATATGTGTGTGTTTGTAATTCTAGGATGGCTGGGCCCTGAGTGAGAATCCTCCCAACTCCCCTCTGCAGGAAGCTCCAGTTCGGTTTTAGGTTTGCAAAGGCCTTTGATGGGGCCCCTTAGCAACAGCTCAGCCTTATCTGAAGGCTGTGCAGCTTCTCAGAAAGGAAAGATCTTTGCATGAAAGGAATCCTGGCTGGCTGTGGGTGAGTGATCTGCAGAGGGAGGCCACCAGTGATGCTCTGTGGGGACCGTGCTGTTCAGTACCATCTGAAGTGACCTGGAGAGAGGTCAGACAGCAAAGTGACAAAGCTGTTCCAGAGACTATCATGCGTTAAGTTTCCACACTCATTTTCTAGTCCCCATTTTAAAGTTACCAGCTCCAGTCTCCCCTGTTCATCATCCTGCTTTTCCTTTGGGTATGGGGATGCTCCTGCTGTAGGGTGGTTTAATATCCATTTAAACTGCACCACTTATGCACATCTTTATGTTGTGTGACAGTTCTGCTTAGGCAGTTATGGTAATTGGGAACATCCAGTTATTCTGCTGTTTAGTGCTAGCAGTCAGTGGAATTTGTACCTCTGGCACAATGGTGGAAGTATTTTGAGCAGAGGTCTGTTATATGGGAAGAGTAAATGGTTGGTGAAATGAAAAGTACCAGCCTTAACTAAAAAGTTAATTAAAAGACACTTGCCTGGAGGGTTGACTTCTATATAAAGTGCTTGGATGTGTAAAAGGAGTAATTAAAATGCATGATGATTTCTGGGAAAAGTGTGTAGAACTTGCCTCAAAAAAACTTCCACAACTCCTGTGCAAGGTACAGGAAACACCGTGGAGCTTAATTTAACCCAGAGATCAGCACTTCTGCACTTCACATTATTCACATAAAGGTCTGGAAATCTCTCCCACGTCCTGACCCTCTCACAGTGTCAGTCAGAGTGGGTGATATCCTAAAACAGACACAGCCAGTCATGACGTGTAGCTGACATGGGGCAGATAGACCTGCTCTGCAGCATTAGGGAGGGTTTGAAGTGTCTGCTTTCAGCAGAAGTAATTTTTCTTTGGCCAGAGGGGTCAGAATATGTTAGCTCATTTGGATCTGTGGAGGCCATGGAAGACACAATTCCTTTGGCACTATGTTCACAGAGCCACCATTGCCGGGGCTTTACAGGAAGCCCTTGGACACGAGCTGGAGGACACAGGGCTGGAGCCCTGAGCTAGGCAGAGGATCCTGATTTGATCACTGGATGGTATTTGTCAACAACGGAACATAGTAATACCCTTTGCTTTTTTTTGATTTTCCTGTTGCTTCCCTGTATCACTTCTGCCGAACTCATTTCCATCACCGAAACAAGTTCTCAAAACTAAGGTAGAATAGCTGCAGCCCTGAAGATTCCAGGCCCTCACTGACCTGGAATCACCAGACAATCCTTGGCAATTGGTACTGTTCTCTTACTTTGTTAACAAAGATGTTGATGGTAAATTTGTTAACCTTTGCTACCAAAGGTGTTGATGGTAAATATGTCTGTGGTTGAGAAGTGTGGATACAGCACTGTGAAGAAAGGAAAAGCTGCTGCTGTACAATCTGTGCCCCCCTGCACACCATCCTCCTCCTCTTCCACTGCTTGTCTTCTCTGAAACAGGAATCCCCCATGTAAACAGGGAGCACCAAGCAATCCATCATTTGTCAGTTAACCCCAGCAAAGGGCACTGCTATCTCTGGAGGAGGCAGCTTTTATTCCAAGTGAGGCTTCATCTGCCTCTGACCTTGTGGAGTTTCTGTTGGAACAAGTTGCTCCCACTGCACTTTTCCTCCTTCCAGACCGAAACTGAGCAGGGGCTGAGCTCTCACCAACAGAACAGCAAACAAAGAGCTTTTTTTTTTTTTTTTTGCTAGGATAACAATCTGGAAGTAGAAAGGAGAATGATGTCCTTTTTTTGAATGATTTCAGCTGTCGGATGCTTTGAGCAGTAAAATTGCTGTGGGCCTGTGCAAGGTTAGAGCCATCTTCAAAGAGCAGGCCTGGAATGGGAGCAAGCCCTTTAACCAGCTAATACAGGTCTCTGCACCAGAGTGCAGCCCACTTGTAAATTCCTTGTAGGATGTGCTGCTGAACCGCCCCTGCTCTGTGGGAATGTTGTTTTCCAGAGTGTGCTCAATGTGCTACTGAAGTTCATGTAATGGCTTTCTTGTTTATCTGCTTGAAGAAATCATGAGAGCAATAAATTCCTTTTCTCATTAAGGGATCTATTTAAATTCTTGTTCCCGTGCTTTCCACCTGAGAGCAGGAGCAGTGATTTATTTTGTTTCTTTTCAAGCTTCCTGCACACATCCTGTTGGCTGCAAGGGATTCTTAGGGAATGGCTCAGTGACTTCCGTGGTTTCTGGTTTCCAGGGATGAGGCATCCTCTCTGGAGAACCTGTGCCAGCATTTCACCACCCTCAAAAAAAAGAAAAAAAACCAACATTTTTTCCTTAGAGCTAGTATATGGGAAAAGCAGGGCACTGACACCACACTGCCTCAGCTACTGGCACCAGGTCCAGAAGACTGGGGTTGTTTTTCACCTGGTACAGTCTTTTAGACTGTACATGGCATTCATAACTAGATAAGAGAGTATTTATCTCTAATTTAGTCAATTGAGGTGTAATAGCAGCTCTAAAACAGCTACAGCACAGGGAGTTCATGTAAACATAAATAATATTCCCAGGTTTACCTACATAATTTCCTTCTCTGTTTGCAGACAGTGACACAGCATCCAGCCTGTACTGATCACACAGTGATCACTGCAAGAGTGAAAAATACAGCTGGGTTCCCCCATCCTTGGCAGCTACAATACTGTAACAATAAAAGCACAGTTATTAGAAGCACATTTCTATATTATCTGTCATAGATATATCCACATGCCTTCAATACACTGTGTGGCCAGATGATCAGAGACTGGGGCTTGGCTCTTCATCAGGTTTTGACCATGCAAAGGGCAGAATAAGAAATGCACAAGAAACATCTGAGCAATGTGGAATATCCTCCCAAAGTGCAGGGGGCAGTGCTGGCAGCAGAGCCCTTGTAAAGGTCTGAGCCACCAAAGCACAAGGGGAAAAAGCCCTTCCTCTGCTCTGTCCCCAAACTGGAATCAGGTGCTAGGAAAGACCTTTCAAGCCAATGTAATAAAACTAGAAAAGGAACCTCTGAGCACTTCATGGGAATCACTTGAGCAGGGAAGTCTTGCTGGCAAAACGTTGTTGGTCACCAAGTGAGGCTGGAAAAACCAGGTACCAAGCACTAAATCTCTCTCCCCAGGGGTTTGGAAAACATCTGGCTTCTGGCATTTGGGCATGCATCAATAACTAGAAACTAACTACATGAAAGAAAGGGGGTAAAAAAGCCAAAACTTCTTCTTGCCCTTTTATTCCTTGCAGCAGATAGGTGAAAAGAGTATTTTGCCAGCAGTAGCTCTGAATTATTTCACAACTGCACATCCCTCTTGTGCTGCAAGTTAGAAATGACAGTTTAATTCTTTTTTAATTGCCTCATCTCTAAAGTACCTGAAAGAAGCCGTTTTTGCCAATTGTTCCTGGGCTCTGAAAGCAGATGATTGCTGGAAAAGCAGTCAGTGCTCCTCTACTTTGGAAAGGGGCTCTGCAGAGAGGAGAGTGAGGGGAGCAAATATTTTTGAAATGACCCCGTAGTTCCCTCATCCAGTGTGCTCTGTGTTTGTGTGGGCTGTGTGTTTTGCAGTGCTCATCTGGCTGGTGGAACGGGAGGCTTTGGGATTTTGTTTGTATGCAATTGAGGCTCTTTAGGCTTCCCAGGCTCCTCACCTGCAAGAGGGCAGGAGGCTCCCAAGAGGATCTGATCCCCAGCTCTGCCCCTGGTGGACAGAGCTGTGCATATCCTCCTCCCCTGAGTCATCCTGGGAGACACGACGGATGCTGCAGACCCGTCGAGCCACCCAATCCTGAGCTCCCAGGGCCATTCCTGCAGGGACCTGGATTTTTGAGCAGCAGGGGATATCAGGTGTGAGGAACACAGCAGCTGGCAACTGTTTCTGCATAGAGGTGTGTTTGTCCTTGCTCACATCAATTCATGCTTAGATCTGACCTCCTTTCTCCTTTTTCTCATAGCTAAAATGTTCATTTGAAAGCACAATTTTTATTTTCTGCACTCTGTTATCGCTTCTCCTGCTCTTACAGAACAACCAGGAAACACAGTGCAGATGTTATGAATTACAGAGGTGCTGGGGCTGTGCCAGCTCTCAGATCTGTTTCTGCTGGTGGCTGAGGAGCTCCCATTTGCAAAGCCAGACAAGCACTCCTTCCCTCAGAGATCCTCCAGAATGATCTCTGCACCAAGGCAGCACACCAGGAGGAGAACTGGGGACAAAAGAATGGGGTCCTGCATCCAACAAATGCCTTCTGCTGCAAGGCACAAGGACTTGGTGTCCCCTCATCCCTCCCAGCCCAGGCAGCGCCTTTCTCCTCTGCCCACATCACACACACTGCACCATCCTGGGGATCAAAAGGCTTTGGGATCCAGGATTTCCCGCCAAAACAATGACTACCGGGCAAGGAAAATAAAAACCACTTCAGATTCATTCATTCTGTCCTTTTATTTAAACAAAAATCTATCAAAACAATTCTAACTTACCAAAAGCTACAATCCAACAGACTAAGGAACATATTCCAGACTAGTGTTGAATATTATCTGTCAAAATCAAAAAGGGCTTCCTAACAAATTTCATTAAAAGAGGTTACCTCTAGTTCAAGCCTTTAGGATTTTTAATGAAAATCCCTTGGCTTTTTAATATCACTTCCTATGTTGAAGCCCAATGTGTATTTCATTATTAAACAGGCACAGGTGACATGAGATGGTCTCCATCCTGTTATCTTTATTTCTAGCAGGGAGAATTACTAAGTTCTAAAACTTAGAAATTAGAGTAGAATTTCTATAGAGTCTTCTGGCCATGCTGCAGACAGCACTGGGTACACTCCAGACAGTCCTGGGTCCCTTGGAGCCAGAGCCCTCCTCAGGCGTTGACAGTGACAGGCGTGGCTCAGCTTCTGTCCCTGAAGAGGCTTACCCTAATACTAACCCTAACAACTAAGCCTTACTCAAACATGAAAAAAACGATGATGCCTAAGGCTAAAACTAAGCCTAACACTAATGCTAACCCTAAGCGTAACCGTAACCTTAGACTGCAGGCTTGGGGAGGGGCTGTGGGGGCAACGCTCTGGAACCAGGCCTGGAGTCGAGGCCTCTGCCCCGCTGTGAGGGGCTCTGCTGGGCAGGGCTGGGCCTTGGCCTGTGGTGAGCCTGGGAGCTGCCAGGGCTCGAGATGTGCTGGGCAGGTCCCCACACGCCTCTTCTTCCCGCGGCGTGTCGGGCTGCCCCAGGAGCTGTGGGTAGTGGGGGTTCACCCAGATGGTGCGGATAGTGATGGCCCTGCTGCCCTGCTCGTCTGACAGCTCCTCGCTCGTCCCGGCATCCCCTTTGGCAGCTGCTTGATCTCTGGTTTGGGGAGTAAGCTCTAAGTGTCCTGTGCCTTTGCATGGCACCAGAGGTTCTGGTTCCTCCTCACAGGACACATAGGCGCTCTCCTCCCTGCTGCTGCTGCTGCCACCCTGGACATCCTCTGAGCTGTCCCCCTCCTCGCTGGGCAGCCCTGCCAGGAGGATCTTTGCTGCTGCCATTGCCCACTGCCTGCGAGCGTCCACCTGGCTTGGGGAGGGGCTGGGGGGCAAGAAACTCAGAATTGTTTCACAACTGGAGTCCTCTGTCCAGCTGTGAGAGGCTCTGCTGGGCAGAGCTGAGGCTTGGCCTGAGGCTGTGCACGGGGGAACGTTGCTGCGCTCTACCCCGGCCTCGCCTGGCCTCACAGAGGGCCTCACTTCTCCACCTCTGCAGCTCTGGTCGGGGTCCTGTTCCCCCTGGGACAGCTCTTTGGGGCTGCTCGCTTCCCAGACCTCCTCCTCACCATCTGGTGTTCTCAGGACAGCCCCCAGTGCTGCCCCTGCCCCCTGCCCACCCAGAGCTTCCAGCGAGGTGGGCGAGGCTGTGGTGGGGCAGCTGGGGCCGTGCGGGGAAGCCGCCCAGCTCTGTGCCCCTGCTGCGGGGACTGTCGCTGCCACCACTGCCTCCATGCCCTGATCCTCGTGCCGCTGTGTCCCCGGCTGGCGGCTGCATCGCCGGAGCACAGCCGCCACCCTGCCGAGGATGGCACGGGAGCCGCAGCGCAGCGAGCGCAGCAGAGCCCGGCCGTGGGCCCTGTGGCTGTGCGGGGCCGCTGCCTGGCTCCCTGCTGCCGCTGCCTGCTCGCCAGGGCCAGCACAGGAATCACGCTGCTCCTCGGCCTCCAGAGGTGCTGCCTCATCCCTCATCCCCTGCGTCCGGCGAAACACCAGCCACTTCTGCTTGGGCTTCGCGTCAGTGCTTGTCCATGGACATCTTGGAGATGCTCCAACACTGCCGTCCCCCGGGAAGATGCTGGCTCCTGATGGAGCCGCTCTCCTGGGAGTGGCACCCCCGGGCTCTTTACCCCTTTTTATACTGTCCTGGTCAGGGCGCAGCCCCAAACGTCACAATGGGCTCTGGGCACACGCAAGCCTCACGTCACAAAGGGGAACGGTCTAGGCCGGGGGGGGGTGGGAGTCCCAAGTGTCTCCAAGGGCTCTGGGCACAGACAAGGAGTACAAGGAGTCCATCTTTCTCACTTTATCACACAGAGTAATACAAGAGGCAACTCACAAGGTTCATGAGGCAAAGGAAAAGAATCTGCTCATGAGCTATTGGAACAGAATTTTGAAACAAAAGAGACCAAAGACGCATGATGGCCTGGACTGCTTCAGTGTCTCTTTGGCTTTAGTTGAATTCAAAAGATTTCCTTCCTAATGTGATTGGAAGTCCTACACTGCAAACCCTTTCAAGTCTGCCTTTGCCTTGTTGTATCTTTCTCAAAGAATACCACATTTGATTCATCTCATGAGAGGTACAATCTGCGCAAATGCTGCTCTGAATTGCTGTGACGTCTGGGCTGTAGCTGGGGTTAGATGTGATTCTGGTCAGGATCCCCTGAGGCTCAGTTTTGTCGTGATATGAACTGATGCAGTAAGCTTGACTTAAGAGTGGCACGGGCTAAAGGAGTCAGTCTTTGAATGCTTCTGAATATATGATCTCCCTGTCTGCTGCTTTTCTGGGTATAGCTGCAGTTGCAGGGCCTTGAGGCAAAGCCCAGTGTGCAAATTGCTGCTGCCATTCTTGCCTTCCTGCAGGACACTGACAGAATGTGCTTTCTGTTACAAGCTGGTTTCTCCAGGCTGGACTCCCTGGGCTTGGATTAGAAGGAAATATATGGATGATTGTAGCCCCTGGACATTAAGAAATAAAGACAAATGAAACCAAGCCCTGCTGCCCCCCACACTCTCCTCAGGCCCCTCCGTTCCTGCCTCCTGCCCTGAGGGCCTTGGGCGGGGGTGGGGGGATGGCGTCCTGAGGGTGGCGCCGGGATCGTTTGGTCAGAGCCTGGATCCTGTGGTCAGAGCCTGGATCCTGTGGGCAGCGCTGGGATCCTGACTGCATTGCCCGGATCAGGTGGGCCAAGTTTGGATCCTGCGGGCTGCTCCTGGGTGCTGTGGGCAGAGCCTGAGTCGTGTGGGCCGCACCTGGATCCCGTAGGTTTCACCAGAGTCCTGAGGGCAGTGCCCAGATCAACCAGGCAGCACCCAGATCCTGAGGGCAGCTTTTGGATCGTGTGGGCAGTGCCTGGAAACTGAGGGCAGCTCTTAGATCCTGAGGCTAGCGCTTGGATCCTGACGGCAGCACTCGGATCCTGTGGGCAGCTCCCGTTTCTCTCCCAAAACTAACCCTCTATCCACAGTTCTGGAACACAGTGACTTCTCCAATCTATAAAACTGATGAGAAATCACATAACAGCATGTGATTGTCTAAAGTTCAAATTCCTGCCAGAGCAGATGAATGGCAAAATCATCACCCACCTTCCCTCAGCCCAGGCCAGAGCTGACATCCTGGGGTAGCCAGCCAGCCTCCTGAGGGGGTGTTCCCCTCAGGAAGGGGTTGTGCTCCAGAAGAACACACCAGCTGTGCCTCGGCTTGTGGGGACATCATGATGCCATTGAGCTGCAGGGGCATGTTTCCCCTGTCCCAGTCCGTGGCACCTTCACCGCACTGCCACTACTTCTCCAGTGGGATGGGCAGCATGGAGCCGCTCCCTCCACAGCTCACGGGGATCAGCGGAAGCATCTCCTCGGCTGCGCTCTCTCCTCCATGCCGTGGCCGCAGGGAAACACTCCAGGGTTTTCTTCCAGCGCCACGAGACGCGTGCCGGTGCTACGTGCTGGCTCCTGGATCCTACTGTGCACAGGGATGCATCTCTGCTGTCTCCTGGGCCAGGCAGGGCTCCTGCAGCCAAGAATGCTCAAAAAGTCTTCCAGTGATGGCCTGTCTGTGGGGTCCATGCATAAATACCACCTGATGATGTGCTGGCACTCTGCGGAGAGAAACCAGAAACTGCCGCTCAGCAGGACAAGGCTCCTGTCCATGCTCTCCCACATTCCACAATGCCCAGGCCACCAGGAGTGCTCAGAGCTGCACCCAAAAGCTTCCTATCAATCCCTTCTTGTGGAGGACAACAGCACAGAGGAACAGGTGCCACCTCCTCCAGCTGAGCCCAGGAGATCCACCTCCTCACCAGCTGCAAGAGCAGGATGCTTATGTGCCAGCTGCTCCTCCCAATCCCGTTCTTCCCCTCATGTCTTGAAGGCACATCCCCACCTTGAGACATCTGGGGCGGGAAGAAGAGCTGGCCCCAGACAATGTCCTCGTTGGTGTGGAAAGGAAGGTGCCTGCAGACCAGCTCATAGAGCAGGATGCCCAGGGACCAGATGGTGGCTGGCTGGCCATGGTAGCAGCCAAAGAGGATCCACTCTGGTGGGCTGTACTCCGGTGTTCCTATGGGACATGGGCGCAGCTCATCAGGCCCATGCTGCTCCCTCCCTCCCAGCCAGCTCCCGTTCCACAACAGCAAGCCCCTGCCCTGCCAAAAAGCAACTTGGCTGCAGCTGGCTCCCTCCTTCCCTCCCTCCTTCCTTCCCTCCCTCTTCCCCCTCTGCCAGCCAAGGGGGAAACTTTGCTGCCCTGCTGGGCCCCGGCTTTGGGCTCACCCGACATCCAGGTGTAGAATGTGTCCTGGAGGATTGTGCCGCACCCAAAGTCGATGAGCTTCACCTTGCCCGTGGCCAGGTCGACGAGGACGTTCTCGGCCTTGATGTGACGGTGCAGGACACCCCGGCTGCTGCAGCACCACACGGCCTCCAGCACCTGGCTGAGCAGCCCTGCACCACGGGCTCCGTCAGGAACCACTGTTCGTGCAGGAAGTACCAGAGGTCCTGCCAGCGCTGCGGATGCTCCATGAGCAGCGCGAAGCCCTCGGGCACCTCGAACCAGTCCAGGAGCCGCATGACGCTGCAGAAGCCAAGCCACGACACCTTCCACAGCAGCGCCGGCTCCAGGGGCACAGGGGCATCCTTGCGCTGCGGGGGGATCGTGAAGTGTCAGCGGGGCCGATGCTGCGCTGCGCCTCGGACAGCCCCTGCCCAGCCCCGCTGCGGCTCGCTATGGCCCGGCCCGGGGCGCTGTGCGGCCCCTGCTCACTCTACGCTCGCTGCCCTCGCAGCGTTCCAGCTGCCGCCCTGCCAGGCCTCACCTCAGCCTGCCCGGCATGCCCTTCCAGCTCCTCCCGCTGGCCCCGGTCACTCCCCAGCCGCGCCCACTCCGAAATGCGCTCCCAGGACACTCACTTGATGGCCACCTGTGAGCCAAGGCCAGCAGCAGACTTAAGATCATGATTGGTTAAGCATGTATAAGAAGGAGAACATGCAGAATAAAAAAATGTTTTTCTTCTTGGACCCTGATCACATGTGTATATTGAGACAGAGTAAAGATCCATTCTGAATTAGGTGAAGTGTCTAAGAAAGGTGAAAAGTCTGTGAGGCCAAAGCTGAAGGAAAAACTCGCATGCCGAGACAGCAAGGAGACAGAGAAAGAAAACCAGAAAAGACCACAAGGTTGATTTGCCCTCGACTTAGAAATTCCTTTGATAAAGAAGAACTGGTGCTAAATGTCACGCGGAATGAATATGTATAAACTTATTGTGAAACTGTATGCATATGCATTTGGAAGGGGGATAAAAGAAGACCCAAGGTCTTCAGAGGCACGCATGCCTTGTTGGGGGACTTGCGTCCGGCGCGCGTCGTAAATAAACATACCGGGCTTTACAACTTTTATAAAGTTGTGAGGTTTCTTCTTTTCTCCGCAAAACATTATGGCGAGCCAAGCCAGGAGTTCTCTGTCCCCGCAGGGGCAGGGGGGATAGATGGACCTCCAAGGCGCGCCCTAGGATTTTTCCTGGTGAGGCTCCGCTCGTCTCAACTTGCCACCTGCGAGGACAGACAAGGACCTGCTGGCCTGCGGAGGAAGATACGGTATGTACTGGGTATGTACTGAGGGGCCCTGGGAGAGGGAAAGGAGAGCAAGGGAGTAAACCACCCAGAGACGTCTGGGTTCAGCTGATGGAGCAGCTGTATTAGAGACGGGGTTCATCGTTCTGATAGAGCAGACCGCAAGCGGTTCTGGGGGTGAGCCGGGTGAACCCGTGTATGTGTGTTGGGGGTTCATAGTTCTGATGGAGCAGAACCGCTGAGCCCATGTGTGTTTTGTTTGTGTGTGTGTGTGTGTGTGATGTCCGGACACTGTGTTGCTGTATGGTTAATGTGTGCACTGTGTGGTCAGTGCACTGTGTTTCTAATCGTGCAAGTGTATAATTGTATGGTATATAAAAGAGAGTAGATCTACAGGGCCCTACAGTGCGGGGGGGTCAGTACTACCCGTGTTTGAAGCAGCTGAGTGAGGCCTGAGGCGCCGGCTGCAGCAGGCTGCGGGGGCAGGGAGAGAAGTGCCCCACAGGGAAGTGAGTAGAAGTATGTCAGTGATAGTATTTATCGTGTTTAAATGTAGTGATTTGTGTAGATTTGGTACATTTTAACCGTGAGTATGAGCTCAGAGAGTTCCTTTGCCTTGGATGTTTGGATTTCATCTCTAGACTGCATGCTGTTATTTTGATTGTGTCCAGGAAAAATTGACGTGAGTAAATGCCGAAGTATGGTATGCTGTGTTGTGTTGAGAAAAGTGAGCACTTTGAGAAATATGCCCTTTCCCAGTGATTTTGTGTGGTGATTTTCTTCCGCTGCATTGTGGTAATTTGATTCTCAGATTGTATAGTAGTGTTTGTGGAGATTTTAAGATTTTGTTGTAACAAGAGCAGCATTTTACACAGGAGAACTATAGTACGGTGATTTATGCTTACCTACGATAAAGCGAGTTAAAGGAATTCCAAGAATTCTCTCCCTTACAGCAATTCAAGCCTTGGCTCTAGTGAATTTGAGATAAAGGGGGGGTGTGGGTGCGTGTGTCTGTGGGCATATCAGAGTTTCGGCTGTGACTAGCACAGCCTTTTTGCAAGGCAGTAAAACAAGTGTAAGTAGACACAGTGCTTAATTAGATTGTGCAAGAAGAGAACTAGAAAAGACTGATATTTTGTAAAACAGAGTTTATATAGAAGAGATGAATGAGATGAATTAGTTAATGAGACGAGATTTATGAGACTTCAGCTGGTACTGCAGTAAGTCTGGACTGGAAACAATCTGCTGTAGGGATTTAAAGTTCTCTGTAACAAACAGAATAGCCTGACTTTGTGGGCAGTTTCGGGGAGCCTTTGGTGCATCAAGAGGCCGGCACGCTGCATGAGGCGACAGTGGCTGTCCCCTGGGCACAGAGACAGCTCTGGCTGCCCCGTCTCCCCAGGGAACACGGGAATGGCCTGTGGGCAAAAGCTGGATGTGCAAGTATTATTGCAGTGCGGTGTTTATGAGAAACACTGGTATTGCTGTTTTGCTGTTCTAATAAGTGTCAGGGCACATGCACCGAGTGTAAATTAGAGGTTTCTGGTCAAGCGGATTCAGAACCTAAGGTCTTAGAGCTTGTGTGTGGGAACCACATCTGATACCTGCCACCTGGAGCTGTGTGTATAGGAGGAAAGTTGAGAAACTACAGTGAAGGTCTGTAAAAAGGTTTGAGTGGAAGCGAGATAGGGCAAGGAGAAATAAATAATGAGAACTGACCAGAGCAAAGAGGTTCCTAAATTAGCCCCTTTTGGGAGGGGCTCACTGGGAGGAGGCTGCCAGTAGGAGCAGCTCAGAAAATAAAAAATTTATAATACTTCATTGCTGTTAGTACTGTTTTAAAATAGGAGGATAAATGGGATACAGGTTTTTTTGTATGCTGAAATGTCTTTTTGTTTTAAGAGATCACCTGGAATGGCAAAGAGACTGTGAGATCAGACCACCCTCTGGTCTTGGCCCTTGAAAAAGGAAAACAAGGCAAAGAGAAAGTAAATCAAACATGTTGTTCAGCATGCAGCATAAGATAGCAACGTATGAAATCAGGCAAGGATTATCATGCTGAAATGCAAAGCAATCACAGTTCGCAAAATGAGTACATATGATTTGCTAAAGTCTCCTCCCAAGGTAAGGGAGGAAGGGTAAAGATGACCTCCCCAAAAGGGACGAATTTTTGTCGACACAAGGGTCATATACTCAGTTTTAATAAAGCTTTAGTACCTGTGGAGAATGTTTATGTTGTAGTGTGGGGAATGAACAACTGGCCAGTCTGAGAAGGCATACTTGTGCAAACCTTTAAAGTAACATGTGTACATTGTGTACCTAAAAGCTTTTGTACAATTCGCTCAATTTGCTAAACATTCTCAAATGAGAAAGGTTACTCTGGAGGCAAATGATATAAAGATGTTAGGATTAACATTAACAGACACTGAAATTAAGAAAGACATTAGTAAGGAGCTATTAGAATAAGTAAACAAGTGTTTTCAAGGGTATGGGCCTCTGCTGTACCAGGGAGAGTGAAAGATGCTCCCCCATGAGCATCAAGCTTAAGGAAAGAACACAACTAGTGAGAACTGAGTAGTACTCTCAAAAGGAAGATAAGGAAGGAATCAGCCCAATAACTGATAGTACTGGATTAAGGGCTGTCAATAAGATAACACAGAATTTATACCCTGTGGTAGCAAATCCATATACTTTACTAACTTGTTTAACCCCTGAGCTAACCTGGTTCACTGTTTTAGGCCTAAGAGATGCCTTCTTTTGCCTCCCTATCCACGAAGCCAGCCAGAAAATTTTTGCATTCAAACACAGCTCACATAGTCCATGTGCCTGAAGGCTTCAAAAATTCCCCACTCCTATTAGAGAACAGCTTGCAAAGACCCAGACTCCTGGGAAGCTCCACAAGAGGAAAGGAGGATGTTGCAGTACGTGGATGATCTTCTAGTAGCCACTCGGATGAGGGAAGCCTGGACAGCAAGCCTTTTGAATTTCCTAGGACTCCAAGGATGCAGAGTCCAAAAGAAAAAGGCACAGGTAGTGAAACAGAAGGTAATCTACCTGGGGTAAGAAGTGAGTGCTGAGCAGCAGACTTTAAGGCAGGGAAGCCATATGCCAAACCCCGAAACCCCAGACAATAAAAGAATTCCGAACCCTCCTAGCCACGGCAGGGTAGTGCCAGCTGTGGGTTTATAATTATGGACTGCTCATCAGACCCCTCTATGCTCTTATTGCCAATGGAAACAGAGATCTCCAGTGGACAAAAGATGCCACACGGGCCTTTCACCAGCTAGAGAGAGTGTCCTCATGTCAGCTCCAGCATTGAGACTTCCAGATGTAAGTAAACCGTTCTTTCTATTTTTCCATGCAAGGTATTGCCGGGGGAATATTGGCTCAGGACTTGGGCCCATACTGAAGGGCAGTTGCTTACTTCTCTAAGCAACTAGATGCAACAGCCAAAGGATGGCCAGGTTTCCTCAGAGGTGTAGCAGCAGTTGTGCTGAATATTCAAGAGGCACCCAAGTCTACCCTAGGACAAAAATGACTGTGCTAGTGTCCCACACAGTGTCCGCAGTACTGTAAGTAAAGGGTGGCCACTTTGTGGCCACTGGCTTTCACCACAGAGGTTTCTGAAATACCAGGCCATCATGGTAGAGCAAGATGATGTAGAGATAGTGGTGACTAATATTGTCAACCCAGCTTTTTTTCTCAGTGGAATCAAGGAGAAGCAGTACACCATGATTGCCTGGAGACCATTGAAGCTACCTACTCCAGCCTCCAGCTGCCCAGACTTAAAGGACACTCCTCTGGACAATGCAGAGACCTGGTTCACTGACGGAAGCAGCTACATTGCCCGTGGAAAGCGACATGCAAAGTACGCAGTGACTACCTACAGAGAGGTGATAGAGTCTGGACCCTTACCAACAGGTACCACTGCACTGAAGGCTGAGATAAATGCATTGACCTGTGCCTTAGAAACACCAAAAGGCATTCAGAGTCATGCATGCACATGGAGCCATCTGGAAGGAGAGGAGACTGTTATCCTCACAAGTGAAGAAGAGACAATCCAGCTGCTGGAAACAGTTCAGCTACCTGAAAAAGCATATTAAGGCCCACCAGAGAGTGAGCTTAAAATTGGAGGAAAGAAATGAGCTGGCGGATGGAGAGGCAAAGAAAGCAGCAAAGGGTGAGGTACAGATTTTCCTCGAAAGTAAGCCATAATACAATAACACTAATCAAAAGAGACGTACAACTACAAGGGGTGGGCTACCATTGAAAGAGAGCTAGTAATCCCTTCCCATTTTCATGGTTACTAGTGAAGGAAGAGCACTAGAAAATACACCAGGGCCCAACTACTTAAAAGCTTTTTCTAAAGTGTGGCTCCTTTCTCAAAATGACCAGTGATACAGAGTGCATTGAAATGAAGTGTTGACTTTGAAGTAGTAAATTCCACAGGCTTTCTAGAACATACATCTGATTGAAAGAATTATTGTCAGGAATTTATATGCCACTATCACTCAGGTAAGATGAAAATGTGATCCTTGCCTCCAGACTAACCCCAAAATACCCCCCGGCCAAAACTCAGTCAGACTGGGAGAGGCCATGAGCCTGTACAGCAGTGGCAAATTAACTTTTCAGAACTCCCAAGGAAAGGGAGGTATCAGTATTTACTGGTGTTGATAGATATATTTTTCAGGGTGGCCAGAAACATTCCCCACCAGAATTGTCAGAGCTCAAGAGGCGACCAGATTATTTTTTCAACAAATGATACCACGCTTCAGAGTTCCAGCCATGATATCCTCAGATAAAGAATCATATTTCATTTCCAAAGCAGTGCAAAAGATTAGTAGCCACCTGGGCATAGATTAAGAACTTCACACTTCATACTGCCCCAATCAAGTAGCCAGGCAGAGAAAATGAATAATTTGGTCAAGCAGCAGATTGTAAAACTGAGGCAAGAAGTTAATCTACCCTAGCCCAAGCTCTTCCACTAGCACTATTGCAAATTCAAACTAAAACTTGAGCTAAAGGAATGCTGAATCCTTTAAGAATGCCTTATAGAAGACCATATAGAATACAAAGGGAATGTCCAGAATGTCCACCTACACAGTGGCTTTAAGCAAACAGCTCAGAGAAATTGAGAAACATGTGGCTGGAACTCGGAGCAGGGAGTTAGATAGCCTGGGGATGATGTATATGTTAAGTCTCTTACAGAGAAGACTTTGGAACCACAGTGGGACAGACCACTGCGAGTACTTCTCACCACCTTCACTGCAATCAAAATCAAGGAGCAGGATGCCTGGATCCATCACTCTCGGGTGAAGAAGGCCCAGAAGCCCCTTAAGGAGTGACACCAGGAGACAATGAACTGAGACTAAAACTTACTTGGGCAAAATGAGTATATTGCGGTCGGGAGTAGTTCATACTTTAGTTTACAGAATTGTTTTGTATGTAATTATATCTGAAGTTTTAGAACTAGAGAGTACCTCTGTCCAAAGCAATGCTGAATGGCCTTGCTCCCAGGTGTTTAATCAGTGACTGGATACATGAGAAAACCTTCTGAGATAAAGGATTTAAACCTATCCACTGTAGTAATTCACGGGGATCAGATATATGAGGAGCAGGAATGGAAGGAACAGGAACTGCAAGGAGACAGAGAAAGAAAAACAGAAAAGACCACGAGGTCAATTTGCCACCGACCTAGGAATTCCTTTGATAAAGAAGAACTGGCGATAAATGTCACGCAGAATGAATATGTATGAACCTATTGTGAAACTGTATACATATGCATTTGGAACGGGGGATAAAAGGAGACCTGAGATCTTCAGGGGTACGCATGCCTTTTGAGGAGAATTTTCGCCATATGCGTCCGGCGCCGTAAATAAACATACCGAGCTTTACAACTTTTATAAAGTTGTGAGGTTTCTTCTTTTCCCTGCAAAACAATAGGAAGGAAAGCATGGAGTCCCTGTGCTTCAGCAGCAGATGAGAAGAGAACCTCAACATGCCAGGGTCAGCTGGACCCGTCAGGTGGCCCCTGGGAGGCCAAACCAACCAGATCTGTCCTTTGTTCCTTTGGTTTTATGGGGCCCCACACTGTCACAATGGTGTCTTGGATCTATGAGGCCCCACAGTGCCATAATGGTGCCTTGTTTCTATGGGGTCCAGCAGTGTCACAATAGACCCCGTGGTTCAATGGAGTCCCACAGTGTCACAATGGCTCCTAGGTTCCAGAAGGCCCCAGAGTGTCACAATGATCCCACTGATTCCATCAGCCCTTGCAGTGTCACAATGGTCTCTGTTGTTCCCCAGGTCCCACAATGTCATGTGACTCTTCCATGAGCGTTGCAATGTCACAATGGATCTTTGGACCCTGGGGGTTTGCAGCGTCACAACGGTCTCTTTGGTTCCACTGTGTCACAATGGACCATTGATGACAGGAGGCCACTCTGTGTCACCCTGGAGCTTTGGTTCCATGCAGGCCTGCAGTGTCACAATGAACCCTTGGTTCAATGGAGTTCCACAATGTCACCATGGTCTCGAGGTTTTGTGAAGCCCTGCAGTGTCACAATGGTCTCCTTTGGTGGCCCAGTGTCACAATGGACCACTGATGACATGAGGCCCTGCAATGTCACAATGGACCTTTGGTTCCATGCAGCCCTGCAGTGTCACAAAGGACGTTTGGTTTCAAAAGGCCCCACAGTATCACAATGGTGCTCTTGGTTTATGGGGACCCCCAGGGTCACAATGGTCTCACTGGTTCCATGAGGCCCTGCAGTGTCACAATGCTTTGCTTATTCCATGGGGCCTCATAGTGTCACAATGATCTCCATGATTTCATGAGTCCCCTCAGTGTCACAATGGCGCCTTGGTTCCATGAGGCTGTCAAGTGTCTAAGTGAAGTTAAATGCTGCTAAGAGTTGTTTTTTTGCTAAGTTTTTACGTTTATTATAAGTTATAAGCTAAGTTAAATATTGTTATGTGTCAGTCCTCTTTTAAATTGCTAAGTCATAGGTTATAATTTAAGTTAAATACTGTTTAGCAGCATTTAAATTCACTTAGACCTTGTGACTTAACCTTACCTACAGGCCTGACTGACTCAGCTATCCAAGGCACTCCAACCCCTCAGAGAGCAGCATTTCTGCCACATTTCCCCAGCACAGGCACTCCTGTGTGCACACAGACACAAAGAGTCAGTGCCAGGCACCTGTGAGCAATTCCCCTGAGGAAAGGGAATGCTCACTCTGGATCCTCTGGCATCTCCCCAGGGGGTGAAGGGCTGAGCCTGGAGGAGTGGGGGAATCAGCCCAGGCTCTGTCGTTGTTTGGGATCCCCAAGTGCAGCAAACGGGAGAGTTCCCGGCTGGGAGAGGCCCCACTCAGAGGGAGTTGCTGGCCCTGGAGTGTCACTACAGGACACAAAAGAACACAAGCTCACATCGTTGTTCTCATGGTGAAGAAAAAAGGGGAAGTTTATTTTCTGACTCCAACATTTACAGCTTTCCAAAAGTGACAGTGGATTGGAGGGTGACAGTGACACCTCTCCAATGACACTGGACAAACCAACAGTCCATCAACTGTCTCCTCCTCCATAAAGGAATGCAAAACAATGAGTTATTTATAGAAAGTGTGTGAGAAAGTTCACTACAACAATGTCAACATCAGAAGGCTTAGAAAATCTTAAAAAAGCAGGGCAACATCTCACTGTTTTCCTTTAAAAAAGAAAAAAAAGAAAATTAACAATATGATAAAGAAAACATGAACACTGTTCAGTGTCCACTTGCGGAGGAATCATCAGAGTGATCACTCTCATCATCTGCATCTGAATCATCACTCAATGATTCCCCCGCTTGATGCCTTCCAGGTTGGTCACAGTTTCCATCTTGCTCATCAGCTGGATTCTGTCTCTGCAGTTGCAGGTCAGGTTGAACAAACTTTGAAGGTACCCAGCGTACCCCAGTGTGTGTGGATACACAAGCATACCCACGCCCCGAAGCAATAAGGTCATAGGGACCTTCCCACTGTTTGGTGACTAAATTCTGCACCTGAACCTTCACTCAAGGCTGATGTGCCTCCTCCGCAGCCTGCAATGAGAGATGGTGATTACAAATGACAGGGTTATTTGAGTTCTGCGGAGCAGTGAGATGATTGATTGTGCACAAAGCTTTTGCCAACCGACTGTGTGGGGTTTCACCCTGCATTCCCTGTTTTTGTTTTTGAAGAACCTGCTCCAGAGTACCATGAGCACGTTCTACAACAGCTTGACCAGTTGGAGAATGAGGGATACCAAACTTGTGCAAGACACCCCACAACTGCAGGAACTGCCACACTTTTGCAATGCGTAAGCAGGACCATTGTTGGTTTTCACAGGAGAAGGTATGCCCAGAACGGCAAAGGCCTGACTCCAGTGGGCAAGGACATCACGGGCCTTCTCCCCAGTGTGAGCCGAAGCCCACATTGCAGAGGAGAACGTGTCCACAGTGACATGCACACTAGAGCCGGCCAAACTCGGCAACCTGGGTGACATCGGTCTGCCAAAGCTCCAAGGCCCTAAGGCCTCTGGGATTTACCCCAGCCAGCAAAGGCGGAGCAAGTGCATAGCAGTCATCACATGACTCAACAATGTCACGAGCCTTAGCTGGCATCAGCTGAAACTGCTTCTGCAAGGTATGTGCATTTTGGTGGAAAAACCCATGTGATGCCTTGGCCTGCATGAGTGTATCAGGCTGAGGCGCTACCCACGCTGGGTTAGCCAACTTGTCAGCCCTTGTGTTACCTTCCATTATAAAGCCTGGCAAATTGGTGTGACTCCTCACATGCAGAACATGGAATGGATGAACCCGGGCCTGAATGGCACATCACAAGGTCTTCAGTAAATGAAACAAGGCAGGATTACTGACCTCCTTCAAAACAGAATGACCCAAACTCTGTGTGGTATTGGCCACATAGACGGAATCCATGACCAAGTTGAAAGGTTCCTGGGAAAATCAACCAATTGGGCTGACCCATCCTCATGAGCTTCCAGAACCTACCACTCTGATTGGTCTCTCCAAGTAACAATGGCGTTTCCTGTTCTCCCTGAACCGTCAGTGAAGACGGCGGGTCCTTGCACAGGTTCCTGGCTATTTTTGGGCCGCAAAGAGATTTGTGTGAATTTCACCATATGCAGTAGCGTATGACTGGGCAGATGATAAATGATCTGCCCTGAAAAATTTTCCAGAGCACTCTGCAGGGACACACTGTTTGCAAAGCTCCAGTCAAAATCCTCCCATTGCACTGGGAGTATGATCTTTGCAGGATCCGCACCCATCAATTGCAAACACCGATTCTGGCATTTGATTATCCAGCGAGCAATCAGCTCAAACAATGCAGTTGCCGTCTTCTGCAGCTGATGGGGCAGGAAAACTGATTCCAACACATGCAAGGAATCGGACCGTTGGCCAATGATGCCCGTGGGATGCGAATCTGGAGTGGTGATGAACACAGTGACATCAACAGAGGGATCAATGCGATAAACTTGGCAAGCCAAAACAGCTTGCTGAACCAACCCCAACACCTTAGGCACCTCAGGGGTCAGTGTGTGAGGTGACTTTAGATCAGAGTGTGTTTTCAACAAATCATGCAGAGGAGACAGCTGTACGTCGGTTAGCCCCAAGTACGGACATAACCAAGTGATGACACCTAACAATTTCTGAGCATCATTCAGTGTCTTCACAGAATGCACAAATTGCACCTCCTGGTGACGGATCGTCCATTCAAGAATTTTGACCCCCAAGTATTTCCAAGGTGGTTGTTGTTGAACCTTTTCTGGAGCCACCTGCAGTCCATGAGCATGCAAAGTATCGAGCAACCGAGGCTGAATCCTCAGCAGCTCATCCTGGGTGGGCATACCCACCCAAACGTTGTCCATATAATGATACAGACGTGCATCAGGAAACTGCTTGCCAACTCCAGACAAGGCAGGAGAATTCTGCATGCCTCGGGCAACATCCTCCATTGATATCTCTGTGCGGGTTCAGCCTCGATAATCGCTGGCACTGAGAAGGCAAACTTCGGTCTGTCATCGGGATGCAAAGGAATCGTAAAGAAACAATCCTCCAGATCCACAATGAGGACCGACCAGTCTGGGGGAAGGATGGTAGGCGATGGCATGCCCACCTGCAATGTCCCCATGCTTTCCATCATGGCATTAACCTTTCGGAGGTCTTGCAACAACCTCCACTTCCCAGATTTCTTTTTGATGCAGAAGACAGGAGTGTTCCAGAGACTGGTAGAAGGCTCCGGATGACCCTGTGTGGGAATCCACAAAATTAGAGGATTTTGGGAAAGCTTCAAGATGCAGACCTCATACAGAGCCGAACTATGAGCAGAGCTATGCAGCAGCCATGAGATAGGTCAGTAGAAAAATTATTTAAACTGTAGAAAAGCAAGGGCAAATAGAACAATGGTCTGTGTATTAACACTTGTCTAGAATAGCTCTGTAAGCTACAGAAAGTTTATCTAGCAAGATATTAGGAAGATTAAAGATTAATAATGGAGCTCTGTGCATTGTGTTTTAAGGCTTACAAGCAGGTATTGTATTCCAAATAAGAAAGCATTGTTTTAACCAAAGGTATGTGTGCTTATGGTGATTGGCTAGAACTGCTGTTAATGTGCTTTTGCTTTGTGTGATTGGTCAAAAAACTTAGAAAGTAAGTTGTAACATTAAGTTCCTGGTCTGCTGCCTGGAATGTGAGCTGCTGGCATATTCCCATTGTCATAACCATGTAATGAGACTGATGCTGAAAATTAAAGCAGCTCAAGGCACATTCTACAGCAGCCCTGTCTGGTTCGTGGTTTGAACAAAGCCCCCCTGCCGGCTTCACCCTGGTCCAACTGCTTCTTCACCAGATTCTGAAGGGCGACCAGTTTATCTTGAGGGAGGGGCCACTCCTTCTCCCAGAGAGATTTGTCCACCAGACACCGAATACGAGGCGTAAGACACTCTGTGCCCTTCACTGCAGTGACCCCCATCAAAAATCCGTCCCGATGTGCACCCCCATGTTGGGAATTTAGCTGCTAGGGACTGGAAAATTACAAAGATGTGGCTGATTCCAAATCCTGCACCTGTGAGATAGTGTGTCCTTGGGCCTAGCTGTAGTAGGATAACAAATAGTAAAAGAGACATGAGAAAAGAGAGATGTAACGCCTAAGGAATGAGGAAGAGTTCATGGTATAGTTTAACCAATAGATTGCTTGGCTTACAGAATATTCATAAGCTTATTATTTGCTGTATAAGTGTTTAATGCTTTCTTTAATGAACTGGAGCTGTGATGAACCACCTGGTGAACTGGTCTCCTTCCCACGACACATGGTGACCCCGAACGCCTACCCCTCGTCTCGACTAAAAGAAAAAGGGGGAAAGAACGTCCCACGGTCGAGGAAGTTGGAGCTAGGTCCTGTTGCAGCCGGGACGGTGCCGGAATTTTGAAGCACCCTTCGGGTTCACATCGGTGACTCAAGCCATTTACGTGCTGCCGGAGCCTGGAAAGCTGCAAGAGCACTCACAAAAGAGGTATGAAAACGCAAGCAGCATATAAGTTATTCGCCGCGTATCTAGAATGGCGAGGGGTAAAGGGGATAGATTTGTTATTAGCCTACGGATACGCTGAAGAAATTTTCCTTAATCCACATACGGTCTATGAACTCTCAGAATTGAGAAAATTTGAGGATATACTATGGGAAGCAGTGTTAGAAGATGATAAGTCAGCAAAGAAGCCGAGCAAGCCATGGCAGGTGATATACAATACACTTCAACATGTTTCTGAGTGCAAAGCAGCAGCTGCGGCTCAGGGCGGCTGCAGGGCTGTGCCGCTCCGAACTCGGCATGGGCGCAGCGGCGGTAGCGGCGGCAGCCGTGGGGGGAACGACCCGACCAGCGGTGGCTGCAGTGGAGTCAGCCTGCCGGCGAGTAAGCAAAGAGCCCAGCGCGGGGGGGTTCGCCCGCTCCGACACACCTGCCGCGGGACTGGAGCGCTTTTTCAAGCGGGAGCGCTTCTCCCTCCGCCCTGCAGCGGGCAAAAGCTACAGTTTGAGATCTAACAGCTGTAATGATTTTGACTCTTGTCAACAAAAGAAAGATTCCTACTACAATTAAGAGACCAGTGATAATAAACAAACGACACCAAGGACCATTGCGCCAGCGTTTCTCACCTAAGTTAGAAAAACCCTTTTGTTTTTCCTAGCAGAGACTGTGAAAGACAAATCAGCATAGTGAATGCGGGAGTCAAATTTGGGCCGAATTGGCTCAGCACTCGTTATGCTGTCTTAAAATCACCTGTATTAACAGAGACTTTAAACATCAGAATCACAGACTTTAATCGGTGGAACATTAAACTCTGAAATTATATTTTGAAAAACTTAAAAATGTTAAAAATGTGTTAAAGTTGTTGTAGAAGTAAGATGTAATGAGTGTGGTTTTTGGATTTTTTAAGCTTTGTTTAGATGTGATAAATGTAAAAGCAAGCACTGAATTCAAAATAATTTCTCCACAGGTATACCTTGAAAAAAACTTTTTATGTTTAAGTGCATTTAAGTATAAAAATGCTGCAGCAAATACGTGAAGAAACTTGTTTTAGTTTAGTATTTTAGAATCAGGCCTGTAAGTAAGTTATAGTAAATGCTATATTCTCTTTCTATAGTAAGTTTTATTTGTTACTAAGTAGTTTAAGTTAAATTATCTATTAAGTGCCGTTAAATGTTAAATATTGTTAAGGTTTAGTTTTGTTAAGTTTAAATGTTTTAAGTATTTTAATTCTAGGTACTATTAAGTTTAAGTGACGTTTGATAGATTTATGCTTTTATGATAGACGTTTATTTTATGATTATGTGCAAAGTGTTCTTGTGTGAACATCAGAGAAACTTTAGTTAAAAGAGACAGTCAGAAGCATTTGTGAGTAAAGCTGTTCCTGTTTGAAGTATATCTGCTGTTTGAGAATAGAAAGCAAACTTACGAGACAATCAATGCAGGTGAAACCTCCGCACATGTTACTCCTTTAGCTTATTTTTGTAGGTTGTATTAGCACACCTGAGTTTTGTTTGAGCCTTGTAGCACATAGAATCCTTTTTGTATCTGTTCTATAGCATATCTTATAAATAGTGATAGCCTTTTCTGTTTCTTTCCCTGGCTTAGATCCCTTGTAAGGGAGAAACCTTGCTAGCTGAGAATATTGTTTAGTTGTTAGAATTGCCTGTTTTTGTGTTGCAAAGAGTGTGACACAGTTAGCCCATAGAATTTTGCTTTCCTAAAAAAATAAAAACAGGGGAGATGTTGGGAATTTAGCTGCTAGAGATTGGAAAATTACAAAGCTGTGGCTAATTCCAAGTCCTGCACCTGTGAGATAGCGTGTCCTTGGGCCTAGCTGTAGTAGGTAACAAATAGTAAAAGAGACATGAGAAAAGAGAGATGTAACGCCTAAGGAATGAGGAAGAATTCATGGTATAGTTTAACCAATAGATTGCTTGGCTTACAGAATATTCATAAGCTTATTATTTGCTGTATAAGTGTTTAATGCTTTCTTCAATAAACTGGACCAGTGATGAACCACCTGGTGTCCTGGTCCCCTTCCTACAACACCCCCAGACAGAAGAAGATCCCTCCCCCAGAGGTTGGGAGGAGTTTAAGTAACATGAGGCCTAACCCAGGCTGTCTGTCCCTCTGGGTTCGCCACCAGCATGGGCCGCAGGCTCACGTAGCATTGCGCTGTCCCACCTAGACCCGCGACAGACGTCCTCACCGGATCCAGGGGCCACTCTGGGGGCCAGGCTGAAAGGGAGAGAACCATGACGTCAGAACCGCTGTTGAGAAGCCAGCGGAGGTGGATTTCCGATGGCGTCGCACCAGGAACAGACAGGGTACACAGCATCTCGGGATGGTCCTTGGTCAGGACAGCAGTCCAGCTAACTTGAGGCGGCCCAGTGGATCCAAAGCCACCAGCTACACGCAACCGGTCAGCTGTCCTGCCAACAGAGGACTTAAAAGGCACAAGTTGAGCAAGTTGCGTCCCTTTCGGGATCGTGACGGGAGGGGGTGGGTGTGGAGACCATGGCACAAATCTGCCCTGTGAAATCTGCATCAATGAGCCCCAGGGGCACAATGATGCCCTGAAGGGTGGCACTAGATCTCCCCATCAGGAGACCACTCATGCCCCCACCCAAGGGATCAAAGGAATCCAGGGGAGCCTTGTGTATTTTACAAGATTCTAAGACAACTGTTGCTGTGGTGCAGACATCCACACCTGCTGATCTGCGTGTGCTGGCTGCAAGCCGGCAAAGAAGATCCCCATCGGCTCCAGGAACTGGAGGGAAGCTTGTGTCTGGGCACATCCATGCTGTGCGCTCCGCTTCACATTTCCCGAGCACGGTAAAGCCTGGCCATTAACATGAACAGTCGCCTTGCAGATATTGGACATGTGATTCGACCTACCACACTGACCACATAAGAACATGGGAAATCTGAACTTCTGTGTTTTCTTCCCCTGCTGCTTACCAGCCTGCGCAGTCCCCTGCTGTGGCCGCCCGCCCTGCGGTGCTGCCCAGACTGGCTGCACAGCGGCAGCCACGGCAGCCAACTTCCAACCTGAGGGGATGATGTCCGCACATGCCTCCGCCATCTGAGACACAGTAGGAAAACCAGGCAGAGCCACTATGACCCTCCTGCAAGCATCATTCCAATTACACCTCACATGGTTTGCAATCACAATCCTCTTTGCCACAGGATCAGGCACCTGCCCCTAATCAGATGCAGTCAGCATTGCTGCAAATGCCATGAAAGGCTCATCATCCCCCTGGACAATGGTCACAAACGGCTGCCTCAGAGCAGCCATTTCCAGGGTCTGAATAATCGCTGCCATGCCCAAAGTGTGGCACTGGTCAAGCACAAGGGGATTGAAGCCAACGTGCCCCTGAGGATTTTCATATAGCCCTGTGCCCAGCAGCATGTCAGTGACATCCACACGCCTGGGGTCCTGCGGCGCCAGCGCAGCATTCTGCACCACCGCTTGGGCCGCCAACGAGCCCACTTGGTCTCAAAAACATCAAACTGCACAAAGTCAAAAAGCGAATGTGCTACACGACAGAGGTCATGAGGTGTCAGCACATCCATAACGACCCTCCAGAGAGTCTGCATAACCTCAGCAGACTCCAAACCATGCTGAGCAACCACATCATGGACTTCTCTCTCCAGCTTATACAAAAGCTGTTCATGGGTGTTATGAGTAACACCCCTGAGCATAGGGAAAGCCTGGGGACCGTCCGACAAAGCCACAGCACCTGCTGTGTCCCAGTCCTTGAGCCCCACAGGGACAAGAGGAGATGATTGACTGGGAGCCAACTCAACACCACTTGCCCCTGCACCCCTTGCAGCCCGAGAAGCCCCCTCCACGACCCTGCAGATGCCATGAAGAGGCAGACTCAGACATCTCATCAGACTTGGTTTTGGCTTCTTGCCAGAAATGCTCAGGATTCCTTGGACGCACGGTCACCTGGCATGAGGAAAGTGTCCACAAATTCAGTAAGGAATCGCCACGGCCCCGGGCACCCACCGGTCTCCCGCCGGCCGTGTCGGCATTCACACTAAAGGTAAATACCTCAGCGCCCTGTGGTGCCACAGCCCTGGCAGGGGGCGCCTTGGTGGGCACAGGTGCCAGCACGGCCTGCAAACCCAGTGTGGACTGGGACGATGTGATGGTGGTCACAAGAGTTTTCAGGATGAGAGAGAGAGAAGAATGTTAACTCCATGATCAGAAGGCTTGATTTATTATTTTATTATATATGTATACTACATTTTAACTGTACTAAAAAGTAATAGAAAGGAAAAGGTTTCTCGGAAGACTAAGCTAAGAATAGAATTGAAAGGAATGAATAACAAAGATCTGTGTCTCGTCAGAGAGCAAGAGCAGCTCTGCCATGAGTGGTCAGTAAATCCAAACATCCACAGGAGACTAATCACGGATCCACCTGTTGCATTCCACAGCAGCAGATAACCATTGTTTACAATTTGGTGCTGAAACTTCTCAGCTTCAGCAGGAAAAATCCTAATGAAAGGAGTTTAATGAAAAGATGCCTGCAACAGGACGAGACCGGCGCGGGGCCCTGTCCCCAACATGGAGGAGGGGAGGAGTGCTGAGAGAGGTGCAGCCCGTGGAGCTGCATCACTGCAGAGCGGCACAAGGGAGCCTGGCACAGCCAAATCCACCCCGGGGGAACCATCGCCATGCCCCGTGTTGGACCCGTCCCCCACCACATCATCCCAGGGTGGGGAGAGAGCTCCACATTGCACAGAAACTCAAACTTCCCCTCGTCCATGTCCGAGACAGAAGGGCTCCACAGGGAACTCCGAGGGGTACAAGAACCAGACCCCCGCCAAAGATCCTCACACTTTTTCCACTGCACCAGCAGTGATCCCATGTCTACGGTGCAATCATCAAAGAGGGCCTCCATGAGGTGTACCCCCACAAGAGACCACTCCTCCTTGGAGAATGGCTTTGCAGAGTCTGAAAAGAGGCCTCGCTCTCGGGCCCACAGAAACAATCGCTCAAAATCATTCCAGGAAATAGAAACCTGTTTCCACTCCAAGACCCCCCCTCCAGAGATCCAAAATGAGGGAATCCTCCTTGAAACCCACAGCGGTTGCCATTACCCCGAGAACAGCAGGCAAAGAACCAAAGAGGGGTGACAATAAAACCTCACTGGCAATCCAGACTCTGACTCAGCCTAGGCTGCACTACACTTTGGCAGTCACCTGATGTCACTAGAGGACAGGAAAGAACAGGAGCCCACATGGCTGTTCTCAAGGTGAAGGAAAAAAGTGAAGTTTATATTCTGACTCCAACATTTATAGTTTTCCAAAAGTGACAGCGGATTGGAGGGTGAACAGTGCCACCTCTCCAATGACACTGATTAAACCAACAGACCTTCAACTCTCTCCTCCTCCATAAAGGAATGTGAAACAATGAGTTACTTGCAGAAAGTGTGTGAGAAAGTTCACTACAAGAATGTCAACATCAGAAGGCTTAGAAAATCTTAAAAAACCAAGATGACACAAGTTGGGCTAAACTTGACCTCTGGTGACTGCTTCTCTGGTGACTGCCCCTGCACCACTGCGGCTCACTTGTTTCCTTCCTATGGAGACCATTGTGACACTGCGGAGCATTGTGGAACCAATGGGCCATGGTGACACTTAGGGACTTGTGGAACCAAGAGGAACATTGTGACCCCGCAGGGTACCATGGATCCCAGGGGCCACTGTGACACTCTGGGGCCTCGTGGAACCAAGAACATCTTTCTGTTCTCTTTGAACCAAGAACATGAGGCCCAGTTGGGCCTCACAGTCCCAAGGGGCCAGTGTGAAGCAGAAGGACTTTGTGGAACCAAGAGCCTATTGCTGCATTTCAGGGCCTTGTGGAGCCAAAGGCCCATTGTGATCCTGCAGGGCACTGTGGATCCATGGAGAGCATTGTGGCATTGCAATGCCCCATGGAATCATGGAGACCATTGTGACCCTGCAGGGTCTCATGGAAGGAAGGGGCCATTGTGACACTAAAGGAACTTGTGGAACCAAGGGAATCATTGTTGCACTACTCGGCCCCAATGGAACCAAGGGGCCATTGGACACAGCGGGACTTCATGGAACGCATAGACCATTATGGCACTGTGGGGCCTTGTGGAACCATGGAGACCATTAAGATCCTTAAGGACTTGTGTAATCAAGTGACCGTTATGACACCTGAGGGCCTCATGGAAGCAAGGAGCCATTGTGACACTGCAGGGCCCTGTGGAACCAAGGGAACATGAAATAGGTCTGGCTGCCTTGGCTTCCCAGGAGTCACCTGACAGGTCTGGCTGACTTTGGAATGCTGAAGGCCATTCTCATCTGCCCCTGAAACGTTTGGGCTCTGAGCTTTTCTTTTTATGGAAAAGAACTGTCCATTTTTTCCAGGAATCCATGGCCAATATTACGATTCCACCTCCAAATTTCTGTGTATGCAAGGACTGCTGCGAGACAAAAGCTGCCAGGACAGACAAGCCTGGCTAGTCTTTGACTCCTCAGTGGCAGCACTCATCTATTTTCAAAACACTGGGAAGGGCTCTGTGCTATTCTTTGTATGGAAAAAAATTCCCTCTTTTCCAAGCACAAATGTTCTAAATTAGGACTCCGCATTCGTAATTTCAAATATTCAAGGGTTGCTCCAAACAAACCTGCCAGGACAGACAGGTCAGGCTTACCTTGGCCGCTGATGGCTGCTGTTCATCAGCTCCTTAAACATGGGGGCTCTGTGGTTTCCTTCCTATGGAGACCAATGTGACATTTGAGAGCCTTGTGAAATGAAGGGGCCATTGTGAAACTGCAGAGCCTTGTGGAACCAAGGACAGCATTGTGGCTCTGTTTGGCCGCATGGTCCCAAGGGGCCAGTGCAAAGCAGCGGTGTGGGAGTTAGCCCAGCTGTAATTCAGAGTCAGACAGATTTTACCCTGGAAGAACTGGGTGTGAGTTTCAAGTTCCAAGAATCTTTCCATTTACTTAGGGTGAGCTTGAGACTTTTCCCATAAGCCTTTAGTGTTGTTATGCTAAGTTGTCCAAGTTCTACTCCTGTATTGGTTTATTGATTACTTGTTTCTTCTATTGTTCTAGTTTTCTAGCCCCAAGTATCTATGTTGTGACTTCCTCTTTGTCTCAGGTTTTAGGATACTGCCCCTCGTACCATGCTCGACTTCTCCATGTTTATTATTTTTCACCCTGTAATTAAAGTTCTTTTTGGGAAACTCTATCGAAACCACTCCTTTTCATTTTTGCCACCCTTGCCCTGCTGAAGTCAGGGACTCAGAGAGGTTTGTCGCAGCCACCCTCATTGTGACATTTGGCACCAGAACAGGGACCATGACATTCAGGGTTCAGGGCTCCCTGTTTCAGTCACGTCAGCTGGGGTTAGCTGATGGATAGGTCAGTGCTCCCCGGGATTTTGGATTGTGCAGGCCTGGCGGATTCATTGTTGCTTCGAAGGACCTCGGCCCCGGATCGGCAGGAGCAAAAACGGTTTCATCTGTATAGGATTGCAGGTGGGTTTGGGGAAATGCAAGACATTTATTCCCATTTCGTCACTGTGTTTTTACAATATGCACCCAAGTCCCATTATTGATTTGGTGTGTTCTGGTGGCTGTTGCCCCTAAGGTGGAGAGGGAGAAAAATGGGCAGCCAGATGTCCAAAGTAGAAAGGAGCATATATGGATGCTTTAAGTTAATTCTAATAGATCGTGACAAAATATTTTCAAAGAACAAATTAAAATCAATCATGAGGTGGATCATTAAAAATTTTCCAGATACCTCTGCTGATGAAATCCATACCACTGAATTTTAGGACTCAGTGGCACTTAAACTGTACAACCTTTCGATCAAAAGGGAGCCCATTGCAGCCCACATGCTCCCCATTTTCCATACCATCCTTGAGACCCTTCACCGGCAAACAATGTCTCAAAAGCTCAATCCGTTGGTCACTCCTAACTCAGGACCTCCCCTCAAAAATGCCTTTCTCAGACCTTCCACAATGGTCCAAGATGGCAATGGTCTCGTGGTCTTGGAATATCATGCCCTGGAGACTCAAGATGGAAGGAGCCTGAACGTGGCTTGGGACCTGGATCATCCTTCCTCCATCTTGGCTCCTCCACTTCCTGCTACCACAACCTTCTCTTCCATCCTGAACAAACCTCCAGACTCCATCCCCACAACTGTGGGTCATGTCCCTACTGTCAATCATTCCACATTCACACTGGGCAATGCCTCCAGAACTCTACCCTGGAAGTCTGCCATCGTAAATCAAGGCCCTTCCTCCCCAAAACCTGACAAAATGGCAGTGCCCTTTGCCTCACCCTCCAGCAATAATATAACCCCATGGTCACAGATACTAAGCCCAACTGTCACACTATTTCTAATCCAAATATTTCTCCTCCAAGTTATTCTTCCTCCCTGGAAGAAAGTTTGGATTCCCCCAGAGCCACCTTTCCCCTCAACCACAGAAGGTCCCTAGGAAAGGATTCGGAAGGAAGCAGTTAAGGAAGGAGACTGGCAAATAGTCTCAAAACCCCTCTTTGCCCCCGTATGTTATGAAAGAAGGGGGCAGAATCCCAGGTAACAGCCATTGGTTTACGGGGAAATCAAAGATCTGTGTAGGGCAACTAAAGACCATAGGAAGGCCTTACTTTGTTTTAATGGCCTAATGAGGGCCATGTTTACAGCACATCATAACTTCCTATAATTTAAAATGTATTATGACCATGTTGTTGTCTCCTACAGAATACAACCTGTGGGAAGGGGGATGGAAGTGTTTACTAAATCAATTAATAGCAGACTATGCTAATAATGAGGCAAGGGCAAAATTGACAATCAACCATCTAGCTGGAGAAGGACAGCAAAGCCGACCAGATGATCAAGCAGCAGGTGTCCCCAGAGAAGTATTGAATGATATCAAAGAGATGGCTTTGAAAGCTTTAATCCAGGTATCGCATTGTAGTACCCCCAATTTGGACTACCTTGGGTGCCTGCAGCTAAAGCTTTAGGACAATCAGACCATCTTGGGTGCCTGTTAAGTCAGCAAACCAATGCTACTCCCTCACACTGAGTGGCCTGCTCTCAGACATAGAGACCATCAAACATGCCACCTTGCAGAACAGTGATAGAATTTTTATTCTGGGCACATGGGCATGGCTGTGTAGACTCTGAGGGCATGTGTTGCATGAAGCTCTCCAGCCACAGCGAGTCAATCCACAAGAGCATTCAAGTACTGAATGAAGAGTTCAAGAAGCTTCAAGTGGAAAACAAAGACTGGGTCAATGAACTCTTCCAATCCAAGGGACTAAAGTGTTGGATGATGTCTATCTAAAACAGGACATTTAATTTTCTTAGATGTTGTTGTATTGGTAATTGTCTCAGGTTGGTTTGGATGCTTTCAGAAAGCCTTACAAAATTCTTTCAGTTTTGTCTTTGTTGTAAAACAGAAAGAGGGAAGATACCCAACACAGTCTCCTCATGGGCTCCTTGGAGGAGAGAACTGCAGGTCAGGATGGCACAAAAACCTCTCAGAGACTCAGTGTGGGCAAGGAAATCCTTAAAATTACCTAAAAGTATTCTTAAATCCATAAAGTACCTAAAAAACCTTGAGTATCTAAAGCCATTAATGAGCCCCACTGAGTGTCAGTGCAAAGCTCTCCTGGGACTCGTTAAAGCAGAGAATTGGGGCCATGATTGCACAAACATCTCCCAGAGTCAGTATCAAAAGGGAAACACCAAGTACCTTAAAATATCTGAAGTAAGCTGAAGTACTAATGAGCCCCACTGAGTGTTGTTACTGACAAAGCCTCTCCAGGGACTAATTAAAGCAGATAATTGGAGGCCATGATTGCACAAACCTCTCAGAGACTCCAAGGCAAAAGCCAAACCCAAAGTCCTTTAAAAAACATGCAGTCCCTACAGGGAGCATTAAGGATTCCCCAGGGCCATTGCTGAGCAAGGCTCCCCAGGGACTCCTTCCAGCAGATCCTTGAGGCCACTGGGATTTGGGCTGGGGGGATGATGAGGGCAGGATAAGGTGCTGACAGTACCCAGCCTGGCTGGGGCTGTGCCAGGAGGCCCCAGAGCCTCAGGACAAGGTGTCTCCTCACAGCCCTTGGTGGCAGAGACACTGCTGTTCCCCAGGGCACCAAGACTTGCCTTTTCTTTGTCCCCACCTGTCATCACTGCCTCCAGTTCTCTGCTCTGCCTGGGGCCTGGGGACACTTTCTCAGTCGTGTTTCTCAGTGGGACCCATTAAAAGTCCAAGAAACTTTGGAGTTGAATTCTGACTTGGAGTTCTGGAGAGGTTTCTTCAGCTCCCTCTCTGGGAATGATGTTCAGGGCCTGAGCAAAAAAGCCCCAGAGGCTCATTAATGTTCTTGTGCTGTGTCTGTGCTGCTGAGCTGGGCTGGGCTCCTGGCACAGAGGCAGCTCCTGGTAACCAAGAAGAGCTTCAAAAGCACATTTCTCTCGATGAGCAGCTCTTTTGCCAGCCCAGCAGAGCTGGGGCACTGCCTGCAACCACCCCAGGTACAGCACAGAGGCACAGAGAGCTTCAATCACAGAATCACAGAATCACAGAATTTTCAAGACTGGAAGAGACCTATAAGATCATCTACTCCAGCCGATGTTCTAACTGTTCAACTAGATCATGGCAGCAAGTGCCACATCCAGTCTTTTTTTAAATTCTTCAAGGGATGATGCCTCCACCACCTCACTGGGTAAATGATTCCAGTTTCTGACCACTCTTTCTGTGAAGTATTTCCTTCTTACTTCTAACTTACATCTACCTTGACGCAACTTGAGACTGTGTCCTCTTGTTCTATCCGTTGTCGCCCGGAGAAAGAGGCCGACCCCCAGCTCAGTACAGCCACCCTTCAGGAAGTTGTAGAGAGTGATGAGGTCACCCCTTAGTCTCCTTTTCTCCAGGCTGAACAACCCCAGCTCCCTCAGTCGCTCTTCATATGGCTTGTGTTCCAAGCCCTTTATTAGTTTCGTTGCTCTCCTCTGGACACGCTCAAGTAACTCGACGTCCCTCCTAAAGTGAGGGGCCCAGAACTGGATGCAATACTCTAAGTGAGGCCTCACCAGTGCCGAGTACAGGGGAAGAATGACCTCTCTGTTCCTGCTGGCCACTCCATTTCTGATACTGGCCAGGATGGCATTGGCCCTCTTGGCTACCTGGGCACACTGCTGGCTCATATTCAATCGACTGTCAACCAGCACCCCCAGGTCCCTTTCCACCTGGGCACTATCCAGCCACTCCATCCCCAGCTTGTATCGGTACAGGGGATTATTATGGCCGAAGTGCAATACTCGGCACTTGGACTTATTGAAGCTCATCCCGTTTGATTCTGTCCATATGTCCAACCTTTCCAAGTCTCTCTGAAGAACCCTACACCCCTCTAATTGATCTACACTCATTCCCAATTTGGTATCGTCAGCGAAACTACTAATAAAAGACTCTAAGCCCTCATCCATATCATCAATAAAAATATTGAACAAAGCTGGTCCCAACACAGACCCCTGAGGGACACCACTGGTGACTGGTTGCCAGCTAGATGTGACACCATTCACCAGCACTCTCTGGGCCCGGCCATCCAGCCAGTTCTGAACCCAGCAAAGGGTATTCCTATCCAGACCACGGCCAGCTAGCTTGTGTAGGAGTATGCTATGGGATACAGTGTCGAAGGCCTTGCTGAAATCCAGAAAAACAACATCTACAGCCTTCCCTGCATCCACTAGCCGGGTTACCTGGTCATAAAAAGTGATCAGGTTAGTTAGACATGATTTACCCCTCCTAAATCCGTGCTGGCTGGGTCTGATACCCTGGCCATCCTGCAAATTTTGCATGATGGCACGTAATATGAACTGTTCCATTATTTTGCCAGGTATAGATGTTAGACTGACTGGTCTATAATTTCCAGGATCATCCTTTGCGCCCTTTTTGTGAATGGGTATCACATTGGCCAGCTTCCAGTCATCCGGAACCTCACCAGTAATCCATGACTGTTGGTAAATGATAGAGAGTGGCTTTGCAATCTCATTTGCCAACTCTCTCATCACCCTGGGGTGGATCCCGTCTGGTCCCATAGATTTGTGAATGTCCAAACATTTCAATAGTTCTATAACTGCCTCTTCTTGGATACTGTGGGGACCATTCTGTTCCCTAAAACCATCTACCAGTCCAGACAGACGGGAGTCTTGAGGGCAAGTCATCTTCTCTTTAAAAACCGAGGTAAAATAGGCATTGAACACTTCTGCCTTCTCCTCGTCTGTAAATACTAAATTCCCACCTGTGTCCATTAAGGAACAAAGGCTGGTCCTACCTTTTTTCCTACTATTAATATATTTATAAAAACATTTTTTGTTATCCTTAACAGCGGTCGCTATCCTGAGTTCAAACTGGGCTTTGGCCTCCCTAATTTTTTTCCTGCATACTCTAGCAGCCCTCTTGAATACATCCTTGGAGACCTGACCCTTTTTCCAACTCTGATACGTCCTCTTTTTATTCCTAAGCTCTTCCAAGATCTCCTTACCCAGTCAGGGCTTGGAAGGTGCTGAGAAGTGCGTGGGGCAGAATCACTGCCAGCCCTTGGGACAGGAACCTCTGGCTGCAGCACAATGCAACTGCAGCTCCTGGAGCCATCTCCTAAAGCTGGAACATCCCAATGCCTACAGACCCTGTGAGTACATTCTCCGATTGTCTCTTGTGCAGAGCAACCAGGGCTGCCCAGGTCCTGCAGCCCAGGGCACTGTGCTGGGGCAGGGACTCTGCTGCCTGCCAGGGACAGCTCTCAGCCAGCCCTGGCAGCTGCTCCCAGCACGGGGAGGACAAGATCTGGGTGGCAGGAGACAGCTGGTCAGGCTTGGAAGTGTTCTCCTTGTATGGGGTGGATGCTGCATTGTTCAGGACTGCTCCCAGCACGGCATTAAACTGCAGAACATTTGCAAATAGAATATACAGGGAGCACAGCAAGGCAGGGGCTGCATAAAAGAGAAAATCATGCTTTTTATTCTACTACTCTGGGTTACCGGGATGGGAACTTGTACACTGATATTAATCTCTCAGTTCACATTTAGAAAAAAAAAAAGTTATCTCAGATGTGAATAAACCAGACGCTGATGAAAATCAGCACAGGGCCCCTCACAGGCAGCATCTTTGTCACTTTTCCAGTCTCCTCAGGGTTGCTCTGGCGTTGCCATCAGAGCCTGCAGTGCCAGAGCTGCCCCTGGGCAGTGCAAGAGCTGGGAGGGGTCTGCAGGGCAGAGCTGAGCCCCCAAGGCTGGGCTGGGCTCTGGCAGCACTGACAGGGCCCAGCCCTAGGCACAGGGAAGCAGCTGCTGGCAGGGACAGCTCCAGGCAGCAGAGCCCTGGGCAGGCAGTAGGGGGAAAGTGCCTCCAGGCTGTGCTGCAATTTAAAGTCCTCTCCAAACCCAAGTATTCCAAGAGTACTTTTTTTACAGATCCCCATGCCAAGACAGCACAAATGTCCAACAGCAGCTCCATCAGCCACTTCCTCCTGCTGGCATTGGCAGGCACGTGGCAGCTGCAGCTCCTGCACTTCTGCCTCTTGCTGGGCATCTCCCTGGCTGCCCTCCTGGGCAACGGCCTCATCATCAGCGCCGTAGCCTGCGGCCACCACCTGCACACACCCATGTTCTTCTTCCTGCTCAACCTGGCCCTCACTGACCTAGGCTCCATCTGCACCACTGTCCCCAAAGCCATGCACAATTCCCTCTGGAACACCAGGAACATCTCCTACTCAGGATGTGCTGCTCAGGTCTTCCTGATTTTCTTCTTCATCTCAGCAGAATTTTGCCTCCTGACCATCATGTGCTACAACCGCTACGTGTCCATCTGCAAACCCCTGCACTACGGGACCCTCCTGGGCAGCAGAGCTTGTGCCCACATGGCAGCAGCTGCCTGGGCCAGTGCCTTTCTCCATGCTCTGCTGCACACAGCCAATACATTTTCCCTGCCCTTGTGCCCTGGCAATGCCCTGGGCCAGTTCTTCTGTGAAACCCCACAGATCCTCAAGCTGTCTTGCTCACAGTCCAACCTCAGGGAACTTGGGCTAATTGCTGTTAGTGTGTGTTTAGCATTTGGCTGTTTTGTGTTCATTGTTTTCTCTTATGTGCTGATCTTCAGGGCCCTGCTGAGGATCCCTACTGAGCAGGGACGGCACAAAGCCTTTTCCACCTGCCTCCCTCACCTGGCTGTGGTCACCCTGTTCATCAGCACTTCATTTTTTACATACCTGAAGCCCCCCTCCATGTCCTCTCCATCCCTGGATCTGGCCCTGTCAGTTCTGTACTCGGTGGTGCCTCCAGGCCTGAACCACCTCATCTACAGCCTGAGGAACCAGGAGCTCAAGGCTGCAGTGTGGAGACTGATGACTGGATGGTGTCACAAACATTAAACTTCTGGCCAATTTGTGCAACTCACTTGTAATAAAAGCCATCTTTGATACTCCTTTTTGGTTTCATTTTGGAGGTTCTTTACTGTTTTTTTTTTTTTTTTTTTTTTTTTTTTTTTTTTTTTTTTGTATTTAAACAGAGAAATGTCACTTTTTCTGCTATTTCTCATTTTATTTCTCTCCACCTTCCCTGTGGTCACAGACTGTGCCAATGAGGAGCTATTCCCTTGGTGGGTTTTTAAGGAACTAAAGGAACTCCCAGCCAAGTTTTCTGCAGAGATGCCGTTTAGTTGCCTTCTGTGGACCTGCAGCAGCAATGTCTGTGTGCAGAGCTGGGGGCAGATCAGTGCTGGCACAGCAGATGTGCCCAGCAGCAGCAGCTGCACTTGGTGTTCCCAGTTCTGCTGCCGTGGCCCTGCCCCGCTGCCCTGGTGGCCCTGGTGTTGCTGCAAGGCCTGAGTGCCCTTGGGGCCGGGCACAGCCCAGAGGGTGACAGTGCTGGGGCTGCAGCAGGGACAGGCCATGGGTACTGCTGGGGCAGTGCTGATGCCTCAGTCCAGGCCCTGGGGGCTCCAGGCTGCTTGTCCAGGCTCTCTCAAGAACACACCCAGGCAAGAAGGGGTTAAGTTCCTCAGCCTTTCCCTCATATTTGGTAACCACATCTCCACTAATAATGAATGGAGATTGTCCTTGTACCTTGTTTTGCCATTAATGTACTTATAGAAACATTTTTATTATTCTTCACAGATGTGATCTGGTTAAGTCTTAAGCTTTCACCTGTCTAATTTTCATTTTGCATGAGCTAACAACATCCTTAAACTTATCCTGAGATACCTACCTCTCTGTCCGAAGGTGATGCACGTTCTGTTTTGTCCCAAGTTCCTGCAAAAGGCCCATCACATACAGAATATCACCTGTTGGCTAAAGCACGCCTCAGAGGAGGAAAATACAAGAGTCTATAAATTAAAAGAGGGAAAGCAAGCTGGTAAAGTAAAAGAAGAAGAGGCTGGGAAGGCTAACAAAAACTGGGACCCCCTTGACCACTTACTTCACCCTACCCTTGCAGTACCTCAAATCCTTCCTCCAATTCCTCTTGCTGTGGACCCAGTTCCTCCTCCTCTCCCAGCTGTCATTCCTTTACCACCTCTTAACCCAGTTATACCTCCACCATTTTCCCCTCAACCCTCTCCTTACTCTCTTTACCCTTCACTACCTTCCCCTTACCTCTGCCATCTCATGCACCCCTTATTCACCAGTAAGTTCCTGCTCTGCCTCCCCCAGCACAAATGAGAAGCCAAACAACATCTCAGAATCTCATGCCCAAGAGTGAAGTTAACCAGTCAGCCTCCACAGCTGATGTTTTACCACTCGGACCAAAGAGGCTGAAGTGGAAAAATTGTTCCCCCTCAGAGAAGTTCCCATGGGTGGGGTGGCCAGTGAGATTGGATTTGTAAACCCTCCCTTGACTGCGTCCGAAGTTGGAAATTTAAGAAAGAATTGGGAAATTTAGTGGAAGACCCAGTAGGAATAGCAAATCAAATTGATTGATTTTTAGCCCCTAATATTTAGACATGAGGAGAATTGTACATCTTAAACATCCTATTTTCCCCAGAAGAGACTCGAATAATAAGAACTACAGGAATGAAAATTTGTGAGCGAGAAAACCAACCTGGGCCCCAAGGTAACAAAAAATGCCTTTAGTGGAGCCTGACTGGGACCCTAAGGAAGAAGAGGGGAGTAGGAATATGAGAGATCACAGGTCCCTGATGACCAGAGGGATAAAAGAATCAGTCCCTAGAGGGAGTAATACCAGGTTAGCATTTGACAGCACCCAGGAAAAAGATGAGACCTCAGCACCATGGCTTAATAGGCTAAAGCAAAACTTCCAGATTTACTCTGGTGTTGACCTAGATAGCCCCAAAGGCCAAGTACTTCTCAACATACAATTTGTAACTAAATCCTGGCCAGATATCAGATGAAAGTTAGAAAGAATAGGGGACTGGCAGGAAAAAAGTATAATGAACTGATGAGAGAAGCCATAAGAGTATATCTGAGAAGGAAAAATGACAAAAACAAAAGCTAAAATTATGGTAGCCATAGGCAGAGAAAGTGGAGGAGCCAACAAGGATGGGCCAGTAGAATCACTTAGAAGAGACAAAGGTTTTATTGGACCAAAAGTGGCTAGGGCTCTACTCAATGAAAAATATTGTTATTACTGTGGAGGGAAAGGACACCTAAAGAGAAACTGTAAGAAACTCCAATTAGATGAAGCCATAGCCTGGGAGCAAGAAGCTCTAGAGAACATCTTAAGAAGAGACGAGAAATATGCGGAGTAAGGGTGTCAAGGGTTGTATGCCCTGGGGAATTTAATGAATCATCTAGAAGAGCCCTTTGTAAATTTTGAGATTGGTCCCCAGAATGATGAATTTGAATTTTTAGTTGATACCAGAGCAGACAAGTCATGTGTGACTAAAATACCAACAGGAATCACAGTTGGTAAAAAGGTCTGCAAAGTACGAGGGGCCAAAGGAGAAGCATTGGAGGCCCAGATTATAGAAGATGTAGAAATTAGAGGAAATTCAAGAGAGCTAAGTTCATTTACATCCCCAAGTTCGGTTGTGATTTATTAGGGTATGATTTACAAATCAAATTGGGAATTGGAGTAATGCCAAAAGAAGGAAAAATGGTAGTACAAATAATGGTCTTAACTATAGGAGACATAGATGAAATGAATCCAAATGTGTGGGTGGGGGAGGGAAAAATGGGTTGTTTGAATATTCCACCAATAGAAGTGGAGATGCAGAAAGACATCTCCCCCATTTGGGTAAGGCAGTATCCAATTTCCCCAGAAGGAAAGAAAGGACCAGCCCCAGTAACTGACCAGCTATTAAAGGAAGGATTTTAGAACCATGCATGTCTCCACATAATATTCCCATACTACCGTTGAGAAAAGCTGATGGAAGTTAACGATTAGCACAAGATTCAAGGGAAGTTAATAAAAGAATGGTTGTGAGGCACCCAGTAGTACAAAAGTAAACCCTTTTAAGCCAAGTACCTGAGGAGCATGCATGGTTGTCAGTCATGGATTTAAAGGATGTCTTCTGGGTGTGTCCCCTGGCTGAAGAGTGCCAGAACTGGTTTGCCTTTGAATGGGAGGACATTGAAAAGAAAAGAAAACAGCAACTAAGGTGGACACATCTTCCCCGGGGGTTTAGAGAATCCCCGAATCTCTTTGGCAAGCCCTAGAAGAACTCCTAGAAAAGTTTAAACCTGAGAATGGGGTAAATATTTTACAATATGTTGATAATTTACTTGCATCAGAGGGAGAACAAGACAAAGTTAGAAGTTCTAGCATACAGTTCCTAAATTTCTTAGGGGAAAAAGGCCTAAAAGTATCACAAAAGAAACTGCAATTTGTGAAACAAAAGTAACATATCTAGGACATATAATCACCCAAGGGTATAAAAGGTGAAGCCCCAAGAGAATGTTGGGAATTCTGTCCATCCCTGCCCCAATAACCAAAAGAGACGTTAGAAAATTACTAGGTTTGTTTGGGCATTGCAGATTATGGCTTGATCAGTATAATAAGAGTGTTAAATTTCCATATGGCAAATTGAACAAATCAGAGCCTGTAACCTGGACGTCAAATGACAAGGAACAGCTTCGGAATCTGAAAATTAAATTGTCCCCTGCCCCTGTACTGAGCCTATCAGACCTTATAAAGAACTTTGCCCTATTGGTAAACGTGGAAGAGGGGATAGCTTGGGGAGTCCTTACACGGGATAGGGGAGGATGTAGGAAGCCGGTCGCATCTCTCTCCAAGTTACCAGATCCAGTAGCCAGAGGGTGACCAGCCTGTGTGCAAGTGATAGCAGCAACAGCCACCCCAATAGAAGACACATAGAAACTAACCTGAAAGGGGAAGATCCGGGTTCATACCCCACACAGTGTAAAAGCTGTTTTAAGTCACAAGGCCCCTCAGTGGCTAACTGACTCCCAAATACTAAAGTATGAAGTCATCCTAATAAGCAGCAAGGGCCTTGAATGTGTCACTTCAAAATGTTTAAATCCAGCCCAGTTCCTCACAGGAGAGCTGTTAACAGACCTGGAGCATGATTGTTTAGAAATTATTGAAATGCAGACTAAAGTGAGAGAAGATTTAGAAAAAGGGCCGCTCCCATATGGGAGAATTTTATTTACAGATGGTTCATCACAAATGGGAGCCAGTAAACGGGTCTCAGGGTATGCAATCATAGATGGGCAGAACATGCAAGTTGAGGAAATGGGAAAGCTACCCTCAAACTGGTGTGCCCGGTGCTGTGAACTCTGTGCCCTTTATTAGAAAAAGACAAAAGAACAATCTATACTGACTCCCAGTACGCATTTGGGATTGCCCATACATTTGGAAAAACATGGGAAGAACAGGGGTACCTTAATTCTAAAGGCAAAAATTTAATACATGAAGAGCTAAGAAAACTAGTAATAGAGTCCCTGAGGAAACCAACAGAGATAGCCAAAGTTCACATAAAAGGACATCAAAAAGGGGACACCCTTAAAATGAAAGGAAATTGATTAGCTGATCAAGTAGTGAAAGAAGTAGCCTTGGAACAAGGAAGTCCAAATAAAATTCTTAAGATAGAAGGAACACCTAGTGGGGAAAGAACGGAGGAAAGACCCACCTTTGATGAGAAAGAATTAAGAGAGTTAGAAAAGATGAGAGGACAGCAAAAAGAAAATGAAGAATGGTGGACCTCTGATGGATGGCAAATTTTAAATAAAGCTCTAAACTGAAAGGTGATGATGGAGTTACACGAGTTGACCCATTGGGGAATACAAGGATTATGTGACCCCTTTCCAAGGGATCAAATGTGCATAGGAGTACCTAACATAGCAAAGGCAGTTACCAAGGGACGTTTAACTTGCCAACAAATTAATCAGAATTTAATGATAAGAGTACTGTCTGATCTGGGGGAAGAGAGTTGGACTTGTGGCCATTCCAAAGTGTGCAGGTAGACATCACAGAAATGTCCCCTGTCCAGGGATACAGACACTTATTAGTGACCGTGGATCCCCTCACCCATTGGGTAGAGGCGTTCCCGACCAAACCAGAGACAGCCCAAGCAGACACAAAAGCAATTCTAGAAAACATCATTCCCCAATATGGGTTGATAATTAATATTGGTTCTGATCAATCTCCACATTTTTCTGCCAAAGTCTTACAACAAGTTGTTGAAGCCCTGGGAATGAAATGGAGGTTGCACAGCCCATTGGCATCCCCAGAGCTCCAGAGGAGCAGAAAGAATGAATAAAACCATCAAAACCGTGTTAACTGAATTAGTTACAGAAACCCAGATGAATTGGCTTAAATGTCTACCCTTAGCACTGTTACAAATAAGAACAAGGCCTCGATCAGGTATAAGAGTCTCACCTTATGAAATGATGTTTGGACTCCCCTTCTTGACAACCCCATATAGCACGGGAATTTATCCAGAAGGAGAGACAGCCACCCAAAAATAGGTAAAGGCCATAGGAAGGAGTTCAAAGATCTGAGGAAAAAAGGGCTATGTCCTTCAAACCTCTCCCTTCGACACTAAGGGACATAACATCAATCCAGGAGACAGGGTGTTATTTAAATCATGGAACTCTGCACCTTTAACCTCTAAGTTTGAAGGCCCTTTTCAGGTCCTACTCACCACCAATACAGCCATACGACCCAAGAGAAGGGGTGCACACATATAACCCAGACTAAAGGACCTGTACCACCTCCCACTAAAGAGTCAAAACCAACCACATCTCCTACTAAGTCTTCTAATGAATGGACTGTGACTAATCATTCAGACAATCTAAAGCTTACCCTCCAGAGGAGACCTAAAGACTATTAGAGAGTGTTTATAGTCAAAAACTTGTTAAGAACTGTTTAAATAATCAAAACTTGTTAAGAGCTGTTAAAAATTGCAGTTAATGTTATTTATATTTTACTTTTGAGTTTGAAAAGTAGATACTTTCCTGTTGCATTTATTATTAGCTAGTGTTTATTAATGAATGTACAGTATTTAGTTTGTGTTGGAGCCTTTGTTTGTTTTGGTGTCTATTGTGATTTTGTAGGATTAGAGATAAGAGTAAATACCTCGTTATTTGTTTGGAGTATTTTATATATCATTTTGGATACCAAAAATTCTTAAAGTCATCTGACCATTGAGTTCAAGGTTTTTAGATGAATGTTTTTGTGTGAAAAAGTTTAAATATCCCAGTTAACTCCAATCTTAGTGTACAAAGTAATCTCCTATAAAACATCCCTCAGGGCAAAAATAAATTAGTAAAGAAAAGTCAACTGTGTTGACACTGAGAGAATAAAAAACTCTGTACTAAAACCAACGAGCTCTTCTGTAGGAGAAAAGCATAACTAGGAGGCAAGGCTGGGTGAGTCTACATTCTGCCTAAAAACAGCCACTCCAATCACTGGGTGCAGCTCAGTAGTTGTAGAGTTTAGGGGAATGCCTCATACCAGACTCCTGGGAATGCTCTTACTGATCTTACTGGTTAACATCACGTTGGGAAGTCAGAAGAGCCCATGTGCTCAATGTTACTACCTCCTTTACAGAGGGGAAGAAACCGGATCTTTAATACGAGTACATACAAATTTAAACTTAAACTGTGCCAACCTCTCTCTGTTAGCAACCTGTCTAGGGGAAGGGAAGACTTACTGAATTTCACAAAATATAGTCATTTAGCAGCAAGGACAGCCTGGGGAGTGTCCTATAGGAGATGCTTGGCTTTGCTTTGAACATAAGTCCAGTCAAAAAGGCACAGCAGACTTAATAAAAGAGAAAGAAGTAACAAGATCAGTAAATGAGAAAGAAGACCTAGAAACATCTCATGGGAAAAACTTGTTCATAGATTTAGTGGAAAAGATCAGTAAAGAGTTAAATGTTACTAATTGCTGGAGCTGTGGAAATACACAAATGGCCGAAGTCTGGCCTTGGGAAGGGATCAGCTTAAGACCAATAGAAATCTTAAAATGGACACAAACAAGACAAAAGGTACCAGCTATTGGACAAAGAGGAAAAGAATGGTGGGAATTAAAGCCTGAAATAATTGGAGAAGAGTAGTGTATATGTATGAAAGGGAAAATGTATAAAATGTATAAATTTATAAAACCCCAGTAGGAGAAATATCCTGTAAGAGATATTTAGAAATAAAACATCCAGTAGCTGGGTAGGTCCCTAGAGAACCCAATAAATACTGGAAGTATTATTTATTATTTATATATTGGATAAATAAATATTATTTATTAAAAAATAAACAATACCATTTTAATTTATTAATTTTAAATTTTATTAAATAATGAATAATATTAATATTTTTTTAAATATTATTTATTAAAAAATGAGTAATAATAATTTATTAAAAGACTATTTAATTATTATTATAATAATCCTAAAATATTATTATATATTATTGTTATATATAATATCAATATATATATTATAATATTTATATTATAATTATATAATATATATTATGTATTATATAATATATTATATATAAAAATTATTAATTATATATAACGTACATAATTATATATATAATATAATATAATATATATTATATTAATACTATAAATATAATTATTTATTAGTTATATATAAGTTATATATAATAATATTATTTAATAATCAATATAGAATCTATATAATATTATATTATATTATATTATATTATATTATATTATATTATATTATATTATATTATATTATATTATATTATATTATATTATATTATATTATATATGTTATATATTAATATTGAATAATAATATTTGTAGTAATATTAATAATAATATTAATAATAATAATGTAAAATAATAAATTTAACACTGAAAATCCATTGGGAAGAAAGAAACGGGGTGTATCCACCGAGAAGGATCTAAACTCCATGAGTGTACTGGAAAAGGAATAAATAAAGGAAGGAATAAATAAATAAATAAATAAATAAATAAATAAATAAATAAATAAATAAAAGGAATAGACCCATTCTGGGGAGTGAGAGAAATATCCAAGTACTGGGAATTTCCAATGACTATCAGTGATGATTCCTGGAAAGCTCCAGAAAACCTGGTTTGGATATGTGGAGATGTGGCTTACACTGAATTACCTGGGGAGTGGAGCAGCACTTGCACTATCGGAATTATTAAAGCGTCATTTTTCTTACTCCCAAAAGAGTCTGGATTGAACCAAGGGGTCCCAGTATGTGATTATTTCAACAAATCTAGCTGACGAAAAAGAAACTTAACTGAAATTGGAAAAACACAGACACGGAAAAACACAGTATGGACCCCCCAGGAAATAATTTGCACTCATGGATCGGCAACCCGGGCTCAAGATGGGTCCTGGGGACACCGGACCCCAATTTATACAGGGTTAAATCGGATTCTGAGATTACAGGCAGTACTTGAGATGATATCGAACGAAGCCTCTCTAGCTTTAGACCACATAAATACCAACTATCCCAGACTGGAACTGTAGTGCATCAAATCAGACTAGCAGTAGATTATTTATTAGCTGATGATGGAAGCATACGTGGAAAATTTAACTCCTCTGAGTGCTGCTTAGAAATAGATGACCGCAGTGAAGTCATTAGAAATATCTCAAAGGAAATCTGGAAGTTAGCTTATGTTGGAACACCAGAGTGGACCCCTACATTCGATACCAGCTGGTGGGAGAATTTCTGGTCATTAAAAGGAAACTGGTGGGGAAAAAAAACCTTTTTCATCTTATGTGAAATTGCTGGTTTGATCCTCCTACCTTGCATGCTCCCCTGTATAATCCAAGTTGTAGCATCTGCTGTACAAGCAAGTGTAATGATACCAAAAGAGCTTAATAAAAAAGAAGTAAAAGTAATCATGATAATGAATGATCAAGAACGTGAAGATGCCAAGCAAGTTTACAACCAATATTAAAAATTGTACTTTCAAGAAGAAGTAATTGCTAAATGATGCAGGCTTGAGCCCAATCGAACAATTAGAGGGGGAAATTGTAGAGAATACATTGTTAAGGGAGTTGATATAAAGTTCATTGTTAAAGGAGTTAATATAAAGTTCCAATGTTATTTATAGATTGTTTGTTGAATGTTTAATAGTTATGTCAAGTTCCAATGCCAGTTAAAGGATTTATAATTATGTTAATCCCCTCACTGTCAGGTGTTACCCCCACTGCTCCTGTTAGCAGGATTCTATGCAGGTGCTTTTATTGAAGAGCTCTGGGTGTCAGGGGTACAAACACAAATCTGTCTCTCACATGCATTCGGGATAAACATATTTTTATAGTCAATCCTTATATAACTTTCATGTTAATTATTAAATTTATATTGTTCTATTGTATACATAGATTTCAGCCAAGCATGGGCTCATCTTAACCCCCTCCCCAAACATCTAACATAGTTTCTCAGAATTCTTCTTATGATTATACAATAATTGTATTTAATTACTAAACAATCATCACATCTAACAATTATATCTTTTATCATATACTGCTTACACAGGTGCAATTTCACATGATCTGGCAAACACAAAGCCTAACATTTCCAGAGTCTATTTTTAACATTTTTCTACGGCCCCACTAAGTCTAGCTTCTTTCTAATTCACCGAATTTTATTATTTTAGAATCTTTTACTATCATTCCCACCCCCATCTAAGATGTTGAACCACCCAACACCATAAAGAAGAGGACTGTGTCACATAATAACCAAATATGAAAATCCCATAAGACCAGGAAGAAAAGAATGACCTAACGAAAACTCCTAGTACAATGAGCCACCATGCCAATGAAGAATTAAAATAGCACCTCTAACCAGAGAACACACAAGACAACATCAGGACCATGGTCAGAGCTTTTTGCCTTCGTCGCCCTAACCAGAACAGGCCAAGCGCAGCACAGGGACCATGGACCTGAAACCAGCAGTGCCTACACAGAGACTCTTGAAAGGAGAGACAACCCAGCTCTACCAGGCCTTGCTCAGCATTGCAGTTCCCTGCTCAGAGCCTTGGGCGCCCTGCAATCCTGCCCTCAAGGATCTGCTCTCACCAGGCCCTGGGCAGCCTTTGGCACTCCCTGCCCTCCCTGGGGCCCAGCCATGCTCCAAGGCACTTGGAGTTTTGCTGCTGACTCCTTGAGCAGCTTCTCCATCCTTCTCTGCGTGCCTGAGGCTCCTGGAGCCAGCCCCAAATCCAGCGTGGGGCTGATTAAAATACAGAAAGCCCTCAGGAGCTCTTTGTCTCCCTTCCATGGTTTTTGAGTCTCCGGGGCTTGTGCAGGGATTGGAGTCAGTTTGGAGTTCTCTTCAGGAGGGAGATTCCAAAGTGCACATCAGAATTTTTGGTTTTATTCAAGGAAATATTTTTTCATTTTTATTTCAGAGAAGAGTGGATAGATGCATTTCCCAGGTGATCTTGATGCTGAATGTCTCCTTAGGAGGTCTGGGCAGGGAGAAGAATGAGCCCCTTGCAGGCTGACCCTGTTTGGACAAGCTGTTTCTCACCTCAAACCTCTCCATATCTCACATCACAAAACATGAAAAAAATTTCGGCATTTTTCCTTCTAAATAAAAATTAATTAAGTACAAAATTATATTTATATTATTCTAATTATGATAGTATTATTCAATAATTTGATACCTAATTTTTATATTTATATTTAAAAATCAATACAATTTTAGCAACCAAAAAAGTTATTTCTCGTTAGTTCAAAGTAAACACAATACCGTTCATTAATTAATTAAGCTTTATTGGCTATTTATTTCTTCCTCTTTATGGTAACTACTAATATTTGTAGTCCTTTTGGCACCTTTTTTATAATCTTTTTCTCTAATAGGGTCAAGGGGCGGCACATTGGGGTCCCTCGAGACATTTCTGGGGCACATTTGAGGCAGTTTTGGGTCTGGGGAGGGAATTAAAAGAGAACTTGAGGGTCTGGAGGACACTTGAGGGAGCCGGGTGGGCACTTGGAGGGGCACTCAGGGATTCTGAGGGACAGTTCGGGGTCCGGGGCAGCACTTGGTGGTCCAGGGGGGCCCTTTGAGATCAGGGAGGGGAATTTGGGGCCCTTCGGGGTGCGGGCGGGCCCTTGGGGGGGCTCGAACGGGCGCTGGGGGTGATGGGAGTTGTAGGCACGGGTATCATGCGGTTTAACGGGGCCGAAGAGCATCACGGGAGTTCCGGGCGCAGCTGCACTGGCTCTGGGTGGGGCGCGGGGTGTGACGGGAGATGAAGTCCCGGCTGGAATAGCGCCGAACGTGCGCCGCGGAGCATGATGGGAGCTGTAGTCCCGGAAGTGGTTTGAACTCGACGTTTGGAGGTTCGGGGAGGCACTTGGGGGATACTTTTGCGTCCTAGCCGCGACTTGAGATCCTCGGGGGAACTTAAACAGCTCGGGAGCTCTAAACGGGCTCTTTAGGGCGCGGGTCACGGCAGGAATTTTAGGCGCGGGACTGTGTTCTGAAGGGCTCTGGGGCCGCGGGGGATGAGAGGAGATGAATTCCGAGAAGTGGCTGTATTGGGCATCTGTGGTGTTGTGAGCCCCCAGGGGGTCCGAGGACGTTTTGAGGGGTCCCGAATGGGCGCTGAGGGGGCACTGAGGGATCCTGGAGGGTCTGGGGGACACTTATGGAACAGATGGGGGACGATCCCTGTGTTCTGTGGAGCGCGGGGCATGACGGGCTTTGTAATCCTGGCTGCAATTGAGCTCAATCGGGCCGCGGGGCATGACGGGAGTTGTAGGCAAAAAGAAAAGATGGCGCCCACCCTAGGCACCGCCCCGAAGTCTCCGGTCCCTACGCTGATTTTTTCAGGCCGTGATGGGCGGAAGCATCAGCAAATGGGAGGCGGGAACAGCCCATTCAACCTCTGCAGTCCCTGCCACTACAGACCACTTTATTTCCAGTACAGACCAGTACAACCCCAGTGCTCCTCCAATCCCTCCCAGGACAGCCCTGTCCCTCCCAATACACCTGAGTTCATTACCAGTACAGCCCAGTTCATCCCATTGTCATCTACAGTATGTCCCTGTGTCTCCATTCTTCCCTGCAATGTCTTCCCTGTCCCCCGTTTGTCCCAGTATCAATCCCAGTATGTCCTGGTATGTCCCAGTCTGTCTCAGTGAACCCTACAGTCCATCCCAGTCCACCCAGTTTCCCCCTCAGCATTCCTCGTGTTCCCAAGTTGTCCCAGTCCTCCCCAGTGTCACTCCCAGTATGTCCCAGTGTCTCCCGCAGCGTTCCCAGTGTTCCCCAGTATGTCCCAGTCCTCCCCAGTGTTTCCAAGGACAGTTTCATTTCTCAGGGTGGCCGTGGCAGCCAAACCCAGCAGTGGGGTCAGTGCAGTGCCCATGGCCACAGCCCCTTGCAGGGGCCCAGTGCAGCTTGGGCTGATGATCCACCCTCACAGCTGGCCCAGGGCAGCTCTGCAGTGCCTTTGGTGGCACCTGGGGCTGGCACACACCTGAGCAGTGTGTATGTTTGCAGTGGGGAAACTCAGCAGTTTGAGATTGCTGCAATAAGTACAAAAAGGGAAAACCTCTCTGAGGGTGGGTGCAGCCAGCTCTGCAAGCACAGCAGGGCCCAGGGCAGTGAGGACAGACAGGATGGGGCTGGGCAATGAGGAGCAAGGTTGTCAACACTGGGTCAGAGCTCCAGGCACAGCTTCTGTGAGCAGGCCAGAGCTGCTGAGGAGAGACCCTGGGTCAATATCAATCACAGAATGCTGCAATCACCTCTGCTGTAAAGAGAAATAAAATAAAATACTTCCTGTAAAATAAGAAGTAAGAATGTGTATTTTTTATATAGAATTTTATTTTATAAAATTTATTTTATAAGAATGTGTATTTTTTAACAAGGTGTTTGAAATCTTTCCCCATAACAGGACTTGGGAAATTTTAATGAGTCTCTCAGGGCTTTGATGTTGTTTACATCAGACTCAGACCTTGAGAGTGTCTTCAAAAACCTTCTCAAGAACTCAAAGTTAAATTTAGACTCCAAAGTTTCTTAAAGTTTTAATGGGTCCCACTGAGGGACATGACTGGGAAAGTGTCCCCAGGTTCCAGTTAGAGCAGAACACTGGAGGCAGTGATGGCAGCTGGGGACAAACAAGGCAAAGGTGTCTCTGGTGCTGAGCACACCTGGATGTGTTTGAGGAATGCAAAGGGCCAAGGCCTGAGCCCCAGCCCCAGGCCAGGCAGATCCTGTCCCTCCCTCCTTGCTCAGGGCTCTTCCCGGGACGGGCACTGGCATGTGGGGATGTGCAATGGCAAGGGCAGGAGCATGGGGTGGCCCCTGCCAGGCTGCTGAGCAGGGACAAGGAGGCAATGAGGCCCCAGGCCTGCAAGGGTCACTTGTCTCCTGCTCCTGCCTCAGGCCCAGGCCCAGCAGCCATGGCCAAAGTGCTGCCCAAGTTGGCTGTGGCAGGGCTGTCTTGCAGCTGCTGCCCATCCCTGTGCCCTGGGCAGCCCAGGCAGTCCCACGGTGTCCCTGCCCTGCACCGCTGTCCCTGCAGACTTTTGGCATCCCCCAGCTGCCCCACCTGGCTGGGCCCTTCCTTTGCTGACAGCTCTGCCTCCTGCCTGCTTCTACCTGCCCACACAAAGCCTGGGGCTGATACCAAAAGGCTTCATTCCATTTTTACCCTGCCTGTGAACTTTCAGCACAGGAACAAGGCAGGAAGGGGCTGCTTTCCCAGCAAGGATGGTTGGAAGAGAAGACATCTGGCTCAAGGGTGCAGGGATACAGAAAACAAGGAGTGAATCTGGGAACTTGGGGTGGGTTTTATGAAAATGAGTAAATGGTAATTCATATTTAGTGACTATATAAGCTATATATATAACATACTGGTAGAATCACATGTCCATGTAAGGTTAGGAGTTATCCCTCACCAGACCTCACGCCTGAATTACTGATACCCTGTGAAATAGCAAATCAGTGTTAGGGAGCCTTATTCTGATATTTCAGAGGTTTGCTGACCGTGGTTACTTACAGAACTAAGGAGTCAGCTGTGACACTGTGCAAACTTATGGAACAAAGGGTCCATGGTGACACAGCAGAGCCTCCTGGAAACAAAATCCATTTTGGCACATTGGGGCTACATTGAACCAATGGCCTGTTGTGATACTGCGGATCCAAGGAGACCATTGTGACCCTGAGAAACCTCTTGGAACCAAGGGGCTATTGTGACACAGCAAGGCCTCTTGGAACAATGGGTCCATTGTGACACTTCCGAACCTCACGGAACCAAGGTGACCGTGTTCAATGGCGAAACCTCATGGAACAAAGGGTCCATGGTGACACTGCAGAACCAAGGAGACTGCTGATGGCAGTGTGAGAGCTCATGGAACCAGAAGTCCATTGTGACACAGCAAGGCCTCATGGAGCCAAGGGTCCCTTGTTAATTTCTGGCCTCATGGCACCATGAGCCATTGTTACACAGCGTGGCCACATGGAGCCAAGGGGCCACTGTGACACTGCGGATCCAAGGAGACCATTGGGACTGAGGAACCTTATGAAACCAAGAATCCATTGTCCCCCTGTGGGGCCCTGTGGAACCAAGGGGAGCGCAGTGACATTGCAGGGCCTCATGGAACAATGGAGACTGTTCTGACACTTTGGGACCCACATGGAACCAAGGGGCCATTAGAGCATGGCAGGGCCTGGTGGAATCAAGGGGATTTCAGGGAACACTTTGGGTGTCGATGGGATGAAGGGTCCATTCTGACACCGTGGGACCAAGGATACCATTGTGACACTCTGGGGCATCATGGAACCAAAGGTCCATTGTGACACAGCATGGCTGCAGGAAACCGTGGAGGCCATTTCTACACCTTGAGTCCTTGTGAAACCAAAGGGCCATTGTGGCACTTTGTGTCTCCATGGAACCAAGGAGTCCATTGTGACACTATGAGGCCCTGTTGGGCAATTGTGGCACTGTGTGGCACCATGGAACCAAGGGACCATTGTGACACTACAGGAACTAAGGATGTTACATCCCCATGAAACTAAGGATTCATGGAACCATGGGGGACTCATGGAACCAGAGGTCCATTGTGACTTTGCAAGGCCTCATGGAACTAAGGGGAGGGACAATTGTGACACTGTGGGGCCCAATGGAAGCAAGGGGCCAGTGTGACACAGCTGGGCCTCATGCAGCCAAGGGGCCACTGGGATCCTGAGGATCCTGAGGAACCCAAAAGAACCAAGGGGCCATTTTGACACTCTGCAGCTGTGGAGACCCTGAGAGGCATTCCCTGGGTTAGGGAGACACAAGAAGCTTCCCTCAAAAGCTGTTTGACCCCATTGGCTCCATCACCTTGTTCTCTGTCCCTCAGCCACTCCCTCCCTATTCTCCCACTGGCCCCATCTTTGTACTGCCCCCATGGCACTGATCAGCCCCTTCCTCTTGAGATACAGAAACCTGGATTCCCCTCAGGAGTCCTGCTTTGTGACCCTGAATATCTCACCACACAGCTGAATTAAACATCTGTGGATACCATGCAAATGCCCTTTTTGCTTCCCTACCCTGGGCTTTATTAGCAGCTATTCCAGCTGAAACAATGGTCCATTATTGCTGTGTGGATCCAAGGAGACCATGGAGACACTGTGGCATCTCATGGATCCAAGGGGCCATTGTGACACTGAAGAACTTCATGGAACCCAGGGTCCATTGTGACACACCAAGGCCTGGTGGAACCAAGGAGAGCATTGTGGCAGTGCAGAACCAAGGAGGCCATTTTGACAGTTTGGAACCAAATGGAACCAAGGGTCCATTCTTCTACAGCAGGGCCTCATGGAACCAAGGGACAATTGTGTGGGCATAATGGAGTCAAGGACACTACTGATACTGAAATCCACTGGATAGACACTTCTGAACACAGTTTTGAGTATTTGAAAGCAGGTATTCTTTACTACAGCATGGTGATCACTTGGGCCATCCTTCCTCCATTGGAGTGCATTAAGCATTGAATGAACAGTTTTTATCACACACACTGATTATGTATTCATTAGCTATCCCACTTCCTTTGCGTGTATTTGACATAGTTGCACCCCTTATCACAAATCCTTTTATGGTTCTTTGGGTTTTGTCTTCAACATCTGGAGTCGTTTTTAGATGGCTGTTCCTTGATCCCCTTTTGAGTAAGGGCAATATTATTGTTTTGCATAACTTCTGTTTTGTCAGCCTTGCAGAGCTGAGCTGGCATTGTGCTTGCATTTCTTGGGACTTCTGTTTGCCAGAGGTACATCCTTAATCAGTTTCTCCAAGGCTGGGCTGTTCTGTTCTACTGTCTTTGACAACAGTAAATGTTGTTCTGTTCTCCTGTCCTTCTCTCAGTGCTTGCCCCGCATGAGGTGTCTGCAACCCTCCCGCCAACCTATGGGCCTGGGGTGGGCAAGTGTTCCTGGGGAACAGGGATGGGACAGCTGGGCTGGATGGACCCAAGGGATGTTCCATTCCATGTCACACCATGATCAGAAATCATCTGAGAGAAGCGGGGGGACATGGGAGGTAGGGAATAATTTCTTTTTTAAGACATTTTTCTTTCAAAACAGCACCTACACATGCAGAATCCTCTCATGCCACAGGGTGGTTAAACATTTTCTGCTAGTAGGACATTTCCTGTGGATTTACTTTTCTTCTGTGGCTTTTTCTTTTTGTGGTAGGTTTGTTTGTGGGGTTTTTGTGTTGCTGTGGGTGGGTGTTGCTTTGGGTTTTTTGATTTGGTTTGAGTTTTTCATTTTTTCATTGGGTTGGGGTTTTACCCTATTGAAATTACTTTCTTTTGAAGCATACGTATTTTCTGCCTTTTCTTGTGGCTTGCTTGGCACCTGATGGCAAGATAAATTTACCCAAATCAGTCATCTTGCCCAATTACATTTTGCAGTCACCATTAATGAGATGAGTTCAGTCACAGACTCCCTGCAATTTGGCAGCATCCACAAAGGAATTGAAAGTACATTTCATGCCATTTTAGAGACAATAGAAATATTCCACAGCGGTGGCCAAGGGCTGGTCACTGAGGGATGCAACCAGGGCATGGCTGCCAAGAGGACTCTGTACCATGGATGACATTTGACCCTCATTGTTCAGCCAAACTCCCACCCAGCCCATGTTCCACTCCTTCAGACCAGCTCTCTCCAGTCTGGCTCTGAGGAGGCCACAGCATACCCTGTCCCAGGCCTGGCTGAAGTCTGGGCACACAACATCCCCTCCTTTTCCCTCCCACGTGGGTTCTGCAGTCCCCGCCCTGTCTTGCCAGTGCCTGGAATGGCTGCAGGAGGATTTGCCACATCCCCTTCCCTGCTGAGCCTGACCAGGCTGTGACTCTCCCAGTGCCCCTCCCTGCCCTGTTTGCAGACTGGTTCCATGTCTGCCCTTCCCAAGTGCCCAGGACTCTTTGGGATGGCTCTGGCCTTTCCAAGGGGTTTGAGAGAGGGCCCACAGTGACGCTGCCCAGCCTTCCCAACAGCCCTGACACCAAAGGCCTTTTCAACCTCCCTCAGTTCCAGGTCAGTGCCCAGAACACAGAACAGCCCTGTCAAGTCCTCAGGCTGGTTCAGAAGGGAAGCAGCTCTGATTTCTCCCCACAGACCCTCACTCTATCCAATGTCTATCTATGCAGTCCATGGCAGCCCTGAGCATTTTTTCCTGGAGCCTCCCTGCCTGGGATATTTCTCTCTGTGCAGTCCTCACCCCAACACCACAAAGAATTCAGGTGTTTGCCCAGAGGACGTTACTCTCAGAGTGAAGTGGCCTCAAGGCCCTGTTTGTGCCACTGGAACTGTGCCAGCCCCAGGTGCTGCTGATGGTGTTTGTGCTCACTGGGGTTCCTCTCTCCCCCCACACACGATGCACTGCTGAGATCTCCTCAGCACAGAGCAAACATGGCCTGCTGGCCTGGTCACTTGGTGTCCCTCCATGCAGGGACAAACAACCAAGGAGCCAAGGAGCTGCTGCTGCTGTCTATAGGGAGAGGAGGCTGAGGAGGCACTTTCTGAGGGAGATGTGAGGCCCATCTGCTGATGCCCAGGGTGACAGTGCAGGAGTGTCAGTGACACAGCCAAAGTTGACAGCCCCTTTCCCTTCCCTTTAGGAGAAAGCTGAGAGCAGCCCTGGCCATGCAGCACCATCTCCACAGCAGGAGGAATCTGCCCTGATGGGGGTGGCTCCTTCCACCTCCAACTTCTTCCCTGCATCATCCATGGGGAGCTGCCAGGCAGGCTGAGAGCTGCCCTTGGCAGGTGGCACATGCCCTGGGCTGGCCAAGAGCCCTGAGGGCTGCAGGAGCTGCTCTGCAGGACAGCCCTGGGCAGCCCTGGCTGCAGCCCCAGCTTCAGCCCCTGCAGCCGTCCCTGGAAGCAGGAGCAATCCTGCCCTGTCCCTCTGACGGTGCCCAGGGCAGCCCGGCTCTGCAGCACTTCCTCCTCCTCCTGCTCCTGTGCCACAGAGAAACTGGGAGAGTCCTCCTGACACATCCCCCAGGCTGTGGGGTGTGCTGGCTTCAGGAGATCCCTCCAGGAGCAAAGGGGACACTGCCCTGCACCCACACACTCACCATGCACAGGGCTGTGAAGATCTTTCCCCAAGTGAAGTCTCAGCTCAATGTCTTCCCAATCCTGATTGCCTTCAGCCTGTCTCTGCCTCACTCCTGTCCCCTCAGTGCCTGCAGGCAGAGCCCTCAGCCCTGCTGGGCTGGGAGAGGAGGTGGTGCTGGGAAGAGCTGTTCCTTTAAAGCTCAGCAGCACAGACACAGCCCAAGGACTTTAATGAACCTCCTGGGACTTTGGTGTTGTTTACATCAGACTCAATCCCTGAGACAGTGCTCAAAAACTTCTCAAGAACTCAAAATTAAATTGAAACTCTGAAACTTCTTGAAGTTTTAATGGTTCCCACTGAGGAACACGACTGAGAAAGTGTCCCCAAGTTCCAGTTAGTGCAGAACACTGGAGGAAGTGATGACACCTGGGGACAAAGAAGGTAAAGGTGTCTCTGGTGCTGAGCAAAGCTGGATGTACTTTAGGAATGCAAAGGGCCCAGGCCTGAGCCCCAGCCCCTGGCCAGGCAGATCCTGTCCCTCCCTCCTTGCTCAGGGCTCTTCCCGGGACGGGCACTGGCATGTGGGGATGTGCAATGGCAAGGGCAGGAGCATGGGGCGGCCCCTGCCAGGCTGCTGAGCAGGGACAAGGAGGCAATGAGGCCCCAGCCCTGCAAGGGCCACTTGACCCCTCGTGGCCTCAGGCCCATGCCCAGCAGCCGTGGCCACAGTGCTGCCCAGGTTGGCTGTGGCAGGGCTGTCTTGCAGCTGCTGCCCATCCCTGTGCCCTGTGCAGCCCAGGCTGTCCCACGGTGTCCCTGCCCTGCGCCTCTGTCCCTGCAGGCTGTCAGCATCCCCCGGCTGCCCCACCTGGCTGGGCCCTTCCTTTGCTGACAACTCTGCCTCCTGCCGTCCTCTGCCTGCCCACACAAAGCCTTGGGCTGCTTCAGGCTCCTGCTGGGGATGTGCTGCACAACAGCCCTACCCAGGGAGGGAAATTCCTTTCTCCTTGTTCCCAATCTGGGCCTCCCCAGCCACCCTTGGCATTGATTTTTCTGTTCAGGCTTTTCTCTACTTTGTCAGAGCTATTCACCAACTCTGAAAGCACCCTTCAGTCCCTCCCTGGGCTCTCCTCTGCTGTCCTCAGTTTCCACCCCACTGAGCACAGAGCTCCTGTGTCCCTATACAGTGCTCATATGCTTGAGGCCATGGGTGCCTGGACAAGAGGCACCGTTCTTTTCTACAGGAAGGAACCCACAGAGCCCCAGGGTTTTGAAGGCAGCTCAGAGGCAGTCACCAGAGGCCAAGGCCAGCCAGACCTGTCTTTCCTTACAGCTTTTGTCTGAAAACAACCCTTGGATATTTGTGGAGTTTTGGAGGTGCAATTCCATTTAAGCCATGATTGCTTGGAACAGAATGGCAGCTCTCCACAGGAAGGAAAGGGCAGAGCCCCAGTGTTTCAAAGGCTGATTAGAGGCAGCCCCAAAGAGGCCAAGGCCAGCCAGACCTGTTTGTCTTGGCAGCTTTTGTCTGGGAGCAGTCCTTGGGTAGATAGATCTTGGGAGGCCAAATTCCAGTGTTGTCCATGAGCACCTGGACAGGAGTGACAGTTCTTTTCAAATAGGAAGGAAAGTACAGAGCCCCAGAGTTTCACAGGCAGATAAGAGCTGGCCCTCAGGAAGCCAAGGAAACCTAGACAGTCCTGGCAGCTTTTGTCTGGGAGCTGTCCTTGGATATAAGGAATTTTGGAGGCAGATTCCCAATTTTGGCTATGAACACCTGCACTTGAAAGATTATTTTTCCATGGAAAAAAAAGCACAGCCCCCCAATGTTTTGAAGGCAGATAAGAGGTGGCCCCCAAGATGCCAAAGCCATCCAGAGCTGTCTGTTCTGGCAGGCTTCATACAGGAATCATCCTTCGATATAACTGAATTTGGACATGGAATCCCAATTTCAGCCATGAACCCCTGGAGGAGTGGGAGAGTTCTTTCCCACAGGAAGGAAAGCACAGAAGTCCAGGGTTTTAGGGGCAGATGAGAACCAACCCTCAACATGCCAAGGTCAGCTGGACCAGTCAGGCCAAGCCAACCAGAACTTTTCCATGTTCTTGGATCCTTGGGGCCCTGCAGCATCACAATTTCCCCTTGGTTCCATGAGGCCCCGTAGTATCACAACAGATCTTTGTTTCCCCAAGTCCAGTGATGTCACAATGGTCTCTTTGGGTCCCCATTGGCACAATGGCCCCTTGCTTCCATGAGGCCTTGCAGTGTCAAAATAGTTTCCTTGGTTCCAGGGCACTGTGCAGAGTACCACAATGGCCCCTTGGTTCTGTTGGGCTCCCCAGGATCACAATGAACCCTTGGTTCCAACAGGCATGGCTGTGACACACTGGCCTCTTGCTTCCATGAAATCTTGCAGTGTCACAATTGCTTTGGTTCTATGAGACCCTGTGGTGTCACACTGGCCCCTTGGTGCCATGGGAACTCAGAGTGCCAGAACAGTCTCATTGCTTTTATGAGGCCCTGCAGTGTCACAAAGAGTTCCTTGGTTCCACAAGGTCCTGCAGAGCCCCTTGACTCAACAAGGCCTCAAAGTGCCATAATGGTCTCCAGGATTCCGTGAGGCCCAGCAGTGTCACAAGGGCACCTTGGCTCCGTGAAGCCCTGAAGTATGGAATGGCCTCTTGATTCCATTGGGCTTCTCACTGTTACATGAGTTCCTGGTTCCACCGAGCTCTGCAGTGTCACAGTGGTCTCCTTGGTTCCAGAGAGTCAGAATGTCCCCGTGGTCTCATAGAGCCCCACTACGATCCCCTTGATTCCATGAGGCCCTGCTGTGCTACAATGACCCCTTAGTTAAATGAGGCCCTGCAGTATCACAACGGCCCCTTGGTTCCATTGGGACCTGAAGTGTCGTAATGGTCTCCATGGTTCTATGAGGCCCCGGAATGTCACGATGGGCTTTTGGTTCCATGAGCTTTTGTACAGCCAACAACATTCTCCTTGTCTCCACATGTCATAATGGATCCTTTGTTCCATGACGTGCCTGGCCTCCCACAGCCTCTCAGAGACCTTCTCCCCCTCAAAGTCCCCAACAGCCCTTCATGGCCCCTCAAAACTCCTCCTGGCCCCTCATGACACCTCACAGTTCCATCATGGCCCATCACAGTCCCTGACAGCCTCCCACAGCTCCTCACGGCCTGTCATGGCCCATCCCAGAGCCCCTCCCAGCTGCTCACAGCCCCTCACGACCCCTCACAGCCCCTCATGGCCCCTCACAGCCCCAGGCCTGGGGGTCCTCCCAAAGGAGGACCCTGCTTGTTCTCCTTTCATTTTAGTCCTTTCACAGCCACGAGTGCAGAACGGCTGAAATGGAGCCTTTCCACAGCATTTCCCTCAGGGTTAACTGCAGGCTGAAGCTCTGTGCTGGTGCTCGCCCGAGCGCCACCATCCCTGCAGCCGCCAGGCCTTTGCTGTCCCCCCGTGTCCGTTCCCTGTCCCCGAGTCCTGCCCGGCTCTGGCAGCAGCAGCAGCCGCAGTGCAGGGGGCGCCGGCCCGGCCCAGCCGGGGCTCCCAGCCAGGAGCAGCAGCAGTGCCGGCCCCTTCCCACCTGCTTCTGCCTCAGCTCCCAAGGGCTTTTTCCAGCTCAATTCTGGAGCAGAGCAACCAGCACCCACACAGAGCCCTGACTGCTCAGGGCCCACCTGAGCTGCCCTGAGCCAGCCCTCAGAGGAAGACAGGATCGTGTTCCAGCACTGTTTTCAGCTCTGTTTGACTCACCCTGAGGTGACAGCAGGAGGCTGCTGCTGCCTTTGCCTTGGCAATTGGAGATCATGGCTGCTCTTGGCTCTCTTGTGCTTTCCACTTGAATTTTATCCATAAAACTGCAAATGCCTCTTTCAATTGGTGCTATCCATGGTGCTTTCAGGACAGTGAAGTCAGTATTATTGTAGCAGTCGTAAAGATCAGCAGATACTGGAATGCCCACCAGCCCCTGAGCACTAAGGCGAGGGGAATTAAAGCCACACAGATCACATTTGCAGAGTTCAAACAAAGCCCTGTTGCTGAAGCTGTTGAAATAGAAAAAACTGACCGAGGCCACCACAGAAATTACCTCCGCAGTGTGGAATTAAATTAAAAAATCCACCAGGAGAAACAGAAACCAGAACTTCTTGACTCGCTTCATTGCTCCTTCCCAGCAGCAGGAAACACAGATGCCCAGAGGCGTTTTGCACTGCTGCTGCCCCCAGTTTGAGCCCATGCTCTGCCCAGTCCCAGCGGGAACCTGAGCCCAGCCCAGGGAGCTCAGCGCACACGGGGCCAGGCCCAGAGCCCCGGGCACGGCCGCCCATTGCGGGGCAGCGGCACAGACGAAATGTCCTGTGGCCCAAACCTCCTGCTCCTGCCACACAGCACCAGCCTTCTCCCTCTCCTCCTCCTCCTCTCCCAGAACAGCACAAATTCCAGCTCAGAGGAGGCTTCCCCAGACAGGGCTCGGGCTCCTGCTCCAGCCTGCGTGTCCCTGCAGAGGAACAGGGGATCTTTCAGCCATTTCCACAAGCTCAGGCTTCACACTTCATGGGGAATCTGGGATGCAAATGGCCTTGTTAAGAAAGACAAAGACGAGGGAATGGATTAGTAGTTATTAGATAAAGATCACTTTTCTTCCAGGCAAGGTTCACCAAGTCATTCTCTGCATTTTTCCTTTTCAGATTCTTTCAGTTGGCTGCTCTGGGAGGTCCAGCTTGTTCTGGTGCTTCTCATGAACTGATTATGCTCTTGATTTATGCACCAAGCACCAGATGTGGAATCACCTACACTGAACTCAGAAACAAACTCCCTCTGTTAGAGCATTTTCACATTCCAGATAAGTTTCAAGATTTCTGCTGACAGGTTGGAATGATTATCACACAACTCTCCACTTGTGGCTGCAGGCTCTGGAGATTCTTTCTCTGCATTCAGTCAGGTTTGTATTCCCTAACAATTCCTGGTACCACCTCCTGTTTTCTTAGCCTGGAACAGTAACAATGAAAACCTTACCCACAGCACAACTCCCCAGTCCACCAGGAAAAGAAAGGACAAGATGTCAAGTTCTCCAAACCTTTGTCCTGCTTTGCTGCAAGAGTCCTGCTGCACGCACAGTGAGGAAAGCCAAGAGAAGCTGCAGGTGGTGGCACATCTTGTGACAGGAACTCGACCTCATTCTCCAGGAAAGGTTTTTGAAAAGAACAGACGGGATTATGGAGAAGATGACCGAAAAACTGAACCAGCATTCCAGAAATGAAATGAAAATGGAAAGAAACCATCTGAAATGTTTCCCTCAATTTATTTCTATGCTCCCCTTTTCCATCTTGCACTACTTCTCCATGTCATTCATTCCAAATGGATCTCACCTTTAAGGTTTAATGACTTAGCGAGTTTTAGACACTGTAAAATACCATGAACTGCACACAGTTTGCCTTCCCCTGTTTTTGTTGGACAGCAATGCTGGAGCCATCAGTGCAGTACTTGGGTTGGACACGAATCCTGCAGCCGTGACCGTGGTCACAGGGGTTTTCAGGATGAGACAGAGAAGAGAATGTTGACTCCATGATCAGAAGGCTTGATTCATTATTTTATGATATATATATATTACATTATAACTATACTAAAAAGAAAAGGAAAGGAAAAGTTTTCTCAGAAGCTCCTAAGCAAAGAATAGAAAAGAATGATAACAAAGATCCGTGTCTCGGCAGAGAGCAAGAGCCAGCTCTGCCGTGAGTGTTCAGTACGTCCAAACATCCACAGAAGACCAATCATGGATCCACTTGTTGCATTCCACAGCAGCAGATAATCCTTGTTTACATTTGTTGCTAAAACTTCTCAGCTTCAGCAGGAAAAATCCTAATGAAAGGATTTTAATGAAAAGATGTCTGCGACATGCAGGCAGGCAATGTGCCCCGGCAGTGTGTGACCCTCAGCAGGGACAATGCTCAGCAATCCTGCAGGCAGGGAATGTGCCCCAGCAGTGTGTGACCCTCAGCAGGGACAATGCTCAGCAATCCTGCAGGCAGGGAATATGCCCCGGCAGTGTGTGACCCTCAGCAGGGACAATGCTCAGCAGCGTTGCTGTGCTCGGTCTCTATGGAACCATGCCAGGAGCAGCTGCTGAGCTCAGAAGCCATCACAGCCCCCGCCCTGCTCCAGAGCCCCTTGGCAGGGTGGGCTCCTGCCCTGGCTCTGTGTGCCAGGAGCTGGCAGCGCTGGGTGCAGGGAGCCCAGGGAGGGAACAGAAACGCTGGGTGAGAAATGCTGGGGCACAGCGAGATGGGCGAGTGCAGCTGGCCAGGGCAGAGGAGCAGCACGCCCAGGGGGCACACCCTGCAGGACACAAGGCCAGGGGGAGAAAACAACAAACTTCTCAGGAGGGTGGAGAATAAACTTTTAGTGGCAAACTTCAGAGAATGAGGTACTTGGGAAATTTGAAACAACATGGAATTACAGTAAATCACTTGACAAAGCACTGATTGAGCACACTCTAACCTGTCCAACTTCAAGTCATGCAGATTTTGAGAAGAGGAAGTCAGGAGGAGAGGGAGAGAGATCCACAATCAGCCTTGGATCCAGTGCCATCTCAGCTGCTGTGAGCTCTGGGGCCGTGGTACGTGTCAGTGTCACACCCATGTCACAGCCTGACCTGCTCTGGTCCCTCTCTCAGGTGGGGTTTTCAGGGTGCCAGGGGCTTGGCTGCCACTTTGGGGCTGGGCCAGAGACTGCAGTGGCTGGGGTGGAGCAGTGACCACCCCACCTATGCAGAACTCTCCCTGCCCCAAACACACACTGGAGATGTCTGGGGCCGTTCATCATTTCTCTGCTCTCCAGCACCGAGGCAACGGACTCTGGATACGGCTCTGAGCTCATGCCCAAGGCAACAACCCCTGGCAATGGGGGTCCATGGAGCCATTCCCAGGAAACCCCCAAGAGCTGGGGGGTGCCCGAAAACAGCCTCAGAATCATGAGATACCTCAAAATCTCTTCAGAAATGTGGACTATTAAAAAATTCACTCAGTAATGGGCTCCCCCTCCCTTCATCATCCCCAAACCTTGGCTGCCACATTCCAGACCCCATCCCACCTCCCCAGTCCCAACCTCAACCCATCCCAACCCTTCCTGGACATCAACACTCACTTCCCAAGCCATATTTCCCCCATTTTCCACCTTCCGAGCCCCATTCCACCCATCCTGCCCCACCCAATGCCCATCTCAACCCTCCTGATTTGAAGCCATCTTTGCTCAATCCCCTTCCAACCCCATTCCACACCAAAGAGTTGTGGAATCGAGGAATTTTGGGGTGGGATTGCGTAGTTTTCAGTGGCATTAAGGTGACAAATTGAACCCTCTTGTCCCTTTCAGTGCCAAGAAAGGGATACAAGTACACCAAATACCCTCAAAACCCCCAAATTCTCCCAATTATCTCCCTGAATCCCAGATTCCCCTGAAACACAAGTAAAAAGTGAGGCTTTAGATGCCTTTGATGAATTTATTGATTTTTACCCCAATTTTCTCTGTTTTAAAGGGATGAAGATGAATCCAAAGAAAATGAGGGCCAAAATAAAAGAATAACCAGCACAGTGTCTTCCCAACGTGGATCACAGGGAATGTGGATCTCCAGGGCTCTGACCAACGTGGGTTTTCCCATGGGGGATGAAGCTGGAGCGGTGCACGAAGCTCTTCCTGCAGTTGGGGCATTGGCAAGGCTTCCCTTACTGGTGGTTCCACTGGTTTTTGGTCAAGTGAGAGCTGCTGGTGAAGCTCTTCCCACACTGGGGGCACTCATAGGGCCTCTCCCCAGTGTGGATGCACAGGTGAACTGGGACCTGTGGCTGAAGCACTTCCCACACTCCCCACACTCTTGGGCCCATTCGCCACTGTGGATTATCTGGTGGCGGATCAGGGTCCTGCTGTGCCTAAAGCTCTTCCCACACTCCAAGCACTTGTGGGGCTTCTCCCTATCGTGAAGCTGCCCATTAACATCCAGCTCTGAGCTCTGGCTGAAGCTCAGCCCACTTTCCTGGCAGAGGGTTGGTCTTTTCTCCTCAGAGCACACTGGGCTGGGTTTGCAGCCCCTCCTCCTGTGGGATCTCTGGGGATTTTCCTCCCCATTGGATTCCTGCACTGTGGAGTCCCTCAAAATGACCTTTCCCATGAGATTCTGCCATGGAGAATTTTCTTCCACGGTCTCCATTCTCAGCTCCTTCTCTGAGGTAGGAAGGAGAAAGAGAGGATGAGATTTGCCTCTGTGCCAGAGGGAAGGGGAAGGAGATCCCCCCAGTGCATCCCCAGCAGGACGGCATTGGCAGCAGGGTTGTCCTGCAGCGAGGGGATTGTCTGGGCTGGGAGATGAAGCAGGAGAGAGGGGGAAAGGAGCACTGACTTCCTCCTCACATGCCTGGGTGTCCCAGGGCTCCTTCCTCTTCCTTGAGGTGTCTCCCTCCATGTGGCCAAGTTTTAGGAATGGGATATTCCTAAATATTTTGGGAGCAAAACAAGGGATGAGCACAATGACTTTTCTACTGGTTTGAAGGCAAACCTGGGGAGAGTCTCAGCCAGAATTCCAATTCAATAACAAAATAAGGATCAAGGCAATGATACAGAAACACTGCCTTAAACTGACAGAGTCAGGATATAACCTGACACCCGGCTGGGCAGGGTGGTGGAAGCAGTCCCATTAAATGGTGGGTGCAGTCCTGTTGGAGTGATGAACGTGATTCTGTCAGAGCAGTGATCCTGTAGAAGGGTCTGGTCTTCCTCTGAAGGTCCAGTGGTGGTAATGGAGCTCTTGTCCTCTGGGAATCCAGTAGGCAAGGTGCTCCTGGTGCTTCAAGCCTCAGCTTATATCCAGGTAGGAATGCTTGGATCCTCCCCCTGGGCGGAGCATCCCACAATGGGATGATGGAATTTTATCAGTCCTGCAGTGACACTCAATGGCCCATTCACAGAAGATATCTCCCCTGGAGGGCGTTATCAAGGGTGAGTCATGGAAGCGATAAAGAACACTGCCCCACCTGTTCATAACAGTTGATGAAGATGGGAATTGAAAACATGCATTTGGTTACATCTTACATTGCACCCTGAAACAGTGGGATAATCCCTGCTCAGGGGGTGAACACCACCCCCCTTACCCAAACTGGGTCAGGTGTAAAACCCCCACCCTGGGAAGGCCACACACACAGGGGAAAATTTCACACTTGACCCCCTCCAGGGGAGGTCTCTGTCCCTGTCACGCTTTTTCATAGGCTGGGCGACTTTGCCAAATGTTAGAATAATTTTTCTCTTTGTCCCTGTCACCTTTGTGACAGCTACACAGAGTTTCCCCTTCCTTTTCATATTCCGTATTTGGCCTAATTTCCACTTTTCTTTTATCAGAATGTGCCAGCAGCTGAGCTGGAGCTGTGCAGGAGACCAATGGAATTTGGATTTGCCACTGTTGCCCGATTGATAAATGACACAAAACTCAGATAAGTTTCAAGTTTTGTGCGGTGCTTTATTAAGGGCCCGGGGAGCCGGTGGACTAGCGTCCCAAGTCCGAGCCCCCAATTTCACGTATGGGTGCTTCCGTTTTTATACATGCGATTAATAACAAGGTATCCAAGAAACAGTTCCCCTTGCCTAGCCACAGACCCCTTATAATACATTCCTTAGTTCACAAACAAAATCATTAATCTTCTGCTCATCTTATTCTAAGAGCATTGTATGCTGCCTCCAGACAGGTTAGCATTCTTACTTTCCTACACTAGTTTAAATATTTATTAAATCCCTAAGACTACCTGCTAGGTTACACACAAAACCCAACATACACTTTCAACAGCAACAAAACTGCTTTTAACAAACCAATTCACAACCAACTCACTATAATTAAGCATTTTGCTAAATTTCATTTCTTTTCCAACATTTCCCCCCTTTTGAGCATCTTTCAGTCCTGCTGCAAGGATGCTCAATCAACACTATTGACAGTAACATCTTCATAACGAGGTAGGGAGTGTTCTTCATTCTGCCGCCCACGGGTCATCACCTTCAGCAACCGGAGAGATCACTTCTTTTCCTTTTCGATCACACCTAAGAGGCATCTATATACAATCCATATAGTCACTAAAAATACTAAAAACATTAGTACATACTGTATAGCAGATGTAATCCAGCCAGACAGGTGAAGCCCCAAAGAATCAAATACTGCTCCTATCCAGTTATGCTGTGCTTCCTTTTCAATTTCCTTGGTTTTTGTTTCCACTTCTGCCAGTTGAGAAATATCTTTCTCAGCTTCAAGTGTAACATTTGGAATGTGTACACAGCAATGATCTGTTCTCCTACTCAGGTAACCACAAACTCCATGTTCTTTTAACAGTAACAAATCCAATGCCATTCTGTTTTGTAGGGTCATTCTTGATGTAGCTTGCAATTGCAAATTTAGATCTTTAAATCCCTTCTTAGTAGCTGCTGCCAAACTTTCTGTCTGTCCTAACAAATTGTTGAGCATTTCCCTATTTCGATATGTCGCTACCGGAGCGAATAATGACTCTAATATCCATCCAAATTGTACTCCTGAGCCAGGCTCATGCCACTGCTCCTCTAGGGATTCTTCCCTCTCTCTGAGTCCTTTCCTTTGGATCAATCTATTCTCTTTCCAGTATGGACACAATGTGGGAACCCCTAGGGTGATTTGTGTTACTGATCCATCTAGACGTAAATGTGTGGTCCACTGTCCATGTCCCAACACCCAGACTAGATTTCCAGGACTGTGCACAGTAGTATATCTGCAATCTATAGGCCCATCCATGGACTCTCTGCTAACCGTGTGATCATACCCCCTACACTCGCATCCCCACTTTAATGCCATTTTCACTGGTACCAATCCAATTCAGTCTTCCGGTGTATCGCATGTAAAAACCTCAGTACAATTCCAATCCTCTTTCTGCGGTCTGATCTCTCGGGAAGATGTAGACGTGATAAGGGCCCTATAATGTGACTGATTCTTTACTCCTGACCATTGGATGCACCATTGTACTTCCCCAAGGTAATTATAGTGTTCCAAAACACTGGGTCCCCATAATGTCTTCCAACTATTCCAGGTGTCAAAATTCTGTGTGACATTCTGACAACTCATCTCATTTCGGTGGGATTTCGTTCTTATTCGTACTGTATTGCATGGCTCATCTACTGGGGTTGCAATTAAACACCTCCTGGTATTTTGAATCCAACCATAATGATTGGGTTTCTTTTCACATTCCTCTCTATTCATAGCCCGAATGGTCATACACAAATCCCTCCATACATCTACTGGTTTGGGAACTGACTGGCAGGACCATGAAACATTCTTGAATGTTTCAAGCATTTTGGTTACTGGTATTATTCCCCAGGGAATTGGTTCACCTGCCGCCTGTGGTAATGGCAGGCAAGCTGTTATTTTAGTCACGTTCTGCATGATCCCAAAACCTCTAATTAATCCTACCACAAAGTTTTCCTGCTCAGTATTTCGTTCTATTGTATCATTAGCCTCCCGTCTACTCCTTCTACCGTGTCTCTGTAAAGATAACATCATTCTGTCATGCCTCCACCATGCATTTACTATTCTAGGCTTAGTGACATTCGACCACCCACAACCTTTGCCTTGCTTCTCCCACCAACTGGTCCCGTCCTCTATTCTGTCCCAGGTCAGTTCCCTATTTTGCTTCCACCATTTGACCCGAATGTTCTTTTGATATCTTGACTTTAGTAGGAAGGAACAATTTATTCTGAGGGGTGGCCCATCCCACATGTCCACTGCCATTGACACTGGATTAACCTTTATGTTTTCAGCACGATCCCCTGTCCATGGCAAAACCCTCATACTCACTCTTTTGTAAACAAAACTATCCCGTATTTTGACCAAACATGTATATTCCCCTGTATCGTTTGTGGTTACCTTGGTAAGATTCAGTACCGTGTTTCCATGCTGTTTATCCTGATCCAAACCGACTCCTATCTTGCCTCGGCTTCTTTCAGCCCCCCATTGCCATACTGCAATAACTTCACCGGCCTCAACTTTCTGGCGGTCAAATATAACACAAGTTAATTGAACATCCATCCCTTCCATGACTGTAACCTTAGTTTCTTCAACCTGTACTAGAGTAGACCCTTGAACGGGTACTAGTCTCATGATATCATGATTACTAGCAGTAATATAATTAAGAAGGTGGCTTTGCGTGGAAGATCATCTGGGTTGGAGACACTATCTGGGTTTCCCATTGGAACGGTGCCTTCTTTACCCTGGTGTAATGGATCCAAGCATCCATCCCCTGGACCTTCACCGCCGTGTAGGTCGTCATCATCACCTGGTGGGGTCCGCTCCATGATTCCTGTAGTGGATCCGTGATCCACTTCTTGACGTACACCTGGTCCCCAGGCTGGATGTCGTGGACAGAATTCTCCAGCGTGAGCGGTCTATTCCACTGTAACGTATTTCTTAAAGAATTCAAGATCTTATTAAGTGACATAACATACTCTGCAATCGCCTGGTCCCCACTCACATGTACCTCCCCTTTTAATACAGTTGCATGATATGGTTTGCCATATAATATCTCATATGGACTTAAGCCTATCTTTTCCCTTGGTTTAATTCGAATCCTGAGTAGGGCCAAAGGCAAAGCTTGAGGCCAGTGCAGTTTAGCTTCCTGGCAAATCTTTTTGATTTGTCCTTTCAGGGTTTGATTCATCTTTTCCACCTGCCCACTAGACTGAGGTCTCCAGGGGGTATGCAAATTCCAGGTTATATCTAACAGTCGTGCTAATTCCTGCACTACCCCGGCTATAAAATGCGGACCCCTATCTGATGACAATCCTAAAAGTACTCCAAATCTTGGTATTATTTCTTTTAGCAAGGTTTTTACCACCTCCTTAGCCTGATTTGTTCTACATGGAAAAGCTTCCGGCCACCCTGAGAACGTACATTGGTACACTAACAAGTATCTGTATCCCTGTGCCCTAGGCAATTCAGAAAAATCAATTTGCCAGTAATCTCCTGGTTGTGGCCTGACTTGCAACTTTCCCATTTGTATTTGTCTCCTAACTACTGGATTATTTTTCAAACATACTGGGCACATTGCATTAACTCTTTTTGCCATTATTAACATCTGATTAGAGATTATCTCATTCTTCAAAAATTTTACCAATACTTCTGCCCCCCAATGACATTTATTATGTTCTGATTCCAAAATAAATTTCATTATGCAAGTAGGTACCACTATTTGTCCCATTGGTGTAACATACCACCCAAGTTGATTCCTCTGTGCCCCTAGCAAGTTTTTTAGTTTTCCATCTTCTATTGAATATTTGGGCTCCTGATTCAGGTATGGGGTAGCCGGATTTGTTCTTACCGGTACCAATGCCATTTGAGTCCATACTTCCCGTGCCACTTGCTGTGCTGTAACATCAGCAAATCGATTTCCTCTGTAAACGTCTCCTTCTGCAGTCTGATGTCCTCTAACATGCATTACTGCAGCTGCTTTGGGACTATGTACCGCATCCAGTAGTTGTAGCACTTCTACCCGGTGCTTGATGTTGGTTCCCTGTGAATTCAAAAGCCCCCTTTCCTTCCATACCGCCCGATGTACATGAACCACACCAAAGGCATATTTAGAATCTGTCCAGATATTAACCCTTTTGTCCTTGCTCAAATATAGGGCTCTGGTGAGTCCAATCACCTCTACCTTCTGGGCCGAAGTTCCAGGTAACAAAGCCTTTGCTTTTATTACCTGTTCCAATGTTACCACTGCATACCCGGCATAGCGAGTCCCATTCTCGACAAAACTGGATCCATCAGTGTATAGTTCCCATTCAGGTTCTTCCAATGGTTCATCCTTTAGGTCGGGTCTGCTGGCATATACTTGTTCAATTACCTCTACGCAATCATGCACCAGTCCCCCAGCTTCCTGGTCACTGTGTAAAAACTCTGCTGGATTAACATGATTAGTAGTCCTTATTTCAATATCATCCTGTTCTCTCAGGATAGCCTGGTATTGCAACATTCGACTGGATGATAGCCAGTGACCCCCCTTTTGCTCCAAAACGGCCATGACCATATGGGGAACAAACACTTTCATTTTTGCCCCCAAAGTCAATTTCCGGGCCTCTTGAATAAGAATTATTGTTACTGCCACGGCTCGTTAACACGAGGGCCACCCGGAACTTACCGAATCTAGTTGTTTAGAGAAGTATCCCACTGGCCTCTTTGAGGATCCCACCTTCTGGGTGAGGACCCCCAATGCCAGTTTTTGCCTCTCATTCACGTACAACTGGAATTCCTTGGTCAGGTCAGGGAGTCCTAGAGCTGCGGCCTTTTAGTGCCTGCTTCAATTCCTAGAAAGCCTTCTTTTGCTGTGTCGTCCACTCCAAACGATGCTGCTTCAAGGCCTCATACAGTGGCTTGGCTAGGAGACCAAAATTCATGATCCACAGTCGACACCATCCCACCATTCCTAGAAAAGTTCTCAATTCCTGATGGTTACGAGGCAAAGGAATAGCACATATTGCCTCTATTCGGTTTACTCCCAAACGTCTCTGCCCTTGTGTGATCTCACAACTGAGATAAATAACGCTATTTCTGAGCAATTGAGTTTTTCCTTAGAAACCCAATACCCTGCTTGGCCAAGCATGTTGAGTAATTTAATTGTTAATTCCACACACATTTCTCCTTCCTTAGTAGCCAGAAAAATGTCGTCCACGTACTGCAGGACTACATACAAGGATGGGGATATTGTTACCTGGGTTATCTTCCATTCCTCCAGCTCCTTGGCCAGTTGGTTTCCAAAAATAGTAGGGGAGCATTTAAATCCCTGTGGGAGTCTCGTCCACGTAAGCTGCTTCTTTCTCCCAAAATCAGGACTCTCCCACTCGAAGGCAAAATATTTCCTACTCTCTACTGCCAGTGGGATGCAGAAGAAGGCATCTTTAAGGTCAATCACTGAGAACCATTTAAACTCCTCCGATACAGATGTTAACAAGGTGTAAGGATTAGCAAAAACTGGATGTATGTCTTTCACTATTTCATTAATAGCCCTCAAGTCCTGTACCAAACGGTACTTACCATTAGGTTTCTTCACTGGAAAAATTAGAGTATTATACTCCGATTCACATTCCTGTAATATTCCTTGAATCAAAAATTGCTTAATTAATGGGGCTACTCCCCTCCTTGCCTTAAGCTTCAAGGGGTATTGCTTTACCCTCACTGGTTGGGCCCCTTCCTTTAGTTCCACCTTTACTGGCTGCGCAGCTTTAGATTTTCCGGGGACCCCTGACTCCCATACCCAGGGTACTACAGCCTGCTCAATTTCTTCTGGAATAGGAGAGGCATCCACTTCCTTGATCACAAAAATGCCTGCTATTTGTTCTTCAGGTATTTCCAATTTCATCTTTCCCCCTTCAAATATTTCTCGTCAGCTTTGATTCTGATAGTTTCCCAAAACTACTGCTTGAGCCACTTCTGCTGGTCCTCCCGTGAATCCTCCCACAGGAGCATTCACCATTGGACCTGTCCTTAATCCTATGTTTCCCACGCCGATACTTCTTCTAACCAGGCATTCATTTTTCCAGTGTCCCAATTGTCGGCAAAATGCACACTGGTTTGGATCCAACCTCCCCATATTAGGTGAAAACCCAAATCCTCCCCGACCTCTTGGCAACCCCCTTTGTCCGCGATTAGCTCCTCCCCGACCTCGACCCCTAATGGGTCTTCCTCTTGCCCCTGTCTGTTGCATTACAGCCAGAATACTAGCTTGTTGTCTTTTTGCAGTTTCTTTTCCCCTGTTGTTGTATTCCTTCCACGCTACCTCCAGCATTTTATCCAAACTCCTAGTATCTTCTCCTTCCAGCTTTTGTAACTTTTTCCTAATATCCTCTTGTGATTGCCCCATAAACAGCAATGCCAATTGAAGTTTTCCTGATTGATCCTCTACATCTAAATTAGTAAACTTCCGAGCCATGTCTTTTAATTGTTCTAAAAAGGCAGACAGAGACTCATTCTTGTCCTGCTTGACCGAATACAACTTAGACCAGTTCATAGTCTTAGGTATGCCTGTCCTAATTCCTTCTACCAACAATTCCTGATATCGTTTTACAGCCCTTATTCTTCCTGTAGAGTTTGGGTCCCACTTAGGTTCCTCACTTGGTACCAATTCATCAACTGTCTCATTTAGTTGTCTCAACCGAATTTCCTCACGAGCCTTTTCTCTAGTGGCTCTAATAACCATTTCCTTTTCCATTGAATCCATTATAGTATCTAATAATACCTGTAAATCATTCCAGTCCAGATTCTGAGTCTTTATTACCATTTTAACCACCCTTGCCACCCTTTCAGGATCCTCCCGATAACTCCCCGCTGATTGCTTCCATATTACTAAATCCCCGGTGGAGAAAGGCACCTTTATAAGTATCCTTTCTCCCCATGGTCCCACAGCTTCCCTCAACGGCGCAATTAGCTGTGGCCCCTTCTGCCCCTTCCTTCCCTTGCGAGTCCGCCCTGCTAACGGAGTTCTTTTAACACGCTCATTCTTTTCACCATCACCACCATCACTATCACTCTCACTAGATCCCGTTTTTATAGCTATATCCGCAGGGGGAGCAGGGGGCACATTAGGAGCAACCGGAACCCTCGGAGGTACTATACAATAAGACAAATCTTCCTCGACTGAAGGATACAAATTATGCTCCTTTCTTTCTTTACATCCCACACACTCCCTTTCATCATTCACTTCTAAAACCAAGATACCACATTCCTTTTGCCATTCCTCTTTCCAATATAAAACAAAAAACAAATCCAAATATGGTATTTCATCCCATTTCTCATTTCTCCTTAAAAATTGCATCAAAGATTCCATTATCCCCAATTCCAGTGTACCATTCACTGGCCATCCCGCTTCCCCAATCTCATATTCAGGCTACCAATGATTACAATAATCTATCATTTTACTTTTACCCAATTCTTGATAATACCCCTCATTTTTCCACCGTTTCAATATACAATCTAATGGTGTATTTCCAGGTATTTTACCATTGGCTTGCACTAAGGTTTTAAAAGTTTTAAAAGACATCATATTACAACCTTTAATTCCACTATTAATCCCAATAAACCAATATACCTTAAACCAATATACCTTCTCGCCGTCCTTCCCTAAAACAAACAGGAGGCGAGTTCCGGTCCTGCGTCCTTAGATGTCTTATGGCCGGAGCCTAGGCTTTTTTACCAACCACCAAATCCAAATCCAATTATCACCTTTTTCCAATATAAAGCACCTTCGGGCTTACCTTGGCAGTTGTCCAACAGGCGCAGGGGTTGGGCACGACCGATGTCTCCCTGAGAAGTGCTCGGTGCCGGCTTGGAGTGGATCGGGACGCGAACCGCCCCAGCAGCATTTGCAGTCCTGCCGCAGTCGCCAGAAAACTGTTGCCCGATTGATAAATGACACAAAACTCGGATAAGTTTTGTGGGTGCTTTATTAAGGGCCCGGGGAACTGGGGGACTCACGTCCCAAAGTCCGAGCCCCCAAAATTCACGTATGGGTGCTTCCCTCTTATACATGCGATTCACAACAAAGTCTCTAAGAAACAGTTCCCCATTCCCCTTGCCTATTCTCCAAGAAACAGTTCCCCGTTCCCCTTGCCTGGTCACAGACCCCTTGTGATACATTCCTTGGTTCACAAACAAGATCATTAATCCTCTACTTATCTTATTCTTAAGAGCATTGTATGCTGCCTCCAGACAGGTTAGCATTCTTACTTTCCTGCACTAGTTTAATTATTTATTAAATCCCTAAGACTACCTGCTAGGTTACACACAAAACCCAACACACTTTCAACGACTACAAAACTACTTTTTAACAAACCAGTTCACACACAACTCACTATAATTAAATATTTTGCTAAATTTCATTTATTTTCCAACAATATAATCTCTGGGTTCCATGAAGCCCCGCAGGGTCACCATGGCCCCTTGGTTGCATGGGCTCCAGTGGTGCCACAATGATCCCCTTGGTTCCACGAGATCCTCAGAGTGTCCCAGGGATCTTCCTTCTTTCCCAAGGAAAGAACCCAGCCCCAGGGTTCTGTTGAAGCGGCATCCACCAGAGGCCAAGGCCAGCCAGACTTGACGGTACTGACAGATTTACCTGGGAGCAAGACTTGATATAGGGAATTTTGGAGGTGGAATCCCAATTTCAGACATGGACACCTGGAGGAGAAGGACGGTTCTTTTACACAGGAAGGAAAGCACGGAACACCGATATTTGAGGCAGGTGAATGAAAGGTGGCCATCAGAGGCCGAAGTCAGCCAGACCTCTCTGTTCTAGTTGCTTTTGTATGAAAGCAACCCTTGGATATAGGGAATTTGGGAGGTGGAATCCCAATTTTGGTCATTTCTTTGTAGATAAGAACGACAGTTCTTTTTCATAGGAAGGAAAGCATGGAGCCCAAGTGTTTCAAAGGCAAAAGAGGGGACAGGTGGCTCCTGTCCTGGCTCCCAAGCCAGCCAGGCCTGATTGTCATGGTAACTTTTGTCATGGAGGGTCCTTGGATATCAGAGGAGAAATCTCACTTTTGACCTTGGACTCCTTGAGAAGAAGGATGGTTCTTTTCCATAAGAAGGAAAGCATCAAGCCACAGTGTTTTGAGGCAGGTGAGGGACAGCTCCCAAGTGGCATGGCAGCTAGACCTGTCTGGCTTTCATTTGGGAGCAATCCTTGGATGTACAGAGTTTTGGAGGTAGAATTCCAGGTTTCACTATGGGCACCGGGTCAGGATGGATGGTTTTTACCAATAGGAAAGAAAAATGTCAAGTCTAAGTGTTTTTGAAGAAGATGAGCGGTGGCCACCCTTAGGCCAACACAGCCAGACCTGTCTGTCCTGGCACCTTTCATCTAGGGACTCTCCTTGGACATAGGGCATTTTGGAGGTGGAACATCATATTTTGCCGTGGGTGCCTGGACAGAAAAAGAGTTCTTTTCATTAGGAAGGAAAGCACAGAGCCCCAGTGTTTCAGGGGCAGTTGAGTGCCAGCCCTCAGGAAGACAAGGCCAGCCAGATTTGTCAGTCCTGGCAGCTTTTGTCTGGGAGCTATCCTTGGATATTGGGAATTCTTGAGGCAGATTCTCAATTTTGGCCATGAGCACCTGGTCGAGATAGATGTTATTTTCCCCTAAGCAAGAAAAGCACATGGTCCCAGGGTTTCAAAGGCAGATGAGAGGTGGCCCCTGGGTGGCCAAGGCAGGCAGACCTGTCTCTTCTGGCAGATTTCATCTGAGAACAATCTGTGCATATACGGAAATTTGGAGGAGGAATTCAAGTTTGGCCATGCTCCCCTGGAGGAGAAGGACAGTTCTCTCCCATAGGAAGGAAAGCCAAGAGCCCCAGTGCTTCAGGGGCTGATGAGAAGCAGCCCTCAACATGCCAAGGTCAGCCAGACCTGTCAGATGATTGCTAGGAGGCCCAGCCAGACAGACCTGTTCCATGTTCTCTTGGTTTCATGGGACACCACAGTGTCACAATGGTCTCCTTGGTTCCATGAAGCCCTGGAGTGTCACAATGTTCCCCTTGATTCTGTAGTGTCACAATGGCCCTGTGCTCCCATGAGGCCTTGCAATGTCACAATGGCTTCATGGTTCCACAAAGCTCTGATGTGTCACCATGGCCCCTCGGCTCCATGCACCCTCGCTGTGTCACAGTGGCTCCTCTGTGACACTACGGGCTGCACAAGGTCACCATGGACCCTTGGTTCCTTGGGGCCCCCAAGTTTCACAGTGGTCTCCTTGATTCCATGAGGCACCACAGTGTCACCATGGCCCCTTGGTTCCATGAGGTTCCGTAGAGTCACTGTGGTGTCCTTGGACATGCATTGTCACAACTGACCCTTGGTTCCATGAGGTTCCGTACTGTCACCGTGGTCGCTGTCAGAGGCTGGATGAGATCGATGTCCCGAGACACCTTGAGATGCTCGGAATGCCCGTGTGGGGCCAGGGCCGGGTCAGGTTTGTGGTGGAACAGAGCCCCGCCCCCAGCCCTGGTCTGGCAGAGCTGTCAATCACACAGCAGGAGCTGTGCTAACCCTGCTCTGATTAGCCCAGATGTTAATCAATCAATCACACACTAGCAGCTGGTGCCTACCCTGGCTCTGATTGGACAAGCAACTGGCAGTTCCACCCCAGGGGCAGGCCCATGAAGGCCCAGGGGGTTAACAGCTGCAGCACGAGGCCAGCCCATGGTCTAGATCCTGCCTTCTCCTGGGGTTACTCTGTTGGTGATGCTGGAGCCCCAGCAGTTGGTACCTATGTGCGTCTCTTTCTATGGATCTTCTTTCTTTCTGTTGTTCTCTATTTCTTCTCCTTCTAATCCTACTTACCTGGAGCATTTTGGGGTAACTTCACATGTCAAAAATTAAAGGGTTTTAGGTTAAATGTGTGGGAATCCAAGGCACAGGGAATATTTCTCTGTCTGCTCTAAAGGGGTCCTGACCCCCAGAGAAACACTGCCTTTAACCGTCCCCCATGGAGAGGACTTCCAGGACTTTGAGACAGATTAGAATTTACCAAAGTCCAAAATAGATTAGAGGGTAGTATAGCATGTGCCTTGAGTGAGAAATTTAGGTCTTGGGATTTTTAATATGATGTAGATAGGAAGCAAGATGGAGGAATTTGGATGTAGTCCCTTTCATCTTCTTCATCTACTCCATGTTCTGCAGTGTTGGTGGCACAGGGTCATTGGTCAAGGAAAGCACAGTGTAGAGGTTATGTGGACAGTCAAGGGATGCGTAATTGGTAGATAAGTAGAAATAATATACATTTTAAGAGTTAATTGGTGAGACAACTTTAAAAGACCTTGAAACCGTACATTTTAGAGCCATTTTGAGGTGTTTATCCAGCATGCTTAACCTGGTATGCACAGCATGCAAAACTTTAGAGAAGATAACAATACACAAGAAGCTGAAGACCAAAAAAGTCCTGTGCATCTCCTTTTACCTGGCACAGAATTGCTACAGGAGGGTTTCCCACATCCAGAGAGCGCCCACAAAGGCCGAATGTAAAACAAACATCAATAACTGGCACCGTGACAATATTTATAATAGGTTGTTTTTTCCATAAAGTTGTTTAATGAAGAATGTTGTCTTAATTAGCCAATCATGTGAAATGTGTTGCTTAAATGACCAATGAGGTCCATGTGTAGCAAACTAAGGTATAAAAGAAGAGGATTGTCAAAAGGGTGGCTTTTAGCCCTTAGCCTTCTGATCTGAGTCTGTGTCATCTCTGATTCAACAATGACATTTGGGGATCTATGGAGGCTATTGGGAATCCTTTCTGCACCTTGTGACCCAACAGAAGCTTCTCTAATAAACTTTGCCTGAAGCTCCCACTGTGCCCATGACAGAAACCCCTGTGAGTGTCTGGGACATCCCGGCTCTTTGGCAGCCTGGGGACTCCTGGGATGTCCCCGTGGAGCCCCTGTGAGTGCCTGTGCCAGATCGGTGCCTTTGCAGCCCAAGGTCCCCTGGGATGTCACCATGGAATGGCTTTGACTGCCTCTGAGCACACAGATCTTTACCATCCCCAGAAAGCCCTGGGAGGTCTCCATGGAGCCCCTGTCTCTGCCTATGACATTCCAGCTCTGGAACAGCCTGGAGACTCTTGGAAAGTCCCCAGGGAACCCCTGTGATGGCCTGTGACAAATCTCATCCTTAGCAGGCAACCACCACCAGGACCCTGTTGCTATGGTCAGTTTCCATGGCAACCATCCCTAGTCCCCTGTTGCTATGGTGAGTCCCTTGGCAGCTCCATGGATACCCCACGCCAGGGGTGGTTGCCATGGACACCAGCTCCGGCCTGCAGCCAGAGCCCATTTCCATGGCAACCATTGGCAGCCCCATCCCCAGGCTCATGGGATCCCAGAACCACGGAATTGGCTGAGCTGGGAGGGTCCCATCAGGATCCTCCAGTCCAACTGCTGGCCCTGCACAGGACACCCCAACAATGTCAGCCTGGGCCTGGCAGCGCTGTTCAAACGCTGTTGGAGCTCAGAGAGACCTGGAGCTGGGACCCTTCCCTGGGGAGCCTTGGCAGGGCCCCAGCAGCCTCTGGGCAAAAACTTTTCCTGATATCCAGCCTGAGCCTGCCCTGACTCAGCTGCAGCCGTTCCCTCCACTCCTGTCCCTGGGCACCAGAGGGAAGAGGTTCCCACAGCCCCAGCCAGGGACCCGCTCCCAAGGCTGTTGCCATGGCCACCAGGGCTGGGACCAGCTGGGATGCTCGGTTTCCACGGGCCGGGGTTCAGGAATGGGATTCCCCAATTTCCTGCTCCTGCTAAAACTGCTCGGCCCTCACTGCCCTCCCGCCTCCCATGGAAAGCACAAAAGGCAAAGATCCTGGGCTGGTATAAGAACAATTCATTGCGAACAGCAATAAGATAAGAAACATACAGAACAGAAACAATATTTATAAGAGAAGGGATAAATAAAACTTTACAGGGAAAACTAAAACACAACTTACTGGGTCTCCCTGGCCACAATTTCCCCCTTTCTGGAAAGGGCACTCCTCTCCTCAGGGAAAGAGATATAGAGAGTTCCTTTCCTGCCCCTAGCAATAACCTGAGGTGGGAGTGAATGTAATGACAAGGCCATGGCCAGACCCTCATGTTCTTCAATCCCACATCATGTCAAGGGCAGGGGCAGGACGACAGGCAGGTGTCTTCCCAGCATGGATCACAGGGAAAATGGATCACAAGGGCTCTTCTCAATGTGGGTTCTCCCATGGGTGATGAAGATAGAGCAGTGCATGAAGCTGTTCCTGCAGCTGGGGCATTTGCAGGGCCTCCCTTACTGGTGGCTCTGTTGGTGTCTTGTCAAGTGAGAGCTCTGGGTGAAGCTCTTCCCACACTGGGGACACTCAAAGGGCCTCTCCCCAGTGTTGATGCGCCGGTGCCTGATGAGGGTGAAGTTGTGCTTGAAGCCCTTCCCACAGTCAGGACAGCAAAATGGCCTCTCATCTATGTGAATCCGCTCATGCAGGAGGAGATGGGAGCTGGTGTGAAACTTCTTCCCACATGTGGGGCACTAGTAGGGCCTCTCCCTAGTGTGGATGTGCTGGTGCCTGATGAGGTGGGAGCTGTGGTTGAAGCCCTTTCCACAGTCAGGACAGCAGAAGGGCCTCTCCTCCGAGTGAATCTGTGGGTGCTGGAGGAGCCTGGAGCTGGTGTGAAACCTCTTCTGACACTGGGGACACTCATAGGGTCTCTCCCCAGTGTGGATGCCTTGATGGGTCACAAGGGTGGATCTCTAGCTGAAGCCCTTCCCACATTCCCCACACTCGTAGGCCCATTCCCCGGTGTGGATCATGTGGTGGCTGACCAGGTGCTTGCTCTGTTTGAAGTTCTTCCCACACTGCAAGCACTTGTGGGGCTTTTCCCTATCATGAAGCTGCTCATGAACCACCATCTCTGAGCTCTGCCTAAAGCTCTGTCCCCCTTCCTGGCTCTGGGTGGTTCTTTCTTCATCAGAGAATCCTGGGTTGGCTTTGGAGCCCCTCCTCCTGTAGGATCTCTGTGGCATTTCCTCCATGTGTGATTACTCTGCAGTAGAGTCACACAAAACGGCCTCTTTCACAAGGTTCTGATGTGGAGATTTTTCCTGCCTGGTCTCCATCCTCAGCTCCTTACCTGGGGAAGGAAGGAGAAAGAGAGAATGGGATTTGCCTCCGTGCCAGAGGGAAGGGGAAGGAGATCCCCCCCAGTGCATCACTGGCAGGATGGCATTGGCACTAGGGTTGTCCTGCAGCTGGGGGCCAACCTGGGCTGGGAGATGGAGCAGGAGAGAGGGGGAAAGGAGCACTGATTTCCTCCTCACCTGCCTGGGTGTCCCAGGGCATCTTCCTCTTCCTCGCAGCTTTCTCCTCCATCAGGTGAAGGTTTGGGAATGGGAAATTTTGTTTTGGGAGGAAAACAAGGGATGAGCTCATTGAGTTTTGTACTGGTTTGACAGCAAACATGAGGGAAAGTCTAAGTCAGAATTACAATTTAATGAGAAAATTAGGACCAAGGCAATGATACAGAAACACTGCCTTAAACTGACAGAGTCAGGATATAACCTGACACCCTGTTGGTCAGGGTGTTGGCAGCAGTCCCATTAAATGGTGGGTGCAGTCCTGTTGGAGTGATGAACGTGGTTCTGTCAAAGCAGTGATCCTGTAGAAGGGTCTGGTCTTCCTCTGAAGGTCCAGTGGTGGTAATGGAGCTCTCGTCCTCTGGGAATCCAGTAGGCAAGGTGCTCCTGGTCTTTCATACCTCAGCTTATATCCAGGTAGGAATGCTTGGATCCTCCCCCTGGGCGGAGCATCCCACAATGGGATGATGGAATTTTATCAGTCCTGCAGTGACACTCAATGGCCCATTCACAGAAGATGTCTCCCCTGGAGGGCGTTATTAGGGGTGAGCCATGGAAGAGATAAAGAACACTGCCCCACCTGTTTATAACAGTTTATCAAGATGGTCATGGAAAACATGCATTTGGTTACATCTTACATTGCAACCTGAAATGGTGGGGTAATCCCTGCTCAGGGGGTGAACACCACCCCTCTTACCCAAACTGGCTCAGGTGTAAAACCCCTACCATGGGATGGCAACACACACACAGGGGACAATGTCACACTTGCCCTGCTCCAGGGGAGGTCTCTGTCCCTGTCACTCCCTCTCTCTCCCCACCTTTTCTCTTTTTTCGATCTCTCTCTCTACCTCACATTTACTGTTTAATAAAATCTACTTTGGATTTGGTCTCGTTAGCATCTTAATTGGGGCAGAGGCATCTATCTACCAGTTTTCTTAACCGTATTGCAACAATATTTTGGCACAGTGAGTTCAGGCACTGTTCTTTGACCCCAAGTGCCTATGAGTACAGCATGGTTCCCTCCACTGAGGAGGTTGTGGTTCTTTCTGGAAGAACTCTGGGAAACATGGACACAGCTTCCTTTGAGCGACTCATGGGAGAACTGATGAGGAAAATGGCCATTGTGGGTGGCCAGTGTAAAGTAAATGTTTTGTTTTCCTTCCGGAACAGTTTGTTAAAATCACTGGAGGAAAGGGAGCAAATGTTACCAGAGAGACTGACAAGGTTCATTCACTCCCAGGTGAGGAACACAAGGCTGCTGAAAGTCCTATAAAATGCCCAGCCCAAGTTGCTAAATTCCCAAATAACTCCGGCCAGGGGCCTCTGGGAGGATTTTTTTCGGAGAGTGTTCAGAGCTGGCAGATTTCTTGAGCCCCAGATATCTCTGGGCTCCCTAAGAGGAGCTTTTTCAGGGACAGAGGACCTGTGATCACCCCTCGGGAAGGTCCCGGGGGTTCAAAATAGGGATGGCCCGGTACCGACGGGACGGGACATTGATTTTGGGGATCCCCGTGAGAGCCGGGGCTGTGGAACAGGGGACGCCCGGGGTGGGGAGAGGGGAAGGGGCGATACTGGAGCTGGGGGACCCCCGACAGCCCGGAGATGAGGCAGGGACAGGACCCCCTGACCCTGACAGGGGCGTGTCCTGGGGTGGCTTCATGGTGTTCATACCCCCATCGGTCTGTTTAGCCCAGAAATTAGTTCTGCACCTTTAAGGCTGGTTCTGAGAGCTTTCGAAAGGGAGGAAGAAGAAGCTGCAGTTTGTTTTCAGGAACTGCACTCACTCCTCTACATTCCATTTGCTGGATGGAGAGACAGCAGGACAGAGCTCTCCTTTGCTTTTAGTTAGTTTTTAGGTCTCTGAGGCAGAGAAGTTCCCTGGACTGTGGGTTTTCTTTTTCTTTGGAGCTGTTTAAATCTGCTCTGGACTGAACACCAGAGAGCACCGGCACCTTGCACCTTTGGCCCACCTGGCCGGGCCTGGGCAGTGACATTTCCAATGCTGGAGGGGCCGATAAGAGACTGATAAGAGACTGATAAGAGGCTGAGTGAGCCGAGCTACAGACCACGGAGACTTTATGACTTTCTCATCTCTTTTGGAGTAGCAGGAGGTTGTATTGCTTAATATTGTTCAATTTTTTTGCTGGTGAACGCTTTGCCTGTTAAATAAAGGGGTTTTTTAACTATTCTCCGAGAATTTTCCCAAACTGGCCGAGGGTTGGGCTGCTGAATCTGCATTGTAGAGGAAACTCCTTTTGCAGATTTTCAACCAAATTTGCCCTAAACCAGGACAGGCTGGTGGAAAGAAGGGGGAACCCCAAGTGGCTGGATTGAGGGGAGGCTGGAGAGGGGGACCCTGGGACTCCAAAAACTCCCAAAATCCAAAAGCAGGACCCTGGAGAGGGGGGATCCCCAGCAGCCCTGAGATGGGGGACCACCAGAACCCGAGAGGGATGAAACTGGACATGGGACACTCCTGGTAGCCTTTTCTTATTCACTCTTGATTTTGGGACATCAGGTGACTTCTAGAGATTGACTTGGGCAAGAGGAATCCCAGACTGAAGGCATTCACACCTTGTTTTTCCCAAACCAGGTTTTTCCCCAGACTATCTCATAGAGACATCCCCCCTGTCTCACTCTGGGTGAGCTCAGTCCCAAACTTGACCCAGATCCTGGTCTCAATCTCATTCCATATTTAGACATCTTCACAGTTCTGTATTTTATCTCATCCCAGTCTCAGACTTGTCTAGCCCCAGACCCAGTCCCAATCCCAGCCTTAAAGCCAATCCCACTTTTAGCCTTAACCCCAATCCCAGCTCTAATCCAAATCTCAGCTCCAACTCCAACCCCAGCCCCAATTCCAGCCCCTTCCTAAATCCTCAGCCCCAAACCAAATTCCAGGCTCAGCCATTCTGGGGCTTTGGGGTGTCTCTGTCCCTCTGACCCCGATGATGTTTGGGTGGGGTCACACGGGCTGAGAGGGACAGAGACCCCCCAGCCTCCCCAGGTGTGAGAAGGTCGGAGAGCCCCCTCAGCCCTGAGCACCCTCAGCGGTGAGAGGGACACAGAGCCCCTGGTCCCCAGCCCTGCACAGGCATTTCCTGAGGCCAGAGGGATGGAGACCCTCCGAGCATCCCCCAGGGTGAGGGGACAGAGAGCCCCGAGCATCCCCTGGGCTGAGAGGGACAGAGACTGCCCCAAGCACCCCCTGGCACAGGGGTGAGAGGGAGGGAGACCCCCCAGGCATTCCCTGAGGTGAGAATGATGGAGACCCCCAGGGGAATGGCCTGGCGAGAGAGGGACAGGGACCCTCCCCAGCCCCTCCCAAGCATCCCCCAGGGTGAGAGGCACAGAGCATCCCTTGGGCACCGGACAAAATAAACTTTGCAGAAATCAAACTTAACTCTGCATAAAATACTTTGATGAATATTTGCTTTTCCCACAAGTCACGTGATGAAAACACAAACAAATCCCAAAATTATATAAACTTACAATAGAAGATATTTTGTGGCAAATCCAAATTCCATTGGTCCTGCACAGCTCCAGCTCAGCTGCTGGCACATTCTGATAAAAGAAAAGTGGAAATTAGGCCAAATACAGAATATGAAAAGGAAGGGGAAGCTCTGTGTAGCTGTCACAAAGGTGACAGGGACAAAGAGAAAAATTATTCTAACATTTGGCAAAGTCGCCCAGCCTGTGAAAAAGCATGACCAGGACAGAGACCTCCCCTGGAGCAGGGCAAGTGTGACATTGTTCCCTGTGGGTGTGGCCTTCCCAAGGAGGGGGTTTTACACCTGAGCCAGTTTGGGTAAAGGGGGTGGTGTTCAGCCACCCAAGCAGGGATTACCCCACTGTTTCAGGGTGCAATGTAAGATGTAACCAAATGCATGTTTTCAATCCCCATCTTCATCAACTGCTATAAACAGGTGGGGCAGTGTTCTTTATTGCTTCCATGACTCACCCCTGATAATGCCCTACAGGGGAGAAATCTTCTGTGAATGGGCCATTGAGTGTCACTGCAGGACTGATAAAATTCCATCATCCTATTGTGATATGCTCTGCCCAGAGGGAGGACCCAAGCATTTCTACCTGGGTATATTCTGAGGCTTTTAACACCAGGAGCACCTTGCCTGCTAGATAGTAATTCTGGTTTAGACCCTCCCCTGGTTTGCCTTCTAACCAGTACAAAATTTAGTGTACTCATCCCTTGTTTTCCTCCCAAAACAAAATTTCCCATTCCCAAACCTTCACCTGATGGAAGAGGAAGCTGCAAGGAAGAGGAAGATGCCCCAGGACACCCAGGAAGGTGAGGAGGATGTCAGTGCCCCTTTCCTCCTCTCTCCTGCTCCATCTCCTAGCCCATCACTGCCCCTGGCTGCAGGACAACCCTGCTGCCAATGCCATCCTGCCAGTGATGCACTGGGGGGATCTCCTTCCCCTTCCCTCTGGTACGGAGGCAAATCCCATCCTCTCCTTGTCCTTACTCCTCCAGAAAAGCAGCTGAGAATGGAGACCAGGGAGGATAAATCCCCATGGCAGAACCTCGTGAAAGAGGCTGTTTTGAGCGGCTCCATAGCACAGGAATGTGGTGTGGAGGAAAAGCCCCAGAGATCTCACAGGAGGAGGGGCTCTAAGCCCAGCCCAGGGGGCTCTGAAGAGGAAAGACCCACCTTGAGCCAGGAAGGTAGACAGAGCTTCAACCAGACCTCAAAGCTGGTGGTCCATGAGCAGCTTCATGATGGGGAGAAGGCCCACAAGTGCTTGGAGTGTGGGAAGAGCTTCAGGCAGAGCAGTACCCTGATCCACCACCAGTGCATCCACACTGGGGAGAGGCCCTACAAGTGTCCTGAGTATCAGAAGAGGTTTCAGACCAGCTCCCATCTCCTCTGCACCAGCAAAATCACACAGAGGAGAGGCCCTTCCGCTGCCATGAGTGCGGGAAAGGCTTCAAGAAAAAATCCACCCTTATCACCCATTGGCACATCCATACAAGGGAGAGGCCCTAAGACTGCCCCACATCAGGAGAAGAGCTTCTCCATGAGCTCAGACTTGACCAGACACCAATGGAGTGAGTCATCAGTAAGGAAGTTCTGTGAGTGCCCCAACTGCAGGAAGAACTTCATGCCCAGCTCCAGCTTGTTTCCGCATTGGAAGTCACATGTTGGGAAGACCCCTGGTGATCCATGTTCCCTGCAACCCATGCTGGGAAGACAGCTGTCCCTTTTCCTGCCCCTGCCAATGACATGATGTGGCAGTGAAAGCATGAGGATCTTCCCATGGCCCTGTCATTACATTCACTACTACCTCAGGTCATTGCCAGGGGCTGGAAAGGGGCTCTCTCTCTCTCTCCCCAGAGGAGAAGGGTGTCCTTTCCAGGCAGGGGGAAATACCTGGCCAGGAAGAGCCTGCTGTTGATGTTGTAGTTTTCCCTGTAAATAGCTTTTCTTATCTCTTCTGTTATCAATATTGTTTCTGTTCCATTTTTTCCTTATCTCGCTGCTGTTCCCAATAAATTGTTCTTATCCCAGCCCAGGATCTTTGCCTTTTGTGCTTTCCATGGGAGGCGGGAGGGCAGTGAGGGCCGAGCAGTTTTAGCAGGAGCAGGAAATTGGGGAATCCCATTCCTGAACCCCGGCCCATGGAAACCGAGCATCCCAGCTGGTCCCAGCCCTGGTGGCCATGGCAACAGCCTTGGGAGCAGGTCCCTGGCTGGGGCTGTGGGAACCTCTTCCCTCTGGTGCCCAGGGACAGGAGTGGAGGGAATGGCTGCAGCTGAGTCGGGGCAGGCTCCGGTTGGATGTCAGGAAAAGTTTTTGCCCAGAGGCTGCTGGGGCCCTGCCCAGGCTCCCCAGGGAAGGGTCCCAGCTCCAGGGCTCTCTGAGCTGCAGCAGCATTTGGACAGCACTGCCAGGCCAAGGCTGGCATTGTTGGGGTGTGCTGTGCAGGGCCAGCAGTTGGACTGGAGGATCCTGATGGGTCCCTCCCAGCTCAGCCAATTCCGTGGTTCTGGGATCCCATGAGCCTGGGGATGGGGCTGCCAATGGTTGCCATGGAAATGGGCTCTGGCTGCAGGCCTGAGCTGGTGTCCATGGCAACCACCTCTGGCATGGGGTATCCATGGAGCTGCCATGGAAACTGACCATAGCAAGAGGGGGCTGGTGATGGTTGCCATGGAAACTGACCATAGCAACAGGGTGCCCCTGATGGTTGCCTTCTAAGGATCAGATTTGCCACAGGCCCTCAGAGGGGTTCCATGAGGACTTTCCAAGAGTCTCCAGGCTGTTCCAGAGCTGGAATGTTACAGGCAGAGACAGGGGCTCCATGGAGACCACCCAGGGGTTTCTGAGGATGGTAAAGTGCCATGGGGTCAGACGCAGTCACAGCCATTCCATGGTGACATCCCAGGGGACTTTGGGCTGCAAAGGCACCGATCTGTCTCAGGCACTCACGGGGGCTCCACGGTGACATCCCAGGAGTCCCCAGGCTGCCAAAGAGCTGGGATGTCCCAGACACTCACAGGGGTTCCTGTCATGGTCAGATATATTTATATAAATACGTATTCTCTATTATGGTAATGATTAGACAAAATTGCCTTAATCAGAAGTATTTATGCCAGGATATAAGAGATGTAAAATATATTATACATGGCACTAGGAAATTATTTCAAAGCAACTGTATTAAGCAAAACCTGTAATTAAGCAGAGATTGATGTCACTCCCCCAGACCAATGACCATGGGCAAATCTCTTCGACTCAGGCTGGAGCAGTGACCTTGAGGGTGTCCCCACTGCTGGGAGGAATACCCACACCCCTCAAGAAGGGAAATGTCAGGAGATGCTGCCATTAATATTTGGGACGGGGATTTTCTAGTCTGAGGTGCTGCCGTGTCAGTCAGATGTGCCCAGGCTGGGCCAGCTCAGCAGCGCTGCAGAAGCTCTCAGTGGTGTCACTTGGTTTTTCCTTTCTCTGGGGATTTTTCCAGCTCTGCCACAGCTTCAGCTTGCTCTGAGGATGTTGAGCTTTGGGATGGAGGAGTCAGGCTGGTTTCAGCATTATTCTCCCCAAAAGCAGTGTGACACCCCTCCTTCATTTCCCACTGGGGGCTTTGCAAACAGGGCCTTGCTGGAGTTGTTGGAGGCCATTGCAGGCAGAGCCTCCTGCTCCAGCAGGAACTGCCTTTCCTGTGCCATGAGCAGGGCAGATCCCACTGCAGGAAAAGCCCCAGGCCAGCCCCAGCACAGGGAAGGGCTCGGGCACAAGGGCAGAGCGCCATGCTGGGAGCTGTGCCAGGGAGAGCCTGAGGCACCAAAGGCACCTTGGCAGCAGCAGCTGCTTGCAGGCCACGGCCAGAAGCCTCCCTTGGCAGCCCAGCCTGGTTGCCACCTCTGCAGAGCTGCTGCCTCAGGGCTCATTCCTGGCTGGGCTCTGAAAAGCCACTTCTGCTCCTGGAGCCTGACTGGGAAGCCATTGGCCCCAGCACCGTGGGGACAAGATATTAATGACAAAACTCTTCATGGCAGAAGAACCAAGGCAGGGGCAGAGGAAAGGGCAGAGCCAGGCCCAGGGGACAGGGCTGCCATGGTGATGGCTGTAAGGCCACTGCCCCTGCAGCAGCCTGACTGCCCTCAGCAGACATTCTGGCCAGAAACATTGTGAGGGCACCCAGCACATCAGAGAACCCACACTACAGAAACTCCATCCTTGGGGATGAGAAGGTTTCACTGGGTCAGGTTGCAGAAAGCTCCTGACCTTGGACAATTTCTGGGATGGGGAATCCACTTATATGGAAATACAGTTGCAGTTTTGTGTCACCCTCATGCTTGAGAAATATTTCCTCTGCTAACAAATGCTAATTTGCCCTCATTCATTTTAAAGATACTGACCCTTTTATCACTGCAAGATGTGGGAGGAAATAACTTAGATCTCTATTTTTCCATTTTCATAGACCTTGGAGAGGAACCAAAAATCTCCCAGGATGGGGTTTGGAGGCCTCATCACATAAGCAGCAGGGAGAGGGTGAGTGCGCTGTGGTCAGTGGTGTGGAGACTGAGGACAGAACAGAAGTAGCCTGGGAAGGATTGAAGGGTGGTTTCAGAGAGACTGGAGCTTTTCTTCATTGTGTAAAACAGCCAGAGAAAGGAATAATGGCACCAAGGGCAGCTGGAGAGGCCCAGATGAAGCATGACAAGAGCGAAATTTCTCTCCCAGGGCAGGGCTGTGGTGCAGCACGTCCCCAGAAGGAGCATGGAGCAGCCCAAGGCTTTGTGTGGGCAGGCAGGGGCAGGCAGGAGGCAGAGCTGTCAGCAAAGGAAGGGCCCAGCCTCGTGGGGCAGCCGGGGGATGCCGACAGCCTGCAGGGACAGAGGCGCAGGGCATGGACACTGTGGGACAGCCTGGGCTGCACAGGGCACAGGGATGGGCAGCAGCTGCGAGACAGCCCTGCCACAGCCAACTTGGGCAGCACTTTGGCCATGGCTGCTGGCCCTGGGCCTGAGGCCACAAGGGGACAAGTGACCCTTGCAGGCCTGGGGCCTCATTGCCTCCTTGTCCCTGCTCAGCAGCCTGGCAGAGGCCGCCCCATGCTCCTGCCCTTGCCGTTGCACAGCCCCACATGCCAGTGCCCCTCCCGGCAGGACCCCTGATAAAGGAAGGAGGGACAGGATCTGCTTGGCCAGGGGCTGGGGCTCAGGCCTTGGCCCTTTGCATTCCTGAAACACATCCAGCTTTGCTCAGCACCACAGACATCTTTCCCTTGCTTGTACCTGTGTCATCAGTGCTTCCAGGGTTCTGCTCTAACTGGAACCTGGGGACATTTTCTCAGTCATATCCCTCACAGGGATCTCTTTAAAGTACAAGAAACTTCACTGTTCCTACCTGACGTTGAGTTCTTGAGAAGTTCTCTGAGCACACTCTGAGGGACTGGGTCTGATGCAAAGAGCACCAAAGCCCCAGAGGGTCATTTAAGTCCCTGTACTGTGTCTGTGCTGCTGAGCTGGGCTGGGCTCCTTGCCCAGAGGCAGCTCCTGGCAAGGGCAGCGCTGCAGAGAGACAGCTCTGGCCAGGAGCAGCTCCTGTGCACAGCCCAGCAGGGCTGGGGCACTGCCGGGGCCCCTCAGGGACACCAGCATGGCACAGACAGAGCTCATAGGGGCTCAGCACTGGCAGGAGGGGCTGTGGAATGTCCCAGAGGGGGCTGTGTCACAGCAGCTTCTCTGGGTCTGTGTCACAGAGGCACAGAGCAGCTGTGATGTCAGCAAGGGGCTGTATGACAGGCCAGAGTGGGCTGTGTGAGATCACAGATTGGGCTATGACATCACAGAGGTTGTTGAGTGAGGTCATTGAACAGCTACAGCATCATAGAGGGGATTCTGTGACATCACAGAGTAGGCTGTGACCCCTTTGTATGGCTGTATGATGTCATAGTGCAGGCTTTGATGTGAAAGTGTGTGCTGTGATATTATAGAGCGGCAGTATGACATCACAGAGAGGGCTTTGTGGCATCACAGAGTTGGGTGTGACATTGTAGAGTAGGCTGTGAGGCCATAGAGCAGATCCTGCCATTATAGAGGGTGTCTCTGTGATATCAGAGAGTGGGTTGTGACAATACTGGGTGGCTATGTAATATCATAGAGCAGGCTGTGACATCACAGAACAGACAGTGACATCACTGTGTGATATTTTTTATATCAGAGTCTTCTGTGACATCACAGAGCAGTTGTGTGACATCACAGGGGCTGTGTGAGGTCACTGGGGAGGTCACTCTGCCCCAGCCCCCCTCACAGCTCCCCCCAGAGCAGTCCAACCCTGCTCATGCACAGTGGGGTCCCCTGTGCCCCCAGGTCCCACCACCAGTGTCACAATGATCCCTACATTCCATGGAACCACACACATCTATTCCATGTGTGGAATGCCAGCTGTGTGGCTCCATGGAGTGTGACACTGAGAGGCCCCATCAAACAAAGGTCCATTGTGACACCCCGGGGCCTCCTGGAACTGTGGAGACCATTGTGACACTTTGGGGTATCATGGAACCAAGGGGCCATTGGGACACTGTGACACCCCATGGAGCCAAAGGTCCATTGTGACATTGCAGGGCTTATGGAATAGAGGAGTCAAGTGACATTGTGGGGCCTGTGGAACCATGGAGACCTTAGTGACACTGCAAGGCCTCATGGAATCATTGGGACCATTGTGACACTGCTGGACCCCATGGAATGCGGTGCCCCTTGGTGCCAAGACCCTCAAGAACTCAGTTGTCTCTTCTGCTAATGAAACACTGGGGCTCTGTGCTTTCCTTCCTATAGAAAAAGAACTCTCCTTCTCCTCCAAGCATCCATGCCCAAAACTGGGATTTCACCTCCAAATTTCCTTATATCCAGGAATTGTTCGAAAAGGAATATTTCCAGGACAAGTCTGGCAGGTAATGGTTTAACAAGGGTCACCTCTCATCTGTCCCTAAAACATGGGGGAAGACTCCGTGCTTTCCCTCCTATGAAAAAGAACTGTCCTGCTTCTCCAGGTGGCCATGGCTGAGATTGGGCTTTCACCTCCAAAATTCCCTAAATGCAAAGACTGCTCCCAGACAAAATCTGCCATTCCTGACAAGTCTGGCTGGCCTTGGCCTAGTGAGGCTTTCATCGGCCTTCCAAACACTGGAGCTCTCTGCTTTCCTTCCTATGGAAAATAATTTTCCTTCTCATCCAGATGCCCATGGCCAGAATAGGGATTTCACCTCCAGCATTGCCTGTTGTGTCAGACTGGAGGAGATTGTTGGCTGCAAAACATTTCATGTGCAGGGGAGAAAGGGGCAGGTCTCCAGCCTTGCCCTGCCCTGGAACTCCAGCCCTGCCCTGCCCTGGAACCCCAATCCCCCCAGAGCCTCTATCCCAGCCCAGCAGTGTCTGCCAGTCCCTGGCACAGCACAGGCAATGCTCCACAGCCACCTCTGCAGGCCCAGCCCAGCTCCTGAGGGACCAAATGAGCCCAAATCCCACCTGGAGGAAGGGCCCAGGAAGACCAAGGGGTATTAAAGGCTGACCACAAGGCAAGCACACATCTTGACCCTACCTCCTCTTGGAATTTCCACCTGAACACTGCTGGAATCCAGGAGTAGGTAGCGGCATGTGTGCTACTCTGTATCTTCTTTTCTGTATTTCTCTCTTTCTGTGTCTTCTTCACCTTCCTGTAATTACCTCATCTTGTAAATTTTGATTAACTTAAAATTGAGCAGGCTTAGAGTTTGTGTAGTTGAATGGGCCAAGACAATGCTTTGAAAAGTGTTTTTTGTTGATTGAATGTCCTATTAAACCTTTGGCCAAAGTTTCTCTGATTTTCTAAAGTTTCCAGTAAAAGCTGTCTTGTTGTTTTGAGCTCCTGAGAATCTCTTGTTTCTCCAGTGCTCCTGACTCAGAGGACACAAACAATTGTAATTCCTTTTAAATGTCTCATTGAGAGAATTGTTTGGGAGATGGGGTTTCAGGGCTTGTGTGTCCTGCTTGGCCCAGCCCAGGCAGGGCTTTCCCTAGCCATATTCCACACTCCACTTCCCAGCTGGATCCACCAGTGCCTCTGAGTTGTGCTGCCCCAGCCCCAGGGACGCTCTCCTTGTCTGCCTATTCCCCCACGGTCTCTGGGCAGGGATGGCCTCAGTGGGGGCTGCTGACATCCTCAGCAACTTGGAGGCTGCTGCTGAATTTTCCTGCTCCAGAGGCTTGTTCAGCCTTCAGAGCTTCAGTGCAGGAATTCAGTGTCCCAGGGCTCATTAACATTCAGAACAGCTAAACAAGCCAAGCCTCTGGGAATAATTTGATTTCAGTTACCAAATCTTGTGTGGTTAAAAAGAGAGATTTCAGAAGTGTGTTCAACTGAATATGTTCTATTTAAAAGTACTGTGAGAAAACATTTTTTTGGACCTGCTTAGTTTGTTTTTTTTTTCCCCTGTTAATAGCAATCTCCACTTGACATTGAAACCAAGTACCTCCTCATGCAGTTTGAAGACATAAAAATCAACACCATTCATGGCTGACAATCAATCAGACTCTGTCCCTACCCCAACCCCAACATTTCCCCCATCCAAGCCCTGGCACTCAGAGCAGCCTTGTGCAAATCTGAGCTCCTTCCAGCCCAGGCTGCACCTGCAGCTTTCAGCTCCTTGGCTCCAACTCCCACCTGCTTTCCTTGGAGAAGGAGCTGCCCAAGACACAGAGGGCTGTTCATTTCTTGTCAGCCAACAAAGCCAGGGGAAGGCACAGCTCCATCAAATGCAAAAGTCAGTCTTGTCCCTGGATCTACCCTGCACCTGATCCCCACAGCCTGTCCTGTTTCCTTCATTCCTCCTTTGCCAGGGACTTTCTAGTGCAAGGGAGCTCTGCTCTGGCTATGGAGGAAGGTGGAAGTGCCACCACTGGAGTGGGAAGCACAGCTCATCAGGTTTGTGTCCTTTGGGGGTCAGGAACTGATGATACTCAGAGGCAAAGAAAGTTTCTCTTCTTGGCCAACGGACCACAGTTGAACAGGACACAATTTAATAACAATCCCGCTCATCCCTGAGCTATGTGCAATGTCCCAGCAGCATCTGGTGAGTCCACCATCCACAAGTGATTTCCATACTAAAATTAATTTCAGACAAACATGGTTCTGTGGTAGATATAAACACAATTAAATTCTTGTATCAGGATGCCTGTCCTGGAGTGGGGGAAAAACAGCTCCAACAATTCCTGATTTGCAAAGCTGTCAGTGATGGATGGAGATGGGAGGTCAGGCTGCTTTTGGTGTTGAGGAAAAGCTGAAACCAGCCTGACTCATTTCATCTCCTCCTGTCCTGGCTGATCTGCCCTCTTTCCCCTTCTATCCATTGGCTTTTGTCTCCCACCAGACTCACTGTGAAGAGCCTGGCTCTGTGTTCTCCATCCCCTCCTCGCTGGCACTGCCAGGCTGGGATGAGGAGCCCCTCAGCCTTCCCTGCTCTGGGCTGGACAAGCCCAGGTTCCTCAGCCTCTGCTGACAGCCCAAGGGCTGCAGCCCCACCTTGGAGTTCCTTCCCAGACCCTGCTCCAGCTGCCAGACATCTTTCCTGCCCTGGCCAACCCAACCCAGGCCACAGTAACCTGGATAACCCACGTCCTTGATGTCCTGGTCACACAACCCTGGCCCCTTGTCCCCATGTCAGGCTCTGGGGTGGATCCTGTGGAACATCCTTTGGTGGAGGCTGTGGCTCCAGGTGGGTCGGGGAGATCCCGGGGGAGAGGGACCCTGCTGGGGTGAGGGGGAGCTGGGGCAGAGTGACCAACCCAGTGACCTGACACAGCCCTGCTGGGATGTCACACAGCCCCTCTGTGATGTCACAGCCTGCTCTGTGATGTCACAGCCAAATCTGTGATGTCAGACCTCTGCCCTGTGATGTCACAGCCCATTTTCTAATGTCACACAGCTGGTCTCTGATGTCAGGGCCAACTCTGTGATGTCATATTCTGCTCTGTGATGTCAGATCTCTGCCCTGTGATGTCACAGTTGGCTCTGTGATGTCACAGAGGCACTCTATGATGCCATAGCTTTTCCATGACCACACATAACCCGCTCTGTGATGTCAAAGCCCACTCTGTGACCTCATGTTACCAGATGATAAATTGTCTACACCAGGTGAACTGACACCTGGAGCTTGTTCTCCAAAACCCCAGGCCTGTGGAAACCACACAATGCCCATTGTGTGAGAAGGGGAACAGCAAGTTCACCAGCCTCAGTGTGCTGCCAGCTCAGCCAGGCCCACAGGAACATTGGCATCCACGACCACCAGGGACCACCAGAGAGACCCCAGGACAGAAGAACACATGGGTAATGGGGAGAGGAAATGTGTTAATGATTTTGGGGAAGCCATTATCATATTCATGTTTAGTCTGGGAAAATCAATGAATATGTGTGCAATATACAGAAAATAAACAGAAACTTTCCTGTACTCAGCCTGCAGGGCTTTGGGAGGAGCTATCCCCTGTGCATCCAGCTGAATAAAGAATGCTGCTTCTTAATGCTACAAGGAGTTTTCTGTTTTACCCAATTTTTGGTGACACTCCCACTGCCAAGGAAAGCTCTGTCTGCTGCTGTTCACAAACAGAGAAGGGCTGGTGCCAGATGTTGGGGTCGGAGGCTGCCTAGGGCACAGTGACCATGGAATAATCAAGTGTTCAATGTTCTGTGAAAGAAAGAGGGGCAGCAACAAAACTTCTGCACTGGAATTAGGAAGGGCAGACTTTGGCCATTTTTGCATACTGCTTTGGGGAGTACCAAATCAGGTCCTGATTTTTTTAAGGGAAACAGCCCTTAAAAACAAAGGGGTCCAGGAAGGATGGACACATTTCAAGGAAGTAATCTTAAGGGGGAAGGAGCAGCCTGTCCCTGTGTGGCAAAAGATGAGCTAGTGAGGAAACTGACTGGCCTGGCTGCCCATGGAGCTTTTGTGCAAACTCAGGGGAAAAAAGAGGGTGCATAAATTTTGGGCAGAAGGCCAAGAATTTTAGGAAGTGTTTAAGGATGTTGTTAGGTTATGCAGAAAGAAAAGTACAGAGGTGAAAGATCAATTAGAGATTAAACTGGCAACTTCTGCAAAAAATAATGGAAAATATTTCTATAAAATAAATGATAGCAAAAGGAGGGATAAGGAGAACCTTTCCTCTTGATTGGATGCAGTGGGGAATATAGTAACTAGAGATAAAGAAAAGTCTGAGATACCATATTGTTTCTCTCAATTTTCAATATTAGGACAGGCTGTCCTCAGGACAAGTGTTCTCCTGAGCTGGAAGATGGGTACAGGGAGCAGAACAGCCCCCCTGTAATCCAGGAGGGAGCAGTTGATGACCTGCTGAGCCACTCAGATGCTCACAGGTGTGTGGGATCAGATGGGATCCATCCCAGGGGGATGAGGGAGCTGTGGATGAGCTCCCCAAGCTGCTCTCCATCATTTACCATCAGTGCTGTCTCAGCCGGGAGGTCCCAGAGCACTGGAGGTGCCAGTGTGAGCCCATTGCCAAGAAGGGCTGGAAGGAGGAGCTGGGGAACTCCAGGCCTGTCAGCCTGCCCCGGGTGCCCGGCAAGGTTATGGAACAGATCACCCTGAGTGCCATCACAGGGCACCCACAGGATGGCCGACGGGTCAGAGCCAGCCAGAGTGGATTCCAATATCTGCATTGATGAACTGGATGAGGGGACTGAGTCCAGCATCAGAAAATTTGCAGATGACACCAAATGTGGGTGTGAGTGTGGATCTGCTGGAGGGTAGGAGGGCTCTGCACAGGGCCCTCGACAGGCTGGATCCAGGGACCAAATCCAACAAGGTGAGGTTTAACAAGTCCAAGTGCTGGGCCCTGCATGTTGGCCACAACAACCCCTGCAGTGCTACAGGCTGGGGACCAAGTGGCTGGAGAGCAGCCAGGCAAGAAAGGGACCTGCAGGGATTGATAGACAGCAGGCTGGACGTGGGCCAACAGTGTGCCCAGGTGGGCAAGAAGGCCAGTGGCTCCTGGCCTGGATCAGGAATGGTGTGGCCAGCAGGAGCAGGGCAGTGATTGTTCCCATGTGCTCAGCACTGCTTGGGCAGCATCTCGAGTGCTATGTCCAGTCGTGGGCCCCCCAATTTAGGAAGGCCATGGAGGGGCTGGAGCATGTCCAGAGAAGGGCAACAAGGCTGGGGAGGGGTCTGGAACACAAGCTACCAACTCCTGTGAAGAGCAGCTGAGGGACCTGCAGTTGTTTATCCTGGAGAAGAGGAGGCTCAGGGGAGACAAGGCGGTGTCAGGGCACGGATTGGACTTGATGATGTCCAAGGTCTTATCCAACATTTCTGATTCTGTGACTCTCTGGAACCACCCTTGGAGCAGTTGCAGGATGAGCCTCCTCTTCAGAAGCTCCAGCAGCCCAGGTCCCTCAGCTTCTCCTGCCAGCCCCAAAGCCCATCCTGTCAGTCCTGCAGAGCCTCTGCAGCTCCTCCTCACTGCCCCGAACAGGGAGCCTCAGAGCCAGACACAGCAGCCCAGATGTGCCCGCCTGGCCTGGGGTGCCTCTGGCAAGGGAGCAGCAGGAGGCAGTGCAGGAGCCTGCAGACAATTCCTGCAGCACTTGTAGGATGATCCTGCTGCCCAAGGGACATTCCCATGGTGCCAAGTAAGGAACTGCAATGGGGAGTGGGGCCAGAGAGGAAAGGGCAAACAGGGATGGGCTGTTTGCAGGGGAGAGATCAGGGGTGGGAAATAAGAAGAAATGTGTAGCAGGAAGCGTAAAGAAAGCAAAGAAATTTGTAGCAGGAAGAGTAAAGAAAGCAAAGAGTAAAGAAAGTAAAGGAAAGTGAAGCCAAGGAAATGCTCAGGGCAGTTTGGGGGTGGCTGCCAGGCAGCCCTGGCTCTGAGCAACAGCATCTGCAGTGGCACAGGAAACTCCCAGCTGATGGGAACAAAATTTCTGGCTGACTGCAGAGGCCACGAAAAGGCTGAGTGGTTTCCCTGGAGTCCCCCAGCCCTTGCTGGCCCCAGGGGCTGATGGCATTTGTGCTCCCTCAGGTTCATGTCCCCACACCAACAGCATGGGGGTGCTCCCCCTGCTGTGTGCAATGCAAACAGGGGCTGCTGAGCCAGTGCTGCCGTGTCTGTGCCTGCAAGGATGGGGCACCTGTGTGAGCTGGGGGAGAGGCCAGGGCTGCAGAGGGGGGATGTTGTTGGCAGCTCCATGAGGACGCTCTGGGACACTGCCCTGCGCTGTGCAGCGCACTGGGGATGGATCAGCCCCTGCTCTGCTGCTCCTTCCCGTCTGCCCCAGGGCCCTTGCAGAGCCCCAGCCATGCTGTTTGTCCCCAGCCTGCCCACAGCCAGCCTGGGGCTGCTCACGGGGCTTTTCTGTGCTGAGCATTGGCCTGGCCATGTTCTTGAGAGAGCCTGGGCAAGGAGCCTGGAGCCCCCAGGCCCTGGGCTGAGGTGTCAGCGCTGCCCCAGCAGTGCCCATGGCCTGTCCCTGCTGCAGCCCTGGCACTGCCACCCCCAGGGCTGTGCCCAGCCCTGAGAGCACTCAGGCCCTACAGCAGCACCAGGGCCACCAGGGCAGTGGGGCAGGGCCATGGCAGCAGCACTGGCAACACCAAGTGCTGCTGCTGCTGGGCACAGCTGCTGGGCCAGCACTGATCTGCCCCCAGCTCTGCACACGGACATTGCTGCTGCAGCTCCAGAGAAGGAACAAAAGGGCATCTCTGCAGAAAACTCTACTGGGAAGTCCTTTATTTCATTTAAAGTCACCCAGAGTTCAGCCCCTCCTTGACACAGTCTGTGGCCACAGGAAATTTGGAGAGAAAAAAAAATGGGAAATGGCACAAACAATGACATTTTTTCTGGACTATATTTAAACATTAAACAAAGGAAAAGAACCTCCACAGTTTAGCCAAAAGAAAGTAGCAAAGATGATTTTGATTACAAGTTATTTGCAGATATTGCCCAGCAGTTTAATGTTTCTGAAAGCATGCAGTCATCAGTCTCCACACTGCAGCCTTGAGCTCCTGGTTCCTCAGGCTGTAGATGAGGGGGTTCAGGGCTGGAGGCACCACCGAGTACAGAACTGACAGGGCCACATCCAGGGATGGGGAGGAAATGTTGGGAGGCTTCAAATAGGCAAATGTGGCTGTGCTGATGAACACGGATAGCACAGCCAGGTGAGGGAGGCAGGTGGAAAAGGCTTTGTGCCGTCCCTGCTCAGAGGGGATCCTCAGCACAGCCCTGAAGATCTGCACATAGGAGAAAACAATGAACACAAAACAGCCAAATACCAAAGAGGCACTACCCGCATGAAGTCCCACTTCCCTGAGTTGGGATTTGGAGCAGGAGAGCTTTAGAATATGTGGGATTTCACAGAAGAACTGGCCCAGGGCATTGCCATGGCATAGGGGCAGGGAAAATGTATTGGCTGTGTGCAGCAGCGAATAGAGAAAGGCAATGGCCCAAGCAGCTGCTGCCATGTGGGCACAAGCTCTGCTGCCCAGTAGAGTCCCGTAGTGCAGAGGTTTGCAGATGGACACGTAGCGGTCGTAGCACATGACAGTCAGCAGATAAAACTCTGCTCCAATGAAGAACATAAAGAAAAAGAGCTGAGCAGCACATCCAGAGTAGGAGATGTCCCTGGTGTTCCAGAGGGAATTGTGCACGGCTTTGGGGACAGTGGTGCAGGTGGAGCCCAGGTCACTGAGGGCCAGGTTGAGCAGGAAGAAGAACATGGGCGTGTGCAGGTGGTGGCCGCAGGCTATGGCACTGATGATGAGGCTGTTGCCCAGGAGGGCGGCCAGGGAGATGCCCAGCAAGAGGCAGAAGTGCAGGAGCTGCAGCTGCCGCGTGTCTGTCAATGCCAGCAGGAGGAAGTGCCTGATGGAGCTGCTGTTGGATATTTGCTGTGGCTGCACATGGGGACCTGTTCATGGAGAAAGGACAGTAAAGACTTAGGGGAGGTACCTGTGAACAAAATCAAGGCCATTTCCCATACATCCTCCTCGGTAACACACAGACATGGTCTTTAATGTTTAAGTGTTTTGAGGTTTTCTTTATAAGCTCCACACATGTCTCTGCTGGTTGTTTTGGATATAAAAACATAAGCATGTCTGAGGTCCTCAGGGAGAACAGAGTGAGTTCCCTGGGTCAAGATGATGAATGCAGACTGAGGAGAGATGGTCTGTCATTCTGACCTGTTCAGAGTTTCTTTGGGCTTTAAACTTTCTCAGGTGGAAGGTTACCACCTTCTTATGTTTCCCTTAAAATGCCACCACCTACTGCTGGGAGCAGATGCATCCACCACAGCCCAGCTCCACATTTGTAGCTAAGGACTCACTTTGCTCATTTCACAAACCCAGCAGCATTTTCTGTGTCACAACACCTCTGCCTTTCCCCATCAATCTAATAAATCAGAAATGCTCCAGGACAGGTTTGCACCCTGGATTGAAGCTCCCAGCTTGGACTGAAATCTCAGGGAGACTCCCAAGTGTCCTTATGTTGGCATTGGATGAAGGAAGATGCAACTCCTTCCCTGGCTGCACTGACAGCATTGCCCAGAGCTGGGCACTGGGGACAGCGTAACCCTGAGCCAGCTGTGCCCCCTGCCAGAGCCCCCAGTGCCGGGCAGCTGCTCCCAGCCCTGTGCTCTGAAAAGGGAACTGGGCCCGGGGCTGCAGAGCTGCCTTACGGCTCTGCTGCAGCTCTGCCTGCACAGGTGGGGCTGCACGCCTTGGAGCCCTAGCCCTGAGGGCAGAGGCTGAGCTGGGGCACAGGAGGGAGGGGGCTTGTTCAGAGGGAGGGGCTGCACTGCAGGGGATCCTGTGGGCATCTCTAAACTCTCCCTGCCACAGCATTCCTGGGTTTTGTTTTCTCTCATTGCCCGATCTTCTCACTGCCTCCTGGAGGTTTTCCTCCTGCAGGTGTTTCCCTGTTCCTGATCTCTCCCTGCCAGCACTCGCAGACCCCAAATCTCTGTGCACCCTCCTTGGCTGTACAGAACCCTGCCTGTTTGCAGGGCACTGGCTGGGGCAGGTTCTGTTTGCAGCTTGGAGAAAGGACAGCTCAGACTGAGCCTGATGGGTCCAGCAAAGGTGATGCTGGTGCTGTCCATGGGCAGAGTGACGGAAAGCACATTAGGGATCTCCTGTGAATCTATTGATCGCTAAAACGAACAGTTTGGATATCTCAGGGACTTGAAGAATATAATGATTAGCAATTCATACTATCTTTAATATTTAACCCTCCCTTCCTGACATTCTCCAATATTAGGAAACGGAATACTTGAACTCTTAGTAAATTTCCTCATTTTTATTAAAAAGCTTGTCTTGGAAATATTCTATGATTTATTAGAACCCCTCAGCATGTCAGAGCTTCATGAGCATTTCTCCTCCTTTGCACCAGAAACACCCAGAGTTGTACTCACAGAGTCTGTAGGCATTGGGATATTCCAGCTCTAGGAGATGGCTCCAGGAGCTGCAGCTGCATTGTTCTGCAGTCAGAGGTTCCTGTGCAAAGGACTGGCTGTGATTGTGCCCCAGGCACTTCTCAGCACCTCCCCAGCCCTGACTGATTGAAGCTCTCTGTGCCTCTGTGCTGTGCCCGGGGTGGCTGCAGGCAGTGCACCAGCCCTGCTGGGCTGGCAGAAAAGCTGCTCATCGAGAGAAATGTGCTTCTGAAGCTCTTCTTGGTTACCAGGAGCTGCCTCTGTGCCAGGAGCCCAGCCCAGCTCATCAGCAGAGACACAGCACCAGGACTTTAATGAGCCTCTGGGGCTTTGTGCTCAGGCCCTGAACATCAGTCCCTGAGAGGGAGCTGAAGAAACCTCTCCAGAACTCCAAGTCAGAATCCAACTCCAAAGTTTCTTGGACTTTTAATGGGTTCCACTGAGGGACAAAACTGAGAAAGTGTCCCCAGGCAGAGCAGAGAACTGGAGACAGTAATGACAGGTGGGGACAAAGAAAAGCCGAGTCTTGGTGTTTTGGGGCACATCAGTGTCTGTGCCACCAAGGGCTGGGAGGAGACACCTTGTCCTAAGGCCCTGGGGCCTCCTGGCACAGCCCCAGCCAGGCTGGACACTGTCAGCCACTTGTCCTGCCCTCAGCATCCCCCCCCAGCCCACATCCCAGTGGCCTCAAGGATCTGCTGGAAGGAGTCCCTGGGGAGCCTTGCTCAGCAATGGCTCTGGGGGCTCCCTAATGCTCACAGAGTTTTTGAAAGGACTTTGGGTTTGGCTTTTGCCTTTGTGTCTCTGAGAGGTTTTTGCAATGATGGCCTCCAATTATCCGCTGTAATGAGTCCCTGGAGAGGGTTTGTTTGTAACAACACTCAGTGGGGCTCATTAATGCTTCAAGGTACGTCAGTTATTTTAAGATACTTGGTGTTTCCCTTTTGATACAGACTCTGTGAGAGGTTTGTGCAATTATGGCCCCAATTCTCTGGTTTAACGAGTCCCTGGAGAGCTTTGTACTGACATTTAGTGGGGCTCAATAATACTTTGAGATACTCAAGATTTTTAAGGTACTCTGGATTTTCCTTTCCACACTGAATCTCTGAGAAGTTTTTGTGCCATCCTTGCCTCCAGTTCTCTCCTGCAAGGAGTCCATGAGGAGCCTGTGTAGCAGATGGACCTCAGTGGGATGCATCCATGGTTTGAGACACTTTGGGGTTTTCTTCTGACTTTGACTCCTGGAAAGGTTTGTGCAGTCTCCTCTCAGACCCTGAGGTTCCAGGGCTCAGCTCCAAATGCACCACGTGGCTCATTAGGATCAAACAAGTCCTGACAAACCATGGCTCTGCCTTGATTTCCCTCTGCTCTAGTGCAGTTCCTCAGAAATATTTCTGTAGTGGCTTTGGTTCGCCAATTTGAGATTTCTTGGAGAATGCAGCAATTATTGTAGTGGGTTCAGTGTTGGCTAATTACCAGTGCACTCACTAGAATATACTTACTCATTTCCTCCTGTGTGATAAGATTAGGAGAACGGCAAAGCAGGCTCAAATCTTTAAGAGGGTATAAAAAAAAAGTTCATTATTAGCAACTAAAAGAAAGAGTAATAAGAACACAACTTTCAGAAGACTTCTCCTCTCCCTACAACCTTTTCTTTCTTACTGACAATAAAAAGAGACAAACCTAGAATTTGCAGTCAGTTTAACCCTACTAGAATAGTCTTTCTAGAGTTCACTTAAGGAGAGGAGTCTCTCTTTCATGCTATGGAGACTTCTCCAGAAGAGACACTTCTCTTGTCGCTCTCAGTTTCCATGAATAGCAACTGCCCAGAAAAATCTGCAATTGTGACATCCCTCCCATTTTTTCAAAGCTCTTTTACAATTGTGTTTATGGGCCATGTCAACTTATGGAGTATTAGTTAAAAGATGAGCTGTGTCAAAGCAAAGGTTCTCCTCATCTATTTCTGAAATCATCTTCATCTCTGAGGACATCTTTTTCTTCTCCCTGTGAAGGCACAGGATCTCATCACGCTTCCCGTTTTGCACGTTCAAACTTCTCATGGGATCACAGCTACTTTGACATTTGCTACTTTAGCATGGAGGCCTTTGCTGAAAAAGTCATCTCCCCAAGTTTTCAATGTGATACAGTGAAAAAGAGAGTCTGATGTATCAGTTATATCCTTCTCCATAGCTTTACCAGAGGATTTCAGCCCCAAGATCAGGACATCTCCTCATCCCTCCCATTTGGGACTCAACTTCCTCTTCGTTGCCCTCGGTGTCTTCATGTTACTCCTCTATGTGCCTGCACTTTATCCTTTTCTCTCACTCGAGGGTGGATGGAAGCACTGAAAGAGTTCATATCTCACCTGGGGCTTGCAGATGGTTCCGTGAGGTTCCCCAGCTGGGCTCAGTACTTGCAGCCAGACCTGCTCCCTGTTCCCTTGGTTCCATGGGTCCCCACAGTGTCCCAATGGTCCCTTGCTTCCATGAGGACCTGAAGTGTCATAATGCCCCCTGGGTGACACGAGGTCCTGAATGGTCACAATGGTCTCCATGGTTCCATCAGGCCCCACAGAGTCATAATGGTCTCTGGGTCCATGGAGCCTTTCTGTGTCACCATGGCCCCTTGGTTCCATGGGCTCCAATGGTGCCACAAGGATCCCCTTGGTTCCACGAGGTCCCCAGAGTGTCCCAGGGATCTTCCTTCTTTCCCAAGGAAAGAACCCAGCCTCAGTGTTGCAGGGGCATCCACCAGAGGCCAAGGCCAGCCAGACTTGACGGTACTGACAGATTTACCTGGGAGCAACACTTGGTATAGGGAATTTTGGAGGTGGAATCCCAATTTCAGACATGGACACCTGGAGGAGAAGGACGGTTCTTTTACATAGGAAGGAAAGCAGGGAACACTGATATTTGAGGGGCAAACAAAAGGTGGCCATCAGAGGCCTGAGTCAGCCAGATCTCTCTGTTCTAGTTGCTTTTTTATGAAAGCAACCCTTGGATATAGGGAATTTGGGAGGTGGAATCCCAATTTTGGCCATTTCTTATTTCATAGATAAGAATGACAGTTCTTTTTCATAGGAAGGAAAGCACGGAGCCCAAGTGTTTCAAAGGCAGAAGAGGAGACAGATGGCTCCTGTCCTGGCTCCCAAGCCAGCCAGACCTGATTGTTATGGCAGCTTTTGTCATGGAGGAGTCCTTGGATATTTGGAATTTCAGAGGAGAAATCTCACTTTTGACCTTGGACTCCTTGAGAAGAAGGATGGTTCTTTTCCATAGGAAAGAAAGCATCGAGCCACGGTGTTTTGAGGCAGGTGAGGGACAGCTCCCAAGCGGCAAGGGCAGCTAGACCTGTCTGGCTTTCATTTGGGAGCAATCCTTGAATGTACGGAGTTTTGGAGGTAGAATTCCAGGTTTGGCTATGGGCACCGGGTCAGGATGGATGGTTTTTACAAAAAAAAAAAAAAAAAAAAAAAAAAGCCAAGTCTAAGTGTTTTTGAAGAAGATGAGCGGTGGCCACCCTTAGGCCAACACAGCCAGACCTGTCTGTCCTGGCACCTTTCATCTAGGGACTCTCCTTGGACATAGGGCATTTTGGAGGTGGAATCTCAGTTTTGGCTATGGGTGCCTGGACAGGAAGACAAGTGCTTTTCATTAGGAAGGAAAGCACAAAGCCCCAGTGTTTCAGAGGCAGACGACTGCCAGCCCTCAGAAAGCCAAGGCCAGCCAGACTTATCAGTCCTGGCAGCTTATGTCTGGGAGCTGTCCTTGGATATTGGGAATTCTGGAGGCAGATTCTTAATTTTGGCCATGGGCACCTGGTCGAGATGGATGGTTTTTCCCATAAGAAGGAAAAGCACATGATCCCAGTGTTTCAAAGGCAGATGAGAGGTGGCCCCTGGGTGGCCAAGGCAGCCAGATGTGTCTCTCCTGGCAGATTTCATCTGGGAACAATCTTTGCATATAAGAAAATTTGGGGAAGGAATCCCAGTTCTGGCTATGAGCTCCTGGAGAGGAAGGATAGTTCTCTCCCACAGGAAGGAAAGCCCAGAGCCTCAGTGCTTCAGGGGCAGATGAGAAGCAGCCTTGACATGCCAAAGTCAGCCAGACCTGTCCAGCAGCCTCTGGGTGACCAAACCAGCCACACCTGTTCCCTGTTGCCTTGGTTCCATAGGGCCCCACAGTGTCAGAAGTGTCTCCTTGGTTCCATGAGGCCCTGGAGTATCACATTGTTCTCCTTTCTTCTGTAGTGTCACAATAGCCCCATGCTTCCCTGAGGCCTTGCAATGTCACCATGGCCCCTTGGCTCCCTGTGGCCCCACTGTGTCCCAATGGCTCCTTGGTTCTACGGGCCTGATGCCGAATTTTGCCCCAAACAGGCAGAGTGACTGCCTAATCAGACTCAGCTTAAGTCAATTAAGCAGGAGGTATTTTTATTAGCGACGCGTCGGAGAAATCACAAAATGGATTTCTGAGTTCACATAGCAAAAGCAAGCCTTATATACATTTTTGGGTATAGGATTACATCAGATCAGATACATAATCATGCATATTCATATGGGGCGTGATGTAGGCGGAGCGTGGGCGGAGCGTAGGTGGAGACATCTCTTTTGGGGGATTCTCAGGTGGTCGTTCCTGTTGCCTTCATCATAGACGGGGTCTTTCCGGTGAGTCTTCCTCTTTAAACTTTTGAACTCCTTTCCTAATTTGGTCAATTCCCGGTGTACTTGGCTTAGATCCCGTGGCTTGGCAAAACCCTTAGGGTCGCTTCGACATTGCTGGCTCTAAACCTGCTTAGCCCACTAGTTTCTCCTATACTTATCTCTTCCCCTGTCATGATGCTCTACCTCTCATTTAATTCATTGCTCTGTTTTCCTAGTGCTGTGCTTTCTCCGTGTGTTCTAGTGCTAGGCCCTGCTTTACATACCTCACATTCCATGTTTTAACCCATCACTTCTGGAAGGCTATCTGCTTTAGGGCTTCATTTCCCCCCTTTTCTTGTAACTTACGAATTCTTTCGTCAAGTTCTGGTTCCACAGGACGCTGATAGGCTCGTACCATTGCCCAAATCATTTGGGTCCTTTTCATTATGCTCCTTAGTCTCCACCACAAACAAATGTTTGTAAGAGTTAGTAATAACAAAGCTACAATTACTATTAGCATTGGGTGCACCAGGTAATGGAAGACCTGTGTAGCTGTTGGGGAATATCCTGTAAAGATGTCCCACCAGTGATGCTGGCCTACTTGTTCTACTTCAGTCAGGACATTCTTTATTCTTTCTGAATTGTGTTCTATCTGCCATACCATTTGTTTAGTTGTTTGATTCACCTTTTGCACCAATTTCTTTACTTCAGGGTGTGCAAGCATTGCTTTGAGAATCTTGACGTCCATCCCTATTTGTAATTTCGGTATTTCTTGATATAGGTTGAAATTTGCGTTAATTAGCTGTTGGGTAGTTATTGGGACAGTGTAATGAAAATCACAACCTACGATCCGGGTAAAGTTACATACACAAAAGTTAGTATTGTTAGTCTCTTCTTGGCAATTATCTATAGTGACGTTGTCACAAGCTGTCCTTACGCAAGCACACCCATTTCCTATATAGTAAACTTGTGATTGTGTTCTATCCTGCGGAAGCATTTCTAAGGTACATACACTATTTTCAGCATCTAAGCATAAATCTTCGGCTTCTACCACAGCATTTTCGCAAACATAGCCTAATTGTCCTCTAGGGATACATGCTTCTGTGCTAACCGATTGCCACCTATTTTTGGTGTAATCATAACTGGCCCAGACGTTATGGTTTATTGGCCTGACAATGACATCTTGGTGCATTGTCCCTAGAGTGAGGATGGGAAAGATAGCTCTTTCCTCAGCCGCACTAATGGTGAGGACATAAGCTTCAATGTGTTCTTGTTGAGGCTCATAAGTGAAGTTCACTAACTGCCACCAAGCCTGATGGTCCCTCTCAAATTGTGTAGTATGATTGTCCTTTAATATCGTTTCCCTTATTTCTTGAGGTAATATACCTGACGTTCCTTCTCTCATTATTCCTGCCGCTACTGATTGCACCCATTGTTGTGTCTGAGAGCATTGGATAGCGAGTGCAATGTCTCTGCTAAGTTCCCCTGTGTAGTTAGTGAGCTTTACAAAATCCTCTGCAGTATGGTTTGCTACCATGGTTAGTAATTTCACCACTAGCGATTGTGTTTCAGCTAATGTAAGCATGGATGAACTGAGGGGCATCTTAAGCTTTCCTAAATTCGACGTGACAGTACTCAATTTGTTTACTAATACTTCTTGATCTATCGTGTTCACTATACCAAATCCGGTGCCAATCCACCCACTTAGATCTCTTTTTGCTCTTCTATGATGAGACCTTGTCGCTAGCCATGCATTCCATCCCTTAAGGCTTTGCTGTATGAATGGTCGGCAATCCTTTTGCAAATAAGTAATATCGGTGTGAATGTTCATTTGCACCTTTTTCAGGGAATAAGTGGGGTCTAACAATAATTTTAGTTCGTTAGATTTTCTTATCACCTGAGGCCCTATAAAGGTTAGGTTATGTACTGCTTTACATTCCACTGGTAGGGTGGTTTCTTGGGGCGAGTCTAGATCTGGATACAATGGGATCACGTCTCCTGGTAATTCTATCCTATATTCGACAGCACGCCCGGGGAAGCTAAAACCCCGTCCCAGTGTTTTCAACTCCCTTTCACATGTGAACGTCATTGACTGATCCAATCTAAATGCCATCTCACACTGTGCTTTTCCTTCCTCAGGACCACTAGATGCTACAATTTCTCCCGGAGAATGGAGAAGGGGGTGAGGGTTATAGGTTATGTTTTGAGGGTGTAGCTCCCCAAGTGAATCTTCTCTATAAATCACCGAGTTTCAGGGTTGTGATCCAGGTGGATCTTCCCTGAAGTCACTCCACTGACATGAAATTGGGCCCTTTTGCTGAGTCCAGGCAATAGGCTTGCCCATTTTCACTAGACTAAAGGTAATTAGGTTATGTTCAGAGGCTGGCATCGAGGGTTGAATTGTTAATACCAGCCGCCTTGTTTTTCCTTCTCTTCCTTCTGCTGGGTCAAGCTCTCGACACCCAATTTGGATTTGGTCTCCCTTGTATGCTGTCATGGAGGGCTGATCCCATACTTCATTTGCATATGGCTGATTATTACGTAAGGCATAAACCTCGAAATAGGGTCCGCTCATTCCCAACTCCGGGTGGATACACTGGTGTGCATGAGACCATGGGTCTATTGGGGAAGAGTCTTGGGGAAGAGCTATACTTATCGAGAGTCCAATGATCAGAGTTGTAAAGGTTTGAGGTGGAGTCGGGGTCATGATGTCTGGCTGTGAATTTTGTTTCTTTTGGCGCTCTCGTTGCTTGATGTGAATTTGTTCTACCCGTAAAATAACCTTTTCTAGTTCAGTGTCTAAATCTCTTTGTTTTTTAAAGGGTCCAATTTGGTCACTTGTTAGTGGATGTCGTGGGACAGAAGAATAGCAACGGGTCGATAAAACCTTAGAACGACTAAGTTTCAAACAATATTGTAACCAGCGGTGTACTTTCCAATGGCACCACCCTAATACAATTTGTTCGGGAGCTTCAAACAATTCCCTAGCCTCTAAAATGGGTCTGTTGGCGAATTTCTCTAAGGCCAAATAGTCGTCATTTTCCCTTGCTTCTTTGCAGCTACACTCATAACATTGGAGGTCCAGTAAACAACTTTGTACGTTCCAAAATTTTCTATCACAACCTCCACAAAGAAATCCAATTAGTCCCACACAATTTCTTTCCCCACACCCAAAACATGGCTGATCGTGAATAGGGTCCTGTGGGTCAGGTCCTTGTTGACTGTATGTTTCAACCCACCCTGTCCACTGTATTGGCGTGCTACGCAATGCAGCTCTAGCCTCGGCATTAAATTCTGCTATGAGAGATAAAGGTTTTGGCAAAGTCAATGTTAGTTTATGTTGGATTCTCACGTGATCCTGCGGAGACAGCTGACTCAGAAGTCTGTACATCTAGGGCAGGTTTAAGCTCCTCTTGTTTGTTTTCCGGAGCTCTCTTGACCCGTGAATAGTGGATCCACGTAGGTCGTTCCTTGATCCGAACCACGGTGAAGGTAGTCAGCAGCACTTGGAAAGGTCCCTCCCACTTTTCTTGTAGGGGTTTTCCTAAAAGATTCTTAACATACACCCAATCACCGGGGTTAAACGGATGCAATTTACAATCAGGTTGTTTAGGTTGGTGCTCGATCATCACAGTAGCATTCTTATCAAACTGTTTCCCCACCACAATTACATAATCGTAAATGTATTGATTACTGATCTGGTCTATGACATCCCCATTTACAACTTGCATAGCATAAGGTCTACCATACAGAATTTCAAAAGGACTTAACTTTTCCTTCGATCTTGGCTTGACTCTCAGTCTCAGCAGAGCAATAGGCAAAGCTTGATACCACTGCAAATTAGTCTCTTGGCATATTTTAGCAATTTGCTGTTTGATAAGATGATTCATCTTTTCCACTTGCCCACTGGCCTGTGGACGGTAGGGCGTGTGCAATTGCCATTTGATTTGTAATGCTTTGCTTATTGCTCTCACTACTTTTGCACAGAAATGTGTACCCCTATCCGAAGAAATGCTCTTCGGTACCCCAAACCGTGGAATAATTTCATTCAACAGTACTCTAGTTACCTCTCTTTCCTTATTTGTCCTACAGGGGAATGCTTCAGGCCACCCAGAAAATGTGTCAGTTAATACCAACAAGTACCGAAACCCCCCTTTTCTTGGGAGATCAGAAAAATCAATTTGCCATACCTCACCTGGGAATTTACCTCGGTTTATGGCTCCTTGGTGTACTTTGGTTCCTGTATTCGGGTTGTTTTTCAGACACCGTTCACACTGGGACGTAACGTGTTTTATAGTAGTAAATAATTTTGGTCCTGCTATTCTGGTCTGCAAATATTGGTAAAGCGAATCTAGGCCCCAATGGGCCTTCTCATGTTCTGCCTTCACAAACTGCCACATCACGTTTCCTGGTATCACTAACTGTCCTGTTTCTAATCGACCCCAACCATTTTCTAGTATTTTGCCCTTATTCTTTTGAATCCACCTATGATCTGATTCTTGGTAATCTGGCTGGATATTGATATCCAGCTCCCCTGGTATTAGGGCCGCTATTTCCGCTTCCCTATTTCTTGTGGCCGCCAATTTAGCTTCTGTATCTGCCTTCCTGTTCCCTATTTCTGGAATAGTATTACCTTTCAAATGCCCCTTGCAATGCATTATGGCCACCTGTGTTGGGAGTTGGACCGCCTCCAGCAGTCGCAGAACCTCTTCTGCATGTTTGACTGTTTTTCCTTGTGTAGTCAACAGTCCTCTTTCTTTCCAGATGGCTCCATGAGCATGTACGACAGAAAAGGCATATTTAGAGTCTGTCCATATATTAATTTGCATGTTCTCTGCTAATTCCAGGGCTCGGGTCAGAGCTATCAGCTCTGCCTTTTGAGCTGAAGTCCCTGCAGGCAGGGGGTTTGACTCAATTACCCTTTCTGTAGTGGTGACTGCATAGCCAGCCATTCTTACTCCTTGCTTCACGAAGCTGCTGCCATCCGAAAACCAGTTGTCCGCGTCTTCGAACGGCTCTTCTTTGAGATCTGGGCGACTGGAGTAGACGGCTTCAATTGTTTCCAGGCAGTCATGTTCGATGGGTTCTGCTGGGGCTCTTCCTTCTAAGAATGAGGCTGGGTTCACAATATTAGTTACCTGAATGGTTACATCATCTGATTCAGCCAGGATGGCCTGGTATTTTAAGAATCTGGAAGGCGACAACCAATGGTTGCCTTTCTGTTCCAGCACGGCTGACACAGTGTGGGATACTAACACAGTCACCTTTTGGCCCAGCGTGAGCTTCCTGGCCTCTTCTATGTTAATTATCACTGCGGCCACTGCCCTCAGACAGCCTGGCCATCCTTTACTTACTTCATCCAATCACTTGGAGAAGTAGGCCACAGCTCTCTTGTGTGGTCCCAACTGCTGTGCTAGGACTCCTAGGGCCATCCCTTGCCGCTCATGGGAAAATAGCCAGAATGGTTTTGACACATCTGGGAGACCCAAGGCTGGTGCTCTCATCAGCTCCCGCTTCAGCCTCTTAAAGGCCCCTTCCGCCTCGGGAGTCCAAACTAGGACATTCTTGGTTTCCTTTAGCAAATCATACAGTGGTTTAGCGAGTATCCCATACTGGTAGATCCATAGCCGACACCAACCTGTCATCCCCAGAAAGGCGCGCAGGTCTCTCACCGTCTCTGGTTTGGGCATCTGGCAGATGGCCTCTTTCCTGGCTGCTCCCAGGGATCGCTGTCCTCTGGAGATTTCGTATCCCAGGTACACCACTTCCTTTTGCACCAGTTGTGCTTTCTGTTGAGAGACTCGATATCCACTTAAACCCAGGAAATTCAACAAGGAAATAGTCCATTCAATGCATTCTTCCTCCGTCACTGTCGCTATTAGGAGGTCGTCTACGTACTGCAGGAGGGCGCCATCTCCCGGTGGCCCTTCCCATTGTTCTAATTCTTTGGCTAACTGATTCCCAAAGATCGTGGGCGAGTTAGACCAGCCCTGGGGCAACCGTGTCCAGGTAAGTTGGGTCTTTCTCCCCCTATCTACTGATTCCCACTCAAAGGCAAAAATCCTTTGACTCTCGGGGGCTAAGGGAAGGCAGAAGAATGCGTCTTTCAAATCTAATACGGTGAACCAGGCCAGGCTATCCTTTAGCCTAGTTAAAAGCGTATATGGATTAGCAACCACCGGGTGTAATGTCTTGGTTATTTCGTTTACTGCCCTCAGATCCTGAACGAGCCTATACGTTCCATTAGGTTTCTTTACTGGCAAGATCGGTGTATTAAAATCCGATTCACATTCTACCAATAACCCCAGTTCTAAAAACCTTTTGATTATGGGCTCAATTCCTTTTCTGTCTTCTATCCTCAGAGGGTATTGTTTTCTTACCACCGGTCTTGCCCCGACCTTAAGTTCGACAACAATCGGTGTCGCTCGTTTTGATTTTCCAGGTATATCCGTAGCCCATACTAATGGATAAGTCTTGCTCAGGATTCGCTCGAAGTTGTGGTTCTCAGGTTTGGGTTCCACACAACTGATTGTTAGGCTTAGGGCTGTAATCAGTTGTTCATCGTTTACTTGAAATTCCAATTTGTCTTTGTTGAACTTTATTATGGCTCCCAGGTTTTCCAATAGGTCTCTTCCCAATAAGGGCTTTGGCGAATTTGGTAAATACAGGAACTGATGAATTCCCATTTGTTTCCCAATTTTGTATTTAATGGGTTTCAAAAAGTAAGCTTTTTCTGGTTGGCCTGTTGCTCCCACAACTTGTACAAATTCATCACTTTTAGGTACCAATTCCTGATTTAAAACCGAAAAAGTTGCTCCCGTATCAATTAAAAAGCTCAATTCCTTTTTACCTTCCCCTAGCTCCATTTTAACCAGTGGGTCTGCTAGGGTACGGCCCACCGGTCCCCGTCATTCACTATCCTGATGTGTGGTGGTGGTAGTGGCCATAAATCTTTCCCTCAGTTGGGGACATTCTCGCCTCCAGTGCCCCATCTGTAAGCAGTGCGCACATTGATTTGGCCCTACCCTAGTGGGGTGGGGCTGGAGTCTTCCTCCCCTTCCCATTGGGTTGCCTCTACCCCTTCCTCGAGTTCCAGGTTCCGGGTAACCTGTCTTTTGAGCTGCCACTGCTACAGCCACCACTCGAGCTATCCTCCTGTCTTCCTTTTTCTTCTCTTCTGCTTCTCTATTATTGTATACCTTCCATGCCTCGTTTAGCAGTGTCTCTAGGTTTTTGTTTGCTGGATGCTCAAGCTTTTGTAACTTCTTCCTGATGTCTGGGTTACTCTGTCCCATCATTAACCCTAGCAAGTGCTGTTTCCCTTCTTCTGTTGCCGGGTCTAGGGGTGTGTATTGTCTCATTGCCGCCCTGAGTCTGTCCAAGAACTCCGATGGGGTCTCATCCTTTCCCTGCCTGATGTTATATAGCACTGACCAGTTGATAGCCTTAGGGATTGCATTACGCAAGCCCATCGCTATCAGTTTCCTATACTGCACTAACCGTTGATAATGATCCACGTTACCTGGGTCCCATTCTGGTTTACTGCTGGGAAAATTATCTTCTATTCTCCCCGGTAACACTTGAGCATGTTGTCTCCCTGTTTCCAACACAAGCTCCCTTTCTGTATCTGTCAGCTCCGACAGCATCACTTCTATATCCTCCCAATCAATATCTAAATTCTTCGCCATTAGTTCAAATCTCTTTGCTACTCCCTCCGGATTTCTCCTAAAATTTTTTGCTTCATCCCTCCAATTGTTCAAATCACTTGTCGAGAATGGCACCTTTACTCTAGTCTTTTCCCCTACCATTGGCATAATTTGTCGGAGAGGAGCTATCGTATGGTTCCCCTCCTCTCTTCGCTTTGCTTCCCCCCGTGCCACAGATCTGGTATAATACGAGTGACTGGTCCTTGCCCCGGGGTCCTCTTCCTGTGCCTCTATGTCCAGTTCCTCATTTTCACCTCCTATCTCTATTACACAGTCCGTCCGACTCCCGTCCTGGGTCTGTCGTCCCCCTAATATCTGTTGACTCCTATCCTGCCCCGGGCTACTACCCCTCTCGTCCTCTGCTGCTTTCCCATCTCTTTTATCCTCTATCTGTATTATTATACTCAGTCTCTGCGAGTTGTTCTCTGTCTCCTTTTCGCATGTCACATTACCACTCCCCTTACTATATTTTAATTCAGAGACGCCGCCCCCCAATGAGTCGCTCTTGTCCCCAGCCTTTGGTGTGCTGGTTTCCATTCTGCAAACACCAGTCCTTGGTGTGCTAGTTTCCATTCTACAGTCATCCCCATTTCTGGATGTGTTACTATCCCCATATGGACTAAGCTCGGGCGGGCTGCGTGTCTCCCCCCGGCTCTCTACTCCCGACGGACTGCCTTCTTCCCTTTCGAGTTCCAGTCTGGGTGGGCTGTCAGCATAGCTCCCCGACCCCTGTGGGCTACCTGGTCCCTGAGGGCTGCCCTTTCCCTCGCTAATCCCCGATTTTGATGGGCTACCCTCCTCCCAGCCGTTGTCTAGCTTCTGAGGGCTGCATCCAAACTTAGATTTCCACCACTGCTCCAATTCCTTTAATGGGCTAGGATCCCCCTGTTCCTCTTTTGGTCTGGGAAGGGGTCCTTCCCGCCCTGGAGCGAATGGATGGTATTCCCACAAGCTTATTTCGCTCTCCTTTCCACTATCTCTCCTTGTTAACTTGAGACACTGCTGTCCAATACTGCATGCATCACAGCAACGGTCCTTTGACTTCGGACCCTTCTTATCTCTTTCCAAAGCCAATACTAGGGGGTCCTGAGGGGCTACATTAATTCCACATTCCTTTTGCCACTCAGGTTTATTCCTTAGGGTGAAAAACATGTCTGCGTATATTACCTCATCCCATTTATTGAGCCGCCAGAGGAAGAGCATAAGTTGTAAAATGGTATTATAATTAGTTGTCCCCTCCGGTGGCCATTTTTCTCCGTCATCAAGACGGTACAGGGGCCACCATTGTGTACAATACTTAAGAAGTGTCTTTTTACTTATGTTTCCCCCTGGAATCCCTCCCAGGTCCTTCCAGTGTCTTAGGATACATCCTAAAGGGGTTTTCATATTTATATCTTTACTCTGTTGGCTTCCCATGGCTATTCTCTGTATTCGTGCTCTTTTCCACAAGTACTATATGCCAATATACCTTAACACTTCATTCACACAATTTCCATTCGCTTCATCCAGGAAATGCGGATCGGGACTCCGCTCTCGTTTTGCAGCGATGCTGCGTCTCACTCACTCCACACACACACCCGTACAGTGAAAGGTTCCTACCTTATGGTCTTATGTCAGAACAGACTGTTTTACCGGGTTTGGTCACAAGAGGTCGCCGGTAGACCGTGAAATACCGGGTTCTCAAGTTCATGCACATACATTTCCAATCTGTTTACATAGAAAGTAATAAAAGCGTCCCCTATAAGATTTTACAACGGACACATAAAACAAACACATAAAACCACCAATTAACACATCTTTCTCCCGTTCTCAAAGAACAGTAGGCAATCTCCCATACAGCAAAACAAACCAAAGATACCAAGTTCAACTCTTCTCTACCATAACCTAGTCATTTCCTTTTGTACTCTTTTTACGGGACTTTAACCCGTATTTACGGGACTTTAACCCGTAAAATCAGGGATTTTTTACCGAGGCGTCCCTCCGGCTTACCCTGCGAGCAGTCACGTCTGACCCTCGTTTCCCAAACAAAGCGCTTTTTCCCAAAACCAACAAACAATTCAAATACCTCTTAAAGCCAATAGGCAATTAAAATACCTCTTAATTGAGCAGGAGATGCAGCCAGCGTCCATCCGAGAGCACCGGTCCAGGGAAGGAGCTTCTCCCGACGAAAAGCCGTCAGAGGCGCCCAGAAGACCCCGGCCCCGGACCCGGCTCGGGAGAGGACCCTTAAGGCTTGGATCTCCTGTCTGGTGCCATACCTCCTGCCTGGCTCGCCAGAAATGATGCCGAATTTTGCCCCAAACAGGCAGAGTGACTGCCTAATCAGACTCAGCTTAAGTCAATTAAGCAGGAGGTATTTTTATTAGCGACGCGTCGGAGAAATCACAAAATGGATTTCTGAGTTCACATAGCAAAAGCAAGCCTTATATACATTTTTGGGTATAGGATTACATCAGATCAGATACATAATCATGCATATTCATATGGGGCGTGATGTAGGCGGAGCGTGGGCGGAGCGTAGGTGGAGACATCTCTTTTGGGGGATTCTCAGGTGGTCGTTCCTGTTGCCTTCATCATAGACGGGGTCTTTCCGGTGAGTCTTCCTCTTTAAACTTTTGAACTCCTTTCCTAATTTGGTCAATTCCCGGTGTACTTGGCTTAGATCCCGTGGCTTGGCAAAACCCTTAGGGTCGCTTCGACATTGCTGGCTCTAAACCTGCTTAGCCCACTAGTTTCTCCTATACTTATCTCTTCCCCTGTCATGATGCTCTACCTCTCATTTAATTCATTGCTCTGTTTTCCTAGTGCTGTGCTTTCTCCGTGTGTTCTAGTGCTAGGCCCTGCTTTACATACCTCACATTCCATGTTTTAACCCATCACTTCTGGAAGGCTATCTGCTTTAGGGCTTCAGGCCCCACAGCTTCATCCTTGACCCTTGGTTCCACAGGGGTCCTGAATTTCGTAATGGTCCCCCTGATTCTGTGAGGTACCAGAGTATCACAATGGTCTCCCTGTTTCCATGAGGTTCCATAGTGTCACCATGGTGTCCTTGGATGTGCATTGTTCCAATGGCCCCTTGGTTCCATGAGTTCTGTACTGTCAGCAATGGTTTTTCTGTTCAAACAGGGGCCTTGATGTGTCACAATGGCTCCTTGGTTCTGTGATGTTCCATGGTGTCATGTACGGAAAATCACACTATGAAAAGCCAGTGTCCAGAAAGGAGAGAGAAGAGTCCTTCAACTTTAATGGAATAAAGGGAGAGAATCCACCAGGGCACATGCCCATGGAGTTTTCTCCTCGAAGTTTCAAGAGGGATCAGCCTCCTTTTATCAAAGCTCCTAGCCACATGTTGCCCCCTTCCTTTCCCCATTGGCTGAGGTACTCAGACGATACAGACTTTTTGAGCCCCCTACCCCATATTCCCCTCTTGAACCAGTGATTTTAACCCAGAGTTCAGAAGTTCAGGCTTGTGCAGACCCTTTTCTGTTTCAGGACGCTTCCTATGAAATGTCTTTTCACATAATTGAGGAGAGAAACTTCTGAGCTTTTTTTCCTTTTTAAGAAAACAAAGAATAGTTTTATCACTCTGTCAACAAGAAGCACATTCCTATACCAAGCTGTCCGGCCTCTGTAATTTAAATGTTTCTTGAAGTTAGTAGAGACATTAAGACCCATTTCAAAGATGCTAACATCCCTACATTCACCCATTGAATAGTCTGTGAAGACATCTTGCCTCTCAGCCACAATGGACCCCTCAGTACACGGAGGTCCACCATGTCACCGTGGACCCTTGGTTCCATGAGGTTCCGTAATGTCACCGTGGTCACTGTCAGAGGCTGGATGAGATCAATGTCCCGAGCCACCTTGGGATGCTCGGAATGCCCGTGTAGGGCCAGGGCCTGGTCAGGCCTTGGTTTGTGGTGGAATAGAGCCCTGCCCCCAGCCCTGACCTGGCAGAGCTGTCAGTCAGATAGCAGGGGCAGTGATAACTGAGCTCTGATTGGCTGATCTGTCAATCAATCACACCCCAGCAGCTGGTGCCTACCCTGGCTCTGATTGGACAAACAACTGGCAGTCTCACCCCAGGGGTGGGCCCATGAAGTCCCAGGGGGTTAAAAGCCAGAGCACAAGGCCAGCTCATCATCTGGATCCTGCCTTCTCCTGGGGTTCCTCTGTTAGCAATGCTGGTACCCCAGCAGTTGGTGCCTATGTGTATGTCTTTCTATGGATCTGCTGTCTTTCTGTTGTTCTCTATTTCTTCTCCTTCTAATCCTGCTTACCTGGAACATTTTTGGTAACTTCACATGTTAAGGGTTAAAGGGTTTTAGGTTAAATGTGTGGGAATCCAAGGCACAGGGAATATTTCTGTGTCTGCTCTGAGGGGTCCTGACCCCCAGAGAAACACTGTCTTTAACCTTCGCCATGGAGAGGACTTCCAAGACTTTGAGATAGATTAGAATTTACCAAATTGAATAGATAATGGAGAGTGAAATAGATAGTGGAGAGTAGTGTACTATGTCACTTGGGTGAGAAATTTAGGTTTTGGGATTTTTAGTATATTGTAGATAGGAAGCAAGATGGAGGAATTGGGGTGTAGTCCCTGTCTTCTTTTTCATCTACTCCATTTTCTGCAGTGTTGGTGGCACAGGGTGATTGGTCAAGGAAAGCACAGTGCAGAGTTTATGTGGACAGTCAGGGGATGAGTTATTGGCAGATAAGTAGAAATAATGTACATTTTAAGAGTTAATTGAATGAGACAACATTAAAAGACCTTGAAACCGTGCATTTTGAGGTGTCTTTCCAGCGTGCTGAGCCTGGTGTGGACAGCAAGGCAAAACATTAGATAAGATTACAATAAACAAGAAACTGAAGACCAAAAAAGTCCCGTGCATCTCCTTTTATCTGGCACAGAATTGCTACAGGAGGGTTTACCCCATCCAGGGAGTCCCCAAAATGTCTTAACAGAAAATAAACATCAATACCTGGTGCCCCGACAATGTTTGTAAAAAGTTGGTTCTTTTCCATGAAATTGTTTACTGAAGGGTGTTGTCTTAACTGGCCAATCATGTGAAATGTGTTGATTAAAGGACCAGTGAGGTCCACCTGTAGCAAACCAAGGTAAAAAAAATGAGGATTGAATAAATGGGTGGTTTTTGGCCCTTAGCCTTCTGATCTGAGTCCGTGTCATCTCTGACTCAACAGTGACATTTGAGGATCTGTGGGGGCTATTGGGATACTTTCTGCGCCTTGTTGTTGCCCAATTGATAAATGACACAAAACTCGGATAAGTTTTGTGGGTGCTTTATTAAGGGCCCGGGGAACTGGGGGACTCACGTCCCTAAAGTCCGAGCCCCCAAATTCACGTATGGGTGCTTCCCTCTTATACATGAGATTTACAACAAAGTCTCTAAGAAACAGTTTCCCGTTCTCCTTGCCTAGTCTCTAAGAAACAGTTCCCCGTTCCCCTTGCCTGGTCCCAGACCCCTTATGATACATTCTTTGGTTCACAAACAAGATCATTAATCTTCTGCTTATCTTATTCTAAGAGCATTGTATGCTGCCTCCAGACAGGTTAGCATTCTTACTTTCTTGCACTAGTTTAATTATTTATTAAATCCCTAAGACTACCTGCTAGGTTACACACAAAAACCCAACACACACTTTCAACGGCTACAAAACTACTTTTTAACAAACCAGTTAACACACAACTCACTATAATTAAATATTTTGCTAAATTTCATTTCTTTTTTAACATTGTTACCCAACAGGAGCTTCTCTAATGAACTTTGGCTGAAGGTCCCACTATGCCCGTAACAGGAACCCCTGTGAGTGTCTGGGACATCCCGGCTCTTTGGCAGCATGGGGACTCCTGGGAAGTCACCGTGGAGCCCCTGTGAGAGCCTGTGACAGATCAGTGCCTTTGCAGCCCAAGGTCCCCTGGGATGTCACCATAGAATGACTATGACTGCCTCTGACCACAGGGCTCTTTTCCATCCCCAGAAAGCCCTGGGAGGTCTCCATGGAGCCCCTGTCTGTGCTTGTGACATTCCAGCTCTGGAACAGCCTGGAGACTCTTGGAAAGTCCTCATGGAACCCCTCTGAGGGCCTGTGGCAAATCTGATCCTTAGCAGGCAACCATCAGGGGCCCCTTGTTGCTATGGTCAGTTTCCATGGAAACCATCACCAGCCCCCTGTTGCTATGGTCAGTTTCCATGGCAGCTCCATGGACACCCCATGCCAGAGGTGGTTACCATGGACACCAGCTCAGGCCTGCAGCCAGAGCCCGTTTCCATGGCAACCATTGGCAGCCCCATCCCCAGGCTCATGGGATCCCAGAACCACAGAATTGGCTGAGCTGGGAGGGAACCATCAGGATCCTCCAGTCCAACTGCTGGCCCTGCACAGGACACCCCAACAATGCCAGCCTGGGCCTGGCAGTGCTGTCCAAATGCTGCTGCAGCTCAGAGAGCCCTGGAGCTGGGACCCTTCCCTGGGGAGCCTGGGCAGGGCCCCAGCAGCCTCTGGGCAAAAACCTTTTCCTGACATCCAACCTGAGCCTGCCCCGACTCAGCTGCAGCCATTCCCTCCTCTCCTGTCCCTGGGCACCAGAGGGAAGAGGTTCCCACAGCCCCAGCCAGGGACCCGCTCCCAAGGCTGTTGCCATGGCCACCAGGGCTGGGACCAGCTGGGATGCTCGGTTTCCACGGGCTGGGGTTCAGGAATGGGATTCCACAATTTCCTGCTCCTGCTGAAAGTGCGCTTCCCTCACTGCCCTTCTGCCTCCAATGGAAGGCACAAAAGTCAAAGATCCTGGGCTGGGATAAGTTCAATTTATTGGGAACAGCAACGAGATAAGGAAAAAATGGAACAGAAACAATATTGATAACAGAAGAGATAAGAAAAGCTATTTACAAGGAAAACTACAACATCAACAGCAGGCTCTTCCTGGCCAGGTATTTCCCCCTGCCTGGAAAGGGCACTCCTCTCCTCAGGAAAAGAGACATAGAGAGTTCCTTTCCTGCCCCTGGCAATAACCTGAGGTTGGAGTGAATGTAATGACAGGGCAATGGCCAGACCCTCATGTTCTTCAATCCCACATCATGTCAAGGGCAGGGGCAGGACGACGGGCAGGTGTCTTCCCAGCATGGATCACAGGGAAAATGGATCACAAGGGCTCTTCTCAATGTGGGTTCTCCCATGGGTAATGAAGATAGAGCAGTGCATGAAGCTGTTCCTGCAGCTGGGGCATTTGCAGGGCCTCCCTTACTGGTGGCTCTGTTGGTGTCTTGTCAAGTGAGAGCTCTGGGTGAAGCTCTTCCCACACTGGGGACACTCAAAGGGCCTCTCCCCAGTGTTGATGCGCCGGTGCCTGATGAGGGTGAAGTTGTGCTTGAAGCCCTTCCCACAGTCAGGACAGCAAAATGGCCTCTCATCTGTGTGAATCCGCTCATGCAGGAGGAGATGGGAGCTGGTGTGAAACCTCCTCCCACATGTGGCGCACTGGTAGGGCCTCTCCTCTGTGTGGATGCACTGGTGCCTGATGAGGTGGGAGCTGTGGTTGAAGCCCTTTCCACAGTCAGGACAGCAGAAGGGCCTCTCCTCCGAGTGAATCTGTGGGTGCTGGAGGAGCCTGGAGCTGGTGTGAAACCTCTTCTGACACTGGGGACACTCGAAGGGCCTCTACCCAGTGTGGATGCCTTGGTAGGTCACAAGGGTGGATCTCTAGCTGAAGCCCTTCCCACATTCCCCACACTCGTAGGCCCATTCCCCGGTGTGGATCATGTGGTGGCTGACCAGGTGCTTGCTCTGTTTGAAGTTCTTCCCACACTGCAAGCACTTGTGGGGCTTGTCCCCATCACGAAGCTGCTCATGAACCACCATCTCTGAGCTCTGCCTAAAGCTCTGTCCCCCTTCCTGGCTCTGGGTGGTTCTTTCTTCATCAGAGAATCCTGGACTGGCTTTGGAGCCCCTCCTCCTGTGGGATCTCTGTGGCATTTCCTCCATGTTGGATTCCTCTGCACTAGAGTAGCTCAAAACGGCCTCTTTCACTAGGTTCTGATGTGGAGATTTTTCCTGCCTGGTCTCCATCCTCAGCTCCTTACCTGGGGAAGGAAGGAGAAAGAGAGGATGGGATTTGCCTCCGTGCCAGAGGGAAGGGGATCCCCCCAGTGCATCACTGGTAGGATGGCATTGGCACCAGGGTTGTCCTGCAGCCGGGGGCTGTGCTGGGGTGGAAGCTGGAGGAGGAGAGAGGGGGATGTTGCCTTCTAGATCAAGGCAGGCGACCTGGTTCTGAGGTACAGCTCGACAGCCCTCTCTCTAGGGCCGTTCGGGCCAATGACATACGCAGACACCAATGTGGTGGACGGTCAAAAGGCGTTTATTACTTCTTCTCATGGGGTCTTATAGTCTTAGGGGTCTCTACGTCAAAAAGGGGTTTGTCCTTCTTACCTATGGTTAGTAGGGGATGGAAAAGTACTGGGTAAGGGATGGAAAGTTACTGGCTTCTGTGGGGCAACATTCCTATTGTTAGTGGGACCACATTCCTATGTTAATTTCTTATCTATGAGTACCTGAGGGTCTTATCTATGGGGAACCGAGGGTCCTGGCTTTCCGTGACATTGCGAAATCTTCTGCAGCACCTCTTCCCTAGCTACCACAGGGGGAAAGGAGCACTGACTTCCTCCTCATCTGCCTGGGTTTCCCAGGGCATCTTCCTCTTCCTCGCAGCTTTCTCCTCCATCAGGTGAAGGTTTGGGAATGGGAAATTTTGTTTTGGGAGGAAAACAAGGGATGAGCACATTGAATTTTGTACTGGTTTGATGGCAAACATGAGGGAAAGTCTAAGTCAGAATTACAATTTAATGAGAAAATTAGGACCAAGGCAATGATACAGAAACACTGCCTTAAACTGACAGAGTCAGGATATAACCTGACACCCTGTTGGTCAGGGTGGTGGTAGCAGTCCCATTAAATGGTGGCTGCAGTCCTGTTGGAGTGATGAACGTGGTTCTGTCAAAGCAGTGATCCTGTAGAAGGGTCTCGTCTTCCTCTGAAGGTCCAGTGGTGGTTAAGGAGCTCTTCTCCTCTGGGAATCCAGTAGGCAAGGTGCTCCTGGTCTTTCATACCTCAGCTTATATCCAGGTAGGAATGCTTGGATCCTCCCCCTGGGCGGAGCATCCCACAATGGGATGATGGAATTTTATCAGTCCTGCAGTGACACTCAATGGCCCATTCACAGAAGATATCTCCCCTGGAGGGCGTTATCAAGGGTGAGTCATGGAAGCGATAAAGAACACTGCCCCACCTGTTCATAGCAGTTGATGAAGATGGGGATTGAAAACATGCATTTGGTTACATCTTACATTGCAACCTGAAACAGTGGGGTAATCCCTGCTCAGGGGGTGAACACCACCCCTCTTACCCAAACTGGCTCAATTGTAAACCCCCACCGTGGGATGGCAACACACACACAGGGCACAATGTCACACTTGCCCTGCTCCAGGGGAGGTCTCTGTCCCTGTCACTCCCTTGCTCTCCCCTCCTTTTCCCTTTTTTCGATATCTCTCTCTACCTCACATTTACTGTTTAATAAAATCTACTTTGGATTTGGTCTCGTTAGCACCTTAATTGGGGCAGAGGCATCTCTCTACCAGTATTCTTAACCATATTGCAACAATATTTTGGCACAGTGAGTTCAGGCACTGTTCTTTGACCCCAAGTGCCTTTGACAACAGCATGGTTCCTTCCTCTGAGGAGATTGTGGTTCTTTCTGGAAGAACTCTGGGAAACTTGGACACAGTCCCTCCTTCATCCTGGGGAACTCATGGGAGAACTTATGAGGAAAATTGCTTTTGTGGATGGCCAGTGAAAAAGAAAATATTTTCTTGTCCTTCCTTGAAAAGTTTGTTGAAATCACTGGAGGAAAGGGAGCAAATGTTACCAGCAAGACTGACAAGGTTCATTCACTCCAAGGTGAGGAACACGAGACTGCTAAAAGTCCCAGAAGAAGCCCAGCTCAAGTTGCTAAATTCCCAAATTACTCCAGCCAGGGGTCTCCAGGAGGATTTTTTGGTGAGTGTTCAGAGCCAGCAGAACCCGGACTCGAGGATTTTTTTGGTGAGTGTTCAGAGCCAGCAGAACCCGGACTCGAACCCCGGATATCTCCGGGCTCCCTAAGAGGAGCTTTTTCGGGGCAAGAGGAGCCGCGAACACCCCTCAGGGTGGTCCCGGGCAGTCCACGTGGGGATGGCCCGGTACAAACGGGGCAGGACATTGGTTTTGGGGATCCCCTTGAGAGCCGAGGCTGAGGAACAGGGGACCCCCGGGGCGGGGAGAGGGGAAGGGGCGATACTGGAGCTGGGGGACCCCCGGCAGCCCGGAGATGAGGCGGGGACAGGACCCCCTGACCCTGACAGGGGCGTGTCCTGGGGTGACTTCAGGATGCTCGTACCCCATCGGTCCGTTTAGCCCAGAAATGAGTTCTGCACCTTGAAGGCTGGCTCTGAGAGTGAAGGGCAGGAGGAAGAAGCTGCAGTTTGTTTTCATACACTGCACTCACTCCTCTACATTCCGGCTCCTGGAGTGTTGTGATGCCTTAAGGAGCTGGAATAGAGGCCAGACGGAGTTAAGTGGAGTAAATTAGATATTTATTGTAGTGCCTTCAAAGGTCACACCCTGGGAGTACTGGAGCCACAGATGTGGCTCTGCCTGGATGGCTCTGAGATGGGAGCAAAAGAGGGCTTGTTCACGAGATCTCACATTTTTGTAAATTTTAGTACATTTATATATAGGAGTTAACTGCCCAATTAATAGCTTCAATAGCTTCAAATTATGAAGTTTCGTCTTCCTTGCTTGCTTGCCTGCCCTCCTCTTTGCATGTTGTTTATGCTTTGGGCCTGAAGTTTGAAGAGCTTGTCCTTGAGTCTCCAGCTAGAACAGGATTGTTTTGTCTTCACGACTCTGTGAAAAGATATTAGTAGCACTTAATATACAGCTAAAAGCTGCACACCAAAACACAATAGAAAAACTTAAAACCTAAGGTATCAGTTGTCTGCTGACAGACAGACAGCAGGAAAGATCTCTCCTTTGCTTTAGTTAGTTTTTAGATCACTTGAGGCAGAGTTGTTCCCTGGACTGTGGTTTTTCTTTTTCTTTGGAGTTGTTTAAACCTGCTCTGCACTGAACACCCCGACCGCACCAGCAGCTTGCACCTGTGGCCCACTAGGCTGAGCCTGGGCTGTGGCATTTCCAGTGCCAGAAGGACTGATAAGAGACTGAGCTGAGCTACTGCCCACAGAGGGACTTTCTGAGTTTGTCATCTTTTTTGGAGCGGCAAGAGGTTTTATTGTTTAATATTGTTCATTTTTTTTGCTGATGAATACTTTGCCTGTTAAATAGACAGGTTTTTTTCCCATTTTCTCTGAGGAAATCTTTTCCTGATCTGGTTGGGGGAGTGGCTGCTTGAATTTGCTTTTTAGAGAAAACCCTTTTGGAGGTTTTCTCCCAAATTTGCCCAAATCCAGGACAGGGTGGTGGGAAGACAGAGGACCCCCAAGTGGCTGGAGTGGGGGGAGGCTGGAGAGGGGCACCCTGAAATTCCCCCAGCATAACTAAGCAGGACCCTGGAGAGAGGGATCCCCAGGACCCATGGGATTCCCAGCATCCCTGAGGAGGGGAACCACCAGAAACCCAGAGGGATGAGACTGGAAATGGGACACTCCTGGTGTTTTTTTTTTTTTCTTGATTTTTGGAAGTTTTTATGGACACCAGATGACTTCTGGAGATGGATTTGGTTGGGAGGAATTCCCAATCCAAGGGATTCACACCATGTTTTTCCCAAACCAGGATATCCTACTCCCAAACCTTGGCTGAATGGAGGAGGAGAAGACTACAAGGAAGAGGAAGATGCCCTGGGACACCCAGGCAGGTGAGGAGGAAGTCAGTGCCCCTTTTCCCCTCTCTCCTGCTCTGTCTCCCAGCCCAACATAGCCCCCGGCTGCAGGACAACCCTGCTGCCAACGCTGTCCTGCTGGGGATGCACGGGGGGGATCTCCTTCCCCTTGCCTGTGGCATGGAGGCAAAACCATTCCTCTCCTTGTCCTTCCTACCCCAGAGAAGGAGCTGAGGATGGAGACCAGGGAGGACAAATCCCTGCACCAGAACCTCGTGGAAGAGGCCGTTTTGAGCAGTGCCACAGTGCAGAATTCCAATGGGGAGGAAAAGTTCCAGAGATCCCACAGGAGGATGGGCTCCAAACCCAGCCCAGGGTTCTCTGAGAAGGAAAGACCCACCCTGAGCCAGGAAGGTGGACAGAGCTTCAGCCAGAGCTCAGAGCTGGTGGCCCATGATCAGATTCACAATGGGGAGAAGCCCTACAAGTGCTTGGAGTGTGGGAAGAGCTTCAGGCGGAGCTCCCACCTGATCAGCCACCAGAGGATCCACACAGGGGAATGGCCCTACAAGTGTGGGGAGTGTGGGAAGGGCTTCAGCTGCAGCTCCGCCCTCATCACCCACCAACACACCCACACTGGAGAGAGGCCCTATGAGTGTCCCCAGTGTCAGAAGAGGTTTCACACCAGCTCTGACCTCCTCTGCCACCAGCAGATTCACACCGAGGAGATGCCCTTCACCTGCCCTGAATGCGGGAAGGGCTTCAAGTGCAGCTCCCACCTTGTTAGGCACCAGCACATCCACACTGGGGAGAGGCCCTACGAGTGGGAAGAAGTTTCAGACCAGCTCCAATCTCCTCCTGCACCAGCGCATTCACACAGAGGAGAGGCCTTTCCGCTGCCCTGACTGCAGGAAGGGCTTCAAGCACAACTTTACCCTCATCAGGCACCAACGCATCCACAACAGGGAGAGGCCCTGCGAGTGTCCCCAGTGTGGGAAGAGCTTCTCAGACCGCTCGTTCTTTACCCGACACCAACAGAGTCACCAGGAAGGGCACCCTGTGAGTGCCCCAACTGCAGGAGGAGCTTCATGCACTGCTCCAGCTTCATCCCCCATGGGAGGACCCACATTGGTCAGAGCCCTGGCGATCCACATTCCCTGTGATCGATGTTGGGAAGACACTGGGCTGGTTATTCTTTTATTTTGGCCCTAATTTTCTTTGGATTCATCTTCATCCCTTTAAACCAGAGGAAATTGGTGTAAAAATCAATAAATTCATCAAAGGCATATAAAGCCTCACTTTTTGCTTGTGTTTCAGGGGAATCTGAGATTCAGGGAAATAATTGGGAGAATTTGGGGTTTTGGGGGGTATTTGGTGTACTCGTTTCCCTTTTCTTGGCACTCAAAGAGACAAGAGGGGATGTTGGGAATTTAGCTGCTAGAAACTGGAACAGTACAAAGCCGTGGTTAATTCCAAGTCCTGCACCTGTGAGATAGCGTGTCCTTGGGTCCAGCAGTAGTATAATAACAAATAGTGAAAGAGACATGAGAAAAGAGAGACGTAACCCCTAAGGAATGAGGAAGAGTTCATGGTATAGTTTAACCAATAGATTGCTTGGCTTGCAGAATATTCATAAGTTTATTATTTGCTGTATAAATATTTGATGCTTTCTTCAATAAATGGACCTGTGATGAACCACCTGGTGTCCAGGTCCCCTTCCTTCAACAAGGGTTCAATCTGTCACCTCAATGCCACTGAAAACTACTCAATCCCACCCCAAATTCCTTGATTCCACTGCTCTTTGGTATGGAATGGGGTTGGAAGGGGATTGAGCAAAGATGGCTTCAAATCAGGAGGGTTGAGATGGGCATTGGGTGGGGCAGGATGGGTGGGATGGGGTTTGGGAGGTGGAAAATGGGGGAAATATGGCTTGGGAAGGGGGTGTTGATGTCCAGGAGTAGTGGGATGAGTTGGGGTTGGGATTGGGGAGGTGGATTGGGGTCTGAAATGAGACAGCCAAAGTTTGGGTATGATGAAGCGATGGGGAGCCCATTACTGAGTGAGTTTTTTAATAATCCACATTCCTGAAGAGATTTTGAGGTCTCTCATGTTTCTGAGGCAGTTTTGGGGCACTCCCCACCTCTTGGGGGTCTTTCCTGAGAGCAGCTCCATGGAGCCCCATTGCCAGGGGTGGTTGTCTTGGGCACAAGCTCAGAGCTGTATCCAGAGTCCGTTGCCTCAGTGCTGGAGAGCAGAGAAATGATGAACGGCCCCAGACATCTCCAGTGTGTGTCTGGGGGCAGGGAGAGTTCTGCATAGGTGGGGTGGTCACTGCCCCATCCCAGCCACTGCAGCCTCTGGCCCAGCGCCAAAGTGGCTGCCAAGCCCCTGGCACCCTGAAAACCTCACCTGGGAGAGGGACAAGAGCAGGTCAGGCTGTGACACGGGTGTTACACTGACATGTCCCACGGCCCCAGAGCTCACAGCAGCTGAGATCCAAGGCTGAGTGTGGATCTCTCTCTCCCTCTCTCTCTTTTCCTGACTTCCTCTTCTCAAAATCTGGTTAACTTGCAATTGGACAGGTTAGAGTTTGCTAAGTCAGTGCTATATGAAGTGCTTTACTATAATTCAATGCTCTTTAAGATTTCCCAAGTACCTCATTCTCTGAAGTTTGCAACTAAAAGTTTGTTCTCCACCCTCCTGAGCAGTTTGTTGTTTTCTCCCCTTGGCCATCTGTCCTGCAGGCTGTGCCCCCTGTGCGTGCTGCTCCTCTGCCCTGGCGGGCTGCACTCGCCCATCTCGCTGTGCCCCAGCATTTCTCACCCAGCGTTTCTGTGCATCCCTGGGCTCCCTGCACCCAGCGCTGCTGGCTCCTGGCACACAGAGCCAGGGAAGGAGCCCACCCTGCCAGGGGCTCTGGGACAGGGCAGGGGCTGCGATGGCTTCTGAGCTCAGCAGCTGCTCCTGGCATGGTTCCATGGAGACCAAGCACAGTGATTGCTTTCCAACAAAAACACGGGAAGGCAAACTGTGATCACTGCCTCCAGGGTTCTGGTCTAACTGGAACTTGGGGACACTTTCTCAGTCGTATTCCTCAGTGGGAACCATTAAATCTTCAAGAAATTTCAGAGTTTCAATTTAATTTTGAGTTCTTGAGAAGTTTTTGAGCATTCTCTCAGGGACTGAGTTTTATGTAAACAACACCAAATCCCCAGGAGGCTCATTAAAGTCCTTGTGCTGTGTCTGTGCTGCTGAGCTTTAAAGGAACAGCTCTTGCCAGGGCCAGCTCCTCTCCCAGCCCAGCAGGGCTGAGGGCTCTGCCTGCAGGCACTGAGGGGACAGGAGCCAGGCAGAGACAGGCTGAAGGCAATCAGGATTGGGAAGACATTGAGCTGAGACTTCACTTGGGGAAAGATCTTCACAGCCCTGTGCATGGTGAGTGTGTGGGTGCAGGGCAGTGTCCCCTTTGCTCCTGGAGGGATCTCCTGAAGCCAGCACACCCCACAGCCTGGGGGATGTGTCAGGAGGACTCTCCCAGTTTCTCTGTGGCACAGGAGCAGGAGGAGGAAGATGTGCTGCAGGGCGGGGCTGCCCTGGGCACCGTCAGAGGGACAGGGCAGGACGGCTCCTGCTGCCTGGGACGGCTGCAGGGGCTGAAGCTGGGGCTGCAGCCAGGGCTGCCCAGGGCTGTCCTGCAGAGCAGCTCCTGCAGCCCTCAGGGCTCTTGGCCAGCCCAGGGCATGTTCCACCTGCCAGGGGCAGCTCTCAGCCTGCCTGGCAGCTCCCCATGGATGCTGCAGGGGAGAAGTTGGAGGTGGAAGGAGCCACCCCCATCAGGGGAGATTCCTCCTGCTCTGGAGATGGTGCTGTATGGCCAGGGCTGCTCTCAGCTTTCTCCTAAAGAGAAGGGAAAAGGGCTGTCAGCTTTGGCTGTGTCACTGACACTCCTGCACTGTCACCCTGGGCATCAGCAGATGGGCCTCATATCTCCCTCAGAAAGTGCCTCCTCAGCCTCCTCTCCCTATAGACAGCAGCAGCAGCTCCTTGGCTTGCAGCATCTCTGTTTGTGTGCCCTGCCCTTAAGGCCCTGCTGCCAGGGAGATGCCCCTGGGTAGTGCTCTGTGCTGGGAGGGGTCTGCAGGGCAGAGCTGAGCCCCCTGGGCTGGGCTGGGCTCTGGCAGCACTGGCAGGGACAGGGCTTGGATAGAGAGAAACAGCTCCCAGTAGGCACAACTCGAGGCAGCAGAGAGCCAGACCAACCCTTGGCATCCCTCCCTGTCCAGCTGTGTAGGGAAAGAGAGAAGGGCTTAGAGAAATTGACTTTTAAACTGGAGTCTTTAAAAACTCGACTTAATTTTTCAAGCTCAGATTATGTTGGATCACCCTGAACTAGAGGGAGGTGGAATCAGCAAAGTGCACCTGTGTGGGGACCAGCAGGTCTGACAGCAATGGGGCTGAGTGAGCCCTGTTTTCCCTGTGGGCATCCCCAGGGTTCAGGCTGAGAGCAGTGCTTAAGATGAATCAGTAAATCAGGAGCATAAACCCAAGCTCAAGAATAAACATATTGAGTGAAGTTTCCGCACAGGTAGAGAAGTAGTTTTGAGGGAATTCCTAAAATAACCCTATAGGTTTGATTCCAAGAGCTTGGTCTCAGCTTTTCATTGTCTTGTTTCTACAGTCCACAATGCCCAGAGTTAAGGAATGTCCAACAGCAGCTCCATCAGGCATTTCCTCCTGCTGGCATTGGCCGACACGCGGCAGCTGCAGATCCTGCACTTCTGCCTCTTGCTGGGCATCTCCCTGGCTGCCCTCCTGGGCAATGGCCTCATCATCAGCGCCGTAGCCTGCGGCCACCACCTGCACACGCCCATGTTCTTCTTCCTGTTCAACCTGGCCCTCAGTGACCTGGGCATGATCTGCACCACTGTCCCCAAAGCCATGCACAATTCCCTCTGGGACACCAGGGCCATCTCCTACACTGGATGTGCTGCTCAGCTCTTTTTCTTTACGTTCTTCATTGGAGCAGAGTTTTATCTGCTGACCGTCATGTGCTATGACCGCTACGTGTCCATCTGCAAACCCCTGCACTATGGGACCCTCCTGGGCAGCAGAGCTTGTGCCCACATGGCAGCAGCTGCCTGGGCCAGTGCCTTTCTCTATTCTCTGTTGCACACAGCCAATACATTTGCCCTGCCCCAGTGCCATGGCAATGCCCTGGGCCAGTTCTTCTGTGAAATCCCACAGATCCTGAAGCTTTCCTGCTCCAAATCCTACCTCAGGGAACTTGGGCTTCTTGTGCTAAGTGCTCTTCTATTCTTTGCTTGTTTTGTTTTCATTGTTTTCTCCTATGTGCAGATCTTCAGGGCTGTGCTGAGGATCCCCTCTGAGCAGGGACGGCACAAAGCCTTTTCCACCTGCCTCCCTCACCTGGCCGTGCTCTCCCTGTTTCTCAGCACTGGGTTTTTTTCCTACCTGAAGCCACCCTCCATCTCCTCCCCATCTCTGGATCTGGCCCTGTCACTTCTGTACTCAGTGGTGCCTCTGGCCCTGAACCCACTCATCTACAGCCTGAGGAACCAGGAGCTCAAGGAGGCCCTGAGAAAATTGATTGTACTGTATTTTCAGAAGCATTTCAGAACCATTTTCTGATGCAGAGCCTTCAGAATGTAACTCTTTAGAATCTCATCCTTTTTTCCCCTATGTCTCTGTTTTTATTTGGTAACTTTTTTCTACTGTTGTTATGTGTTTTACAAAATACTGCAGTATTGAACTTAGCATTTCTACATTAATATCTGCCTTCTTTTGAAATATGAAGACTTGCAAGAGGCTTTTTCCCTTGAGATTTAAATAAAAACAAGTGCTTGCCCTGACCGGTGTGCCCGGAATTCTTCCTGAGCCCTTCTCTTTCCCTGTAGGGGCAGTGCCTGTGAGCAGGGCTGCAGGGTAGAGACTCCCAGCACAGCAGCACAACCAGGGATAATGGCCCTGGCTCTTCCCACATCTGCTCTGCCCAACTGCACCCTGTCCTTGCCAGCCCTGCTGTGGCTGTAAGGCCGGAGTGCTCCTGCAGCTTGGTCACTGTCCTGCTGCGTGTCCCTGCTGTGGCCACAGGCTCGGCCAGGCCGTGGGCACTGCTGGGACGCAGCTGGGCTCCAGCACAGCAGCTCGAGCAGCAAAGGGCATCTCCTGAGAGCAGGGCAGGGAGGCTTTGTTCCCCTCCAGAGCTGCTGTCAGCAATGTGCTCCAGGAATGCCCTGGCACAGCAAAGCCCAGTGCCTGGGGCAGGGGCGGAGTGTGCAGGGGGTGCTCACAGCAGTGTCCTGACACAGCCAGAGCTCCTGGTAGGCAGGAGGACCTGAGGCAGCAGCAGAGCAGGGTCTGGGCTGTGTCTTTGTTCTGGGCCAGCCTGGGAAGGTGGCCCAGGGCAATTGTCCCACACCAGCCCCTACAACCACCATTGCCAGCACTGGCCTCTCCCCACCTGCAGGAGGTTGTTTGTCCCTGCATGGAGGGACACCAAGTGACCAGGCCAGCAGGCCATGTTTGCTCTGTGCTGAGGAGATCTCAGCAGTGCATCGTGTGTGGGGGGAGAGAGGAACCCCAGTGAGCACAAACACCATCAGCAGCACCTGGGGCTGGCACAGTTCCAGTGGCACAAACAGGGCCTTGAGGCCACTTCACTCTGAGAGTAACGTCCTCTGGGCAAACACCTGAATTCTTTGTGGTGTTGGGGTGAGGACTGCACAGAGAGAAATATCCCAGGCAGGGAGGCTCCAGGAAAAAATGCTCAGGGCTGCCATGGACTGCATAGATAGACATTGGATAGAGTGAGGGTCTGTGGGGAGAAATCAGAGCTGCTTCCCTTCTGAACCAGCCTGAGGACTTGACAGGGCTGTTCTGTGTTCTGGGCACTGACCTGGAACTGAGGGAGGTTGAAAAGGCCTTTGGTGTCAGGGCTGTTGGGAAGGCTGGGCAGCGTCACTGTGGGCCCTCTCTCAAACCCCTTGGAAAGGCCAGAGCCATCCCAAAGAGTCCTGGGCACTTGGGAAGGGCAGACATGGAACCAGTCTGCAAACAGGGCAGGGAGGGGCACTGGGAGAGTCACAGCCTGCTCAGGCTCAGCAGGGAAGGGGATATGGCAAATCCTCCTGCAGCCATTCCAGGCACTGGCAGGACAGGGCAGGGACTGCAGAACGCATGTGGGAGGGAAAAGGAGGGGATGTTGTGTGCCCAGAGTTCAGCCAGGCCTGAGACAGGGTCTGCTGTGGCCTCCTCAGAGCCAGACTGGAGAGACCTGGGCTGATGGAGTGGAACGTGGGCTGGGTGGGAATTTGGCTAAACAATGAGGGTCAAATATCATCCATGATAGAGAGTCCTCCTGGCAGCCATGCCCTGGTGACATCCCTCAGTGACCAGCCCTTGGCCACCGCTGTGGAATATTTCTATTGTCTCTACAATGCCATGAAATGTACTTTCAATTCCTTTGTGGGTGCTGCCAAATTGCAGGGACTGAACAGATGTGTGACTTTGACTCAACTCATCTAGTTAATGGTGACTGCAAAACGTAATTGGGCAAGATGACTGAGTTGGGTAAATTTATCTTGCCATCAGGCGCCAAGTAAGCCCCAAGAAAGGGCAGAAAAAACTTGTGCATCAGAAAAAAAGGCAGTTCAATAGGGAAAAACCCAAACCTGACCAAAAAAAATCACAAACCCAATCAAAAAACCAAAGCAAGACCCACCTTCAACAACACAAAAACCCCACAAACAAACCAACCTCAAAAAGAAAAAGCCATAAACAGAAGATAAGCAAATTCACAGGAAATCTCCTATCAGCAGAAAATGTTTAAGCACCTTGTGGCAGGAGAGGATTCTGCATGTGTTGGTGCTGTTTGGAAAGAAAAATGTCTGAAAAAAAAAATTAATCCCTTATTTCCCTTGTCCCCCTGCTTCTCTCAGTTGATTGCTGATCATGGTGTGACATAGAATGGAACATCCCTTGGGTCCGTCCAGCCCAGCTGTCCCATCCCTGTTCCCCAGGAACACTTGCCCACCCCAGGCCCATAGGTTGGAGGAGTTGCAGACACCTCATGCGGGGTGAGCACTGAGACAGGAACAGGAGAACAGAACAACATTTACTCTTGTCAAGGACAGTAGAACAGAACAGCCCAGCCTTGGAGAAACTAATTGAGGATGTACCTTTGGCAAACAGAAGTCCCAAGAAATGCAAGCAGGATGCCAGCTCAGCTCTGAAAGGCTGACAAAAGAGAAGTTATGCAGAACAATAATATTGCCCTTACTCAAAAGGAGGGGTCAAGGAACAGCCACCTCAAAAGGACACTGGATGTTGAAGAAAAAACCCAAAGAACCATGAAAGGATTTGTGATAAGGGGTGCAACTATGTCAAATAAACTCAAAGGAAGTGGGGATAGCTAATGGATACATAATCAGTGTGTGTGATAAAAACTGTTCATTCAATGCTCAGTGCACTCCAATGGAGGAAGGACGGCCCAAGTGACCACCATGCTGTAATAAATACCTGCTTTCAAATACTCAAAACTGTGTTCAGAAGTGTCTATCCAGGGGATTTCAGTATGAGTGGTGTCCTTGACTCCATTATGCCCCACAGTTTCACAATGGCCCCTTGGTTCCATGAGGCCCCTCTGTATAACAATGGACCGTTGGTTCCACTGGGTTCCAAACTGTCAAAATGGCCTCCTTGGTTCTGCACTGCCACAATGTTCTCCTTGGTTCTACCAGGCCTTAGTGTGTCACAACAGCCCCTTGGTTCCATCAACTGCCACAATGTCACCCTGGTCTCTTGGATCTGCAGTGTCACAATGGACAATTGGTCACAAGCAGCCCCGCTGTGTCACCATGAATATTTGGTTCCGTGGGCCCCCCACAGTTTCACAATGGCCCCTTGGTTCCACAAAGTTCCACTGCATCACCATGGTCTCCTTGGATCCGCAGTATCTCCATGGACCAATGTGGCCCTGCTGTGTCACAGTGGTTCCTTGGTTCCACTGCATAACAATGGAATCTTGGTCCCTTGAGGTTCTGTACTGTCACAATGGTCTCCTTGGTTCTGGACTCTAACAATGGACGCTTGGTTCCATGAGTTTCCATGATGTCACAATGGTGTCCTTGGTTCCATAAGGCCTTGCTGTGTCACTATGGACCCATGACTCCCTGAGCCGGTGTCAGAATGGCCCCTTTGTCCCATAGAGCCCCACAGTGTCACTATTGTCTCCCCTTGGTTCATTGAGGCCTTGCTGTGTCACAATGCTCCTTTGTTTCCATGAGGCCCCATGTGTCATAATGGTCTCCCATCGTTCCATGAGGCCCAGCTGTATCACAATGGCCCCTTTGTCCCATGGAGCCCCACAGTATCACAATTGTCCTCCCTTAATTCCATGAGGCCCCGCAAAGTCACAATGGACCTTTGATTCCATGAGTCCCACATTGTTCCAAGAATCCTTAGGTCCATGGGGCCCTGTAGTGTCACAATGGTCCCTTGGTTCCATGGTGCCACACAGTGTGACAATTGTCCTTTGGCCCAACAGGGCCTCATAGTGTCACAACGGACTCCTTGAATCCATGGAGACACAAAGTGCCACAATGGCCCTTTGGTTTCTCAAGGCCTCAAAGTGTGAAAATGGCCTCCAAGGTTCCATGACGTCCTCCTGTGTAAAAATGGCCTTTGGTTCCTTGATGCCTCATAGTGTCACAATGGTCTCATTGATTCTGCACTTTAAGAATCCCCCCTTGGTCCCTTGGAGCCCCACAGTGTCACTATTGTGCCCTTGGTTCCATGAGGCTTTGCTGTGTCACAATGCTCCTTTGGTTCCATGAGGTCCCCTGTGTCACAATGGTCCCTGGCTTCCATGAGGGCTGGCAGTGTCACAGGGGTCTCCTTGGTGCTGCAGTACCACAATGGACCCTCGGTTCCATGGGGCCTCACAATGTCAGAAGGGTCTCCTTGGTTCCATGAGGCCCTGGAGAGCCCCTTGATTCAACAAGGCCTCCAAATGTCATCATGGCTTCCAGGATTCCATGAGGCCCCGCAATGTCCCAATGGACCTTTGGTTCCATGGGGTCCTGCACTGTTCCATGAATCCTTCTTTCCATGGGGCCCTGGAGTGTCACAATGAACTCCTTGGTTCCATGGTGCCGCACAGTGTGACAACTGCCCCTTGGCCTGCCAAGACCCCACAGTGTCAAAATGGTTTCTTGCTTCCATGAGGCCTTGTAGTGTCAGAATGGTCTCCATGATCCCCTAAGGCCTTGCAGTGTCACCACAGACCATTGGTTTCATGGAGCCCCACAGTGTCACTATAGTCCTCTTGGCTTCACAAGGCTCTGAAGTGCCACAATGGCCCTTTGGTTCCACAAGGCCTCCAAGTATAAAATGGCCTCCATGGTTCCATGAGACCCTGCTGTGTCACAATAGACCTTTGGTTCCATGATGCCCAAGAGTGTCACAATGGTATCCCTGGTCCCACGGTGTCAGAATGGACCCTTCATCCCATGGACACCCACAGTGTTCCCTGCAGTCCCCTTGATTCCACCAGGCCCTGCCATGCTCTACAGGCCCCTTGGTTCCAGTGGGTCCCAACGTGTCAGAACAGTCTCCATAAGGCCCCACAATGTCCCTATGCTCCCCTTGGTTCCACAGGGCCCCACAGTGGAACAATGGATTCTTGGTTTCATGAGGTTCCTCAGTCCCAATGGTCTCCTTGGATCCGCAGTGTCACAGTGGCCCCTTGGTTCCATGTGGCCACGCTGTGTAACAATGGCTCATAGTTCCATGAGGCCACACAGTTTAAGAAGGAACCCTTGGCTCCATGAGGCCTTGCTGTGTCACAAGGGATGTGTGGTTCCATGAGCTGTCACACTGCCAGCAGCAGTCTCCTTGGTTCTGCAGTGTCACCATGGACCCTTTGTTCCATAAGGTTCTGCAGTAGAACACGGTCACCTTGGTTCCGTGAGGTTCTGCAGTTTAACAATGGACTCATGGTTCCACCAGGCCGTGCTGTGTCACAATGGCCCCTTGGTTCCAAGAGGTTTCTCAGGGTCACAATGGTCTCCTTGGATCTGCAGTATCACAATGGACCATTGCTTCCATGTGGCACCAATGTGCCAAAATGGATTTTGGTTCCATGGGGTTCTGCTGTGTCATAATGGACCCTTTGTTCCATGAGTTTGCTCAGTGTCACAGTTGACTCCTTGTTCTGTGAGGCCTCGCCATCACCAAATCTCCAAAATATCAGAATAAGACCCGTTAACACTAATTTGCTTTTTAAGAGGGGATCATTTATTCAGGCCTGAGATCTAGTGAGGGATAACTTCTAACCTTATGTGGACATGTTATTCTACCAGCATCAGTAAGTGTGTATTACAATTTACTCACTTCCATAAAACCCACCCTAGGTTCCCAAATTCAGTCCTTCGATTTTCTGTCGCTACATTTTTGAGACAGATGTCTTCTCTTCCAACCATCCTTGCTGGGAAAGCAGCCCCTGCATGCCTTGTTCCTGTGCTAAAAGTTCACAGGCACAGTAAAAATTGAATTAATCCTTTTGATATCAAGGCCAAGGCTTTGCGTGGCGAGGCAGAGGCAGGCAGGAGGCAGAGCTGTCAGCAAAGGAAGGGCCCAGCCAGGTGGGGCAGTCGGGGGATGCCGACAGCCTGCAGGGACAGAGGCACAGGGCAGGGACACCGTGGGACAGCCTGGGCTGCACAGGGCACAGGGATGGGCAGCAGCTGCAAGACAGCCCTGCCAGAGCCAACTTGGGCGGCACTTTGGCCATGGCTCCTGGGCCTAAGGCCACGAGGGCACAAGTGACCCTTGCAGGGCTGGGGCCTCATTGCCTTCTTGTCCCTGCTCAGCAGCCTGGCAGGGGCTGCCTCATGGTCCTGCCCTTAGCATTGCACATCCCCACATGCCAGTGCCCATCCCAGGAAGAGCCCTGAGCAAGGAGGGAGGGACAGGATCTGCCTGGCCAGGAGCTGGGGCTCAGGCCTTGGCCCCTTTGCATTCCTCAAACACATCCAGGTGTGCTCAGCACCAGAGACACCTTTCCCTTGTTCATCCCCAGCTGTCACCACTGCTTCCAGTGTTCTGCTCTAACTGGAACCTGGGGACACTTTCTCAGTCTTGTGCCTCACAGGGATCTTTTTAAAGCACAAGAATCTTCAGTGTTTCAATCTCACTTTGAGTTCTTGAAAAAATTTTTGAGCCCTCTCTGAGGGACTGGGTCTGATGCAAAGAGCACCAAAGCCCCAGAGGCTCATTAAAATCCATGTGCTGTGTCTGTGCTATTGAGCTGGGCCGGGCTCCTGGCCCAGAGACAGCTCTGGCCAGGAGCAGCTCCTGTGCACAGCCCAGCAGGGCCGGGGCACTGCGGGGGCCTCTCAGGGACACCAGCAGGGCACAGACAGATCTCACAGGGGCTCAACACTTGCAGGGGCTGTGGGATGGCCCCAAGGGGGCTGTGTCACAGCAGCACCTCTGTGGCTGTGTCATAGAGGCACAGAGCAGCTGTGATGTCAGCAAGGGGCTGTGTGACTGCACAGAGTGGGTTGTGTGAGATCATGGTATGACTGTGTGACATTAAAGAGTGGGCTTTGAGGTCAAAGTGTGTGCTGTGACATTACAGAGTGGCAGAATGACATCACAGAGAGGCTTTTGTGGCATCACTGAGAGGGTTGTGACATGACAAAGTTGGCTGTGACATCATAGAGTAAGGTGTGAGGCCATAGAGCAGATCCTACCATTATGGAGGGTGCCTCTGTGACGTCAGAGAGTGGGTTGTGACATCACTGGTTAGCTGTGTAAAATCACAGAACAGGCTGTGACATCACAGAACAGACAGTGACATCACATTGTGATTTTTTGACATCAGCATCTTCTGTGTCATCACAGGATGCTGTGTGACACCACTGGGGCTGTGTGACATCACAGGGGCTGTGTGAGGTCACTGGGGAGGTCACTCTGCCCCGGGGTCCCTCACAGCTTCCCCCAGAGCAGTCCAACACTGCTCGTGCACAGCGGTGTCGCCTGTCCCCCCGGGTCCCTCCGCCCCCGGCCCCGCAGCCTCCCCCAGAGGATGTTCAATGAGATCTGTTATAAATTTAACTCCGCAACGAGTCAAGTTGTCCAATTGGAATTTATTAATTATAGCAAGCAAAGGTAATAAGCAAAGCAGCGCTGGGCGACTGGGGAGTCTTCGCTCCACCAACAGCCGCACCCAGTATCTAACAAGTCCCCTTCTTATACTAGTCCATTTCCGTATACGTGTTCTTCCCTTGGCACATGCTCCAATTGTTGCTAGGGGGTCTTCTTCTATCCCCTGGTGGTCGCTGGATAAAGGCTCAAAGTCTTCCTCAAGCCTGTACTCTTGACCTTGGAACTCTCGCCTTCCTTATATGGTGGTGGTGTTTGGCTGATTTCTATTTCTCGGCTGGCTCTTCTTAGTTCCTAAAACTTAGCTTTTCGCATGGTTAATATTTGCGCAATGCATGGTTAATGTCTACACAGGCAATAGCTGATATATTATTTTGGGTTATGTATTTCTTAATCACATGGTTGCCCATATATTTCTTAATCACATAGTTGACCATATATTTCTCAATCACATGGTTGCCCATATTGGGGTTTAGTGAACAGGGATATTCATTACAAGATTGACCCCAGAGCCTGACACGGGGCTGGGGGGCCGGGGCCCTGGGGGTGGCACAGGGGGACAGGGAGCCCCTGGCAGCGTCCCTGTGTCCCCCAGGGCAAGGGCCTGGGCCAGGGCTCATCCACCCTGTTATGAACAAGGCCTTGAGAGTGCTGAAAAAATCCCCAGCAAGGGATCAGCAAAAACTAGATTTAATATTAAGGGACAGCAGCACAAAGTTCCTTGGCAAGAGTCACTCTGGTCCTGACAGTGTTTGTAGGGCCCCAAGAGAGGGGCTTCAGTCCCAGCAATGGTTCATCCTGGCTGCACTTGGCATCAACAGCTTTATTTGGCAATGTGAGAAGAGGGATGTTGTGCCACTGAGGGAACAAAAACAGTTCCCAGGGCTGCTCCTACAGAAAGCAGGAGCTGTTTGGGCAGCAACAGTGCCTGGAGCAGACAGTGTTTGTGATGAGCTGCAGAGGAGCTGAGCCCAGGGGCTGTTAGCCAAGGCCAAGGCCCAAGGAGCATTTCTCAGCTGGCAGGGCAGCCTGAGAAGGGGAGGGGGGAATGCAGCAGCACAGGGCCATGGAACCAAGGGACCATTGTGGCACTGTGGGGCCCTGTGAGACCAAGGGACCATTGTGACACTCTGGGGCCCTGTGAGACCAAGGGACCATTGTGACACTGCGGGGCCCTGTGAGACCAAGGGACCATTGTGATACTGTGAGGCCTCACAGAATCGTGGAGACCACTGTGACATTGCTGGTCTTCATGGAACAAAGGGGGCTATACTGACACTGTGTGGCTCTATGGAATGTAGGGATCATTGTGTCGCTGTGAGACCCCAGCAAACCAAGGGTCCATTTGTGACACCACGAGGCCTCATGGAACTGTGGAGACCATTATGACACTTTGGAGCGTGATGGAACCAAGGGGCCATTGTGACGCTGCAAGACTCCATGGAGCCGAAGGTCACTTGTGACATTGCAAGGCCTCATGGAACAATGGAGACACTATTAAGTGAGTTTACAGCCTCATGGACCCAAGGGGCCATTGTGACACTGTGGGGCACCATGGCACCAAGTAGACCATTGCTACACTGAGGAGACTCATGGGATCGTGGACACCATTGTGACACTATGAATCCCCATGGAATAAGCACAGAATTGTGATACTGTGAGGCCTTGTGGAACCAGTGAGACCACTGGGACCCTGGGGGTCTGCACAGAACCAAAAGCATCATTGTGATACTCTGGGGCCTAGTGAAACCAAGAGACCTTTGTGAAACTGCAGGCCTGCATGGAACCAAAGGGCCATTGTGACATTGCAGGGCCTGATGTCATCAATGGTCCATTGTGAGACTGTGGAGCCAAAGGAGACCATTGTGACACTGCAAACCCCCAGGGTCCAAAGGTCCATTGTGACATTGCAGGGCTCATGGAATAGAGGAGTCATGTGACACTGTGGGGCCTGGGGAACCATGGAGACCATTGTGACACTGCAAGGCCTCATGGAATCATTTGGACCATTGTGACACTGCAGAGCCTTCTGGAACCCAGGGACCGCTGTGACACTGTGGGACCGCGTTGAACCAAGAGTCCGTTTTGACAATACAGGACTTCTCGTAATCAAAGGGACCATTGTGACACTGTGGGACTCTATGGAAACAAGTCCCCATTTTGGCACTGTGGGGCTGCATTAATCCATTTTGGCTCTATGGGGCCCCACAAAAACCAAGGGAACACAGAACAGGTCTCGCTGGTTCAGCCTCCCAGGGGCCACCTGACTGGTCCAGCTGACCTTGGCATGTTGAGGGTCTCTTATCTTCTGCTGCTGTAACACTGGGATTCCATGCTTTTCTTGCCGTGGAAAAGAACTCTCCCCCTCCTCCAGGAACCTGTGTCCAAAATTGGGATTTCACCTCCAAATTTCCTTATATCCAGAGATTGTTCCCATAGGAATATGGTCAGGACAAGTCTGGCTGGCAATGGTTTCACAAGGATCACCTCTCATTGGTCCTCGAAACAGTGGGGAAGGCTGTGTGCTTTCCTTCCTATGGGAAAGAACTGTTCTGCTTCTCTAGGCACTCATGGCCAAGATTGGGCTTCCACATCTAAAATTCCCTATGTCCAAAGAATGCTTCCAGACAAAATCTGCCATTCATGACAAGTCTGGCTGGCCTTGACCTAGTGAGGCTCACACCTGCCTTCCAAACACTGGGGCTCAAGGCTATGGAATAGAACTGTCCTTCTCATCCACGTGCCCATGGCCAGAATTGGGATTTCACCTCGAATATTTTCCATTGTGACAGACTGGAGGAGATTGTTGGCTGGAAACACTGCATGTGAGGGGAGGAAGGGACAGGTCCACCCTTGCCCCGCCCTGGAACCCAAGCACTGCCTTGCCCTGGAACCCCAATCCCCCCAGAGCCTCTATCCCAGCCCAGCAGTGTCTGCCAGTCCCTGGCACAGCACAGGCAATGCTCCACAGTCACCTCTGCAGCCCCCAGCCCAGCTCCTGAGGGACCAAATGAGCCCAAGTCCCACCTGGGTGAAGGGCCCAGCAAGATCAAGGGGAATTGAAGACTGGCCACAAGGCAAGCACACATCTTGACCCTACCTCCTCTTGGAATTTCCATCTGAACACCACTGAAATCCAGGAGTTGGTAGCTCTGTGTGTGCTTCTCTAAATCTTTTATGTTTTTCTCTCTTTCTATGTCTTCTTCTTCTGTTTCTGTGCTCCTGCAAATTTTGATTAACAAGTAATTGAATAGGCTTAGAGTTTGTGAAGTTGAATGGGCTGAGTCAATGCCTTGAGAAGTGTTTTTTGTTGACTGAATATCTGTCATAGTCTGAAATGAGAAGAATTTTTAAAAGTAGTACAAAAGTTTTTGTGTAACTGACAACCTGTTAAACCACTAAGATACTGAACACGCCTCTGTGAAACACATATGTTAAAGACAAAAAAATCCAGGAACCTCCTCTTTCTTTTTCAGTCAACAAAGAAGCAGTGGGCCCTGGCCCTGGCCCGCATCTCAACCAAACCAAACCAAACCAAACCAAACCAAACCAAACCAAACCAAACCAAACCAAACCAAACCAAACCAAACCAAGCAGCCCTGCCATGGGCTGAGCCCCTTCTCCCCTCACCAGGCTGTCCCCACCCCATCGGCCCCATTCAAACCAAACTAAACCCCAACAACTAACAAACTGGAAAACTGAAGAGGCCACAAAACCCCAACTAGAACGAAGCTACCCACAGCTATTAAAATCTTACTGTAAAGTCCCTCCCCACCCCCCCTAACACAATTAAAACTAAAAACTCCTACAACCTTCAACCCATACAAAATTACCCTACCACTAAAATTAAACACATGAAAACCAAAAAACCAACCATAAAACTAATCCGAACACAACTTCCACCACAAGTTACTGGCGGGTCGGGTGTTAATCCTATCAATACTTCAATCCTCACTCAAGTAAGGGAAGAAACATAATACAAACATTAAAAAAAAAAAAAAAGATAAAACCATCAAAGTCAGTTAAGAAGAAATTAAATCTCAAATAAAACAGAAAAAAATACCTTAAACCTAAAAGTAAAATCTGCTTTTAAACTATAAAGAAAAATATCTTTTTCTTTATTACACATAAAACGATAAAAAATTAAAATAGTCAAAACAATATCAAACAAAAAACTCTATATTAAAAAAACAAATGTTAAAATAAATGTAATTTCATTTCCAGAATTAAAAATAATTTTAAAAGTAAATTATGAAAACATTTTCCTTTAAATAACTCATCTTTAAAACAAAACACAATAGGTCTACATGGCCCATCAACAAGCTGTAAAAAGGCTTGAAGCAATTATAAAAATAGATTCATAATAACAAATTTCCCCAGACAGCTGTTATGCGTGAGAGAATTAGGAACCACAAAAAAACTAATTTTTCCCCTCATAAAAAATCTTCATAAACTTAACAAGAAAAATTTCTCTCCCTAAGTAAACTAAAAAAAGACTATTCTAGAGATAGCAAACTAATTAGAAATTTTAAGTTTACTGTGTTTCCATTGTCAGAAAAAAGACAAAGTTGTAAAGAAAAAAAATATTCGGAAGAGTTTATTTTAATTCTTACTATCTTTTTGCTTTTAAAAATTCTTTTAAAATTTCTTTTTAACAAAATTTTCTTTCTACTCTTTGAAAATTTTAGGCCTACTTTACCTTTCCTGTAATCCTAACTCACAACAAAAAAAAAATACATAAATAATTAACTGACCCTAAAACCCACAACACTCATCAATCCACTAATTAAGAAATCTCAAGTTTAGAAAAATCTTCAATTAACAAACCAAAACCACTACAATGTCATAATAAACCATTTGCGAAAGTTTCTCTGACTTTCTGAAGTTGTCGGTAAAGCCTGTTAGATTGTTTTCAGCTCTTGAGAATCTCTTGTTGGTATTTCTCCAGTGAGTCCAACTCGGAATACACAAACAATTGTAATTCCTTTAAATGTCTCCTTGAGAGAGTGCTTTGGGGGATGGGAGTCAGGGCTTGTGTGTCCTGCTTGGCACAGCCCAGGCAGGGCTTTCCCAGCCCCATTCCACACTCCATTTCCCAGCTGGAGCCGCTGGTGCCTCTGAGTTGTGCTGCCCCAGCCCCAGGAACGCTCTCCTTGTCTGCCCATTCCCCCACGGTCTCTGGGCAGGGATGGCCTCAGTGGGGGCTGCTGACATCCTCAGCACCTTGGAGGCTGCTGCTGAATTTTCCTGCTCCAGAGGCTTGTTCAGCCTTCAGCTCTTCAGTGCAGGAATTCAGTGTCCCAGGGCTCATTAACATTCAGAACACCTTAACAACCAAAACCTCTGGGGGTAATTTGATTTAATTTTCAAATCTTTTGTGGTTAATTAGACGAATTCCAGTAGTGTATTCAAGTTGAATAGATTCTATTTAAAGAGACAGTGAGAAAAGATTTCCTAGGTCCAATTTAGGTTTCTTCTCCCTGTCAACTTATTGATACGTGCAATCTCCAGCTGACACTGAATCCAAGTACCCCCTCATGCAGTTTGAATAGATATGAAAATCAAGACCCTTCATGGCTGACAATCAATCTGACTCTGTCCCTGCCCCCACCCCACCATTTCCCCCATTCAAGCCCTGGCACTCAGAGCAGCCTTGTGCAAATCTGAGCTCCCTCCAGCCCAGACTGCACCTGCAGCTTTCAGCTCCTTGGCTCCAACTCCCACCTGCTTTCCTTGGAGAAGGAGCTGCCCGAGACACAGAGGGATGTTCATTTATTGTCAGCCAACTAAGCCAAAGCAAGTCACAGCTCCATCAAATGCAAAAGTCGTTCTTCTCCCTGGCTCTGCCCTGCCCCTGATCCTCACAGCCTGTCCTGTTTCCTTCATCCCTGCATTGCCAGGGACTTTCTGGGACAAGGGAGCTCTGCTCTGGATGTGGAGGGATGTCAAAGTGCCAACACTGGAGAGGGAGCCACAACTCACCAAGTTTTTTTCTTTTGAGGGATCAGGAACTGGTGAGACTCAGAGTCACAGAAAGTTTCTCTTCATGGCCAACAGAGCACAGTTGAACAGGACACAATTTAATAACAATCCTGCTCTTCCCTGAGGTATGTGCAATGTCCCAGCAGCATCTGGTGAGTCCACCATCCATAACTGATTTCCATACTAAAAAGTAATTTTAGACAAATGTGGTTCTGTGATAGATATAAACACAATTAAGTTCTTGTATCAGGATGCTCATCCTGGAGTGGGTGAAAAACAGCTCAAAGAATTCCTGATTTGCAAACCTTTCACTGGTGAATGGAGAAGGGAGGTCAGGCTGCTTTTGGTGTTGAGGAAATGCTGAAACCAGCCTGACTCATTTCATCTCCTCCTGTCCTGGCTGATCTCCCCTCTTTCCCCTTCTACCCATTGGCTTTTGTCTCCCACCAGACTCACTGTGAAGAGCCTGGCTCTGTGTTCTCCATCCCCTCCTCACTGGCACTGCCAGGATGAGGAGCCCCTCAGACTTCCCTGCTCCAGGCTGGACCAGCCCAGCTCCCTCAGCCTCTGCTCACAGCCCAGGGGCTCCAGCCCCACCTTGGAGGCCCTTCCCAGACCCTGCTCCAGCTGCCAGACATCTTTCCTGCCCTGGCCAACCCAACCCAGGCCACAGTGACCTGGATAATCCCCGTCCTTGATGTTCTGGTCACACAGCCTTGGCCCCCTCTCCCCTGTCAGGCTCTGGGGTGGATCCTGTGGAACATCCTTTGGTGGAGGCTTTGGCTCCAGGTGGGCCGGGGGGATCCCGCAGGAAAGAGACCCTGCTGGGCATGAACAGTATTGGACTTGTTGGGAGAAACAGTGAGGGGGAGCTGGGGCGAAGTGACCAACCCAGTGACCTGACACAGCCCTGCTGGGATGTCACACAACTGGACTCTGATGTCACAGCCAAATCTGTGATGTCACAGCCCATTCTCCAATGTCACACAGCTGATCTCAATGGTTGGTCACAGCTGGTCACAGCCAACTATGTGATGTCACAGATGGCTCTGTGATGCCACAGAGGCATTATATGTTGTCATAGCTGCTCAAACACCTCACATAACCCGCTCTGTGATGTCAAAGCCCACTCTTGGCCTCATGTTACCAGATGATAAATTGTCGCCACCAGGTGAGCTGACACCTGGAGCTTGTTCTCCAAAACCCCAGGCCTGTGGAAACCACACAATGCCCATTGTGTGAGAAGGGGAACTGGAAGTTCAGCAGCCTCAGTGTCCTCCCAGCTTAGCCAGACCTACTGGAACACTGGGGTCCACGACCACCAGAGACCACCAGAGAGACCCCCAGGAGAAAAGAACACATGCAAAAAGGGGAGGAGAAATGTGCTAATGATTTTGGGGAAATGATTATCATATGTGTGTTCAGTCAGGTAAAATCAACGAATATGTGTGCAATATACAGAAAATAAACAGAAACTTTCCTGCACTCAGCCTGCATGGCTTTGGAAGGAGCTATCCTCTGTGCATCCAGCTGAAAAAAGAATGCTGCTCCTTAATGCTGCATTGGGGTTAAGGAGTTTTCTGTTTTACAGAATTTTTTGTGACACCCTCACTGCCAAGGAAAGCTGTCTGCTGCTGTTCACAAACAGAGAAGGGCTGGTGGCAGATGTGGGGCTCGGAGGCAGCCTGAGGCACAGTGACCATGAAATAATGAAGTTTTCATAGTTCTGTGAAAGAAGGAGGGGCAGCAAAAAATCTTGTGCAATGGAATTAGGAAGGGCAGACTTTGGCCTATTTAGGATGTAGTTTTGGGGAGTACCAAATCACGTACTGATTCTTTTAAGGGAAACAGGCCCTAAAAACAAAGGGGTCCAGGAAGGATGGACACATTTCAAGATAGTAATCTTAAGGGGGAAGGAGAAGCCCTTCCCAGTGAGCCAAAAGATGAGCTATTGAGGAAAATTACTGTCCTGGCTGCCCATGGAGCTTTTGCAAGCATTCAAGGGAAAGAAGAGGATGCATCAACTTTGGAGAGAAAGTCAGTCAAATTAGGAAGTATTTAAGAATCTTGTTAGGTCATGCAGAAAGAAAAGTTGAAGTGTGAAAGCTAAAATTGAGCTTAACCTGACCACTTCTGTGAAAAATAATAGAAAATATTTCTACAAATAAATTTACAGCAAAACATGAGATAAGAATCTCTACTCTTCACTGGATGCAGTGGAGAATATAGAAACTAAAGATAAGGAAAAGACTGAGCTGCTTAACACAATGTTTGTAACAATTTTTAATATTAAGACAGGTTGCCCTCAGGACAGGTGTTCTCCACCAGGCGCTGACGGCATTTGTGCTCCCTCAGGTTCATGTCCCCACACCAACAGCATGGGGGTGCTCCCCCTGCTCTGTGCAATGCAAACAGGGGCTGCTGAGCCAGTGCTGCCATGTCTGTGCCTGCAAGGATGGGGCACCACTGTGAGCTGGGGGAGAGGCCAGGGCTGCAGAGGAGGGATGTTGTTGGCTGCTGCATGAGGATGCTCTGGGACGCTGCCCTGGGCTGTGCAGCGCACTGGGGATGGATCAGCCCCTGCTCTGCTGCTCCTTCCAATCTGCCCCAGAGCCCTTGCAGAGCCCCAGCCATGCTGTTTGCCCCCAGCAGTGCCCACGGCCAGCCTGGGGCTGCTCACAGGGCTTTTCTGTGCTGAGCATTGGCCTGGGTGTGTTCTTGAGAGAGCCTGGGCAAGGAGCCTGGAGCCCCCAGGCCCTGGGCTGAGGGGTCACTTCTGCCCCAGCAGTGCCCATGGCCTGTCCCTGCTGCAGCACCGGCACTGTCACCCCCAGGACTGGTCCCAGCCCCGAGAGCACCCAGGCCCTGCAGCAACACCAGGGCCACCAGGGCAGCAAGGCAGGGCCACAGCAGCAGCACTGGCAACACCAAGTGCTGTTGCTGCTGGGCACAGCTGCTGTGCCAGCACTGTGCCAGCACTGATCTGCCCCTAGCTCTGCACACAGACATTGCTGCTGCAGCTCCAGAGAAGGCAAGAAAAGGGCATCTCTGCAGAAAACTCTACTGGGAGATCCTTTAGTTCATTTAAAGCCACCAAGATTGCAGCCCCTCCTTGACACAGTCTGTGGCCACAGGAACTCCTGAGATATGCAAAATGTGAAATGGAACGAACTGTGACTTTTCTTTTGGAAAATATGAAAAAACCATAATCAAGGGAAAAAAACACCAGCAAGAAAACCAACAAGAGCTAAGATGACTTTTATTACAAGTGATTTGCAAAAACTGTCATCTAATTTAGTCTTTCTGAATGCATCCAGCCATCAGTCTCCACACGGCAGCCTTGAGCTCCTGGTTCCTCAGGCTGTAGATGAGGGGGTTCAGGGCTGGAGGCACCACCGAGTACAGAACTGACAGGGCCAGATCCAGGGATGGAGAGGACATGGAGGGGGGCTTTAGGTAGGAAAATATACCAGTGCTGATAAACAGGGAGACCACAACCAGGTGAGGGAGGCAGGTGGAAAAGGCTTTGTGCCGTCCCTGCTCAGAGGGGATCCTCAGCACAGCCCTGAAGATCTGCATGTAGGAGAAAACAATGAACACAAAACAACCAAAACCTAAGGAGGCAGCGAAAACAGAAACCCCAAGTTCCCTGAGGTAGGATTTGGAGCAGGAGAGTTTGAGGATCTGGGGGATTTCACAGAAGAACTGGCCCAGGACAATCCCATGGCACAAAGGCAGGGAAAATGTATTGGCTGTGTGCATGAGAGCAGTTAGAAAGGCACTGGCCCAGGCAGCTGCTGGCATGTGGGCACAAGCTCTGCTGCCCAGGAGGGTCCCGTAGTGCAGGGGTTTGCAGATGGACACGTAGCGGTCATAGCACATGATGGTCAGGAGAGAAAACTCTGCTATGATAAAGAAGAGAAAGAAAAAGACCTGAGCAGCACATCCTGTGTAGGAGATGTCCCTGGTGTCCCAGAGGGAATTGTGCATGGCTTTGGGGACAGTGGTGCAGATGGAGCCCAGGTCGCTGAGGGCCAGGTTGAGCAGGAAGAAGAACATGGGCATGTGTAGGTGGTGGCCGCAGGCTACGGCGCTGATGATGAGGCCGTTGCCCAGGAGGGCAGCCAGGGAGATGCCCAGCAAGAGCAGAAGTGCAGGAGCTGCAGCTGCCGCGTGTCTGCCAATGCCAGCAGGAGGAAGTGGCTGATGGAGCTGCTGTTGGACATTTGCTGATCCTTTGCATGGGGACATATTCATGGAGAAAAAAACATTGTAGAGATAGAGGAGACACCTGTAAGCAAAATCAAAGCAATTTCCCATACACTGTCCACTGTAACAGACACAGGCCTCCTTTTGTGCTCAAGAGTTCTGCAGTTTTCTTTTTAAGCTCCCTCCATTCTGTCCTGGTATTCTTGGATATCATAAACCCTCAGCATTTTTGCTGTCCCCAGGGAAAATAGAGTGATTTCTCTGAGACAAAGTGATGAGTGGAGACTAAGGGGAGGTGGTCTGTCATTCTGATCTGTTCAGATTTTCTCAAGGCTTTAAACTTTAGCAGGTGGAGGGTGATCAACTTCCCATGTTTTTTCCCAAAAATGCCTTAAGTATGGCTGAGAGCAGATGGATCCCCCACAGCCCAGCTCCACATTTGTGGCCAAGGGCTCTCTTTGCTCATTTCACAAACCCAGCAGCATTTTCAGTGTCACAACACCTCTGCCTTTCCCCACGAATCTTATAATTCAGAGATGCTCTAGGACACGTTTGAGCCCTGGATTGGAGCTCCCAGCCTGGAGTGAAATCTCAAGGAAACTTTGAAGTGTCCTTATGCTGGCATTGGATTAAGGGAGATGCAACTCCTTCCCTGGCTGCACTGACAGCATTGCCCAGAGCCAGGCACTGGGGAGAGCGTCACCCTGAGCCAGCTGTGCCCCCTGCCAGAGCCCCCAGTGCCGGGCAGCTGCTCCCAGCCCTGTGCTCTGAAGAGGGAACTGGGCCTGGGGCTGCAGAGCTGCCCCATGGCTCTGCTGCAGCTCTGCCTGCACAGGAGGGGCTGCACGCCTTGGAGCCCTGGCCCTGAAGGCAGAGGCTTGGCTGGGGCGCAGGAGGGAGGGGGCTTGTTCAGAGGGAGGGGCTGCACTGGAGGGGATCCTGTGGACATCTCTAAACTCTCCCTGCCACAGCATCTCTGAGTATTGTTTTCTCTCCTTGCCTGATCTTCTCTCTGCTTCCCGCAGATTTTCCTCCTGCGAGTGTTTCCCTCTGCCAGCACTCATAGACCCCAAATATCTGTGCACTCTCCTTGGCCTGACAGAATCCTGCCTGTTTGCAGGGCACTGGCTGGGGCAGGTTCTACTTGCAGCTTGGAGAAAGGACAGCTCAGGCTGAGCCTGATGGCTCCATCAAAGGTGATGCTGGTGCTGTCCATGGGCAGAGTGGCTGCAAGCACATTAGGGATCTCCTGTGAACCTATTGATCACTAAAAGTAACACTTCGGGTGTTTCTGGCATTTGTCAGAATTAATAGTAATTCATAAGCAAGCTTTAATATATATCTCTTCATGGCTACTATTCTCCAATAGTAGGAAACTGAATCCCTACTTAGTTATTGTAAAAGTCCTCATTTTTTTTCAATTCATTCTTTTGGAAATATTCTATGACTGATCAGAACCCCTCAGCCTGTCAGACCTTAATAAGCATTTCACCTCCCCTGCACCAGAAATACCCAGAGTTGTACTCACAGAGTCTGTAGGCATTGGGTTGTTGCAACTTCAGGAGATGGCTCCACGAGCTGCAGCTGCATTGTCCTGCAGCCAGAGGTTCCTGTGCCAAGGGCTGGCAGTGATTCTGCCCCAGGCACTTCTCAGCACCTTCCCAGCCCTGACTGATTGAAGCTCTCTCTGCCTCTGTGCTGTGCCCAGCGTAGCTGCAGGCAGTGCCCCAGCCCTGCTGGGCTGGCAGAAGAGCTGCTCATCAAGAGAAATGTGCGTTTGAAGCTCCTCTTGGTTACCAGGAGCTGCCTCTGTGCCAGGAGCCCAGCCCAGCTCATCAGCACAGACACAGCACCACCATTTTAGTGAGCCTCTGGGGCTTTGTGCTCAGGCCTGAACATCAGTCCCTGAGAGAGAGCTGAAGAAACCTCTCCAGAAATCAAAGTCAGAATCCAACTCCAAAGTTTCTTGGACTTTTAATGGGTCCCACTGAGGGACACAACTGAGAAAGTGTCCCCAGGCCCCAGGCATAGCAGAGAATTGGAGGCAGTGATGACAGGTGGGGACAAAGAGAAGCCAAGTCCTTGTGCCCTGGGGCAAAGCAGGGTCTGTGCCACCAAGGGCTGTGAGGAGACACCTTGTGCTGAGGCACTGGGGCCTCCTGGCACAGCCCCAGCCAGGCTGGGCACTGTCAGCCCCTTGTCCTGCCCTCAGTATCCCCCCCTAGCCTACATCCCAGTGCCCTCAAGGATCTGCTGGAAGGAGTCCCTGGGGAGCCTTGCTCAGGAATGGCCCTGGGGGCTCCTTCATGCTCCCAGGGCTTGCAGGTTTTTGAAAGGACTTTGGGTTTGGCTTTTGCCTTGGAGTCTGTGAGAGGTTTGTGCAATCATGGCCTCCAATTCTCTGCTGTAATTAGTCCCTGGAGAGGCTTTGTCAGTAACAACACTCAATGGGGCTCATTAATACTTCAGGGTACTTCATTTATTTTAAGGTACTTGGTGTTTCCCTTTTGATACAGACTCTGAGTGAAGGTTGTGCAATTATGGCCCCAATTATCTGCTTTAACGAGTCCCTTGAGAGCTTTGTACTGACACTCAGTGGGGCTCATTAATTGCTTCAGATACTTAAGGTTTTTAATGTACTTTATGGATTTAAGAATACTTTTAGGTACTTTTAAGGATTTCCTTGCCCACACTGAGTCTCTGAGAAGTTTTTGTGCCATCCTGTCCTCCAATTCTCTTGTCCAAGGAGTCCATGAGGAGCCTGTGTTGGGTATCTTTCCTCTTTCTGTTTTACAACAAAGATGGAACTGAAAGAATTTTGTAAGACTTTCTAAAAGCGTTCAAACAATCAGGGGAATATTAACAATACAACAACAACCACTAAGAAAATTAGTAGTCCTCTTTTAGCTAGACATTATCCAACCCTTTAGTCCATTGGACTGGAATAGTTTATTGAACCAGTCTTTTTTTTCCACTTGAAGCTTCTTTAATCCTTCAAGTACCTGAATGCTCTTGTGGATTGACTCGCTGTGGATGGAGAGGTTCATGCAACACATGCCCTCAGAGTCTACACAGCCATGCCCCTGTGCCCAGAGTAAAAACTCTATTGCTGCTCTGGAAGGTTGGCATGTCTGATGGTCTCTATGTCTGAGAGCAGGCCACTCAGTGTGAGGGAGGTAGCATTGGTTTGCTTACTTAACAGGCACCCATGATGGTCTGATTTTCCTGAAGCTTTAGCTGCAGCCACCCAAGGTAGTCCAAACTGGGGGTACTACAATGCGATACCTGGATTAAAGCTTGCAAAGCCATCTCTTTGATATCATCCAATACTTCTCTGGGGGTACCTGCTGCTTGATCATCTAGTCGGCTTTGCTGTCCTTCTCCAGCTAGATGGTTGATTGTCAATTCCGCCCTTGCCTCATTATTAGCATAGTCTGCTATTAATTGATTCAGTAAACACTTCCATCCCCCTTCCCACAGGTTGTATTCTGTAGGCGACAACAACATGGTCCTAATACATTTTAAATCATAGGGAATTATGATGTGCTGTAAACATGGCCCTCATTAGGCCATTAAAACAAAGTAAGTCCTTCCTATGGTATTTAGCTGTCCTACACAGATCTTTGATTTCCCCTCAAACCAATGGCTGATACCTGGGATTCTGCCCCCTTCTTTCATAACATACGGGGGCAATGAGGGGTTTTGACACTCTTTGCCAGTGTCCTTCCTTAACTGCTTCCTTCTGAATCCTTTCCTAGGGACCTTCTGGGGTTGAGGGGAAAGGTGGCTCTGGGGAATCCAAACTGTCTTCCGGGGAGGAAGAATAACTTGGAGGAGAAACATTTGGATTAGAAATAGTGTGACAGTTGGGCTTAGCATCTGTGACCATGGGGTTATATTATTGCTGGAGGGTGAGGCAAAGGCCACTGCCATTTTGTCAGGTGTTGGGGAGGAAGGGCCTTGATTTATGATGGCGGACTTCCGGGGTAGAGTTCTGGAGGCATTGCCCAGGGTGAAAGTGGAATGATTGACAGTAGGGACATGACCCACAGTTGTGGGGATGGAGTCTGGAGGTTTGTTCAGGGCGGAAGAGAAGGTTGTGGTAGCAGGAAGTGGAGGAGTCAAGATGGAAGGAGGATGATCCGGCTCCCAAGCCACATTCAGGCTCCTTCCATCTTGAGTCTCCAGGGCATGATATTCCAAGACCACATGGCCATTGCCATTTTGGACCACTGTGGCAGGTCTGAGAAAGGCATTTTTGAGGGGAGGTCCTGAGTTAGGAGTGACCAACGGATTGCGTTTTTGAGACACTGCTTGCTGGTGAAGGGTCTCAAGGATGGTGTGGAAGATGGGCAGCATGTGGACTGCAATGGAGTCCCTTTTGATCGAAAGGTTGTACAGTTTAACTCCCACTGAGTCCTAAAATTCAGTGGTATGGATTTCATCAGCAGAGGCATCTGGAAAATTTTTAATGATCCACCTCATGATTGATTTTAATTTGTTCTTTGAAAATATTTTTTCAGGATCTGTTAGAATTAACTTAAAGCAACCATATATGCTCCTTTCTACATTGGACATCTGGCTGCCCATTTTTCTCCTTCTCCGCCTTAGGGGCAACAGCCACCAGAACACACCAAATAAATTATGGGACTTGGGTGCATATTGTGAAAACACAGTGGCAAAATGGGCAATAAATGTCTTGCATTTCCCCAAACCCACCTGCAATCCTATGCAGGTGAAACTGTTTTTGCCCCTGCCAATCCCGGGCCGAGGTCCCTCGAAGCAACAATGAATCCACCAGACCTGGCACAATCCAAAATTCCGGGGAGCACTGACCTATCTATCAGCTAACCCCAGCTGACGTGACTGACACAGGGATCCCTGAATGTCATGGTGCCTGTTCGGGTGCCAAATGTCACAGTGAGGGTGGCTGCGACAAACCTCTCTGAGTCCCTGACTTCAGCAGGGCAAGGGTGGCAAAAATGAAAAGGAGTGGGTTCAATGGAGTTTCCCAAAAAGAACTTTAATTACAGGGTGAAAAACAATAAACATGGAGAAGTTGAGCACGGTACGAGGGGCAGTATCCTAAAACCTGAGACAAAGAGGAAGTCACAACCTAGACACTTGGCGCTAGAAAACTAGAACAATAGAAGAAACAAGTAACCAATAAACCAATACAGGAGTAGAACTTGGACAACTTAGCATAGCAACACTAAAGGCTTATGGGAAAAGTCTCAAGCTCACCCTAAGTAAATGGAAAGATTCTTGGAACTTGAAACTCACACCCAGTTCTTCCAGGGTAAAATCTGTCTGACTCTGAGTTACAGCTGGGCTAATTCCCACACCGCAGCTTTGCTCTGGCCCCTTGGGACCATGCGGCCAAACAGAGCCACAAAGCTGTCCTTGGTTCCACAAGGCTCTGCAGTTTCACAATGGCCCCTTCATTTCACAAGGCTCTCAAATGTCACATTGGTCTCCATAGGAAGGAAACCACAGAGCCCCCGTGTTTCAGGAGATGATGAGCGGAAGCCATCAGAGGCCAAGGTAAGCCTGACCTGTCTGTCCTGGCAGGTTTGCTTGGAGCAACCCTTGGATATTTGAAATTACGAATGCGGAGTCCTAATTTAGAACATTTGTGCCTGGAAAAGAGGGATTTTTTTTCCATACAAAGAAAAGCCAGAGCCATTTCCAGTGTTTGGAAAATAGATGAGTGCTGCCACTCAGAAGTCAATGACCAGCCAGACTTGTCGGTCCTGGCAACTTTAGTCTGGCAGCCATCCTTGAATACACACATAGTTGGAGGTGGAATCGGAATTTTGGCCATGGATGCCTGGAAAAAATGGACAGTTCCTTTCCATAAAAAGAAAAGCTCAGAGCCCAAATGATTCAGGGGCAGATGGGAATGGCCTTCAGCATTCCAACGTCAGGCAGACCTGTCAGGTGACCCCTGGGAAGCCAAGGCAGTCACACCTATTTCATGTTCTCTTGGTTCCACAGGGCCCTGCAGTGTCACAATGGCTCCTTGCTTCCATGATGCCCTCAGGTGTCATAATGGTCACTTGATTGCACAAGTCTTTAAGGATCTTAATGGTCTCCATGGTTCCACAAGGCCTCACAGTGCCATAATGGTCCATGAAGTCCCGCTGTGTCCAATGGCCCCTTGGTTCCATTGGGGCCCAGTAGTGCAACAATAATTCCCTTGGTTCCACAACTTCCCATAGTGTCACAATGGCCCCTTCCTTCCATAAGGCCCTTCAGGGTCACAATGGTCTCCCTGATTCCATGGGGCCTTGCAATGCCACAATGCTCTCCATGGACCCACAGTGCCCTCCAGGATCACAATGGCCATTTAGCTCCACCAGGGCCTGAAATGCAGCAATAACCTCTTGGTTCCACAAAGCCCTGCTGCTTCACACTGGCCCCTTGGGACTGTGAGGCCCAACTGGGCCACATGTTCTTGGTTTGATGAGAACAGAAAGATGTTCTTGGTTCCACGAGGCCCCAGAATGTCACAGTGGCCCCTGGGATCCATGGTACCCTGCAGGGTCACAATGTTCCTCTTGGTTCCACAAGTCCCTAAGTATCACCATGGCCCATGGGTTCCACAATACCCCGCAGTGTTACAATGATCTCCATAGGAAGGAAACAAGTGTTTTGCGGAGAAAAGAAGAAACCTCACAACTTCGTAAAAGTTGTAAAGTTCGGTATGCTTTATTACGACACGTGCCGGACGCAAGCCTCCCCAATAGGCAAGCGTACCTCTGAAGACCTCGGGTCTTCTTTTATCCCCCTCCCAAATGCATATGCATACAGTTCCACAATAAGTTCATACATATTCATTCCGCGTGACATTTAGCACTAGTTCTCCTTTATCAGAGAAATTCCTAGGTCTGGGGCAGGTTGACCTTGCGGTAATTTCTGTTTTCCTTTCTCTGTCTCCTTGCTGTCTCTGGAATGTGGCCTTTCCTTCAGCTTTTGGCCCCACAGACCTCTCACCTCTTCCCGGCACTTCACCTAATTCAGACTGGATCCCCACTTCATCTCACAAGTGAACCCCAGTGGTGCAGGGGCAGTCCCCAGAGAAGCAGTCACCAGTGGCCAAGTTTAGCCAGACTTGTGTCATCCTGGTTTTTTAAGATTTTCTAAGCCTTCTGATGTTGACATTCTTGTAGTGAACTTTCTCACACGCCTTCTGTAAATAGCTCATTGTTTTGCATTCCTTTATGGAGGAGGAGACAGTTGATGGATTTTGGTTTGTCCAGTGTCATTGGAGAGGTGGCACTGTCACCTTCCGATCCACTGTCACTTTTGGAAAACTATAAATGTTGGAGTCAGAATATAAACTTCACATTTTTTCTTCACCTTGAGAACAGCGGTGTGCGCTTCTGTTCTTTCCTGTCCTCTATTTATATCTGGTGACTGCCAAAGTGTACTGCAGCCTAGGCTGAGACAGAGTCCGGATTGCCGGTGAGGTTTTATTGTCACCCCTCTTTGGTGCTTTGCCTGCTTTTCTTGGGGTAATGGCAACTGCTGTGGGTTTCAAGTAGGATTCCCTCATTTTGGATCTCTGGAGGGGGAGTCCTGGAGTGGAAACAGGTTTCTATTTCCTGGTATGATTTTGAGCGATTGTTTCTGTGGGCCCGAGACCGAGGGCTCTTTTTGGACTCTGCAAAGCCGTTCTCCAAGGAGGAGTAGTCTCTTGTGGGGGTACACCTCATGGAGGCCCTCTTTGATGATTGCACCAAGACGTGGGATCGCTGCTGGTGCAGTGGAAAAAGTGTGAGGATCTTTGGCGGGGGTCTGGTTCTTGTACCCCTCGGAGTTCCCAGTGGAGCCCTTCTGTCTCGGACATGGACAAGGGGAAGTTTGAGTTTCTGTGTGATGTGGAGCTCTCTACCCACCCTGGGACGGTGTACTGGGAGATGGGTCCAACACAGAGGATGGCGATGGTTCCCCCAGGGTGGATTTGGCTGTGCCAGGCTCTCTTGTGCTGCTCTGCAGTGATGTGGCTCCACAGGTTGCACCTCTCTTGGCACCTATCCACTCCTCCATGTCAGGGACAGGGCCCCGCGCCGGTCTCGTCCTGTCACAGGCATCTTTTCATTAAAATCCGTTCATTAGGAGTTTTCCTCCCGAAGCTGAGACCTTTCAGCAACAAAGTGTAAACAATGGTTATCTGCTGCTGTGCAATGCAACGGGTGGATCCGTGATTGGTCTCCTGTGGATATTTGGATTCACTCACCACTCACGGCAGAGCTTCTCTTTCTCTCTGCCGAGACACAGATCTTTGTTATTCATTCTTTTCGATTCTATTCTTAGCTTAGCCTTCCGATAAACCTTTTCCTTTATATTACTTTTTAGTACAGTTAAAATGTAGTATATATATAATAATAAAATAATAAATCAAACCTTCTGATCATGGAGTCAACATTTTTGTCTCTCTCTCATCCTGAAAACCCTTGTGACCACCATCACATTGTCCCAGTCTACACTGGGTTTGCAGGCCGTGCTGGCACCTGTGCCCACCAAGGCGCCCCCTGCCAGGGCTGTGGCACCACAGGGCGCTGAGGTATTTACCTTTAGTGTGAATGCCAACACGGCTGGCGGGAGGCCGGTGGGTGCCCGGGGCCGTGACACTTCCTCACAGAATTTGTGGACACTTTCCTCATGCCAAGTGACCGCGCGTCCGAGGAACCCCGAACGTTTCTGGTAAGAAGCCAAAACCAAGTCCGATGAGATGTCTGAGCCTGCCTCCTCACGGCATCTGCAGGGTCATGGAGGGGGCTTCTCTGGCTGCAAGGGGTGCAGGGGCAAGTGGTGTTACCTGGCTCCCAGTCAATCATCTCCTCTTGTCCCTATGGGGCTCAAGGACTGGGACACAGCAGGTGCTGTGGCTTTGTCGGAAGGTCCCCAGGCTTTCCCTATGCTCAGGGGTGTTACTCATAACACCCATGAACCGCTTTTGTATAAGCAGGAGAGGGAAATCCATGATGCAGTTGCTCAGCATGGTTTGGGGTCTGCTGAGGTTATGCAGACTCTCTGGAGGGTCGTTATGGATGTGCTGACACCTCATGACCTCTGTCGTGTAGCACATTTGCTTTTTGACTTTGTGCATTTTGATGTTTTTGAGACCAAGTGGGCTCATTTGGCGGCCCAAGCGGTGGTGCAGAATGCTGTGCTGGCGCCGCAGAACCCCAGGCGTGTGGATGTCACTGACATGCTGCTGGGCACAGGGCTTTATGAAAATGCTCAGGGGCACGTTGGCTTAGATTCCATTGTGCTTGACCAGTGTCCCACATTGGGCATGGCAGTGATTGTTCAGACCCTGGAAATGGCTGCTCCGAGGCAGCCATTTGCAACCATTGTCCAGGGGGATGATGAGCCTTTCATGGCATTTGCAGCAATGCTGACTGCATCTGTGGAGAGGCAGGTGCCTGATCCTGTGGCAAAGAGGATTGTGATTGCAAACCATGTGAGGTGTAATTGGAATGATGCTTGTAGGAGGGTCATAGTGGCTCTGCCTGGTTTTCCTACTGTCTCTCAGATGGCGGAGGCCTGTGCGGACATCATCCCCTTGGGTCAGAAGTTGGCTGCCGTGGCTGCTGCTGTGCAGCCAGTCTGGGCAGCACCGCAGGGCAGGCAGCCACAGCAGGGGACTGCACAGGCTGGAAAGAAGCAGGGGAAGAAAGCACAGAAGTTCAGATTTCCCATGTTCTTATGTCGTCAGTGTAGTAGGTCAAATCACATGTCCAATATCTGCTAGGCAACTGTTCATGTTAATGGCCAGGCTTTATCGGGCTCGGGAAACGTGAAGTGGAGTGCATAGCAGGCACGTGCCCAGACACAAGCTTCTCTCCAGACCCCGGAGCCGATGGAGGTCTCCTTTGCCGGCTTGCAGCCAGCACCTGCGGATCAGCAGATGTGGATGTATGCACCGCAGCAACAGTTGTCTTAGAATGTTGTAAGATACACAAGGTTCCCCTGGATTCCTTTGATCCCTTGGGTGGGGGCATGAGTTCTCTCCTGATGGGGAGATCTAGTGCCACCCTTCAGGGCATCATTGTGCCCCTGGGGCTCATTGATGCAGATTTCACAGGGCAGATTTGTGCCATGGTCTCCACACCCACCCCCTCCCGTCACGATCCCGAAAGGGACACGACTTGCTCAACTTCTGCCTTTTAAGAACTCTGTTGGCAGGACAGCTGACCGATTGCATGTAGCTGGTGGCTTTGGATCCACTGGGCTGCCTCAAGTTCGCTGGACTGCTGTCCTGACAAAGGACCATCCCAAGATGCTGTGTACCCTGCCTGTTCCTGGTGTAATGCCATCGGAGATCCACCTCCGCGGGCTTCTTGACAGGGGTGCTGACGTCATGGTTCTCTCCCTTTCAGCCTGGCCCTCAGAGTGGCCCCTGGATCCGGTGGGGACATCTGTCGCGGGCCTGGGAGGGACGGCGCAATGCTACGTGAGCGAGCAGCCAGTGCTGGTCACGAATCCAGAGGGACAGACAGCCTGGGTTAGCCCTCATGTTACTTCAACTCCTCCCAACCTCTGGGGGAGGCATCTTCTTCTGTCTGGGGGGTGTGCATCGGGATGGATTTTTTATGGGGGTCACTGCAATGAAGGGCGCAGAGTGTCTTACGCCTCCTATTCGGTGTCTGGTGGACAAATCTGTCTAGAAGAAGCAGCTTATCTCCCTCAAGATAAATTGGTCACCCTTCAGAATCTGGTGCAGGAGCAGTTGGATCAGGGTGAAGCCATCAGGGGGCTTTGTACAAACCATGAACCAGACAGGGCTGCTGTAGAACGTGCCTTGAGCTGCTTTAATTTTCAGCATCAGTCTCATTACATGGTTATGACAATGGGAAGATACCATCCGCTCACATTCCAGGCAGCAGACCAGGAACTTAATGTTACAACTTACTTTATAAGTTTCTTGACCAATCACACAAAGCAAAAGCACATTGTCAGTAGTTCTATCCACTCACCACAAGCACAGGTAAGTTTGGTTAAAACAATGCTTGCTTATTTCAAATACTATACCTACTTGTAAGCCTTAAAACACAGTGCACGGAGCTCCATTATTAAGCCTTAACCTTCCTAATATCTAGCTAGATAAGCTTTCTGTAGCTTAGAGAGTTATTCTATACAAATGTTAATACAAAGACCATTGTTCTATTTGCCCTTGCTTTTCTACAGTTTATATAACTTTTCTGCTGACCTATCTCATGGCTGCTGCATAGCTCTGCTCACAGTTCTGCTGTGTCTGAGGCCTGCATCTTGAAGCTTTCCCAAAATCCTCTCATTTTGTGGATTCCCACACAGGGTCATCTGGAGCCTTCTACCAGTCTCTGGAACACTCCTGTCTTCTGCATCAAAAAGAAATCTGGGAAGTGGAGGTTGTTGCAAGACCTCCAAAAGGTTAATGCCGTGATGGAAAGCATGGGGACATTGCAGGTGGGCATACCATCGCCTACCATGCTTCCCCCAGACTGGTCGGTCCTCATTGTGGATCTGGAGGATTGTTTCTTTACGATTCCTTTGCATCCTGATGACAGACTGAAGTTTGCCTTCTCAGTGCCAGAGATTAATAAGGCTGAACCCGCACAGAGATATCAATGGAGGATGTTGCCCGAGGCATGCAGAATTCTCCTGCCTTGTCTGTTGTTCACAAGCAGTTTCCTGATGCACGTCTGTATCATTATATGGACAACATTCTGGTGGGTATGCCCACCCAGGATGAGCTGCTGAGGATTCAGCCTCGGTTGCTCGATACTTTGCATGCTCATGGACTGCAGGTGGCTCCAGAAAATGTTCAAGAACAACCACCTTGGAAGAACTTGGGGGTCAAAATTCTGAAATGGACGATCCGTCACCTGGAGGTGCAATTTGTGCATTCTGTGAAGACACTGAATGATGCTCAGAAATTGTTAGGTGTCATCACTTGGTTATGTCCGTACTTGGGGCTAACCGACGTACAGCTGTCTCCTCTGCATGATTTGTTGAAAACACACTCTGATCTAAAGTCACCTCACACACTGACCCCTGAGGTGCCTAAGGTGTTGGGGTTGGTTCAGCAAGCTGTTTTGGCTTGCCAAGTTTATCGCATTGATCCCTCTGTTGATGTCACTGTGTTCATCACCACTCCAGATTCGCATCCCACGGGCATATTGGCCAATGGAGTGATAAATGGTTCAATTCCTTGCACATTTTGGAATGGCTTTTTCTGCCCCTTTAGCCGCTGAAGACGGCAACTGCATTGTTTGAGCTGATTGCTCGCTTGATAATCAAATGCCAGCAACGGTGTTTGCAATTGATGGGTGTGGATCCCGCAAAGATCATAAGCCCAGTGCAACGGGCGGATTTTGACTGGAGCTTTGCAAACAGTGTGTCCCTGCAGAGTGCTCTGGAAAACTTTTCAGAGTAGGTCATTAATCATCTGCCCAGCCATAGGCTACTGCATATGGCAAAATTCACACAATTCTCTTTGCGACCAAAAAACCAGCCAGGAACCCATTCAAGGACCTACTGTCTTCAGTGACGGTTCAGGGAAAACAGGAAAGGCCATTGTTACCTGGAGGGACGTATCTGAGTGGCAGATTCTGGAAGGCCATGAGGATGGGTCAGCCCAACTGGTTGTAACTGAGGGCTGCTGTCATGGCATTTGAGAAATTTTCCCAGGAACCTTTCAACTTGGTCACGGATTCCGCCTATGTGGCTGATACCGCACATAGTTTGGGTCATTCTGTTTTGAAGGAGGTCAGTAATCCTGCCTTCTTTCATTTACTGAAGACCTTGTGGTGTGCCATTCAGGCTCGAGTTCATCCATTTAATGTTCTGCATGTGAGGAGTCACACCAATTTGCCAGGCTTTATAGTGGAAGGTAATGCGAGGGCTGACAAGTTGGCTAACCCAGCATGGGTAGCGCCTCAGCCTGATACACTCACGCAGGCCAAGGCATCACATGGGTTTTTCCACCAAAACGCACATACCTTGCAGAAGCAGTTTCAGCTGACGCCAACTGAGGCTCGTGACATTGTTGAGTCGTATGATGACTGCCATACACTTGCTCTGCCTTTGCCAGCAGGGGTAAAGCCCAGAGGCCTTAGGGCCTTGGAGCTTTGGCAGACCGATGTCACCCAGATTGCCGAGTTTAGCTGGCTCAAGTATGTGCATGTCACGGTGGACACGTTCTCCTCTGCAATGTGGGCTTCGGCTCACACTGGGGAGAAGGCCCGTGATGTCCTTGCCCACTGGAGGTAGGCCTTTGCCGTTCTGTCATACCTTCTGCTGTGAAAACCGACAATGGTCCTGCTTACGCATTGCAAAAGGTGCGGCAGTTCCTTCAGTTGTGGAGTGTCTCGCACAAGTTTGGTATCCCTCATTCTCCGACTGGTCAAGCTATTGTAGAATGCACTCATGGTACTCTGAAGCGGGTCCTTCAAAAACAAATGAAGGGTGAAACCCCGCACAGTTGGTTGGCAAAAGCTTTGAGTACAATCAATCATCTCACTGTGCCGCAGAACTCAAATAACCCTGTCATTTTGAATCACCATCTCTCATTGCAGGCTGCGGATGAAGCACATCAGCCTTGAGTGAAGGTTCAGGTGCAGAATTTAGTCACCAAACAGGGGGAAGGTCCCTATGACCTTATCGCTTCGGGGCGCGGGTATGCTTGTGTATCCACACACACGGGGTACGCTGGGTACCTTTGAAGTGTGTTCACCCTGACCTGCAACCGCAGAGACAGAATCCAGCTGATGAGCAAGATGGAAACTGTGACCAACCTGGAAGGCATCAAGCGGGGGAATCATTGAGTGATGATTCGGATGCAGATGATGAGAGTGATCACTCTGATGATTCCTCCGCAAGTGGACACTGAACAGTGTTCATGTTTTCTTTATCATATTGTTCATTTCGGTTTTTTTCATTTTTAAAGGAAAACGGTGAGATGTTGCCCTGGTTTTTTAAGATTTTCTAAGCCTTCTGATGTTGACATTCTTGTAGTGAACTTTCTCAAACACTTTCTATAAATAACTCATTGTTTTGCATTCCTTTATGGAGGAGGAGACAGTTGATGGACTTTTGGTTTGTCCAGTGTCATTGGAGAGGTGTCGCTGTCACCCTCCAATCCACTGTCACTTTTGGAAAACTGTAAATGTTGGAGTCAGAAAATAAACTTCCCCTTTTTTCTTCACCTTGAGAACAACAATGTGAGCTAATGTTCTTTTGTCTCCTATAATGACACTCCTGGGCCAGTGACTCCCTCTGAGTGGGGCCTCTCCCAGCCGGGAACTCTCCCGTTTGCTGCACTCGGGGATCCTGAACAATGACAGAGCCTGGGCTGATCCCCCCACTCTTCCAGGCTCTGCCCTTCACCCCCTGGGGAGATGCCAAAGGATCCACAGGGAGCATTCCCTTCCCTCAGGGGAATTTCTCACAGTTGCCTTGCACTGACTCTTTGTGTCTGTGTGCACGCAGGAGTGCCTGTGCTGGGGAAATGTGGCAGAAATGCTGCTCTGTGAGGGGTTGGAGTGCCTTGGATAGCTGAATCAGTCAGGTGTGTAGGTAAGGTTAAGTCACAAGGTCTAAGTGAATTTAAATGCTGCTAAACAGTATTTAACTTAAATTATAACCTATGACTTAGCAATTTAAAAGAGGACTAACACTTAACAATATTTAACTTAGCTTATAACTTATATTAAACTTAAAACTTAGCAAAAAAACAACTCTTAGCTGCATTTAACTTCACTTAGACACTTGACAGCCTCATGGAACCAAGGGGCCATTGTGACACCGAGGGGACTCATGAAATCATGGAGATCATTGTGACACTATGAGGCCCGATGGAATAAGCCAAGCATTGTGACACTGCAGGGCTTCACGGAACCTCGAGGCCATGGTGACATTGTGGAACTCCAATGAACCAAGGGTTCACTGTGACACTGCAGGCCTGCATGGAACCAAAGCTCCAGGGTGACACAGAGTGGCCTCCTGTCATCAATGGTCCATTGTGACACAGTGGAACCAAAGAGACCGTTGTGACGCTGCAAACCCCCAGGGTCCAAAGGTCCATTGTGACATTGCAAGGCTAATGGAAAGGAAGAGTCACATGACATTGTGGGACCTGGGGAACCACGGAGACCATTGTGACACTGCAAGGCCTGATGGAATCAGTGGGACCATTGTGACACTGTGGGGCCTTCAGGAACCTAGGGGCCATTGTGACACTGTGGACTCCATTGAACCAAGGGTCTATTGTGACACTGCAGGTCTTCTTGTAATCAAGGGACCATTGTGACACTGCTGGACCCCATAGAAACAGGTCACCATTATGGCACTGTGGGGCCTCATAGATCCAAGGCACCATTGTGGCAGTGTGGGGCCCCATAAAACCAAAGAAACAAAGAACAGGTCTGGTTGGTTTGGCCTCCCAGGGGTCACCTGACTGGTCCAGCTGACCCTGGCATGTTGAGGATCTCTTCTCATCTGTTGCTGAAGCACAGGGACTCCATGCTTTCCTTCCTATGGAAAAGAACTCTCCTTCTCCTCCAGGAACCCATGGTCAGATTTGGGATTTCTCCTCCGAATTTCCCTATATCCAGGGATTGTTCCCAAAGAAATATTGCCAGTACAAATCTGGCTGCAGTGGTTTCACAAGGCTCACTTCCCATCTGTCCCCAAAACATTGGGGAAATCTCTGCGCTTTCCTTCCTATGGGAAAAATCCTGCTTCTCCAGGTGTCCATGGCCGAGATTGTGTTTTCACCTCCAAAATTCCCTAAATCCAAAGACTGCTCCCAGACAAAATCTACCATTCCTGACAAGTCTGGCTGGCCTTGGCCTTGTGAGGCTCTCACCAGCCTTCCAAACACTGGGGCTCTGTGCTTTCCTTCCTATGGAAAAGAACTGCCGTTCTCTTTCAGGCGCCCATGGCCAGAACTGGGGTTCCACCTCCAACATTGCCTGTTGTGACAGACTGGAGGAGATTTTTGGCTCAAAACATTTCATGTGTGAGGGAGGAAGGGGCAGGTCCAGCCTTGACCTACCCTGGAACCCCAATCCCCCACGAGCCTCTATCCCAGCCCAGCAGTGGCTGCCAGTCCCTGGCACAGTACATGCAATGCTCTACAGCCACCTCTGCAGCCCCAGCCCAGCTCCTGAGGGACCAAATGAGCCCAAGTCCCACCTGGGGGAAGGGCCCAGGAAGACCAAGGGGTATTGAAGGTTGACCACAAGGCAAGCACACATCTTGGCCCTACCTCCTCTTGGAATTTCCACCTGAACAGTGCTGGAATCCAGGAGTTGGTAACTGTGTGTGTGCTTCTCTGCATCTTTTTGCCTTTCTCTCTTTCTGTGTCTTCTTCTGTTTCTGTGCTACTGCAAATTTTGATTAATATGAAATGGAAGAGGCTTAGAATTTGTGAAGTTGAATGGCTCAACTCAATGCTTTGAGAAGTGTTTTATGTTGACTTAATGTCTGTTGTGATTTGAGATGAGAAGAATTTTAAAAAGTAAAACTTTTTCGTGTAAGTGACAATCTGTTAAACCACTGAGATACTGAACACATCTGTGTGAAACACAAATGTTAAAGATGAAAAAGTCCAGGAACCTCCTCTTTCTTTTTCAGTCAACAAAGAAGCAGTGGGCCCTGGCCCTGGCCCCCATCTCAACCAAACCAAACCAAACCAAACCAAACCAAACCAAACCAAACCAAACCAAACTAAACCCAACCCAACCAAACCAAGCAGCCCTGCCGTGGGCTGAGCCCCTTATTCCCTCCCCAGGCTGCCCCTCTCCACATTGGCCCCATTCTAACCAAACCAAACCCCAACAACTACCAAACAGGAAAACAAGAGGCTACAAAACCCCAACCAGAACAAAGCAAGACACAGCTATTGAAATCTTACCAAGTACCCTCCCCCCAACACAACTAAAACAAAAAACCCCTACAACCTACAACCCATACAAAATAACCTTACAACTATAAACTTAAACATAAAAAATCTAAAAGCCAACCATAAAACCAATCCTAACACAACCCAACCACAACTTCCACCACAAGTTACCGGCAGGTCAGGTGTTAGTCCTTTCAATGCTTCAATCGTCTTTCAAGTAAAAGAAAAAAAAAACCAACAAAATACATGCATATTAAAAAAACAATAAAAAACCATCCAAGTCAGTAATGAAGAAATTAAATCCCAAATAAAAAAGTAGGAAAAATACCTTAATCATAAAACTAAAATCCTTTTGTAACTATAAAGAAAAACAACTTTTTTTTATAGTACAAAAAACCATTAAAAAATTAATATCAAACAGAAACCTGCATGCTAAAATTAAACAAATGTTAAAATAGCAGTATTTCCGTAGTACATTTAAACAGGGAAAAAAAAAAAAAAAAGTAGTCCAGTATCCCCAAGAGAAGATCTCTATTTGCAGAGATAAAAATAATTTAAAAAGTAGAAAATAAAAACTTTTACACTTAAAGAACTCATCTTTAAAAAAATACCCCATAAGTCAACATGGCCCATCTATAAGCTGTAAAAAGGCTTGTAGCAAGAAAAACTTCACAATAAAAGAGTTCCTCAGACTGTTATCCATGTCAGAATTAAGAATCAAAAAAAAAAATTTTTTTTCTTCTTGTAAAAAAAGCTCCATAACATTTACAAGAAAAACGTCTCTCCCAAAGTAAATTTAAAAAAGACTATTCTAGAAATAGTAAATACCTAGAAATTTTAAGTTTACTTTACATTGGCAGTAAAAAGAAAACTTTAAAAAGAAAAAACAGTGTTCTAAAGAATTTATTTTAATTTTTACTACTTTTTTCTTTTTGAATTTACTTTTAATAAAAATTTCTTGATAGCCTTCTAAAATGTTAGGCTTACTTTACCTTTCTCCTAATCCTATGTCACAAAAAAATAAATACATAAATAACAAACTGACACTAAAACCCATTACACTCATCAATACATTAATTAAGAAATCTCAAGATTAGAAAAATGTTAAATTAACCAAACCAAAACCACTACAGTGTCATAATAAACCATTTGCCAATTTTTCTGTCATTGTCTAAAGTTCTCAGTAAAGGCTGTTTTTTTGTTTTGAGCCCCTGAGAATCTCTTGTTGGTATTTCTCCAGTGAGTTTAACTCAGAGGAGACAAACAATTGTAATTCCTCTAAAATGTCTCTTTGAGTGAGCTTTTTGGGGGGAGTCAGGGCTTGTGGGTCCTGCTTGGCCCAGCCCAGGCAGGGCTTTCCCAGCCCCATTCCACACTCCATTTCCCAGCTGGAGCCGCTGGTGCCTCTGAGTTGTGCTGCCCCAGCCCCAGGGACACTCTCCTTGTCTGCCCATTCCCCCACGGTCTCTGGGCAGGGATGGCCTCAGTGGGGGCTGCTGACATCCTCAGCACCTTGGAGGCTGCTGCTGAATTTTCCTGCTCCAGAGGCTTGTTCAGCCTTCAGCTCTTCAGTGCAGGAATTCAGTGTCCCAGGGCTCATTAACATTCAGAACACCTTAAAAACCAAAGCCTCTGGGAATAATTTGATTTCAATTTCCAAAAAATTTCTAGTTAAGTAGATCTCAGTAGTATATTCCAAGCGAACTCATAATATTTAAAAAGACAGTGAAAAAATATTTTTTAGATCTGGTTTAGAGTTTTTTCCTGTTAATTTATTGATACGTGCTATCTCCAGCTGACACTGAATCCAAGTACCCCCTCATGCAGTTTGAATAGATATGAAAGTCAAGACCCTTCACGGCTGACAATCAATCAGACTCTGTCCCTACACCCACCCCACCATTTACCCCATCCAAGCCCTGGCACTCAGAGCAGCCTTGTGCAAATCTGAGCTCCCTCCAGCCCAGGCTGCACCTGCAGATTTCAGCTCCTTGGCTCCAACTCCCACCTGCTTTCCTTGGAGAAGGAGCTGCCCGAGACACAGAGGGCTGTTCATTTCTTGTCAGCCAACAAAGCCAGGGGAAGGCACAGCTCCATCAAATGCAAAAGTCAGTCTTGTCCCTGGATCTACCCCACACCTGATCCCCACAGCCTGTCCTGTTTCCTTCATCCCTGCATTGCCAGGGACTTTCTGGGACAAGGGAGCTCTGCTCTGGCTATGGAGGAAGGTGGAAGTGCCACCACTGGAGTGGGAAGCACAGCTCATCAGGGTTTCTGTCCTTTGGGGGTCAGGAACTGATGATACTCAGAGGCACGGAAAGATTCTCTTCATGGCCAATGGACCACAGTTGTACAGGACACAATTTAATAGCAATCACGCTCTTCCCTGAGCTATGTGCAACACCCCAACAGCGTCTGATGAGTCCACCATTCACACGTTATTTCCATACTAAAATTGATTTTATAGAAACGTGGTTCTGTGATAGATATAAGCACAATTAAGTTCTTGTATCAGGATGCTCGTTCTGTAGTGGGGACAAAACAGCTCAAACAATTCCTGATTTGCAAAGCTGTCAGTGGTGGACGGAGCAGGGAAGTCAGGCTGCTCTTGGTGGTGAGGAAAAGCTGAAAGCAGCCTGACTCATTTTATCTCCTCCTGTCCTGGCTGATCTCCCCTCTTTCCCCTTCTACCCATTGGCTTTTGTCTCCCCCCAGCACCCCCTGTGAAGAGCCTGGCTCTGTGTTCTCCATTCCCTCCTCGCTGGCACTGCCAGGCTGGGATGAGGAGCCCCTCAGCCTTTCCTGCTCCAGGCTGGACCAGCCCAGTTCCCTCAGCCTCTGCTCACAGCCCAGGGGCTCCAGCCCCACCTTGGAGGCCCTTCCCAGACCCTGCTCCAGCTGCCAGACATCTTTCCTGCCCTGGCCAACCCAACCCAGGCCGCAGTGACCTGGATAATCCCCGTCCTTGATGTCCTGGTCACACAGCCCTGGCCCTTTGTCCCCTGTCAGGCTCTGGGGTGGATCCTGTGGAACATCCTTTGGTGGAGGCTGTGGCTCCAGGTGGGCCGGGGGGATCTCTCGGGACAGGTACCCTGCTGGGCATGGACAGCATTGGACTTGTTGGAGAAACTGTGAGGGGGAGCTGGGGCAGAGTGACCAACCCAGTGACCTGACATAGCCCTGCTGGGATGTCACACAGCCCCTCTGGGATGTCACAGCCTGCTCTGTGATGTCACAGCCCATTCTCCAATGCCCCACAGCTGATCTCTGATGGCTGGTCACAGCTGGTCACAGCCAACTCTGTGATGTCACAGTCTGCTCTGTGATGTCAGACATCTGCCCTCTGATGTCACAGCTGGCTCTGTGATGTCACAGAGGCAGTGTATGATGTCATATTGCCCAAACACCTCACATAACTCACTCTGTGATGTCACAGCCCACTCTGTGACCTCATGTTATGAGATGATAAATTGTCTCCTCCAGGTGAGCTGACACCTGGAGCTTGTTCTCCACAACCCCAGGCCTATGGAAACCACAAAATCCCATTGTGTGAGAAGGGGAACTGGAAGTTCACCAGCCTCAGTGTCCTGCCAGCTCAGCCAGGTGTCACAGACTTCTTTTCATTATAATCCTTTCATTAAGATTTTTCCTGCTGAAGCTGAGAAGTTTCAGCAACAAATGTAAACAATGGTTATCTGCTGCTGTGCAGTGCAACAGGTGAATCCGTGATTGGTCTCCTGTGGATGTTTGGATTTACTGACCAGTCACGGCAGAGCTGGCTCCCGCTCACTCTCTGAGACACAGATCTTTGTTTTTCATTCTTTTTTTTCTATTCTTAGCTTAGCTAGCCTTCTGAGAACCTTTCTCTTCTATTTCTTTTAGTATAGTATATTATAATAGTTAGTAATAATATACTATACTAATTATAATAATTAGTATAGTATATTATTATAATGTAGTATATATATCATAAAATAATAAATCAAGCCTTCTGATCATGGATCAACGTTCTCGCCTCTCTCTTCGCCTGCAACCCTTGTGACCAATGTCACAGCCAGTGCCACTGGAACATTGGGATCCACGACCACCAGGGACCACCAGAGAGACCTCCAGGACAGAAGAATGCATGGGTTAATGGGAGGGGAAATATGTGAATGATTTTGGGGAAATGATTATCATATTTATGTTTAGTCTGGGAAAATCAATGAATATGTGTGCAATATACAGAATATAAACTGAAACTTCCCTGTACTCAGCATGCACGGCTTTGAGAGGAGGTATCCTCCGTGCATCCAGCTGAATAAAGAATGCTGCTTCTTAATGCTACATTGGTGTTAAGGAGTTTTCTGTTTTACCAAATTTTTGGTAACACACCCACTGCCAAGGAAAGCTCTCTCTGATGCTGTTCACAAACACAGAAGGGCTGGTGGCAGATGTGGGGCTCAGAGGCTGCCTGGGGCACAGTGAGCATGAAATAATGAAGTGTTCAATGTTCTGTGAAAGAAGGAGGGGCAGCAAACAAACTTCTGCACTGGAATTAGGAAGGGCAGACTTCGGCCTGTTTAGGATGCTGATTTTGGGAGTACCAAATCAGGTACTGATTTTTTGAAGGGAAACAGCCCTTAAAAACAAAGGGGTCAGGAAGAATGGACACATTTCAAGATAGTAATCTTAAGGGGGAAGGAGCAGCCTGTCCCAGTGTGCCAAAAGATGAGCTACTGAGGAAAAGGACTGTCCTGGCTTCCCGCGCAGCTTTTCTGGGAACTCAGGAGAAGAAAAGACCAGAATTGCAGGAAGTGTATAAGGATGTCATTAGGTTATTAAGAAAGGGAAGTTGAGAGGTGAAAGCTCAATTAGAATTTAACCTGGAGGCTTGTCTTAAAAGAATGAAAAATGTTTTTATAAAAAAATTTATAGCAACAGGAGGGAGAAGGAGGGAGAATAAAGTAACTGAAAATAAGAAAAAGACAAAGCTACTTAATATCTTGTTTGTCAATTTTCAGTATTTGGACAGGTTGCCCTCAGGATAAGTGTTCTCCAGAACTGGTGGATGGGCACAGGGAGCAGAACAGCCTTTCTCATCTAGGAGGGAGCAGTTGGTGACCTGCTGAGCCACTCAGATGCTCACAGGTGTATGGGACAGGATGGAATCCATCCTAGGGGCATGAGGGAGCTGTGGATGACCTCCCCAAGCTGCTCTCCATCATTTACCATCAGTTCTGGCTCAGCAGGGAGGTCCCAGAGGACTGGAGGTGCCAGTGTGAGCCCATCCCCAAGAAGGGCTGGAAGGAGCATCTGGGGAACTCCAGGCCTGTCAGCCTGACCTGGGTGCCCAGTAAGGTTATGGAATAGATCACCCTGAGTGCCATCACAGGGCGCCCACAGGATGGCTGAGGGGTCAGAGCCAGCCAGCATGGATTTCAGTATCTGCATTGATGATGTGCATGAGGGGACTGAGTCCAGCATCAGAAAATTTGCAGATGACACCAAGCTGGGTGTGAGTGTGGATCTGCTGGATGGTAGGAGGGCTCTGCAGAGGGACCTGGACAGGCTGGATCCAGGACCCAAATCCAACACAGTGAGGTTTAACAAGTCCAAGTGCTGGGCCCTGCATGTTGGCCACAACAACCCCTGCAGCGCTACAGGCTGGGGACAGAGTGGCTGGACAGCGGCCAGGCAGAAAGGCACCTGCAGGGACTGACGGACAGCAGGCTGGACATGAGGCAGCAGTGTGCCCAGGTGGGCAAGAAGGCCAATGGCTCCTGGCCTGGATCAGGAATGGTGTGGCCAGCAGGAGGAGGGCAGTGATTCTTCCCCTGTGCTCAGGACTGGTTGGGCAGCCCCTTAAATGCTGTGTCCAGTTGTGGGCCCCCCAGTTTAGGAAGGCCATGGAGGGGCTGGAGCATGTCCAGAGAAGGGCAACTATTGAAGTGAAGGGGAGACGACCATCCTTTAATGCATCGAACTCTGATTTATTGATCGATCAGTCACTTTAAATAACAGTGCTAATTAACTTCATGCATATTCCAAAATCCAGGTTCACGATAGGCTAACAGAGAAAACTCTAACCTCTCCCTTTGTTTTACAATGCCTATAATTGTTTATTAAAAACAAAACCAGTGTTCCCACTGTGATATGATAGGTTCCCAAAACTTCCATATCTGTTCCCAGGGTGCCATCTTTTCCCAGAGAGGGTGTTTTGCTTGTTATGGGAAGACTGTCTGAGAACCTTATTGTTTATAAAGTGATGCATGAGAGAGCCTAATTGTTTATAGAAATCAGCCTGGGAACGGCTTTTGGAACTGCTTCGCAACTACCTTTTACTGCTCTCTCAACTGTATGCCTTCATGGCCTTTTTCTTTAAGCCATGCTTGAACTAAACTCTCCACAGGCAACAAGGCTGGGAAGGGGTCTGGAACACAAGCTACCAATTCCTGTGAAGAGCAGCTGAGGGACCTGCAGTTGTTTATCCTGGAGAAGAGGAGGCTCAGGGGAGACAAGGCAGTGTCAGGGCACAGGTTGGACTTGATGATCTCCAAGGTCTTATCCAACATCGCTGATTCTGTGACTCTCTGGAACCACCCTTGGAGCAGTTGCAAGAGGAGCCCTGGGCCTCCTCTGCAGAAGCTTCAGCAGCCCAGGTCCCTCAGCTTCTCCTCACAGCCCCAAAGCCCATCCTGTCAGTCCTGCAGAGCCTCTGCAGCCCCTCTCACTGCCCAGAACAGGGAGTCCCAGAGCCAGACACAGCAGCCCAGATGTGCCCCCCTGGCCTGGGGTGCCTCTGGCAAGGGAGCAGCACCAGGCACTGCAGGAGCCTGCAGAAAATTCCTGCAGTATTGGAAAAAAAGGCTGCCAATATTACCAGTTAGATTGTGCCTGGGCCAGTCTGACCCTCGCTGCCGGGCCAAAGGCAGCAACTGCGGTGTATCACCCCAGAGATACCTTGGCTTGCTGGTGGTTGCAGCTGGGCACTGAACAAGTCCAGGCTTGTTAGGAACCCCGTTTTACCTCAGGAGGAATGGCTTCAGGTGATGGTGAAGAGAAAAAGGAGAGGATTCTGCTGGAGGGTTTAATGTCCAGAGGTTTATTCCATGCTTACAGAGGTCTGAACGTGAGGAACTGCTCCAACAGAATGGCCGGCCTCATGGTCTGATTCACCTTTTAAGCTCAGGGATAGCGGGAGGGGAGGTACAGGTGAGCCACCAACCAGGTGAGAGGGGCAGGGTCTCAGGGGAAGATGACACCCAGAAAGGCCAATGACCTCTGGGCATAGGAGCATCCTTTGAACTTGACCAACCACACGACGCCTTGCTGGAATGTTAAGCCTGATTGACAGGACTCACTCAGCATGGGGGCAAGGGGGAAGGGAGAGAGGTATAGGCAAACCTGGGGGAATGACCTGGAAGGCCAAAATGGGACATTACAGCACACCACAACATCTCCCCCTAGTTTTGTTTAAAAAGAAGAGGACTGTGTTTGTGGTGCAGAATGATTGCCAAACCATGGTTGGTAAATCAGTTCTTCCTCTACAGGAGGGTCAGTGTTTTCCACTGAGGCTTCCAGGTCATCCATTGGAGCACTGAGGGCTTCCAAATGGTAGACTTCAGGAGGGGGAGATGAGCTTGAAATTAACTTGAGCACCGTGCGTTTGATTAGTCCCAAAAACAATGCTAACAACTACAAAAATATAGAAAAACAAACAGCACTAAAAACACAGTTTTCAGAATAGATCCCAACCAGCCCGAGAGTCCCCAGCCTTTGAACAGTCCATTCAGCCAGTTGTCAGTTTCTCTGTTGATGTCCGAGAGCCTTTGTCAAGGTAGTCCATATGTGGTTTGGGCTGCGGCACTATGCAGGAGGTCACAGGTGGAATGATCACGAGTAGGACGAGAAGCAGGCTTGGTCTCATGGCGTCTCGAGGCTACACACGAACAGTGGGATCTAAACTGGCACAAAAACTTGAAACAAACATATATTATAAACTATTCCAGATAGGAGGCTTAAATGGAATTTCCTCCAGGGAACACGTGCGGCCTTTTCTTCTCCAGGCAGCATGAGCAACCTGGCGTGCTTCTGTAGATTTCTCTGAGACCTTGGGAACATAGGGCTTTACCCATTTGGAAGGAACCCACCTTAAACCAGAGGGGGTGGACACACAGGCATATCCACGTCCCCAAGTAACCAATTTGTAGGGTCCCACCATTTTCCAAGTCTCAGGGTCCTTTACTAAAACTGGAGGTTTTTCTTTCATTAACCTATGATTGCTCCCCCCAAAGTGGCGTAGGATGGGTGGGTTCAGGCTGTCAAAAGAACAATTCAGAAAATTGATTGTGAATAGCGCCCTGGATAACCGGATGTGGGGAGGTTCTACCTTCAGAACCTGTTGTTGCTGGTCCAGGACCCTTTTAATATCACGGTGAGTTCTTTCTACAATGGCTTGACCTGTAGGGGAGTAGGGGATGCCAGTTTTGTGCTCTACTCCCCATTGCTGCAGGAAGCTCCCGAATTCCTTGGATTTGTAAGCAGGCCCATTATCAGTTTTCAGCTCCTTGGGGATGCCCATGAAAGAAAAAGCCTGTAAGAGGTGCTTAATAGCATCGATAGATGATTCTCCTGTGTGGGCAGAAGCATAGACCGCTCCAGAAAAGGTATCTACACTAACATGAACATATTTCTGCCGTCCAAAAGACTGTATGTGTGTTACATCTGTTTGCCACAGTTCACAACTGTTCAGTCCCCTTGGGTTTGCTCCCGTACTCACTGTAGGGAGTGCATGTTGTCGGCAATTGGGTCATGTGGCCACAATCGCTTTGGCCTGTTCTCGAGTGATGTTAAACTGACGAACCAGGCCAGGTGCATTTTGGTGGAAAAGCTGGTGGCTGATTTTTGCCTGTTCAAAAACATTTGGGAGAGTGGCCATCACTGCAGGTGCAGCAAGAGCATCTGCCCTTCTGTTGCCTTCAGCGATAAACCCTGGCAAGTCAGTGTGTGACCTGACATGCATCACATAAAATGGTTGCTCTCGGTGAGTGACTAACATTACCAGTTTTGAGAGCAATTCGAAAAGTGTGATGTTAGACACATCTTGCAGTATTGCTTGATCTGCCCTGGATACTACTCCTGCCACGTATGCAGAGTCCGTAATCAGATTGAATGGTTCTGAGAACCTTTCAAAGGCCTTAACAACCACAGCCAATTCAGCAACCTGAGGTGAACCTTCCACCTCAGCAATGTCTGTCTCCCACTGCTGTGTTTGAGGATCCTTCCAAGTCATAACAGACTTGTGGGACCTCCCGGATGCATCTGTGAAGAAGGTTAGAGCCCTTTTTAAAGGTCTCCTACTTAGAGCACTTCTCAGTTTTAAGGTGAATTGAACATCTTGTTCGAACAATTTGTGAGCGGGCCGCGCTACCGAAATTTGTCCTGAGTAGGAATCCAGAGCAAACTGCAACACTTCATTTTCTTGAAACAATTGTTCCAGTATTTTCATAGTATTTTGACCTGATTTTAACTCAACTGGAATGTGAATGCACTTAAAATCACATCCTGCTAACTCCCTGATCCGGGTCCTTGCTTTTCAGATCAGTTCTGCTACCAGGTCCTGAGGCTTTGTCAGTCTCTTGGACCTTTTGTGACTGAGGAAAACCCATTCTATGATCAAGAGAGGGTCCCTCTGGTCCCGGTCCTTTTTTGGTGTGTTCTTTGCCTTAGGTGTTTGTTTGTCCTCCCACTGGAAAATAATTCCATGGAGGTGTGGCAACTTACCTAGGATGATAAATTTGAATGGCAGGTCAGGCCGGCATCGGTTGGCCTGTCTTGTGGACATTGCAATCTGAACCTTTTCTAGAGCTTTCTGTGCCTCTGGGGTAAGAGACCTAGGAGCACCTGGGTCCTCTCCCCCTTTCAATAAATTGAAAAGAGGGACAAGGTCTTCATTAGTCAGACCGAGCCATGGTCTTACCCAATTCAAAGACCCACACAACTTGCGGACATCCGCAAGGGTCTTGATCCTTGGATTGATTTCTAGTTTTTGAGGAACAATGGTCCTATTTCCAATTTCTAAGCCCAAATACTTCCAAGGTGGCATCTTTTGAATTTTCTTTTCCTGGAGCTCGAACCCTGCAACAATCAATGCATCGATCGTTAGGGCAAGCGCATGCGTAAGTAAATCATCATTGGGGGCACACACAAGGATATCATCCATATAATGATAGATGATGGCCTTCTCTGCGGCTGCACATACTGGGGAAAGCAGGGAGGAGACATACCACTGGCAGATAGCTGGAGATACCTTTAATCCCTGAGGAAGAACGGTCCAATGATACCTTTTCATAGGGGATACCATAATAATAGAAGGAACGGAGAATGCAAAACGCGGTGCATCGTCAGGGTGCAAGGGGATTTGGAAAAAACAATCTTTAATATCAATAACAGCTAATTTCCAATCTTGGGGAAGCATTGTTGGGGATGGCATACCAGGTTGGGGAGAACCCATATCTTCAATTACATTATTAATTTGTCGGAGGTCGCAGAGGAGCCACCATCTCTTTTTGTCAGCTTTTTGGATGACAAACACTGGAGTGTTCCATGGGGACATGGTCTCCACAATGTGGCCCTTTTTGAGTTGCTCTTCCACTAGTTCCTCAAGAACCTTTATTTTTTGTTTACTGAGCGGCCACTGTTTTACATCAACTGGTTTGTCTGTTATCCACTTCAGTTTTTGGGTGGGGCGCTGTTGTTCAATGACTGCTGTACAAATATGCTGTGGAGAGTCTGGAATATCAATTGTGACACCCCACTGGGCCATCAAATCTCTCCCTAACAAAGGTTCCGAATAATCCAACACAAATGGACGGATATTTGCCAATTGTCCGTTTGGTCCCTCAAATTGAATAATGCATTTGGATTGTCTTGCCAATTGCAGGCCTCCTACACCTCGAAGATGACTGGCAACATTTTGCAAAGGCCAATGTGCTGGCCAGTCTTGTACTGGAATCACTGTGCAGTCTGCACCTGTGTCTACAAGCATCTCAATGCGTTTAGACTCCCCACCCCCACTGACATTACACCATAATTTGGGTTTGTCTTTCCCAATAACTTGTACTCGGGCGACTGTGGGCCCTTGTTTTTTGATATTTTCAGGTAGAGATGGCAGAAGGGATAGCTTGTGCAACAATTTGTCCCTTGGGAAGAAACAGGGGTGGATGGAAACAATGCAGGCCGAGAACGAATTGCTCAGGATCTGATGTTGTCATTCCCAGAGCAATTTCGATCTCTTGTGGTGTGTGTTTGGTGTCCCCAGTGACGATGTACTTACAACGAATCCGGTTCCAAGTACCTTTCTGTTCAGGATTTACAGACACAAAATGCCAATCAGTGTCCTCCAGATGGAGTGACTCAGACAGCTGCAACCTGTAAGGCTCATTGACAGAAGACATGGTTAACACAGGATCACTAAATCATACACAGTCTTTGAAGCACCTGCTTCACTTACACAAACATTAATATTATCGCGCGCTTGATTTGTTTTGCTACCCTTATTCCCTTGGCCTGCTCTTTTTGTGTCTGCGCGCCTGGCAGGCCGGCGCTGCCTTTTCAGTTTTTTTGTTCTTTTTGACCCCCAGGGAGGGCTTGTAGTTCTCCTCCCCTGCCATTTCTAAATTCATCAAATTCCCTTTTCAGGGGGCACTGGTTACTCCAGCGCCCTAGGTTGTTACAAAGCAGGCATGGTTTTGTGGGCTCAGCCATTGCTGGTTTCCGCTGCTGCCCAGGGCACTGCTGTGCTGAGGGGAAAGGCGCAGGGCTGGCAACGGCGACACGTTGAGGTGGTCTTGGCAGCAGCCTTGGTCTGGTGTCTTCAGCCACACTCATCAGAGGCACTTTCCTGTTAGAGACTAGAAGCATATCTTTTAGTATAGGGGGAGGTTCTATAGGAAGGCTCAGGATTGCTGCTTGACACTGTTCATTTGCATTTGTAAATGCCATTTCCTCTAAAATTGCTTCTCTAGCATTCTCTTTTTTAACTTATATTTCAATAGCTCTAGTTAACCTTTCTACAAATTTCAAAAAAGGCTCTGATTGTAGCTGTTTAATTTTACTATACGGCTCAAAAGGCCCCTCAGGTTGTAGGGAAAAGAATGCTTTTTCAGCTGCTTCTTTTACTTTCTCGAGTGTTTCTGCAGGAATTGCAGTAGCTTAGATTGAGGGAGAAGACCATTGGCCCTCACCACAGAGGTGCTCAATGGTGATAGGATTACCACTGTTGTCTTTGGCTGTGTTTGGATCAGCATGCAAGCCTGGGAGAGTATCATTCAGCATTTGTTTCCATGCTATTTCCCATAATTTGAATTCCGTGGAGGTCATGAGACAGGAAAAAAGCTGTTTTAAATCATGTGGAATCACTACAGTCCTACTCAATTCAGAATTTAAAAGGCCACGGAAATATGGACTGTGTGGACCATATTCTTTATGAGATTTACAGATCTCTTTAATCAATTGTCGTCCAAAAGAACTCCAATCAGCAGTTGGAGCTGCTCTCCCCTGAGCTGCAGGCTGGAAGGTAACAGGAGCCAGTGACAACATGGGACTATGCATTGGGTCTGCTGTTCCCTGCTCTGTATCCCTTGAAACAGAAGCATTGGGATCACAGATACAGGTTTGGGGAATGGCAGTGGGTGTGTCCCCACCATGGGAACCCAGGGAGGGGGCGGGGATGCAACGGGTACAGGGGGTGGGGACAGGGGGCCGGCAAGGGGCGGGGACACCGTGGGAACAGGGGGCGGGGTCAGGGGGCAAGCAGGGTGCGGGGACACCGTGAGAACAAGGGGCGGGGCAAAGGGGCAGGCAGGCGGCTGGGAAACCTGGTGACATCACGTCAGCAGACGTCCCTGGGAGGAGTAGAGGGGTGGAGCTGAGGGTATTGCAGGAAAGGGAGGGGGAGGGGGGAAGGTGTCACGAGGAACAGGAGGAGAGGGGGATGGGGCTGGAGTTTCGGGATGCTTAAGAGGATTTTGGGAAGAAGAAGACCAGGTTTGAGAAGATGCCACGTGGCATCCACCATCTTGTGGACCCCCTAGGGACTGGGGGCCATTTTGGGCATCACTGCTCTCTGGAAAGCTGACACGTGCTGTGGGTTTCAGAGGAGGGGACACAGGGGACTGGGAAAGGTTCAACGCAGCCTGGCCAGGGCCTTGTGGACAGGGCAACTCAGGCATTTCAACAGACTTTGGGCGTCGACTTCCCAATGAGTGTGCTCTCTTTAAAATACCAAGTTTTGGGGAAAGAGGTTTAGGAGTTTTAGAGCTAGGAGAGGGAGAAACAGGGAGAGCAGAGGTACATGGCTTTACATTTGGCTTTTTCTCCATTTCCTTTTGTTTGAGCAATGCTGTTCGAATTTGTAAACTCCAAAACACAAATTTAGCTGAGGGTACATTGCCAGATTGTCCTAAGGTTTTCAATTCATTCCCAACTTTATACCAGAATTGAATATTGTGGATTTCTTCAGGGGAGATTTGTGGGAAGTGGAGGAAAAGCCATCTTATAAACTGTTTCAATTTTCTCTTTGAGAACTTAACATTACCACTGTCTAAAATGCTAACAATATTATAAAACACTCCTTTTTGTACAATGCTGAGTTTCAAACCCATGTTAGATGTAAAAAGCAAAGTACTAGATCCCGCCTGACCAAAAAACAAAGCTAAAATCAGCTACCGATTTCAAAAAAATACACAGATAGGAAAGCGATAACGAGCCGACAAAAGCTTCACAATGCAGCTGTATATCTGTATATACTGCTTTTAAAATTCCCGGGCAGCAGCAGCAGGGCACGCCCTGCCGAGCCGAGGCAGAAACAAAGCCTCCCCCGCCGTGGAATGCAGCCCCCCCGCGGGGCAGAGAGAGCAGCCACGCCACGTGGCAAGCCAAAACCGGGGCCCCCCCGCGCCGCGTGTGCAGAAAACCCCCCTCCCCCGCACAGAGAGCTGAGAAAGAGAGTCCCCCGCGGCAAGAGAGCCAAGAGCCCCCCCTCCCCCGCACAGAGAGAGAGAGAGAGGGGGATCCCCCAACCACGTGGAGAGAGCCGAGCACGCTGCACTGCAGAGCCGGGGGGAAGGGCAGAGCACTCCCGCTCCGGCGCGAATTTCAAAAGAGAGTAACACATGCGGCAGAAAGCTAAAAGCTAGAACGCAATGAATTCCCGTCTGTGGGGCTGCGCAGCCAGAAATGCAAAGGCAAAAAGGAACAGAACTCACAGCAGAGTCTGTTTTTGAGCTCCTGCCCTACCAAGAGCAGAGATACTCACCCGAAATGGAAGCTGTAGCTGGCTGGGTACAGGCAGGTCTCCTCACCAGAACAGGATCTCTCTGTGGGCGAGAGAGGCTACCCTGTCCTCCCTCTGGAAAATCTGCTCACCAGAAAGGAGCTGGGCTTTCCACAGGTGCCGAACAGTCCACGAAACTTCTTCTGGTAACATTCCCAAAGTCTCTAGCTGAGGGCAATGCAACCAAAGCCCCTTTCAGCTGGATGCACGGCTGCTAGAAGCTTCTCCGAGGTGCTGCGGGTCCGTCTCGGGCTGCAGAGTCGCTTAGCCCGCCTCAGGGACGCCAAATATTGGAAAAAAGGCTCCCAATATTACCAGTTAGATTGTGCCTGGGCCAGTCTGACCCTCGCTGCCGGGCCAAAGGCAGCAACTGCGGTGTATCACCCCAGAGATACCTTGGCTTGCTGGTGGTTGCAGCTGGGCACTGAACAAGTCCAGGCTTGTTAGGAACCCCGTTTTACCTCAGGAGGAATGGCTTCAGGTGATGGTGAAGAGAAAAAGGAGAGGATTCTGCTGGAGGGTTTAATGTCCAGAGGTTTATTCCATGCTTACAGAGGTCTGAACGTGAGGAACTGCTCCAACAGAATGGCCGGCCTCATGGTCTGATTCACCTTTTAAGCTCAGGGATAGCGGGAGGGGAGGTACAGGTGAGCCACCAACCAGGTGAGAGGGGCAGGGTCTCAGGGGAAGATGACACCCAGAAAGGCCAATGACCTCTGGGCATAGGAGCATCCTTTGAACTTGACCAACCACACGACGCCTTGCTGGAATGTTAAGCCTGATTGACAGGACTCACTCAGCATGGGGGCAAGGGGGAAGGGAGAGAGGTATAGGCAAACCTGGGGGAATGACCTGGAAGGCCAAAATGGGACATTACAGCACACCACAACAATTGGGGACATTGGGGACATTGGAGACATTGAGGACATATGGGACATTGAGGACATTGGGGACATTGGGGACATTGGAATGGTGGCACCTGGATTTGGGGACATCGAGATCTGGGACATAGAGGACATTGAGGACATTGAGGGACATCAAGGACATGGAGAACATTGGGGGACATTGGAGGAACTGGGGACATTGGGGACATTGGGATATGGGACACTGGAATGGTGGCACTGGGCTTTGGGGACACTGAGGGACACTGAGGGACACTGAGGGACAGGGACTCGTCTGCTCCCAAATGTCCCTGAGGTCCCCAAGGGGCTCGGCCAGCACCTCCTGGCCACCCACGGTCACTGTCACCTGTGGGGACATTGGGGACATCGGGGACATTGGGGACATTGGGGACATTGAGGGACATTGGGGACATTGGGGACATAGAGGACCTTGGGAACAGTGAAAACACTGTGGGACACTGGGGACATTGGGGACATCGGGATATGGGACACTGGAATGGTGGCATTTGGATTTGGGGACATCGAGACCTGGGACCCTGAGGACATTGAGGGACACCAAGGACATGGACAACATTGGGGACACTGAGGGACATTGGGGACATTGAGAACACTGAGGGACATTGGGGACACTGGGGACATTGGGGACATTGAAAACATTGAGGGACATCGAGGACATTGAGGACACTGAGACATGGTGACATAGGGACAGGAGACCCAGCCACTGTCACCTGCCAGGGACACTTAAGGACATGGGGACAACAAAGAACAATGGGGACAGCAACAAGACAAAGCCACCACCGCCCACCCCGGGGGACAGAGCCACCTCCTGTCCCCTGTCCCCAAACCCACCCAATGTCACCAATGTCCCCAATCCCTCCAATGTCCCCAACGCCCAAATGTCCCCCTGTCCCTGCTGTCCCCAATGTCCCCCAATGTCCCCAATGTCCCTGATGTTCCCAGTCCCTCCAATGTCCCCATTGTCTCCAATCCCCCACCGTCCCCAAATGTCCCCAATGTCCCCAAACCCCCTCAATGTCCCCAATGTCCTTGATAGCCTCAAATGTCCCCATTGTCCCTGATGTCCCCTCACTGTCCCCTCACTGTCCCCAATCCCCCCAGTGTCCCCCATGTCCCCATTGTCCCCAACCCCGAAATGTCCCCCTGTCCCCAACGTCCTCATCCCCCCAATGTCCCCAAATCCCCTCAATGTCCCCAATGTCCCCAGTTTCCCCAGCGCCCCCAATGTCCCCAATCCCCCAGCGCCCCCAATGTCCCCAATCCCCCCAGTGTCCCCAATGTCCCCTAATGTCCCCAACCTCCTCGACATCCCCAATCCCCTCAATGTCCCCAATGTCCCCTAATGTCCCCAGCCTCCTCAATATCCCCAATCCCCCCAATGTCCCCAGTGTCCCCAATCCCCCTGCTGTCCCCACTGTCCCCAATGTCCCCTAATGCCCCCAACCTCCTCGAAGTCCCCAATCGCCCCAATCCCCCCAATGTCCCCAATGTCCCCAACCCCCCCCGTCCCCAACGCCCCCAGTGTCCCCTCACCATGGCGTGGGGTCCCCAGTGTCCCCAAACCCCCCAATGTCCCCAATGTCCCCACTGTCCCCAGTGTCCCCTCACTGTGTCCACTGTCCCCAGCGCTGGCGCTGCTCTTTGCCGAGGAGCCGGCCCTGCTGCTCGAGGTCCCCACTGTCCCCAATGTCCCCAAACCCCCCAATGTCCCCACTGTCCCCATTCCCCCCAGTCCCCGCAATGTCCCCTCACTGTCCCCAAATCCCCCCACTGTACCCAAATCCCCCCAATGTCCCCCAATGTCCCCAATGTCCCCAATCCCCCCGCTGTCCCCAATGTCCCCAGTGTCCCCTCACCATGGCGCGGGGGCCGTAGGGGCCGCTGTGGCCGATGGGGACACAGGTGACACCGGCGTCCTGGTAGCGGCAGCACACGGGGACGGCGGCCGCGGCCGGGACCTCGAGCAGCAGGGCCGGCTCCTCGGCAAAGAGCAGCGCCAGCGCTGGGGACAGTGAGGGGACATTGGGGACACTGGGGGGACACTGGGGGGGGTTTGGGGGGTTGGGGACATTGTGGGGTTTGGGGACATTGCGGACGTTGGGGACAGTGGGGAGCTCAAGCAGCAGGGCCGGCTCCTCGGCAAAGAGCAGCGCCAGCGCTGGGGACAGTCAGGGGACATTGGGGACACTGGGGACATTGGGGACACTGGGGACCTCGAGCAGCAGGGCCGGCTCCTCAGCAAAGAGCAGCGCCAGCGCTGGGGACAGTGAGGGGACATTGGGGACACTGGGGGGACACTGGGGGGGGTTGGGGGGGTTGGGGACATTGTGGGGTTTGGGGACATTGCGGACGTTGGGGACAGTGGGGAGCTCAAGCAGCAGGGCCGGCTCCTCGGCAAAGAGCAGCGCCAGCGCTGGGGACAGTCAGGGGACATTGGGGACACTGGGGACACTGGGGGGATTGGGGACATTGGGGACAGTGGGGACATTGGGGGGTTTGGGGACATTGGGGACACTGGGGACATTGGGGGGGTTGGGGACATTGGGGACATTGGCGACAGTGGGGACATTGGGGACATTGGGGGTATTGGGGACATTGGGGGGATTGGGGGGATTGGGGACAGTGAGGGGACACTGGGGACACTGGGGACAGTGAGCGGGCATTGGGGACATTGGGGATGCATTGAGGGGACACTGGGGATGCGCTGGGGACATTGGGGACACACAAGGGACACATTGAGGGTACATTGGGGACAATGGGACATATTGGGGACACACAGGGGACACACTGGGGACATTGGGGACACACAAGGGACACATTGAGGGGACATTGGGGACACTGAGGGGATATTGGGGACATTGGGCACACACTGGGGACACACTGAGGGGACAATTGGGGGGACATTGGGGACACATTGAGGACACTGAGGACATTGAGGGCGTTGGGGGACATTGGGGAGACATTGAGGTGACACTGGGGACACATTGAGGTGACACTGGGGACACTGGGGTCACACATGGGACACATTGGGGAAACTTTGAGGGGACATTGGGGACACTGAGGGGACATTGGGGACATTGGGGGGATTGAGGACATTGGGGACAGTGGGGACACATTGAGGGAACACACTGGGGACACACGGGGACACACAGGGGATATTGGGGACACACTGGGCACATTGAGGGGACACATTGGGAACATTGGGGACACGTTGGGGCCACATTGAGGGGACATTTGGGGACACACTGGGCACACTGAGGGGACACACAGGGGACATTGGGGACACACTGGGGACACACTGGGGACATTGGGGACACACAAGGGACACACAGGGGACATTGGGGACACACTGGGGACATTGGGCACACTGAGGGGACACACAGGGGACATTGGGGACATACAGGGGACACACTGAGGAGACAATTGGGGGGACATTGGGGACACATTGAGGGGACATGAGAGACACGCTGGGGACACATTGAGGGGACACATTTGGGACATTTTGGGGACAGTGGGGACATTGGGGGACATTGGGGACACAGAGGGGACATTGGGGGACATTGGGGGGATTGGGGACATTGGGGACAGTGGGGACACACTGGGGACACATTGGGGACACAGGGGACAGAGGGGACATTGGGGACATGGCGGACACTGGGGACATTGGGGTCACACAAGGGACACACTGGGGACACTGGGGGCATTGGGGACACTGGGGACACATTGGGGACACGCGGGGGGGACAGCGCTGTCACTGACGTGTGACGCCGGCGGGCAGCGCGGGCGCGGTGACGGTGACGCCGCAGTTGCCCACAAAGGCCATCTCCAGCAGGCAGCCCAGCAGGCCACCGTCGCTGACGTCATGGCCCGCCGTCACCACGCGCTCTGGGGACACACACACGGGGCACCGAACGTCACCAAGGGTCACCAAGTGTCACCAAGGGGCACCTCGGGGTCTTGAAATGTCACCCATATTGGATAATATAAAAAAAATAAATAGTAAATATTTTTGGGGTTCCAGGTGTTTCTGGGTCTCAGGTTGGATTTTATCGGTTCTGGGCTGGGCTTTGGGGTTCCAGAACAGATTTTGGGGTTCCCGGGTTCGATTTTGTGGTTTGAGGTTCCCAAATTTCAGGGTTTCAGGTTCGATTTTGGGGGTTCCAGGTTGGATTTTGGGGGTTCCAGGTTGGATTTCGGGGGTTCCCAGGTTGGATTTCGGGGTTCCCAAATTTCAGAGTTTCAGGTTCGATTTTGGGGGTTCCAGGTTGGATTTTGGGGGTTCCAGGGATGGATTTCGGGGGTTCCAGGTTGGATTTCGGGGTTCCCAAATTTCAGAGTTTCAGGTTCGATTTTGGGGGTTCCAGGTTGGATTTTGGGGGTTCCAGGGATGGATTTTGGGGTTCCAGGTTGGATTTCGGGGTTCCTAAATTTCAGGGTTTCGGGTTCGATTTTGAGGTTTCCATAATGGATTTTGGGGTTCTTGGGATGAATTTTAGGGGTTCCAGGATGGATTTTGGGGTTCTGGGTTGGATTTTGGGGTTCCTGGGATGGATTTCAGGGTTCCAGGTGTTTCTACATCTCAGGTTGGATTTTATTGGTTCCAGTTTGGATTTTGGGGGTTGCAGGTTGGATTTTGGCGTTCCCGGGTTCGATTTTGGGGTTCCCAAATTTCAGAGTTTCAGGTTCGATTTTGGGGGTTCCAGGTTGGATTTTGGGGTTCCTGGGATGGATTTCAGGGTTCCCAAATTTCAGAGTTTCCAGGATGGATTTTGGGGTTCTTGGGATGAATTTTAGGGTTTCCAGGATGGATTTTGGGGGTTCCCGGGATGGATTTTGGGGGTTCCCGGGTTTCGATTTTGGGGCTCCCAAATTTCAGGGTTTCAGGTTCGATTTTGAGGTTTCCAGGATGGATTTTGGGGGTTCCTGGGATGGATTTTTGGGGTTCCAGGTCGGATTTTATGGTTCCCAAATTTCAGGGTTTCGGGTTCGATTTTGGGGGTTCCAGGTTGGATTTTGGGGGTTCCTGGGATGGATTTCAGGATTCCAGGTGTTTCCACATCTCAGGTTGGATTTTATTGGTTCCAGGTTGGATCTTCAGGGTTTTGGGTTGGATTTTGGGGGTTCCCGGGGTTGGATTTTGGGGATCCCAAATTTCAGGGTTTCAGGTTCGATTTTGAGGTTTCCAGGTTGGATTTTTGGGGTTCCTGGGACGGATTTCAGGGTTCCGGGTGTTTCCACATCTCAGGTTGGATTTCATTGGTTCCAGGTTGGATTTTGGGGGTATCTGGGATGGATTTGGGGGTTTCTGGGTGGGATTTTTGGGTTTCTGGGCAAATTTTTGTGGTTCCCACGTTGGATTTTCAGGGTTCCTCGGCTCCGTCCCCCATCCCCAGCACCCTGAGGGCGCAGTCGAGCGCGGGGGCGCTGTGGGTCGAGCACCCCATGGACACGACGGCCCCGTGGGGCCCCAGGAACCGGGGCAGGGCCTGCAGGGCTGGGGGGCTCCTGGGGCGGATTTGGGGGTTCAGGGATGGATTCTGGGGTTCCCGGGATTCCATTGGATCCAGGCTGGGTTTGGCGGGTTGGATTTTGGGGGTTCCAGGTTGAATTTTGGGGGTTCCTGCTCGGATTTTGGGGGTTCCCGGGATGGATTTCAGGGTTCCAGGTGTTTCCCCATCTCAGGTTGGATTTTATTGGTTCTAGGTTGGATTTTGGGGGTTCCTGGGACGGATTTTGGGGTTCCCAAATTTCAGGGTTTCGGGTTCGATTTTGAGGTTCCCAGGTTGGATTTTTGGGGTGCCTGGGATGGATTTCAGGGTTCCCAAGTTTCACAGTTTCCAGGATGGATTTTGGGGTTCTTGGGATGAATTTTAGGGGTTCCAGGTTGGATTTTGGGGGTTCCTGGGATGGATTTCAGAGTTCCAGGTGTCTCCACATCTCAGGTTGGATTTCATTGGTTCCAGGTTGGATTTTGGGGTTTCTGGGATGGATTTTGGGGTTTCTGGGATGGATTTCAGGGCTCCAGGGTGAAATTTTGGGGTTTCCACATTTGATTTTCACTTTTCCTCGGCTCCGTCCCCCATCCCCAGCACCTTGAGGGCGCAGTTGAGCACGGGGGCGCTGTGGGTCAGGCACCCCATGGACACGACGTCCACATGGGGCCCCAGGAAGCTGCCCAGGCTCTCCAGGCCGATGCCCCCACTGGCCTCCACCAGCATCCACGGGTGCGCGGCCTTGACGCGCGCGGCCACCTCATGCAGCACCTGCAGAACCAGGAGAACGTCAAAAAACCCAAAATTTGGGGCTTTGCAACCCAAAACCTGCCCAGTTTCGGTCCCATTTTTTTGGTTTATCCCAATTTTTTTTTTGTTTATTTCCCCATTTTTTTGGGGTTTTTTCCCATTTTTTGGGGGTTTATCCCCATTTCAAAAGGTCCACAGCCCTATTTTGGGGGTTTTTCTTCCTATTTTTCGGGGTTTTTCTTCCTATTTTTTGGGGTTTCCCCACATTTTTGGGGGCTTTATCTCAATTTTTTGGGGGTTTTTTCCCCCCGTTTTTTAGGGTTCATTCCTTTTTGTTTGTTTGTTTGTTTGTTTTTCCCATTTTTGGGGTTTCATCCCAATTTCTGGGGTTTATCCCAAATATTTGCACCATGTCCTCATTTTTTGGGTTTTTTTTCCTTTTTTTTTGTTTTTATTCCCATGTTTTTTTATTTTTTCCCACTTTTTGGTTTGGGTTTTTCCATTTTTCTGGTGTTTTCCCCCATTTTTTGTGGTTTTTTCCCCATTTCTTTGGGAATAATCCCATTTTTAGGACTTTATCCCTATTTTTGGTGTTTGTCCCCATTTTGGGGGCTTTTATCCCCATTTTTTGGAGTTTTATCCCCATTTTGTGGGGGTTTTATCCCAATTTTTTGGCATTTATTCCAATTTTTTGCGTTTTTTCTCAATTTTTTGGACTTTACCCCAGTTTTTTGGCTTTTTTCCCCATTTTTGGCGGGTTCATCCCCCCTTTTTGGGTTTTTTCCTCATTTTTTTGGGGGTTTTCTGCTTTTTTTTTTTTTGTTGATTCCCCATTTTTGGGGTTTATCCCAAATTTTTTGAGATTTCCCCCCCCCTTTTTTTTTTTTTGGGATTTATCCAAATATTTTTTGATTTTTTCCCCATTTTTATGGGTTTCTCCCCATTTTTGGAGTTTATCCGTGTGCAGATCCCGGTAAAAGGGGACAATGTCAGTGAACCCCAAAATTTGGGGTTGGGCGGGATTTGAACCCAAAATTGGGGTGTCCCTGCTCAAATTTGGGTTTTCCCCATAAAAATCCCCACAAATCCAGGGATTGTTCCACCCAAAATTGGGGTGTCCCTGCTCAAATTTGGGTTTTCCCCATAAAAATCCCCACAAATCCAGGGAACTGAACCCAAAATTGGGGTGTCCCTGCTCAAATTTGGGTTTTCCCCATAAAAATCCCCACAAATCCAGGGATTGTTCCACCCAAAATTGGGGTGTCCCTGCTCAAATTTGGGTTTTCCCCATAAAATTCCCCACAAATCCGGGGAACTGAACCCAAAATTGGGGTGTCCCTGCTCAAATTTGGGTTTTCCCCATAAAAATCCCCACAAATCCGGGGAACTGAACCCAAAATTGGGGTGTCCCTGCTCAAATTTGGGTTTTTCCCATAAAAATCCCCACAAATCCAGGGATTTGAACCCAAAAATGGGGTGTCCCTGCTCAAATTTGGGTTTTCCCCATAAAAATCCCCACAAATTTGGGGATTGTTCCACCCAAAATCGGGGTGTCCACCCCCAAATCCCCCTTAAACCACAAACACCAAAAAAATTGGGATTTTTCACCCAAAATTTGGGGTCTCTCCCACCCAGATAAATCCCAGATTTGGGGGTTTCCAACCCAAAATTTGCCCAGTTTGGGTCCCCAGAATAAAATGATCAATTTTGGGATTGTTCCGCTTAAAATTGGGCGTTCAAAATCGGGATGTCCACCCCCAAATTCTACAAATCGCCCTTAAACCAGAAATCCCAAAACTTTGGGGTTTTTCCACCAATTTTGGGGTCCCACCCATCCAGAAAACCCCAAAATTTGGGATTTTCAACCTAAAATCTGCCTAATTTGTGTCCCTATAAAAACCCATTTAAAATGGGATTATTTAACCCAAAATTGGGGTGTTCACCCCCAAATCCCCATTAAACCAGAAACCCCAAAAATTTGGGATTTTCCAACCAAAATTTGGGGTCCGAGCCACCGAGAAAAATCCCAAAATTTGGGATTTTCAACCTAAAATCTGCCCAATTTCGGTCCCTATAAAAACCCATTAAAAATGGGATTATTCCACCCAAAATTGGGCCATCCACCCCCAAATCCTCCAAATCCCCATTAAACCCAAAATCCCCAAAATTTGGGATTTTGCACCCAATTTTGGGGTCTCACCCAACTAAAAATACCCAAAATTTGGGATTTCCAACCCAAAATTTGCCCAATTTGGGTCCCTATAAAAAAATCACTAATTCTGGGATTGTTCCACCCAAAATTGGGGTGGCCACCCCCAAATCCCTCCTAAACCAGAAACCCCAAAAATTTGGGATTTTCCACCCAATTTTGGGGTCCCACCCACCAAGAAAAACCCCAAAATTTGGGATTTTCAACCTAAAATCTGCCCAACTTGGGTCCCTATAAAAACCCATTAATTCTGGGATGATTTAACCCAAAATTGGGGTGTCCACCCCAAATCCCCCTGAAACCACAAACACGAAAAATTGGGATTTTTCACCCAAAATTTGGGGTCTCTCCCACCCAGAAAAATCCCAAATTTGGGGGTTTCCAACCCAAAATTTGCCCAGTTTGGGTCCCCAGAAAAAATTTATCAATTTTGGGATTGTTCCACTTAAAATTGGGCGTTCAAAATTGGGGTGCCCACCCCCAAATTCTACAAATCGCCCTTAAACCAGAAATCCCAAAAATTTGGGATGTTTCCACCCAAAATTTGGGTGGAAAACCCCAAAATTTGGGTGGAAAACCCCAAATCTGCCCAATTTCGGTCCCGATAAAAACCCATTAATTCTGGGATTATTTAACCCAAAATTGGGGTCTCCACTCCCAAATCCCCACTAAACCAGAAACCCCCAAAATTTGGGATTTTCCACCCAAAATTCGGGGCCCGACCCACCCAGAAAACCCCAAAATTTGGGATTTTCAACCTAAAATTTGCCTAGTTTGGGTCCATAGAAAAAATGACCAATTTTGGGATTGTTCCACCCAAAATTGGGGTGTCCACCCCCAAATCCCTCCTAAACCAGAAATCCCAAAAATTTGGCATTTTCCACCCAAAATTTGGGGCCCGACCCACCCAGAAAACTCCAAAATTTGGGACTTTCAACCTAAAATCTGCCCTAAAATTTGGGTCCCTAAAAAATTTATCAATTATGGGATTATTTGACCCCCAAAAAAACCCCGATTTTTTGCAGTTATCTCCCCCAAATTTTCACCTTTTTTCCCCAAAATTTCGATTTTCGGGGTTCCCTGATATTTCGGGGCTCCCCCGTGGCCTCAGAGCTCAAATCTCCACCATCACCACCCCGATTTTGGGTCGATTTTTTTGAGTTTCTCCCCCAAATTTTCACCTTTTTTCCCCAAATTTTTGCCGTTTTCCCCCAGATTTTCACCGTTTTCCCCCAAATTTTCGCCATTTTTCCCCCCAAATGTTCGATTTTCGGGGTCCCCCGATATTTTGGGGCTCCCCCGTGGGCTCAGAGCTCAAATCTCCACCATCCCCACCCCAATTTTGGGCCATTTTTGGGGTTTTCTCCCCCAAATTTTCACCATTTTTCCCCAAATTTTCACCTTTTTTCCCAAAATTTTCACCTTTTTCCCCCAAATTTTCACATTTTCCCCCCAAAATTTCGATTTTTAGGGTTCCCCAAATTTCGGGGCTCCCCCGTGGGCTCAGAGCTCAAATCTCCACCATCACCACCCCGATTTTGGGCCATTTTTTTGAGTTTCTCCCTCAAATTTTCACCGTTTTTCCCCAAATTTTCACCGTTTTTCCCCAAATTTTCCCCTTTTCCCCCCAAAATTTCGATTTTCGGGGTTCCCCGATGTTTTGGGGCTCACCTCTGGGCTCAGGTTGTCGAGCAGGACGATGTCGGCCCCGGCCTCGGCCGCCTCCAGAGCCTGCTCGGCGCTCGCGCACTCCACGCCCAATTTCCGCATGAAGCCCCCGGCCCGGTGCGCCCCCTCAATCAGCTGCAAAGACCCCAAAATAACCCCCAAAAATTAGGGATTTGCCCCCCAAAATTTGGGTTTTTCTATTCAAAATTAATCCCCAAAAATTGGGGATTTCTACTCAAAATTTATCCCCAAAAATTTGGAAATTAATTCCCAAAAATTGGGATTTTCTTTCCCCAAAGGAATCCCCAAAAATTCGGAAATTAATGCCCAAAAATTGGGAATTTACCACCCAAAAACTGGGAATTCCTACTCAAAATTAGTCCCCAAAAAATTGGGAATTTCCCCCCCAAACTCATCCCCAAAAATTCAGAAATTAATCCCCAAAAATTGAGAATTTGACTCCCAAATTAATACCCCAAAATTGGGGATTTCTACTCAAAATTGATCCCCCAAAAATTGGGAATTTCTACTCAAAATTAATCAACAAAAACTCAGAAATGAATCCCCAAAAATTGGCAATTTCTGCCCCAAATTAATCCCCAAAAATTGGGAATTTGTCCCCAAAATTCATCTGCAAAATTGGGGACTTCCCTCTGAAATTAATCCCCAAAAAATTCAGAAATTAATCCCCAAAAATTGGGAATTTCTACTCAAAATTCATCCCCAAAAATTCAGAAATTAATCCCCAAATTAATGGCCAAAAAATTGGGGATTTTCCCCAAAATTCATCCCCAAAAATTCAGAATTTCATCCCAAAATAAATCTCAAAAAATTGGGAATTTCCCCATAAATTCATCCCCAAAAATTGGGAATTTCCCCCTAAAATTCATCCCCAAAAATTGGGAATTTTCACCCCAAAATTATCCCCAAAAATTGGGAATTTCCCCCCCAGAATTGATCCCCACTTTCCGCGTGAAGCCCCCGGCCCAAAATCAGCTGTGGGACCCCAAAATTAACACCCAAAATTGTGATTTTTACCCCCCAAAATTGGGATTTTCTGCTCAAAATTTATCCCCAAAAATTGGGATTTTTTGCCCAAATTAATCTCCAAAAACTCAGAAATTAATCCCCAAAAATTCGGAATTTTCAGCCCAAAAATTGGGAATTTCCCCCCAAAAATTCGGAAATTAACCCCCAAAAAGTGAGAATTTGACTCCCAAATTAATACCCCGGAATTGGGGATTTCTACTCAAAATTAATCCCCCAAAAATTGGGAATTTCTACTCAAAATTATTCACCCAAAAATTGGGAATTTCTACTCAAAATTAATCAACAAAAATTCAGAAATGGATCCCCAAAAATTGGCAATGTCTGCCCCAAATTAATCCCCAAAAATTGGGAATTTCTACTCGAAATTAATCCGCAAAAATTGGGAACTTCCCCGTAAATTAATCCCCCAAAATTGGGAATTTCTACTCAAAAATAATCCCCCCAAAATGGGGAATTTTCCCCTCAAATTAATCTCAAAAAATTGGGAATTTTCCCAAAATTAACCCCCAAAATTTCAGAAATTATTCCCCCAAAATCGGGAATTTCTACACAAAATTTCCCCCCCCCCCCAAAAAAAAAATTGGGAATTTCTATTCAAAATTAATCCCCAAAAATTGGGAATTTTCACCCCAACAATTGGGAATTTTCACCCCAAAATTAACCCCAAAAATTGGGAATTTTCACCCCAAAAATTGGGAATTTCTACTCAAAAATTGGCAATTTTCCAGCAAAATTAATCCCCAAAAATTCAGAATAGATTCCCCCAAAATTGAAAATTTCTACGCAAAATTAATCCCCAAAAATTGGGACTTTCCCCCCAAATTAGCCCCCAGAAATTGGGAATTCCTACTCAAAATTCATCCCCAAAAATTTGGAAATTAATCCCCAAAAATTGGGAATTTTCACCAAAATTCATCCCCAAAAATTGGGAATTTCTGCCCCCAAAATTGGGAATTTTCACCAAAATTAATCCCCAAAAATTGGGAATTTTCACCAAAATTCATCCCCAAAAATAGTGAATTTTCCCCCAAATTTGGGGTCTCACTCCAACCAAAACCCCCCAAATTTCGGGGTCCCCTCACCCCATTTCCCCCCAAAATTTTCCCCAAATTTCGGGGTCTCCCCACCCCATTTTCCCCCCAAATTTCGGGGTCTCCCCCCAAATTTCCTCCTCATTTCACCTCCGATTTCGGGGTCCCACCGTGCCCAAACCGCCCCAAAATCGGGGTCCCCCCACAGCCAAAACCGCCAAAAATCCCCCAAATTTTGGGGTGCTGCCCTTTGCCAGCGCTCCGGGATTGTCCGGACCCCTCCCAAATTTGCCCCCCAAATTTCCTCCATTTTACCCCAAATTCGGGGTCCCCACAACCGGAACCCCCCAAATTTTGCCCTCCAAATTTTGGGTTTCCCCACCCCATTTTCCACCCAATTTTTTTTCCCATTTCTCCCCCATTTCCACCCAAATTTCCCCCATTTTCCCCCAAAATTTTCCCCCATTTCCCCCCCCCAAATTTGGGGGTCCCCACAACCAGAACCCCCCAAATTTTGCCCCCAAATTCGGGGTCTCTCCACCCCATTTCTCCCCCATTTCTCCCCCAATTTTCCCCCCATTTCTCCGCCATTTTCCACCCAAATTTTGCCCCATTTCCCCCAAATTTCGGGGTCTCCCACAACCAAAACCGCCCCAAATCCCCCCAAAATTCGGGTCCTTACCCGTTTAACCCCTTCCTGTCCCTCACTCAGTTCCACCACCGCTCTGTGCTTGTCCTTGAGCAGCCCAAACGCCCCCAGCCCCTCCCAAATTTCCCCCCATTTTACCCCAAATTTTTCCCCATTTCTCCCCCATTTCCCCCCCAGATTTGGGGGTCCCCACAACCAGAACCCCCCCAAATTCTGCAGGGTCTCCCCACAACCAAAACTGCCCCAATTCAAGGGTCCCCCCACTCATTTCCCCCCCAGTTTAGGGGGTCCCCACCTGCCGGATCGCCCCCCATTCTCCCCCCATTTCTCCTCCATTTCCCCCCCAATTTTTTCCCCATTTCTCCCCCATTTTCACCCAATTTTTTTCCCCAATTTCGGGGCTCTCCCACCCCAAAATTCCCCCAAATTTTGGGGTCCTCACCTGTGTCAACCCCTCCTCTGTCTCCCGTGCACTGCTCTGTGATTGTCCAGATGCCCCCTCCCCAAATTCCTGATCCCCCTCCCCATTTTCCACCCAAATTTTTTCCCCAATTTCGGGGTTCCCCCACCCCAAAACCCCCCAAAATTTGGGGTCCTTACCGTTTAACCCCTTCCTGCCCGCCGCCCATCTCGGCCACGGCCCTGTGCTTGTTCTTGAGCAGCCCGAACACCCCCAGCCCCTCCCAAATTTCCCCTCATTTTACCCCAAATTTCGGGGTCTCCCACAACCAAAACCCCCCCAAACCCCCCCAAAATTGGGGTCCTTACCCGTTTAACCCCTTCCTGCCTGCCGCTCAGCTCCGCCACAGCTCTGTGATTGCCCAGATCCCCCCTCCCCATTTCCTTCAAATTTCCCCCATATTACCCCAAATTTTCCCCCCATTTTTCCCCATTTGCCGTCCAGATTTGGGGGTCCCCACAACCAGTACCCTCCAAATTTTGCCCCCAAATTCGGGGTCTCCCCACCCCATTTCTCCCCCAAATCCCGCGGTCCCGGGGCCGTTTTGAGCCTGGCCCCGCCCCCTCCCTTCCCCCGCCCCTCCCCCACTCACCGGGCGCGCGCCGGGCTCGAATGAGGCCCCGGGGGGGGAGGGGGCGGATCTTACACGGGGGGCGGGGCCACAGCGCGGGCGCTGATTGGCTGCCGCCGCTGATTGGCTGCCGGCGCTGATTGGCTGCCGGCGCTGATTGGCTGCCACGCGCACCCAGAAAAAAAAAAAAAAAAATCCGAAAAAACCCAAAAATAAACCCGGAAGTGTTTGGGGTGGGGAGGGGAAATGGGGGAGGGGAAATTGGGGAAAAATGGGGGAAAATTGGGAAAAATTAGATTTGGGGTCATTGAGGGGACATTGGGGACAATGAGAAAAAAATGGGAA